>NC_091774.1:20322500-21572500 GCF_029378745.1 Bos indicus | reverse complement strand
TCATCGGATATTTGTATCCATTTAAACGTGTAGCCATTTCATATCCTTCTCAGCAAGCAGTTTTTGATTATGTTGTCAGTTGGAAATTACTGGCTTCCATTTAGTTTAAGCTGATTTTATTTTTAACTTTCAACTCCCCTATTTTGCCAACTATAGAAACTGTAAGTCAAGATGATATAGACAAACTAGAAAGATTGCTTCATTTTTAACATTGCCATGGCATTGAGTCAACCTACCATCCTCTGATTTTTGTTTTCAACAGGAAGGTAGGTTGCAGATGTTTGATGGGAAATCTTGGTGGATGTGCTAATTGTAGCAACCTGAGAAATCAAAGCTGACACAAGAAGGGCCTGATGATGTAAGTGAAAGTGTTAGTCACTCAGTCATGTCTGACTCTTTTCGACCGCATGATCTGTAGTCCACCAGGGTCCTCTGTCCATGGAATTCTTCAGGCAAGAGTACTGGAGTGGGTGGTAGTATAGTGTCAGTTGCTCAATCATGTCCAATTCTTTGCAACCCTGTGGACTGTAACCCACCAGGCTCCTCTGTTCTTGGGATTCTCTAGCCAAGAAGAGTGGAGTGGGTAACCATTCCCTTCTCCAGGGAATCTTCCCAACCCAGGGATCAAACCTGCACTGCAGGCCGATTCTTTACCATCTCAGCCATGAAGGAAGTCTGATGATATAAGGGACAGCTCAATTTATTTGTCCATATTGGTGTGTCCAATAGAAATTTACAGCTGGCCAGATGTATGGCAAGCAGAACACCACATTAACAGCAGTAAATATTTGACTAGGAGAAAAGAACAAGAATATCTGGGATCCATCTCTAGGAAACTTGGAAGTAATGACTTTTCCTTATAACTGGATATACATTTGTGTTACTACCAACATTTCCTGGTCCTTGGGACTTTTAATTTGTTCCCTAACCACACCTTTGTGTGTACCATCCATCCACTCAGAATCCCACAGACTCACTGCTTTGGGATAATGTTCAACTGTGTTGGTCTGTAATTTAGAGCCCTGCACAGTCGAGTCCCAGTTAGCCAGTCCAGCATTACAGATGAAGGATGAATAAAACTGCCTGAGGCCAAGATGGTTAAGAAAGAAGGGAATCCAGGTGCAAGGCAGAAGAAGGCAAAAACATGGAAGCTTAGAAGGGCAAGGTGTGTTTGGAGAGTGGTAAGTTATAGGGTGTGAGTGAAATGTAAGATACATGGAGGGACTTGAGAATAATAAAATCTCAAAAAGAGGTAAGATCTATAATGAAAGGTCTTGCAAGCCATGTAGTAAGGTTGTGCTTTATTTCTGTAGTCATTGGAATAACCAGCAAAGGTGTTTGCAAGGAAAGGTGTTGTGATCAACACTGAGTTTCAGAAAGGTGCCTGGATTCAGATGGATGTCGTAACTGGAATTGACAGAAAGGATCGGATAACTGCTTATGATCCTCTTAAACATTAATTGCATGAAAACATTTTACATTTGTTAGAAATTACAGAGATTACCAAGACATCATGGTAAAAATATTTAGACAATTGGCAAACTCCTCTGTCTATATATATGTTGTTTCCAAAGGAGATAATCTTTAATTTTCTCTCCATTCAAGTTATTCCCTGTCTTGAAAAAAAATGTCAAAAATGTTTGGGAAAATGTACTCCACCCACGTTTTATTGGAATGGCTGATTTCTTAGTTCCTACATGAGCCAAATTTTAATCCACAGGAATTTTCTTAGAAAAGAGATACTACCAGAGTGTTCTTCCAATGTAATTCTGATGGGAATCTGTGGTAGGTGAATGCAAGTTATAGTTATAGAATGTAAGAAAAGAAGAACATTAACCATGCTAAATATTAAAAATGTATTATGAAGTATCTGAGACTTCACAGCTAGTCAAAAAAAAAAAAAATCACACGAGCTTTGGATTTTATATTATTTAGATTTTGATATTCCTTCAGGTGTTTATTTATAAGCAGAGATTCTTTACAAAATTACACAAATATTTTTGAATAATACTGTGTGGTGTACTGTGGATTTACTGGTGAAAACAGACACAGTCCTTGGCCTCATGGAACTTATATCTAAAAGAAAGATACAAAAGATAAGTAATTCTGTTAATAATAATCTGATATGACACATTTAGAGCATAAAATGCTTTGAGGGAGGAAGTACAGAGACCATATAGGGTAAATTTTGAGGGCAAGAGTACACATGCTTGAAGAAATTACAACTAAGTTCACATCTAAATCATAAGCAAGACCTAGCCCAGGAAAACAAGTGTCTAGGGAGCAGGGAAAGTTTTTGCAAGTATAAACAAAGACCCAGAGTCAAAAGAAATAATGGCATTCAGGAAACCAGATAGATTATTCAGCTGGAATTTATATATGCATGGTGTGTGCAGACAGAAGGGTGGGGGTAAGGAGCAGATGGGAGGGTAGGGTATCTACAGATGAAGCGGGAGTGTAGGTAGGGGCCAGATCCTACCAAGTCATGTAAGGCTGAGAACAGAATATGAGGTTTATCCTGAAGGCATTAGAAGACCATTGACTACTTTTATGTAGATGAATGATCATAATCATATCTGAAGCTCAGAAAGATTACTCTGACCAGAGAGTGGAGATTGGATTGGTGGATATGGGCAAGTCAGAGGCAGAAAACGCAATGCAGGAGAATGGGATAATCATTAGGAAAAGTGTTGGAGCCTAAATAAGGAGAGTGGAGATGGCGACAGAAAGACAGGAATGGATTTGAGAGGAATATAGACAAGACTTTTCAATTGTTCAGGGTGAGGGAGAAAGAGGTGGCGAGGGTAAATCCCAGATTTCTAGCTGGGCTATTTATTAAGAGAGCACACAGAGATAGAGAGGAGCAGCAGATGAAGGGGTGAAGACAAAGAGTTCAGCTCTATTCCCATTAAGTGTGTCTGATGGACATTCAAACAGAAGATCTTGTAGGTAATTAGATATATGGATCTAGAAGTCTGATTCCGATTTTGAGAGTTATTAGCATTTAGATGGTCATGGGAGACAAAGCAAGTAAGAAATGCTTACGTCTTTTTGATAGAAGAACTTCTAAGGTCTTTTAGTACTACTTAAATGAGAAGAACTGTTTCTACCACAACCCTGTAATGTACTAAAGGGTATTTCATCCCATATCTAGGGTTCTAAGAACACTCACATCTTTCATTATTTGTCTCCTCTCACATCACAGATTTTGAGGCGATTACTTTAATATTCTTATAGCTCACCTTGATTCCATCATTCTTCTTTAGTTCTGATACAAAAAAGCTGTATAAATGTTATGACATTAAAACTTGGATATTGAGGGGAACCCAAAAAGAGTAAAATCAAGTCATTTGGTTTCAGGCAAACTAATGGAGTTATGTTCTAAGGGGAATTATTTGGTCTTCTGATATTTAATTTAGACTGTATGCTTTCTACTTTCCTTTTAATGAATTCATCTTTTAACCTTCCTTGACATGGTCAAAACTTATTTAGAATCTCTTGTTCCCAAAGATCAAATTGCTTTCCTAAAGTACATTTGGATTCTAAAACTTGGCATCTCTGAGCTGCTCTTGCCAATACAAAGAGCACATACATATTCCAACAATCTGTGGATTGTTGTTAGTGAGAAGCATCAGTTCCTGGCCTTTGAGAGGAAGGGCACAGCACATTTCTGCATAGGGGGGAAGTGATGGAGCTATTATTATTTTCAAGACATCCCTAGTTTGTCCATTCAGAAAGGCACAAGTCAGGCTCTGTGGACATTCAAAGGAGGAGGCCGTGAAAATGGGTCCCCTGGTGACACTCTGACTGCCAGCCCTTCCCTCACATCCACCCTGCAGCAGAAGGTTCCCAGCACCCCGGTTTGTTAATCCTGACCTCTCCTATCACCATGGAAACACAGCACTGCCAAGGGAACTTCCTCTGTGATTATCATTCAGACTATAAAAGAATAGAATAGAAAATAGAATAGGAAAAAGACCCGGAAAATTTCATTGCCCATTTCATCTCGCCATTTAGCCTTTTCATTTAGAACAAAGAACCTCCCAGCAGTTTCTTTGAGAGTTTGGTGTAAGGGTGGGGGGAGTAGGGAGTGGGATGGGAAAGAAGAATCTTGGGCCAAACACTGCTGCAGTAGCTTAATATGTTGCCAGACTTCTACACTGCAGTGTTGGCATTTGAGGAGTTAAGGTTTACCTGCAGTATATATATAATTATGACTTATTCACCTTGTTGTCCAGCAGAAACCAACACAAAATTGTAAAGCGATTTTCCACTAATTAAATAAATAAAATTTAACAAAAAATTTGGAATAACCATGATATTCTTAGTACCATTTGACATCATTTAGATTCTCACCTGCACGTTTCTAGGCAAACAGTTATCAACTTCATTATTTTTCCATCACCCTCTTGAACTTGAACCAGGATTTGATAGCAATAAAAGAAGCTTGACTTCAGTTTATAGTGGAATTGCTCCCATAGAGTTAGAAGGAATCATAGAGATCTAGCCTAAAATCCGTGAACTCCTCAGAGTGGTGGTGAAGTATACTGTGTGTACATGCCCCTTAAAAAAAAAAGGATCCATAGGTTTCTTCATAAATTTTAGCCTTCATAAAAAAGGAATTGACTTTACTCCATACCCTCATGTAACAGATCAGCAAAATGAAGCTCAAAGAGGTTGTGTGCATCCTTCTTTTGCTTCCTTCCTTCTGCTCCTTTTTTTTCTTCTTCTCCTCTTCTTTCTTCCTCCTTCTTCCATTTCTCTTCCAAAAGTGGCTAAGCTGTATACTGTGAATTTTGCATTTGTTTGAGTTAATGTTGAGTGAGAGTAGAGGAGTTTCACAGGGAAGGCATGAGGAGGCAAGGATGAGAATGCAGATGAAGCATACCACAACTCACAGTGGAAATGACCAAGTAGGGAAATTGCTTCAGAACCGCACAGGGATTTGGTTATCAACTAACACAGGGGCCCTGGAAACCCAGCAATTAGGACTTGGTATGTTCTCAACACATGTTTCCTAGTCCACAAGTTGCCTTGGCAGGTGAGTCTTCCCTTCTGTTTCCAGGAATGGAAGAGATCATTGCCCAGTGTGCCTAAATTTACTAGAGAAAGAACAAGATGGGAGACCTTTGAAAATTCTAGGAGCTCCAGCTTGAGTTTGACTAGGCCCCAGAAGGGTAGAAAAGATGGACTTCTGTTATCTTAATGAGGTCGACATAGGGTGTTCTCATTTGTGATGTTTAATCATGTGCTGCTATTTGTTCTGAAACTTGAGGTTTCCTAGCACACTGATACAGACAATATATCTCATGGGCTTTGGAGTCGGACCTACATAAGTTTGAGAAATATATATATATATATAGATATATCAGATCAGATCAGTCGCTCAGTTGTGTCCGACTCTTTGTGATCCTATGACCGCAGTACGCCAGGCCTCCCTGTCCATCACCAACTCCCGGAGTTCACTCAGACTCACGTCCATCGAGTCAGTGATGCCATCCAGCCATCTCATCCTCTGTCATCCCCTTCTCCTCTTGCCCCCAATCCCTCCCAGCATTCATATATATATATATATATATATATATATAAGAAAGCTTTATGGCCTTGATTTGCAAGCACTGATCCATGAAAAGTGCACTGCAGCTCCATATAGACTTTATTCTCCATAGAGAAAAGTCAAGCTGTATGTGATCATGCCTACATTTTACACATTGCAAAACTACAGAAAATATCCTGACGTGTGGAATGAGAACTTTGAATGCTATCTGTGGTTCTAGTGCAAATGTCTTGGGGCAAATTTGCAGAATTATTATCATTTTTATGTTTTCCTTCAACTTGCCTTATTTCAATAGCAGAATTCCTTACAAATTAAACAACATATAACTAAGAGTAAAAACAATACAAAATGATCTAAATATGGATCAAAAACACTGTGGCAGCAGAGGGGTTCTATAGGCCTAACAGGGCAGAAGCCAGCTCTAGAGTTTGAGCAGGCTCTGGGAGCTGGTGAAGGACACGGAAGGCTCGCATGCTGCAGTCCACGTGGTCACGAAGAGTCGGACACGGTTAAGTGACTGAGCTGAACTGAACTGATAGGGGCTCTCTCAGTGGAGTAGATGTGTGACTGAGTCATGAAAGTCCTTTTTGATCAAAGACCGGGATATAGGTGCCAGTGATTATGTGAGCACTGCCCACCACCACCTGCCTCCCCCCCAATCCAGTAATGTTGCTGTAAATGTCCCAAGTTCATACTATTTCCAAATTTCTTTCTCTGACTCCGAGCTGGCCAATCTCTGCCAATAAATTCCCCTCTCTGCTTAAATTATGTAGAGTTTTATGGGTTGCTTGCAACTGAAGCAGTCTCATTAATACATTATTGCTTTTTAAGTGTCAAAAATTCTTTTATTATAGCATGTGTCTAAATTTATGGTCACTCTATTTTTTTCTGTGTCCTAGACTTATGTCCCTCCTATTCTAGAGTTTTGGCAAGGGAAAAATTTTGTTCATCTTGTTATCTCCAGTGGCATCAATGTCAATGTTGGTGTGGGGTAAACATTCTCTAAGCGTTAGGAATTAAAGGGATATAAATGACTTTCCACCAAGTGGCAGATAGGTAATAGATATAAGGGAGGGAAAGTTATAAGTCACAGCATCATTGAAGATCTGGAAACCGGGATAAAGGATTAGTGTTGCAGCTAGCAGCCCAGGAATCATTGGGTACACTCCAGGTACCCGGCAGACACCTAACAGGAGACACTCATCCACAGGAACAGGGCAGAGGCCAGGGAATCTGACCCACCTGCAGTGCCGAGAGAGATAGCTCAGTCTGTCCCAAAAAGCATTTTCTTAAGGGATGTGATTGTAACTGTTCAGTGATTGATCAGGCAGTGGTAAAGCTGAAGTAATTATAGCAGCCTCACCTGATAGGTGGAGCATACAAGAGAGGGGTTAGGGGTTGCTTAGCAGTTGATAGTGAAAGTGTGATTCACAGACCAGTATTAAGGCCTTGGGAGCAAAGCTGGTAAAAGAAAGGTAAGAGGTTGAGTTAAAGACGAATACAAAAGCCACATTTGCTACTAGCAAGAATAACAATGCTGAGATAATAGGTTCTGGTCAGCCAGAGAGGTTCACCAATTTCTGCCTGAAGTCTGAATTGATCAGACTTCAAGTGGGGTGGGGCTGAACCTGCAAGAGTCTCATCTGTGGGCAAGAAAGTCAGGAGACAGAAGCTGGGAACAAGGCTGTGTCAGAGAGCTGCTTTGTTGTAGTTCTTGTCTGGCTGCCTGAGGCTGATTGCTTTAATTGATATGTGAATAATTTTTGAACTTATTCTGTATTTAAGATCTATTTAGTAAGGATGTTATTGCCTTAATACCAACTGCTATTGAAATAAAAGTTTCTGATGAGAAAAAATGATTGATAAGGCCCATGTAAATGACATATACACATCAATGCATTTTCTTGGCAATCAAACTTCATAACCTACTTTTTTTTTTACACATCTTGAGGCTATGTTGTTAAATATGTTTATATGTCTATAATTACTGTGTCTTCCTAGCAAATTATTCTACTTGTCATTAGGTCATAACTTTTCTTCATCTCTTGTAGTTATTTTCCCTTTAGAATCTATTTTTTTCTGAAGCTAATGAAGAGGAGAGTGAAAACGTTGGCTTAAAGCTCAACATTCAGAAATCTAAGATCATGGCATCTGGTCCCATCACTTCATGAGAAATAGATGGAGAAACAGTGGAAATAGTGTCAGACTTTATTTTTTTTGGCTCCAAAATCACTGCAGATGGTGATTGCAGCCATGAAATTAAAAGACACTTACTCCTTGAAAGGAAAGTTATGACCAACCTAGATACCATATTAAAAGGCAGAGATAGTACTTTGCCAACAAAGGTCTGTCTAGTCAAGGTTTTTCCTGTGGTCATGTATGGATGTGAGAATTGGACTGTGAAGAAAGCTGAGCACCGAAGAATTGATGCTTTTGAACTGTGGTGTTGGAGAAGACTCTTGAGAGTCCCTTGGACTGCAAGGAGATCCAACCAGTCCATCCTAAAGGAGACCAGTCCTGGGTGTTCATTGGAAGGACTGATGTTGAAGCTGAAACTCCAGTACTTTGGCTACCTCATGTGAAGCGTTGACTCATTGGAAAAGACCCTGATTCTGGGAGGGATTGAGGGCAGGAGGAGAAGGGGATGACAGAGGATGAGATGGCTGGATTGCATCACTGACTCGATGCACATGAGTTTGGGTGAACTCCGGGAGCTGGTGATGGACAGGGAGGCCTGGCATGCTGCAATTCATGGGGTTGCAAAGAGTCAGACACCACTGAATGACTGAACTAAGCTGAACTGATAGTCAGGTTCTTCCTTTGACTCTTTGGTGTAACTCACTCTCTTGTGCTTTCAACCTATGTCCTTGTATTTTATTTATTTATTTTTTTTGTCCTTGTATTTTAAACATGTTTCTTATTAACATAATGTAGCTGATTTTTAATTCCAAATTAGCATTCTTTGCTTTTTCAACAAAGATTTATTTCATTTACATTGACTGTGATTACCGAGATACATGAATTCACCTCTTTCATGTTATTTTTGCTTATATCCAATCCAGCTTTGTTTATTTTTACTCCCTTCCAATTTCATTTGGATTGATGAGCTTTTTTTAATTAATTGTTTTGTTCTATAGATTTTGAATTTACACATTTTATTTCCTTAAAAATTACCCTTAACTAACATTCTTTACCTTTCTGCCAGAAAAATACAAAGAACTTAAAAATTATAATTCCAGTAACTCTCCTCTGTCTTATTATTTTCATACCACCAAATTAGGTACTGTCATATTTATGATTTTATACAGTCAATATCTGTCTAGACATTTTTGTGTTTTGACTGATGCTACGGCTTAATATTCTTCCTCGTATTTCACTTTTGTTTTCTGGTTGAAATTTCTTCTTCACATTTTAGGAGTTCCTCTAGTGAAAATCTCTCTCAGTGACAAACTCTATTTTTTTGTTTGAGTGAAAATGTCTGCCCTTGTTTTTCATAGTTTAGCAAAGTGTTACTTGCTGTCAGCATATAGAAGATGCTCTTTGCCTTTATTACAATGGGTTTACAGGTACTGAATTTGATCCCCATGTTCACTATTTTACTACAATTCACAACAAGGATTTAAAAAATCAATATACAATTTCTTACACTGTAATGAAATTCAAATTAATGTTTGTTATAAAAGTCAATTAAAATATTGTTTGTAATTCTCAACTTCAAAAAAGGTTTTCAATTGACTACTCAAATTTGAGAGACTGTTTATGAACACGTTTCAAGAATTTAGTCATGAGATACAGATTTATACACCTTTAAGTGGAATATAGATATTTCTTTCTACATCAAACACAACCTCTTCCTTGAAGCTCCCAACTTTGGGAAAATAGAAGCAGCACAGCGGAAGACCACAGTCCCGGTATGTTGAATGTAGGCTTGGAACTACTTAATATGAAGCAACTTTATTAATACACAATGTGCATGGATAAACGGGTAATATTTTGGGCAAATTTTCAACAAGTGCTTAAGGTCAGCAGAAAATTAATTATTTAAGTAAAGACAAGTTTAAAATTTAAACAATTTTGTAGATTCTTAATATACTTTCCATTTTTCATGTATATTTACTTTTTTCATTATGGCTGAGGGGGAGAGTTTACCTTAACTTTCTCTATTTGCAAATGCTCTTTTTGTTAACTGACTGTAATTGCTAAATAACAAATACAACAGTCAAATCTGTATTTGGTTTTTTAATCCAAGTGGCTTCTTCTTAAAGGGAAATAGACATGTCTCCAGCAGCTTACGGAGTAAAGCCTGTTTTAGAGGGTAAAGTTAATTCTCTTCCTTTTGCTATTCTTCCTTCTGTTCTGTCTTTCCTTCTTTGTTTCTCTATTGTTTTTGAGAGAGTAGATGCTATTCACCTTTTAAAATCACAAAACAAAAAGACCTCTGTGCATACAGAGCTGGTTAGCTTACCATTCTACTCCATTTAATTTAATAAAACAATTTATTACCTGCTAAAAAATGAAGTATAAAGCTGATGCCAAGGAAGAATATATCAATAGGATGCTGAGGTAAAATCAAAAACTAAGTAAAAACGGAGGCAATTTTACAAAATATGTCAATCGTATAGCAAGTGAGTTGTAGGGTAATTGAGAAAGGAAAGTCCTACTCTCTCATTCCCCATATTTAATCCATCACTAAGATACCAGTGGAAACCTCATAAGCTCATAGTTTGTTTCTTTCTTCTCTCTTTCAGTCCATGATCATTCTTTTGTTCAAGATCATCTTTGTTATTTACTCACACGAACCCAAGTTTTCTGCCTTCTTACCTGCTCTCCATGTTGCCATCAGAATGACCTAAGACACACATGACCAAGTCACACTCCTGCTTAAAATCTTTGGTTATATTATTTATTTTTCACTCCTACATTTTCTGTCCTATAGTGATTGCTGAACAATTCCTTTTTTTTTTAATGAAACAAAGAAGTGAAAGGAAATGAGAAATAATGAAAAGACCAGTGTATTAATTTATTAAATAAATATATGAACTCCCCCAATGTACCTAAAACTGTGATCAGTGAACAAAACATAGGGTCCATGTCTATAGGGAATTGTCTCATTCATTCAATCTAAACAGCTAAACAGCTAGATCACCAGGAATTGTCTATGTAACAGGTACTATACTAAGCATTTGCTGAAGTGATCTCATTTGGTGTTCACAATCACCCACTTCAGTGAGCAAGGCACTTTTATTATGACCATTTATTCAGCAAACAATCAGGACAGGAGAAGGGTAAGGCATAAGTAATTAGAACCTAGACAGACTCCAGAGTAGTTCCTTAATTCAAATCTATATCATGTGTTAGAACAGACCAAAGATTCCTAAACGGATTTTCAGTTGTGCCCAACTCTTTGTGATCTCATGGACTGTAGCCCCACCAGGCTTTTCTGTCCATGGGATTCTCCAGGCAAGAATACTGGAGTGGGTTGCCATGCCCTCCTCCAGGGGATCTTCCTGGGACTGAACCCTCATCTCTTACATCTCCTGCATTGGCAGGCAGGTTCTTTACCACTAGCACCACCTGGAAGCCCTCCTGAACTGATTGGGGAACAGTATGAACCTGAGGGATCGCTGGGTATTTAGCTGCATAGAACTGACTTCCAGAGTCACGTGTGGCCGGGATTAGCACTGGATTTTCAGAAGCTTCCAGGATTCCTGGTGTATAGAAATAAGAGGAGTCTTTTCTGTTCCCTTCAGCTGTATCCCTAAAGCATGTGGGCCAAGTTTGTTTGTAGTCCAGGATTTTCAGCTCAGGAATTATCTGTTTTCTATATTTTTAACATTCTTTTAGCTTACTATTACATTTGCTATTAGTTTGTCCCCTTCACAAAAATAATTTCACAGTCTTTAATCTTCTTGGGCTTCCCCGGGTGACAGAATGCAGGAGACGCAGGAGACGTGGTTTGGATCCCTGGGTTGAGACGATCCTGTGGAGAAGGAAATGGCAACCTGCTCTAGTATTCTTGCCCAAAAAATTCACTGGAGAGAGGAGCCTGGAGGACCACAATCCATGGGGCTGCAAAGAGTTGGACATGACCGAGTGACTGAACACCCAATCTTCTTAGTATTTTTTAATGTTTTGAAGTCATTACCCTCAATACTTTTCATTTACTATTCAGTTAAATTTACTACTTTTAACTGAACTTTTAAGGATATTTTTGCTTTCCACTTTTCCATTTTTTGTTTGCTTTATTTTCACTCTTTTCAACCATGTCCCCAACTTAATTTTATTCATTTATTCAATAATAAAGGTAATTAAGTGTGGCTAAATTTTATGCCATTGTAAGACTGTAAATATCAACGCTTACATAAACAAGGAAAAGGGCCCTGTGGAACATGAGCCCTAGAATGTGCTTTGGGTGATGGTGACCCAGTTCAGAAGGCAGAGGTCAGTATGGGCCAAGCTGGGCAAGCTTTGTGTGTGAGATGTTAGACGGTGCGTGTCAGGGAACCAGCTCTTGCCCTGCTCTTTTACCAACTGCACTAGCGACCTTTGGCCAACCCCTTTCCTACTCTTCTCAGCAGTAGCAGGAAGGGGCTGAAGTAAATCATTTCCAAATGGGGCCTTGCAGCTCTAGTATTATGTGTGCCCTCTGATTTGGATGGTACTAGGTTAGCAGAATAATGCAGAACATTTTGATGGGGCCATGTTAAAATGGCATATCAAATTATCAAAATACAGCTTTTTATTGCTTAGTAATGTTCTCATAAGAAATCCCCCATGTATTCTCGGCTGCTGCTCCTGCTGCTGCATCGCTTCAGTCGTGTCTGACTCTGTGCGACCCCATAGATGGCAGCCCACCAGGCTCCCCCATCCCTTGGATTCTCCAGGCAAGAACACTGGAGTGGGTTGCCATTTCCTTCTCCAATGCATGAAAGTGAAAAGTGCAAGTGAAGTCACTCAGTCGTCTCCGACTCTTCGCGACCCCATGGACTGCAGCCCACCAGGCTCCCCCATCCATGGGATTTTCCAGGCAAGAGTACTGGAGTGGGGTGCCATTGCCTTCTCTGAATGTATTCTCTACCCTATGCCTAAGTGAAGTGCTGTTCCTCAGCCTATGAGCTCTATCCAAATGTCCCTGGCATCAAAATGGCAGTGTCAGACTTTATTTTTGGGGGCTCAAGAATCACTACAAATGGTGACTGCAGCCATGAAATTAAAAGATGCTTACACCTTGGAAGGAAAGCTATGACCAACCTAGATAGCATATTCGAAAGCAGAGACATTACTTTGCCAACAAAGGTCCGTCTAGTCAAGGCTATGGTTTTTCCAGTGGTCATGTATGGATGTGAGAGTTGGACTGTGAAGAAAGCTGAGCACCAAAGAATTGATGCTTTTGAACTGTGGTGTTGGAGAAGACTCTTAAAGGTCCCTTGGACTGCAAGGAGATCCAACCAGTCCATCCTAAAGGAGACCAGTCCTGGGTGTTCATTGAAAGGACTGATGCTGAAGCTGAAAATCCAATAATTTGGCCACCTCATGCGAAGAGTTGACTCATTGGAAAAGACCCTGATGCTGGGAGGGACTGGGGACAGGAGGAGAAGGGGATGACAGGATGACAGAGGATGAGATGGCTGGATGGCATCACTGATTCGATGGGCATGGGTTTGCATGGACTCTGGGAGTTGGTGATGGACAGGGAGGCCTGGTGTGCTGCGATTCATGGGATCCCAAAGAGTTGGACATGACTGAGCAACTGAACTGAACTGAGCTGAAAATAGTATGAGCCCTTTGAAAATGCAAAGCTTTAAAAATTTTTTTAATTTTTAAAAGCTATTTTGTTGGAGTACAGCTGATTTATAATTTTGTGCTAGTTTTAGGTATACAGAAAAGTGATCAGTTATACACATACATATACCCACTCTTTTTTAGGTTCTTTTCCCATGTAGGCCATTACAGAGCACTGAGTAGAGTTCCACGCACTATACAGTTGGTCCTTATTGGTTATCTATTTTACATGTAATAGTGTGTGCATGTCAATCCCAATCTCCCAGTTTATCCCTCTCCAAGTTACCTCTTGGAGAAGGAAATGACAACCCACTCCATTATTCTTGCCTGGGAAATCCCATGGACAGGGGAGCCTGGTGGGTTTTAGTTCATGGGGTCATAAAGAGATGGACATGACTTAGCGACTAAACAACAGCACTTACCCTTGGTAATCATAAGTTTGCTTTCTGCACCTGAAACTCTCTTCCTATTTTGTGGGTAAGTTCATCTGAACCCTTCTTTATAGATTCCACATATAATTGGTATGATATTTGTCTTCCTCTGTATGACTTACTTCACTAAGTGGAAATATGACAATGCCTAGGTTTGTCCATGTTGCTGCAATTATTGTGTCCTTTTTTATAGATGAGTAATAGTCCATTGTTGGAGAAGGACATGGCAACCCACTCCACTATTCTTGCCTGGAGCATCCCATGGACAGAGGAATTTAGTGGGCTACAGTCCATGGGTGAGACAAAACTGAAGCAACTTAGCACACATGCACACGATATTCCATTGTATATATGTACCGTATCTTCCTTATCCACTCCTCTGTTGATGGGCACTTAGGTTGCTTCTATGCCTTGGCTATTGTAAACAGTGCTACAATGAACACTGAGAGGCATATATCTTTTCATATTATGATTTTCTCTGGATATAAGCCAAGAATGGGATTGCTAGGTTGCATGGCAGCTCTCTTTTTAGTTTTTTGAGGAACCTCTATACTATCCTCTATAGCAGCTGCACCAATTTACATTTCCACCAACAATCTACAAGGGTTGCCTTTTCTCCACACCCTCTCCAGAATATATTGTTTGTAGCTTTTTGATGAATGGACTATGTGAATTCCTCTGTTCTTAATTTTGTTTAGGCAGCAGATCCTGATGCTGGAATAATTTACAATATTGTTCATTTCAGGTGTACAGCAAATTATTCAGTAATCTTTGAATTATACAGTAAATCCTTATTGTTTATCTATTTCATGTGTAATAGTTTGTATCTGTTAATCTGGAGAAGGCAATGGCACCCCACTCCAGTACTCTTGCCTAGAAAATCCCATGGACAGAGGAGCCTGGTAGGCTGCAGTCCATGGGGTCGCTGAGTCGGACACGACTGAGCGACTTCACTTTCACTTTTCACTTTCACGCATTGGAGAAGGAAATGGCAACCCACTCCAGTGTTCTTGCCTGGAGAATCCCAGGGACAGGGGAGCCTGGTGGGCTGCCCTCTATGGGGTCGCACAGAGTCAGACACGACTGAAGTGACTTAGCAGCAGAATCTGTTAATCTCATTCTCCTAATTTATCCCTTCCCACCCTCCATTTCCCCTTTGGTAACCATAAGTTCACTTTCTGTGTCTGTGTGTTTCTATTTTAGATATAGTCTCAATTTTTATTATTTTTCAGATTCAACACATAAGTAATACATACAGTATTTGTTTTTCTATGTCTGACTTCACTTAGTGTAATATTTTCTATGTCCATTGCTGCAAATGACAATATCTCATTTTTTATGTCTGAGTTATATTCCACTCTATATATGTACCACATCTTCTTATACCAATCACCTGTTGACGGGCTTTTCAGTTGTTTCCATGTCTTGGCTTTTGTAGAAAAAACTGCTGCTATGAACATTTGGGTGCATATATCTTTTCAAATTAGTTTTTGTCTTTTTCAGATATATGTACAGGAGTGGAATTTTGGATTATATGGTAGCTCTATTTTTAATTTTTTAAGGAATACCCATACTGTTCTCCATAGTGACTACACCAATTTACATTTCTACAACAGTGTGGGAAAGTTCTCTTTTCTCCTCACCATCTCCAGCAAGGATGCCAAGGCTTTTAGTTCTATAGAACTGGGTTTGGATTCCATACTCATTTGTTTACTTATCACTTAGCTGTGTGGCCTTAAGAATGAGACTTTCTAGCTTTAGTTTCCTCATTTGTAAAAGTAAGTTACAGTATTGATGCTGAAGAGGATAAGTTTAAAAACACAATGTGCAAACAATCAATGAATGTTTCACCATGTACAGAAAAGAAGTAAAACTTTAGGTGGTTTAATACCCTCAAAGGAACTTCCTTAAATAAAATCATCTGTGTTTCACTAAAAAGTTTTAAAATTATAATTTATAGACTAAGAAATTCTTGGGTTTCAGAAATTCCAATGGCCTCATGGACTGGGAAGGGATAAAGGAATCAAGTGGGAAGTAAAAGCAGAAATGAGACATTCAGATATTATGAACACACATTGAACAACTCATCAGATGTATAAAGAGTAGAGAATGTTTATGAAAAATAAGACCCTGTGTCTCACTCACCCCTATCCCAGGATCAGAGCCCTTGTCTTTGAGTCAGAGCTGAATGTCAGCATTTAGAATTATTATTGCTCACCAAGGACACACACCACTATGATACAGCAACATTTTTCTTGAGCTCTGTGGCATCTTGACCTTGTCTGGCTTAGAGAAATCTCAGCAAGACTCATTTGTGATTTTAAGTAGTGACTAAATGAGCTAAGAGGGCCAAAGATGAAGCACGTACAGCTCCAGCAGGAAGTTTGGAACACTCAATGAACTTGAGAAATAAGATAATCTTGTAAAATTGGGTTGTCTGGTGGCTGAATTCCTGGGACAAAGTAAACAAAGAGAATACTGGGATATATGTGGGGGAGGGTGGGTTAAAACTGATGGATGATGATGATGATAGTGATGATAATTTCTTGAGAATCACAGGGAGACATGCATTCAGGTTCTAGGGAAAAAGTCCATATTCTTGCTCTGAATTTTGATATAGTCTTATACCCCCAAGAGAAAGCTTTACCTGGACAATTATCTCATTTTGAAATTTTATTCTTTTGAAAATATCAGTGGACCCCCATGATAGAACATGTTTTGTTTGTTTTTCTTTATTAACTTGGGATGGGACCTGGTGGTTTTGCTTTCAGTAATATAAATTTAATGGAAGAAAGATGTTTAATCAATTGCACGAAAGAGTCACTAGTGGCAAGAAGACCATTTCACAAACCATTGCATCTCTTAAAGTTAATGATTTGTTCCCACAAGAAGGAATAAACAATAGAGTTAGAAGAGGTTGATTTTAAGTTTAATTGCTGAGGTGGAAAAAGACACATTGGGTGACAGAGCATATGTTAGAATGTTGGAATGAGAAAGAGGGAAGTATTGGTGAAGACACCAAGGCCTTAGTTTTGAAGGGAGAGTAAATGGAAGCACCAGGAATTGATATGGATAATAGCCTCAATCCTTTTTTTGCATGAGTTTTCATTACCTATTTTTGCTTATACAGCAGAAGGTAAATAAACACCTACTTTTTAATGTAGGCCATGATATTTTGCTTGAAGAAGGTAAGATGGAGTCTGGCTCCAACCTCCTCAAAGATGTAGGATGTCACACATGACAGAGACTATTTCCAAAATTCATGATCACCTCTTCTTTCCGGGCACACAGCTGGACTACAGGTCCTGGTTTCCTTTACGTAGGTTGTGACCCTGGGGTTGAGTTCTAGCCACTGGAATGTGAGTAGATGTGACAAGCACTGATTTCAAGATTTACCTGTAAACTTCATTAAGCACTCCTTCACGAGGCAAACCTCCATGAGGTTTCCTCCTCTGGCTGGTTGGAATGGAGACAACCTCCTAGGAATTAATCAAAGCTATTAATCGCAGCTACAAGATGAAGGTGACAGAGCCTGCATTAGTCTGGGTCCCTGAGTGACTATGCAGAGGAGGCTGTTTGACTGCTCAGTATTGTTATATGAATAAAAAACAAGCATCAGTTGGAGTCTATTGTTACTATCCTAAATATTACACAAAGTTTTCCCATTGATTTATTAGTTCAATAAGTATGTACTGAATATTAATTAAGCCTATGTCATTATATTGGGTGCTGAGGACGTAGTACAGAGCAGAATATATAACCATCTTGCCTTCACAAAGCATATAGTTTAGGAGATATGGATGAATTTTATATGCTTGTATTCAGTGTATCTTGATATACTATTTTATTCCATCACAGTACGTTTTCATTTTTAATAATCTCCATTCATACCATGTTGACTTTTAAAAACATAATAAGTGTTACTACCAGTTTGAGATAACTTTCATAATAACCAAAAAGGAAATCAATCTTGAACGTTCATTGGAAGGACTGATGTTGAAGCTGAAGTTCTAATACTTTGGCCACCTGATGAGAAGAGCCGGCTCATTAGAAAAGACTCTGATTCTGGGAAAGGCTGAAGGCAGGAGAAGAAGGGGATGACAGAGGACGTGATGGTTGGGTGGCATCACCAATTCAATGGACATGAGTTTGCACAAGCTCCGGGAGGTGGTGAAAGACAGGCAAGCCCGGCATGCTGCAGTCCAGGGGGGTCACAAAGAGTCGGACATGACTGAGTGACTGAACAACAACAGCAGGGTGTAGACGGCTAATGCCTGAACTCTTTCCAAGTTTCCAGTCACCTCAGAAATTTCATATTTATTAGTGTAATTGCAAAGTTTATAATTATCTGCATAATATAATATTTATTAATGTCACTGGCTTAATGCTGGAACTTACTATCCCATTAATAGAAAAAGAATTATTTTGATATTAATAATAGTGAAAATTGAGATGTTAAAAGTTAACATAACATTACATTAACATAAAATTAGGTTCATTGTTATGAACTTCTGCTTATGAGAAGTTTTTAAATTAAGTATGTCTATATGTTAGTAGGGGCTTCCCAGATGGCCGTAGTGGGAAAGGATCCTCCTGCAATTCAGGAAATGCAAGAGATGCAGGTTTGATTCCTGGGTTGGGAAGATCTCCTGGAGATGAAACTAGCAACCTACTGTGAAAGATTGCATAGCTCTTAAGTTTTGAGCCTGGGTCTGTTTTGGATCTAGCCAATATTCTTGCCTGAGAAATCCCATGGATGGAGGAGCCTAGTGGGCTGCAGTCCATGGGGTCACAAAGAATCAGACACAACTTAGTGATTGAGCACGCATACACATATGTTAGTGGATGAATGCATACCAACAGAACAGATTTGTAGGAGGTAGATGTGGGTTGAGAAACAAAATCTGGTAAATAAACCTGTCTATTTTGGACAAGTCACATTTGAGTTTCCTAAAAGACATTCAGGAGGATCTGTATCTAGTATCCAGCTGAGTTCTTGAGTTTGGGGTCTATTTATAAGACCTTTTAATATTAGTGAGGAGCAGATTAAAGACCCAAAGAAAGGGAATTGCTGAACTGAAATGACCCTAGGAGGGGAGAATTAAGAAATCGTCCATTAAAGGAGCAATTAACTGGGGGTTGGTGGGGAGAGACCTATTCTTTGAGACAGAAGGAAACCAGGAAGTACTGTGCTATCACTAGTAAGTCTGAAAATAGATTCAGTAAAACCAAGAGCTTACCTGCTGTGAGGCCAGAAAACTATAGAACCTCAGAGTTAGGACTGTAGTCAGACAGACCCAGGCTCAACATTTACCAACAGCTATGCAGCTTTTTGCAGGTCTCATTTTTGACATTCACAAAGTGGAGCCAATAATAATATGTATCATATGCAGTTGTGGAATGTTAAATACCACAATGCAAAGTTCTTGATATATGGTGTGTTCAATATTCACTATTAATAGTACAACATTAGTAAATGTCTAGTAGATGTCAGCAACCAAACCTTTGGTGTTCCACCAGTCCATTCTGTTTGAATTTCACCAGAAACACTAAATTGGTAGCTTCTTGAGTAGCGTCATAAGAAGACAGGGGGATGAAGGAATTGAAGACCTCAGTTAGAATATTGTTGAAGTTAACCACCCTGAGGAGAGTGGCAATTCCTTGTGGGAGCAGATGGATTGGGAAATGAGGGAGGGATCTTAGTGGGGATAAAACATTGATTAAGTGGAGGGAGTAAGGGAGAGAGGGAGAAGGCTCAATGACTGTGGATGGAGAGAATGATGGCCAAATGTACCAAGAAACAGATATGCCCAAGGAACCTCAGAAAGCCTGATGTGACTGCTCTCCATTACACAGGGATCTGGAGATGGGGTTGGGCTAGCTGGCTGGGTTATACTTTTTAGATAACTTGACCATACATGGAGGGTTCCCAGGGGAGCATGAGCTTAGGGGAAGCAGCTGAGTGGGACAGGGTAGCCTTGAGAGGGAAAGAAGAGATGAGACAGTGAACAGCCACACATGTCTCAACATAATTCCCTCCTTGTGACCTCCACAAACTTGCAATAAATCTATCATCAATAAAGCATGACTAGCAGGCTTGATTTCTTGTAAAGACCAAAGGATGGGCCAAACCTAAATGCCTTAAATCATAGATGCTCTACTTGGGTGCACTTTAGGATATTCCAGAGAGCTTTTAAGAAAATGCTTATGCATGGATCCTATCATAGAGCAATGAAGTCAGAATCTCTGGAGATAAACATGTTTCAGTGTCTCTGAAAAGTTCCACAGGGATCTTAATTTTTAGTCAGGGTTACAAACAGTTATTGTAAGTAATGCAGGAAAGAGACTGAGGGAACTAAGATGAAATAAGGTAGAAACTCTCAGGGACTATGCAGAGGGAGGAAGATTCAGTCATGAAGGGATGTTGGAATTCCCACCAAATTCACATACATTTCTAAAGGCAAGAAAAACCTGTCATCTGAGCTATACAAATTAAAAATTTTAAAGGAAGACTATACTGCTATCTAAGAAGGTTACTGAGAGGGAGTAGAGATCACTGTTACAGAGGGCCCAGGAAATGTGAGGCTACTAATGGAGATATCAGAGGCCAAGTGAAAGTTTCCTACCAGGGAGAAAAGTCCCATGAGTTTCTTGGTTCCCCCTTACTGTTTTTTCAACATCAGGGGAATTCAAAGCTGAATGAGTATTTCTATTGTGGCATAAAAAATCACCACTAGTTTAACAGCTCAACATCTTATCATTTTACAGTTTCTGTGGCTTAGGAATCTGGACACAATTTAACTAGGCCTTCTACTCAGGGTCCCACAAGGTGTCAGCTGAGGCTGCCATCTTATCTTCTGAGCTAACTGGGTAGAGCAGAATCCAGTTCCTGATTAGGTCAGGCCTACCAGGGGCGGCGGCTGGGAGGAGCAACCCACGCCCAAGGCCAGGGGCGGCGATGAGAGGAGTCGTGGCTGTGCGGGCGCAGGAGGGCCTAGAGGAGCTATCCCACGTTGAAGGTCAGGAAGGGCGGGGGTGAGGAGATACACCTCGTGCAAGGTAAGGAGCAATGGCTGCACTTCGCTGGAGCAGCCGTGAAGAGATACCCAACACCCAAGGTAAGAGAAACCCAAGTAAGACGGTAGGTGTTGCAAGAGGGCATCAGAGGGCAAAAACACTGAAACCATACTCACAGAAAACTAGTCAATCTAATCACACTAGGACCACAACCTTGTCTAACTCAATGAAACTAAGCCATGCCCATGGGGCAACCCAAGACAGGTGGGTCATGGTGGAGAGATTTGACAGAATGTGGTCCACTGGAGAAGGGAATGGCAAACCACTTCAATATTCTTGCCTTGAGAACCCCATGAACAGTATGAAAAGGCAAAATGATAGGATACTGAAAGAGAAACTCCCCAGGTCAGTAGGTGCCCAATATGCTACTGGAGATCAGTGGAGAAATAACTCCAGAAAGAATGAAGGGATGGAGCCAAAGCATAAACAATACCCAGCTGTGGATGTAACTGGTGATAGAAGTAAGGTCTGATGCTGTAAAGAGCAATATTGCATAGGAACCTGGAATGTCAGATCCATGAATCAAGGCAAATTGGAAGTAGTCAAACAAGAGATGGCAAGATGAATGTTGAGATTCTAGGAATCAGCGAACTCAAATGGACTGGAATGGGTGAATTTAACTCAGATGACCATTATATCTACCACTGTAGGCAGGAATCCCTCAGAAGAAATGGAGTAGCCATCATGGTCAACAAAAGAGTCTGAAATGCAGTACCTGGATGCAATCTCAAAAACGACAGAATGATTTCTGTTCGTTTCCAAGGCAAACCATTCAATATCACAGTAATCCAAGTCTATGCCCCAACCAGTAACGCTGAAGAAGCTGAAGTTGAATGGTTCTATGAAGACCTACAAGACCTTTTAGAACTAATACCCCCAAAAGATGTCCTTTTCATTATAGGGGACTGGAATGCAAAAGTAGGAAGTCAAGAAACACCTGGAGTAACAGGCAAATTTGGCCTTGGAATATGGAATGAAGCAGGGCAAAGACTAATAGAGTTTTGCCAAGAAAATGCACTGGTCATAACAATCACCCTCTTCCAACAACACAAGAGAAGACTCTATACATGGACATCACCAGATGGTCAACACTGAAATCAGGTTGATTATATTCTTTGCAGCCACAGATGGAGAAACTCTATACAGTCAGCAAAAACAAGACCAGGAGCTGACTGTGGCTCAGATCATGAACTCCTTATTGCCAAATTCAGACTTAAATTGAAGAAAGTAGAGAAAACCACTAGACCATTCAGGTATGGCCTAAATCAAATCCCTTATGATTATACAGTGGAAGTGAGAAATAGATTTAAGGGCCTAGATCTGATAGATAGAGTGCCTGATGAACTATGGAATGAGGTTTGTGACATTGTACAGGAGACAGGGATCAAGACCATTCCCATAGAAAAGAAATGCAAAAAAGCAAAATGGCTGTCTGAGGAGGCCTTACAAATAGCTATGAAAAGAAGAGAAGGGAAAAGCAAAGGAGAAAAGGAAAGATATAAACATCTGAATGCAGAGTTCCAAAGAATAGCAAGAAGAGATAAGAAAGCCTTCTTCAGCGATCAATGCAAAGAAATAGAGGAAAACAACAGAATGGGAAAGACTAGGGATCTCTTCAAGAAAATCAGAGATACCAAAGGAATATTTCATGCAAAGATGAGCTCGATAAAGGACAGAAATGGTATGGATCTAACAGAAGCAGAAGATATTAAGAAGAGATGGCAAGAATACACAGAAGAACTATACAAAAAGTATCTTCACGACCCAGATAATCACGATGGTGTTATCACTGACCTAGAGCCAGACATCCTGGAATGTGAAGTCAAGTGGGCCTTAGAAAGCATCACTATGAACAAAGCTAGTGGACGTGATGGAATTCCAGTTGAGTTATTCCAAATCCTGAAAGATGATGCTGTGAAAGTGCTGCACTCAATATGCCAGCAAATTTGGAAAACTCAGCAGTGGCCACAGGACTGGAAAAGGTCAGTTTTCATTCCAATCCCAAAGAAAGGCAATGCCAAAGAAGGCTCAAACTACCGCACAATTGCACTCATCTCACACACTAGTAAAGTAATGCTCAAAATTCTCCAAGCCAGGCTTCAATAATATGTGAGCCATGAACTTCCTGACGTTCAAGCTGGTTTTAGAAAAGGCAGAGGAACCAGAGATCAAATTGCCAACATCTGCTGGATCATCAAAAAAGCAAGAGAGTTCCAGAAAAACATCTATTTCTGCTTTATTGACTATGCCAAAGCCTTTGACTGTGTGGATCACAATAAACTGTGGAAAATTCTGAAAGAGATACCAGACCACCTGATATGCCTCTTGAGAAATTTGTATGCAGGTCAGGAAGCAACAGTTAGAACTGGACATGGAACAACAGACTGGTCCCAAATAGGGAAAGGAGTTCGTCAAGGCTGTATATTGTCACCCTGTTTATTTAACTTATATGCAGAGTACTTCATGAGAAATGCTGGACTGGAAGAAGCACAAGCTGGAATCAAGATTGCTGGGAGAAATATCAATAACCTCAGATATGCAGATGACACCACCCTTATGGTAGAAAGTGAAGAGGAACTGAAAAGCCTCTTGATGAAAGTGAAAGTGGAGAGTGAAAAAGTTGGCTTAAAGCTCAACATTCAGAAAACGAAGATCATGGCATCCAATCCCACAACTTCATGGGAAAAAGATGGGGAAACAGTGGAAACAGTGTCAGACTTTATTTTTCTGGGCTCCAAAATCGCTACAGATGGTGACTGCAGCCATGAAATAAAAGACACTTACTCCTTGGAAGGAAAGTTATAACCAACCTAGATAGCATATTCAAAAGCAGAGACATTACTTTGCCAACAAAGGTTCGTCTAGTCAAGGCTATGGTTTTTCCTCTGGTCATATATGGATGTGAGAGTTGGACTGTGAAGGAGGCTGAGCACTGAAGAATTGATGCTTTTGAACTGTGGTGTTGGAAAAGACTCTTGAGAGTCCCTTGGACTGCAAGGAGATCCAACCAGTCCATTCTGAAGGAGATCAGCCTTGGGATTTCTTTGGAAGCAATGATGCTAAAGCTGAAACTCCAATACTTTGGCCACCTCATGCGAAGAGTTGATTCATTGGAAAAGACCCTGATGCTGGGAGGGATTAGGGGCAGGAGGAGAAGGGGACGACAGAGGATGAGATGGCTGGATGGCATCGCTGACTCGATGGACATGAGTCTCAGTGAACTCCGGGGGTTGGTGATGGACAGGGAGGCCTGGCATTCTGCGATTCATGGGGTTGCAAAGAGTCGGACACAACTGAGTGACTGATCTGATCTGATCTGACCCACAGTAATCTCTTTTGATTATTTTAGGGGCCTTAATCATGGCTTTTCCCAGTGGCTCAGTGGTTAAAGAATTCACCTGCAATGCAGGAGCTTCAGAATCTGCAGGTTTGATCCCTGGATTGGAAAGATCCCCTGGAGGAGTGTATGGCAACCCACTCCAGTTATTCTTCCCTGGAGAACCCCATGGACAGAGGAGCCTGGTGGGCTAGAGTCCATTGAGTCTCAAAGAGTTGGACACAACTAAAGCATTTTAGCGTGTGTGCGCGCGCGCACACACACACACACACACACACACACACAATCATGTCTGTAAAATTCTTTCCCCATTGCCAGATAGCATAACCTAACCCTGAGTGTTGGGAATGATAAACCATCCTAGTCGCAGGTCCTGCCCACACTCAAATGGAGTGCAATTGGAAAGTGAGAATCTTAGAGTTCATCTTGGAATTCTCTCTGCCACAATAGCTGTGGATATATTTATTTATTGAACAAGTATTTTCTTAGCTCCTACTTTTGGCTAAGCATTATTATGTATATTTAAAGGCAATAAATGTTTTTAAAAAGTAGAGCAGAATATGCAGGACTTGAACTGCTTGGAGTTGGCATGGAGAGTTGGTATGGACAGCTGGTATGGACAGCTGCTGTTTTAAGTGAGTTGGTTGAGTATTGGCTTCATGGAGAAGATAACATCTCAACAAAGACTCCTTATAATAACCACAGCTTGTCCTTTATCTATGCCTAGAAATCTACAGATGATTCTCTCAAATTATTCACTTTCTTTTTAATCTTTATATTTGTATAAATAGTGAATAAAGTTCTGTTGCTGCTAAGTCAATTCAGTCGTGTCCAACTCTTTGTGACCCTATGGACTGTAAACCCACCAGGCTCCTTTGTCCGTGGGATTCTCCAGGCAAGAATACTAGAGTGGATTGCCATGCTCTCCTCCAGGGGATCTTCCTGATCAAGGGATCAACCTGTATCTCCTGTGGCTCCTGCACTGCAGGCAGATTCTTTACTGCTGAGCCACTGGGGAAGCACTGAATAAAGTTCTACATTGGATTTTATTAATATTACAGGTAAATTTGTTGTTATTGTTCAGTTGCTCAACCATGACCAACTCTTGGCAGCTCCATAGACTATAGTCCACCACGCTTCTCTGTTCATGGTATTTCCCAGGCAAGAATACTGGAGTGGGTTGCCATTTCCTTCTTCAGACAGGTAAATTAAGATTCTGCAAACCAAAGTGAACCAGAAGGCAAAATCACATAAGCCAAAGGAAACCCCCTTTGGCACTCAAAGGCCCTCAAAATGCAGAAATCTGCTGTTCTAAAAAGAATGCAACACTATCAAATGTGGTCTCATCAATGAATCAGTATGATCCTGCTGCTGCTGCTGCTGCTAAGTCACTTCACTTGTGTCCAACTCTGTGTGACCCCATAGATGGCAGCCCACCAGGCTCCCCCATCCCTGGGATTCTCCAGGCAAGAACACTGGAGTGGGTTGCCATTTCCTCCTCCAATGCATGAAAGTGAAAATTGAAAGTGAAGTCGCTCAGTCGTGTCCGACCCTCAGCGACCCCAGGGACTGCAGCCTACCAGGCTCCTCCTCTGTCCGTGGGATTTTCCAGGCAAGAGTACTGGATTGGGTGCCATTGCCTTCTCCGCAGTATGACCCTAGGCCTGTCCAAAGCATATAGTTCCATAAGTCACTCATTCGTAGAGCAGACTAAGTAAGAACTTCTTATGTCCTTGGTTCTCACTAAGCATGGAAGTTTCAAAGATACATAAAGTATAATCTCTGATTTTGAAGAATTTACTGTTGATTGGGACAGATGGACTTATGTATAGGTAATTTTAATTATGACACCCTAGGCTGAGCGCTGAAGAACTGATGCTTTTGAACTGTGGTGTTGGAGAAGACTCTTGAGAGTCCCTTGGACTGCAAGGAGATCCAACCAGTCCATTCTGAAGGAGATCGACCCTGGGATTTCTTTGGAAGGAATGATGCTAAAGCTGAAACTCCAGTACTTTGGCCACCTCATGCGAAGAGTTGACTCATTGGAAAAGACTCTGATGCTGGGAGGGATTGGGGGCAGGAGGAGAAGGGGATGACAGAGGATGAGATGGCTGGATGGCATCACTGACTTGATTGACATGAGTCTGAGCGAACTCTGGGAGTTGGTGATGGACAGGGAGGCCTGGCGTGCTGCGATTTATGGGGTCGCAAAGAATCGGACACGACCGAGCGACTGATCTGATCTGATCTCTCATCGGGAGCATCGACCACTATTATGCAGACTGAACAGTTGTTGGGGGCCAGAGTGAGGCACTCGGCCCATGGCAAAGGTCATGAGGAAGAAGGCCCGACATACGCAAAGGTGAGATCGAGCCTCAGGAGTCCCCCTGGAAGTCCTCGAGCATCTACCCCCATAACCAGAGCCTGCCTACTTTACTACTTTGTGCTCATCTACACCTCTGACTTTACGGGGGGCTGTCCCCCACCACCTCTTTCGGAGAAGGAGTTAACTTAGAGCTCCAGTTAATAAAAACTCCTGGGAGTGACAAGAGTATTTTAACCTACAAACTTCTCTGAAGGTTCTCTAGCCTGCCTGACAGGCTTGTCCGGCCACATGTGATTGCTCACAGCCTCCCAACCGTGAGAGGCACGAGATGCTTTAAACCTTCTAAAAACAGGTTCCTTAGAAAAGTTAGAAAACTATTAGTATAAGTATAATGGGCTGATTAGAAATTGTATTGGTGAAGGGTTTTTCATTTGTTGAGCCCATGTTTGTTGCTAAGTCTCCACATCCCCTGCCCTTACACACATTAATGAATATATAGAAGAAATAAGTATTAACCTTTGATATTAATCATGTTAGACCTTAGGCTAAGTAAATTCTTTCCTTAACTAAAACCCACTATACCCTCACCCTATAGGAATGTAACTTTATTTGGGTGGCATCTGTTTTAAGAATAATCACCCCTGGAGAAATAAGTGTCCTGGTTGACTGACCGCTGTCACAAGGAGAGGGTCATAAATTGTCAGCAGGCCCCCTGGCCAGAAGATGATGTAACACCCCTAAGACCTCTGTATACATTTGTATGAAGCACCTGACTTTGATAAAAGTCAGGACTGCTGACCCCGCGTGACTTTTGCATAACATCTCAGTGTATAAAAGTAGACCATGGAAAATAAAGAATTGGGATCAGTTCCTCAAAAGACTGGTCTCCCCATGTCGCTCCTTCTTTCACTCTGGCTGAGTCTCCATCAGGAGCGCAGAACCCGCCATGCTTACTAATTATGCCTGGGCTTCTAAGATCCGACTGGTGAGGCCTCAGTGTCTCCTCTCCTTCGGGAGAACGGAAGGATGCCTGTGGCCTATGTAAGTGGTGCAAACTTCTTGTCTTGAAGTTTTATTGGTCTCCCACATAAACCAAGCTACTCAGCCTCTTTTCTCCACTGAATTTTCCTACTGAGCTATCCTCATTCTATTACTCTTTACATCTCTAATTAATATCTAATTGAAACTATTGTATCCTGATCCTTGCCGATGCCATCCCTGCTTCGAGTACCCTGGATCAGCCGGGGCTGGACCCCGGCAAACAGTTTCTGGAAAAATTATCTGAAATGTAGTCTACGATGATTTTGATATGTGCATAGTATTCTACCAGGCCACGTAGAGGTGATGAAGTAATTATCTGTTTAACCACAAATGGTTCCCAGGGGCCAGCAGGGAGTAGAAAATGATAAGCCAATGTCATGACTTGATCAGAGTACACAGGAGGGAAATGCAGTCAGAGGATTAAATAGTCATAGCTGGGTTTATCCAACTGTGAAAAACATGGCAGTACAGCAAATCCTACTGTTGGAAATCTAGGAGAACAGCAGCCTCATGCAGCAGTCTCGAGTATCATCTGCTGAAAATACTACATGAGAACTGTTCTGTTGAAGTTCTCTTATCTGGATCTTAAAGCATCAGTCCCTGACAGGGCTGATAATGCTGCAGCTATGCCCTCTGTATTGGTTAGCTTTTGTTGGGAACAAACCATCTGGAAATTCATTGTCTTGACACAACAGTTATTTGTTTAGCTCACCGATCTGCAGATTGTGCTCACTTGGACAGCCATCTTGTCTGGGTCAGCCTTGACTAGTAGGAAGTGGATGTACTCATTGCTCAGTTCAGTTCAATTCAGTTGCTCAGTCGTGTCTGCCTCTTTGTGACCCCATGGATGGCAGCACGCCAGGCCTCCCTGTCCATCACCAACTCCCAAAGTTTACTCAAACTCAAGTCCATTGAGTCAGTGATGCCATCCAACCATCTCATCCTCTGTTGTCCTCTTCTCCTCCTGCCTTCAATCTTTCCCAGAATAAGGGTCTTTTCAAATGAATCAGTTCTTTCCATCAGGTGATCAAAGTATTGGAGCTTCAGCTTCAGCATCAGTCCTTCCAATGAAATATTCAGGACTGATCTCCTTTAGGATGTGCTGGTTGGATCTCCTTGCAGTCCAAGGGACTCTCAAGAGTCTTCTCCAACACCACAATTCAAAAGCATCAATTTTTGGTGCTTAACTATCTTTGCAGTCCAACTCTCACATCCATACATGACTACTGGAAAAACCAAAGCTTTGACTAGATGGACCTTTGTTGGCAAAGTAATGTCTCTGCTTTTTAATATGCTGTCTAGGTTGGTCATAACTTTCCTTCCAAAGAGCAAGTATCTTTTAATTTCATGGCTGTAGTCACCATCTGCAGTGATTGTGGAGCCCAAAAAAATAAAGTTTGTCACTGTTTCCATTGTTTTCCCATCTATTTACCATGAAGTGATGAGACCAGATGCCATGATCTTAGTTTTCTGAATGTTGAGTTTTAAGCCAGCTTTTTCACTCTCTTTCACTTTCATCAAGAAGCTCTAAAGTTCTCCTTTGCTTTCTGCCATGAGGGTAGTGTCATCCACATATCTGAGGTTATCGGTATTTCTCCTGGCAATCTTGATTCCAGCTTATGCTTCATCCAGCACAGCTTCCTCATGATGTACTCTGCATATAAGTTAAATAAGCAGGGTGACAATATACAACCTTGACGTACTCCTTTCCACACAGTCAAAGGCTTTGGCATAGTGGATAAAGCAAAAGTAAATGCTTTTGTGGAACTCTCTTGCTTTTTCCATGATCCAATGGATGTTGGAAATTTGATCTCTGGTTCCTTGGCCTTTTCTAAATCCAAATTGAGCATCTCGAAGTTCATAGTTCATGTACTGCTGAAGCCTGGCTTGGAGAATTCTGAGCATTACTTTGCTAGCATGTGAGATGAGTGCAATTGTGAAGTAGTTTGAGTGTTTTTTGGCATTGCCTTTCTTTGGGATTGGAATGAAAACTGACCTTTTCCAGTCCTGTGGCCACTGCTGAGTTTTCCAAATTTGCTGGCATATTGAGTGCAGCACCTTAACAGCATCATCTTTTAGGATTTGAAATAACTCAACTGGAATTCCATCACCTTCACTAGCTTTGTTTGTAATGATGTTTCCTAAGGCCCACTTGACTTCACATTTCAGGATGTCTGGCTCTAGGTGAGTGTTCACACCATCATGATTATCTGGGTTGTGAAGACCTTTTTTGTATAGTTCTTCTGGGTATTCTTGGCACCTTTTATTAATATCTTCTGCTTCTGTTAGGTCCATACCATTTTTGTCCTTTATTGTGCCCATTTTGCATTAAACTTTTCCGTGGTGTCTCTAATTTTCTTGAAGAGATCTCTAGTCTTTCCCACAGTATTGTTTTCCTCTATTTCTTTGCATTGATCGCTGAGGAAGGCTTTCTTATCTCTCCTTGATATTCTTTAGAACTCTGCATTCAAATGGATATATCTTTCCTTTTCTCCTTTGCCTTTCACTTCTCTTCTTTTCACACCTATTTGTAAGTCCTCCTCAGAGAACCAATTTTCCTTTTGGCATTTCTTTTTCTTGGGGATGGTCTTGATCATTGCCTCTTGTACAATGTCACAAAACTCCACCCATAGTTCTTCAGGCATTCTGTCTATCAGATCTAATCCCTTGAATCTATTTGTCACTTTCACTGTATAATCATAATGGATTTGATTTAGGTCATATCTGAATGGTCTAGTGGTTTTCCCTACTTGCTTCAGTTTATGTCTGAATTTGGCAATTAGGAGTTCATGATCTGAGCCAGTCAGCTCCCAGTCTTGTTTTTGCTGACTGTATAGAGCTTCTCCATCTTTGGCTGCAAAGAATATAATCAATCTGATTTAAGTATTGACCTTCTGGTGATGTCCATATGTAGAGTCTCCTCTTGTGTTTGGGAAGAGGGTGTTTTCTATGGCCAGTGCATTCTGTTGGCAAAACTCGGTTAGCCTTTGCCCTGCCCTATTCTGTACTCCAAGGCCAAATTTGTCTGTTACTCAAGGTATTTCTTGACTTCCTATTTTTGCATTGCAGTGCCCTATAATGAAAAGGATATCTCTTTTGGGTGTTAGTTCTAGAAGGTCTTGTGCATCTTCATAGAACTGTTCAACTTCAGCTTCTTCAGCATTACTGGTAGGGGCATAGACTTGCATTACCGTCTTGGTCAGGCTTCAGAGACAAAGAAAATGGAGAAGGCCTCTGATCTTCCTTCTGACCTGCCTGGCCACTGCCCTGACTGTCCCTGCTATGAATGCAAGCTGTCTGGCACCATAGATAAGTTAGGGGGCAGATCTTGGAATTGTTGAACCTGTGGAGGGGGTCTGGCCAACCATACCTGGAGCTTTAACAACATTCCAAGGTTTACAAGACCAAACAAACAGCATTGCAAAAAAAAGATTAACAAAGAGCTGCCATTTGCTTTTTCCAAACTGATGAGAATATCAGTTTGTGGCCTGGGATTATAAATGTGAAGCCCCAACGTGCAATTTTGAAATCTCACCCACGGAGCAGTGGTACTGCCAGGGACCGTTCTCACCTGGGACTCTAATTGCTGTTACACGGTGCTGTGTGAGTCTAGATGTCAGTCAAAACCCAATTTGGTGATGTATGTGCTGTTACTCTCCTTTACTGTTCTATATCTCTTTCCTTTTAATAATTGTATGTTGATAATTCTCTATTGAATATTGTATTTTCGTTGTTTTTTTTTTTTTTTTTTTTTTGGTATAACAAGTGGTTTCTTTGGTTAACAAATTGTTTAAACCTGAAATGAAAGTTAAAACTTTCGGCAAAACACTCATGGGCTAGCTGTGGGTCAGCTGAGGCTGGCTGGTATATGATAGCTTTCCCTGGGACAGCTAGGATGACTGGAGCCTCTTGTACATAGTCTCCCAAACTAGACTTATATCAAAGATAGTCAAAGGATTCTAAGAGCAATAATCCATAAAGTCCCAGTGCATGAGCACAACTTTTACAACTGTTAATGTCCCATTGGCCAAAAGTAAATCACACACAAAGTGCAGGGAAGTATAATAGATTCTATTATTTTTTTATGGGAGGAATGGAACTAAACAACCATGTCCTGGTTATGATTTATTGATTATATCACCCTAGTATTGCTTTTGGCTTTAAATTTTCTTCTTGGCATATTGGATAAGTCTATGATATTTTTTTTTTCAGTAGGCTAAACTAACTTTATTTTTTTAAACCAGTACAATATAGGATAGAATAGAATTAAATGGAACACACTGGCGTGGAACAGAGTAGAAAATATCAGCATACAACATTGTAACAAGACTAAGAATTACTTCATTAAACAGTCATTTTAGTTGTTTAATATCTATAATAATACATGTGTTATGAGGTCAGCAAAAAGCAAATCATTGGTCAAGTTTAGGAACTCTTTCAAAAATCTATGATATAAACTTTATAGAATTTTTCATAAACCTCATGAAATTGTATGTACAGTTGTGCATATGTGTGTATCCTACATATATGTTATATATTCTATATGTCTTATATACATGTGTTCTACATGTATATTCTACATATATGTGTGTGTGTGTGTGTGTGTGTATATATATATATATATATATATATATTTGTTTTTAGAGATAGAGCCATAACATCCATCAGTCTTTCAAACTGGGCTTGTAACTCATACATTTAGGAACCTTATCTCTCAGAAGAGGTATTCTCATTAGAAAAGTCCATGAGTCAGTGATATCTGAAGTCCATTAGCATCCAATGGGTTTTGACATTTCTTTCATATTGGGGAAAGCCATATTTTGGTTTATTTATGAGAATTGTTCATCTTCAAAAAATAGATTAATTTGATTATGTTATATTAAAAAAAAATCTCCTCTTGTAAAGGTAATGGCTTCCCTGTCCCTCAAAATCCATTCAGTAAAAGCATCTCTTCATGTCCAGGCCAACTCTCTAATCCTAATATACGTAAGATATATAACCTACATTCATTCCTACAGCCCTGGTGCCAGGCAGTTCTAGTTGATTTCACACAGCTGTTTTATTTAGTCCTTACACAAACACTGGGGAGGAGGTATTATTATCCTCCTATGAGGAAATAGGGGACTTCCCTGGTAGATCAGATGGTAAAGAATCTGTCTGCAATTCGGGAGACCTGGGTTCGATTCTTGGGTTGGGAAGATCCCCTGGAGAAGGGAATGGCTACCCACTCCAGTATTCTTGCCTAGAAAATCCCAAGGACAGAGGAGCATGGCGGGCTGCAGTCAGTCCATGAGGTTGCAAAGAGTTGAACACAACTGAGCAATGAACACTAAGCAAAACTAAACATGAGGAAAGAGGCTTAGAGAATTCAGGGATACGCACAGATTCACTAGCTTCATAAAAGACAAGGCTAGAGTCAGAACACATGTCTTCTGAATCTAAGTCTCCTTCCAGAATGTGTGAAAGGGATGGATTCTAATACAGGGAAGACTTCCATTGAGCCATCGTTCTCCTTTCCACCTTCAGGGTGTAACTAGGAGCATCAGATCAGGTGTGCTGCTCAGCTTCAGAAACCATCCTTAGGTGATCATCGTCCAAGTTTGTACACATTTAAATGTTCTTTCACTGTTTTTAAATTTTTTAATTGGAGGATAATTGCTTTACAATGTTGGATTGGTTTCTGCCACACAACAACATGAATCAGCCATAAGTATACATATGTCCCCTCCCTCTTGAACCTCCCTCACACCCTTCACTCCATCCCACCCTTCTAGGCTGTTACAAGTACCTCACACCAGTCCAAATGGCCATCATTTAAAAAATCTACAAACAAAAAATGCTGGAAAGGACGTGAAGAAGAGAACCCTCTTGCACAGTTGGTGGGAATGTAAACCGATACAACCACTATGGAGAATAGTACGGAGATTTCTTTAAGAAACTAGGAATAAAACTACCATATGACCCAGAAATCCCACAACTGGGCATATACCCTGAGGAAACCATAGTTGAAAAAGACACATGTACCCCAATGTTCATTGTAGCACTATTTACAATAACTAGGGCATGGAGGCAACCTATTAATAGATGTCCATTGACAGATGAATGGATGAAGAAATTGTGGTACATATAAACAATGGAATATTACTCACCATAAAGAGAAATAAATTTGAGTCAGTTCTAGTGAGGTGGATAAACCTAGAGCCTCTCATACAGAGTGAAGTAAGTCAGAAAGAGAATAACAAGTATTGTATAATAACACATATCTATGTAATCTAGAAAAATGGTCCTGATGAACCTATTTGCACACAGAAATAGAGACGTAGACACAGAGAACAGACTTCTGGACGCAGTGGGTCTATAAGAACACCCAAACTGTGGGAACCATCTCACTTGTATTCCTTCTACACATAATCTTAACTAAGTGCCTAGCTTCCTCGATGGCTCAGATGGTAAAGAATCTGCTTGCAATGAAGGAGACCTGGGTTTGATCTTTGGGTGGGGAAGATCCCCTGAAGAAGGGAATGGCTATCCCCTCCAGTATTGTTGCTTGGAAAATTCCATGCACAGAGGAGCCTGGTGGGCGATAGTCCAGGGGGTCTCAAAGAGTCGAACACTGACACTTTCACTTTCTCACTTTCACAAAGAGATAGGAAAATATTCTTCTTGCTATATTAATGACATTGATGGCTTTGGTGCCATTTAGTCAATTTCCTAGGTAATAAGAAATTGCTTCAGGATTAATGCAGAAGTGACATTTCAGTTCACTGTTAAAAGATATGCATATGCCAGTAGCTTGCTTTATTTTGTTTTTCCAAAAGCATGAAACATAAGAAAGATTAAAAGTCCACGCCAAAGAGTGATTCATTTGGCATTCTTTTAGAGCAGCCTGTAGACAAAAAGTTCATGAAGCACATTACACTGGACACAGGAGTAAAGCTCCACAGTGTGAGCCCCACAGAGCTCTCAGTTTGAAAGTGGAGGGGTATGGATTCGTTCAACTAAGAAGTGGTCTCCTCATACACTAAAGGTGACCATTAACTTGCTCAGAAAGCTTCAAAAGCCTTTCTCTTCAGCCTTCCCCTTGCCTGATTTTTCCCTATCTCACCCACTAACCCTTGTGAGATTTAATAATATGGGCTAAGTGATAATCTCATATAAAGGTAAAACTCCACAAAGTTTCCAAGCCATCCTTAGACATCAGACATGGTTCACCTTTATTAACCGATGGAGTGCACACAAGCAGGGAGATGTCTACCTACACGAATTGGTAGAAACATAGAAGTGACTAAAGCCAACACTGCAGATTAAGTTTATACAGACAACTCCTCCTATCCCTATGCAGCTATGGTCTATGGAGCTGGGAGAGAGAAACATTTTCTTGAGAAATTGTGTATTAGCCAAAGGAATCTAGATTTTAGTTAGTGTTAGTCACTCAGTCATGTCTGGCTCTTTGTGACCCCATGGACTTAGCCCACCAGGCTCCTCTGTCCATGGAATTCTCCAGGCAAGAATCCTTCTGCAGGGGATCTTCCCTACCCAGGAATCGAACCTGGGTCTCCTGCCCTGCAGGCAGATTCTTTACCATATGAGCCACCAGGGAATTTTAGAGGAGAGAATAAATATCTGCAGAAGAAAATTTTGCTTGGCTGGAAAACATATTCCATGTTTGACTATTAATAATAACATAATGGATATTGCACTTATCTACTAATCCTGTCTGCTGAAAGAATATCCACCAAATGGCAGATGTCATTTGCTATGTGAAGTCTGTGGGCATTTCTCTTGGGAACCACCTATTCTTATAGGCACCTCTCTCCCATCTTGGCCACTTGGTACATATTGGCAAATACTGAAGAGCTCAGAACTGGACAAGGCTTTCACTATAGGGCTTCTGTGGAGACTTTTCGTTTTTCCCTAATTAAAAAAAAAATCAAGAAAAGTGTAATCATGTTAATGATACTTTATAAAGCAGGTATACACACAAAAAACCTACCTTTCTTTAAGACAATAATAATTAGTTTGTTTGCTTCTTTAGTTTTATATTCATATATATTGTCATTCTTTTATTCTCTAAAGTTACTTTGGAAAGTGCCTCAGCATAGCTGTGGGATTGCTGCAGGACCTCGTAGGACACGATTCCCTCTGTGGCCTGGGTCAAAGCCCTTCCAAGTGGACAGGCAGTTAGCAGTCTTGGCTTGAGATCAGGCTTGGAATGGGTCATATAGTAGAAGTTTAGAGGATACAAAGTCTAGTGCTATCCAAGCCATCAGACTTATATTCAACAAGTTGATTATAAAGCTTGTGCCTATTGCAGATTCTTTGCTTCTATAGTCTGCCTTATGTTTGGAATTCTTCCATTGTCTATTTTACTGAGGCTAAAGAGCCTCTTGATGAAAATGAAAGAGGAGAGTGAAAAAGTTGGCTTAAAGCTCAACATTCAGAAGATGAAGATCATGGCATCTGGTCCCATCACTTCATGGGAAATAGATGGGGAAACAGTGGAAACAGTGTCAGACTTTATTTTTGGGGGGCTCCAAAATCACTGCAGATGGTGATTGCAGCCATGAAATTAAAAGACGCTTGCTCCTTGGAAGGAAAGTTATGACCAACCAAGATAGCATAATAAAAAGCAGAGACATTACTCTGCTTACGAAGGTCCACCTAGTCAAAGCTATGGTTTTTCCAGTAGTCATGTATGGATGTGAGAGTTGGACTATAAAGAAAGCTGGGTGCCGAAGAACAGATGCTTTTGAACAGTGGTGTTGGAGAAGACTCTTGAGAGTCCCTTGGACTGCAAGGAGATCCAACCAGTACGTCCTAAAGGAGATCAGTCCTGGGTGTTCATTGGAGAGACTGATGTTGAAGCTGAAACTCCAATACTTTGGCCACCTGATGTGAAGAGCTGACTCATTTGAAAAGACCCTGATGCTGGGAAAGATTGAGGGCAGGAGGAGAAGGGGACGACAGAAGATGAGATGGTTGGATGGCATCATCAACACAATGAACATGTGTTTGGGTGGACTCCAGGAGTTGGTGATGGACAGGGAGACCTGGCGTGCTGTGGTATATGGGGTCGCAAAGAGTTGGACACGACTGAGCGACTGGACTGAACTGATCTGAGAGGGTGGCAAAGACAGAGACCTTCCACATGCCTCATGACAGAACCTATGAGTGAACATATGAATCAATGAATAAACCAGTGTATTAATGAATGAACAAAGAGAGGAAAGAGGGTACTAATTAGCTACTTCCTACCAGTTTATTAAAAATTCTGGCAGGAAGAGAGTTTTGAGGGGTGAAAAGAGGGCGAGCATGATCTTATATAAAATAAAAATAAATTTATGTAAACAAGGGTACAATAAGATTATCAGGAGACTTACACGTCCAGTGCTGTGACTTATCTTGAGATAAATGAGGATTCAATGTATGTAATTTCTGGTAATTTCATGGAGCTACTAGATATTACCCCATTTCCTTGTGAAGTGAACATATTTACTCACTAGCAAATACTATTCAGATATTTTTTGTTTGATATAATAGTAATTGGGTCAGCAAGTATTTACTGAGTAACTTTGTGCCAGGCACTGTGCTGGGAGCTGGGATAGACACAGTCCCTGGCTTCTTGGAACTGAATAGTAGTAATTTTAGTTGTGTCTGACTCTGTGACCCCACAGCCTGTAGCCTGCCAGGGTCCTCTGTCCATAGGATTCTCCAGGCAAGAATACTGGAGTGGGTTGCTGTTCCCTTCTCCAGGGATCTTCCCAACCCAGGGATTGAACCTGGATCTCCTGCGTTGTAGGAAGATTCTTTACCATCTGAGCTACAGACAAGTCCTGCCTTGGAATTGAGACTCTCAAGCAATTATCCTCCAATAATTTTTTTTATTATTACCAAATTGTTATTGGAAAAAAAAAAAAACCTGTAAGTTGCCATGAGAGCATAAAACAGGGGGATCATAATTACTCTCAGGGAATCAGGGAATGTTTCCAAGAAGAAGGTAGTTTCCTCTGAGGCCTGAGACATAAGCAGTTGTCAGGTGAAAGGGGAGGGAGATGGGATTCCACATCCCCTGCAGAGGAAGGAACCTGGACTAATGCCCAGAGTCAGGGCATGGGCAAAGAATTAAAAGATAGTTGGCTGGAGCAAAGAGAGGCTGAGAGAAGAGCATAGGAACCAGTTATTCAGAGATGGGTAGGCATCCATACACTGTATTAAGGTGTTACTTATAGTCCTGGTGGCTCAGATGGTAACAAATCTTCCTGCAATGCAGGAGACTCAGGTTCAATCTCTATTTCAGGAAGATGCCCTGGAGAAGGGAATGGCAACTCCAGTATTCTTGCCTGGGAAATCCCATGGACAGAGGAGCCTGGTGGGCTACAGTCCATGGTGTCCCAAAGAGTCAGACACGACTGAGCGACTAACACTTTTTATAGTTAATATTAGCATTATTAAATCCTTCTTTCAGTATTTATAAGTAAACTTTTTTTTTTTTTTTTTTTTTTACTGCTGTTTCTAACGCCTTCAGGTACAGCTGTCTGTCCTGAGATGCGCCTCCGCCTCTGCCCCTGGGCCAGTCCACGTTGCCTCTCAGTGTGGAGCCCCACACGCGGCTCTGGACCGCGCTGCCTCCTCCCCCTTCGTGTGTATCTTGACAGTCAGATCCTGGGAAGCATCAGCCTACACTCAATTCACCATCTCTCCTGGCAGCTTTCAATCCACAGGACTACTTTTTCCCTAGCTATTTGAATTCATTGTGAAAGTAAATTTTCATGAGACACTATATGTGTTTCACTCATATACAAACATCCAGAATTTATGGCATTCTATTAAAAAGCAAAGGAACCCTAACTGACCTAAACAGACCCCTCTAGTTGGCCAGCACTATTCATTCCTAGTAAATGCAAAACGTCTGTTCCTCCAGATGGCTGTGCTCGCTCCTCCCTGGGTGAGGTATCTGTAAATGAAACTAGTCAGATGACTGACTTGCATGACAGTTTCCATTTCCTGAGGCATTTAGTGGGCTTATTATTATTATTTCTGATGCTACTGGGTTCAAGGACTTGTCACCAGAATCTGCTGACGAGCATCGGTAGTATGAACAACTTGGGCTCAGAAGCCTGTGTTCAAGTTCTGACACTCCTCTCTGGTTGCTGGTCTGTGATCTTTTTAATGCTGTGTACTCCCCATATACTAGGCAGTTACAATGGTTCCTTACAGTCCTAAAATAATCGCTCCTGCAGAATACTATTCATTGACTCAGGCAGATTTACCCCTATCTTGAAGATTCTATGCTGACTGTTGAGTGGTCTAATTTGCTTTTTGATGAATAGATGGTCAGTTTCATGTCTACATTTCAAGTTACCTAACAGCTGTCAGCATAAAATGTGCATCTATATGAGGATTAAAAGTTCTATTTCTAAAGAATGTACACCTCAGTGTTATGGAATAAGAGAAAATAGAAAGTCTGCTTTTCACTCAGACTTGAACTGAATTTGTCTGTTTTTTATTAAGGTGTGAAAGATGGATGCCAGTCACTTAATTTACCTCAGATGTTGCAGCCCATTTTATAACAGCAGATGTACTCCACTTGGAAGATACAGGGTTCTTTTTTTAAGAAAATAATATACCAATTGGAAGGAAAAAGAGACGAGAGGCAAAAAATCTCTTTTGCCTTCATATCAGCCAAGTGAATTTTTACCACAGAGCTATTGTGGGTTTTTTTTCCCCTCAAAAATGTTACATTGGTGTCATGACAATTCCACAAAGTGAGGTTCCTGCTCCAGTCACAAGCCAACCAACTTTGCTTAAAGAGACACATTTGATCAGCCTCTTTTTAAACCTGAATAGCCTAGAAAATACCAAATTGTCAGAAATTGACATCTAACATTGGCCAAATAATGTAGTAACTCACTAAACTGTATGTAACAGAAACAAAATTTGTCATTGTTGGCTAGATGTTTGAAGATTTTGTGGATTAATGGAAACCTTAAGGTATAGATGCATTCTTGAGGTTTATAGGGTAGGTGGGATGACAGGAGGGCTTAAGCATTGAAATACAACCAATTACTATCGAACATTTTAAGTTGCTGGGCTTCCCAGGTAGTTCTAGTGGTAAAGCACCCATCTGCCAATGCAGGAGATGTGAGAGATGCAGGTTTGATCCCTGGGTCGGGAAGATGCCCTGGAGGAGAGCATGGCAACCCACTCTAGTATTCTTGCCTGGAGAATCCCTTGGCCAGAGGAATATGGAGGTCTACAGTCCATAGGGTTGCAAAGAGTTGGACATGACTGAAGTGACTTAGCAGGCACGTACATATTAAGTTACTAACAAAAACAAATGACATGCCTTCTGTGACTTGTGCAACATCTTGTAACTTCACCCTAATTAACGTGAGAAACCTAATGTAGTACAGGGTATCCTCACTTCCTTCATTTACTTAGCAACATTTATGGGAAGCCTCTAATGTGGCAGGAACAGGGACTGCTACCAGTTCTGGGAAGGCAGATATGATGAAGAACTCAGTGAGCTCCACAGTGAGCCTGGAAGACAAAGAAGGTTCTTAGAACAGAGTGGAATAAGTGATATGATACTATGTAAACATGCACTCTGCTTGGGGGTCAGGGAGAGCTAACAGTTTTTCTTCACAGTGCCAGAAATAGAGATAATAATACCTATCATAGCTAACTAGAAGCTTCTATTTAAGGGCACAACCCAGAAACTGCAGGAATGGCTTTCTCTCACAACCCGTTGATCGAATTTACTCTGACATCACTCCTCACTACAAAGGAGGCTGGGAAATATAGTCTATAGGTAAGTAGCTATTGACCCCTTAAAATACTGACATTTATATTACTAAGAGGAGCAAAGGGAGAATGATCACTTCCAAACAGGGAAAGGAGTACATCAAGGCTTTATATTGTCACCCGGCTTATTTAACTTATATTCAGAGTGCTGCTAAGTCACTTCAGTCGTGTCTGACTCTGTGCGACCCCATAGATGGCAGCCCACCAGGCTTCCCGTCCCTGGGATTCTCCAGGCAAGAACACTGGAGTGGGTTGCCATTTCCTTCTCCAATGCATGAAAGTGACAAGTGAAAGTGAAGTCGCTCAGCCAGAGTACATCATGAAAAATGCCAGGCTGGATGAAGCACAAGCTGGAATCAAGATTGCCATGAGAAACATCAATAACCTCAGATATGCAGATGACACCACCCTTATGGCAGAAAGTAAAGAACTAAAGAACTAAGATCATGGCATCTGGTCCCATCACTTCATGGCAAATAGATGGGCAAAAAATGGAAAGAGTGACAGGCTTTATTTTTCTGGGCTCCAAAATCACTGCAGATGGTGACTGCAGCCATGAAATTAAAACACCCTTGTTTTAAAGTAAAGCTATGACCAACCTAGACAGCATATTAAAAAACAGAGACATTTCTGACAAAGGTCTGTCTAGTCAAAGAAATGGTTTTTCTAGTAGTCACGTATGGATGTGAGAGTTGAACTATAAAGAAACCTTAGCACTGACAAATTGATGCTTTTGAACTGTGATGTTGGAGAATACTCTTGAGAGTCCCTTGGACAGCAGGGAGATTAAGCCAGTCAATCCTAAAGGAAATCAGTCCTGAATATTCATTGGAAGGAATGATGCTGAAGCTGTAACTACAATTCTTTGGCCACCTGATGTGAAGAACTGACTCACTGGAAAAGACTCTGATGCTGGGAAAGATTGAAGGCAGGAGGAGAAGGGGACAACAGAGGATGAGATGGTTGGATGGCATCACCAACTCGATGGACGTGAATTTGAGCAAGCTCTGGGAGTTGGTGATGGACAGGGAAGCCTGGTGTGCTGCAGTCCCTGGGGTCACAAAGAGTCGTACACAACTAAGCGACTGAATTGAACTGAACTGTTTCACTTCATTCTGCAGAATGCTGTCAAGGTCCATACATTTTTTCACAGATGGGAAGATTTCCTTCATTCTTAGGTCTGCATAATTTCACTGTGTGTGTGTGCACACCCATGTGTCTCTGAGTGTAAAACATCATTTTTATCTATTCCTCCATAGATGGACATGTAGGTTGGTTCCATATCTTGACTACTGTAAATACTGCTGCAATGAACATGGAACTGTAGGTGTTTCTTCAAATCAGTGGTGTTTTTCCTTTGAACAGATACCTGAAATGGGAGTTGCTAGATCATATTAGTAGTAGTTCTATTTTAAGTTTTTAAAGAAACTCAGAGTCATTTTTCATGATGGCTGTACTAATTTACATTCACACCAACAGTGCACTAGGATTCCCTTTTCTCCATATCCTCAACAACACTTGCTATTTCTTTTTTTTCAATGATAACCATTCTGACAGGTATGCGTGATATCACATTGTGGTTTTGATTTGCATTTCCCTGATGACTAGTGATGCTGAGCACCTTTTCATGTAACTGTTGACCATTTGTACATATTCTTTGGAAAAATATCTATTCGTTTTCCCTGCCAATTTTTAATAGGGTTGGTTTTGCTATTGAGATATATGAGTTTATATATTTTAGATATCAACCCCTTATCAGATATATGATTTGTAAATATTTATCCCACTTTATAGGTTGCTTTTTCACTTTGTAGATGATTTTCTTTGTTATGAGAAAACTTTTTAGCTTGATGTAGTCCCATTTGCTTATTTTTGCTTTGTCTTGTGCTTTTGGTGTCAAATCTAAAAAATCATTTCCAAGACTGATATCAAGGAACTTACCCCTATTTTTTTTCTAGGAATTTTATGGTTTCAGGTATTTTATTCAAGTCTTTAATTCATTTTGAATTTATCTTTGTGTATGCCTGTTTAGATAAAGAAGAATGAGGGCTATGTGGTCATGATTGAAGCTGAGAAAAACCTCTTTGTACTTGAAAAGTTGCTGCACACTTGTTCTTACTGAGAGGTTGTATGAAATATATTCTTGATTATTTCATTTTTTACTATGAATAAGTATAATTAAACTTATTACTACAAAAAAAGGAAACAACAAAAAACCTTCATGTTTGAGGAGTCTTTATTCTTCTTATAGAGATGAGGTGAGATATCTTGATGTCTGCAACTTGCCATCAAGTGGTTCAATTAAAAGATATAAGTAAATATGTGTAGGTGTGTAGAGAGAAAGAGCAAATTGGCAAAATGTTAACCACTCATTAAATCTAGGTGGCACTCCTCATACTCCTTCAGTTTTTCTGTATGCTTGCAAATTTTCAAGGTAAAAACTCCAGAATAATTTCAAAGTCCTAAATGCCCTAGGGAAGCCATGCAGAGGATAGGGCATATAGAAAGAGCAAAGTCAGTCTAGCTTGGAGAGGGATGAATTCAGTGAAAACCTTCCAGCAGAGATAATGTTTGAGGTGAAACGTGTTATGTGTGCATGCTCAAACCTTCAGTCATGTCCTACTCTGTGCGACCCTATGGACTGTACCTACCAGCCTCTTCTGTCCATGTATTCTCCAGGAAAGAATACTGGAGTGGGTTGCAGCAGAACTCATGTCCTCAACCTCTGCAGAAAAGTCCATGTGGCTACGATACAAGGGTGTGAAGTAGTCATGGAGAGGAATTAAATGAGAAGTCCTTAGTGGCTGGATTCCAAAGGACACCTGTGCTAAGCTAAGGTGTTTGGCTTTATGCTGAAGACTAAGAAAACTCACTGAAGGATTTTAAGCAGAGATGGAACCAATTTGAATATTTGGAAATCACTCCTGTATACAGGAATTATTATTAGCAGAGGATGTAGAAGCCAGTAGACTGGGGGACTGTTGCAGAAATTGAGGCAGGAAATAACAAAGGTGTAAACCACAGTGATGGAAGTGGGGGTGAAGAAGAAAGAAGGAGGGACATTAATAAGAAAGAAATGGTAGGACTTAGGGGTCCATTGGCTATGGAGGATGAAGAAAAAGCATCACTAAAGTTTTCCATATTTTTTGATGGGCAATTGAGTATGATAATTGAGAAAGACACTATGGCAGCAGAAAGATTTGGAAGGACAGATGGTGGATTCACCTTTGAACAATATTATTGCACATATGATTCTGCCATTTGTATAGGAGTAGACTTGTGTCACAGTCTCAGTTCAGTTCAGTCGCTCAGTCATGTCCGACTCTCTGCGACCCCATGAATCGCAGCACGCCAGGCCTCCCTGTCCATCACCAACTTCCAGAGTTCACTCAGACTCACGTCCATTGAGTCAGTGATGCCATCCAGCCATCTCATCCTCTGTTGTCCCCTTCTCCTCCTGCCCCAATCCCTCCCAGCATCAGAGTCTTTTCCAATGAGTCAACACTTCGCATGAGGTGGCCAAAGTACTGGAGTTTCAGCTTTAGCATCATTCCTTCCAAAGAAATCCCAGGGCTGATCTCCTTCAGAATGGACTGGCTGGATCTCCTTGCAGTCCAAGGGACTCTCAAGAGTCTTCTCCAACACCACAGTTCAAAAGCATCAGTTCTTCAGTGCTCAGCCTTCTTCACAGTCCAACTCTACTCAATACCAAAAGCGCCTAGTTTCCTCTCTGGCATAGAGTAGATGCTCAGTCGTTGGATGTGTTTAGTATTTGAAAGAACAGCACAGAGAATCACTTGGAACCTTGGGCCTGGGAGCAATTCAGAGGTCATCTGATAACTTCTTGGAGAAATTTGGAATTCTTCTCCAATATTGTCCCTCACGCATGTTCCCCAGCATTTCAGTGGGTTACCTAACTCTTAGGCAACTTGCAGGGATGGGCTTGATTTCAATTCCTCTGTCTGAGGCATGTTAACTAAAAAGAGATGATCCCTACCATTGGCAGCTATCATCATCTAGTTAATATAATCATTGATTAGCATCTGGGTCTCCAAAATGAGAAGTGGCACATTATCAGGATTAATGAATCAGCTAATTTGATGGGCTTCTTTAGTCACAGGTTTTGAACAAAACTAAATATTTGTTAAAAATCATTTAGAGGAGGCATATAAAATCTTTCTAAGCAATGAAAAGGTTCCCTCTGAATCTTCAGCAAAATTGGGGTTAGAAAGGGAACATTGAGCTTTAACATACACAAGACAAAAATAAATCAGTGAATTAGCTCTGGGATGGGCCTTGGTTTACTGAACTCTGGGGTGTGTACTACAAATAGAAAGCAACAGGACTGCTGAGTCCCCACTCACTGACCTTGACCATCCTCAAAGGAGAAAATCAGAGCAGAAGATATTTGGTGATTAAGTTCCTTGTATCCACTGTAGCTCTTCTCTCTGCAGAAAAATTAAGGCCAGGAAGCTGAAAGGCAAGATATGCTCATTGGAAAAATCTTTGCTATTTTGCATATACACTGATATATCTGTTACAAATTGTTAAAGCAATTTGACATTCTAAGGTATTTTCTTTGTTGGCATACACATGCTTCAGTATCTGATAGGCTGGAATGTAGGGTATTATCGTAAGATCTGGCACAACTCTGGGTGGCTTGGGTGCATACTTTTAATTGAATTCTCATTTTATTTTTAATTTCTGGAACAGATGGAGTCTGGGTACCAAAATAATCCCACTCTTCAATAGTGTTTGAAAATGAGTGGTTATGATCCCATCAGTCATCTGGCCAACTCTTTTCCACATGCCCAGCCGGGGAATGAAAGTTAATTTTGTTAAAATGCAATTGCTGTGAGACTAGAATTTCAAGATTTCAGTGGATATCAGTGATGTTCACTGCTAAATTGTAAACAGGCAGATTATAAGTAGGTACAAATATAGCATGTGATTGGCTTTCCCCATGGTTCAGCAGTGAAGAATCCACTTGCCCATGCAGCAGACACAAGGCTCAGGTTTGATCCCTGAGTCATGAAGATTCCCTGGAAAAAGGAAAGGCTACCCACTCCAGTATTCTTGCCTGGAGAATCCCATGGACAGAGGAGCCCAGCGGGCCCATAAGGTCTCAAAGCTCTGGACACGATTGAGTCACTGAGCACATACATACACATAGCGTGTGATGCTGAAGAAGGAGGCGAAAATATTCAAGGAAAACAACATCGGGAGTATAATTGGCTATGCTGAATAAAATTACTGAAGCTACTTCATGGGCCCAGTAAAGAAATGCAGCAGCAGCTCTGAGATCACGCAGGAGCAATAGTGGGAGGCAGCTGCCAAAGAATGCCTTGGGTTGGCCGTCCCTGTTAGCAGAATAGAGACTGGGAGAAAGCTGCAGACAGGAGATGAAGATCTCTGCAGAATAGGTGGAGAGGGGAACTAAGATGGTTCTCAAAATTATTTCCCCTGAACAACAGCGTCTATATCAAAGAGATATAACAGATAGCAAACAACTAGGATTCTTATAACAGGAACCAGCTATTTGGCAAGTACTGATTGGCACCCATCTGGTTGGCAAAGGAAGTGGCTGCAGAACCAGAGGAATGTTTATGGGACTGAAACAGAATAGAACTTCTCTCCTCTGGAGGGAAAAATTGCGGCTCAAGCTTGCTCCAAGAGTACCTCCAAGAGGAGGTACTTGCTCCAAGGGGATCAGGAAATAAACTGGGTATATCTGGCTGGAGCTTTCACGTCTTCAGTTCTCCAGCCCTACAAACTGAGTAATGAGGTGGGTAACCTTCTAACCCTTCACCTACATCACACTCTGTATCCCTGCATGCATGAATGCTAAGTCGCTTTAGTTGTGTCCAACTCTATGGGACCCATGCACTATAGCCCCCAGGCTCCTCTGTCCTAGGGATTCTCCAGAAAAGAATACTGGAGTGGGTTGTCATGCTTTACTCCAGGGTATCTTCTCAATCCAGGGATCTAACCTGCATCTCTTTAGTCTCTACCTGGGAAGCCCACACTCTGTAGCAAGAGTACACGAATATTTCATCTGACATTCACTTCCTCATCATCACCCACTGTTTGATGACTCATTACATGAGATAATCCTGGCCTTGGTCAGGTCTAGGGGTTTCAAGTGTCCAACTTAGCTGTTCTCTACTGTAGTGGCTTTTCTTGGGAGTGACTTTTTACCCTCTTTAAATGAACACTCAGACTCTGAGTGCTGTTTTAAGCACTTAACAACCTTAGCTCATTGCATCTGTCTTTTTAAGTACTCTACGAGGTAGGTAATTTTATTGCTCCCATTTTACCATAAGAAATTGAGGGACAGTGAGGTTAAATAGCTTGCCCAAGATCAGTCAGCTATCCTCATACCTTCTACAGTGAGTGCTGTGTCTCAGAGATCCTGGGGGTCCATGAACTCAGCACTGCACCCACCCAGCCTTGCAAGGGAGGCAGCAGATTTCCACAGGAGTGTTTCCCACCAGGAATCTCTGTTAGGTCAGCGCTATCTCCCAAGTCCACATCCTCCTGCATAAGTAGTCTCCTCCCATCTCCTTCTTTAGTTATGACCAATTTCCCCTTCATAACTCCTCCCTTACATCCCCTACAAATGAATTTTTGTTGGTGACTATTTCTGGACTTAGAGGATCCTTTGAAGCAGAAAATTGTCACAAAGGAGACTTTCCCAGGAACAGCAAGTGGCTTGCCCTGTGTTCCAGGCGGAAGGACAGTGGGCTCTATTTTGTCTTTGATAACATTTTATCTCTGGCTCTCAGGGGATACTGCCAGATAAGCGGAAGTAGCTTGCTGTGACATGGCTGCTTTTCCCTGAAAGTGTTCAGCTCAGCTTGCAAAGGAGAATCTTTCCCTTCCTTTGCTCCCCGGCCATCCACAGAATACCATAATCGTGAGCAATGTGTGCCTTACAGTCTGGGTTATTCGTCTGGTAAAACCTGTGGAACTGAGGTGAGGAATGTGGAATTGGGGAATGCTCCAAAAAGAAAGTCCTCAGTAGAGACCTCTTGGAGGTTTTGTCCTCAAAGGGAACAGACTCTCGCTCACTCTTCCTGAAGTTTTCTTGGTTTCTTCAGAGAGAATGTGTACAGGTTGACAAGAGCCACATACATTCACACTAACATACTCAGTAATCTGAGTGTACTGAATATACTAACTGAGTATTATAATCCACCAGGATCCTCTGTCCATGGATTCTCCAGGCAAGAATACTGGAGTGGGTAGTCATTCCCTTCTCCAGGGGATCTTCCTGGGTTCCAAACCCAGGTCTCCTGCATTGCAGGCAGATTCTTTACCATCTGAGCCACCAGGGAAGTCAAACATACTAACCTCTAGGAAGGAGAAACACGACATCCCTGGGAAGATACTCCTCCCACATCCCAGTTCCCCTGGAGAGAGCAGCCTGAGGAGTGGCATCAGGGCTCTGCTCACTTTCATAAACCATCCACCCACAAGGCCTCCCAGCCCTTGCAAAGTCCACCCCAGTCAACCATCTTTTGCCCTTAAAACACTGAGAAGAAACAGAAATTTTAAAACTGAAGTTTTGCTTTGTTGTGTTTATCTTGGGTCAGATCAAATTCTAAGGCACAGCACAGTTCTCACTGTTCCATACGCAAGGAAGGCTTCTGATACAGGATTTATCTGCCCTATCTGGGCAAATCCCAGAGGAGCAGGGAAAGGGGAGGAGGGTTTATTCTTTTATGTAAACTTGTTTGTCTCTATTCTCATAAACCTGTGAGATCACGGGAAAGCAGGGGCTGAATTCCCATTTCCTAGTGCTGAGTGGGCACTCAGTCCACGTTTATTGAAAAGACAATGCATGGTTTCCACAAGAACAACCAGGGAGAGACATTGTCTTCTCTCTCAAATTCTTTTCAAAGACAAGTGTTTGCTATCAAGAGTGCTGGGTAACTACTCAGAACTACCTTCACAACCCCCTTGATGGTGGTTCGCCCGGTCTCTGCAGGTGGGATTTCCACTGGGGCCCAAAGAGAACTACAAAGGAAGGAAGGCATCTTTGCAACCAATTGCCAATCCGGGCAAGACATACCCAGAAACTGCAGCCACCAATGAATTCCCTGTAATAAAACAATGTTCAGAGCTCAGAGGCCAGGCCCAAGTCACAGCAGGAGCCATAGTCAGTCCTTTGAGGTCTGAAAGGTAAAAGTAAAGTATCCAAAGTTATGTTATCTCAAACATGTTCAAAACATAACCCATCCATCCTCCGCTCAAAACTTGCTTCTCATTTCACGCTCAGGAGCTCCCTTTCTGTGACACCTCAGGCCTCCAATTACTGGCAGGAGAAGCCAGGGAACATTTGGCTCCATGCTAAGTCCATTGATTTTATCTATTAAATGTTTCTGCCCTCTCTCCTAACCTGTGAAATGCTTCTGGATTCCAGCCTTGCCCCCACACTGACCTCAGGGCTTGTGCCCTAGTTCAGGACAGTTTTCTCTCCTCTGGGTCTCATCTGGGTTCCCATCTCCTAATACATCCCCCTTTCCTCCAGGCCTTCCCCCTCCCAGTTAGTCTCCCTCCTTCAGACAGAATGCTCTTCCTGAAACACACATCTTCTTCAGCCCCTGAAATAGACCCAATCACCCAGAGACCCAAATTCAATCAGCGTGACCCACAATGAGGCGCGCGATGCTCACCTTCCCAGCTCCTCACACTTCCCCGCTCTAACAGCGCCCAGGGCTCTGTAGTTATCACCTGTGCTTGGCTGTTCATGCTTTCATGACTGCCCTGCTCCCTCTGTTAGCCTTCTCATCTGCTTCCTTTAAGTATTTCTGGAGATTTAATTTTTCATTTAATAATAGATGGGTCACGCATGTGGACCACCTTCAAAGACCACGCTGGACTTTTAGAACTTATTTACAAACTCCATAAATTAGCTTAAAGGGCTGACATCAGGATTAAATTAGATGGAGTGGGTGAGGGGCTTAGCAGACCATCTGGATGTTCCCCACAGCCTAGATCCCATGATGGAGAGCAGGAATCTTTCTCCCTCATTGCAAGACCCTCAACACCCATATCGGGCCAAGTAGAAGGTAATTTAATGAATATCTATTAAGTGGGCAAAAAAAAAAAAAAGAAATCCATTATAAAATGCCTGAGTTTCCAAATTTTTACCTCTGCCTGAACATGAGACATGTATTCCACAATTCATAAATGAAAAGCTTACAATACGAATAAATGCTCACTGAGATAATAATTAAGCAGGAACCCACAATAGTAATAATAATAATTAAAAATAAACTATTAAATGTTCAAATTTAAAAAATCAAATAGCAAGCTTCTATTTCTGGTAAAATGTTGCACTTTTCATCCTCCCAAAACCCACGATTCAAATCAACTAGAAACATTGAGTGAAAACTAACAATTTTTTTTTTCATAAAGGGAAAATTTCTACTTAACCACATAAAATTTAGAAACATTTAAATGATAAAGAATGTCCTAAACAAAATAACAAATGATAAAAGGAGATTATAAAACAAAAACAAATGGTTATAAAATGTCACTCCCCTGAAACAAAATTTTGATGAGTTTAGCTTGGAATACACTTATTGCTGTTTAGGACTGAGTCTGTGTGTTGTTTTAAAACCCAGTCAAATTTTATTGAAGTAAATATTACATTACTTGGACAGATTTCTAATAACAACTCATAACATATGGGAATAGTCTTCCCTGTTTTAGAAGTCTCATGTGGTCACACTTTAATGATGGTTTAAGTAACAGTGGACCTCTTTTTCAATCAAAATAAAATACTGATACTATCTAATTCTGTTGAGTTTAATGAGGTGGAAATAATACATTTATAAGAATTACGTCAACAGACTTATGAATATATGATGAATATATTCTGTGTTCTAAAACACTATCTTAGGAATGAAAAGTCCTATCAAACTTTAATAAGAGTACATGTAGTAAAAATTGAGTAATAGCAATCCAGTTTAAGAGAGAAGAACCAAAATCTCTTATCAAGAGACACAAAGAGGAAAAGGTCCTGCTGAATTGAACCTGTGTGTGAGCCTGGATCCTTCCTGAGGCCCAGCCAAGCCATGGGATGGCTGGGCTTTCTCGCCCTCTGCCCAGCACTTCTTGTTGAACAGTACAGGCAAAAAAGCCTCTTGGATAAAGTTGGCATTGGCCCAGCAGAGGTCCAGTGAGGGGGGCCAAGAGGAAATGGCCGGCTGTCTCCCAACCACCACAGAGGTTGCCCCATTCCAACCAGAAGCCCTACCGAGACCGTCCCTAGATACAGGGCCCCCTGAAGCAGTGAAATGACTGGTGGTCTCAGACCCGTTCATGAGAGTTAGGTGTTTACATTCCCTCCTGTCTGCTTCTGTCGTGACCTTTCATGGTGACCTTCCTGTCAGCACTCAGATCTTCCCAACTGAAATGTCTACTGGGCCTGTTCACTCCTCTGAGCCCCTTCTCACCCCCACCCCAGCGCCAAATCCCCCAACAAATCTGGCTAGGCTCTGGGCCCAGGATGACTGGGAACCTTTTCATCTGCAAATTAAACTCCCACTTTCCAACTGGGCTTGTGGTGAGAACTGTGCAAACTTGACAAGGTTAAGCAGTTCAGTTTGTTCAATGGCCTTGGACGGCACAGTGTTCTCCAAACTTTTCCAAACCCCAGAGATTTATCTAAATTATCTAACTTGTGAGAACAAGACCGCTCAGGAGAGAAAACTTCTTTCTCTTTCAGAATGAGCTTCAGAATCAAGGGTTCACTGTCCAAGGGCAAGCTTGTGCTTTGACTTTTGGCTACAAACTTGACCAGGGAACAAAGAAAAAAAAAATTAAAATGTTTCAAGGTTGGAAGCTCAGTAAGCATTTCCAGTTGGGCTTAATTCAATGGTTAGATAAGTCCAATCAAGATCACATAACTCAGTACATGTAGAAATGTGCTTTTTTTTTTTTTTTTTTTTTTTAACTGGGCCTGAGCTTTCAGAGCACTAGTCCTGCCTTTTCAGGGCTGATTACACATTGTGGGCAGCTGGGTTGGGGCTTCGGGGGAGCTGTCTGGAAACATCTGTATGGGATCTTCTGTTTGGAAATGGCCTGTCTATCGCCTCTTTCCTTGACCACAATGCTGGCTCTGAAGTTTAGAGCCACGATGAGAATTCTCTGTGGAAATCTGCAGCTGCTCAGCCCTCACTTGGTGCCACGTGGGGTGCAGATTTGGCAGAAGTCCCCCGAAATGTTGAACTCAGAATCTATTGGGGCCAATGCTGATTTGTCAGCCTTTGTTCTTTTTCATTCCCTAAGATCTTCAGGCTTTGAAACACCCAGGAGCCAGATAAAGAGGTGTGCCATTGAAACCACTTTATTAAAAGCTGATGGGTGCTGTAGCTCCCACATACTCACTCACTCACTCATTTATTCTTTTATGGAGAGCATGTTTGATACAAGGCTCAATGGTTGGTTCTGTGGGAGATACCTCTCTCAGGGGCTCTCTAACACCCCTAGAACTTGCTTTACCACTCCATTTTCTCCTCTTTGGTTAATCTCAAAACTTCTCTGAGAATACAGCCTTTTCACAAAGATTGAGTACCCCAGAGGATAGTGGGACTGTGTGAAATGTTCCAGGCTGTGCTCAGTGAAATCCTTCCATTAAATCTTTCAGCCTTTATCAAGAGAACATTCCAAGCTGTTCTCTGCAGGGGCCTCCCAGCCAGAGGGAATGGTGGCCACCGCCAGGGGCTTGTCTGACACTCCCTGCCCATTTGTATTAGACTCAGAGGGCAGTGAGCAATGTCACTCTGTCCTCTCAGAGACCTTTGCCATGGCAGCAGGGGTATGGTATTTCTGCTTCTCCACTAGCAAACACCTGCCCCAGAGTCCTGTCCATCCATTTGGTCCCCAGGAAGATGATGGTTTTCACAGATGCAAAAAAAAAAAAAAAAAGCTGGTGCTCTTACTATCCCTGGACTAAGTCTCATACTGTTGTCTCTGAACACATCATTCATATGCCTATGGCCTCTGTTTCTCATTTAAACCAAAGTGAAATATTAACTTATTCTGGGAATTCCCTAAACTTTATGCCCTATACACTATCTGGTACTTTATGGGTACTCAAAGAATGTATTTATTGAGTGAATAGGCTGTTCAGGACATGAAACATGGTACACAGAAGAAGAATGTATGTGGAAGGTGAAAGCATGAGTTCCATTTTAATTTTGGACAGAGTGGGTTAGAAACGTCTGAAGGACAGCCTGCATAGGTGACTAGTTGATAGTTGCAAAGAGGAGTCTACAGATCAAGCAAAACACCAGGGCATCTCCTCCTCTGAGAAGCCCACCCGTAGTTCACCTTCCCCAAGCTCAGGGTGAAATGCCTGTGCAGACCTCTCACAGTGATTACCTGTACTTGTTTTCTTTATCTCCATCTTTAGAGAATAGGAACCTTTAGGCCAGAGGCTGTATCTTGCCCAACAGTTTTATCCCCAGGACCTGGAATGGTCCATGGGACAAGGCAGATACTCAATATTTGTTGAGAAGATCATCAAATGAACAGTTATTATTGTAAAAGTAAATTATTCCTCAAACCCTGAGCACTGTTCTTCACACACACTCTCTCCCCACACCCCACGTTGTTTCAAGGTCTGTCAATTCTGCTTTTTTCTCCAGGATGTCATAAAGCTCATCTCCATGGTGACAATAGCCCCTGACAAACCCAACTGTTTCCAGTTGATAGCTTACAGTAAACGGTGCTGGTATTCGTGGTCTCTGAAGGAGAAGATTTAACTCTGGGAACAAAGACATAGTCTCGGTCACTCAGAGCTTTGTGTATACTTTTATTTAAAGTGAAAGTGACAGAAAAAGCTTCTGACATATACATCACACGGGGGTAGGAGAGTGCCTACCTCATTAGTTTAAGCAGGCCTCAGATACTTCTCAATGGGCTGCTAAGAATAGATAAAAAGAACACTTCAAGGCTGTAAAAGTTTTACCAGACCCTCTCCCTACTCATATTTCCTGAGATAACTCTGGCACAAGATTAGCCAGGGAGAACAGGTTCCAGGCAATGCCTCTGGGTGACATTCACTGTTGCTGGGTAATCAAGGGTACAAGCCTTGAGAACAGGTTCCCAGGCAAGATTTGTTAACAATTACAATTATTAACATAGAGTCTAAGAAAAGCATTTCCATGAGTAAGACATTGTACTAAGTGATCATTAGTTCCAGACCTAAAGAAAGGCCAGTTCTCGGGCAAGATACATTGTTGCACAAGGCTTAAGGGAAGCATGAGGGAGAAAGTCACCTCCTCCTTAAAAGGCCCTGGACTGCCTGCCTAAGCTTTAACTCTCTCACAGTCTTGCCTCTGCTCTGGAATTCACCCTCAACTCCTCTCCAAAAATGACCTTGCCAAATGGAGCTCCACCTCAGGTAACTTTTTGGCTTAGAAGCCTGGAATGGGTTCTCATTTCTTTTCAGATAAAACCTAAACCATTTCCTGAGGCATGTAAGGTCCTTTTTTAGGATCTGTTTCTGTTAACCATCTTTCCTGAACCTCTACATTTTCCAGGCTCCAGAGTCAGAGAAACTTAGGTTCCCAGCTCAACTGTTTGTTCACAAAACTGCAAGGGTAACTTTTGCTCATCTAGAGCTCAATTTCATCAACTGCAAAATGGGTAAACTGTGATGACCTATTTCTGAGATTATTATGAGGATCAAAATCAAGCAAGTAGACAAACATGTTAGACACTTAGCAGGGTAACTATAGCAGTGAGAGTTAAATAAATTGTCTTATTTTGGAAACCCTTTTTTTTTTCCCCCAACATTTCTTGCCCACTGTCTCTCCTCTGTGTCTTATCATAGTGTTTCTCCTGTATTCCCTTCTTTGTCTAGTTAATTCTTCAAGATTTAAGATATAGCTCAAATTTCACCATTAAGAATGTCTTTCTTGGGCCTAGCATCCTGGGTAAAATTTTATGGGTTCTTTAAGAACTGTTTGTCTACCCTATTTTGCCCAGTGTATAGTTTTTTAATAAATGAAAATGAATTATTGGCTTCATCTACCTGTTCCACTATACTATGAGGTCCTCAAGGCAAAAGAACATTTCACATGGTACCTAGTGCTTCACAAGTGTTCAGTTAATGTTTTAGGAAGGAATGAACAAAGCAAGGAAGAAAATAAGGCAGAAGGGAAGCAAGGAAGGAGGGAAGAACCTTTAAGAGAGATAGGGAATGCAAAAGAAAAGGAGGTCTTGGTAGGAAGATGATGTTCAGTTTAAGAGATATTGAGCTGCTTTGCAGACATGGGTGTACAGTCTGGAGCTCAAGAGAAAGACCAAGGAAAAAGATGTAGCATATGGATGGTGAATGAAGGCATTAAAGTATACTTGCAATTTCTCTGAGATGTTCAGAGAGAGACAAAGGCCAGGAAGGATTGACTCTTGGGAGAAGCCAATATTTAAGGGACAGGCACAAGAAAGCCCAGCAAAGGAGAATGTTCTTCCTTCTTTGAAACTAACTATAGTTTCAAAATTCCTCTTTTGTTACCTGAATAATATTTCAGGAAGAAGAACATTCCCTCTCACCTTCAAGGAGCAAAAAACTAGGTTAAGTAAATGTTATTGAGTCATATGCCAAACAGGTGTATCCTTCTTCATCCCTCTTGCTCACCACTATTCCACAAGAAACTTTGTGTTTGGCCAAGTCTCCCTGCCCTCCCCAATTATACATTCCTACCTTTCAATCTTAGAGCCTTTGCTTGTGCCAACCTTCCTATCAATTGTCTTCACTCCTCTTTATTTATCTGTTCAGCCTCCAGTGATTCTTCTAAGAACTACCCCCTCCACGAGGCCTTTCTCCGTCATTCCTCTGAACTCTGATGTCTCTCTCTCACATCTATGGATTTCTGGGTCCCACACTGACTTTGCCTTGTTTGTTGGTCTGGATGTTCTCAAAATGACCCACCAGCTAGACCGGTGTTCTTTGAGGCTAGAAGCTACATCCTCAGACAGTGTTTCACATCTTAAGTCCCTAAACTCATAAGTAGACAGTGTGTTCACACTCTCATCTCCCTTGCCATGAGAGCTTCTTCTCCTCTACCTTTCTAGAGACTCTGGGCCTAGGAGTAGAGCTCTGACTACTGCCTGGGTGGCCTGGCATTGTATGGATGAGCAATAGAGCTCTTGAACACTTAAAGATTCTCATGGCCTCAAAGAGTTAAAACACCTCTTGGGGGCGTCCAATTTCGGAGAGCTAGCTCTTCCAAAGCCAAAGTTAGCAAAGATAATCCACCACTAAATCAGAAAATTCTGTTAAATTCAGATGAATGCAGTGCAAAGAATGTTGGCAAACAGAATGCTTTTATAAAAAATGGGTTGAGTGGGTGACTTAGGGATACAAATAGGACTCTTAATCCTGATAATGTTGGAGTCTGGCATACAGAGTCTGACTACTGGGGACAAGTGTGTCTGTGGGCTGAGGAGGAGCAGACTGGGGTGGGGTAGAGGGAGGGCTTCAGGTAAAGCCACTCCATCTGATCACAGACAAGCTGGGCTGGGGGTAGTGAGAGAGGCCTCCTGGCTGCAGCTACCCCAGGGCCCCACTTGCACATGGTGTGCTGAGAACAGGCAGGTCCCTAATTCCAAAGCCCAGAACCACACCCCACACTTGGCCTGAACTCTAATGAGTTTGTAGACTTCTGGATATTCCCAGAGCTTGATAGAAATCCCACTTTCATTCTTAATGAAAATTCCTTTTAAAATGACCTATTTAAGACAGACACAGTCATTGCCAGTCTTGCTCTACATAAGGTTGCATTGTCAGCTGGAGCATATGTCCAAAAACAAGGGGAGGATAACCATTACCATCACTTAGTGGGTAATGACAATGGGCCAGGCAAGCGAGGCATTAAGGCATTTACAGACACCATCACTGCCATGAAAGGTAGGGGTTATTTTCTCAATCCTGCAGAGTAGCAAACAGTGGGGAAGGATCTTAAAACAAACCAGACTTACTGTCAAATCTCAACACCACCATTTCTTTCATTGAAATCTTTCCTGAGGGCCAACTGTGTGCCTAGCATGGATCTAGGGAGTTTCCACTATGGAAGGGCAAGGAAGGAATGATAAAACAAATGATAAACCCTATAATTTTAAATAAAGCAATTATAATTAAAAACTATGTGTTGTGATTGGGAGGGTGGCGGGTGGCCAGGGACAATTTTAGATGGCAATGTGTCCTAGGTCACAAACCACTTATTTGTTGGGAAAATCTACTTGACTTCTCTGGGCCTCAGTGTTCTCATCGAGCATGGGTACATGAAAAGTACCCATCTTGGGGTCACTGTGAGTATTAAGTGAGCGGTGAAGTTCCCAGCACACAGTAGGTACTTGCTAAGTGCTGGATCATAGCTATTATAAGGTTACCATTCACAGGTCTCCCCTTTCCTTCCTTCAAACACACTTGTCCCTGATTACATATTATCCCATTCATTTCCAAGTTATTTCTGTGGAGGTTTGGGTGTTCCCAGAGCTGTCTCCTATTTTTGTAAATTTATCTTCATTTCTTATCCCTCTGTGTCCTTGGTCCCTGGGTTGCCAGTGACAGAACAAGGGCCTTGAAAAGTGTTGCCAGCTCCAGGATGACTTAGGGGGAGAGAGAGGAGAGACAAAGGGGTGAGGAGTCCCTACTACGATAGGGACTCAGCTGTGTGAGTTTTTAAACTTCCCTGTCCTAGACTCTGTCTTGTCTTCCTCCATCACAACCTATCACAGAGCCTGAAATTCCCACTGTTATGTCTATTCTGCATGAATTTCTAGTCTCCAGGGAAGAAAGTCTTATTAAATATAAGTGTTTCATCTTGAGAAAAGTAGTTCAGTTCAGTTTAGTTCAGTTCAGTCGCTCAGTCATGTCCGACTCTTTGCGACCTCATGAATCGCAGCACGCCAGGCCTCCCTGTCTATCACCAACTCCCAGAGTTCACCCAGACTCATGTCCATCGAGTCAGTGATGCCATCCAGCCATCTCATCCTCTGTCATCACCTTCTCCTCCTGCCCCCAATCCCTCCCAGCATCAGAGTCTTTTCCAATGAGTCAACTCTTCGCATGAGGTGGCTAAAGTACTGGAGTTTCAGCTTCAGCCTCATTCCTTCCAAAGAAATCCACCTGTTATTCAATCAACAGAGGCCAGCCTGTTGGCCTGTTAGCCCCACAGATTACTTCTCAGAATGGGGAGTTTGAAGAACAAGGCCAGAGATAGGATGGCTTAGAGGAGGACCCAGGAGAGCAGGCAGAGAAGAAGCAAGTCAGCCTGGCCCAAGGGTGCAGGAGAAAGAGACTAGAGCTTCCACTAGGAAACTCCACCTGTCCTCAGGAGGCCCCAGAGCCGCTGAGAGGCTCCTGCAGAAAAAAGCTGTAGTGAGAGGCTGCTGACAGGGGTGGCCAGAGCCTTCTACCTCCGCCTCAAGGGCTGTCACAGTTGCTGCCTTCTTTTCCTTCAGGCTTAGAAAAAGCATGCAGGTTTTGGAACCAGACACATCTGAGTTCAAATCTAGCTCCACAACTTACTACCATTTTGTGTGTAAGAGATTACTAAACTTTTCTGAACCTCTTTCATCTATAAATGGCATTATGACCCTCCACCTCCCCAAACTGGTGTGCAGATTATTTATTCATGAGATGAGCAAAAATTTGTTCTCATCAGGGACATGCACATTCAGCACTCAAAAAAAAATTTCTTCCTCCCTTTAGATATGAAAGCCAGGTTTAAATAATTTTGTCTCCCATGAGTTCAGAATGGCTTCCCCAGTGGCTCAGACAGTAAAGAATCTTCCTGCAATGCAGGAGACTCAGGTTTGATCCCTGGGTTGGGAAGATCCCCTGGAAAAGGAAATGACAATCCACTCCAGTATTATTGCCTGGAGAATCCCATGGACAGAGGACCCTGGCAGGCTACAATCCATGGGGTCACAAAGAGTTGGACATGACTGAGGGATTAAGCATGCATGCATGAGTTCAGATATGGCTGTGGTACCTACACTCTATGAGCAATTTAAAGAGTATGATGACAAGTCCAGGTAACGTCACTGGGCATGATGTTATTCATTCAACTCATACTCTTCAAACATCCTTTGTGTGCTACCTGTGGAGATACCAAGGTGATCGGCGCTCAGTCCCCACCTTCCAAGTCTCATGGTCTAGAGAATAAAGCACACTTAAGAATTAACGATCACAACTTAGTTAGGGCTCTATTAGAAGCATAAGTGAGACACTATGGACGCACAGAGAGAAAGGTATGCTTAGTTCTGTCTAGAGAGGTCAGGGAAGGCTTTTGGGAGGACACGACATTTTCGTCAAAAGAAAAATATTAATAGTTTTCTAGGCAAAGTGGAATGCTGTAGAAAGGAGATGCTCGGGGCAGAATACAGTCTGTAGCAATGCCAGTAAGCATGGAGTCCCAGACTGGTAGAGGAATGATATTGAAGGGAAATGGGGCAGAAAATGTAGGTGTTTTCCAAGAAATAGATTCCCTACACTGTCAAGGGAACCAATGGCTATGAAGGATGAATGAATGAATAATGAATGAATGGGTGATTTGCATGATATTTGACCATTTGCAAAGTGCTCCTGTATAGATTGTTTCACTTAAAAGATGGGGGAAATTATCGAAGTTTACAAAAGGAGTTTAAAAATAATCTTTACAACAAGTATCACCCATGGAACCCAACATTATTCAATCAGGAACCACTTCCTAACTAAAAGTGCTGTGTAGTGGGAGAGTCAAGGAGAGTATGTGAGCCAGGGGGTGCTCTGACTCCAGTGCATCCAAAACCAGCAGACTGGGGCCCACTTTCTGCAAAATCTGGCCTCTTTCATGAAAGGCCTGCAAATCTATTGATAGTTAGGAGCTAAGATGTTGGAGAAGGAAAGGGCAACCCACTGCAGTATTCTTGCCTGGAGAATCCCAGGGACAGAGGAGCCTGGTGGGCTGATGTCTATGGGGTCACACAGAGTCAGACATGACTGAAGTGACTTAGCAGCAGCAGCAGCAGCAGCAAGATGTTGGAGATTTCCAAATCTGAAGTATAACAGAGAGGCCATAAAGCCCACATAGCTGGCCAAGTTCTTGCTCTGGAGTCTAAATCCACCCACCACCATTTAGCAGCTGTGTGACTTAGAACACATTACCTAAACTCTCTGAGTCTTAATTTCCATGTGGGCAGGTGTTCACGTGTCCCAGTAGCTGAGCAAGACCCCAGAGTTGTGTCTCTGCCCTGAGGTAATCATCGATAGGGCCTCCATTTATCCTCAAAAGTATCTCAGTCTAGATGATAAATTATTTATACAACCTCTCTACTCATTGACTCTCCTCTCCTAAGGTTTCTAGGTAGCTGAGATATTCTAATGCTATCTTAAGACAGTTTATATGACAAGTATCAGAAATTGTAACTAGCTATTGTGAACAGTAGACAAAATTTGTGGTTCACATAACTAAAAATAATTATTTTCAAGTTCAAGGCTGTAGAGTTTATATCTCATATTATTAATTAAAAGTACTGTAATTATTCCTCATCCTCACCCTCTTTAAAGGTAGCCTGGAAATAGGTCACTTGTCAGCATGATGGGGTAAACAGAACATGAGATTTGGAACCAGAAGACATTCTGGCTGACACCAGCCTTCCTGGAATAGAAGGCCTCTTGTCACTCATACCTCACTGGGCTTTTGTAAGGATCCAGTGACCTAAGTGGAAATGCTCTGTAAACAGAAGAAGGTGAGCAAGTATAAGGGACTGCACAGACCAGCATGACAATAGGTCCTTGGACAAAAGCTCCAAGGTTCAGAAATGTTAATGATTGTGGAGGATGATAGGATGTGCCCAGAGGGTGAGCTTGAAAGGGGAAGATCAAGATGAGTCTTAGGATTTCAGACACAATCTACTCGATGGTTGTGATGAGCAAGCATTCTCAGTAAGTGGGTGGCTTGTGTGGTAGGAGAGAAGAGAGTTGAAAGGACATTTGGACTGAGACAGCCTGGATCTGAGGATTGAAGGGGATAATAAATGAGATACTTGGCACAACACCTGCCATACAGAAAAGCAGCAACTAGCCGAAGCTATTACCGTGATTACCGTGTGCCAGGCACACCTCCCTCAAGCATTCAGAGCCTTGAGTACTGGCCCGTCATCTTCATTCTTCACTGGTGATCTGAACAAGTGAGGATGTCAGTTATCTGAGCAACAGTTGGAGGAAACAGGGGACTCCTTTGAATCCAGGGTTGGATTACTTCTGTATACAGTGGATTCTTCTCACATATCATTCACATTAAAACAAACAAACAAACAAAAAAACAAACTATTGATCAAGATGGGATGTTTTTCTTGGAATCAAAGGATATCAGAAGTATGAGGGTACCCAGGTAAAAGGGTCAGAGGGAGGAAGTCTGGCTACTTGCAGCACCATCAGAAGTGCTACCCGGAGAAGGAAATGGCAATCCACTCCAGTATTCTTGCCGGGAGAATCCCACAGAGGAGCCTGGCAGGTTCATGAGTCTCAGAGTTGAGCATGACTCGGTGAGTAAACAACAGCTACATTAAGTTCCATCAGCCTGTCAAAAGAAAAGAAAGAAGTGCTACCCTTTTTGATACTTGTCTCTTCTGTTCACACTATGGTGCTTGGTCAACACACTTTGGGAGGTAGTGCTAACTTTTGGCACTAGCTGTATCCTGGAGCCAGCTGATGGCTGCTCAGTACTGCGGGTCATGTTCAGACAACACAGTGGGTATCAGTAGCTGATGTGAGGCTCTGCTGCAGCTGCCCGCCGCCCTTCCCAAAACGGGACAATCTCACAGGGAGTTCCTTTGTGCTGGTGAACAGTTCTATATGTGTGTGTGGTGGTTGCTGGAAACTTTACATGTGAAACCTTGCATAGGGTTAACCCACACATGCAAAAACTGGTGATATCTGAATAACATCAATTTCTTGGTTTTAATATTGCACTAAAGTTATGTAAAATGCTACCACTGGGAGAAGCCAGCTGGAGTATACATGGGACCTCTCAGTACTACTTTTCAACTTTCTGTGAATCTATAATTATTTCAAATGAAAAGCATTAAAAAAGGGGTCAGGCTCAGAATGTAGTTATTTCCCTACATGTTCCATTGTTGATATTTGAGTAGGTAATAGGAGAATTAACTTAGTTGATACATGTAAAAACACCTAAAAAATGCCTGAGAGAACAAGAATGATGCATGTAAATGATTTTTGCTGCTGCTGCTGCTAAGTCACTTCAGTCGTGTCCGACTCTGTGTGACCCCATAGACGACAGTCCACCAGGCTCCCCCGTCCCTGGGATTCTCCAGGCAAGAACACTGGAGTGGGTTGCCATTTCCTTCTCCAATGCATGAAAGTGAAGTCGTGTCTGACTCCTAGCGACCCCATGGACTGCAGCCTACCAGGCTTCTCTGTCCATGGGATATGCTACCTTGTAATTCACTTAACCTGCTTTCTGAGATGTAGATTTAACAACCAGCATGGTCCTTCTTTTAAAGTCTTTGTAGGTGGACCCTATCTCATAATGACTTAGCCAGCCAGCCCTTCTCTGCCTGAGAGCTATATTTATCAGTCTTTAACTACAAACAAATCACCTTAGGATCTCATTTTAAAATATGAGTTCTGATGTAGGTTGAATAAGAGAGTTTCTGATGCCAGGAGCTTTAGTTGACAAGAGGTGACATGAGTCTCTCATACAGGCTGAGCATAAATGCTCCCGCAGCCCAGGTAGGGAAGAACTATTAGGGGAGCTGTGGGGAAAAGTGGTAGACCCCAGGTGAGTGGTGTAATTCCTGCCTTTCCAGAGGGAAGAGGCCCTGGAAAGACGTGCTCCATAGCTTCACACATGTTATCTCACTAATTCTCATGTATGCACTCCATGACTCTGTACTTTCACCCCAATGCTATGCTAGACTCTGAGGAGTAAGAGGAATAAGATATGTCCCCTGCCCTCAAGAAACTTCAGTGAAAGGCATATAGTTATAGGATCTGCCCTGGGAGCCCCCAGAGAGAGGATTTCAGTCAGATCAGGGACAGGAAGACTTCCCAGAGAGGGCGATCCTCACACTGAATTCTAAGGAAACAGTGGGAGTTAGCAAGAGGAGTGAGAGGGAGGGGGGTGTCCTGCCCTAGCAGGGAAGCTCCATAAGCAATGGCACCACGTTTGAGAGGTGAGAATTTCTTTATGAGACTGTCCAGAGTCAGGGGAGGCTGGAACAGGTCGGCTTGCTGCAGAACTACAGGCAATGGTTAGTAAGAGTCAGTGGCCAAATTGCTTTGGAAAATTTTGGTTTAAATAAAATGGGACCCACTTTTTTGCAGCAGGGCATCTCAACGTCTTTGGTATGTCCTCCCACAGGGGACATCTCCCAGGAGGGTTATCAGGTACAGCATTTCTCACCCTCATGGTAACAGAAGCCATTTGTTTCAAGACACCTACAGGACATGGAGTCTCTTGAGCACACTTAGAAAGTGTTGGGCTACTCAGATAGGTTCTGACCACATTGATGTTTACCAGACATCCTAAAGATATTTTTCAGGGGCTCCTAAAGGATGGGTAGCCCTGACATTGCCTAGTTTCTTGGCTAACTATTAAATCACACTGTGTTAAACTAAACTAAATTTTTTAGTTTAGTTTAAACCTCAAGTCAGAGTCCGTAAGCATGACTCTTAGCACAAGGGACTCAGCCTATCTACTGGATGTGGTCAGTGCTCAGCCTTTCCTTTGTCTACCAACTCGCCTTCCCAGATTTTTTTTTGCCAAATTGCATCTTGCCCTCAGAAGGAAAATGTTGAAGTGGATAATTCTTGCAGCGATTACTCAGAAAGAGAACAATGAAAAATCAAAAATTAATCAAACCTTGAAATATAACTAGGGCTGAGGAGTTTGTGAAGCTGTGTTTTGTTTTCATAATAAGAGAGCAGGGCTGATGATTGTATTATGTATATATATATTTTTAAATGCTGGTGTGGGCAGAAAATACTTTGGAGTCAATTCAAGTCCTGAAAATAAGTATCAGAACAAATTATGAGCTCAATCCTTCACTCTTCATCCCCTCTACTCCTACATTGCTCCACCCCCTCAGTACTCATAAATTCTTTCAACCAAGAAAAATATTTCTCCTGTGCCTTAGAGTAGAATTTACTGCCTCAGCTCTCCATCAGCCCTTCCTCCATTATTATCTCACTGAATATTTACGGTGGGTTTTTCAAGGTACAAGTGCTCTGAGTTCAGCCCCAGGGCCACAGAACCTATGAAATGTGTGACATTCAGACTCACTCTTTCTTCGCCAGGACTGCCTATGCACCATCTTTGCCCACATAGACTCCAGGATTTATATTTTAAGGTTTTAATCCTTTTAAACAAGTGCTCAATATTGGTGAACTCTAGCAAAAGAGAAGAGTGTAGGTACCTAGAATATAAAAAAAGACAGGATATTCATCAAAAAAGTTTAATCTCAGGTGGCAAATTTAAAGAATCATTGCTGCTGCTACTGCTGCTAAGTCGCTTCAGTCATGTCCGACTCTGTGCAACCCCATAGACGGCAGCCCACCAGGCTCCCCCTTCCCTGGGATTCTCCAGGCAAGAACACTGGAGTGGGTTGCCATTTCCTTCTCCAATGCATAAAAGTGAAAAGTGAAAGTGAAGTCACTCAGTCATGTCTGACCCTCAGCGACCCCATGGACTGCAGCCTTCCAGGCTCCTCCATCCATGGGATTTTCCAGGCAAGAGTACTGGAGTGGGGTGCCATTGCCTTCTCCGAATCATTAGGTAGATTTAAATTAGAGAAGCATGAATACCAACAAGATGAGTGAAGTGAGGGAGAGTCACCCCCAAAACTGACCTGAGAATAGATTTCACCTTCATATTTCCTTAGCCTGACCATTAATTCCTGCCTGCTACTCACTTATATATTTGGCATTCAGCTGGTATGTTGCATACCTGACCATCTTTGAAGAATTGAGGGAATGGAAAAGGACACCAGGATGTGATCCTAAAATTCATGTCTAAAAATCTTGTCCATGATGGAGGAGGCAGTGGCAGTGACCAGAGCCTCGACACTGAGCGTTCTCCTTTGATGATTTCAGAGGAGTCTCCACACTATAGTCTTTGCCCTTCACCTCCTTCAGTCAGTACCACTAGATACGCGCAGCCTGATTTACCTTCAGGGCCACCAGACAGAACCAGACAAGGTCATTTTTCTGTACTCTGAAAGCGCTAGCCTTTCTTTTTCATGATTTCAGGATAAGTTTCATGGCAGTGTCAGGAGAATAGGACACACACACACATTTGTGTGTGTATGTGTGTATATATATATATATATATATGTGTGTGTGTGTGTATATACACATAGTGTGTATATATATATATATATATATATATATATGCATACTGTCTCTAAGCCTGTTCTTTTCATAGGCTGCAGCACATCTGCTCACTGTAAATCTGTAGAAACCCCAAACCTGAAATGTTGATGGAAACAGATATGTTTTATTCCATGTACTAAAAGAAAAATTAATGAGGCAAATATTGTTTCTATAGCCACCTTGGGATGGAGAAAGTGACAAGCTCCCCCTATATCACTGCAATCATGAGGCAAGAAATGAGATGGGAGAACAAAGACATCTAATTTTAAATTCCTTTGAGAGGAAAATTGCAGTTCTATTTAGGAAGCAGCTCTTCTGAGGGCTGTGGGAAAGATTCCAGGAATAACGACGACCTCACGGTGAATGGATGTGTGTGAAGGTGCTCACCTGAGGTCCAGCCCCTCCCCAGGGCTTGTCCCTAAGTTCCAGATCAGGCACAAGGAAGCAGGGAGAGGGACAGGTCAGAAGACCTGCAGCAAAGTTGTCAGGTTTGTTATCGTGGATACAGGGCAAGAAGTTGGACTGATGTCCAGATGGGATCTTCAAAGTGAAGTGGCTCAGTCGTGTCCGACTCTTTGTGACCCCATGGACTGCAGCCTCCCAGGCTCCTCTGTCTACAGGATTTTCCAGGCAAGAGTACTGCAGTGGGTTGCCGTTTCCTTCTCCAGAGGATCTTCCCAACTCAGGGATCGAACCCGGGTCTCCCGCATCGCAGGTGGACGCTTTACCCACTAAGTCACGAGGGAAGCCAGATGGGATCTTGGTAGGATGCAAGTTCCTCTCGCTGCCTGGGATGGCAGTGAACTAGAGCCTGGGAGTCAGAAGTTTACACAGTAATATGAGGGTGGCCTCACACCGTGGAAACTTGGCCTTTGACCTCTGGCGTATGGACTAAGCCCAGGAATTTGTGATAGGAAAGAGGAACAACTGAATGGCCTGCAAGCCATGGAGTCACAGCAGGGAAGGGAAGACAGTGCGGGCCTTGATGGATGAAGCACTCAGGGGTCTGACACCAGGTCAGAGGAGCAAGATGGAAATGAAGCTGAGCAGCCAGGACAGGGCTCCCCTTCCTGCCTTCCTAAGCCCGCTGCGGTGTTTGAGTGGCCCACAAAGAATGCCTGGAACTGGGAGGAATCCGTGGGCAGGGCAACAATGCCCGGCTGTGGACGTGAGCAGGGAGGGCTGGGCTTGGGGGATTGCATAGTGGCTGCTGGGCCACCAGGGGATGCTGAGGTGATGGCGGGGCACTAGAGACAGGTTTAACAGGTTTCAGTATTTTGCAGGAGAACACCATGGGCGAGAAGGGGCTCATTTGGTGGAGCTGTCCCTTCGTGGACTCTCCCTGCCCCCTGAAATACCCCAGGGTCAGTAACCCTCCCTCCACACTTTCCAACAACAGAGGGGGCTGTGGGGCTTTGTCTGAGGACTGGAATACTCCCACCCACTGAGCCAGAGGCTCTCCCCAGCATGGAGGGAACATCTGTGCCCTGTGACAAAGGCCAGAACTGAACCGATTAATTTACTGAACCGATTAATTTACTAATCCGTTAAAATCAGCTCCAGCTTTCAGAGTGAGAAACCAAAAAATAACAGATTGCTTCTTTTTTAAAATTTTAATGGAAGCACGAAGAGAAAACAATAAATTCCCTGAGCACACTATGTGCCCTGCATCTTACTCGGGACCTTACATTCTAATATCAACATCCTCAAATGCTTTATATCCTTTTGAATCCCACCTGCTCTAAACCTAGGGGTCGTCTAACTGACTTGTCACCCCTCTGAACAGCCACTGGGAGATGACCTAGAGGGTTTAAAAATCCTCCACACACCCAAGTCAAAGCCCACGTCTGGTTAGGGGCTTGTCAATGACATGGTGAGTCACCCTGGCATCCATATGCTCATGGCTGCAGTGCCAGGCTCTGCAGGACATGCTGAGTTATTAGGCTGTTTTTCTCAGGAATAGCCTAATTAAGTAAGAAGAACAAAATCTATAAAATGCAAAATAGCTCAATACAAAATTGCTGCCACCACTGGGAACTGGAAAGACTGCTGCTCCAGGGACAATTTTATAGGGTCTCCTGACATTGTGGAGCTTATTAAAACCATAGATCATAGAGCTGGAGGGCTAGACAGAATTTCAATCATCCTGTCAGTATTCTCTCTAACCCCCCTAAGTAATATTGTCACCTTAATCTCTGTGTAAAAGACAAGTAGTAGGAGAAGAGGCTGCACCGTCCACGTGACAGAGCCACTCTGTCCCCTCTTCCTCACCGTTCCTATCCTCAGGTCCCCAGATTTCCTAGTGAGTTTCTCTGTCCTCTTTGACAGTTCCTATGCGTTATCAAAACCCTCCACATAACAGGAAAGCTATGTAAAGTCTTGTCTCCTTTCCTTTTCTACCGTCTCTCTCCCCTTCTGGAGACAAAAATAACTCCATTCCTATATGACTTACCCAAGCCTCTCAGTCTGCTAATATTGCACTACTCCGACCCTGGGCTCAGAATCAGACAGCAGAGGTTAAAACCTGGCTCTACCTTCTACGCGCTGTCTCACCTTGAGCAAATTCCTGCTGATCCCTCCCTAGTGGGCTTTCAGGGTCTGGGAAAACAGTTTCACTCTCATAATGGAGGGAGAGCTGTCCTAAGAATCATGAAGTCTGAGTTCTATATTAACAGGCTGTATAGGCTTAGGAAAATCTCTAAATTCTGCAAAGCTTCAGCTTCCTCCCTTTTAAGTCGAAATAAATAATACACATTTCACAGGATGGTTCAAAGGGTTTAAAATAATGATGGAAATGCTCTGCTTCTGTAAAGCACTAAAGCCATGCAAGGCGCTAGCTTTGCTGTTATTCTGCCATATTGTTGAAGGTCAGTTGTCCCTACTAGGCAATGCCCAGCACATGGCTTCCTTCTCTAAGGGCTGTCCTTCACCGAGTGGGCCTGTGGAACAACATTTCTCTTGCACACTCCTTCCCTTCTAGACAAAAGTTATTAGAAAGGAGCAGCCATCTCATCTAAAAACAGGTCAATTGGAACTTCCCTGGTGGTTCAGTGATTAAGAATCCAGCTTCCAATGCAGGGAACGTGGATTCAATTCCCGGTCGGGGAACTAAGTTCCCATGTGCTGCAGGCCACAGCTACAGAGAAGCCTGCATGCCACAACTAAGAATGGATAAGGAATGAATAAATGTTTTAAAAATGTAAACAGGTGCAGGGTGTTCTCTCTCCAGAGAGTTTAGAGTTAGGACTCAGGGACTTAAGTTGATTTCTGGCTCTCACTTGCATTGAGGACATATACGCTTGAAAGATGAGGAATGATTCTATTTGGTCTATGCATCCCTGGTGGCTCACAGGTTAAAGCGTCTGCCTGCAATGTGGGAGACCTGGGTTCGATCCCTGAGTTGGGAAGATCCCCTGGAGAAGGAAATGGCAACCCACTCCAGTATTTTTGCCTGGAGAATCCCATGGATGGAGGAGCTTGGTGGGCTGAAGTCCATGGGGTTGCAAAGAGTTGGACACGACTGAGTGACTTAACTTTCATTAAAGAAGCAGAAAGAGAAGAAGTATGAAACAGTCACTGGCATTCACCTCCTTCCCCACCGAATGGGTGGCAACAAGACATGAACCAGTGGGTCCTGCCTGCCACAATGGGTCTGACCTGAGAACAAAACCCCTAACATCCAGACACACCTGACACTCACCAGTGGGCCTTGATGTTCTCCTGATGAACACAAATAATTTCACAGAATATCAGCATCAGACAAGGCCATTCCATGACCAGGATGCATCAAGACAAAACAAGACTGCTCCCTAACCATGTCTGAACACAGACAAAACGGGAACTTTGTCCAGTTACAGAAATGACCAAGCATCCCCCCATCCTGGCCAATGTGGGGGACGGACTGCCACTTTATCACCAACTGCAGTCTCGGTTGGGGTCTAATCCTTCTGTGCTTCCAGATAAGACAATCCCATGTATTTCAAGCAGCCTTTAAAACTGTGACAAGCTCTCCCCACAGTCGACTCTGGGCACTTTCTAGAGCGCCACTGCAAAGGATTTGAATGTTTCAAAAAGAGCCACTTCTATAGTCTGTACTCTCATCTTTCTCTTTCTCCATAATAGCACAGCTTGATTGTCTCTAATAAAGAGTTTATTCATATGCCTCGATGCTTCTGCGTGAACCAGTAATGAAAGTCCTGGTGCCCTGCTTCTCGTCACAAGAGAATAGAGTATAATTTCTCATATTTAGTGAGAACCAGCTACGAGGAAAGGAATAGCCTTCTCCTCAGTGCTACAATACATTCCCTTCTGTATCTTAATGAAAAAAAAGATTGTTTCTAAAAATCAATATTGAGCTCTTTTTTTTTTCTATGTATCCAAACACAAATACTTCCCTTGGCAAAAGAAAGAAAAAAATCAATAGTAAAACAAAGGTAAAATTCAATGGTTGACATATTTGACTTTTTCAAATTCAGAAGAATTGTCCTGATTCAGAAAGCTTTTAATTGAAATTTTTCTTCTGTTTTGGCTGGCATTCATTAGTTTTGATGATAATAAATGCTTTCTATTTCAGATGAAAGCAAACTTTCTTGATCCCTGGAGCACAATAGTGAAACACTCATTTTCAGGTTGTGGGACATTGATATCTTGCCTGGGTGGGGGTGAAGATTACAATTTAAGGAGCAGAAGTTGTCCTTGCAGATCACCCCTTCTATGTTGGATTCCTAGGAACAGAGGGTCTGACTCTAAACAAAAGTCACTTTGGGAATCTTGAGTAAGACCTCACTGTTTTAAAGGTGCTTTCTTGGCAGTAGGAATGAGCTACCAATGGGTTGGCATTTCATGCTCCAGGATCTTCCCAACACAGGGATCGAACCTGCATCTCCTACTTGACAGGCAGGTCCTTTACCACTGAGTCACTTTGGGAAACCCCCCAAGAGGGGTTTCCTGGCCCTGAAAACATTTGATGACTATTAGTCTACACTCACGTGATCCTTATAAAACACTTTAAGTAAAGCAATTTACATCTTCATTCTAGAGATGAGGAGATTGGGGCAGCATTACGGCCAGAATATCACTGACTCAATCACGAGTTTGAGCAAACTCCGGGAGGTGGGAGATGGTGATGGATAGGAAAGTCTGGTGTACTGCAATCCATGGGGCTGCAAAGAGTCAGGCACAGCTTAGCAACCGAACAACAGCAAGGCAAGTAATCAGCCCCAGGTAAGTAGTAGGGCTGGAATTCACAGCCTGGCTGTCTGACACCAGCAGCATTGCTTCAACTACTGCACTTTCAACCCTCAGGGGTCTCTGTTCCCGCCTGATCCACCTGTTTTATTTCCCCAGGGGCATGAGAAGGAATGGTTCTCATTCAGTGCTCCATTAACAGTGATTTCCCATCTTCCTCCATAGAAATCGTTTCCTTCATTTTAAGCCTGCTCCCATCTCATTTAATGAGGAGGAAACCCAACTGGGCTACTTTAGCCTCTTTGTGTCCATCATTTCAGAAAGACCCTTTGCTTAGAACAAGAAGGGAAGGAGTGAGTGGCCAGCAGATGTGCTTCTGAAAACTGACTTCCAAGTGTCACTGACACATAGCAGGGCTTGTGGCATATTTATCCGATTGCTCAATACATGAAGCTTTACTTGGATGCAGTTGGGACTCTTGTATTTTAAAGAAGCCCTACAGTGAAAGGTTTTGTTGACCTCTCCTGGACATCAACGCTCTCACCTTATGGTTCCATGACAGCTCAGTTGCGTGTACGTGTGTGTGTGTGTGTGTGTGTGTGTGTTATGTGAAGTGACAAGTAAAAACTTCTCTCCCTCTGTTATAAAAAATTAAGTAGGCTCCAAAGCATGGTTACTTGAGTCTTGATGTGTTGAGAATTTAGTAGAGCAGCTTGTTCTGTCCACACACATCTGTTTTATCTGTGTGCCCACATGTCTCCAAACTCACCAGGCAGGGACACCTTTGCAGGCAGCCTCCAGGAACCACCTCTCAGTCCCTTTGACCCTTAGGGTTATTGCACAGTCTGGCTGGTCGTGCCTGGCTCCTTTCCTCCTGGCGACTCCTCTCTCTCCTATTATTGCTCCAAAATCTAGCTTCAGGGAAAATCCACCCAGGCCTGTGCATGGTTTTCCAGACAGTCTGTGTCTAAACCCCAATTGTAGATATACTTGAGATTCTTATTTTCATTTCTTCCCCAAAGAAATGAAATACTATTTTTCATAAGTATTAGTATATGCACTAGAGGTGGGGAAAACAGCCTCATTGTCATATATTCTGTGTGTGTATGTTTATGTGTATATGTATACATATGCATAAACCTTTATATATACCCACATATGTTATTCCAGGCATGTAAAATGATATGGTTCACTCTTATGCCACTTTTATGAAGTATTCTAATTACCCAAGCAGACTGAATATCTCTACCTTAAGGCTCCCTCAGAGCACAGTTGTGTTTCTATCATAACTGAAAATGTCAGTGCAATTTATGTCTCATTTTTTTCTTCCTCACTAGCATGAGTGTTCCTACAGGCAAGCAGCCTTATGACATCTTATTCTTTGTATTTCCTGTGCCTTGTATATAGTAAGTATACAAAGCTGTTATATGCATTAATAAAGGAATCAGTGTCAATCAGTCAAACTGTATTAATAAGGATGGCTCAACCCAGCAAAATCATTCAAGCTAGGCTTCCACAGTATGTGACCCAAGAACATCCAGATGTTCAAGCTGGATTTAGAAAAGGCAGAGGAACCATAGATCAAATTGCCAACATCCATTGGTCATAGAAAAAGCAAGAGAATTCCAGAAAAAACATTTACTTTTGCTTCACTGACTATGCTAAAGCCTTTGATTGCATGGATCACAACAAACTGTGGAAAATTCTTAGAAGAGATGGGAATACCAGATCACCTTACCTGTCTCCTAAGAAACTTGCATGCAGGTCATGAAGCAACAGTTAGAACCAGACATGAAACAATGGACTGGTTCAGAATTAGGAAAGGAGTAAGTTAAGACCATATATTGTCACCCTGCTTATTTAACTTCTATGTGGAGTACATTATGCAAAATGCCAGGCTGGATAAAGCACAAGCTGGAATCAAGAATCACAGGAGAAGTATCAATAACCTCAGATATGCAGATGACATCACCCTAGTGGCAGAAAGTAAAGAGGAATCAAAGACCCTCTCGATGAAGGTAAAAGAAGAGAGTGAAAAAGCTGGCTTAAAACTCAACTTTAAAAAAGCAGAGATCATGGAATCTGGTCCCATCACTTCAGGGCAAATAGATGGGAAACAATGGAAACAGTGACAGACTTTATTGTCTTGGTCTCCAAAATCACTGTGGACGGTGACTGCAGCCATGGAATTAAAAGATGCTTAATCCTTGGAAGAAAATCTATGACAAACCTACACAGCATAGTCAAAATCAGAGACATTATTTTGCCAACAAAGGTCCATATAGTCAAAGCTATGGTTTTTCCAGTTGTCCTATGTGAATGTGAGAGCTGGACAATAAAAAAGGCTGAATGCTGAAGAACTGATGGCTCCAACTATGGTGCTGGAAAAGCCTCTTGGGAGTCCCCTGGACTGCAAGGAGATCAAACCAGTCAATCCTAAAAGAAATCAATCTTGAATATTCATTGGAAGGGCTGATGATGAATCTGAAAGTCCAATACTTTGGCCATCTGATGTGAAGAACTGACTTATTGGAAAAGACCATGATGCTGGGAAAGATTGAAAGCAGGAGAAGAAGGGGATGACAGAGGATGAGATGGCTGGATGGCATCACCGACTCAATGGACATGAGTTTGAGCAAACTCCATGAGAAGAACAGGGAAGCCTGGTGTGCTGCAGTATAGGGCATCTCAAAGGGGTTGCAAACAGCTGGACATGACTGAGCGACTGAACAACAACTGAGCAGGATATGTGAGTGTGGTAAATGTTTCTTATGCATTCCTACCTCCTGCCTAGACAAGCCTAGCCTGTATCTGCCTTTTCCAAAGGCTTTTTGTTCTTTTTTGGATGGAATTTCTTAAAATTAAATTTTAAAAGTACATCACCTGTACTACAGAGAGACCAGTGGTGCCAAGAACTTCCTGATTGCTTAATATGAATCAGCAAAATTTTTTCAAGACCTAATTTTTAAAATTGCTTTCCTTTATTATCCTTCAGGTGTCTGTATGTGTATTTTTTATACACTCATTCTAGTTTGGAAGTGCTTAGAGAAAGGACTGGTCTGGTCTTTATAATATTTTTATATAATTCTGCCATATGGCCATTTTTAATCAACACTAAATTGTAAGTGGCTGTAGCTGCCAGCTTAGAAAACTGCTTAGGGAATAGCTGTTAGTTAATGACCAACCACATGACATTATCTCTGACGGATAATGTCATGACTGACATTAATATGACTGACTAATATCTATGACTGTCTATCTCCAAACACCTTGTATTGAAATTATTTGGTGGGGGTGGTATTTGCAGAAGCAAAAGAGCTCAGTGGTTTGTTCTAATATTGTTTTGTCTGTTAATTTCAGCAATATGCAGAAGGATATTTGTTATACATTCCCCCCTTCCTGCCTCCCACTCCTGTCCAGAGCTCCATCACTTTCACCTAGTATCTTTCTCTCTGGCTGGGGGGCCGTGGTCTCTTGTGGGTTTCTCTTTGCACCTTGTTCCATGGTGGAGCAAGGAGGAAGAGGGTGGGGCAGCTTTAGCCTAGAGAAGATGGGGATCAAAGGAAGCCAATTCCTAAATAGTAGTGGGAGGAAGAGCTAGGGCCGTGGGGAGGAGAGAGAGACAAATGGAACTAATACTGTTGAGGGCTTACCATGTGCCAGGTATGATGTCAGACATTACGTACCCTGTTTCATTTAATCCCTTAATTAACCTTAATATATTGTCTTCAGTTTACAGAAGGGAACATCACGATTCAGTTCCAAGGTCACATAACTAGGCTGCAGCAGAACCTAAGCCAGGCATCTCCGAGTGTAAGTCCACACTTCTTCATGAAAACAGGCTTGGAGCCCTGATTCTTCTGACCCCAAATCCCACCAGAGGGTGCTGCTTCAAATAGGTTCACTAAATGGGTTGGTCAAGTACTTCATTTATTGAAAACAGATAATCATTAATCTTTACATAACATTCTGTATTAATAAGTAGCACAATCTATATCTCTTTTTATACTAGAAGGAAGCAGGTTATCATATCTTCCAGTAAGATAGCTATATCAGCATTTTTTTCTTAAGCTTAAATTTGGTGTGGAGTAATATTTCCCCTTAACACTATTCCTGGCCAAATTCTCAGGCATCACTTGTTTGCAAGTTAAAAAATCACCCTCCCTCAAACTTGCTCAGACAGAAGGAACTTATTAGAAGAAGGCAGAGGTGTCTTATGAAACCCAAGGGCAAGAAGTGCAATCAGTCCTTCTACGGGATAGGAGCCAGGAGCTGAAGTCAGTGGGAAGTAGAGAAGGACTCTCTGCTTCTCCGTCTCTCTCCCCCTCACTCTATTGACACATCTGCTTCATCTTTTCCCCCTCCGTGCATGTGACCTTTTCTGCTTTGGCAAGTATTTGGCTCATAGATGACCCCCTAATTCAGCTGTACATCACTTCTCAGTTTGAGTCTCTCATCATTTCTCCAGGTCTCAGTTCTAAATCCTCAGATAACAGAATCTGATTGGCCAAGCTTGAATCACATGTTCATTACAATTCAGTCAGTGGTGACCATTGAGACAGGTGACTTGCTTCGTTGATTTCTGCTTTCTGGGGAAGAGGTATGGGCAGCTGATGAACAGGATGTGGGAACTGGGGAGGCATCAGTGAAAGGGAAAAGGATTGGATCTCTGGTGTAGCATGAAATACAGCAAGTGAATACCATCAGTGATAACTGAGGAGACCAGAAACCAGGGGGAACCAAGAGGAGAATTAGCATGCTAATAATGAAACTGCTGACAATGAAAAGACTATGGACAGAAATTATTGAGCCCAAAGTTATATTTCTTGCCTCTTTGACTCTTTGATTCCTATCTCTTTGACTTTGATTCCATCTCTTTATATCAAAATTCAACATTATATAAATAACAAAATCCTGGAAACAATCTAAATGTCTATCACCATAGAAACGGTGGGTGAAATTCTCCAACAGTCATCCTATAGACCACTCTGCCTCTATTAAAAAGGAGTGAATTAGATCACTATGCATTAGCTGAGAAAATATTCATGACTTTATTAAATAAAAAAGTTACAAATTATATATTATTTTATTTTATAAAAGATAATAACAAAGCAAAGTTTTAGACAGCTATATGCGTAGGTAAGGAAGGATATACTGAGCTATTAACATCGATCACTTTGGGAGGAAGGGACTTGGGATTCAGGAGGTGAAAGGGTAGACAGTGCTTTCTTTATATTCCTCTGAATGACTTACCTTAGAAAATCCACTTATTTTTATAATTTTTAACCTCATAGATAAAGCAGAAATATTTTTAAAATTTTATGTTTTAAAGCCTATCTCCAATGCTATCATTTCTTGTCTTCCCTGATCTCCACACAGGGATGGGATCCCTCTACAAACCCCCATAGTATGTATAACCTCTCTTATGATTCTGATATCCTCCCTAGAATGACAGGTGTGGATCACTTTTCTTGCCTTTTGCTTACAGCTCCATCTGGGAGTCAATTTTGGACCCTCCCTCCCCCTACAACATCTAAAACTGTGGCTTATGCAGAAGAGGCATCTATTAAATCTTTTTTGAATAGGATTAACTCAATACTCAGCAATTCTTCCAGTATGTCCTATATTTTCTTCAAAAAGGTTGATTCTCTCTAAGAATTTGCCTTGGCTTGCAAATGCAGCAGTCTCTAGTGGTGCTATTCTTCTAACACAATGGAATATTATTTTCTAGCTATTTCAAGATAATTTATATTTGGGTTTGTAATTTGAGGGGAAATAAAATGAATAATTTTTTTAATATTATGAACTGATAACTTAGTGAACTCCAAGCAGTCATATGTCTTTAAAATTAATTTGGGGCACCCCAGCTGACCTTGGCAGGCACAGTCCAGCAAGTCCAGAGCTTGAAAAACTGGAGTAGTGATTAACCCTGTCAGAGGTGAAATGGCTGGTGGTCAAGCTCTTCCAAATTATACCCATGCTTGACCTGCTATTCTTCTTCTGAATGCACTTCATTACTAGGAAACCATCATTCAAGGGGCATAAACTTAAACATTTAATAAATCCGTGATCAGGATCCAGGAGCATAATTAAGCCTTTGATGAGAGCTAAAGAAAATGGGAGCAGAACCAAAGTAGGACACAGAAAACAAAGGGAAGGGACGGGTAGGGAAGATGTTGGTGTCTAAGTCTCTGGCCAGAAATTCTGAGCCTCTCAGTCATCCTTCAGCCCATGATTTCACTTGGGTCTGGTGACAGCTAATTTATAAGGGATGAAAGACCAGTCTCCACAGATACTTAAGAAGATTCCAAGGAGTTAGACACTCAAAACGCTGGCAATTGAAGCTGACCCTGAACTCACCTACTGCCATAGAGCAATAATAATTTGTCTCAGTGCAATATAGACCTAATAAATAAAACACCATACCTTTAAAATTACTAGAAAAGACTTGGGAGACAGGGAATTGGACAACGTATACAAATTGAAGTAAATATGGATAACATAGTGAAGAGCAGCAAGATATGAAGAAATGATGAAACAGAGGTCAAAAGACCAGTTTCTGGTTCTGCCTCTGCCACTAAAATCCCCATGTGACCTTGAACATAACATTTCACCTCTTAAAAACCTCAGGTTCTTCTTTTTAAAAATCATGGAATATCATTTGTTTCTCAAGCTACAATGTACAATGTATACCTGGGAATCTTGTTAAAATGCAGGTTTTGATTTAGTAGATCTGCAATAAAGCTGCAGACTTTGCATTTCACCAGAGCCTGAGTAGTCCACAGACCACACTTCAGGAAGAAAGAAACAGATGATTTCCAGATTCCATTCCAGCCTATAAAATTCCTAAATAAGAATTTTCACTTTCTCTTGTAAAGTCCTCTGAGGTCACCATTACCCCCATACACTTCTGGGCTAGGCTGGTCTCTATCTTCTGAGATTAAGTCACCCTTCCTTTCCAGTTTGATAGTACCACAATAGTCCCTGTGATCACTTGAGAGTCTCCTTTTCAATCAGATGAAGGAGAACAGAAATTGACAACCTGTTATTCCCCATCTTCTGGGCTTAGAGAGGAACACACAGGTCCTTTTTCCTTTAAGAGCTTTTACTGCTCATCACTTGGAAAACAGATAAGGGGAAGTTACAAAAGTTTCAGTAGACATTTCCTTCCAGAGATACATGTACTATCAAAATTGGAATTAACAATAAGGTTTGTGCTTACCACAAAATTATGTTTTCTCATTTCATTAAAAATTCTTTGAAAATGATCTTAATGGCTTCATAATACTCTCATCCTAAGAATGTCTACTATTTGTATAGCAATTGATAAACATTTAATTGTCTCAATTTTAAGCAATACTAGGATAAACATCTGTCTTGCTGATCACACCAACTATGCCAATCATCTTGCTGTATCTCACTGTGTGCACTGTTTGCTGAACCCAGGGTAGGCAAGGCGTGAGCTAATAGGCTGCAAGAAGACACAAGGAGCCATAGGAACTGCAGACACATTTATTTTCTCCTGGCTGACACAGCAGCCATAATATAACTGTGATGTAGCTGTAACGTAGGCTACATGAAAGTAGCCTGTACATTAATGTATCTGTAATGTAGGCTTTCCAGGTGGAGCTTATATATACTTATAGAACAAAAATAACCCTTCAGATCAGATCAGATCAGTCCCTCAGTCGTGTCTGACTCTTTGCGACCCCATGAATCACAGCACGCCAGGCCTCCCTGTCCATCACCAACTCCCGGAGTTCACTCAGACTCACGTCCATTGAGTCGGTGATGCCATCCAGCCATCCCATCCTCCGTCGTCCCCTTCTCCTCTTGCCCACAATCCCTCCCAGCATCAGAGTCTCTTCCAATGAGTCAACTCTTCACATGAGGTGGACAAAGTACTGGAGTTTCAGCTTTAGCATCATTCCTTCCAAAGAAATCCCAGGGCTGATCTCCTTCAGAATGGACTGGTTGGATCTCCTTGCAGTCCAAGGGACTCTCAAGAGTCTTCTCCAACACCACAGTTCAAAAGCATCAATTCTTCAGTGCTCAGCCTTCTTCACAGTCCAGCTCTCACATCCATACATGACCACAGGAAAAACCATAACCTTGACTAGACAGACCTTTGTTGGCAAAGTAATGTCTCTGCTTTTCAATATGCTATCTAGGTTGGTCACAACTTTCCTTCCAAGAAGTAAGCATCTTTTAATTTCATGGCTGCAGTCACCATCTGCAGTGATTTTGGAGCCCATAAAAAGAAAGTCTGACTTTGTGTCAGTACCATACTGTCTTGATAACTGTGGCTTTGTAGTAGAGCCTGAAGTCAGGTAGGTTGATTCCTCCAGTTCCATTCTTCTTTCTCAGGATCGCTTTGGCTATTCGAGGTTTTTTGTATTTCCATACAAATTGTGAAATTATTTGTTCTAGCTCTGTGAAGAATACTGTTGGTAGCTTGATAGGGATTGCATTGAATCTATAAATTGCTTTGGGTAGTATACTCATTTTCACTATATTGAGTCTTCCAATCCATGAACATGGTATATTTCTCCATCTATTAGTGTCCTCTTTGATTTCTTTCACCAGTGTTTTATAGTTTTCTATATATAGGTCTTTAGTATTTTATTCTTTAAAATTCTTTAAGTATTTTATTCTTTCCATTGCAATGGTGAATAGAATTGTTTCCTTAATTTCCTCTTTCTGTTTTCTCATTATTAGTGTATAGGAATGCAAGGGATTTCTGTGTGTTGATTTTATATCCTGCAACTTTACTATCGTCATTGATTAGTTCTAGTAATTTTCTGGTGGAGTCTTTAGGGTTTTCTATGTAGAGGATCATGTCATCTGCAAATAGTGAGAGTTTTACTTCTTCTTTTCCAATTTGGATTCCTTTTATTTCTTTTTCTGCTCTGATTGCTGTGGCCAAAACTTCCAAAACTATGTTGAATAGTAATGGTGAAAGTGAGCACCCTTGTCTTGTTCCCGACTTTAGAGGAAATGCTTTCAATTTTTCACCATTGAGGATAATGTTTGCTATGGGTTTGTCATATATAGCTTTTATTATGTTGAGGTATATTCCTTCTATTCCTGCTTTCTGGAGAGTTTTTATCATAAATGGGTGTGGAATTTTGTCAAAGGCTTTCTCTGCATCTATTGAGATAATCATATGGTTTTTATTTTTCAATTTGTTAATGTGGTGTATTACATTGATTGATTTACGGATATTGAAGAATCCTTGCATCCCTGGGATAAAGCCCACTTGGTCATGGTGTATGATCTTTTTAATGTGTTGTTGGATTCTGATTGCTAGAATTTTGTTAAGGATTTTTGCATCTATGTTCATCAGTGATATTGGCCTGTAGTTTTCTTTTTTTGTGGGATCTTTGTCAGGTTTTGGTATTAGGGTGATGGTGGACTCATAGAATGAGTTTGGAAGTTTACTTTCCTCTGCAATTTTCTGGAAGAGTTTGAGCAGGATAGGTGTTAGCTCTTCTCTAAATTTTTGGTAGAATTCAGCTGTGAAGCCGTCTGGACCTGGGCTTTTGTTTGCTGGAAGATTTTTGATTACAGTTTCAATTTCCGTGCTTGTGATGGGTCTGTTAAGATTTTCTATTTCTTCCTGGTCGAGTTTTGGAAAGTTGTACTTTTCTAAGAATTTGTCCATTTCTTCCATGTTGTCCATTTTATTGACATATAATTGTTGATAGTAGTCTCTTATGATCCTTTGTATTTCTGTGTTGTCTGTTGTGATCTCTCCATTTTCATTTCTAATTTTATTGATTTGATTTTTCTCCCAAGCCAGAAGGAAAAACACCAATACAGTATAATAACGCATACATATGGAATTTAGAAAGATGGTAACAATAACCCTGTGTACAAGACAGCAAAAGAGACACTGATGTATAGAACAGTCTTATGGACTCTGTGGGAGAGGGAGAGGGTGGGAAGATTTGGGAGAATGGCATTGAAACATGTAAAATATCATGTATGAAACAAGATGCCAGTCTAGGTTCGATGCACGATACTGGATGCTTGGGACTAGTGCACTGGGAGGACCCAGAGGGATGGTATGGGGAGGGAGGAGGGAGGAGGGTTCAGGATGGGAAACACATGTATACCTGTGGTGGATTCATTTTGATATTTGGCAAAACTAATACAATTATGTAAAGTTTAAAAATAAAATTTAAAAAAAATAAATTAAAAAAAGAAAACAAACAACAACAACAACAAACAAACAAACAAAAATAAAGTCTGACACTGTTTCCACTGTTTCCCCATCTATTTCCCATGAAGTGATGGGACCAGATGCCATGATCTTCGTTTGCTGAATGTTGAGCTTTAAGCCAACTCTTTCAATCTCCTCTTTCACTTTCATCAAGAGGCTTTTTAGTTCCTCTTCACTTTCTGCCATAAGGGTGGTGTCATCTGCATATCTGAGGTTATTGATATTTCTCCTGGCAATCTTGATTCCAGCTTGTGTTTCTTCCAGTCCAGCGTTTCTCATGATGTACTCTGCATATAAGTTAAATAAACAGGGTGACAATATACAGCCTTGACATACTCCTTTTCCTATTTGGAACCAGTCTGTTGTTCCATGTCCAGTTCTAACTGTTGCTTCCTGACCTGCAGACAGATTTCTCAAGAGGCAGATCAGGTGGTCTGGTATTCCCATCTCTTGAAGAATTTTCCACAGTTTATTGTGATCCACACAGTCAAAGGCTTTGGCATAGTCAGTAAAGCAGAACTTAGCTAAGCAAGTACCTCGGGACACGCATGCACAGTGCTATAAGTCATCTCAGCTGTTACATAATCATTATTTACATAATATTGGGCAAGAGTGAGAGGCTGTGGGGCAAGAGAGCCTGACTACACTGTCTCGGCTAGTTTGCTTTTTCCCTACATCGCCCTTATTGTGTTTATGGCTCCATTTGTTACGTTTTTACTATATGTCAGACACTTGGCTAAATTCTTTACACACATCAGATTATTTAATCCTTACAATCACCTTTCAGGATGAATATTATTATGATTTCCATTCTATTAAGAAAGAAACGGAGACAGAAAAGTCAAATGACTTATTTTGGATCACACAGCTGGTCAGTGACAGAGGTAGAGCCACTCTTGCATCTGTCTGACTCCAAACCCAAGCTCATAATCACTGTGACAGCATCTCCTTGTACATAAAGTCCCAGATGCCTTTCTGATTATTTCATTAGGGTACATTTTTGTTTGTGTGTCCCTATAAAAACTTTTTAATTATAAAAGTATGAGTTTTGAAACAATTCAAGTAGTACATGAAAGTAAAAAAAATGTCTATGTTCTTTTCCCTCCCTTCTATGATTTCTTAAGGTATATTTTCTTTCTTTCTATGGATTTTGTATGTAAAAATAGCATACAGAAAGGCAGGAATCATCTGTTTTTCTATCTACCTTTTTATATCTCCACTGCCTTACAAGAAGCCAGCCCTGCCTTAAAAATCATTTGTTGAAAAATAAATAAATAAATGAATATGGCTTTGTTTTAATAAAAATGGAGGCTTTTCACACATGCTTTCCTGAGCTTGTTATTTTCCCTTAATATTAAACCCCAGTAAGCCTTCTGTGCCAAAGCATATATTACAAGGTCTAATTATTATTTTTAAAATAATAGCTAAATACCTATAGGGAGACTCCCCTGATGGGTCAGTGGTTAAGAATGTACCTTGCAATGCAAGGGACATGCAACCCCTGGTCAGGAAGCTAAGATCCAAGTGCTGCAGAGCAACTGATTCTGAGCCTGCAACTGGAGTCCTCACACTACAAATAGAGTCCTTGAACCACAATAAAAGATCCCTCGTGATGCATGAAGACGCTGCATGCCACAACTAAGACCTGACGCAGCCAAATAATGTTTTTTTTAAATAAATAAAAATAAATTAGTTTAAGAATCAAAGTAACTATATATGTAAAGTTAAAAAATAAAATAAAAAAAGAGAAATATTCACCAAAAAAATAAATAAATAAAAAATAAAGTAACTATATATGAGCATTCTAGGAGCAATTTTTTGGCAATGAGAGTGTTCTTATATGCTTTATATATTAAGATTTTGTCATTCAGTTGAAGTATAAATTTACCACGCTGTGAAAATTTTTTAAAATTACAATAAATGCTATAATATGTATTCATCATAATTTATTAAGCCATTCCCCACAAATAACCAGGTATGTTTATAGGTTCGGGGAGTTACTATTGATACTGGGCTAATTCACAAAGAAGCAGTGTCTAAAGACTAATTTTACTAGTTGTTTATAAGCTGCATTGACCACATCCCCACACATTTACCACCTGATCAAACTTCTACACTTTTACCAATCTTGATGTTTTGATTTTTTTTTTATTACTCATGAGGTGAATGTCTTTTTAAATTCCTTCCTTTTTTTGTGAATTGCAGGAAATTTACTGTAAGTAAAATTGCTGGATTAAAGAATATACCATGTTAAAGGTGCTAGACACTTAGTTAAATCGCCTTTCAGAAGGGGTGGAACAACAGTAGCACATAAAACCTCCTGTCTCACCAAAATAGGTATCATAATTCTGAAAGGAAAGGAGGGTTTTTCTGCCAACCTGAGAGCCTCTGTGGCTTTATTCAGGCATTTCTCGCCTTTCCTTCAGGAAGCCAGGGGGCCTTTCTTCCCCTTCAGAAGCTCCTGGTGAGGCACACCAATCCTCCAGGGAAAGCCAGGGTGGAGGGGAGGGCCACCAGCACAGGCAGCCAGGAGCTACAGTGGGAGGTTAAAGGCACTTCCAGGAAAACTGTGGGACAGAATGAGCTCTAGTCCGCATCCAGAAGAACTTTGAGAGCTGTTTCAGAGGGTGAGGACAAGTTCACACTGGTGTTTGCTGTGGGCTATGCCAGGGTTCCCTGGGGGTGCAGTACAGGAGGAATGGATGCGACCCTATGGAATGACCTTGACTTTCCTTGCCACATTTTAGGAGAAGTTGGCCACAAAGGGGCACAAGCCAACTGAACAGACTTTAATTCAAATGAACGAATACTACTGAACATTTGCTGTAACCAAAGCCATGACCTAGGGAATAGAGTCCTGTTCTATGAACTGTGTCATCCAATGGGGTCTACATAGGTGCATATCCTAAAAATCCTAAAGCAGAGTAACGTGTGAACAGTTAAAGAGTCAGGTCAACCTCTGGTGAATTGAAACAGAGACAAGTTATATCCAGGTAGCAGGATCAGGGAAGGCTTTATGGACACACGTCAGGGTTTTAGAGGGGTGCCTCACTTCTAAAGGAGGTATAATCTTCTCCCACATGCCTCCACATGCAAAGCTACAGAAAACAATTTGGAAGCCCTCACCAATCTATATGTGGACCTGAGCTAGCTCACGGATCCGCATGTTACCCACACAGATCCACGCATCACCCTCACTAATCAGTCGTAGATCTACGGATCTGAGTCAAGTGGGGGTTTGGACCACCTGTCTTCTCCCAAGTGCAATTCAGAGGCTCAGTTCAAATTAAAAGTACCTGGTATCCCCAGTTAGGTCAAAATAGATTCAAGTGACCTCTGTGGATCTCCATATGCCTGGGCTTTGTTCGTTGTTGAAAGGCAGAGGGGTTTTTTTGCAGGACAGGATGAGTGAAAGGGAAAAGAAACAGGAGTGGTTTGGTTGTGACATGGGTCCTGTTCTTTCAGACCTCTGGGTTCTGAGGGGTTGGCTTTGAACACCACAAGAGGAGGCATTCCAGACTAAATGCAAAGGTTTTGCCTTCTGAGAGGTTGTGGGTCTCAGGACTAAGGCAGTGTGGTTGCAGGTGAGCTGAGAACCTTGGGGCTGAGAAGTCCAGCTCTCCTCCCAGGTCCCCTTGCTTGCTGTCTGACAGCCCAGGGCAGTAAGCCCCAAAGGAGGGTATCTCTGAGAGAGTGTGTCCTCGTGAAAGTCTTCAGTGACAGAAGCTGGACCATATGCCCCTGGGAATTGGGGAATGAAGGGAAGATTGGAGGAGGGAAGACGTGGAGGTCCTGCGTGCTACCAGGGCTAAAAGCCAGCAGGATCTGGGCAGCAGTGTCAACAAAAACTCACTTGTACCTCCAATTTCCTGAGTCCTGGGAAATATTTAGTTGCATAAGAAATGATGTAAGATATCCTACCTAAAGTCAGCAAGTGCCCATTGCTTGTAGAGAAGAACTTAAACTTCCTCCTAAATTAAGACATTCAGCCACTTTAGATGGAACATTTAAGCCCACACTCAAATTGCATTTTAGGATCCCATATTCTGTCCTTACGTGCTGTTCACCAGATTCTGTAAAAATCCCAAACTTAGAATTTGGATTCTTTGGTGATGGGGAACACATGTATACCTGTGGCGGATTCATTTTGATATTTGGCAAAACTAATACAATTATGTAAAGTTTAAAAATAAAATAAAATTGGAGAAAAAAAAAATAAAAAATAAAAAATAAAAAAATAAAAAAAAAAAAAAAAAAAAAAAGAACTTCTGGAGAGGCCAGCATGGCTTTAACTGAATTAAAGTCCCATCACATAGCGTTTATCATCAGTTATATATTGAACCTTGAATGTGGTAGATGTTTAATTCTTATTCATTTGGCTTGATTTAACATTTTAATCTAATGCATATGTTTTCTTTTTAAAAAATTATATTAAGCCCTGAGGTTTGCATTTCATATACCCATGAAGACAAGTGACATTCTCCCTTCCTAAACACTTTCTACCTCTTCAGCCTTTAAACTACTAAGAGACCCTCTTGCCTGTTTACCTACCACAAGGTAAGTAAATAAAAACTCTCTTGTATAGGCTTATACGAATGTAGCAGGAAGGAGAAAAGGCATGAAACTTCCTTTGGTGCCAGATCTCATTTTCATAAGTTTCCTTACCTCCTTCTCCTCTCCCTCTTTCTCTACACACCCTTCTAACCAGAAAACTGTATGAAATGGAAACCCTTTACTTGTCCTGGTCTCTCTTCCAAATTTCTCACTTGGTAAATGCTATATTTCTTTTGGTATGACTTCCCATCTGCAAAGACATTCTAAATCCAAGATGAAATTAACACAGGCTGTTTATTCACAAACTTGCAGCAAGGGAATCCATCTGCCATCACTTTCATTTCAGCAGGAGTTCAAAGGTGTTAGAAAAGAAAGCAAGTTTTATAGAATAAAAAGAAATACTGGGACAAGATTTTGACTGTCAGTCTCTCTGCTAAGGTGGGACGTCAAAGTGGCAAAGATCTTCTAATTCGTCTCAAGGCACATCCAGTGGTTCTCTGTCAGCTGCAAAGGGGCAAGTGAGCAGTTTGGAGACATTTCAACAATAGAACGGTTGTTCAGTGTTGGGGCAAATGGCCCATTGGAAAAACACCCTGTGCCTTTGGCTTGCTATTTCCTGCAACAATTTGAGACCGATAGGTGCTCTTTTCTGGTCCTTAGGAGAAGAAGCTGACCACCACAGCTGGAAGTTTCTCACATCAATAGCCAGCAATGGTAAAATACGTTTAATACTATTTTACTGGAAAACAAATAACTAACATCTTGATTCTAAACTGATGCTTGTGATAATAATTGGGAAATGTATTCATTAAAATAGTTTATACTTCCTTTTAAATGTCCCCCTCCACTTGGTTCCATAAAGGTCTCCCTTTATCAAAATGTCCTGCCCACCCTTTTGGTTGGCCAGGATCAAGTAAACACTTGATCTTCCTTTGCGATCCTTCTTTTCATCCTCTGTAGCTCCGACTAGGGATGCCACCCAGCCCCTCCTATGCATCTCTCTGTTCTCCTTCTGCACCTGCAGATGGGCTTTTCTCTAGCCTCGGTTACTCTTCCTGGACTCCTCCATCCTTTGTTAGGCTTGCTCAGAGTGGTTGGGCTCAGGAGGTCCTGAGGAGGCTCTTTCTGACTTGCTCTAATGACCACCGTCTGGAAGGGATCACTTTCATATTTCCAGGGAGAATGCCCTACAGCATGAATCCTGAAGAAAAGCCCAAGCCCAACCATCATAGACCTTCCCACCTCCTTAGATGGAGTGTCCTCCTGTTATCCCTGCCTACCTCTACCATCTTGGCTTCCTGTCCCAGGATCAACCATGACCTCACCCAAGAAAAGATGTCAATTGTGATGCTCCTTCCCATCAGGGAAAGCTCAACAATGTGACCTTATTTCCTGGTGTCCTTTAAGACAAATTAAATAAGAACACAGCATTTCCGTGTCAGTACATCCAAGTTATTCAGTCTTAAGAAGGAGCAAGGGTTTGACCTCAAATAGGACAACATACTATAGGAGCTGTAATGTGCAAGGACTTTTATAAACATTATTTTGAATCCTGCTAACAGGACTGCAAGGTAGGTGGCATTAACCTCATTTTACAGATGAAGAAACTGAGGTGCAAAGAGGTGAAATAACAAGCCCAAGTTTATTCAACTGGAAAGGAGTTGAGTCAGAATTTGAACTCAGCTCTTTCCACTTCTAAACCCTCTCTTCTTTTCACATAACTAAGGTCAATGCCAGATGTGATTTAAAATAGCCATTCTCTCTCTATCCTCTTGCTATGGATTCTGTATATTAACACCTCTCTCTTTTTAGCAATATCTAGCGTCCCCTCCCTAACATAAATTCTGAGTCAGAAACCTTCTCCTGTCCACTCCAACTTCACCCCCTCTTAATCCCCTTTCTCTCTTCTCTTCCTTGTCCTCCTTTATTTCCTAAATTGAGAACAATGGTTGTGTTTTCCTAACCAATTGCAAACCTTACTGATGAGAAGTGACTGGCAGTATGATTAAGGGGTCCCTTGTCCCTTAATCACAGTCCCTTGTCTTTTCCTTAAGGCATTTTTCTTTCCAAGGAGACCAATGTGGCTGTCACTGATCCCAGTTTCTGGTACAGCTTAATTTCTTTTAAAAATGTCAGCGGTCAAGGGCTGCGTCCAAATAAATCCTGAAACTGTGAGCACAAGTTACAGGTCCTTGGGGAAGAAAAGTTGCCTAATTGGGCGGCCAGTTTCCAAAATTCCCCCTGGTAATCCTTCCTCGTGACTGCTTCTCTTTTACAAAATAGTTTCCAGAAGAGTTTGGAAATTGCCTTCTGAGGTTTCAGAGAGCGCCTATCATGAAGTATACTCCACTAGCAAAATTATCTGAAACAAATTGTTACCGGAAGCACTAAGTGTAGGTCTTGTATCCAAATGTTAGGAATGTGCTTACTAATGGTGGCCCTGTATAGCAGTGCAGGGAGGTAATCAGTTTATACGTCTATTAGATGTGAGGTTTTTTCCTTTTTTTTAAAATCAACTCAAGGACTACTTGTACAAGCAAAGAACTGAAATAAGTTGTCTGGATAATGCAAGTTAAACAATCTACTATGGAAATAGAAAAGCCTCCACTAGACCAGCTCTCAGAATAAACCAAATTCCAAGACGTTAGCTCAGATCTCCCCTATCCTGGTAATTTGAGCAAAACTCTTAACACTTTTGTGTCCTCCTTAACTCTTCCCTTTACTCCATCTACATAGCACCATTTATAACTCCGTGGTTCAAAAAGTGTTTGATAAATGTTCTGAATGAAAAGCCCCCATTTCCTCCCAGAGTTTGCCAGTCCTGTTCTAGAGCTTCTTTCTTTGACATCCTGGGAAGAGATGCAGAGAGTGTCCCCATCTTGGTTTCTAGACTTTCACAGATTTCAGTCCATCCTTGACTTGGCTTCTTTTATTTCAAGTTGTGGCCTTGAAAGTTTTAGAAATGGGAAAGCAAGGAATGCCATACTTAGAGAAAGTAAAGGAATTTAGTGGTTTGTAGGGATTATTATCATTGGTTCTCTGACTATTAGCTCTGGATCAGTGGTGACTTTTGGTTTTATATGCAAGTATTTGTGTATTCGTTGGCCATAAAGAAACTGTAATCCATTTGCCCAGATACCCTCTAGTCTTCCTTCTGGATTTTAACATTTGCAGAGTGAAATCTCAGTTGTAACAGTGTATGCCTTAGGAGAAAAAAAAACTCCTGGCTTATAAAACATTTGTACTATAAAGGTAAGTAGAGCCAAACCTAATTGAAGCTGATAGAAGTGAACATATACCTCTAAAAACTGACCCCTAATTACAATTATAGACATCAACAAGGTTGCCAGATATAAGGTCAACAACCAAAAATCAATGGCATTTCTCTATAGCAGCAAATCAACTCAAAATACAATCAGAAATCAGATTAAAATTATAAAATATACAGTACTTAGCAAAGAAAGTTTAAAACTAAACTTGTTAAAGGATTTTAAAAATGATGATTAAATAGATATTTCATTCTCTTGGATGGGACAACTTAGTCTTGTTAAAATAAAGGTCAATTCTTGCCAAAATTAATCTATAAATTTAAGATAAATGAATGTAATACCAATTAAAATTCCAGTTAGATTTTTGGATGAAAGTAGTAAAGTTATTTTTAAATGCATTTGAAATTATGTCAGAGGTGACAGATTAGCAGGTCCCAGCCTTTGTCCTCCCTAAAAAAGCAACATAACAACTATTTGCCAATGAAGCTTGCTCTGGGAGAGCTTCACATTACAATTAAGAAGCTGCAGTAACACAATGGAGATCAAAAATCGAAGATGAGCACATAGAAAATGTAGAAAGCATTTTTACCTGTTCAATTTCATCCCCCATCCTGGCACAGCTCAGCAAAAGAGAAATCCCCTCAAGAAACCCTTACCACCTTGAGGGAAAAAGCAAGACATCAGAAGCCCTTGGCATGACCAGGGACACTGCTGATGTGGTGTCTGATGGTGAGTTTAGCTAACAAAGCTGCTCAGAGTTCATGCCACTGCACCCCCTGGAGTAGGAACGTGTTTTCCCATACCACCACCCATACACACAGCAAGATGCCCACTCTCATCATTCCAATTCAGCATAATCATGCAAGTCCTAGACGAAGCAATTAGACAATGAAAATAGATAAAAGGCCATACAAGTTGGAAAGGAAAAGGTACAGTTATCTCTGTTTGAAGATGACATGCTATTATATATAAAGATCCCTAAAGACCACACCAAAAAACTATTAGAACTAACAAGTTCATTAAGTTTCAGGATATAAAATCAACATGCAAAAGTCAGTTGCTTATCTGTACAAGAACAACAAACTGTTTGAAAGGAAATTAAGAAAATTCCACTCACAACACTAAAAATAATAAAATATGTAGGAATAAATTTAACCAAAGAGTTGAAGATCTTTTACATTGAAAATTATAAAACACTGGTGAAGGAAATTGAAGAAAACATAGATAAGTGGAAAATATTTTGTGTCCATGGACTGGAAGAATTAATATTGTGAAAATATCCATATTAACAAAAGTAATCTGCAGATACAATGTAGTCCTATCAACTTCCCGATAATATTTTTTCAGAAATAGGAAAAATATTCTAAAATGTTTACAAAATCACAAAAGACCTCAAATAGTCAAAGCAACCTTGATCAAGAAGAACAAAGCTGGAGGCATCACATCTCGTGATTTCAAAATATTCAAAACTACAGTAATCCAGCTTCCCTGATAGCTCAGATGGTAAAGAATCCACGTACAATATAGGAGACTCAGGTTCAGTCCCTGGGTTGGGAAGATCCCCTGGCGAAGGGAATGGTAACCCACTCCAATATTCTTGCCTGAAGAATTCCATGGACAGAGAAGCCTGGTGGGCTACAGTCCAAGGGGTCGCAAAGAGTTGGACATGACTGAGTGACTAACACACACGCACTGACATAAAAAACAGACATATAGACCAGCAGAGAACCCAGAAATAAATCCACACATCTACAGTCAACTCATCTTTGACAAAGGTACCAAAAACACACAAAAGTGAAAAGATAGTCTCTTCAGTTTATGATGCTGAAGAAAATGGATATCCACATTCAGAATGAAATTGGACCCTTATCTCACACCACATACAAAAATCAATTAAAGACTAAAATGTAAGACCTGAAATCATAAAACTGCCAAAAGAAAGCATAGGGAAAGGACTTCTTGGCATTGATCTGGCCAGTGAATTTTACACTTTAAGTATAACCCTAAAAGAACCAGCAGCAGAAGTAAAAATAAACAAAGGGGACTGACTCAAATTAAAAGTCTTCTGTGGCGCTTTCAAGGTAGTCCAGTGGTTGAAGAAAAATAATCCTCCTTGTAATGCAGGGAACACGGGTTCTATCCCTGGTCTGTGAACAAAGACCCACATGCCACTGAGCAGCAAAGCCTGCACACTGCAAGCAGCTAATGAGCCTGCACATTCCAGGGCCCAAGTGCCGTGAGCCACCACTACTGAGTCTGTGCACTGCAACGAAAGATCCCATGTGATGCAACTAAGACCTGACCCAGTCAAATAAATAAATAATTGGCTTCTGCATAGCAAACAACAAAATGAAGAGGCATCTTATGGAATAGGAGAGAGTGTGTGTGCCTAGTCATTAAGAAGTATCCAACTCTTTATGACCCCATGGACTGCAACCCACCAGGGTTCCCTGTCCATGGAATTTTCCAGGCAAGGATACTGGAGTGGGCTGCCATTTCCTCCTCTAGGGAATCTTCCTGACCCAGAGATGGAACCTTCATTGCCTGAAGCAATTCTTTATCATGCAAGCAGATTCTTTACCACTGCAACACCTGAAAAGCTATCTACAAACTATATATGATTGAGGGTTAATATCAAAAATATATAAAGGACTCCTAAAACACAATAGCAAGGAAACAACCCAATTCAAAAATGAGCAAAATTCCTGAATACATATTTCTCAAAAATAAAACATACAGATGGCCAACAATGAAAAAGTGATCAATATAACTAATCATCGGGAAAATGTAAATCAAAACCTCAATGAGCTATCATCTCACAACCTGTTAGAATGGCTATTAAGAAAAAGAACAAAGATAAGCATTAACAAGGATGTGGAGAAAAGAAAATCTTCGTAGACTGTTGGAGGGGATGTAAACAGATGCCTCCATGATGGAAGAGAGTATGAAGGTTCCTCAAAAAATTAAAAATGGAACTGTCTTAGGATCCTGAAATCCCACTTCTTGGTATGTATTTAAAGGAAATTAAATCAGTGTCTCAAAGATATGGGACTTCCCTTGTGGCTCAGGGAGTAAAGTGTCTGCCCACAATGCAGGAGACTTGGTTCGATCCCTGGGTCGGGAAGATCCCCTGGAGAAGGAAATGGTAACCCACTCCAGTACTCTTGCCTGAAAAATCCCATGGACAGATAAGCCTGGTGGGCTACAGTCCATGGGGTCACAAAGATTCGGACATGACTGAGCAACTGTTGGAGGGGATGTAAACAGGTGCCTCCATGATGGAAGAGAGTATGAAGGTTCCTCAAAAATTAAAAATGGAACTGTCTTAGGATCCTGCAATCCCACTTCTCAGTATGTATCTAAAGGAAATTAAATCAGTGTCTCAAAGATATAGCTACACTCCCATGTTCACAGCAGGATTATTAATAATAGCCAAGATATGGAAACTACCTGAATGTCTATATCTATGTGCTTAGCTGCTCCAGTTCTTTGCAAGCCCATGGACTATAGCCTGCCAGGCTCCTCTTGAGAGTCTCTGCAAGGGACTCTCAAGAGTCTTCTTCAGTACCACAGTTCAAAAGCATCAACTCTTTGGCAATCAACTTACATATTTGTCTATATGGACCTTTGTTGGCAAAGTGGTGTCTCTGCTGTTTAATATGCTGTCTAGGTTTGTCACTGGGAGAAGGCAATGGCACCCCACTCCAGTACTCTTGCCTGGAAAATCCCATGGGCAGAGGAGCCTGGTGGGCTGCAGTCCATGGGGTCGCTAAGAGTCGGACATGACTGAGCGACTTCACTTTCACTTTTCACTTTCATGCATTGGAGAAGGAAATGGCAACCCACTCCAGTGTTCTTGCCTGGAGAATCCCAGGGCCTGGCAGGGTCGCACAGAGTTGGACACAACTGAAGCGACTTAGCAGCAGCAGCAGCAGCAGGTTTGTCATAGCTTTTCTTACAAGGACAAAGCATCCTTTAATTTTGTGGCTGCAGTGATCTTGGAACCCAAGAAAATAAAATCTGCCACTGTTTCATTTATTTGCCATGAAGTGAAAGGACCAGATACCATGATCTTAATTTTTTGAGTGTTGAGTTTTAAGCCAGTTTTTCACTCTTCTCTTTTACCTTCATCAAGAGGCTCTTTAATTCCTCTTCACTTTCTGCCATTAGGGTGGTATCATCAGCCTATCTTGTTGTTGATACTTCTCCTGGAAATCTTGATTCCAGCTTGTGCTTCATCTAGCCTGGCATTTTGCATGATGTACTCTGCATGTAAGTTAAATAAGCAGAATGGTCATATACAGCCTTGACGTACTCCTTTCCCAGTTTGGAACCAGTCCATTGCTCTGTGTCTGGTTCTAACTGTTGCTTCTTGACCTGAATACAGGTTCCTAAGGAGGTAGGTAAGCGGATTTGTATTCCCATCTGTTTAAGAATTTCCCGCAGTTTGTTGTAATCCACATTGTCAAAGGCCTTCATGTAGTCAATGAAGCAGAAGTCGGTATTTTTCTGGAATTCTCTTGCTTTTTCTCTAATCCAACAGATGTTGACAATTCTGTGATATATATATCTTACTGAATATTTGAAAAGAAGGAAGTCCTGCCACTTCAACAACATGGATGAAGCTGGAAAGTTATGGTAAGCCAAATAAGCCACAGAAAGACAAATACATCCTCACCTCAATTATATGTGAAATCTAAAATAGTCAGACTCAAATAGCAAAGAGTGTCATGGTGGTTGCTAGAGCCTGTGGGGGAAGGAGGAATAGGAAGTTGGTCAAGGTGTACAAAATTTTAGTTGTACAAGATGGATAACCTCTGGAGATCTAATCTATAGCAACATGAATACAGTTAGCAGTATGGTATTGTATAGTAGAAACTTGCTAAGAGGGTACATCTTAAGTGTTCTTACCACACACAGAAAAGTAAAAACAGTAACTCTGAGGTAATGCATATGTTAATTAGCTTGATTTTGGCAATTATTTCACTATCTATATGTATACCAAAACATCAAGTTGTACACCTTAAATATATATAATTTTCATTTGTCACTGCTGCTGCTGCTGCTAAGTCACTTCAGTCGTGTCCAACTCTGTGTGACCCCATAGACGGCAGCCCACCAGGCTCCCCCGTCCCTGGGATTCTCCAGGCAAGAACATTGGAGTGGGTTGCCATTTCCTTCTCCAATGCATGAAAGTGAAAAGAGAAAGTGAAGTCGCTCAGTCGTGTCTGACTCTTAGCGACCCCATGGACTGCAGCCCACCAGGCTCCTCCATCCATGGGATTTTCCAGGCAAGAGTACTGGAGTGGGGTGCCACTGCCTTATTTGTCACTAATACCTCAATAAAAATGGGGGAAGAAAATGCATGTGGAAGAATATATTCTTCCATAAATAGCTGTCAACTTGTATGAAAAGAATCAAAGAGAAGAAACAAAGCTTGTCCTGTCAGCTATGATCATATTACAAGCTCTAGTAACAAAAATAGTATGGTACTAGTGTAAGCAAATAAATAGAATGAAATAAACTAAATGCTGAGAGTAGACTCATGAATTTGTGCAAACCTGATGAAATGATCTTTTTTGTATAGCTCTTCTGTGTATTCTTGCCACTTCTTAATATCCTCTGCTTCTGTTAGGTCTGTACCATTTCTGTCCTTTATTGTGCCCATCTTTGCATGAAATATTCCATTGGTATTTTTAATTTTCTTGAAGATGGGCATAGTAAAGGACAGAAATGGTATGGACCTAACAGAAGCAGAAAATATTAAAAAGAGGTGGCAAGAATACACAGAAGAACTACGCAAAAAAGATCTTAATGACCCAGATAACCACGATGGTGTGATCACTCACCTATAGCCTGACATCCTGGGATGTGAAGCAAGGGGGCCTTAGGAAGCACCACTATGAACAAAGCAGGTGGAGGTGATGGAATTCCAGTTGAACTATTTCAAATCCTAAAAGATGATGACATTAAAGTACTGCACTCATTATGTCAACAAATTTGGAAAACTCAGCAGTGGCCACAGGACTGGAAAATGTCAGTTTTCATTCCAATCCCAAAGAAGGACAATGCCAAAGAATGTTCAAAGAACTGCACAATTGCACTCATGTCAGACACTAGCAAAGTAATGATCAAAATTCTCCAAGCCAGGCTTCAACAGCACATGAGCCATAAACTTCCAGATGTTCAAGCTGGATTTAGAAAAGGCAGAGGAACCAGAGATCAAATTGTCAACATCTGTTGGATCATAGAAAAAGCAAGAGAGTTCCAAAAAAACATCTACTTCTGCTTTATTGGCTCTGCTAAAGCCTTTGACTGTGTAGATCACAACAAAATGGGAAATTCTGAAAGAGATGGGAATACCAGACCACCTTACCTGCCTCCTAAGAAATCTGTATGCAGGTCAAGAAGCAACAGTTAGAACTGGACATGGAAAAACAGACTGGTTCCAAATTGGGAAAGGAGTATATCAAGGCTGTATATTGTCACCCTGCTTATTTAACTTCTTTGCAGAGTACATCATGCAAAATGCCAGGCTGGATGAAGCACAAGCTGAAATCAAGATTGCCTGGAGAAATATCAATAACCTCAGATGCACAGATGACACCACTCTTATGGCAGAAAGTGAAGAGGAACGGAAGAGCCTCTTGATGAAAGTGAAAGAGAGTGAAAAACCTGACCTAAAACTCAACATTCAAAAAGCCAAGATCATGGCATCCAGTCCCATCACTTCATGGTAAATAGATGGGGAAACAATGGAAACAGTGACAGACTTTATTTTCTTGGGCTCCAAAATCACGGCAATTGTTGACTGCAGCTGTGAAATTAAACAATGTTTGCTTCTTGGAAGAAAAGCTATGACCAACCTATACAGCATATTAAAAAGCAGAGATATTACTTTGCTGACAAAGGCCTGTCTAGTCAAATCTATGGTTTTTCCAGGAGTCATATATGGATGTGAGAGTTGGACTACAAAGAAAACTGAGCCCCAAAAGATTGATGCTTTTGAACTGTGGTGTTGGAGAAGACTCTTGAGAGTCTCTTGGACTGCAAGGAGATCCAACCAGTCCAGCCTAAAGGAAATCAGTCCTAAATATTCATTGGAAGGACTGATGCTGAAGCTGATACTCCAATACTTTGGCCACCTGATGCAAAGTACTGACTCATTGGGTAAGACCCTGATGCTGGGAAAAATTGAAGGCAGGAGGAGAAGGGGACGACAGAGGATAAGACGGTTGGATGGCATCACTGACCACCTGCATTGTCAGGCAGATTCTTTACCGCTGAGCCACCAGGGAAGGCTGATGAGGCAGTGTGTTTCAAATAAACAAGTGTGGATCATCTTTGTCCTTGAGTTGAGCAAACTCCCAGATGTTTTGGCCCACCTCTGATGCCTTAAATCACATTGCGTAGACCAAATCCATTCTGGCAGGATGAAAGGGGCCTTAGGCCCACTTGCCAGCAGAAGGCTTTATTTCTCCAGAAGACCTCTGAAACTCTGTTCCTAGTCAGGTAAAAGGCTCAGACTTCCTCCTGATACAAACACACCACTGTGTCCAACTCCAAGAACTGCCAACTTCTGTGGCACTGACACATTGTTAGATTAAACATTCCTTGAAATAAGTGGGTCATCAGTTGCAACTGTTTTGGGGATGAGATCTTTTTTTGTTTGTTGGTTGATTCTTTTTTTAAGGAATGTATTGTTGGAACAAAATTTTCACTCATTAGGAAGACAGTTTTTTTTTTCCTGTTTTTTTTTTTTTTTTAACTTAAATTGACTAATTTTCTCTACTTTATCGGTTTGCCAACAGAGTCCAAGGCTAAGTCTTCCCAAAGTGACTGCTCTTAAAGTTTTGTGTTTCACATGACCCCCAAATCTTTTGGACCCTCTGGAGGCAGTGATGGAATAGAAAACACATGGGCTTTGGAATCACACAGGCTCTGGGTCCTGTCCGCCTCTGAGTCTCTCCAGCTGTGACCTGGGATGAATCATTTCACTTCTCTGTTCCTCAGTTTCCTCTTTTAAAAGTTGTGGAAATAATGCCTACTCCATGGTATTGTTGTGAGGTTTAAATGATATAATGAAAAGAAAAATGCTTAGGGCCTGCTGTATTAAGTGCTCGAAGATAGGGTTTGTTCCTAGGGTTTGTTCATTCTGTATTATGTGGCACTGAGTCAGAGGTCAAAGTTAAATTGTCTTTCATTAATATTCAATAAGAAAAAATTGGACCAAATGGCCAATCTGGAAAATTTTGTACAAAGTGTAAATATTTGCAATACAAGTTTTTTTTTTTTTTTCTGGTGCTATTGACATGTCTGCTTGGTTGATGTTTTTAAGTGGAACATGAAGCTTGAGTGGACACATTGAGTCTTGCTCCTAAACTCGATGGCCAGGTCAGTCTTTGCTCCTGGTCCACGTGCTGGCAGGTGAACGGTGCTCGGGCTCTACTTCCCTGACCCCGCCCATCAGAAACTGGCAGGAGAAGGCGTGGGCTTCCCCGCTGGTGGCTCCCCACAGCTGCCAATGGAAGCACTGAGTGCCTTCCTCCACTGCCTGCATTTAGGAAGGAGTGCCTTCACTCCCAAAAAAGAGGCCAGGAAAGCATGTTTCCTCCCCTGAGCCCCCAAATATTATACAATATTTCCAGAAAATCAAGAGAGGTAAACTGTTCCTCTTTTACTTTTTCAGATATACAAGGTTCAGACTATCTCTGCTGGTTCTGAAAATATACTTTGAGTTTATTTTGACCATCTGAAAGCACTTTCAAGTGCCTCTCTGTTATAGGTTACTAAAATGGTATAAGTCAATTAGCAAGCCTCGGAACCAGGCTTAAATAGTTGTGGCAGATACTGGTCAGTGTTGCCATGACTCAACTGGACTGCAGAGATCTGACACGTGCACAGAGAGCCTTTGGCCCATTGTCACCTCTGACTGATTCTGCTGGGCCCCTTGAGTGGGTTTTGGCCAGCCAGACATATCCCATGGTGGCACTTCAGTAAGCTGAGATCTTTCTTGGTTCCATGCCCAAGATGATGGGCCTTGCCTTCTATGTTAAACGTCCTTGCTTTGTTTCCAGAACTCCTTTTGCTCTCTCTTATCTCTGGATCTTTACACATGTTCTCCCCTCTTCCTGAAATACTTTCCCCAAAGTCTTTCCTCCACATCTTTTCTTTTCTCTGCCTTTGAAGATCCAATTAGTTGTAGAATACTTAGCTTCAATGTCACATCCTCTCAAAAGCTTCCCCCTTTCCTCTCCCACCAGCAGTTTGGGATCTGCCTCTGGTCCCAGCACACCCTGACCTTCACCTGTCGGGGTGCTCCATGGCATGCAGTAACCACATGCTCACATTTCTCCTTGAGGATAAGGGGCAACTTCCCCAGGAATCTGGACAGCCAGGGCCATCTCCTTGTGGTTCCCAAGATGCTCAATACTCATTCAGAGTCCAAGTGATACAAGTGCTCATTGATGTGGGCCAAGGTTTTGCTCACTCTGAGCACAGATGTTCCCAGCTAATTTTCAGTCTCTTCCAACTGAAAAGCTGGGTTCTTGGAAATGGATTAAAATCTAAAATAGGGAAAGGATCAAAGATAAAGTAAAACAAAAAATACTATAGTTAAGAGTTTCAGTCTACTCAACTTCTTAGGAGCTTTACATATGTAATTTCACATCCCTGGGCTTCTGGGACCTTGTTTGTTAAATGAGAATAATAATGTCTTAAAATTTTGAGGATATAAAGCTCTTTTGAGCTCCTGTAAGATATGGGTTTGATTCCATGAAGATGTATTATGATCAGTAGGCAGGAGGAAGAATAGTCAAGAACAACCGCAACTTGGTTCTTTTGTGTCCTAGTGTTTCTGATGCTGTCTAAGCTTGTGAAGAATAGCAAACAGGTAATAGTTTTAAATCAGTTCACATCTTTTTGGTTTTAGAAACATGTTCTTATTGGAAAGTATTTTGGGACCAGGGGAAAAGTTTGGCCTGGGAATTAAAAGGCAAAAGGCATCTCAGATCCCAAGTAGTTTGATGATTTTAAGGTAGACAGATTAGAGCTATGTGGATTGCATTCCTCATGAATTTTGTAAAATTTGAAATTAAAGGGAAAGTTCTCTAGGCATAATGTATTTTGCATTTGGTTTAATTAAAACTGTGCAAAGGTTCTACCAAGTGGTGATTCTGAAAGCAGAGGCCATTTCCCTTTGTTGAACCAGGATGGAGTTGTTCTTGAGGACAGTTTGCCAACTCCTTACAAAACTAAACATACTCTTACCATATGATTTAGCAATCATATTCTTTTGTATTTACCAAAAGGAGTTTAAAACTTACATCCATACAAAAACTTGTACAACCAGTGTTTATTGCAGCTTTGTTTATAATTGCTAAAACTTGGAAGCAACCAAAATGTCCTTCAGTAGGTGAACCGATAAACTGTGGTACATTCAGACAACAGAATATTACTCAGAGCTAAAAAGAGATGACCCATCAAACCTTGTAGACATGAAGGAATCTTAAGAGCTTCAGGAATCTTAATGACAAAGTGAGAGAAGCCAGTCTAAAGAGGCTACAGTGTGATTCCAGCTATACAAAATTCTGGCAAAGGCATAAATATGGAGACAATGAAAAGGGCAATGGTTACCAGACCTCGTGGGGGGATGGGAGAAGGGATGAATAAGCAGGGCACAGAGGATTTTAGGACAGCAAAAATACTCTGTAGGATACTGTAACATGGCTATATGTTATATACATTTGTCACAACTCATAGATGTAGAACATTGAGAGTATACTGTAATGTAGCCTATGGATTTTGGGTGATTGTGATGTGTCAGTACAACATGATTATAACAAGTGTACCACTCTAAAGGAACATATTGATAATGGGAGAGGCTATGTATGGATGGGGGCAAGGGGTATATGAGGAAGCTTTGTACTTTCTCATCAATTTTGCTGTGACTTCAAACTGCTCTAAAAAAATAAAGCCTTTTACAGCGAAGTAAATCAGCTATACATATACATATATCATCTCTTTTCTTGATTTCTTTCTGATTTCTTTCTGATTTCTGTCAGCACCAGCACTGAGTAGTGTTCCCTGAGCTATACTGTAGGTTCTCATTAGTTATCTATTTTATACATAGCAGTGTATACATGTCAATCCCAATCTCCCAGTTCTGCCCACTCCCCTTCTTTCCCACTTGGTATACATACTTTTTGTTCTCTACATCTGTGTCTTTCTTCTTTTTTTTTTAATTTATTTATTTTAATTGGAGGCTAATTACTTTACAATATCGTATTGGTTTTGCCATACATTGACATGAGTCTGCCACAGGTGTACATGTGTTCCCCATCCTGAACCCCCCTCCCACCTCCCTTCCCATCCCATCACTCTGGGTCATCCCAGTGCACCAGCCCTGAGCATCCTGTATCATGTATCGAACTTGGACTGGCGATTCATTTCACGTATGATAATATACATATTTCAATGCCATTCTACCAAATCATCCCACCCTCGCCCTCTCCCACAGAGTCCAAAAGACTGTTCTCTACATCTCTGTCTCTTTTGTGTCTTTCTTCTTTGCAAATAATAGCATCTATCCAATTTTCCTAGATTCTACATATATGTTTTGATATACGGTATTTGCAGAAATTAACACAACATTGTAAAGCAACTATACGCCAATAAAAATTTGTAAAAATAAATAAAGTCTTTAAGAAAAAGACAATGACAAGCTTTACCTGCTAGGGTTATTGTGAAAATTAAATCAGTTAATATTAATATGGTACCTTAGCACAATAACTAGAGTATATAGTAGCCGCTTGGTGTTATAGCATATTAGCTAAGAAGCAATTCTTTTGTAACACAAAAAATAAACAAACAAAACAATTGATTGTTTGAAACACATACTAAACTTTAAATCAGACCATGTTCTAGGAGCACAGGCTTCTCAGTAAGCTTCTTACCCCTGCTCACCTTTTATACACAAAATTCTCAACATTTTTATTAGAGTTTGATATAGGGAATATTAATGACCAGTAAACATGGACTTATTTGTCCATAAGGAAGCAAATAATAGCAATCAAAGGGCTAAAAGTAAAATGTCTTGGAAAAACATGGTGGTGGTGGTAGTGAGGCCATCTCATAAAATCAAAGGAAAGCAAGAGAACTAAACATTAACAAGGACGAAAAACAAACCAGCTCTAACACTTTCCGGAGCAGGAACTACATGTTATTGGGAAAAATCATACAGCTTATTGACTGAAAAACTTAAAAAACAAATTCTGTAGATGACTGCACTGTTTAGTGTTGCATATGAATATTCTGACTTTAATTTTTTGGGTTCTGATTTTACTTTTGGGGGCTCCCAAATCACTGCAGATGGTGACTACAGCCATGAAATTAAGATGCTTGCTCCTTGGAAGATAAACTGTGACCAACATAGACAGCATATTAAAAAGCAGAGACATTATTTTGTCAACAAAGGTCCATCTAGTCAAAGCTATGGTTTTTCCAGTCATCATGTATGGATGTGAGACTTGGACTATAAGGAAAGCTCAGCAAGAATTGATGCTTTTGAACTGTGGAGAAGACTCTTGAGAGCCCCTTGGACTGCAAGGAGATCCAACCAGTCCATCCTAAAGAAAATCAATCCTGAATGTCCATTGGAAGGACTGATGTTGAAGTTGAAACTCCAATAGTTTGGCCACTTGATGTGAAGAGCTGGCTCATTTGAAAAGACCCTGATGCTGGGAAAGATTGAAGGTGGGAGGAGAAGGGGACGACAGAGGATGAAATGTTTGGATGGCATCGCTGGCTCAATGTACATGAGTTTAAGTAAACTCCAGGAGTTGGTAATGGACAGGGAAGCCTGGCATGTTGCAGTTCATTGGGTTGCAAAGAGTCAGGCATGACTGAGCAACTGAAGTGAACTGAACTAAATGAGTTACTTCGAGGAAGAGATTATCCTCCCTCTGATTGGAAATGGCTTTGAGTAATGATTCTCACATTTTGCTTCAAAAACATGATTGCCCTAAAATTTGGGGATGAAAACTGATAGAGGAAATGCTTGTTCATAAAAGTTTAATAATGTACACTTGGGGCTCATTTGGCTACTTTTGAGTGATTAAGAATAATGAATTCTAAATGTTATTTCAAAATATCATTTTTCTTAGTTACTGGCCTGGAAGGTGAATTTGTTTTACTTTAAGTATTGTTGATTATAAACTTCTCATGGGATTGCACAGGCAAAAGGACTAGATTTTTTTTTTATTGATTTTGAGTAGATGAAGTATATAATCAAGTTAACCATTTGGGGAAAAAAATCATTAAACACCAAAGTTTTTATAGAGTCAAATATGTATAGTGTCACTTAGATGGCAGCCTTTGATTTCTGTTCTGTGTTATCCTTATTAGCACCTGTCTCTGAGATATGCCAGGTGCCTCAGACACTCAGACACTGAAATGGTTTCCAAGGAGATGTTTTAACAAATTTAGTCAAAGTCGCATCGGAGTAAGCAGGTGTCTTACTAAGCAATGCTGAATCACCTCCTCTCTAAGGAGAGCTGATGCTTTAGTTTGGGGAGAAAAGAATTGCTATAGCAAACTGAATTCATTAAAAAAATTGAAAAGGGTCGATGTATGGGCTATATCTGATTGAAGTCCTTTCATAAGATGAGGGCAGTGAGCAAGCATATCAAAGCCCAGGATCATCAAATCATCAGTGCCTTCCCACCCGCTGGGCATGTCCGTGCCACAGGCAGCATTCTTTGTGGCCTTGGCTGTGGCTTCAGATCTTCTCAGCCCCTCTTCTTCTTCTAGCCCTGAGGTGGCAACCACTCTGCGGACTTCAGCCAGTTTCACACACGCTCCAGCGGACAGCACCCACCTTGGGCCCTCGCATCCTTGCTACCTTCCCCAGAGCGTCTCTGGAAGTGTGGGGACACGCGGGACAGAAGCTAATTGACACTTGCTACCCACTTCCATTTCTTGGGTGACTGTAATTTCCTCAGAATATCCCAGAAGATGGAGCATAATGGTGGCTGACTCAATGTCCGCCTATCGACTTTTGTCCTTCCCTGTTTTGCTCCCTTTTCTCCCCTCCTCTCCCTGGGACCCTTTTCTAAGTCAACTGCCTGTACATACACATCCGTCAGGCTTTGCTATGGAGAGAATGCAGGCTAAGACAACCCCCAGAACTGTCATTCAAAATAAGCCTACCAGTCTTTCTCAGGTCCCTAAACATGGCCAGATTTTTTTTTTTTTTTCTTGCTAGGACTCTAAGTTCAGGGAAAGTTTAGAATCATTTTCTTTTCTCACAGATATTCAAACTTTTACATTTACAAACAAAATAATACAATTTTCCTGCAAATGGCACTTTGTTTTCAGGGCTTGGTTATCTTGTTTAAGCATTTAAATTTGAGTTCTTATTGTTCTGTAACTTTAATACAACCTTCCAATAGAATCTTTGGCCACCTGACAGACATCCTGAACAGCTAATCAGCTCACCAACCTCATGAATAAGGTGGTGGAGCTGAAAGTAAGTCGATAGGAAATAGCTTCTCATTAGTAGAGCTTTGGGATCTCATGATTCAGAAGACCAAGAAGGGAGGAAGCAGTGGTTTGTGGGCCAGGATGAAAAAAAAGATCTTGTTAAAGAAACCAGGGCCCCATTTATTACCAGATTCCACTGTTGGTATATTTTGTCTGAACACTTGTTGTTATCTGCAAGGTACTGTTTATGATATACTTACTAAGTTGGTGGGACTGTGCTATGTCCTATGGGTGAAAAACATAATAAATATTTTCAGTCAGAGAACTTGCAATTTAACTGAGAAAAAATTATTAGGAAACAGGTTTGACAATAAACAGAATCAAAGCCTAAACTTGATAGAAAGAGTGAGTTCTCTATGAATTAATAACAAAGATGCAATGAGTGAGGGTAGAATTTTTGCTCAGGAAGAATTTTCAGAAGACACATACATTAAGTTTGTTGTTGTTTGGCCAGTAAGTCATGTCCAACTCTTCCACCCCATGGACTGCAACACTCCAGGCTCCTTTGCCCTCCATTGTCTCCCTGAGTTTGCTCAAACTTACCTCCCTTGAATCAGTGATGCCATTAAACCATGTCAACCTCTGTTGCCCCCTTCTCCTCCTGCCTTCAATCTTTCCCAGCATCAGGGTCTTTTCTAATGAGTTGGCTCTTCGCATCAGGTAGCCAATGAATTGAAGTTTCAGCTTTCAGCATCGGTCCTTCCAATGAATAGTCAGTGTAGATTTCCTTTAAAATTGATTGGTTTGATATTGCAATTCAAGGACTCTCAAGAGCCTTTTATGGGACCACAATTCAAAAACATCAGTTCTTCCATGCTCAGCCTTCTTTATGACCCAACTCTCACATCCATACATGACTACATGCACTAAGTTGCTACTGCTGCTGCTGCTAAGTCGCTTCAGTCGTGTCCAACTCCGTGTGACCCCATAGACGGCAGCCTACCAGGCTAACCCCATTCCTGGGATTTTCCAGGCAAGAACATTGGAGTGGTTTTCCATTGCCTTCTCCGGGCACTAAGTTCAGTTCAGTTCAGTTCAGTTCAGTCGCTCAGTCGTGTCCAACTCTTTGCGACCCCATGAATCACAGCACACCAGGCCTCCCTGTCCATCACCAACTCCTGGAGTTCACTCAGACTCATGTCCATTGAGTCAGTGATGCCATGCAGCCATCTCATCCTCTGTCATCCCCTTCTCCTCCTGCCCCCAATTCCTCCCAGCGTCAGAGTCTTTTCCAATGAGTCAACTCTTCGCATGAGGTGGCCAAAGTACTGGAGTTTCAGCTTTAGCATCATTCCTTCCAAAGAACACCAAGGGCTGATCTCCTTCAAAATGGACTAGTTGGATCTCCTTGCAGTCCAAGGGACTCTCAAGAGTCTTCTCCAACACCACAGTTCAAAATCATCAATTCTTCTGCGCTCAGCTTTCTTCACAGTCCAACTCTCATATCCATACATGACCGCTGGAAAAACCATAGCCTTGACTAGATGGACCTTTGTTGGCAAAGTAATGTCTCTGCTTTTGAATATGCTATCTAGGTTGGTCATAACTTTCCTTCCAAGGAGTCAGTGTCTTTTAATTTCATGGCTGCAGTCACCATCTGTAGTGATTTTGGAGCCCCCAAAAATAAAGTCTGACACTGTTTCCACTATTTCCCCATCTATTTGCCATGAAGTGATGGGACCAGATGCCATGATCTTTGTTTCCTGAATGTTGAGCTTTAAGCCAACTTTTTCACTCTCCACTTTCACTTTCATCAAGAGTTTTTTTTTAGTTCCTCTTCACTTTCTGCCACAAGGGTGGTGTCATCTGCATATCTGAGGTTATTAATATTTCTCCCAGCAATCTTGACTCCAGCTTGTGCTTCTTCCAGCCCAGCGTTTCTCATGATGTACTCTGCATATAAGTTAAATAAGCAGGGTGACAATATACAGACTTGACATATTCCTTCTCCTATTTGGAATCAGTCTGTTGTTCCATGTCCAGTTTTAACTGTTGCTTCCTGACCTGCATATAGGTTTCTCAAAAGGCAGTTTAGGTGGTCTGGTATTCCCATCTCTTTCAGAATTTTCCAGAGTTTACTGTGATCCACACAGTCAAAGGCTTTGGCCTAGTCAATAAAGCAGAAATAGATGTTTTTCTGGAACTCTCTTGCTTTTTTCAATGATCCAGCAGATGTTGGCAATTTGATCTCTGGTTCCTCTGCCTTTTCTAAAACCAGCTTGCACATCTGGAAGTTCATGGTTCACGTACTGCTGAAGCCTGGCTTGGGGAATTTTGAGCATTACTTTACTAGCATGTGAGATGAGGGCAATTGTGTAGTAATTTAAGCATTCTTTGGCATTGCCTTTTTTTGGGATTGGAATGAAAACTGACCTTTTCCACTCCTGTGGCCACTGCTGAGTTTTCCAAATTTGATGGCATATTGAGTGCAGCACTTTCACAGCATCATCTCTCAGGATTTGAAATAGCTCAACTGGAATTCCATCACCTCCACTAGCTTTGTTTCTAGTGATGCTTTCTAAGGCCCACTTGACTTCACATTCCAGGATGTCTGGCTCTAGATGAGTGATCATACCATCATGATCATCTTGGGTGTGAAGTTCTTTTTTGTACAGTTCTTCTTTGTGTTCTTGCCACCTCTTCTTAATATCTTTTGCTTCTGTTAGGTCCATACCATTTCTGACCTTTATCGAGCCCATCTTTGCAGGAAATGTTCCTTTGGTATCTCTGATTCTCTTGAAGAGATCTCTAGTCTTTCCCATTCTGTTGTTTTCCTCTATTTCTTTGCACTGATCACTGAGGAAGGCTTTCTTATCTCTCCTTGATATTCTTTGGAACTCTGCATTCAGATGCTTATATCTTTTCTTTTCTCCTTTGCTTTTCACTTCTCTTCTTTTCACAGGTATTGGTAAGGCCTCCCCAGACACCCATTTTGCTTTTTTGCATTTCTTTTCCATGGGCATGGTCTTAATACTTGTCTCCTGTACAGTGTCACAAACCTCATTCCATAGTTCATCAGGCACTCTATCTATCAGATCTAGCCCCTTAAATCTATTTCTCACTTCCACTGTATAGTTATAAGGGATTTGATTTAGGTCATACCTGAATGGGCTAGTGGTTTTCCCTACTTTCTTCAATTTAAGTCTGAATTTGGCAATAATGAGTTCATGATCTGAGCCACAGTCAGCTTCCGGTCTTATTTTTGTTGACTGTATAGAGCTTCTCCATCTGTGGCTGCAAAGAATATAATCAATCTGATTTCACTGTTGACCGTCTGGTGATGTCCATGTGTAGAGTCTTCTCTTGTGTTATTTGGATAGGGTGTTTGCTATGACAAGTGCATTTTCTTGGCAAAACTCTATTAGTCTTTGCCCTGCTTCATTCCGTATTCCAAGGCCAAATTTACCTGTTACTCCAGGTGTTTCTTGACTTCCTCCTTTTGCATTCCAGTCCCCTATAGTGAAAAGGACATCTTTTTTGGGTGTTAGTTCTAAAAGGTCTTGTAGATCTTCATATAACTGTTCAACTTCAGCTTCTTCAGCATTACTGTTTGGGGCATAGACTTGAATACTGTGATATTGAATGGTTTGCCTTGGAAACGAACAGAGATCATTCTGTCATTTTTGAGATTGCATCCAAGTACTGCATTTCAAACTCTTTTATTGACTATGATGGCTACTCCATTTCTTCTGAGGGATTCCTGCCTGCAGTAGTAGATATAATGGTCATCTGAGTTAAATTCACCCATTCCAGTCCATTTGAGTTCCCTGATTCCTAGAATGTCAATGTTCACTCTTGCCATCTCTTGTTTGACCACTTCCAATTTGCCTTGATTCATGGACCTGACATTCCAGGTTCCTATGCAATATTGCTCTTTACAGCATCAGACCTTGCTTCTATCACCAGTCACATCCACAGCTGGGTATTGTTTTTGCTTTGACTTCATCCCTTCGTTTTTCTGGAGTTATTTCTGCACTGATCTCCAGTAGCATATTGGGCACCTACTGACCTGGGGAGTTCCTCTTTCAGTATCCTATCATTTTGCCTTTCATACTGTTAATGGGGTTCTCAAGGCAAGAATACTGAAGTGGTTTGCCATTCCCTTCTGCAGTGGACCACATTCTGTCAGATCTCTCCACCATGACCCACCCATCTTGGGTGGCCCCACAGGGCATGGCTTAGTTCCATTGAGTTAGACAAGGCTGTGGTCTGTGTGATCAGATTGACTAGTTTTCTGTGATTATGCTTTCAGTGTGTCTGCCCTCTGATGTCCTCTTTCAACACCTACCATCTTACTCGGGTTTCTCTTACCTTGGGCGTGGGGTATCTCTTCACGGCTGCTCCAGCAAAGTGCAGCCTCTGCTCCTTACCTTGAACGAGGGGTATCTCTTTACTGCTGCCCCGTGCACTAAGTTAGGAATGGCTAATTTTTGGTTTGTGGAAAGGTAAAGGAAGTTACTCTAGGCAGTGAGAAGAGAATGAATGATGGCATAAAAAAAAAATCCTTTCAGCTGTTTTCATCTACTTTGAGCTAAGCATCCTCCCTTGTCCTGGGAATATAATGATAAATGAGATTCAGTTAGTTCTCACCCTCTGGAGCTTGAAGCCTTGGGGGATTAGTGAATGAACTTGGTCTTCACTGAGCCAAAGGAGCATGTTGCTCTGAGGAGACCATTGACAAACAAAAGAGATGATAATTTTATGAGAAAAAAATTATAAATTTTTATATATGAGGTACAATATATGACAATTGAAGATAAAAGTCACATTTTATCATTCTTATATTTCAAGCTCTATAGTATATGTTTCTTTCTCTGAAGAACTAAATTTAATTAGCAGACAGCTGTCTCTTTGATCAATATTTTTTTTTTCTTTCCAGAAAAATAAATGAGGACAACATTATATTTTGATATTCAGGATTTCTCATATATTACTTTCCTCATCAGGGCCTCAACAGATGTACATCTCTATCTATCAATAAAAGCCTTTTTCAATAAAAGCCTGGCTTTAGGTTTTAGATAAATAGCAGCTTAGGAGGTTCTCAAGCAAATTTATGCTCAAATACTCTCTGATTACCATAACTTTTCAACATGTAATTTCAAATTGGAGATAAAATAAAGCAATCAGATACAAAGTGATGAATATTAGAGATATCACAGTTTTATTTTTTAATTTCTTTTTCTTATCAGGTATTGAACCAGAATTTGAACATATACCTGAGACTTAATAGGGTATCATTGGACACAGAATCCAAACATAACCTCTTCTCAGTGGAAGACAGTGGGAAATCTACCCTGCCTCCTAAAATGCTGTACTGTTATTGCTCCATATTATATATTTCAAAGATAGGAGAGAAACACAGGACCAACCTACGAGTTGGTTTGTTGTGGTGAATGCTGTTTCTTTTTGAAGAGCAGAGAGAAGTAATCCTTGTGGATTGTGGCTTCCTGACTCCTAGTTATAAAATGGAGAAAGTCACCTATGTGGAAAAGGAAATTGATTTAAAAGCAGTCAGTGGTCATATCTAACATAAATTTGATGAATAAAATGAAAAGAGGCTCTGACAATGTCAAAGTACATTTTAAAAAATTGACAGCATGAAGAAAGTCTTAGAGAAACCTCACTTTGATCTGCTCAGGACAGCAACTGGCACCTTGGTCTTTGTCATTTCATCAATTAGCCTCATTCTCTGGCTCAGAAGCTGGATACAGATTATCCAAAGGAGTGAGAATTGTTTCTGAGTTCTGTTTAACCTTTACTGAGGGTCTACTATATTCTAGGCACTCTCAAATAACAGAAGACATAACTGTACGAATTTATTCATTTGAAAATATTTGTTGAGCATAGCTAGGTGGCTGGCCTCTGGAGATGCAGTTGTAAACAAGACAAAGTGCCTCTGGATCTGAGATTCTAACCAAAGGACCCAACTACCAAAGTTTACAGACATATTCATGATACAGTTTAGGGCATGGTCCTGATTCTTGACAAGCTGATAGCCTAGTGGGGGAAGTTAATACATATAGGGAGAAAGAAAACCAGCTAGAAATAGAGGAAGCCAGAAGGTCAAGAGTCTGCAGTCAAGTGTTATTTCAAATTGACCTTAACTTACAATTTTATCTCCTTTGGTTTTTGTACTATCTACTTACCATCCAGTGACACCCCCTATTAAAACCCATTTCATTGTAGAGGTTTTACAAAAGGTCTTCTTTCATGATTTGAGTATAGTTGTATAGTCCAAGTCAAGATTCTTACCATTTCTATACTTTGATGTTGAGCATTGGGAAGAAATTTAGTGAACCAAGTGAAGTCTTGGTATGAAGATGTCAAAAGAGCCCCAATTCCTCTAGAGACTTTTCCAGGGCTAATAGGCTGATGGTACTTATTCCAAGATGCTAGAAACTCACAAAAGCGAAGATAAGAGCACCTGAGAAGATCTCTGAATGTAACCACATCAGAATCAGAGCCACACATACCGACTTGCTCTTTCTGTCTCTCCAAATAAAGCTATCCTTGCCCCTAGCCAACAGACTCTGACTATAGTCCCTCCCCTTCTTTACTGGCAGGGAGTGGAGAAAGAAGCATTGTGAAACAAGCAGAAGAGTCCATTGTTTTAAACCTATATCAAAGCTGATTCCTTCCCATTGCCTCCTTTCACACTCATCCTGAGTTCCATAAATGTTCCTCCTGGTCTGCAGGTCAGCTGGGCTCCATCCTCTCTGACTTTCCCTGAAAAGTCAATTGGGCAGAAAATCCCAATACACCTCTATCCAATTTCATTCTCTACTTCATCATAAAGAAAAAAAGAAAGAAAAGGAAAATTAGGGAGAGAAGAAGCTAAGTTTGAAAGGAAAGCTACAAAATATCTGCTAATGCAATCCTAAAAGCATGTCTTCTCTAATAATCAGCACTAAAAAGAGGTTTGGTTTACTCTCTTGTTCTTTCTCTTGTACTCTCTCTCTCCTTTCTGAATAAATGCTTAATTGATTTATCAATTGTGACGCCAGCCATGTTTTTATCAATTTAAGTCAACTTTCCTGAGAGACCTGCACACTCAACCCAACTGAGAGAACTGACACACTGTGTGCCACCAAATAGAGGGAAGAATGTACTCATACTAATAAGCTTAACCTCAGTGAGCACTGGTGATAGAGGCAAGGTCCAAGGCTGTAAAGAGCAATATTGCATAGGAACCTGGGATGTCAGGTCCATGAATCAAGGCAAATTGGAAGCAATCAAACAGGAAATGGCAAGAGTGAACATCGACATTCTAGGAATAAGTGAACTAAAATGGACTGAAATGGGTGAATTTAACTCAGATGACCATTATATCTACTACTATGGGCAGGAATCCCTTAGAAGAAATGCAGTAGCCATAATGGTCAACAAAAGAGTCCAAATTGCAGTACTTGGATGCAATCTCAAAAACGACAGAATGATCTCTGTTCATTTCCAAGGCAAACCATTCAATATCACAGTAATCCAAGTCTATACCCCGACCAGTAACACTGAAGAAGCTGAAGTTGAACGGTTCTATGAACACCTACAAGACATTTTAGAACTAACACCCCCAAAAAAGATGTCCTTTTCATTATAGGGGACTGGAATGCAAAGTAGGAAGTCAAGAAGCACCTGGAGTAACAGGCAAATTTGGCCTTGGAATACAGAATGAAGCAGGGCAAAGACTAATAGAGTTTTGCCAAGAAAATGCACTGGTCATAACAAACACCCTCTTACAACACAAAAGAAGACTCTATACATGGACATCACCAGATGGTCAACACCGAAATCAGATTGATTATATTCTTTGCAGCCACAGATGGAGAAGCTCTATACAGTCAGCAAAAACAAGAGCAGGAGCTGACTGTGGCTCAGATCATGAACTCATTATTGCCAAATTCAGACTTAAATTGAAGAAAGTAGGGAAAACCACTAGCCCATTCAGGTATGACCTAAATCAAATCCCTTATGATTATACAGTGGAAGTGATAAATAGATTTAAGGGACTAGATCTGATAGATAGAGTGCCTCATGAACTATGGAATGACGTTCGTGACACTGTACAGGAGACAGCAATCAAGACCATTCCCATAGAAAAGAAATGCAAAAAAGCAAAATGGGTGTCTGAGGAGGCCTTACAAACAGCTGTGAAAAGAAGAGAAGTGAAAAGCAAAGGAGAAAAGGAAAGATATAAGCATCTGAATGCAGAGTTCCAAAGAATAGCAAGAAGAGATAAGAAAGCCTTCCTCAGCGATCAATGCAAAGAAATAGAGGAAAACAACAGAATGGGAAAGACTAGGGATCTCTTCAAGAAAATCAGAGATACCAAAGGAATATTTCCTGCAAAGATGGGCTCGATAAAGGACAGAAATGGTATGGACCTAACAGAAGCAGAAGATATTAAGAAGAGATGGCAAGAATACACAGAAGAACTGACAAAAAAGATCTTCATGACCCAGATAATCATGATGGTGTGATCACTGACCTAGAGCCACACATCCTGGAATGTGAAGTCAAGTGGGCCTTAGAAAGCACCACTACGAACAAAGCTAGTGGAGGTGATGGAATTCCAGTTGAGCTCTTCCAAATCCAGAGAGATGATGCTGTGAAAGTGCTGCACTCAATATGCCAGCAAATTTGGAAAACTCCGCAGTGGCCACAGGACTGGAAAAGGTCAGTTTTCATTCCAATCCCAAAGAAAGGCAATGCCAAAGAATGCTCAACCTACCGCACAATTGCACTCATCTCACACACTAGTAAAGTGATGCTCAAAATTCTCCAAGCCAGGCTTCAGCAATATGTGAACCATGAACTTCCTGATGTTCAAGCTGGTTTTAGAAAAGGCAGAGGAACCAGAGATCAAATTGCCAACATCCGCTGGATCATGGAAAAAGCAAGTGAGTTCCAGAAAAATATCTATTTCTGCTTTGTTGACTATGCCAAAGCCTTTGACTGTGTGGATCACAATAAACTGTGGAAAATTCTGAAAGAGATGGGAATACCAGACCACCTGATCTGCCTCTTGAGAAATTTGTATGCAGGTCAGGAAGCAACAGTTAGAACTGGACATGGAACAACAGACTGGTTCCAAATAGGAAAAGGAGTTCATCAAGGCTGTATATTGTCACCCTGTTTATTTAACTTATATGCAGAGTACATCATGAGAAATGCTGGGCTGGAAGAAGCATAAGCTGGAATCAAGATTGCCGGGAGAAATATCAACAACCTCAGATATGCAGATGATTCCACCCTTAAGGTAGAAAGTGAAGAGGCACTCAAAAGCCTCTTGATGAAAGTGAAAGTGGAGAGTGAAAAAGTTGGCTTAAAGGTCAACAATCAGAAAACGAAGATCATGGCATCCAGTCCCACCACTTCATGGGAAATAGATGGGGAAACAGTGTCAGACTTTATTTTTCTGGGCTTCAAAATCACTACAGATGGTGACTGCAGCCATGAAATTAAAAGACGCTTACTCCTTGGAAGGAAAGTTATGACCAACCTAGATAGCATATTCAAAAGCAGAGACATTACTTTGCCAACAAAGGTTCGTCTAGTCAAGGCTATGGTTTTTCCTGTGGTCATGTATGGATGTGAGAGCTGGACTGTGAAAAAGGCTGAGCGCCGAAGAATTGATGCTTTTGAACTGTGGTGTTGGAGAAGACTCTTGAGAGTCCCTTGAACTGCAAGGAGATCCAACCGGTCCATTCTGAAGGAGATCAGCCCTGGGATTTCTTTGGAAGGAATGAGGCTGAAGCTGAAAATCCAGTACTTTGGCCACCTCATGCAAAGAGTTGACTCGTTGGAAAAGACTGCGATGCTGGGATGGATTGGGTGCAGGAGGAGAAGGGGACGACAGAGGATGAGATGGCTGGATGACACCACTGACTCGCTGGACGTGAGTCTGAGTGAACTCCAGGAGTTGGTGATGGACAGTGAGGCCTGGTGTGCTGTGATTCATGCGGTCGCAAAGAGTCTGACACAACTGAGCGACTGATCTGATCTGATCTGATCTGATTCTGAAAAAGAAAACAGGTCAAATATTAAGTGAGCAATTATGGACTGGTAACAAAATTAAACAGAGTTTCCATCTAGATCACAGACTTCTGTGACAAAGATGCAGCTGGAACAGGTCTTGTCTCCTCTGGGTTACTGGACAATCCAAAGTGTGCGTTTGGGTTATGAGGACAAATACACAAGAAGGAAATGTATCATTTTAAGACACAGTCCCTGCCCTCAGTAGCATATTTAAGACACAGTCTCTACCCTCAAAGGGCTTACAGTCTCAAATAAACTACTTTTTCTTCTTGTGGACTTATCCCCAGTAACCCAAGCACAGACTCAGGTCTTGTCTGGGAACCCTGAGAGGATACCAGACCTGTTCCAGCTGCATCTCTCTGTTCCTGGTGCAGGGCCTGACTCGCATTGGTGCTGAATAAAATATGTTGACCTGGGGGAAAAGTAGCGTATTTAAGAAAGAAAGTGTGCATCTGTTCTGATGTGCTGATTAATGGCAATCTGAAACATTGCAAACTTTTTGGACTTCTTTTATCTATTCATTTGGCATTTATTTTTGATACCTATTTTATGCTGGGGCTTCCCCTGTGGCTTAGCTGGTAAAGAATCCATCTGCAATGTGGGAGACCTGGGTTCTATTTCTGGATTGGGAAGATCCCCTGGACAAGGGAAAGGTTACCCACTCAAGTATTCTGGCCTGGAGAATTCCATGAACTGTATAGTCCATAGGGTCACAAATAGACTGACACAACTGAGTGACTTTCACTATTCTGTGCTAGTGACTTCCACTATTCTGCTGGCAAATACTGGCTCAGATGGTAAAAAATCTGCCTGTAATGTAGGAGGCTCTGGTTTGAACCCTGGGTTGGGAATAGCTCCTGAAGACAGGTATGGTAACTGACTCCAGTATTCTTGCCTGAAGAATCCCATGGACAGAGGAGCCTGGTGAGCTATGGTCCATGGGGTTGCAAAGATTCGGACACAACTGAGCAACTAACACACACAGAGTGATGCACAAAACATGCTCTGTCCCCTTTAGCTTTCAATACAAAAACTAAGTTTGATGAGAGCATCTTCTGCCTAGTTACATTGTTCGAAAATACATCACCAGGCCATCTGCAAAGAGCTGTGCTGAGGATGGCAGGCGGTTTAGATCCCTCTCTCCCTCCAAAGCTCCAGCCCCTCTGCTTGCTCTTGTCTTAAAGGAGGGAGGCTCAGGCAGGTGCAGTGATGATTGTTGAGTTGATCCTCATCTAGTAATTATACCTGAACTTTAAATGGTGGAAAAGCCTGTGGGATATATGAACTCACTGAGAAATTCATCACAGATTTATTGTTTAGCCACTAAGTTGTGTCTGACTTTTTGCAACATATGGACTGCAGCCTGCCAGGCTCCTCTGTTCCCCACTGTTTCCCAGAGTTTGCTCATTATAGATGCTGACTGGCGACAGTATTGAGGAACTGAGCCTGCACCATGACCCATTCAATAAATGTTAACAAAGCTTTACAATGTATCATTTCCTGTCTTAAATGTTACCTGTGTTATTGAAAAATCACAAATGCCTGAGAAGCTGCTATTAAAATCCGTTTCCTAAATGAGGAGAATGGACCTTGTTCTAATAAGGCCACTTGTTAATAGAAGATCCAGACTTGATGATGCCACTGGGCTGTGTCCACCGTAGCATGCTAGCCCCTTGAGTATTAGTAAATTACTTGGAAATGCAATTGTTTACCTACCTAGGTATCTCCATGGTACCTAAACAGTGAGAATTTTTACTGGTAGCCTGAGAATCTCTTGAGAAAGTTTGTGATGAAGGTGTGAGAAAAATTCTTCTGAGGTGGAAATTAGATTTCAACACTGGTGTTCAGGATTACCATTTCATTTACCACTGCGAAGTGATAAAGCATAAAATGAAGTGACAGGGGTGAAATTATTTTTGAACCTTGCCATTTGCTTAGGATACAGGAATATTTGCTGATTTTTAAATTTAACGTAGTGGGATTCATTTTTTCCTTTTGAAATGAAAGCTTCTTTTTGAGGACACAACTGAGATTTTTGCCTGAGAATAAATTGATTTTCTGAGCTTTACCTCTTTGGTTCCATCAGCTAGAAGCTGGGGATGTCCCGAGGTGAATGAAATGTAATTTTGCAAAGCACCAACCATGGCATTTCCCATAATTCCCAATGTAATGCTGTCATCCCTTCTTATTATGTAGCACTCCTGTGTGTACAGCCCTCTGCTCATGCTTTAAATACACTCACTCTCTCATATAAGCCGTACAGTAATCCTTCCAGAGGGTTTAGATCAGATGCCTGTGGCCACAGAGCTAGTGAGAACTGACACCAAGGGCCATGTGTCAACAAATCCCTTAATCAGATCAGATCAAAAAACTTTGTCCTGAGGTGCCCTTGGGGCACTGGAGGGTCTAAAAGGGACAAAATCAAAGCTATTTATCTCTTGTCTTAGAAACACCCCCTATCTTTACCTCTTTTTTTATATGGTGGGGGGTTTCCTCAGGTTTAGAGCTCCTGAAATTTATAGCATAACTCAGATACACCAAGAAAATGCAAATTTTTTGGCTTGGTCTATAACTAATCGTGTCACCATTAACAGGCCTCATCCAATGGGGAGCAGAGAAGAGAAAGTTAAATAAACATCAAGAAGAGTTTAAGCTTAGTTCACTCTAAACCGTGAAGAGTGCCTTTTAAAAATGTGCAGTGTTTTAGACAGCCACCTTGCCTGCCCCCCCAACCCGCCCTTTCCCATCCTCAGAAACCTTCTGAGTTCCAGGTAGGGGAGTGACTCTCCTGTCCACATCCAGTGCCATGCTCCTGGCTGCCTGAGTACCAAGTACCCAGATGTGCTCCAGTTCTGAAGCGGCTTGAGGTCTATCCCTTCAGTTCCAGCATGTCCCTGGCAAAGCTCCCTGACTAAAATGGCCTCCTTCTCATGTTACATCTCTTCCGAGGTCTGGCTGTGATCCTCATTTGTTACTAGTCCAAGCAGCCAGCTCTGCAATCTTTTATTAACTAGGAGACACCTCATCCCCAGGAAGAAGACCCCCTCTGGCTAAACAGGCTGTTTCTACCAAGTTATACAATAAGAATTTCCCTGCTGGTCTTAACACATCTATTCTCAGCAATGTTGTGAACTGGAGATCTAGTTACACATAAAATAAAAATGACTGCTTATCCCCATTCGATGGACCAGTATTTCAACTGTATTCATAGTTGATATGAATAAAAAAGTGCAGCAAGTTAGTATCAGAAAGCACCTTAAAGGCTATGGACACTCTTCCTCCCCACCTTACAGGGTAAAGAATCTGAGTCCCAGAGATGAAATGGTGGACTATGGTCACATCTCACTAATGGCATTTTAAGCCCCCAATCCCCTGCCCATCGATTATAAACCCACATCAGTCAGAATGGCTGGGTCCTGTCCCCGTACCTGAACATGAACTTGAGGTACACATCACACTTTGACAAAGTTAACCTGTTAGAGAGAAGAGCTGCAGTTGTTTGGGTACATTCCAGTTTTATGTGAAATCCTTTGAGCCCAAGGAGATCAATCATGTTTCTCTGTAAATAATATGTCTTTAAGTTTCCTATGTATTCGGAGGGCATCTGAGAAACCAAGGTTGGGAAGGAAATGGATGTGCACGAGTTAACTCAGGGAAGTTTTCTTTCAGTTCTTTATCTCTGCTCACTGTAGCTTCAAAATAATGCCACCTTTGGGGAGCATGATGGAAGATTTTCAGCATAAAATGTTTTCAGTAATGAGAAACAAAAAAAAACACTCCATGAATACTAATGTGTTGCCTAAACATTGTATCTTTAATTTTCCACTCAGTGAATTATCCAAAATAAAATGTAAAAGCAATTATTTCGGGAATGAGATACCATGCCTAAGGGGGGAGGGAGGCGCTTTAGAAATGATACAAAATGGTTATAAAAATAGGAAAATATCAGGGGAAAAGGCTTTCCCCTGCAGTGCAGACTGCTGATCCTAGATTCCTATAAGAACAATGGCAGAGGCTCTTCTGCAGTTGGACAGCTGCAGCATTAGGCAGGAGGGAAACCCTGTGGAGCAACAGGAGATAGAAACAAAGCCTAGTGGGAAGAAGGGGGCACTTTGGAAAACTTGTGTGGTTCTCTTTTATCCTCCAGGTGCACACACTTGCCTGGCTCTCACAACCATATGATTCTTCAATGACGTGTATTCTTCCAAGGCTACAAAGTCAGAGATCTCTCATTCCACGCTCTCACTGGTCAGACGCCACCCCTCCAGTCATCAGCAACCCCTCATTTTCCTGGACTGGGTCTCCTGCCTTTCCAGGTATCCCCAGGAAACTCTAGCAGTAGGGATCTATTCCAGTCATGTACAGATAGTCCTCGACTCATGATGATTCAACTTATGACTTTTCATCTTTAGGATGGTGGGTAAGTGAAACTTATCCAGTATAAACCAAACTTTGAATTTTCATCTTTTCTGGGGCTGGCAATACACAGTAAGATCCTTTCTCGTGATTCTGGGAGGTGGCCTTGAACCACAGCTCCCAATCCGCCACATGATCAAGGGGGGGAAATGACCAATACACTTACAACTGTTCTGTTTTCCACTTTTGGTACAGTATTCAATAAATTACATGATTATATTTAATGCTTTCTTATAAAATGGGCTACGCGTTAGGCGAATTTACCCAACTATAGGCTAATGAAAGTGTTCTGAACACGTTTGAAGTAGGTTAGGCTGCTGCTGCTGCTAAGTCACTTCAGTTGTGTCTGACTCTGTGCGACCTCATGGACTGCAGCATGCCAGGCTACCATCCTTCACTATCTCCTGGAGCTTGCTCAAACTCATGTCCATTGAGTCAGTGATGCCATCCAACCATCTTGTCCTACATCACCCCTTATTCTCCAGCCCTCAATCTTCCCCAGCACCAGGGTCTTTTCCAATGAGTTGGCTCTTTGCATCAGGTGGCCAAAGTATTGGAGTTTTAGCTTCAGCATCAGTCCTTCCAATGACTATTCAGCATTGATTTCCTTTAGGATTGACTGGTTTGATCTCTTTGCAGTTCAAGGGACTCTCAAGAGTCTTCTCCAGCACCACAGTTCAAAAGCATCAGTTCTTTTGCACTCAGCCTTCTTTATGGTCCACCTCTCACATCCATACAGGACTACTGAAAAAAACCATAGCTTTGACTAGATGGACCTTTGTCAGCAAAGTAATATGCTGTCTAGTTTTGTCATAGCTTTTCTTCCAAGGAGCATGGAAGAATTTTAATTTCATGGCTAGAGTCACCATCTGCAGTGATTTTTGAGCCAAAGAAAATAAAATCTGTCACTGTTTCCTTTGTTTCTTCATATATTTTCCAAGAAGTGATGGGACCAGATGCCATGATCTTCCTTTTTTGAATGTTGAGTTCTAAGCCAGCTTTTTCTTTCTCCTCTTTCACTTTCATAAAGAAGCTGTTTAGGTTCCTCTTCACTTTCTGCCATTAGGGTGGTGTCATCTGCATATCTGAGGTTAGTGATACTTCTCCCAGCAATCTTGATTCCAGTTTGTGTATCATCCAGCCCAGCATGATGTACTCTGCATGTAAGTTAAATAAGCAGGGTGAGTGACAATATACAGCCTTGATGTACTCCTTTTCCAATTTTGAACCAGTCCGTTGTTCCATGTCCTATTCTAACTGTTGCTTCTTGACCTGCATATGTGTTTCTCAGGAGGCAGGTAAGATGGTATGGTATTCCCATCTCTTTAAGAATTTTCCACAGTTTGTTGTGATCCACACAGTCAAAGGCTTTAATGTAGTCAATGAAGCAGAAGAAGATTTTTTTTTTCTGGAATTCTGTTGTTTTTTTCTATGATCCAACCAATGTTGGCAAACTGATCTCTGGTTTCTCTGCCTTTTCTAAATCCAGCTTGAACATCTGGAAGTTCTCGGTTCATGTACTGTTGAAGCCTAGCTTGGAGAAGTTTGAGCATTACTTTGCTAGCATGTGAAATATCATAAGTCAAAAATGCATTTACTGGGACTTCCCTGGAGTTCTAGTGGTTAAGAACCTGCCTGCCAATGCAGGGAACAAGAGTTCAATCCCTAATCTGGGAAGATCCCATGTGCTTTTTGCAACAAAGCCCATGTGCCACAAGTGCTGAGGCCTGCGAGCTCTAGGGCCCTTGTGTTGCAGCTACCAAGCCTGCATGTTGCCCCTACTGAAACTGGTGCACCTAGAATCTGTGTTCTGCAACAAGAAAGCCACTGCAATGAGAAGCCCACAAACCACAATGAAGAGTAGCCCCTGGTTGCTGCAACAAGAGAAAGCTCTCATGTAGCAAAAACACCCAGCACAGCCAAAAACACATTAAATTTAGAAAGAAAAAAAAACTTTTAAAATGCATTTACTATGGCTTCCCAGGTGGCTCAGTGGAAAAGAATCTGCCTGCCAATGCAGAAGACACAGAAGACACAAGCTTGATCACTATGTTGGGAAGATCACCTGGAGAAGGAAGAGGCAACCCACTCCAGTATTCTCACCTGAAAAATCTCATGGACAGAGGAGCCTGGCAGGCTACAGTCTTTGGGGTTTCAAATAGTCAAACATGACTGAGTAACCACACATGCACTACATCTAACTTACTGGTATCATGGCTTAGCCTAGCCCACCTTAAATGTGCTCAGAGCACTTACATTAGCCTGCAGTTAACTATCTCAGGTAGGTTATTGAATGTTGCACTATAAATGAAAAACAGAATTGTTGTTTGTGTCCAGAACACTGTAGGTGTATTGCTTGTTTCCCCTGGTGATCACTTGTCTGACTGGGAACTGAGGCTTATTACTTTTGCTCACCTATCTTAAAAAAAAAAAAAAAAAAAACTATTAAAAATACAAACATATGGAGGCTAAACAACACACTTCTGAATAACCAACAAATCACAGAAGAAATTAAAAAATAAATCAAAATATGCATAGAAATGAATGAAAATTAAAACACAAAACCCCAAAACCTATAGGATTCAATAAAAGCAGTGCTAAGGGGAAGGTTCATCGCAATACAAGCCTACCTCAAGAAACAGGAGAGAAATCAAATAAATAACCTAACGCTACACCTAAAGCAACTATTAAAAAAAAAAAAAAAAAAGAAATGAAGCACCCAAGGGTTAGTAGAAGGAAAGAAACCATAAAAATTAGGGCAGAAATAAATGCAAAAGAAACAAAGGAGACCATAGCCAAAATCAACAAAGCTAAAAGCTGGTCCTTTGAGAAGATAAATAAAATAGACAAACCATTAGCCAGACTCATCAAGAAAAAAAAAGGAGAAGAATCAAATCAACAAAATTAGAAATGAAAATGGAGAAATCACAACAGACAACACAGAAATACAAAGGATCATAAGAGACTATATGCCAATAAAATGGACAACTTGGAAGAACTGGACAAATTCTTAGAAAAGTATAATTTCCCAAAACTGAACCAGGAAGAAATAGAAAATCTTAACAGACCCATCACAAGCACATAAATTGAAAGTGTAATCAGAAATCCTCCAAAAAACAAAAGCCCAGGACCAGATGGCTTCACAGCTGAATTCTACCAAAAATTTAGAGAAGAGCTAACACCTATCCTACTCAAACTCTTCCAGAAAATTGCAGAGGAAGGTAAACTTCCAAACTCATTCTATGAGGCCACCATCACCCTAATACCAAAACCTGACAAAGATGCCACAAAAAAGGAAAACTACAGGCCAATATCACTGATGAACATAGATGCAAAAATCCTTAACAAAATTCTAGCAAACAGAATCCAACAGCAAATTAAAAAGATCATACATCATGACCAAATGGGCTTTATCCCAGGGATGCAAGGATTCTTCAGTAGTCACAAATCAATCAATGTGATACACCACATTAACAAATTGAAAGATAAAAAACCATATGATTATCTCAATAGATACAGAGAAAGTCTTTGACAAAATTCAACATCCATTTATGATTAAAAAAAGACCCTCCAGAAAGCAGACATAGAAGGAACATACCTCAACATAATAAAAGCTACATATGACAAACCCACAGCAAACGTTATCCTCAAAGGTGAAAAATAATTTACCCTAAAGTCAGGAACAACACAAGGGTGCCTGCCCACTTTCATCACTAGTATTCAACATAGTTTTGGAAGTTTTACCCACAGAAATCAGAGAATAAAAATAAATAAAAGGAATCCAGATTGGAAATGAAGAAGTAAAACTCTCACTGTTTGCAGATGACATGATCCTCTACATAGAAAACCCTAAAGACTCCACCAGAAAATCACTACAGCTAATCAATGAATACAGTAAAGTTGCAGGATATAAAATTAACACAGAGAAATCTCTTGCATTCCTATACACTAACAATGAGAAAACAGAAAGAGAAACTAAGGAAACAATTCCATTCACCATTGCAATGAAAAAAATAAAATACTTAGGAATAAATCTACCTAAAGAAACTAAAGACCTATATATAGAAAACTATAAAACACTGATGAAAGAAATCAAAGATGACACAAATAGATGGCGAAATATACCATGTTCATGGATCGGAAGAATCAATATAGTGAAAATGAATATACTACCCTAAGCAATCTATTGATTCAATGCAATCCCTACCAAGCTACCAACAATATTTTTCACAGAACTACAACAAATAATTTCACAATTTGTATGGAAATACAAAACACCTCAAATAGCCAAAGCAATTTTGAGAAAGAAGAATGGAACTGAAGGAATCAACCTGCCTGACTTCAGGCTATACTACAAAGCAACAGTCATTAAGACAGTATGGTACTGGCACAAAGACAGAAACAGAGATCAATGGAACAAAATAAAAAGCCCAGAGATAAATCCACACACCTATGGACACCTTATCTTTGACAAAGGAGGCAAGAATATACAATAGAGAAAAGACAACCTCTTTAACAAGTGGTGCTGGGAAAACTGGTCAACCACTTGTAAAAGAATGAAACTAGAACACTTTCTAACACCATTCACAAAAATAAACTCAAAATGGATTAAAGATCTAAATATAAGACCAGAAACTATAAAACTCCTAGAGGAAAACTTAGGCAAAACACTCTCTGACATAAATCAGGATCCTCTATGACCTACCTCTGAGAGTAATGGAAATAAAAGCAAAAATAAACAAATGGGACCTAATTCAATGTAAAAGCTTTTGCACAAAGAAGGAAACTATAAGCAAGGAGAAAAGACAGCCTTCCACATGGGAGAAAATAATAGCAAATGAAACAACCAAGAAATAATTAATCTCAAAAATATACAAGCACTCCTGCAGCTCAATTCCAGAAAAATAAGCAACCCAATGAAAACGTGGGCCAAAGAACTAAACAGACATTTCTCTAAGGAAGACATACAGATGGCTAATAAACACAATAAAAGATGCTCAACATCACTCATTATCAGAGAAATGCAATCAAAACCACAATGAGGTACCATCTCATGCCGGTCAGAATGGCTGCTATCAAAAAGTCTACAAGCAATAAATGCTGGAGAGGATGTGGAGAAAAAAGAAACCTCTTAGTGGGAATGCAAACTAGTACAGCCACTATGGAGAACAGTGTGGAGATTCCTTAAAAAACTGGAACTAGAACTGCCATACCACCCAGAAATCCCACTGCTGGGCATACACACTGAGAAAACCAGAACTGAAAGGGGCACATGTACCCCAATGTTCATCGCAGTACTGTTTATAATAGCCAGGACATGGAAGAAACCTAGATGTCCAGCAGCAGACAAATGGGTAAGAAAGCTGTGGTACATATACACAATCTATTATTACTCAGCCATTAAAAAGAATGCATTTGAATCAGTTCTAATGAGGTGGATGAAACTGGAGCCTATTATACAGAGCAAAGTAAGTCATAAAGAAAAACACCAATACAGTATATTAATGCATATATATGGAATTTAGAAAGATGATAACAATGACCCTATATGTGAGACAGCGAAAGAGACACAGATGTAAAGAACAGACTTTTGGACTCTGGGAGAAGGCAAGGGTGGGATGATTTGAGACAATAGCATTGAAACATGTATATTATCCTATGTGAAACAGATCACCAGTCCAGGTTTGATGCATGAGACAGTGCTCAGGGCTGGTGCACTGGGATGACCCTGAGGGATGGGAAGGAGAGGAAGATGGAAGGGAGGGTCAGGATGGGGAACACATGTATATCCATGGCTGATTCATATGAAAGTATGGCAAAACCCACCACATCATGTAAAGTAATTAGCCTCCAACTAAAATAAATAAAATTAAATTAAAAGTTTGAACTCTGCCCCCATTAAAAAAAAAAGAAAGGAGCACTCTACCTACCACTAGCCCAGGAAATTTTCAAAATTCAAAGCATGGTTTCTAATGACTGTATATCACTTTTGTACCATTATAAAGTGGAAATATAGTGAGTTGAACCTTAGGAAAGCATGGACCATCATCTGTATTTAGAAAGTGTTCATTTGTTCACCTCAAAGCTCATAATATGCATTATTTTCTGTCTAAAAAGTAGCATGGCATTTTATACACATGGTCAACTCACTAATGATCCCAGGGGAAACTTTCATTTTGTTGTCCTCAAAGTAGGTCAGCATGGGTTATTGAAGGGAAAAAAAAAACACACTATATATATATATATATATATATATATATATATATATATATATATATGCCAAGAACACAGCTGGCCTAGTATTTCACTTTTATCTTTATATTTAAATAGGTGAATACCCCAAATTCTGATAATCCACTTCAACCAGATAATGAAATAATGCAGAAGACTTCAACCAGGAATATCTCACCTCCTCACTGTACACCCTACTTAGTTCTACCCTGATCCACTTCAGAGGAGCAATATTGTTGTTGCTCAGTTGCTCAGTTGTGTCTGACTTTTTGCAACCCCATGGACTGCAGCATGCCAGGCTTCCATGTCTTTCACTATCTCCAGGAGTTTGCTCAAACTCATGTCCATGGAACCAGTGATGCCATCCAACCATCTCATCCTCTGTCATCCCCTTCTCCCCCTTCCTTTAATCTATCCCAGCATTAGGGTATTTTCTAATGAGTCAGGTCTTCACATCAGATGGCCAAAGTATTGGAACTTAAATCTGTATTTAACTCTGAATGCAAAATTGAGAATTGGTCTACACCTTGCAAGTGGGAAAAGAACACTTGGACACAAGTAAACAGCTGACAGACAACTTCTCTTGGAAATATTGAATAAAAAGCAAGGATAATACTTCTCTCAAGTAGCTTCCAGAAAGTACATCTGAAGAACTTGAATAAGGAGGCCAAAAATTGTGCCATCTCAAGAGAATAAGACAAGCCATGAAAGTGAATGTCACTCAGTTTTGTCCAACTTTTTACAACCCCATGGACTATAGAGTTCATGGAATTCTCCAGGCCATAATACTGGAGTGGGTAGCTGTCCCCTTCTCCAGGGGATCTTCCCAACCCAGGGATTGGACCCAGGTCTCCCACATTGCAGGTGGATTCTTTACCAGCTGAGCCACCAGGGAAGCCCGAGAATACTGAAATGGGTAGCCTATCCCTTCTCCAGCAGATCTTCCTAACCCAGGAATCGGACCAGGGTCTCCTGCATTGCAGATGGATTCTTTACCAGCTGATCTACCAGGGAAGCCCAAGACAAGCCATAGACTAGAAGAAAATATTTGCAAAAGACAAATTTGGTATAAAAAAATGTGTTACTCAAAATATACAAAGAACACAATATAAAAACATGAACAAATGAATTAAAAAATAGGCAAAAGATCTGAACAGACACCTTTACCAAAAATATATAGAGATGACAAACAAGCATATGAGAAGTTGCTCAGTATCAAGTGTCACCTGAGAAATGCGAGTTAAAACAATGAGACACCAAAACACAACTGTTAGAATGGCCAAATTGAAAACATTGACAACATTAAATGCTGATGAGGATGTGAAGCAACAGGAATTCATTAATTACTATACGAATACAAACTTGTATACCCACTTTGAAAATTTGGTAGTTTTTGACAAAACTAATACACTGTTATCATATGCTCCAACAATTGTGCTCCTTGGTATTTACCCAAAGGAGTTAAAAAACTTATGTCCACACAAAAACCAATGTTTATAACAGTTTTATTACTAACTGTCAAAACTTGGAAGCAACCAAGATGACCATTAGCGGATGACTGGACAAACTATGGTGCATCCAGACAATGGAATATTACTCAGAACTAAAAAGAAATGAACTTCTCAAGACATGAAAAGATATGAGGGAAACTTAAATGCATATGACTAAGTCAAAGAGGCCAATCTGTGTGGTACATATACACAGAGGAATATTCAGTTCAGTTCAGTCACTTAGTCGTGTCCAACTCTTTGCAACCCCATGGACTGAAGCATGCCAGACCTCCCTGTCCATCACCAACTCCCAGAGTTTACTCAGCCTCATGTCCATTGAGCCAGTGATGCCATCCAACCATCTCATCCTCTGTTGTCCCCTTCTCCTCATGTCCTCAATCTTTCCCAGAATCAGGGTCTTTTCAAATGAGTCAGTTCTTTGCATCAGGTGGCAAAAGTATTGGACTTGCAGCTTCAACATCAGTCCTTCCAATGAACACCCAGGACTGATCTCCTTTAGGATGCACTTGCCAGATCTCCTTGCAGTCCAAGGGACTCTCAATAGTCGCCAACACCACAGTTCAAAAACATTAATTCTTTGGTGCTCAGCTTTCTTTATAGTCCAACTCTCACATCCATACATGATCACTGGAAAAACCATAGCCTTGACTAGATGGACCTTTACTAGCAAAGTAATGCCTCTGCTTTTTAATATGCTGTCTAGGTTGGTCATAACTTTCCTTCCAAGGAGCAAGCGTCTGTTAATTTCATGGCAGTAGTCACCATCTGCAGTGATTTTGGAGCTCAAGAAAATAAAGTCTGTTACTATTTCCACTGTTTCCCCATCTATTTGCCATGAAGTGGTGGGACTGGATGCCATGATCTTAGTTTTCCAAATGTTGAACTGTAAGCCAACTTTTTCACTCTCCTCTTTCACTTTCATCAAGAGGCTCTTTAGTTCTTCTTCACTTTCTGCCATAAGGGTGGTGTCATCTGCATATCTGAGGTTATTGATATTTCTCCCGGCAATCTTGATTCCAGCTTGTGCTTCATCCAGCCCAGTGGATTACTCAGTTATTAAAAAGAACACATTTGAAACAATTCTAACGAGGTGTATGAAACTGGAGCCTATTATGCAAAGTGAAGTAAGTTAGAAAGAGAAACAGCAAGACAGTATATTAATGTGTGTGTATATATATATATATATATATATGGAATTTAGAAAGATGATAATGATGACCCTATATGCAAGACAGCAAAAGAGACACAGATATAAAGAACAGATTTTGGACTCTGTGGGAGAAGGTGAGGGTAGGATGATTTGAAAACATGAATTGAAGCATGTATATTATCATATGTGAAACAGATGACCAGTCCAAGTTCAATGCATGAAACAGGGCTGTCAAAGTCAGTGCACTGGGACAACCCAGAGGGATGGAAAAGGAGTTGGGAGGGGGGTTCAGGATGGGGGATACACGTACACCTGTTGCTGATTCATGTCAATGTATGGCAAAAGCCACCACAATACTGTAAATACAATAAAATAATTAGCCTCCATTAAAGTAAATAATTTTTTTAAAAAAGAATCCTCTAACCTCCTGCTGCTACTGCTACTGCTGCTAAGTCGCTTCAGTCGTGTCCTACTCTGTGTGACCCCATAGACGGCAGCCCACCAGGCTCCCCCGTCCCTGGGATTCTCCAGGCAAGAACACTGGAGTGGGTTGCCATTTCCTTCTCCAATGCATGAAAGTGAAAAGTGAAAGTGAAGTCACTCAGTCATGCCCGACTCTTAGCGACCCCATGGACTGCAGCCTACCAGGCTCCTCCATCCATGGGATTTTTCATGGTATTAGGAGGTGGAGCCTTTGGGAATTGATTAGGTTGTAAGGGCAGGGCCCTTATGAATGGGATTAGTGCGCTTATGAAAGGGGCTCCAGGGAGATCGTTCATGTCTTCTGACTTGTGAAAACCCAGCAAGAGAACACCATCTATGCCCCAAGAAGCAAGCCTTCACCAGATACCCAGTCAACTGATGACTTGGTCTTGGACTTTTCAGCCTACAGAACTCTTGAGAAATAAATTTCTGTTGTTTATAAGTTAAAAAAACAAAAAAAGGAAAAGAGAGAAAGGAACAAACAAATCCAAGACATTCTATGAAAAATGCTATGTCAAAAGTAGTATTTTCATAATAACCTTTGTATTTTTTTAATGTTATGTATTTTTGCATTTAGCAGATTTATGTTTCAATTATTTTAAAAGTGTGGACATCATCTATTCTAAATTATACAATAGTTTTAAGTGATTTTTTATTTTTTTTCCTTGGAAGAAATTTATTGTATTCACAGAATTAATAAACGCTTGTTCCCCTTCCCTCACCTTTTAAACACTACCATGATCATTACAAAAATGTACATTTTGTAAAAAAAAAAAAGGCCAATCTGAAAATACTGCATACTCTATGATTCCAACTCCAACTTTACATCATTTTGCAAGAGGCAAAATTATGGAGACAGTAAATACGCAAGTCTTTGCCAGAGGTTAGGGAGGAGGGAGAAATAAATAGGCAAAACAGGATTTTAGGGGAGGAAGACTATTCTGTATGATACTATAAAAGAAGATACCTGTTAATATACATTTGTCAAAACCTATGGAATATGCAGCACCAAGAGTGAACCACAGTGTAAGTTATGGACTTTGAGTGATTATGCATCAACGCAGGTTCATCAGTCATAACAAATGGATCTTTCTAGTGGAAGATGTTGATTATGGGGGAGGCTATGCGTGTGTAGGAGCAAGGGTTTATGGAAAGTTTCTCTTCTTTATGTTCAATTTCGTTATGAGTATAAGGCTTCTCTAAAAAATAAAGTCTATTTTTAGAATGACACCTTGGGTTGTGAGCTACTTCTGAGCAATCACTGCATCCAAGAACTAGATCCCCCAAAGTTCCAATAGTCTTTCCTAATATCTCCACAAATTTTGAAATATACTACTAATAGAAGCTGTATCCCCAAGAATCTTCTTTGCTTTGTAAAGAAACATTTAATTGCCTAACTTCATCCCAAAGGAAACCAGTCCTGAATATTCATTGGGAGGACTGATGCTGAAGCTGAAACTCCAATACTTTGGCAGCTTGATGTGAAGAACTGACTCATTTGAAAAGACTCTGATGCTGGGAAAGATTGAAGGCGGGAGGAGAAAAGCACGACAGAGGATGAGATGGATGGATGGCATCACCAATTCAATGGACATTTGAGTAAACTCTGGGAGTTGGTGATGGACAGGGAGGCCTGGCCTGCTGCAGCCCATGGAGTCACAAAAAGTCGGACACGATTGAGCAACTCAACTGAACTGAAAGTGAAAGAAAGTGAAGTGCTCAGTCGTGTCCAACTCTTTGCACCTTCTAGACTGTAGCCTACCAGGATCCTCTGTCTATGGAATTTTCCAGGCAAGAATACTGGAGTGGGTTGCCACTTCCTTCTCCCGGAGATCTTCCCAACCCAGGGATTGAATTTGAGTCTCCCACATTTTAAGCAGACACTTTACCATCTGAGCTACCAGGGAAGTCTGCACACTTATTGAACTGAACTGAACTGAACTGATTGGCTAATCACAATGTGATGATTCAGTAAAATGGTACATATATAATTAATACACTATATTTTTATTTTGTAAGATCTAAAATCCATATTTTTCTTAAAATAAGAGACCATTTTATATGTCACTGATTTTTCTTTTTCAGTCATGTGTGTGCTATGTGCTCAGTCATGTCTGACTCTTTGCGACCACATCAACTGTAGTCCACCAGGCTCCTCTGTCCATAGCATTATCCAGGCAAGAATACCAGAGTGGGTTGCCATTTCCTTTCCAGGGGATCTTCCTGACTCAATCATATAGTAATATATAAATAATATTGCATCTTATAGTCAGCATCTTAGATTTTACAGAATATGATAAAATGTTAAACAAAAATGTGTGAAGTTTTAGCACAGTAAAGGAGATAAATTTAAGTGATAAAAACATGCAAATAAAATTAAAATTATAACTGTGAGTACTACTTTGAAAGGGTAGTACTTGGTCCTGTGAAAGATATCTGGGGAGCCAGAAAAGGCTTCCAGGAGGAAGTGGCAATAACTAAGAACTGCAGGAATAGTAAGAATCAGCTAGATAAAGGAAGAGTATGAATGGGAACAAGTGATATAAAGGCCCTAGAGCAGGAGAGGGTTTGGCGTATAGAAAAATCAGTGTGGATGGAGGGCAAGGGGCAGTGTGATGTAAGATGAACTTGAGAAGGTGGGAAGGTTCCTTTGAGGAAACCTGAAAATGCCAAATAAACAGTGGATTCACTGGGTCAGGGACCTAAAGGGGGCTTCTTGTTCTTTGCCATGCTGCTCAGCCATGTGCGACTCTTTGCGACCCCATGGACTGCATCACACCAGGCTTCCTTGTCCTTCACCATCTCCCAGAGCTTACTTAAACGCACATCCATTGAGTCTATGAAACCACCCAACCATCTCATCCTCTGTCACCCCTTATTCTCCAGCCCTCAATCTTCCCAGCACCAGGGTGTTTTCCAGTGAGTTGGCTCTTCACATCAGGTGGCCAAAGTACTGGAGTTTCAGCTTCAGTATATATCCTTGCAATGAATATTCAGGGTTGATTTAATTTAGGATTGACTAGTTTGATCTCCTTGCTGCCCAAGGAACTCTCAAGAGTCTTCTCCAGCACCACAGTTTGAAAGCATCAATTCTTGGGCATTCAGTCTTCTTTATGGTCCAACTCTCACATCTATACATGACTAATGGAAAAACCATAGCTTTGATGATATGGACTTTTGTTGGCAAGGTGATATCTCTGGAATTTAATACACTGTCTAGGTTTGTCATAGCTTTTCTTTTTTATTATTTATTTTTTAAATTGATGATTTCTTTACAATATTGGTTTGATTTCTGACATACATCAGCTTGAATTAACCATAGGTGTACAGATATCCCCTCCCTCTTGAATCTCCCTCCCACCTCCTGCCCATTCCCACCTCTAGGTTATTACAGAGCCCTAGTTTCAGTTCCCTGAGTCATACAGCAAATTGCCATTGGCTACTATGTACATATGTTAGTGTATATGCATCCATGCTGCTTTTCCATTCATCTCACCCTCTCCCTCTTCTCCCCAACCCTTGTCCGTAAGTCTGTTCTCTATGTCTGTGTCTCCACTGCTGCTCTGGGAACAGGTTCATCAGTCCCATCCTTCTAGATTCCATATATATGTGTTAATAAATGATATTTGTTTTTCTCTTCCTAACTTACTTCACTCTGTATAATAGGCTCTAGGTTCATCCACCTCATTAGAACTGATTCAAATATATTCCTTTTATTGTTGAGTAGTATTCCAATGTATATGTGTACCACAGCTTCTTTATCCATTCATCTGTTGATGGACGTCTAGGTTGCTTCCATGTCTTGGCTATTGTAAATAGTGCTGTAATGAACGTTGGGGTACATGTGTCTTTTTCTGTTTTGGTTTCTTCAGGGTATATGCCTAGAACTGGGATTGCTGGGTCATATGGTGTTTTTATGCCTAGTTTTTTAAGGAATCTCCATACTTTTTACCATAGTGGCTTTATCAATTTAAATTCCCACCACCAGTACAAAAGGGTTCCCTTTTCTCCACACCCTCTTCAGCACTTGTTTTTTGTATTTTTTAATGTGACCATTCTGTTTGGTGTGAGGTGATATCTCATTGTAGTTTTGATTTGCATTTCTCTAACAATGAACAATGTCAAACATCTCTTTATGTATTTATTAGCCATCTATGTGTCTTCTTTGGAGAAATATCTGTTTAGGTCTTTTGACCACTGTTTGATTGGGTTGTTTGTTTTTCTGGTATTGAATTGTATGAGCTGCTTCTATATTTCGAAAATTAATCCTTTGTCAGTTGTTTCACTTGCTATGGTTTTCTCCAATCCTTAGGGTTGTCGTTTCACCTTGTTTATAGTTTCCTTTGCTGTGAAAAAGCTTTTAAGTTTAATTAGGTCCCACTTATTTATTTTTGTTTTTATTTCCATTATTCTAGGTGAGTCATAAAGGATCTTGCTATGGTTTATATCACACAGTGCTTTGCCCATGTTGTCTTCTGAGTTGCATAATTTCTGATCTTACATTTAGGTCTTTAATCCACTTTTAGTTTATCTTTGTGTTCAGTGTTAAGATGTGTTCTAATTTCATTCTTTTGCACATAGTTGTCCAGTTCTTCCCTTACCACTTCTTGAAGAGAGTATATTTTTCCCATTGTATATTCTTGCTTCCTTTGTCAAAGATACAGTGTCCATATGTGCATGGATTTATCTCTGGGCTTTCTATCTTGTTACATTGGCCTGTACTTCTGTGTTTTTGTTTTTGGTTGTTTTTTTTTTTTTTGCCAGTACCATACTGTCTTGATGACTGTAGCTTTGTGGTATAGACTGAAATCAGATAAGTTGATTGCTCCTGCTCCATTCTTCTTTCTCAAGATTGCTTTGGCTGTTTGGGATCTTTTGTGTTTCCATACAAATTGTGAATTTTTTTGTTGTTCTAGTTATGTGAAAAATGTCATTGGTAATTTGATAGAGATTGCATTGAATATGTGGATTGCTTTTTGTAGTACAGCCAATTTCACAATATTGATTCTTCCAACCCAGGAGCATGGAATATCCCTCTGTCTGTTTATGTCATCTTTGGTTTCTTTCATAAGTGTCTTATAGTTTTCTATATATAGCTATTTTGTCTTATCATTGCTTTTCTTCCAAAGAGCAAGTGTCTTTAGATTTTATGGCTGCAGTCACCATCTACAGTGATTTTTGAGCCCAAGAAAATAAAAATAAAGAAAGTTTCTAGGACATAACTAAATACTGTTGAGTCATCTGAATCAAGGCCATTATTAAAGCCATGGTGGGGATGACATAACCAAGAGATGTGATTCTCAACTTGGGCTGCACTTTAGAATCCTCTGTGCTATGTGCTAAGTCACTTCTGTCATGTCTGACTCTTTGCAACCCTATGGACTGTAGCCCACCAGGCCCCTTTGTCCATGGGATTCTCCAGGCACGAATACTGGAGAGGGTTTCCATTTCCTCCTCCAGGGGATTTTCCCCACCCAGGGGTCAAATCCAAGTCTCTTAAGTCTCCTGCATTGGTAGATGAGGTCTTTACCACTAGAAAGGGCTTTTAAAAATCCCAATAGCCAGGCTTTCCACAAAATTAATTAAGGAAACTATTACAAGGAAACTCCAGAATCAATATTTTTAAGGCTCTTTATCTATATGATTTCCTAGAGGTAGACATGTTTAAGAACCACTGGCTTAGAGGGAAAGCACAGAGCAGAAGATGAAGAAGTGCTAGAATGAAGAGTTGAGAATTCTGATACTAAATGGCCTGGTTGAGGAAAAGGAAGCTGCAAAGAAGACAAAGGAGTGACCAAGAGATCCAGGGGAAAACAAGAGAATGTTGAATTGTAAAAGTGAAGAGGAAAAGGGAAGGAGATGCCAGCAATGGTGAATGATGCTGAGAGGTAACAGGTAAGGACTGAAAACATCCATTGGGGACAATCATTGAGAGGTCAATGGTGACCTTTACAGGAGCTATTTGTTGATGTGATGGAGTCAGAAGCCAGATTACTCTGAGAACAGAGGTGGACTGAGAACACCAAGTACGAGGGCTCTTTTCAGAAATTTGGCTGCTAAGTAATAGTAGATTAAGGAGATCATAGAGTAGAGAAATTTTTATTTTGTTTTTGCAAATGAGAACCATCTGAGCATGTTAAAAAGTTAAAAGAAAACAACAGTTTAATATAAAAGCTATGGTAATATGCATTTCTTGAGAAGATGGGGGAAATGAAAAACAAAAATAGGTGAAGGGACTGTATTTTGATAGGAAGAGGGTATGGCTCCTCTATTGTAATGGGAGGGAATACACATAGGTAAATTATCATGTGCAGTGGTAGGAAGAGAAAGTTCTTGTGCAAGACTCATTTTGCATATGAAAGCAGCTCTAAAATTCCTAGTTAACCCATGTCCATAGTTTTGCTTCCCAAGTTATATTTCTCATAAGGACTGACTTATCCATAGCCTGAGTCTGTTATCCATGTGTGTTAAATATTAATGTTATTGGATTGTATTTCTTTCCAAAGTCCATGCTCATATAACCACCATGGATTCATTAATTCATGTAATTCATTAATTCAAGTAAGCAAGAGGTATTCCCTAGCTGAATATTTAGGGGTTATATCCCTGATGTCAAAACTCATACATTTATCAACAAAGGTTTGCCTCATGCCTACCTCATGCCAAGCATGGCACTGAGAATAGAAAATAAAAAAGTGAACAAGATAGGGAATTCAAAATTCCTTCTTAACTTGTTCTTATCCCAAGAGACTCATCACTTAGAATACTAATGACTAGTAAAAAACTTATGAAGAATAAATCCATTCTTTTTTATGGCTGGGTAATATTCCATTGTACCACATCTTCTTTATCTATTCCTCTATCAGTGATTATTTAGGTTGCTTCCAGAACTTGGCTATTGTGAACAGTGCTGCAAAGAACATTTGGATGCATGTATGCTTGGAGAAGGCATTGGCGAACCACTCCAGTACTCTTGCCTGGAAAATCCCATGGACGGAGCAGCCTGGTAGGCTGCAGTCCATGGGGTCACTGAGGGTCAGACACGACTGAGCGACTTCACTTTCACTTTTCACTTTCACGCATTGGAGAAGGAAATGGCAACCCACTCCAGTGTTCTTGCCTGGAGAATCCCAGGGACGGGGGAGCCTGGTGGGCTGCCATCTATGGGGTCGCACAGAGTTGGACACAACTGAAGCGACTTAGCATGCTTTCAGATCATGTTTTCCTCTGGATATATGCCCAGGAGTGGGATTGCAGGGTCATATGATAGTACCATTCTTAGTTTTTTAAGGAAACTTTATACTATTCTCTATAGTGGCTGCATGAACTTACATTCCCATCAATAGTGTAGGAGGGTTCCCTTCTCTTCAGACTCTCTCCAGCATCTATTGTTTGTGGATTTTTTGATGATAGTCATTTTGACAGATGCAAGGTGACATCTCATTGTTGTTTTTATTTGCATTTCTCTAGTAATTAGCAATGTTGAACACGTTTTTATGTGCCTCTTGGCCATCTGTTTGTCTTCTTTGGAGAAATGTCTGTTTAGGTCATTTGCCCATTATTTGATTTTTTTTTGTAATGCTGTTAAGCATCTTGAGCTGTTTGTGAATTTTGGAGACTAATCCTGTTGGTCATATAATTTGCAATTATTTTCTCCCAATCTGTAGATTATCTTTGTGGTTTTTTTGTTTGTTTGTTTGTTTCTTTTGCTGTGTAAAAGCCTTTGAATTTAAGTAGGTCCTATTTGTTTATTTTTGTTTCTATTTCCATTATTCTGGGAGATGGATTGAAAAAGATATTGCTGCAATTTGTGTCAGAGAGACTTCTGCCTATGTTTTCCTCTAGGAGTTTTATAATGTTTGTCTCACACCAATCAATCCTAAAGGAAATCAACCCTGAATATTCATTGGAAGGACTGATGCTGAAGTGGAAGCTCCAATACTTTGGCCACCTGAGGTGAAGAGCCAATTATTTGGAAAATACCCTGATGCTGGGAAAGATTGAGGGCAGAAAGAGAAGGGGGCAACAGAGGATGAGATGGTTGAATGGCATCACAGATTCAATGGACATGAGTTTGAGCAAACTCCAGGAGATAGTGAAGGACAGGGAAGCCTGGTGTGCTGCAGTCCATGGAGTTGCAAAGAATCAGACATAGTGACTGAACAAGAACAACAACTAATATTTAGGTATTTAGTCCATTTTGAGCTTATTCTGTGTTTGGTATTAAGGAATGATATAATTTCATTTTTTTTCCTGATGCATTTCTATATACTAACAACAAAAGACCAGAAAGAGAAATTCAAGAAGCAATTCCAGTTCTCATGACATCAAAAAGAATAAAATACCTAAACATAAACCTATCTAAGGAGACAAAAGACCTGTACTCTGAAAACTATAAAACTATTAGATGCTGATGAAAGAAATCAAAGAAGACACAAGCAGATCAAAAGATGTACCATGCTGTGGATTGGAAGAATTAGTATTGGCAAGAATATTGGAGTGGGTTGTCATTTCCTATTACTGTTTTCTTAATTGTTTCCTACTCCAGGGGGTCTTCCCAACCCACGGATCAAGCCTGTATCTTTTGCGTCCTCTGCCTTGGCAGGCAGATTCTTTACCACTGGGCCACCTGGGAAGTCCAATAACCATAGCCTTGCTTTATAGTAAAGAATTGAGGAGTCTTAACTTTCCATTTTCCCAAGAATTGCAGCAGACTCAAAATGACTTTCTGAATGAAATTCTGACTCTAGTTGCACGTCCTTTCTCAGTTCTCTTCAATCAAAACTGGAAATGGCCTTCCATTCTGGCAGATGTTTTATTATTAATAGGATGGTTCATTTTCACAAGAGGGGACTAATATTCTCTCATGCCTGGTACTTGAGAACTGGCCCACCCCAGAAATTTATCAGGAGATCTCATCCTGAAATCACTGTCAGGAAATCTTTCAAAAGCTCATGTAAGAGAGATAATTCCTCTGAAGGATTAATCTTGTAGCTCCCTGTCTCCAGGTTCTATGAAATTTTATCTTAAATCAAACAAGCCACTAGAGTATACTTTGGTGTAAAGCCAATAGAACTGGTATAAGAAGTAGCCTCAAGGAAAAACACGCTGTGTTTAATATGAAGATGATATTGATGAGTATTTGATATTCATTACACACTGTCTTCTCTAGGAAAATCCACCAAAGATTTCTCTTCTTTAGATCAGTGGTGGGCAGAAAGGGGAGTGTGTGAGTCTGTGTTTATGTGCTTCCCCCAAATTTTTAACTGGGGAGTATAATGTACTGAAAAGTGCATAATACAGTACAGTTTGACAGATGAATAGACTTGTGAAGCCCTATCCTGGTAAAAAAGAAAGTGAAAGTGTTAGTCGTCCAGTTGTGTCCCACCTTTTGGGACCCCATGGACTGTAGCCTGCCAGGTTCTTCTGTCCTTGGAATTCTTCCCCACCCAGGGATCGAACTTGGCTCTCCTGCACTGTAGGTGTATTCTTTACCACCTGAACCATCAGGGAACCCCACAATTCCTTCCTGCCTTTTCTGTCCTCTTTCTGTTCTCTGGATGGTTATTGTTATTCTAACTTTTATTGTAATTGCTTCCTGGCTTTCCTTTATGGTTTTAAACATGAATATGCATTTCTCAGCAATATAGTTTTTAATCTGTGTGTGTGTATATATATGTAGAATCACAACATATTAATTATTTCTTGCCTTTCCTTTTTTGTTCAATATTATATAATATTCATTCATGTTTCTGACTATAGCTGAAGCTTGTTCATTTTCTTTGCTGTATATTATATTCATGTATCAAAGTGCAGCTATTTGTTTATCCATTCTACAAGTGGTAGATATGTGAGCAATTTCCTTTTAGGAGTTATTGAGAATAATGATGTTTTTGACATTTTTGTAATGCATATAAAATAGTTTCTATGTAATAAACACATTAGAATATAATTTCTGGGCTTAAAAATAAATATTCATCTAAATACAATATATGTTTATTTATTTATGTGCATATGTTTGTATATGTATATTTCTAAAGTATTAGTATTCAGAATATTCAGAATAGCCTTCTAATGTGCTTCTTTTGATCATAGTTTGGTTTTACTGCATTGGTCTGTTACTCATTAAAAAGTTATGTTTCTCTCTTTGCACTTGTCTCTAGAAAACATAAAACTACATTTATTGCTAGCTGTGCACTGCAGAACTCTGGGGCATTTGGGGGGTGAGGGATGTCTAGGCCTGCTATAGGAGGAAGGGTGCAACCCTCTCACTGTGGTCATCCAAGCTTTGTTATGAAATATCATGGGCATACAAAGAAATATAGAGAATAATATCAGAATTGTTTTATCCATTGTACATATTGGTTTTCTGAATATGTTTTCATTTTAATAAAAATTGTATAGATTACAAAATGGAAACTTAAGGTGTAACTCACACAGAAAAAAAGTACAGAGCTGGGATCAGAGACCCAACTTTGTTGATCAATGCTTGGTGTAAGTCATTTTGTCTCTCTGATGCTGTTCACTCCTTACTGTAGTGAGGCTCAGATGACTAGATGACATGGTTATTCAAAGATATCCAATGAAGAGTCTTTAGTAAAATACTGAGGAGACTTCAAAAAACCACAGAGGCAGCTATCAGAGAGTCTTATGTCTTAGACTGTAGGGTCTGCACCAACATAGTTATTAATGTAAAGAAATTAATATATTCAAATTGTTTAAGATTATTGACAACAATATTTAACTCAGAGATTTTTGCTCTTAAATTTTGAAACATCTTGGCTTATGACATAGATGCAGTTTTAAAGTTTAAATCCATGTTGTACAGTTAAACTTTCATGTTGTACTTAAGAATATAGACTTTGAATTCAAATAGTTTGAGTTCAAGTTCAAACTGAGAAACCTTGTGCAAGTTACTTAGCCTCTTTAAGGCTAAAGTTCCTTGTTTGTGAAAGAGGCTAATAGTAACACCTACCACATTTGGTGGTTATAAGTGAAGGCAAAATGTTGGGCATCCAATAAGTGCTGGCTGCTATCAGATTATTCTGATTCATGGTCTACACTTCTCATCATCTTGGATGATTTTAATATCTATGTTGACATCCAACATACTGACTTCTGAGGTTTTTGATCTCTTCCTACTAATAACATTTATCTCCTCCACTTTAGCTACATGACTACTCTCTGGACCTTGTTATCAACAGGAGCTGTGTCTCCTCTGGTATAGCCTAATTACAATTTTCCCTCTATTAAAAAAAAACTATATTAATTATGAAACACTAGTTGTTGTAACAGATAAAACACAAAATATCAGTGTTTTACCACAATATGTTTATTCCTTACCCTGTTAGAGTCAAGGTGTGTGTTCCTAATTCATGGGCAGCTCTCATTCAACCAACTATTTAAAGATACAGGTTCCTTTTATCTCATGCCTTCACCATTTTCACCAGGTGACATCAGAGACTGACAAAGAAGGGAAAGTGCATGGCAGATGACATGTGGGAATTTTCGTGAGTCAGGTCTAGGATTAGAGTTCAATACTTCTACCCACAGTCCACTGTCCAGAACTCACACATGTTCATAATAAAGATAGGAAAAAATCTACCTGTGGTCCAGCAGAAAGAATGAATGCATTTGGTAAATAGCTAGCCAGTCTCTGCCATTCTATTTTCTTATCTGATCTTCAGTTTCCAGCCTCATCAAGATATATAATGCTTTCTTTCTTCTACTTCCTTCTTACTACCATCTCCCATTTTCTCTCCTCCTAGTCTAGCCTATTTCCCATAAATCAAGACTGAATTCTTTTAATGCCATCAGCTCCTTTATCCCTTTGTCACTTTGTTATACAAATATACATATTTAGAAAAATCTCAACCATAGATAGCTCTAACTACTCTCTTTCTCACCTAGTAGTGGCCACTACCAGGAAAGCACACACACACGCATACACACACACGGACACACACCAAGTGAAATGCTGCCACTACCGTGTAATGTTTTCTAAGATCAACCAGGCTCCCAATGTTGGTACATTACTTCTAACAATTTTAATATTCTACATATTTCTAATCAGCCCTCTTCCTCTTTTCCCACAGAGACCACCTCAGTTCCTAATCCCTCTAAACTGCTTAGAGGGATTTCTTCCTACTTAAGATTCAGTATATAACTTTGTTTCAAACATCACAGGGAAAATAGAAGTCACCATCCTTGGCCTACAGAGAATAGTCACTACACCATCTTTAAAAGATTTGTGTCTCCCAAATCACTTCAAAAGATGCTGCTGCTGCTGCTGCTGCTGCTGCTAAGTTGCGTCAGTCGTGTCCGACTCTGTGCGACCACATAGATGGCAGCCCACTAGGATCCCCTGTCCCTGGGATTCCCCAGGCAAGAACACTAGAGTGGGTTGCCATTTCCTTCTCCAATGCATGAAAGTGAAAAGTGAAAGTGAAGTCACTCAGTCGTGTCCGACTCTCAGCAACCCCATGGACTTCAGCCTACCAGGCTCCTCCGTCCATGGGATTTTCCAGGCAAGAGTACTGGAGTGGGGTGCCATTGCCTTTGCAGATGCCCCCTAATCAATGTCCAATGCCTGGTGAAGTGAGGGTCATACAGTTAGAGTATAGAATTGTGAGGCTTTCTGGATAAATCCATTCTAAGATTGCTGTCTCCTCAGTCTTTGAATTTCTTCTTCCCCATGTAACAAGGAACTTCTGGCAACTTATTTTCATGTAGCATGGGCCACTGTCATGTCTAGGATTTATATCACTATGCAAATAGAATAGTGATAGAATACATTGAGCCAACATACTGAGTTCAGACGTTCTGGTTGGTTCATGCATATTAACAAATTTAGTCTCACTTAGAAGTCTGCTCCTTTTTCCTTGATCCTAGATGTTCAGATTCCCTTCAAATTGATCTTTACTAAATTTTGCTGAAATAATTAGCAAGTTCTTACAATTCCAGTTGGTATTGAAATAATCTCCTCCTGGGTTTAACTTTGCAATTGGCTCACAATACACATTCTGGGATATGATTCTTAATATAAAACCTGGCAGGGAATGGAGACATTTGTGTGATTGGGAAAGAGGAGAGTTGGCTCCTTGCTGGGTTATTGTAAAGCCTATAGTAGAGAAAACAGCTTCATCAAAGAGGGAAAAGGACTGCTTTTCAGAGCAAGCAAGGGTCAGGGGAAATTGAAGACTTAGAGGACTGTGCATTGTCATTATAGATTATAGGTGAACATCATGTGTCAACTTGACTGGGTCATGGGGTGCCCAGTCATTTGATCAGACATTATTCTTTAGTGTGTCTGTGACTGTTTCTGGATGACATTAAAGTGTGAATTGGTAGACTGAGTAAAGCAGATTGCCCTGCCTAATATGGATGGGCCTCATCTAATCTGCTGAAGGCCTGAATAGAATAAAAAGGCTCAGTATGGGAGATTTCACTCTCTATGCCTGTGTTTGAGCTGGAACTTTGGCCTTTTCCTACCTCAGTAAGACTGCTTCTGCTGCTAAGTCGCTTCAGTCGTTTCTGACTCTGTGCGACCCCATAGACAGCAGCCCATCAGGCTCCACCGTCCCTGGGATTCTCCAGGCAAGAACACTGGACTGGGTTGCCATTTCCTTCTCCAATGTGTGAAAGTGAAAAGTGAAAGTGAAGTCGCTCAGTCGTGTCCGACTCTTAGCGACCCCATGGACTGCAGCCCACCAGGCTCCTCCGTCCATGGGATTTTCCAGGCAAGAGTACTGGAGTGGGGTGCCATTGCCTTCTCCGTCAGTAAGACTAGAACTTAAAAAACATTGACTCTCCTGGGCCTCCAGCTTGCTGACTGCAGATTTTAGACTCCTCAGCTTCCATAATCATGTGAGCCAATTCCTTATAATAAATTAATCTTTCGTGCTCTGTGTGTGTGTGTGTCTCTCTCTCTACTTCTATCTATCTATCTATGTATATCTATGGGCTTCCCAGGTGACACTGGTGATAAATAACTCTCCTGCCCATACAGGAGACATAAAGGACATGTGTTCAATCCCTGGGTTGAGAAGATACCCTGGAGAAGGGCATGGCAACCCATTCCAGTATTCTTCTCTGGAGAATCCCATGGACAGAGAGCCTGGTGGGCTACAGTCCATAGGGTCACAAAGAGTCAGACATAACTGAAGCAACTTAGTGATCTATATTTTGCTGGAGAACCAGACTAACTCATCATCCAACTCTTCCCATAGATTTCTATTTTTGTTGAGAGCTTACCTCTTGTTGATGCATGCCTTCACTTTCACATAAGAGACCCAGAACATCAATGATATCAATGATCTTGTAATTTGGCAATCTAAAGAATCAAATTTGTGTTCGGTTTTAGCCTTTCAACAATAGATAATTAGACCTAGATAAATCATAATTTTCAGCCTGTCCCTGAATTAGAAATTTGAACTTGACATTCTCTTTAAGTTGTATAGCTGAAATAGAAGCAATCATCCTAGCCTATAAAATTTGATTTTTTCAAGTTTTCTATAAAGTTGTATGGTAACTGTCACTTGGTTTTCCGAAACCTTGTCTTCAATGAGCACTCGGTTTCAGAAAAAATGACAGCTGATAAATTAATCCATTCTTTTGTTGCCCTGTGCCATGATCCAATCAAGTCCCACCATCTAATGCATCTAGCATACTGCATTTGGCCCAGCCAGTCTGGATAATGGATCCCATATTCCCCTTCTCTTTGTTGTTATGTAAAACCTGTCTTAGTGCAAATTTTTGCATAAGTCCAATTCTTTTGGCTGCCAATGAAAAGCAACTCTCACTTGCCTGGCTTTAAAAATCAAGAAATCCCAAGGTAGTATGGCTTCAGGGTAGGGTATTTCAGGGGCTTATTTGCATCCCTATGAATTCAAGTTTGTTTCAGCTTTCCATTCTGCCATCCTTAGCATATCACTTTTGCCCCTGGGCCAGTCTCTCAATGGTCACAAGATGGCTGCTACAGTTCCAGAGAGCTTGTGCAGACTTTACAGGTTCCAACAGAAGAACAAGTAAAATCGTTTCCAGGAGTAACCCCACCCTTATCTTATCGGCCAGAACTGGGTTATATATCATACATAAATCAATTGCTGACAGGAAAAATGGAAAATCATAATCAGCTTCCCCAACACAGGAGTTATCCTTCTCTGGGCACATGGCTACCATGAAGAAAGTGGATATAAGGACAAAATCAGGAATCTGCCTACAAAGAAGAAACGGGGACCACAGCCTGAGTAGATAACCAATGGTGTCTGCCCTGATGATAATGTTTATAGACGACAATTAGAGGATGGTCCACACTTGCTTTTTCATTCTTGCTATCCAGTCTCCACCCTGATGAAAGAAGAGATTTTTTTTCAAGTTTTTAAAATTTATTTATTTTAATTGGAGGCTAATTATTTTACAATATTGTAGTGGTTTTTGCCATACATTGACATGAATTAGCCATGGGTGTATGTGTGTTTCCCATCCTGAACCCTCCTCCCATCTCCCTCCCCATCCCATCCCTCTGGGTCATCCCAGTGGACCAGCCCTGAGCACCCTGTCTCATGCATCAATCCTGGACTGGCGATCTATTTCGTATATGATAATATACATGTTTCATTGCTATTCTCTCAGATCATCCCACCCTTGCCCTCCCCACAGAGTCCAACAGACTGTTCTATACATCTGTGTCTCTTTCACTGTACCACATACTGGGTTATCATTACCATCTTTCTAAATTCCATATATATGTGTTAATAAACTGCATTGGTGTTTTTCTTTCCGACTTACTTCACTCTGTATAATAGGCTCCAGTTTCATCCACCTCATTAGAACTGATTCAAATGTGTTCTTTTTAATAGCTGAGTAATATTCCATAGTGTATATGTACCATAGCTTTCTTATCCATTTGTCTGCTGATGGACATTTAGGTTGCCTGCATGTCCTGGCTATAATAAACAGTGCTGCAATGAACATGGGGTGTCTCTCTCAGTTCTGGTTTCCTCAGTGTGTATGCCCAGCAGTGGGATTCCTGGGTCGTATGGCAGTTCTATTTCCAGTTTTTTGAATCTCCACACTGTTCTCCATAGTGGCTGTACTAGTTTGCATTCCCACCAACAGTGTAAGAGTGTTCCTTTTTCTCTCCACCCTCTCCAGCATTTATTGTTTGTAGATTTTTTTTGATAGCAGCCATTCTGACCGGCATGAGATGGTACCTCATTATGGTTGTGATTTGCATTTCTCTGATAATGAGTGATGTTGAGCATCTTTTCATGTGTTTGTTAGCCATTTGTACCATTTGTATGTCTTCTTTGGAGAAATGTCTGTTTAGTTATTTGGCCCATTTTTTGATTGGGTGGTTTATTTTTCTGGAGTTGAGCTGCTGGAGTTGCTCGTGTTTTTGAGATTAATTCTTTGTCCATTGCTCGTTTGCTATTATTTTCTCTCATTCTGAAGGCTGTCATTTCACCTTCCTTATAGTTTCCTTCGTTGTGTAAAAGCTTGTAAGTTTAATTAGGTCACATTTGTTTATTTTTGCTTTTATTTCCATTACTCTGGGAAGTGGGTCATAGAGGATTCTGCTGTGATTTATGTCGGAGAGTGTTTTGCCTATGTTTTCCTCTATGAGTTTTATAGTTTCTGTTCTCATGTTTAGATCTTTAATCCATTTTGAGTTTATTTTTGTGAATGGTGTTAGAAAGTGTTCTAGTTTCATTATTTTACAAGTGTTTGACCAGTTTCCCCAGCACCACTTGTTAAAGAGATTGTCTTTTCTCCATTGTGTATTCTTGCCTCCTTTGTCAGAGATAACGTGTCCATAGGTGAGTAGATTTATCTCTGGGCTTCCTATATTGTTCCATTGATCTACATTTCTATCTTTGTGCCAATATCATACTGTCTTGATGACTGTGGCTTTGTAGTAGAGCCTGAAGTCAGGCAGGTTGATTCCTCCAGTTCCATTCTTCTTTCTCAAGATTGCTTTGGCTATTCGAGGTTTTTTGTATTTCCATACAAACTGTGGAATTATGTGTTCTGTTTCTCTGAAAAATACCATTGGTAGCTTTATATGGATTGCGTTGAATCGATAGATTGTTTTGGGTAGTACACTCATATTCACTATATTGATTCTTCTGATCCATGAACATGGTATATTTCTCCATCTATTTGTGTCCTCTTTGATTACTTTCATCAGTGTTTTATAGTTTTCTATATATAGGCCTTTAGTTTCTTTAGGTAGATATATTCCTAAGTATTTTACTCTTTTCATTGCAATGGTGAATGGAATTTTTTACTTAATTTCTCTTTCTGTTTTCTCATTGTTAGTGTATAGGAATGCAAGAGATTTCTGTGTGTTAATTTTATATTCTGAAACTTTACTCTATTCAATGATTAGCTCTAGTAATTTTCTGGTGGTGTCTAGGGTTTTCTATGTAGAGGATAACATCATCTGCAAACAGTGAGAGTTTTACTTCTTCTTTTCCAATCTGGATTTCCTTTATTTCTTTTTCTGTTCTGATTGCTGTGGCTAAAACTTCCAAAACTATGTTGAATAGTAGTGGTGAGAGTGGGCATCCTTGTCTTGTTCCTGACTTTAGGGAAAATGCTTTCAATTTTTCACCATTGAGGATAATGTTTGCTGTGGGTTTATCATATAATGGCTCTTATGATATTGAGGTATATTTCTTCTATGCCTGCTTTCTGGAGGGTTTTTATCATAAATGGATGTTGAATTTTGTCAAAGGCTTTCTCTGCATCTATTGAGATAATCATATTGTTTTTATCTTTCAATTTGTTAATGTGGTATATCACATTGATTGATTTGTGAATATTGAAGAATCCTTGCATCCCTGGGATAAAGCCCACTTGGTTATGATGTATCATCTTTTTGATTTGTTGTTGGATTCTGTTTGCTAGAATTTTGTTAAGGATTTTTGCATCTATGTTCATCAGTGATATTGGCCTGTAGTTGTCTTTTTTGGTGGCATCTTTGTCAGGTTTTGGTATTAGGGTGATGGTGGCCTCATAGAATGAGTTTGGAAGTTTACCTTCCTCTGCAATTTTCTGGAAGAGTTTGAGTAGGATAGGTGTCAGCTCTTCTCTAAATTTTTGGTAGAATTCAGCTGTGAAGCCATCTGGTCCTGGGCTTTTGTTTTTTGGAAGATTTCTGATTACAGTTTCGATTTCCGTGCTTGTGATCAGTCTGTTAAGATTTCCTATTTCTTCCTGGTTAAATTTTGGAAAGTTATACTTTTCTAAGAATTTGTCCATTTCTTCCAAGTTGTCCATTTTATTGGCATATAGTTGCTGATAGTAGTCTCTTATGATCCTTTGTATTTGTGTGTTGTCTGTTGTGATCTCTCCATTTTCATTTCTAATTTTGTTGATTTGATTCTACTCCCTTTGTTTCTTGATGAGTCTGGCTAATGGTCTGTCAATTTTATTTATCTTCTCCAAGAACCAGCTTTTGGCTTTGTTGATTTTTGCTAAGGTCTCTTTTGTTTCTTTTGCATTTATTTCTGCCCTAATTTTTAAGATTTCTTTCCCTCTTCTAACCCTGGGGTTCTTCACTTTTTCCTTTTCTAGTTGCTTTAGGTGTAGAATTAGGTTATTTATTTGACTTTTTTCTTGTTTCTTGAGGTAAGCCTGTATTGCTATGAACCTTCCCCTTTGCAGTAGATTTTGACTAAGGGAAGTGCTCAACAGTGGGGTAGACAGATGGATCAGAGAACACAAAGCACTCATCATCTCCTACAATGAACACCTCAGTCTCCAGAGCGAGCAGAGAAGTTCTCTGTGAACAAAGACATTTAGGTCTCAGTGCTACCTTGGGGAATGCTCTCAAGCCTGTCTAAAATTCCAGTCATCCAGACCAAAGAGAATAAGTAGAGGAGAACTCTATTCCTTCTTATAAGTATACACATAATCTTATAGCTCACCCAAAGGAAACACAGTTCCCTTTATTAATCAAAAGACTAACATACATTGCAGAGAGCTCCTCTTAGACAGTAGAAAAGATGGGGAAAGTTTGGAAGGAATGAGAACCTATTTCTCTTTGCAAACATACTTCACATTTCTCCTAGATCTGGTGAGATTTTCACCCACAGGGTGCCTTCGGTATTTAGTAACCTGATCTCAAGTGCAGGCAGAAGTCTAAAAATAACTGGCCCTGAGGACAGACTGTGGGGGTCCCTGATATTTGTGGACCACATGGACAACTCGCATCCTTGTGAGGGAGTCACTGTGAATTTTCAGTTCTGTGTGGTTGTCAGGGTGCAAAGATGGTTTGGTCGTGCAGTCTCCCCTGAACCAATGTGCCTAGCCCCTTGCCTATGCACAGAAATACAGGGCTGAGCCTGCTCTGCACTGGGCCAAGCAGGCACTCAGACTGGACAGTGCTCTGAATGCCACAGAAAGTACAGTGGTGTGATGTTTGCTTCTTTGCTTCACATACTCATGAACTCACCTCCACCCCAGCCCTAACTTCACACTCCCACCTGAACACTCAACATCTCAGTTTCTCTGGAGTGATCTTTTTAGCTGAGTTGTTTTGCATTCACATTTTTTAAATTTCAGATCCTTACAACAGTTCTGAGAGGTGGCTCGAAAAGTGGACATTGATTCACTGTGGGAAGGGACAGCTCAGGGACATTCATTCTGTTGCCCAAGGTCACAGTCAATAAGTAGAGAATATACAAGATCACCTTCTCCTTTCCACATACCAGAACTCTGCCAGGTTTAGGGTCCTGGGTAAGAATGACAACCTCTGAATATGGTTGCCACAATTGTATAACATAACTGACCAGGGCTAGAAAATATTTTATAGATCATCTGTCCTATTTTTCCCACATCAGTTTGTTTACTCACAGTATACCCAGCCAAACATACCATGAATATTTCTGACTGAAACAAAAGAGTAAAGAAGGGGAAAAAGGAGGCCCCTAAAGTGGAGGAGCTAACATTCAAAGCCATATCCATCTGATTTCAAAACCAACTTCATTCCATTAGGCAACATTGCCCCCTGTGTGTATGCACTTGTGTATGTATATACCCATCAGTTCAGTTCAGTTGCTGAGTCATGTCTGACTCTTTGTGACCCCACGGACTACAGTACACCAGGCTTCCCTATCAGTCACCATCTACCAGAGCTTGCTCAAACTCATGTCCATTGAGTCGATGATGTCATCCACCATTTCATCCTCTGTTATTCCCTTCTCCTCCTACCCTCAATCTTTTCCAGCATCAGAGTCTTTTCCAATGAGTCAGTTCTTTGCATCAGGTGGCCCAAGTATTGGAGTTTCAGCTTCAGCATCAGTCCTTCCAATGAATATTCAGGACTGATTTCCTTTACGATTGATTGGTTTGATCTCCTTGTGTCCAAGGGACTCTCAAGAGTCTTCTCCATTTTTTGATTGGGTCATTTATTTTTCTGGAGTTGAGCTGTAGGAGTTGCTTGTATATTTTTGAGATTAGTTGTTTGTCCGTTGCTTCATTTGCCATTTTGGATGCTTGGGGCTGGTGCACTGGGACGACCCAGAGGGAGGGTAGGGGAGGGAGGAGGGAGGAGGGTTCAGGATGGGGAACACGGGTATACCTGTGGCGGATTCATGTCGATATTTGGCAAAACTAATACAATATTGTAAAGTTTAAAAATAAAATCAAATTAAAAAAAAAAAAAGTCTTCTCCAACGTCACAGTTCAAAAGTATCAATTATTCAGTACTCAGCTTTCTTTATGCTCCAAATCTTGCATCCATACATGACTACTGGAAAAAACATAATTTGACTCGACTGACCATTGACAGCAAAATAATGTCTCTGCTTTTTAATATGCTGTTTAGGTTGGTCACAGCTTTTCTTCCAAGGAGCAAGCGTCTTTTAATTTCATGGCTACAGTCACCATCTGCAGTGATTTTGGAGCCCAAGAAAATAGTCTTTCCCTGTTTCCACTGTTTCCCATCTATTTGCCATGAAGTGATGGGACCAGATGCCATGATCTTCATTTTTTGAATGCTGAGTTTTAAGCCAGTTTTTTCACTCTCCTCTTTCACTTTCATCAAGAAGCTCTTTAGTTCCTCTTTGCTTTCTACTATAAGGGTGATGTCATCTGTATATCTGAGGTTATTGATATTTCTCCCTGCAATCTTGATTCCAGCTTGTGCTTCATCTGGTCCAGCATTTCGCATGATGTACTCTGCATATAAATTAAATAAGCAAGGTGACAATATACAGCTTTGATGTACTCCTTTCCCAATTTGGAACCAGTCTGTTGTTCCATTTCCGGTTCTAACTGTTGCTTCTTGACCTGCATACAGATATCTTAGGAGGCAGGTAAGGTGGTCTGGTATTCCCATCTCTTTAAGTATTTTCCACAGCTTGTTGTGATCCACACAAAGGCTTTAGCATAGTCAATGAAGCCGAAATAAATGTTTTTTTGGAATTATCCTGCTTTTTCTATGATCCAACAGATGTTGGCAATTTGATCTCTAGTTCCTCTGCCTTTTTTAAATCCAGCTTGAACGTCTGGAGGTTCTCAGTTCACATATTGCTGAATCCTAGCTTGGAGCATTTTGAGCATTATTTTGCTAGCACACGAGATGAATGCAATTGTGAGGTAGTTTGAACATTATTTGGCATTGCCTTCCTTTGGGGTTGGCATGAAAATTGACCTTTTCCATTCCTGTAGCCACTGCTGAGTTCTCCATATTTGCTGGCATATTGTGTACAACACTTTAACAGCATCATCTTATAGAATTTGAAATAGCTCAACTAGAATTCCATCACCACCACTAGCTTTGTTCATAGTGATGCTTTCTAAGGTCCACTTGACTTCACACTCCAGGATGTCTGGCTCTAGGTGAGTGATCAGAGTGATCACACCATCATGTTTATCTGGGTCATTAAGATCATTTTTGTACAGTTCTTCTGTGTACAGTCATATATAACTATATTTTTTTGTAAAAAAGAGATGGTGGTGTTGAGAAAGAGTTTAGCAAATTAGCAGTCACAGGACCAGACCTACAAGCCAGGGCTCTGGATGCTCTGTTTGCTCCTCACTCTCTCCCCTCATGATGCCTGCACCTGCAAGGCCCTTCATTTCTGAACTCATTCTCATTTACCAGGGAAAGTAATTACATTTATGAGCAGCAACTCTTGATTTGAAGCCTTTCAATTGAAAACTATGGGGAGGAAGTAATCAAATTGAATCAAAGTCACAGCATTTAAAGTGCTGATGTACATCAGGGCCCTTTTTTCTTTTTCCAGTGTGTTTATGAACAAAATTAATCATGAACACTTTCACCTTAGAGACCCACTGAGCTGGAGTTGGAATGAAACATTTTGTGCAGTGAGAAATCCACTCAAATATTCAAATTGAGAATAAGAGACTAAAAATATTTCCTCTAAAGGCATGGGATATTTGCTTCACAAAGATCACAGGTTTTATCATTCTATAGGTTCTTGGGGGCACATAGCCTGGTTGCCCAGACAGCATCTGAACCAGAGTTTATGAAAATGAGACAATTCTACATTTGGAGGTAAAAATGTTTGTAAGAGAAGTATCCACTAGCCAAATGGAGCTTTTTGACCTTGTTTTCTATTTTCAAATGTCTGACCCTCTCCCTTCTGTTGACATAAGCATCTGCAGTTGCCTTGGAGAGCAAGCAACCTGCTTTTGGGTATCTGACCTACAGGAAGGATATTGGACTGAAGAGCTTATTTTGCTGGCCAGGAATGATCCCGAGGAAACCTGCTCCTCAGATGCATTCTGTGATGCTGCCCCTCTGACTGACAATCACAGGATATCCAAAAAGCTTCAGAATCTACTTATAGACTGCAAATGGTCACAGAAGGGTGGGGACAGGGCGAATGTAAATATAGTTTTTCATGCATCATGTTATTGAATTCTTCCAACTGTCCTGGGGAGTAGGAGATGTTGTCTCCATTTTACAAATGAGGTAACTGTGACTTGGAGATATTAAATGGTAAGAGTTCAAAAACTAAATAAAGGCAAAAGAACTAGGTTCAAATCCCAAGCTCTTTCCACTATGTGAGACCAGCTAATTTATCTGTTTGAGAGTATGATGATCTATCCTTTTCTGAATGGTGACTGGCCTATTCTGAGGATCAACTGAGAGATCAAGTGAAATGCAAGAGACCCAGTCGGCACACAACTGGACTCTGTCCCAGAGCCGAAGATCTCAGCCAAACTTGACAACCATTACACCAAAGGCACATGCACTGGAAGACTGGGTGAGGGCTGGCTCTTAGAAGTAGCCCTGGAAATCTGCTCCCTGGGTCTGAGAATCAACTCCAAGTCCCTACCCTCAGTGCTAATGATCAGATAATTTCCATTTTCCAAAATCTTTCTATGTGTTCCTTCTGCTGTGTCCAAACGCTCCTCACCTCCTGCTGAGAATGCCCCACCTCCTGCTTTTTGCAAGTGTCATCCGCTCCTTTTCAAGTTGCAGCTCTAATGACCTCTTCTTTGGCAACATTTCCTTTACTATCTTATCTCTCAGGGATGGCTCTCATCTCAGTACATTGCTAGAAGCCTTCCTGTACCTTCTTAATCTTCATACTCATCTTGACAGTCTAAACAAGACTAAAGAACAGATTCAGGTCCTGACATGCTTTTACTTTGCACACTACAATTGCAACTCCTGCCATTTCTCCAGCCTCATTCCATACCAGGCTCGAAACTCTTGCCTCTTCTCCCAGTCCCTTGAATACACCTAGCTCTCTCCTATGTTAGATTTCACATACTTCTATTCCCTCAGCCTAGGTCCTTCCACTGCATCCCCCTCGCTCCCCATCTTCCCATGCAGAATATTTCTTGTCACTGACATCTCTGCTCAAATTCCCCCTCCAGAAGACCTCCCTGACCACACTAAGTAGTTCACCCTCCCAAATGCCCACTATCACTCTCTAACCCAGATGCTGGGTTAGAGCATCTGTCGCCCCTTGACATTACCTTGCTCATTGATTCAGTTGTTTGCTTATCATCTGGAAGTCCATACTGGGTGTGAGTTACAGGCTCACAATGATCATATGTATTTGTTTCTCACTGGCTTCTTAGTGCCCAGGACAATCATTGACTGAATGACATGAAAGAAGGAAGGAGATAGGGAGAAAGAAAAGGAAAAGTAGAAGCCTGTGACATTGGCAGTGTGGTACCATGCTTTATAATCTTAGCTTTATATGTTTCATATATTTTATCTTGTTTAAGTCTCATAACAGCACTAAGAAATAGATAAGGTAAGCCTCATTTATAGACAGAAATTGCTAACACTTCAAATGCTCTCTTCTCAAAGGAACTGATTGATAAATGAAGAGGCACAGAATCATATTTGCAGAGGCAAGATTTGAACTTGAAGAGTCTGGCTCCAGACCTGTGCTTTTTGCAAAGATCTCAGATACAGAGTTCAGTCCCTTACATCATAAAGGTCTCAGAGATTTGATCACTGAGGATTGGATCTCAGAATTTTGCTGCCCTTGCTTTTCCTTCTATACAATACCAAGTCCTAGTTTTGGGAACTAGCAGGAACTGGATTTCAGGGAAGAGAAGCAAGTTGTAAAGAAGAAAGGGGCCAGGATAAAACTTCCCCTACTTTCTCCTGCAATGGGTGGCTTGCTGTTGTCCCTCCAAATCAACTCCCCACCCTTATCTGTGTCCAGGAAGACATATCAGCAAGGATCACACTAAAGAACACTCTTATCCTCTTGCTGCTGTGTTCAGCTATTGGAGTACACACTGGCAGGGTGGGAAGGGAAGTTATTTAACCCCTCAGTACACTCTTGGGGAAGGTACAGGTCACATCTCCTGCAGGGTAGCCCTCTCCTCCTCTCCTTGAGGTTCCTGACCCTTCAGTATAGGGGCATGTGACATGACAGCACCCCTCTGTGACTAGCCCCCGGCCAATGCAAGATCCACTGTCTCTGGTGGTTTCCTCATACCCTGAATGTCCTCTAATTATGTGTTCCTCAAGAGACAAGGATATTCTGGACACAGACAGCCCCAGTCATATTTACTTGTTTGCAAGGTAGAATATGTGGCTTCCCAGGTGGCGTGGTGGTAAAGAATTCCCCTGCCAATGCAGGAGACACAAGAGACTCTGTTTCAATCCCTGGTTAAGGAAGACCCCCTGGAGAAGGAAATGCTAATCCACTCTGGTGTTCTTGCCTAGAAAGTTCCATGGACAAAGGAGCCTGGCAGGCTACAGGCCATGGGGTCGCAAGGAGTCAGACACAATAGAGCACCTCCCCACCCCACCCCCACACATACACACATAAAGTGGAGTATAGCTGTAGAGGTTCCTTTCTAAACCAGGTGATTTTTTTGCTAGGAGGCTAGCCTTTTATAAACTTATTTTTGAAGATGGGCCCTTCTGCTATGAACTTCATCTGTCACCATTTAGAGTTATGAAAACATTATTAACTGTATTCCCTGTGCTGTAAATTATACCCCATGACCTATTTATTTTATAACTGAAAGTTAAGGGTTTCCCTTGTAAAAGCAAACACCCTTTTCCAACAATACAAGAGAAGACTCTACAAATGGACATCACCAGATGGTCGACACTGAAATCAGATTGATTATATTCTTTACAGCCAAAGATGAAGAAGCTCTATACAGTCAGCAAAAACAAGAGCAGGAGCTGACTGTGGCTCAGATCATGAACTCCTAATTGCCAAATTCAGACTGAAATTGAAGAAAGTGGAGAAAACCACTAGACCATTCAGGTACGACCTAAAACAAATCCCTATGACTATACAGTGGAAGGAAGAAATAGATATAAGGGACTACATCTGATAGACAGAGTGCCTGAAGAACTATGGACGGAGGTTTGTGACATTATACAGGAGACAGGGATCAAGACCATCCCCAAGAAAAAGAAATGCCAAAAAGCAAAATGCCTGTCTGGGGAGGCCTTACAAATAGCTGTGAAAAGAAGGAAAATGAAAAGCAAAGGAGAAAAGGAAAGATATACCCATTTGAATGCAGAGTTCCAAAGAATAGCAAGAAGAGATAAGAAAGCCTTCCTCAGTGATCAATGCAAAGAAATAGAGGAAAACAATAGAATGGGAAAGACTAGAGATCTCTTCAAGAAAATTAGAGATACCAAGGGAACATTTCATGCAAAGATGGGCTCAATAAAGGACAGAAATGGTATGGACCTACCAGAAGCAGAAGATATTAAGAAGAGGTGGCAAGAATACACAGAAGAACTGTCCAAAAAAGATCTTCATGACCCAGATAATCATGATGGTGTGATCACTCGCCTAGAGCCAGACATCCTGGAATGTGAAGTCAAGTGGGCCTTAGAAAGCATCACTCTGAACAAAGCTAGTGGAGGTGATGGAATTCCAGTTGAGCTATTTCAAATCCTGAAAGATGATGCTATTAAAGTTCTGCACTCAATATGCCAGCAAATTTGGAAAACTCAGCAGTGACCACAGGACTGGAAAAGGTCAGTTTTCATTCCAATCCCAAAGAAAAGCAATGCCAAAGAATGCTCAAACTACCACACAATTACACTCATCTCACACGGTAGTAAAGTGATGCTTAAAATTCTCCAAGCCAGGTTTCAGCAATATGCGAACTGTGAACTTCCTGATGTTCAAGCTGGTTTTAGAAAAGGCAGAGGAACCAGAGATCAAATTGCCAACATCCGCTGGATCATTGAAAAAGCAAGAGAGTTCCAGAAAAACATCTATTTCTGCTTTGTTGACTATGCCAAAGCCTTTGACTGTGTGGATTACAAGAAACTGTGGAAAATTCTGAAAGAGATGGAAATACCAGACCACCTGACCTGCCTTTTGAGAAACCTATATGCAGGTCAGGAAGCAACAGTTAGAACTGGACATGGAACAACAGACTGGTTCCAAATAGGAAAAGGAGTACGTCAAGGCTGTATATTGTCACCCTGCTTATTTAACTTATATGCAGAGTACATCATGAGAAACACTGGGCTGGATGAAACACAAGCTGGAACCAATATTGCCAGGAGAAATAAATAACCTCAGATATGCAGATGACACCACCCTTATGGCAGAAAGTGAAGAGGAACTAAAGAGCGTCTTGATGAAAGTGAAAGAGGAGAATGAAAAAGTTGGCTTAAAGCTCAACATTCAGAAAACTAAGATCATGGCATCTGGTCCCATCACTTCATGGCAAATAGATGGGGAAATAGTGGAAACAGTGGCTAACTTTACTTTTCTGGGCTCCAAAATCACTGCAGATGGTGACTGCAGCCATGAAATTAAAAGACACTGACTCCTTAGAAGGAAAGTTATGACCAACCTAAACAGCATATTAAAAAGCAGAGACATACTTTGCCAACAAAGGTCCATCTAGTCAAGGCTATGGTTTTTCCAGTGGTCATGTATGGATGTGAGAGTTGGACTATAAAGAAAGCTGAGTGCCAAAGAATTGATGCTTTTGAACTGTGGTGTTGGAGAAGATTCTTGAGAGTCCCTTGGACTGCAAGGAGATCCCACCAGTCCATCCTAAAGGAGATCAGTCCTGGGTGTTCATTGGAAGGACTGATTTTGAAGCTGAAATTCCAGTACTTTTTCACCTGATGCGAAGAGTTGACTCATTTGAAAAGACCCTGATTCTGGGAAAGATTGAGGGCAGGAGTTGAAGGGGACGATAGAGGATAAGATGGTTGGATGGCATCACTGACTCAATGGACATAGGTTTGGGTGGACTCGGGGAGTTGGTGATGGGACAGGGAGGCCTGGCACACTGCGGTTCATGGGATCACAAAGAGTCGGACACCAATGAGTGACTGAACTGAACTTGTAAAAGAATCTGCCTGAAGTGCAGAAGTCCTAAGTTCGGTTGCTGGGTTGGGGAGATTCCCTGGAGAAGTGAATGGCTACCCACTCCAGTATTCTTGCTTGGAGAATTCCATGGGCAGAGGAGTTGGAGTGCTACAGTCCATGGGGTTGCAAAGAGTCGGGCGTGACTGAGCAACTAACGTTTTCATACCTTTTAATCCCTTTAACCTATTTTGCCCACCACCAAACACCTTCTCCTTCAGCAGCCACTAGGTTATTTTCTGTATCTATGAGTCTATTTCTAAGTGCATTTGTTTTGGTTTTTAGATTCTATATATAAGCGAAAGAAGGTAATTGTCTTTCTGTGTCTGACATTTCATTTAGCCTAATACACTCTAGGTCTACCCATGTTGTTGAGAACAGCAAAATTTCATTTTCCAAAAGCTGTATAATATTCATATGTGTGTGTGTAACATATTCATTATCCATTCATCTATTGGTGGACCCTTAGGTTGCTTCCACATCTTAGCTATTGTAAATAATGCTGCCATGAACATAGGAGTGCATACTCTTTTATAATTAGTGTTTTCATTTTCTTTAACTAAATGCTGAGAAGTCGAATTGCTGGATTATATGGTTTTTCTATTTTTAATTTTTTGAGGAAACCCCTTACTGTTTTCTATGCATAACATCTATACCAACTTATATTCCCACCAACAGTGTTGGGGAACCAAAGGGTCCCATTTTCTCCACATCCTCCCAGACACTTTGTATTTGTTGTCTTTCTGATAACTGCCTTTCTGCCAGGTATGTGGTGATATCTCATTATGGTTTTAATTTGCATTTTCCTGATTATTAGTGATATTGAGCAACTTTTCATGTATTCATTGACCAACTGTGCATCTTTTTTGGAAAAATGTGTATTCAGGTTCTTTGCCCATTTTTAAATTGATTCTGGTAGAACTCTTTATATTAAATAATCTAAGTTCTTTACACATTTTAGATGTTAATCCTTTATCATATATATGATTTGCAAATATCTTCTCTCATTCAATAGGTTACCTTTTTCATTTTTTTTTTTAGTGGTTTCCTTCACTGTACAAATGTATTTTAGTTCAATGTAGTCCCACTTATTTATTTTTGCTTTTGCTATCCTTGCCTCATGAGGCAAAAAATTCAGAAAAGCAACACTTAGAGATGTCAGAGAGCTTACTGCTTATGTTTTCTTCTAGGTCTTTTATGGTTTCAGGTGTTACACTCAAGTCTTTAATTCATTTTGAATTTATTTTTGTGTATAATGTAACATAGTGGTCCAGTGTCATTCTTTTGCATGTGTCTGTCCAGTTTCCCCAACACTGTTTATCAAAGAGTCTACCCTTCTTCAGTGTATATTCTTGCCTCCTTAGTCAAAGTTTAATTGGCCATACATGCATAGGTTAATTTCTGGGCTGTCTATTTGTTGCATTTATCTATGTCTGATTTTGTGCCAGTGTTATACAGTTTTGATTATTATAGCTTTGTAGAATAGTTTGAAATCAGGGTATATGATATCTTTAACTTTGTTCTTTCTCAAGACTGTTTTGGCTGCTATTGTTTTGTGGGATCTATTGTGGTTCCACACAAATTTTAGGATCATTTGTTGTAGTTCTGTGAAAAGTGCCATTGATGTTTTTACATTGCATCTGTAGATTACTTTGGGTAATATGGACATTTTAACATTCTTCCAATTCATGAAAACAGAATATCTTTCCAATTATTTTTATCATCTTCAGTTTCTTTCAGCAATAGCTTATAGTTTTCAGAGTACAGGTCTTTTACCTTCTTGGTTAAATTTATTCCTGGTGTTTTATTCTTTTTGATGCAATTGTAAACAGAATTGTTTTCTTAATTTCCCTTTACGATATCTTGTTACTAGTATATAGAAACACAACCAATTTTTGTATATTAATTTTGTATCCTGAAACTGTATTGAATTCACTTATTAGTTTTAATTGCTTTTGGTAGTCTTCATGGATTTCAATATACAGTATCACAGTATCTACCAATAGTGACAATTTCACTTCTTCTTTTTCAAATTGAATGATTTTTAGTTCTATTTCTTGCCATTTTACGTAGCTAGGACATCCAGTACTATTTTGAGTGAAAGTAGTGAAACTGGTCCAGAAGGCAATGGCACCCCACTCCATTACTCTTGCCTGGAAAATCCCATGGACAGAGCAACCTGGTAGGCTGCAGTCCATGGGGTCGCTAGAGTCAGACACAACTGAGCAACTTCACTTTCACTTTTCACTTTCATGTATTGGAGAAGGAAATGGAAACCAACTCCAGTGTTCTTGCTTGGAGAATCCCAGGGACAGGGGAGCCTGGTGGGCTGCCATCTATGGGGTCGCACAGAGTCGGACACGACTGAAGCGACTTAGCAGCAGCAGCAGTGAAACTGGTTATCCTCATCTTATTCCTTATCTTTGAAGAAAAACTTTCGGTTTTTCACCACTGAGTATGATGGTAGCTGTGGGTTTATCATGTATAATTAATATGTTTCTGCTGAAAACTCCACTGATAGTCATAAGGCTAGTTGCTTACATATTAGTTATTCCTTTCTTGCTGCTCTAAAACTTTGGGAGTTTTTATTATAAATGGATGTCAGATTGTATCAAATGCTTTTTTTGTATCTGTTGGGATGATTATATGATTATTATCCTTTGTTTTATTAATGTGGAGTGTCATACTGATTTTTCAGACATAGAACCATTCTTGCATCCATGAGTAAATCCACCCTATCATGGTGTGTGACTCTTATAATGTACTGTTGAATTAGGTTTGCTAATATTTTGTTGAGGATAATTGCATGTATGTTCATCAGGTATATTGGCCTGTGATTTTCTCTTTTTTTGTAGTATCTTTGTCTGAGTTTGCTATCAGGATAATGCTGACCCGTTTAAATGAGTTCAGAAGCATTTATTTCTCCTCATAATTTTTTGAAATAATTTCAGAAGGATAGGTATTACCTCTTTCTTAAGTGATTTTTAAAATTCATTTTTTTTTTAGAATTCAACTGTGATGCCATATGGTCCTGTATACTTCCCTGGTGGCTCAGACGGTAAAACGTCTTGCTTACAATGAGGAAGACCTGGGTTCGATCCCTGGATCGGAAAGATACTCTGGCGAAGGAAATGGCAACCCACTCCAGTACTCTTGCCTGGAATTTATCAGGAGTTTGTTTTATTATTATTATTGTTAATGTTTTAAGTTCATTGGTAGCAATCTATCTATTCAGATTTTCTATTTCTTTACAAATCAGTCTTGGAAGGTTGTGTGTTTCTAGGAATTTATCCACTTCTATATTGTCTAGTTTGTTGGAATGTAAGCATTTATAGTGATCTCTCATGATCCTTTGTATTTCTGTGATGTTGGTTGTTACGTGTGGTCTTTCATTTGTGTTTATTTATTTGAGCCCTCTCTTTTTCTTCAAGGATCTAGCTAAAGGTTTATCAATTTTGTTTATCTGTTCAAAGAACTAGATCTTAGCTTCACTGATCTTTTCTAATTTTTTAGTCCTTATTTTATTTCTTATCTTTGTTATTTTATTTTTCTGATATTTATTGTTTTCTTCTGCCTATTAACTTTGGAATTTGCTGTTTATTTAGTTCCTTTTGGTGTAAAGTTAGAATGTTTATTTGAGATTTTTTTTGCTTCTCGAGGTAAGACTGTCTTACTAAGGACTTATCTCTTAGAACTGCTTTTGCTGGGTTCCATTCATTTTGGATTTGCCCACATTCTCCAGTTTTGGGCTTCCTCGTGGCTCAGTTGGTAAAGAATCTGCCTGCAATGCGGGAGACCTGGGTTTGATCCCTTTGTTGGGAAAATCCCTTGGAGAAGGGAATGGCTACCCACCCCAGTATTCTGGCCTGGAGAATCCCATGGACTCTATAGTCCATGTGGTTGCAAAGAGTCGGACACAACTGAGCAACTTCCACGTATTCATTTGGGATTATTGTGCTTTCATTTAATTTGTTTCAAGGTATTTTTTATTTCCTATTTCATTTCTTTGTTGACCTACTGACTGTTTAGTAGCAACTTGTTTAGTCTACACATGTATGAGGTTTTTTTTTTTTTTTTTTTCAGTTTTCTTCTTGTAATTAATTTCTAGTTTCAAAGAGATTCTCTGGCAGCTCAGAGGGTAAAGAGTCTGCCCGCAATGTGGGAGACCTGAGTTCGATCTCTAGGTCAGGCAGATCCCCTGGAGAATAAAATGGCAACCCTGTACAGTTTTCTTGCCTGGAAAATCCCATGGATGGAGGAAGAGCCTGGCGGGCAATGACTGAGTGACTTCACTTTCACTTTCTTCATGCACAGAAGTGTTGCTTGATATTATTTCAGTCTTCTTAAATTTGTTGAAACTTGTTTTGCTGTGTAACATGTGATCTATTCTGGAGAATTATCCATGTGCATTTGAAAAGAATTTTCTGATATTTGGGGATGAAATTTTCTATAGACATACCTAGGGTCTAAAGTGAAAGTCCAACACTTTGCAACCCCATGGACTTTAAAGTCCATGGAATTCTCCAGGCCAGAATACTAGAGTGAGTATCCTTTCCCTTCTCCAGGGGATCTTCCCAACCCAGGGATCAAACCCAGATCTCTAATGTGTCATTTAAGACAGCAGTTTCCAAACATTTTGGCACCAGGGACTGTTTTCATGAAAGACAATTTTTCCATGGGCTGGGAGAGGGGTGGTATTGGGATGATAAATAATTTATATTTATTGTGCACTTTATTTCCAATCTAATCCTGCTGCTGAACTGACAGGAGTATTGGCCTGTGGCCTGAAGGTTGGGGACCTCTGATTTAATTCTAGTGTTTCGTACTGATCTTCTATCTAGATGACCTTTCTATTGATGTAGGTGGAATATTAAAGTCCTCTCCTATTATTACATTACTGTCAATTTCTCCTTTTATGTTTGTTAATATTTGCTGTATGTATTTAAGTGTGTCATTGCTGGGTTCATATTTACCAATATTGTATTTTTTTGTTGGGTTGATCTGTTTATTATTATATAGTGTCCTTCTTGTCTTTTGTCATTGTCTTTGTCATAAAGTATATTTTATCTGATATAAGTATTGCTGCCCCAGTTTTCTTTAGGTTTCCATTTGCATGGAGTATCTTTTTTCATCCCTTGAATTTCAATCTGTGTGTGTTTTTAGATTTGAAGTGAGTTTCCTGTAGATAGCATGCAGATGGATCTTCTTCTTTTCTTTTCAGCAACCCTGGGTATTTTGATTGGAGCACTTAGTCTATTGACATTTAAAGTAGTTAATAGGTATATACTTGATGTATTTTGTTTATTTTTTATTGTTTTGCAGTTCTTATCTGTCCCTTTCTTCTTATCTTATTCTCTTGTGGTTAGATGATTTTCTGTAGAGTTATATTTGGATTTCTTTAATTCATTTATGGCTGCACTGGCTCTTCATTGCTACACATTGGCTTTCTCTAGTTTTGGTGAACAGGGACTACTCTTCTTTGTGGCGTGTGGGCTTCTTGTTGCAATGGCTTCTCTTGTTTCAGAGGATGGGCTCTAGGCATGTGAGCTTCAGTAGTTGCAGGATATGTACTCAGTAGTTGCAGCACATAGGCCCTAGAGCACACAGGCCTCAGGAGTTGTGGCACATGGGCTTAATTGCTCCATGGCATGCTGACTCTTCCCAGACCAGGGATTGAATCAATGTCTGCAGCATTGACATGCAATTGTTAACCACTGAACAACCAAGGGAGTCCTAGTTTAGATTTCTTTATTTCTTGTGTATCTATTGTAGGTTTTTGGCTTGTGGTTTCCATGAGATTCACACAAAACTATCTGCATGCATGCTAAGTTGCTTCAGTTGTATCCAATTCTTTGTGATGCTATGGACTGTAGCCCACCAGGCTCCACTGTCCATGGATTTCTCTAGGCAAGAATATTGGAGTGGGTTGCCATGCCCTCCTCTAGGGGATTTGCCTGACCCAGGGATCAAACGTATATCTGTGGCTCCTGCATTGCAGGCAGATTCTTTACCTCTGAGCCCCTGGAGAAGCCCATAACTATATGCAAATCAGTACCATTTTTCTAGATTCCATATATATGTGTCAGTATAATATTTTTTTTCCTCTTTCTGACTTACTTCACTCTGTATAATAGGCTCTTGGTTCACCCACCTTATTAGAACTGACTCACATGCAGTCCTTTCTATGGCTGAGTAATATTCCATTGTATATATGTATCACAGATTCTGTATCCATCCATCTGTCAACGGACATCTAAGTTGCTTCCATGTCCTAGCTATTGTAAAGCTACAGTGAACATTGGAGTACATGAGTGTTTTTCAATTATGGTTTCCTGAAGGTATATGCCCTGTGGGATTGTTGGGTCTTATGGTAGTTTTTTTCCCTAGTTTTTAAAGGAATCTCCATACTATTCTCCATAGTGGCTGTATCAATTTACATTTCCACCAACAATGAAATAGTGTTGCCTTTTCTCCACACCTTCTCCAGCATTTATTGCTTATAGAATTTTTGATGATGGCATTCTGACCAGTGTGAGGTGACACCTTATTTTAGTTTTGATTTGTATTTCTCTAATATTGAATGATATTGAGTATCTTTTCATGTGTTTATTAGCCATCTGTATGTCTTCTTTGGAGAAATGTCTGTTTAGGTCTTTTGTCCACTTTTGATTGAGTTTTTTGTTTTTCTGATGAGATGCATGAGCTGCTTGAATGTTTTGGAGATTGGTTCTTTGTCAGTTGTTTCATTTGCTATTATTTTCTCCCATTCTAAGGATAGTTTCCTTTGTTGTGTAATAGCTTTCAAATTTAATTAGGTCCCATTTATTTACTTTTGTTTTTATTTCCTTTATTATGGGAGGTGGGTCACAGAGGATCTTGTTGTGATTTATGTCAAAGAGTGTTCTGCTTATGTTTTCCTCTAAGAGTCTTATAGTTTCTGGTCTTACATTAGGTCTTTAATCCATTTTGAGTTTATCTTTGTGTATGGTGTTAGGAAGTGTTCTAATTTCATTCTTGTCATGTAGCTGTCCAGTTTTCCCAGAGCTAATTATTGAAGACACTATCTTTTCTTCATTGTATACTCTTGCTTCTTTTGCCAAGATAATGTGCCCATAGGTGTGTGGGTTTATCATTGGGCTTTCTGTCTTGTTCCATTGGTGTATGTTTCTGATTTTGTGCCAGTACCATACTGTCTTGATGATTGTAGCTTATTAGTATAAAGTCAGGAAGGTTGATTCCTCCAGCTCCATTCTTCTTTCTCAAGATTGCTTTGGCTATTTGGGGTCTTTTGTGTTTCCATATGAATTGTGATTTTTTTTTTTTTCTAGTTCTGTGAAAAATAACATTGGTAATTTGATAGGGATTGCACTGAGTCTGTGGATTTCTTTGGGTACTGCAGTCATTTTCACTGCATTGATTGTTCCAATCCAAGAACATGATATATCTCTCCATCTGTTTGTGTCATTTTTTATCTCTCTCATGAGTGTCTTCTAGTTTTCTGCATACAGGTCTTTTGTCTCTTTAGGTGGGTTTATTCCTAGGTATTTTATTCTTTTGTTGCAATGGTGAATAGGATTGTTTCCTCAATTCCCCTTTCTGATTTTTCATTGTTAGTGTATAGGAATGCAAGGAATTTCTGTGTATTAATTTTATATCTTGCTGACTTTATTCATTGATTAACTTGAATAATTTTCTGATGACATCTTTAGGGTTATCTATGTGTAGTATCATGTCTTCTACAAACAGAGAGAGTTTTACTTCTTTTCCAATCTATATTCCTTTTACTTCTTTTTCTTCTCTGATTACTGTGGCTAAGACTTCAAAAATTATTTTGAATGATAGTGGTGAGAGTGGACACATTTGTCTTCTTCCTGATTTTCAAGGAAATGCTTTCAGTTTTTCACCATTGAGAATAATATTTGTTCTCAATAGAAAATAATGAGTTTCTTGTATATGGCCTTTATTATGTTGAAATATGTTCCTTCTATGCCCACTTTCTAGAGAGCTTTTATGATAAATGCATGTGGAATTTGTCAAAAATTTTCTCTGCATTTATTGACATTATCATATGCTATCTTTCAATTTGTGAATATGGTATTTCACATTAATTGATTTGCATATATTAAAAATTTTTTACATCCCTTGGATAAGGTCCACTTGATCATGATACATGATCTTTTTAATATGCTGTTGGATTCTGTTTGCCAGAATTTTGTTAAAGATTTTTGCATCTATGTTCATCAGTGATATTGGCTTGTAATTTTCTCTTTTTATAGTATATATGTCTGGTTTTGGCATTAGGGTGATGGTGTCCTAATAGAATTAGTATGGGATTTTTCCTTCCTCTGCAATTCTCTGGAAGAGTTTAAGCAGGATAGGTGTTACCTCTTCTCTAAATTTTTGGTAGAATTTGCTTATGAAGCTGCCTATTCCTGAGCTTTTACTTTTTGGAAAGATTTTTAGTATCAGTTTTGATTTCCATGTTTATTATTTGTCTGTTCATAGTTTCTGTTTCTTCCTGGTTCAACTTTGGAAGGTTATACTCTTCTAAGAGTTTGTCCATTTCTTCGAGGTTGTCCATTTTATTGGCATACAGTTGTTCATAGTATCTGCTTGTGATCCTTTGTGTTGTGATTTCTGTGTTGTCTGTTTTAAGTTCTCCTTATTCATTTCTAATTTTTATCATTTGAGTCTTCTCTCTCTCTCTTTTTTTTTTTTTTTTTTTTTGATGAGTCTGGCTAGTGGCTTGTCAATTCTGTTTATTTTCTCCATTAACCAGTTTTTAGTTTTATTTATCTTTGCCATTGTCTCCTTCATTTCTTTTTCATTTATTTCTGCTCTATTCTTTATGATTTACTTCCTTCTTCTATATTTGGTTTTTGTTGTTGTTGTTATTTTTCTAGTTGCTTTAAGTGTAAGGTTAGGTTGTTTATTTGTTGTTTCTCTTGTTCCTTGAGGTAGGCTTCCATTGCTATAAACTGTCTTTAGTGCATCTAGGTTTTGAGTTGTGTTTTCATTGTCATTTGCTTCTAGGTATTATTTACTCCCTCTTGGATTTCTTCAATGATCTCTTGGTTATTCAGAAGCATATTGTTTAGCCTCCATCTCTTTGTGTTTTTATAGGTTTTTCCCCTGTAGTTGATATATAATCTTATAGTATTGTGGCCAGAAAAGATGCTTGAAATGGTTTCAACTTTTTAAAAAATTTACCAGGGCTTGGTTTGTCACTTAAGTTGTGATCTATCCTGGACAATATTTCATGTGCATTTAGAATAAAGTGATATCTACTGTTTTTGGATGAAATGCCCTGTAGATATCAGTTAGGTCCAATCATTTAAATCTTGTATTTCCATATTAATTTTCTGCTGGATGATCTATCCATTGGTGTAAATGGGATATTAAAGTCCCCCACTATTACTGTGTTATTGTCAATTTTCCTTTAATAATTGTTAGCATTTGTGTTGTGTATTGAGGTGCTCCTATGTTGGTGCATGTGTATTTTTAATTGACACATGTCCTTAGAGTGATCCCTTGATCATTATGTAGTGTACTTCACTGCCTCTTGTAATGATCTTTATTTTCAATTATATTTCATCTGATATGAGTAATGCTACTCTCACTTTTTTAAAATTTCCATTTGTATGGAATATATTTTTCCAGCCTCTCATTTTCAGTCTGTATGTGTCCCTAGGTCTGAGGTTTCTTGTAGACAGCATATATAAGGGTCTTCTTTCTGTATCCATTCAGCTAATCTGTGATTTTTGATTGGAACATTTAGTCCTTTTGCATTTAATGTAATTATTGATATGTATACTCCTATTGCCATTTATTTGTGGTCTTGAGTTTACTTTAGTAGGCCTTTTCTATCTCTTGTGTTTTCTGACTAAAGAAGTTCCTTTAGTATTTGTTGTAAAGCTAGTTTGGTGGTGCTAAATTTTCTTAACTTTTGCTTGTTTGTAAAGCTTTTGATTTCTTCTTTGAATCCAAAGAAGATTTTTGCCTGATAGAGTAATCTTGCTTGTAGGATTATTTTCTTTCATCACTCTAAGTGTATCCTGCCAATCCCTTCTGGCCTGCAGAGTTTCTATTGAAAGATCAACTGTTAGCCTTATGGGTATTCCCTTGTATGCTATTTGTTGCTTTTCCCTCACTGCTTTTAATATCTGTTCTTTGTGTTTGGTTTTTGTTAGTTTGGATAATATGTATCTTGGCACGTTTCTCCTTGGGTTTATCATGTATGGGACTCTCTGGGTTCCCTGGACATGGGTGGTTGTTTCCTTTCCTATGTTATGGAAGTTTTTGTCTATAATCTCTTCAAATATTTTCTCATACCCTTTCTTTCTCTCTGCTTCCTCTAGGACCCCTATAATTTGAATGTTGGTGCACTTAATATTGTCCCAGATGTGTCTGAGACTCTCCTTATTTCTTTTTGTTCTTTTTCCTTTATTCTGATGTGCTTCAGTTATATTAAACATTTTATCTTCCAGTTCACTTATCCATTTTTCTGCTTCAATTATTCTGCTATTGATGCTTCTTGTGTATTTTTAATCTCAGCTATTGTGTGGTTCATGCTGATTGTCTATTCTCTAATTCTCTAGGCCCTTGTTAAACATTTTTTTGTATCTTCTCAATCTGTGCTTCCAGTATATTTATCTGTGCCTCCATTTTATTTCCAATATTTTTACTCATCTTTACTATGATTACTCTGAATTCTTTTATTGGGTAGACTGTCTATTTCCTCTTGATTTGTTTTGTCTTGTGAGTTTTTATCATATTCCTTCATCTGTTGCATGTTTCTTTGCCTTTTCATTTTGTTTAATATACCGTGATTGTGATCTCCTTTCTGCAAGCTAGAAGGTCATAATTTCTCTTAATTGTAGAGTCTGTTGCCCATGAGTGGGGTTGAATCAGAGCCTTGTGAAGGTTTCCAAGTTAGGGGAACTTGTGTTTGTGTTCTGGTGGATGGAAATGGATCTTATCTCTTTGAAGTGCTGTGCCATGTCAAGTAGTGTATTCAGGGTTGTCTCTGAACTTGGTATGGCTTTGGGCAACCTGTCTGCTAATGGGTAATTTTCCTATTTTGCTCAAAATTTTGGTGTGAGACATCCAGCACTGGAACTTGCTGGCCTTTGGGTGGAGCTTGGTCTTAGTGTTGACATGGAGGCCTTTGGGAGAACTCTCACCAATTACTATTCCATGGGGTCAAGAGTTCTCTGGTTTCCAAAGCCCTGAACTTGGTTGTGGTTCAGAACTCAGGGGGTTCAGACTCAACCCCATATTATAGCATCAAGACTTCACAGGCCACACAGCATGAAAAACAAAACCCCAAGACTAATGGTGAAAGCAACATTCAACAACCAAGAACACATAAAGAAAATCACACACTCATTCTGAGGAGACTGTCTTGCTTTTTTTTTTTTAAGTCTGGGGTCTTCTGCCATCATTCAGAAGTTGTTCTACAAGATCTGTTCCACATGCAGGTGAATTTTTGATGTATATGTTTTGGGAAAGTTGATCTCCCCATCTTAGTCCTCCTCAACTTGAAAGTCCTCTCAACTTTTGATGTGTTAATTGTAAAGTGTCTCAATATGAATCTCTTTGGGTTTAATTGTAAAGTGCCTCAATATGGATCTCTATGGAATTCTCTGTGCTTCCTATACCTGGATGTTGAATTGGCCAAAACCTTCATTCAGTTTTTTCATAGGGTCACTCTAGTGGCACTTAGTTGTCTTTTACTTCATTCAAAACAATTTTGTTAGATTGTACTGTGACAGCTGTCATATCAGTGTGCTTTTTTAAGAGAAATATCAAAATGTCTTTAATTTTGTGTAGCCGTTTTAATATTGAAGATGGAAAAAAGTAACATTTTCAGCATATTATACTTTATTATTTTAAGAATGGTAAAAATGCAACTGATATGCCCAAAAAGATTTGTTCAGTGTATGGAGAAGGTGTTGTGACTTGTTGAACATGTCAAAAGTGGTTTGCCAAGTATCCTGTGGATGACTTGTCACTGGACAGTGATCCACAATCGGGAGACCATTTGAAATTGATAGCAACCAAATTGAGACATTAATTGAGAACAGTGAATGTTATACCATGAAACAGATAACTGACTTACCCAAAATATCCAAACAAAGCATTGAAAATCATTTGCATTGACTTGGTTATGCTAATCATTTTGATGTTTGTGTCCCTCATAAACTATTGAATAAAACTGTATTTCTGTATACAATTCTCTATTGAGAAACATAACAAACATATTCTGTTTTTAAAACAAACTGTGACAGGTGATGAAAAGTGGATACTGTGCAATAATGTGGAACGGAAGATATCATAAGGCAAGTGAAATGAGCCACCACCAACCACAAAAAAAGGCCAGTCTTCATCCAAAGAAGGTGGTGTTGTATATATCACCTTCTTTGATGATGATATACAAGCTCCACAGTTGTGAGCTCTTTCTGGAAAATCAAATGATTAATTCCAAAAAGTACTGCTTCCAATAAGAATAACTGAAAGCAGTATTCAACAAAAAGTGTCCAGAACTAGTCAACGTAAAACATGTAATCTTAATGCAAGACTGCATGTTTTTCTGATGACCAGGCAAAACCTGTTACAACTTGATTGGGAAGATCTAATTAATCTGCCTTATTTGTCAGACATTGCACCTTCAGATTTCCATTTATTTCAGTCTTTACAAAATTCTTTTAATGAAAAAAAATTCAGTTCCTTGGAAGACTATAAAAGGCACCTCAAGCATTTCTTTGCTCTAAAAGATAAAAAGGTTTGGGAAGATGGAACTATGAAGTTGCCTGGAAAATGGCAGAAGGTAGTGGAACAAAATGGTAAATTGTTCAATAAAATCCATGGTGAAAGTGAAAATTATGTCCTTTTTTTTTTTTTTAACTTAAAAACCAAAGGATGTTTTTGGCCAGCCCAATATATTGCCTTTCCCAAGTTAGGGAAGTTTTTAGTCATTATTTCTTCAGACAAGCTTACTACCCCTTTGTCTATTTTTCTTATTGTAGGGCCTCTATAATATAAATGTTAGGGTGCTTATGTTGTCTAAGAAATCCCTTGTGTGTACTAAATCACTTCAGTTGTGTCCAACTCTTTGTGACCCTGTGGGTTGTAGCCCACCAGGCTCATCTGTCCATGAGATTCTCCAGGCAAGAATACTGGAGTGGGTTGTCATGCCCTCCTCCAGGGGTTCTTCTCCACCCAGGGATCAAACCCATGTGTGTTATGTCCCCTCCATTGACAGGCAGGTCTTTACCGCTAGCATCACCTGGGAAGCCCAAGAAGTCCATTAAACTATTGCATTTTTTAAAAATTCTTTTTTCTTTGTGTTATTCTGATTCTTTGATTTCCATTATCTTGTCTTCCAGATCTCTGATCTGTTCTTCTGTATGTTCTAGCCTGTTATTGATTCCCTTTGCTGTATTTTTTCATTTCAGTTATTATGTTCTTTAGCCCTGATTGTTTTTTCTTATATTTTATAGCTCTTTGTTGGGATTCTCATTGTGTTCATCAATTTTTCTCCCTGATTTGGTAAGCATCATTATGACTATTACTTTTAATTCTTTGTCAGGTAGATATCTTAGCTCTGTATCATTAAAGTCTTTTCTGAAATTATGTTTTGTTCTTTCATTTAAAACATATTTCTCTATTTCCTCATCTTGCTTGGTTCTATGTGTTTGCTTCTATGTATTAGGAAAACCTGCTACCTCTCTCAGTCTTGAAGGAGTGGCCTTGTGTAGGAGATGGTTTTTCTTATTCAGCCCTGCCTTATCTCTTTGTTGTCTCTCAAATCTAATTTGTTCTTTTGTGTGTGTGTGTGCCACACAGCATATGAAATCTTAGTTCCTCTATTAAGAATTGAACCTATGTCCCCTGCAGTGGAAGTGCAAATTTCCAACCATCGGACAACCAGGAAATTCTCCTAATTTATTATTAGTATGCTCTGATTTTTGAAGCAGTGTCATAACCTGTTCAGTTCAGTTGCTCAGTCGTGTCCTACTCTTTGCGACCCCATGAATCGCAGCACACCAGGCCTCCCTGTCCACCACCAACTCCTGGAGTTCACTCAGACTCACGTCCATTGAGTTAGTGATGCCATCCAGACATCTCATCCTCTGTTGTCCCCTTCTCCTCCTGCCCCCAATCCCTCCCAGCATGAGTCTTTTCCAATGAGTCAACTCTTCACGTGAGGTGGCCAAAGTACTGGAGTTTCAACTTTAGCATCATTTAGTTGAGGCTAAAAGGATAGGAATCTCATTTAACATCCATTTTCAGCCTGATTGGAAGTCTGACACTCATCTTTTAAAGTATGTAGATATATATGGTCCTGTGGGTCTGCAATTATAATTTCCGCTGGGCTCCTAAGCAGGTGTGGAGGCATCCCCTGGGTGACAGTTGCAGAAACTGGGGACTCTTATGGGTGTATAAGTTCCTTTCTGGGGCTTCTTTCCAAGTTGTAGTGAGGCCAAAAGTGTGTGCAAGAATGGTGTCTCTCTGCTTTCATTCCCTGGAAGCTCCTCATTAACTTCTAGAAATATGGGAAACCTAGAGCCTGTCCCTCAGAATGAAGCTTCAGGTTAAGTAAATAGGCCTTTCTCATAGGAAGATTGGGGCTGTGTCTCAGCCTACTGTCTGTGCAGTGCCGTGGTGGTGGTGACCTGCCAAGCAGTGTCTTGATAATTGTTAAGAGTTCTGTGAAGCTCAGGAACACACCGTCTCTTGGCCAGAGGGCCAGGCAATCCAGGGGTGTCCCTGTGTGGATCACATGTGCTCTCTGGATTTACTTAGATAACTGGAGAGGGTAGGAGGCAGGGCCTGCTCTCTTGCTTCAAAAAGGCAGAAAGAAAATGACTTGACTGTTTATGCCTCAGCAATAAAGCACTAGAGTGCCTCGTCTCTGTGCCTGTTGACTTTAGACCACGGACAGAAGAATGCTGTGACTGCTCCTGCTCACCAGCTCCAGGCAGGACTCAGGGGAATGCAGAGCTGTCTTTAGACTGGAACAAGGATTATGCCATGACCACTAATACTTGCCAGCCCCATTCAGGTCATGAGGTATGTCATAATTCTCTTCCCATACTCACAGACTTTAGCTAGAGAGCAGAATGCTGTGAACTTTTGTGTATGCCCATCCCAGCCAGAGTGGAGGGAGTGCTGAAACTGCCAGAGTTCTCAGTCTTCAGCAAAATGGTGGGATAAGGTCATGATGGCTCATCCCCATGTCCAAGTGCTACCTGTGCTGGCAGGATAGATGAAGAATGCAACAAGGGCAGCTGCCAGCCCTTCTCTCCATCTCCAGAGAGCATTTCCACTGTCCCTCATTCCTCCAGTTAATGCTTTTAGGTTCTCAAATGACTCTCCATCACATATAGTCCTGGCACTTTTCAAACTGCTATTATTTCTCCGCATCTCAGGGCAAATGATATTACATGTGAGACCTTTAAGAGAAGAGTCTCAGTTGCTGATATAAATTTGGGGCCCTTTGACATCAGCCCCATTGGTTTTCTAAGTCTGATATTTAAGGGTTCATCTTTCCAGGGTAGATCCAAGGAACTAGTGTGCCTTATGAGGCATCAGCCCCTCGTCCCTCTGGGAGAAGCGCCCATCTCATGAGGCCCCTTTCTACATGTGCCACCAGGATAGGGGTGGAGTTTTCAGTGAGAGCATTTCTCTGCCTCTCCCATCCATCTGATGTGGTCCTTTTTATTCTTCACTAGCAGCAGGTGTTCAGCTAGTTCTCAGATTCTTTTCAGAGGGAACTGATCTATGTATAGCTGTATATTTGTGGGGTCCCTGGGAGGAGGAATGTCAGGCTCTTCATCTTGAACTACCCCCTAAGCTAAGCTTCTGAATGAGGCAACACAACTAGGAATGGCACAAACAATCAAAAGAAGGACTTGAGTCCTGGATCTGAATTTGTCACTCTAGGATGTGCAGATTACTGGGTGAGCTGCTGCTCAAGTACGTTTAAGAAGAAGGATTGAAAAAGTTCTAAACTTAGATGGTGGTGATTCAATTCTGTGAATATGCCAAAAAGCATTGAATGGTACACTTCACATGGATGAATTTTATGGTCTGTGAATTATATTTCAAGAAAGATATTTTTAAAAGAAAGAACAAAAGAAACCAAATGAACCTGGATATTGAACTACTTTGCAGGGTGCATGCATGCTGTCACTTCAGTAGTGTCCAACTCTTTGAGACCCTATGGACTATAGCCCGGATTCCCTTGTGGCTCAGCAGTAAAGAATGCAGGGGACAAGACACAGGACACTCAGGTTCGATTCCTGGGTCAGGGAGTTCCCCTGGAGAGGGCATGGCAATCAATCCAGTAATCCTTGCCTGGAAAATCCCATGGACAGAAGAGCCTGGTGGGCTACAGTACATAGGGTCAAAAGAGCCAGACACAACTGAAATTACTGAGCACACACGCACACAAGAACTGTAGCCTGCCAGGCTCCCCTGTCCATGGGACTCTTCAGACAAGACACTGTAGTTGGTTGCCATGCCCTCCTCTAGGGGATCTCCCTGACCTAGGAGTCAAACCCCCCATCTCTTATGTCTCCTGCACTGGCAGGCAGGTTCTTTACCACTAGTGCTACCTGGGAAGCCCACTTTGCAGGGTGGCACATCTATTATTCACAAGGGGAAGCAGTTTACTCTGAGACTATACATAAAAATCAGAAGAATGTAAATAGATTAGTATCAAAATGATAAGCATATGAAAGAAACTAAGCAAGAAGCACTCAGTGATTATAGTTCAAACCCCTAATTTTTACAAATGCATCAAGCAACTTGCTCAACGTTACCCAGCTAACTAGGAGAAATCTGGTTAAGACTCTGATCCCTTGCTTCCAGTGCATTCTTCCCTGCCTTCTGCACTGGTAGTAATGGACAGTGTTGAAAAGAAAAAAATTATTTCTGAACTTAAAAAGAGAAGATAAACTCCAGAGACTATAGATCATTATATATGACATCAGTTTGCATCTATTTCTAGAGTAGATTTTGAAATATGTGATATGTGAAACTTTAGGGGGAAAAAAGTGAGAATTTTTACATGAAGTCAGCATAGATTACTAAGAATGAGTTTCACAAAGCTATTCTATTTTCTTTATGAAAAATATTAGAATATACAAGGCATGAGATAAATGTAGTGAAGCATTTGATAAATTCTTTTTTTTTAATTTAAATTTATTTATTTTAATTAGAGGCTAATTACAATATTGTATTTGTTTTGCCATACATCAACATGAATCCGCCACGGGTGTACATGTGTTCCCAATCCTGAATCCCCCTCCCACCTCCCTCCCCATACCATCCCTCTGGGTCATCCCAGTGCACTAGCCCCAAGCTTCCTGTATCCTGCATTGAACCTGGACTGCATTCTTTCAAACAAGATGCAAATGTGACCTAGATGTTAGCAAGCTTTAGAACATGCATTACTTATTGAACAACTACATTCAAAGAAAATTTGGACGTACCTAATAGTGAGTGAAAAGGTGTTTTCATGGTTCTAACCTTTCCACTGTTAATAAGATGGCAGAAACAGGCATGGTAGTTGTTCATTTGAAAATTATATATTGATACTAATTGAAAATTCTATATAATCTTGGACTGCATTAATATAGGATCATGGTATTATGTGCTGTCAAAACACTTCTAAGGATTTAAGATAGACAGTGAAACAATAAAATAGCTTTGCTAAAAGAGTGGTGGGAGTGGAGGTGGCCTGGAAGATACTCCATGGCTCATATAAAGAACAGTTGAGAAAACTAGTGTCATTTACACAAGAAAAAGAGATGGGGGGATTACGATAACTGCCTACCATGTGAAGATGGATTACACTTAGTCTTACAAGGCTCTGGAGAGAGAATTAGGTAGGGGCTGGTGTGATGGGGAGGAAACTGAAGTGGCATTAACTGGCATAACTGAAATTGCTCTATACCTCTGGGTCTAAGCCTAAGTACTCTAAAATTTATCCCTAAACCAGGAGAGGCAGTTAAAGGATTATTACTCAAATGACATAGTTTTGATCACTGCAGCACTGCTTTTACAGATACTCACTTTCTATAGTATTTTCAGGTTACATGAAGGAGAATTCACTAAAAAAAAAAAAACTATTTGATAAAAAATATAGTTGAAGATATGTCCCGCACATAAATTTTTGTTTCTTACCTGAAGAACACATAGACGAATTTTCTTTTGACTGAACTTCCAGGGTAAATTTTGCTTCCCCTAAAGAACTTAAGGCCTTGTTATCTTTCCCCTGGAATTTGTCTCCTCATATCTCCTGTCTCACTGAAAGGTGGCCACATCCACCACCCACGTGATGTGCACTCTATCCAGATTGTCTCATTGCTAAGTCATACCAGTCCTCCTGGTATAACACACTCACACAGATTCTCCTAGGACTACCACCTTGGTTCCAGCAAAGCAAGTGATATCTTGCATAGGAAGGAGGTCATCTCCTTTAAGTCTTCACTCAAATCTCTGTTACCTCTGAGGTGCCTTCTCAGTGGACACTACCTGTACCATACCTAACCTGTCCCCCACCCCAACCTTCCTGACATAATTTGCTCTGCTCTACTTTTTCTCTTCTCTTTTCCATATAACTTTCATCTTCCAACACATTATGTAATCTATTTTTCTTATAAGCTTTATTGGAGTATAGTTGATTTATAATGTCACATTCGTTTTTGGTGTACAACAAAGTGAGTCAGTTATACATATACATGTGTGTATATGGACTCAGTCGTAATGGACTCTTTGAGACCCCATGAACTGTAACCCACCTACCAGGCTCTTCTGTCCATGGGATTTTCCAGACAAGAATACTGGAATGGGTTGTCATTTCCTACTCCAGAGGATCTTCCTGACCAAGGGATGGAACCCACATGTCTGACATCTCCTACATTGGCAGGCAGGTTCTTTACCACTAGCACCACTGGGAAGCCCATATATATAGATATGTCCACTCTTTTTTAGATAATTTTCCCATATAAGTCATTAGAGACTACTGAATAGAGTTCCATGTACTCTACAGCAGGGCCTTATTAGTTTTCTATTTTCTATACAGTAATAAGTATATATCAGTCTCAATCTCCCAACTATTACCCCTCACTGGTAACCATAAGTTTGTTTTGTATATTTGTGACTCTATTTCTGTTTTACAAATGAGTTCATTTATACTGTTTTTTCAGATTCCACATATAAGCAGTATCATGTATTTGTCTTTTGTCTGACTTTCTTCACTCAGTATGACAATCTCTAGACCATTATTCTATTATTTTCTAAGTCTCACTTAAAACCCATTTAGCATTTTTGGTTTATAATTAATTATTTCAATCACACAGAAAATGCAGAACATATTATATTAACTTGGTGGCTCAGTAGTAAAGAATCTGCCCTCTAATGCAGGAGACACGGGTTCTATCCCTGGTGTGGGAAGATCCCCTGGAGAAAGAAATGACAACCCACTCCAGTATTCTTGTCTGGGCTTCCCCCTGGACAGAGGAGCCTGGCAGGCTACAGTCGATGGGGTCTCAAAAGAGTAAGGCATGACTTAGAGACTAAACAAAAACAAAGGTGTAACAACAATCCAATTTTATTAAATTTTAGCATTTTTCCACTTTTGCCTCACATATACAATTTTTTTTAAAAGACTTAAAACATTAGGAAAGCAGCTGATGCTTCTTGTGTTGTCCTTCCTGGGACTAGTCTCCCTTCCTTCCAGAGGTTACCTCTTTCTGAATGGCAGTTCTTCCGCTGCATAATTTTAATTTACTAGCTATGATGTATCCATAAATAATGCTAGGTTACATGTATTTAACCTTGTAAAATGGATATTGAACCATGAATATTATTTTGGAGCTTATTTTTTATACAGTTGTGTTTTTGAGATGTCTTCATATTAAGCCATGTAACTCTAGTTCATAATATTTGTTTCCTTCTCTCTGCAGGTAAGATTCATGAGCTCAGGACATTTTTTCAAACATTTTCATTGCTGTATCCCAAGCACCTAGAATAGTGCCTGCCACAAAGTACACACAGAAACAAGATTTGTGGAATGAATGAATAGACAGTACAAATGGCACATTAGGAACACCAGTGGACAGTGTCACCTGCTAAAGATTTAAAATATGATATAAAGTGCTACATGAGAGCACTCTTCTCCAGTTACAAATAAATTAGTTAAATATACAAACTCCAGAAAAAATTCAAAGAAACAACCATACTTTAAAAAAGAAAAAGATAGGAAATCCCATGTGCCATAAGTAGAGGATCTCATACCTAAGAATCAAGAAGCTCTGAAGTGGTCCTAGCCTGGAATTATCAGATGGGTACACCAGCTTGAGACCCTGAGTTTTAGGGTATTGATGCCTATGAAGGAACACAAAACATGATCTGGGTCACTCAAGTTCAGAGGACACTTTAACAGAACCTCCTTCAGAAAACTGGAGCCTCAAAGAGCTACCCTGACTATGAAAAAGAAACAAGTAAAACTCCACCTACCAGCCTAGGGAAGCAAAAAAGAAACTTCCTGCCCAACCAAGACAGTATATAGACAGAAAAGAATCATTCCTGAGAAAAAGAACTCTGACTTTATGAATAGATGCGGTGCAAACTTACCCTTAATCTCCATTATGCAAGAACCTTAAGCAAAGAGGTTCACATAAAATCTGGTTTTAGGCTAATGGATCCCATAAAAAAGGACTGGAAAAGAATAGTTTTCATTCCAATTCCAAAGAAAGGCAATGCCAAAGTATTTCCAAACTACCACACAATTTCACTCATCTCTCACACTAGCAAAGTAATGCTCAAAATTCTCCAAGCCAGGCTTCAACAGTATGTGAACCATGAACTTCCAGATGTTCAAGCTGTATTTAGAAAAGGCAGAGGAACCAGAGATCAAATGGCCAACATCCTCTGGATCATAGAAAAAGCATGAATGTTCCAGAAAAACATCTACTTCTGCTTTATTGACTATGCCAAGACTTTGACTGTGTGGATCACAATAAACTGTGGAAAATTCTGAAAGAGATGGGAATACCAGACCACCTTACTTGCCTCCTGAGAAATCTGTATGCAGGTCAGGAGGCAACAGTTAGAACTGGACATGGGACAACGCACTGGTTCAAAATTGGGAAAGGAGTATGTCAAGGCTGCATATTGTCACCTTGCTTATTTATTTTATATGCAGAGTACATCATGTGAAATGCCAGTTGGATGAAGCCCAAGCTGGAATCAAGATTGCCTGGAGAAGTATCAACAACCTCAGATATGCAGATGACACCACCCTTATGGCAGAAAGTGAAGAAGAACTAAAGAGCCTCTTGATGAAAGTTAAAGAGGAGAGTGGAAAAGTTGGCTTAAAACTCAACATTCAAAAAATGAAGATCATGGCATCCAGTGCCATCACTTCATGGCAAAAAAAAAAAAAAAAAAAAAGGATAAACAATGGAGACAGTCAGAGTTTATTTTTTGCGGCTCCAAAATCACTGCAGGTGGTGATTGCAGCCATGAAATTAAAAGACACTTGCTCCTTGGAAGAAAAGTTATGACCAACCTAGACAGTGTATTAAAGAACAGAGACATTACTTTGCCAAAAAAGGTCCATCTAGTTAAGCTTTGGTTTTTCCAGTAGTCATGTAGGGGTGTGAGAGGTGGACTATAAAGAAAACTGAGCACCAAAGAATTGATGCTTTTGAACTGTGTTATTGGAGAAGACTCTTGAGCGTCCCTTGGACTTCAAAGAAATCAAACCAGTCAATCCTAAAGGAAATTAGTCCTGAATATTCATTGGAAGGACTGATGTTGAAGCTGAAATGCCTCCTGATGTAAAGAACTGATTCATTAGGAAAGACCCTGATGCTGGGAAAGATTGAAGGTGGGAGGAGAAGGGGATGACAGAGGATGAGATGGTTGGATGGCATCACCAACTTGATGGATATGACTTTAAGCAAGCTCTGAGAGTTGGTGATGGACAGGGAAGCCTGGCCTGCTGCAGTCCATGGGGTCACAAAGAGTTGGACACAACTGAGTGACTGAAACTGAACTGACTGATCCCACAAACACAGGAAAAAGCTAACATATAGCTCTCCTGAAGGAAGCATCTACAACCTAGCTCAGAACATAGGACTTGCACAGAGAAAAACCCTCCTGCTCAAGATGCTTGTAACACAAAATTACAAACTAGAAAGTAAAACAAGCTATTAAAGTAAAAGATCATAATAGCATGTTTAAACAGATGAATTTGGAAAAGAATCAGATAGAACTTTTCAAAATGAAAGAATACAGGTTCATTTAATCAGAATTTAAGTGAGGTGGAAGGAGATAGTAGTAGGTGAGTCGTCTGAAACCAGACAATAACCCATTGTGTATAACACTAAAAAAAGACTGTACTCCATTCAGTAGTTACTGAGAAGCCTGCAGATGGTTTTAAGCAAGGCAGTGATACCGTTATATTTATGGTTTGCAAAGAAAACATTGGCAAACTTGTAGTAGAAGATAGGCTAGAAAATGAAAATCAGGAAGACTAAGTAAAAAGCCATATTAGGTTTGCATTCAGTTACAAATGACAGGAATGACATTCAAACTGACTTTAGCCTGGCAGAAGTGGGGCAGATGGGGGGGATAGTATCAGCTCATTAAATGAGAATTTGCCTGTACTTTATGGTTCATGAAGTGAAGGCTTGATCAACATATTCAGCAAAGCAATCGGAAAAGTGTCTCCATCTCTCAGTTCTGCTTCCCTATGCTGGATTCATTCCCAGACAGGGTTCATGGTGACCCACAGGGGCCTATATCTAGCAGAAAGTGAGCAGCCCTCATAGATAACTCCACAAAACACCCTGAGATAAGCTGGCCCACCCAGAAGCCAGCAAGAGAAGCCCTGTGTGAAATGGGGAGAGAGATAATTCTTCAGGGAGCTTGGCCAGCCAGTGCCTGCTTTGTTGGTAGGAGTTAAATGACTCCTATTCATTAGGAGTTAATAGTTAATTAATTTAACTAATAGTTAAACTATTATTAGTCAAACAGACTAATAATAGCCTCAATGTATTCCTCTATCTTTTAAGAAATATCCTAATTTTCCATAAACTGAAACTAGGAGCAAAAATCCACAGTTTGCTCACTGTCTGTTGTAGCATCTCGTTGTATGCCGGATCTGTGACTTGCCTTAGCAGTCATCTTCTCTTTTTGGCTTCTAACCAGGCCTTCTGTAGGCACTTTGTCAGCAGCTGTACCTCTGTGTTTTCATCCTCTCTAAATACTCTCTCTTAACTTCTCCCATGGCATCTGTATATATATCAGGGTAAATAACCATGCTATGTGATCACCTCCCTCGTCACGTCTGAACTGTGACTCTTCTGAACAAGGCATTCTTCATTGCTGTTTCCCAGACACATAGACCCTCGCACCACACCTTGTTGATATGTCTGTGAGTTAGTGTCACTCTGCTTCTATATAGTTACCATTCAGGTCTGTTTTGTTCATGGCATATAATGGGTTCATGTAGAATAATCTAATATCTCAAATGTTTTAGACCTTCCCTCTTGCTGCTGTTCTTTTATGTGAATTTTTCAGTACCTTCTTTATTCTTTTGTTTAATTCATAATGCATTGTCCACTTTTACAGTTGCCCTGAACGTTCTGGAATTCTCCTCTCCCTTGAGTTCAGTGACCTGGTGCAACCCTGGCTCATCCCCCATCTCTGCAATCCTTCCTTCTTCTCTTCAATAGGGGGCTACTCCAAGTTTTACTTGACCCTCTGCTCTCCACAATCTGCTCTCAAAAGATGCCTGAATTCAATAGTCATCTGTCCACCATCATCTCCATGCAGATAAACCCCAAATCTATATTTCTGATCCATTTCTAAACCCCAGACCTGCAGCTCTACAAGAATGTCTGATTCATAGTTCAGACTCACCATGTCTCAAGCTTAACACAGGCTTCTGTTTACAGGTTTCTGTTTCATAAACCAATTCTCCTTCCTCTTACAAGTGTCTTCTGTGTCTGTCCTTTGTGTTCACTGATGGAAAGACCATTCCCCAGGCCATCTGGGATCCAAGTCTAGGCATCACCTCTGACTCCTCCCTCCCTTAGGTTCCATAGTCACACTGTCACTCAGTCCTGGCCAGTTCTAGGATGGGACCTACCTTTGCCTGGCTTTCCTGCAGGGGTGACTTGGATTTCATGCAGGCTAGCACCAGGGAGGAGACAATTCAGAGAGAAAGAGCATTGAACCTGAGCGATGACTGACAGGGAAAAACTAAATGGGTTCTGGGAAGCAAAACAGTGACCAAGAGAACAGTAGCCTAATATGACTGGATAAGAATATTCAACCAGACTGAAAATATACAAATAGCACGATATAAATTCTTTGGGGGAACCTGAAGGCTCAGAGTCAAGGAAAGTACTTGCAGTTAATAAAATGTTTATGCACTCTTGACTTGTGGATATGTATTCTATGTATGACCTGTGGAATTTTTAAGCAGATGCTGTGTCCTAAGGCCAACTCTGAATGGCTTGCGGGTTTCCAGGCAGAGGGATAAATCTCAGAGCTCAGAAGGCATGCCTCAGGGACAGACGTGAGAGTAGAAGGTCTTTCCAAATCTGCCATCCCCCTGAGCAGGGCAATAAACCCTCACAGAGCTGGGAAGTCATATGTAACAGCTATCAGCTTGTTGTTGTTTTTTGATTATCAAACTTATTAATGCAACTCTGTAATAAAAATCCCCACCCTCTATAATAAAAATTCCAGATCCTCCCAGAAGTGATAGGAGACCAAACAGAGTAATGTGTTCTCACCTTTTCCTCCATCATTCCCTCCTAGGATTCTTACATAACAGGATATGTTCATGGCTTTCCTCCTCTACAGGAGTGTCAGTTCCACAACAGACCTGTTTCCTTGTCTATGATGCCTCAGTTTTCAGTAAATACAGGTTCACAGGATAGAAGCATCCTTACTTTCTTCATCTCACATGTTCTTGTTTTCAGAATTCACCCACTATGCTGGTTGAAAGACTCTCTCCATTTATTAGTCCACTTGAGCATAAGAAATATGATAAGAGCTAAAACACAGTTGACACTTTATTCCCGCGGCCAGGCACTCTACTGCTTGGGGCTCACAGTGACAGGACCAGCTGAAGAAACATATGCTAACTCAGAAACCCCAGCCCTGGAACGCCAGGCCCTGCCCTCTAGGTTAAAACCTCTCTGAGAATAGAAAAGAAAAGCAACCTAAGTTTTGCTGACTTGTGCACATTCTAAAGCATCCAAGAGATAGAAAAAGAAAGAGAAGTAACAATTGTCAATTTAAAAATAGCTGTTGTTGGAGAAAACAGAATCATCTCTTCTGAATGTCCCAGAAACTTTCAAATTTACAGAATACATGTTGAACAAATCACTGAATAGTGAAAATCTTTTTATTTTCTGTTTACTCAACACTTGATAACTAAAAACAAAATATTTAGAGATATGTTTAATCTGCATTATGAATGTAGCACTTAGCACTGTCCAGGATAATTGGAAGGCACTCATTAAGTATTTGTTGGAAGGACACTAACCCTGTCGTGGGGACTCCGCCCTCATGACCTCATCTAAACCTAATTACCTTCCAAAGGCCACATCTCCAGATACAATCACTTTGAGGGATAGGGCTTGGAATTGAGGGGAACACAAACACGCAGTCCATAACACTGTCAGTTTCATGTTCTGCATCCTTGGCTGAAGTCATCTTATACCTCAAGAGTATTAGAATATCAAACTCTTGGAATGGGAAGAAATCCCACTGTCAGGGGTACAGGATATACTGAATGTGTTGGAATAAAATCAGGATGATTTAGGACTAGGAACTCAAGCGTACATGAATCCACTGTCAACCAGTTGTCTCACGTGTGTGTGTGTGTTAGTCATTCAGTCATGTCCAGCTCTTTGTGACTGCATGGACTGTAGCCTACAAGGCTGCTCTGTCCATGGGATTCTCCAGGCAAGAACACTGGAGTGGGTAGCCTTTCCCTTCTGCAAGGGATCTTCCTGACCCGGGGATTGAACACATGTCTCCTGCACTGCAGGCAGATTCTTTACCATCTGAGCCACCAGGGGAGCCCTGGTGGATCTTTCCTGTGAGATCCCTGAAGAAAATAGGCTCAGTGCTGGCCCTGTCAGGCTGGGTTGGTAGACACCAACCTACGACCTATCTTGCAGGACTAGAGGAAGTCAAAGTGAGAGAGGAATGATGGGAGCTTCTCTAACGAAGAGCTGTCCAAGAAATCTCTCCATTTGGCTTCACAGAAGAGACAGAAGGACACACCACACCACATCTAACCTCAAACACTCACCAGCAATGTCTGGTAAATGTCCCTGGCTTTGAATACCATTTCTCCTCCGTGATGGAATGCTGTGACCCAATCCTGAAATGGACAGAGAGAGATCATATTTTAGTAATCCTCTAGGCATGTCTGAGCCCAATATTGTGAAAATCAAAGGATTTGGAGAGACTTGGATCCTTCCTGATGCCTCCACTTACTAATTGTATGCCCTTGTAAAAATCACTTCACTTCTCTAATACCGAGGTTTTCCATCTAAAAATAGATGATTCCTACCACATACAGTTGTTATGAAAATTAAATGGATAATGTTTATAAATCCCTTGGCAGAGTGTCTGGCTCAGTGTATGTGCTAAATAAATGGTAGCTATTATCTTTTTATAAAATGCAGGAGTCATTTATTCAGCATTCCTGACAAATTATCTAATATCTGTTTGAATATCTCTAGGTACCTGTTCTCATTATCTCACAAGGGAACCTATCCTAGTACTGGGTAGCTAGAGAAAATTATTTTTCTTTGTTTGAGATAGACATCACATGCTCCTGCCTTATGCCCTGGAGAGATATAAAATAAGCACACTCTTTCTCACATGTGACAGTTCCTTACATATTTGAAAGCAGCTGTCATGTTCCCCTGAGTCTTCTCTTCTCCAGCATCAGAATCTTTTGTATTATTAGTCATTTTATATGAATTTGTTTTTATATGAATTTGATTCACTACTCTGGTCATTGTCCATTATACCAGAGAGATGATACAAAACTCTCTACTGAATGTTGTTGCCCCCCAGAATTCATCCATTGAAACCAATCCTTCATGTGATGGTATTTGGAGATGGGGCCTTGGGACATGATTAGGTCATGAGGCAGGACCCTCATGAATGGGATTAGTGCCCTTTTAGCAGAAACCCTAGAGAGCTCCTTCACCTCTTCCCCCATAAGAGGCCACAGCAAGAAGAAGGCCATCTATAAACTGGACACCAAAATCTTCCAGCACCATGCTCTTGAACTTCCCAGTCTCCAGAACTGTGAGAAACAAATGTATGTTGTTTAAGCCATGCCATTTATTGTATTTTGCTATAGCAGCATCAACTAATTAAGACACACACCATGCTGTCATAGTCATATTTTTTAAGCACAAATCATAGTATGTCATTTCCCAGATTTAAAAGCCTCAGAACCTTAGATTTTAAGGCATATTATTAAGGGAAACAAGCAAGGTGCAAATGATATCCACAGTCACAGATCATGGTGCAACAGAAATCAAAACAACATATTTTCTAAGGTGATGACGATGATGATAGATAGATACATACATAGATAGAGAGATGATATATAGATAAAGAGAGGGAAAGAGAGAGCTGATCTTCAAAAAATCCATTTTTTAAATATAATTGCTTTAGAATGTTGGGTTAGTCTCTGCTATACAACAGAGTAAATCAGTTATAAGTATACATATATCCTCTCTTTCTTGAGCCTCCCTCCCACCCATTCCTCCTCCCACCCCACCCCCCTACGTCATCGTGGAGACCTGAGCTGAGCTCCCTGTGCTATACAGCAGCTTCCTGTATATAGTATATTGTAAACAAATATACTAGTTATTTGTTTTACACGTGGTAGTGTATATACGTCAATGTTATTCTCCCAATTTGTCCCACCCTCCCCTTCCCTCTCTGTGTCCACAAGTCTGCTCTGAACCTGTTTTCAGGGCAGGAATAGAGATGGTTCTCTAAGCCATTAGAGAACCAATGGCTTTTTAATGCACTTAGGAAATTCAAGCATCTTACCCTTGCCTATAAAGACTCAAACATTTCTCCTCCTCACTCTCCAACTATTCTTTGTACTATTCTCCTCCCAGCTACAAGGACTTGCTGATTCACGCGGTAAAAGTGAAAGTGTTAGTCACGTCCGACTCTTTGCAACCGCATGGATTGTAGCCAACAAGTCTCCTCTGACCATGAAATTCTCCAGGCAAGAATACTAGAATGGGTTGCCATTCATTTCTCCAGGGGATCTTCCTGACCCAGTGATTGAACCCGGGTCTCATGATTTGCAGGCAGATTTTTTACCCTCTGAGCCACCACAGAAGCCCTTGCTTTTTCATGGAACAAGCCAAAATCATTTCCAGTACAGGGCCTTCATTTAGCTGTACATCTATGTGGATTCTCCTCTCCCCAACTTTTCTTGGCATTGAGATATCTGCACAAATGTCCCTTCCTCCAGGAAGTTTTCCATATCACACAAACTAAAGTAGCACCAAGTTACTATTATGCCACCTGATTTTAAATTATCTGTTTAGCACTTTTCTAAATTACTCTCAAATATCCACTGTGGATAAGCTTATTTTCAGTCTTCCCCATCAGAATGTTTACTCTAGGCATGCAGAATCTTTGTCGCTCTTGATTACCAGTCATCAGGACATTGCCTGGCACATAACTGATATTCAGTAAATCACTGTCAAATGATGTAGTGAACTGTTGTCGGTCCAATACCTAGCAGAAAATCTGACACCTAGTAGGAAGTCATTGGGCTTCCCTGGTGGATCAGATGGTAAAGAATCTGCCTGTAAGAGACCCAGGTTGACCCAGGTTCAACCCGTGAGTTGGGAAGATCTCCTGGAAAAGGGAATGGCTACCCATTCTGGTACTCTTGCCGGGAGAATTCCATGGACAGAGGAGCCTGGTGGGCTATAGTCCATGGAGTCACAAAGAGCTGGACAAGACTGAATGACTTACACACACATAGCAGGTCATTAGATACATTTTGAGAGAATGGTGACATGGGACAGAAGAGAGAGCAGCAAAAGTTCACCCAATTCAGAAAGGCAGAGGCAGACCATGAAAGCAAACTTCCCAGGCAGTATGATTTTGTTGTGTGTTGTCCCTGACTGTCACTTAACTGTCACTTGACTGTCACTTAACAGCCAATGCATTCTTATCCTTGTGAAAGTGAACTTATTATGGAACTGAAAGTCTCCTAATGTGCCCTGCTGTCATGAACATACTGTTTTTGTTGCTATTCAGTCACTAAGTCTTGTCTGACTATTTGCGACTCCATGGACTGCAGCACGCTAGGCTTCCTTGTCCTTCACTATCTTGCAGAGATTGCTCAAACTCATGTGCATCGAGTCTATTCAACCATCTCATCCTCTGCCACCCCCTTCTCCTTTTGCCTTCAATCTTTCTCAGCATCAGGGTCTTTTCCTGATGGAAAAGACATCAGGTGGCCAAAGTTTTGGAGCTTCAATTTCAGCAACAGTCTTTTCAATGAATATTCAGGTTTGGTTTCCTTTAAGATTGACTGGTTTGATCTTCTTGCAGTCCAAGTGACTCTCAAGAGACTTCTCAAATATCACAATACAAAAGGACCAATTCTTCAGTGCTCAGCCTTCTTTATGGACCAACTCTCACATCTGTACATGACCACAGCTTTGACTAGACAGATCTTTGTCAGCTAAGTGATATCTCTGTTTTTTAATACATTGTTTACATTTGTCACAACTTTCCTTCAAAGGAGCAAATGTCTTTTAATTTCTTGGCTGTAGTCACTGTCTGCAGTGATTTTAGAGCCCAAGAAAATAATATATGTCACTGCTTACTCTTTCCCCCTTTCTGTTTGCCATGAAGTGATGGGATAAGAAGCCATAATCTTAGTTTTTTTTAAAGTTGAGTTTCAAGTCAGTCTTCTAACTGTCCTCTATCACCCTTATCAAGAGGCTCTTTTGTTCCTCTTCACTTTTTGCTATCAGAGTGGTATCATTGGCATATCTGAGGTTGTTGATATTTATTCCAGCAGTCTTTATTCCAGCTTGTGATTCATGCAACCTGGCATTTTGCTTGATGTACTCTGCATATGAGTTAAATAAGCAGGATGACAATACACAGCCATGTTGTACTCCTTTCCCAATTTTGAACCATTCTATTGTCCCATACAATTGATGGTAGTTTGAACATTCTTTGGTATTGCCCTTCTTTGGGATTGAAATGAAAACTAACCTTTTCCAGGCCTCTGGCCACTGTTGAGTGTTTGAAATCTGCTGGCATATTGAGAGCAGCAATTTTCCTCCAACTTTCTTGAGGAGATCTCTAGTGCTTCGCATTCTACAGTTTTCCTCTACTTCTTTAAATTGTTCATTTAAGAAGGCCTTCTTATCTCTCCTTGCTCAGTTGGATATATCTTTCCCTTTCTCCCTTGACTTTTGCTTCTCATCTTTCCTCAGCTATTTGTAAAGCCTCCTCAGACAACCACTTTGCCTTCTTGCATTTCTTTTACTTTTGGATGATTCTGATCACTGCCTCCTGTACAATATTATGAACTCTCTTCCATGGTTTTCCAGGTGCTCTGTCTATGAGATCTAATCCCTTGAATCTAATTGTCACCTCCACTGTATAATCATAAGGGATTTGATTAGGTGATACCTGGAAAACCTAGTGGTTTTCCTTATTTTATTCAATTCAAGCTTGAATTTTTCAATATGGGCTCATGATCTGAGTCACAGTCACCTCCAGGTGTTGTTTTTTCTGATTGTATAGAACTCCAGTTTTCCCAAGTGGCACTAGTGGTTAAGAACCCAGCTGCCAATGCAGGAGATGTAAGAGACTCAGATTCGATCCCTAGGTTGGGAAGATCCCCTGGAGGAAGGCATGGTAGCCCACTCCAGTATTCTTGCCTGGAGAATCCCATGGACACAGGAGCCTGTGGGCTATGGTCCATAGGATTGCAAAGAGTTGGACATGACTGAAGCGACTTAGCATGCAGGCATAGAGCTTCTTCATCTTTGGCTCCAAAAATACAGTCAATCCGATTTCACTATTGACCATTTGGTGATACATGTGCAGAGTCATCTCTTTTATTGTTGGAAAAGGGTGTTTGCTATGACCAGTATGTTCTCTTGACAAAACTCTTAGTCTTTGCCCTGCTTCAGGTTATAGTCCAAGGCAAATTTGCCTTTTACTCTGGGTATCTCTTGATTTCCTACTTTTGCATTCTAATTCCCTGTGATGAAAATGACATCTTTTTGGTGTTAGGTCTAGAAGGTCTTTAGGTTTTCATAGAACCAGTCAACTTCAGCTTCTTTAACATCAACAGTTGGGGCATAGACTTGGATTACTGTGATGTTGGATGCTTTGTCTTGAAACTGAGATCATTCTGTCATTTTTAAAATTGCACCCAAGTGCTGGATTTTGGACTTTTTTTGTTGACTATGAGGGCTACTCCATTTCTTCTAAGGGATTCTTGCCCACAGTAGTAGATACAATAGTCATCTGAGTTTAATTCTCCCATTCCTATTCATTTTAGTTCACTGATTCCTAAGATGTTGATGTTCAATCCTCCCATCTGCTGCTTGACCATGTCCAATTTACCTTGATTCGTGGACCTAACATTCCAGGTTCCTATGCAATATTTTTCTTTACAGCATCAGACTTAACTTTCATCATCCAACACATCCACAACTCAGAGTGACTTCCTCTTTTGCCCAGTCACTTCAGTCTTTTTGGAACTATTAGTAATTTCACTCCAGTCTTCCCCAGTAGTATATTGGACACCTTCCAACCTGGGGAGCTCATGTTATGGCCTCATATCTTTTTTTGCCTTTTTTATATTGACCATGGGATTTACCCAGGCAAGAATACTATAGTGGGTTGCCATTTCCTACTCCAGGGTCTCTTCCCAAGTCAGGGATGAAGTCCATGTCTCCTGTATTGTAGACAGACTCTTACCACTGAGCCACCATAGAAGGTCAACTAGAATAACAAATCTTAAAAATAAAAAGGCAACCTCTGGGACAACATTAAATGCACCAACATTCACATTATAAGGGTCCCAGGAGGAGAAGAGAGAGACAAAGGACCTGAGAAAATATTTGAAGAGATGACAACTTCCCCAGAAGCTATTAGAAAACTTCCCTAACCTGAGAAAGGAAATAGTCAACTAAGTCCAGGAAGCACAGAAAGTCCCAGGCAGGACAAACCCAAGGATGATTACATCAAGACACATAGTAATCAAACTGACAAAAATTAAAGACAAAGATAAAATAGTAAAAGAAACAAGGGGAAAATGACAACATACAAAGAAACTTCCATAGTGTATCAGCTGCTTTCTCAATAGAAACTCTATAAGCCAGAAGGGAATGGCATGATATATTTAAAGTGATGAAAGGGAAGAACCTACAACCAAGAATACTCTACCCAGCAAGACTCTTATTCAGATTTGATGGAGAACTCAAAAGCTTTCCAGACAAGCAAAATTAAGAGAATTCAGCACCACTGAACTAGCTTTACAACAAATGCTAAAGGAATTTATCTAGGCAGGAAACACAAGAGAAGGAAAAGACCTATAGAAAATAAAACCCAAACAATTAAGAAAATGGTAATAGGAAATGGTAACCCACTCCAGTATTCTTGCCTGCAGAATTCCACAGACAGAGGAGCCTAGGGGGCTACAGTCCATGGGGTCATAAAGAGTCAGACAGGACTGAGTGACTAACACTTTCACTTTCATTTTCAATAGGACCATACACATTGATAATTACCTTAAATGTATATGGATTAAATGCACCAACCAAAAGACATAGACTGTTTGGGCAGATGAAAACATGAGCATGTATGCACTTCCACTTACCACATCACTCTTTTGACCCTCCATATTGTATGCAATTATTTTATGCTGCTGCTGCTAAGTTGCTTCAGTCATGTCTGACTCTGTGCGACCCCATAGATGGCAGCCCACCAGGCCCTGACGTCCCTGGGATTCTCCAGGCAAGAACACTGGAGTGGGTTGCCATTTCCTCCTGCAATGCATGAAAGTGAAGTCACTCATTCGTGTCTGACTCTTAGCGACCACATGGACTGCAGCCAACCAGGCTCCTCCATCCATGGGACTTTCCAGGTAAGAGTACTGGAGTGGGTTGTTATTGTCTTCCCCGGCAATTATTTTATATTGTTAAGTTAATCATGTTCCCATTATGGCTTGCATTTGTAATTATCTTTCATCTTTTGTCTGGCTAAGGTAAGTCACTTCAGTCGTGTCCGACTCTGTGTGACCCCATAGACGGTCTTTTCAGTTCAGTTCAGTTCAGTGGCTCAGTCGTGTCTGACTCTTTGCAACCCCATGAATCGCAGCACGCCAGGCCTCCCTGTCCATCACCAACTCCCGGAGTTCACTCAGACTCACGTCCATAGAGTCAGTGATGCCATCCAGCCATCTCATCCTCTGTCGTCCCCTTCTCCTCTTGCCCCCAATCCCTCCCAGCTTCAGAGTCTTTTCCAATGAGTCAACTCTTTGCATGAGGTGGCCAAAGTACTGGAGTTTCAGCTTTAGCATCATTCCTTCCAAAGAACACCCAGGGCTGATCTCCTTCAGAATAGACTGGTTGGATCTCCTTGCAGTCCAAGGGACTCTCAGGAGTCTTCTCCAACAACACAGTTCAAAAGCATCAATCTTTGGCGCTCAACTTTCTTCACAGTCCAACTCTCACATCCATACATGACCACTGGAAAAACCATAGCCTTGACTGGATGGACCTTTGTTGGCAAAGTAATGTCTCTGCTTTTCAATATGCTATCTAGGTTGGTCACAACTTTCCTTCCAAGGAGTAAGTGTCTTTTAATTTCATGGCTGCAGTCACCATCTACAGTGATTTGGGAGCCAAAAAGATAAAGTCTGACACTGTTTCCACCGTTTCCCCATCTATTTCCCATGAAGTGATGGGACCAGACGCCATGATCTTCGTTTTCTGAATGTTGAGCTTTAAGCCAACTTTTTCACTCTCCTCTTTCATTTTCATCAAGAGGCTTTTTAGTTCCTCTTCACTTTCTGCCATAAGGGTGGTGTCATCTGCATATCTGAGGTTATTGATATTTCTCCCGTCAATCTTGATTCCAGCTTGTGCTTCTTCTAGCCCAGCATTTTTCATGATGTACTGTGCATGTAAGTTAAATAAGCAGGGAGACAATATATAGCCTTGACGTACTCCTTTTCCTATTTGGAACCAGTCTGTTGTTCCATGTCCAGTTCTAACTGTTGCTTCCTGACCTGCATACAGGTTTCTCAAAAGGCAGGTCAGGTGGTCTGGTATTCCCATCTCTTTCAGAATTTTCCACAGTTTATTGTGATCCACACAGTCAAAGGCTTTGGCATAGTCAATAAAGCAGAAATAGATGTTTTTCTGGAACTCTCTTGCTTTTTCTACGATCCAGAGGATGTTGGCAATTTGATCTCTGGTTTCTCTGCCTTTTCTAAAACCAGCTTAAACATCTGGATGTTCACAGTTCATGTATTGCTGAAGCCGGGCTTGGAGAATTTTGAGCATTACTTTACTAGCGTGTGAGATGAGTGCAATTGTGTGGTAGTTTGAGCATTCTTTGGCATTGCTTTTCTTTGGGATTGGAATGAAAACTGACCTTTTCCAGTCCTGTGGCCACTGCTGTTTTCCAAATTTGCTGGCATATTGAGTGCAGAACTTTCACAGCATCATCTTTCAGGATTTGAAATAGCTCGACTGGAATTCCATCAATTCCACTAGCTTTGTTCGTAGTGGTGCTCTCTAAGGCCCACTTGACTTCACATTCCAGGATGTCTGGCTCTAGGTGAGTGATCAAACCATCGTGATTATCTTAGTCGTAAAGATCTTTTTTGTACAGTTCTTCTGTGTATTCTTGCCACCTCTTCTTAATATTTTCTGCTTCTTTTAGGTCCATACCATTTCTGTCCTTTATTGAGCCCATCTTTTCATGAAATGTTCTCTTGGTATCTCTGATTTTCTTGAAGAGATCTCTAGTCTTTCCCATTCTGTTGTTTGCCTCTATTTCTTTGCATTGATCGCTGAGGAAGGCTTTCTTATCTCTTCTTGCTATTCTTTGGAACTCTGCATTCAGGTGCTTATATCTTTCCTTTTCTCTTTTGATTTTTGCTTCTCTTCTTTTCACAGCTATTTGTAAGGCTTCCTCATACAGCTATTTTGCTTTTTGGCATATCTTTTTCTTGGGGATGGTCTTGATCCCTGTCTCCTGTACAATGTCATGAACCTCATTCCATAGTTCATCAGGCACTCTATCTATCAGATCTAGGCCCTTAAATCTATTTCTCACTTTCACTGTATAGTCATAAGGGATTTGATTTAGGTCATACCTGAATGGTCTAGTGGTTTTCTCCACTTTCTTCAATTTCAGTCTGAATTTGGCAATAAGGAGTTCATGATCTGAGCCACAGTCAGCTCCTGGTCTTGTTTTTGCTGACTGTATAGAGCTTCTCCATCTTTGGCTGCAAAGAATATAATCAATCTGATTTCAGTGTTGACCATCTGGTGATGTCCATGTGTAGAGTCTTCTCTTGTGTTGTTGGGATAGGGTGTTTGCTATGACCAGTGCATTTTCTTGGCAAAACTCTATTAGTCTTTGCCCTGCTTTATTCCATATTCCAAGGCCAAATTTGCCTGTTACTCCAGGTGTTTCTTGACTTCCTGCTTTTGCATTCCAGCCCTCTATAATGAAAAGCACATCTTTTTGGGGTGTTAGTTCTAAAAGGTCTTGTAGGTCTTCATAGAACTGTTCAACTTCAGCTTCTTCAGCATTACTGGTTGGGGCATAGACTTGCATTACTGTAATATTGAATGGTTTGCCTTGGAAACGAGCAGAGATCATTCTGTTGTTTTTGAGATTGCATCCAAGTACTGCATTTTGGACTCTTTTGTTGACCATGATGGCTACTCCATTTCTTCTGAGGGATTCCTGCCCGCAGTAGTAGATACAATGGTCATCTGAGTTAAATTCACCCATTCCAGTCCATTTGAGTTTGCTGATTCCTAGAATGTCGACGTTCACTCTTGCCATCTCTTGTTTGACCACTTTCAATTTGCCTTGAAACATGGACCTGACATTTCAGGTTCCTATGCAATATTGCTCTTTACAGCATGGGACCTTGCTTCTATCACCAGTCACATCCACAGCTGGGTATTGTTTTTGCTTTGGCTCCATCCCTTCATTTTTTCTGGAGTTATTTCTCCACTGATCTCCAGTAGCATATTGGGCACCTACTGACCTGGGGAGTTCCTCTTTCAGTATCCTATCATTTTGCCTTTTCATACTGTTCATGGGGTTCTCAAGGCAAGAATACTGAAGTGGTTTGCCATTCCCTTCTCCAGTGGAGCACATTCTGTCAAACCTCTCCACCATGACCCGCCCGTCTTGGGTGGCCCCATGGGCATGGCTTAGTTTCACTGAGTTAGACAAGGCTGTGGTCCTAGTGTGATTAGATTGACTGGTTTTCTGTGATTATGGTTTCAGTGTGTCTCCCCTCTGATGCCCTCTAGCAACACCTACTGTCTTACTTGGGTTTCTCTTACCTTGGACGAGGGGTATCTCTTCACCGCTGCCCCTCCTGACCTTGAACATGGAATAGCTCCTCTAGGCCCTCCTGCGCCCATGCAGCCACCGCTCCTTGGACATGGGGTTGCTCCTCCAGGCCGCTGCCCCGACCTCGGATGTGGGGTAGCTCCTCTCGACCGTTCCTGCACCGTCACAGCCTGGCACTTTCGGCTGCTGCCCCTGACCTCGGACGTGGGATAACTCCTTTACTATTAAAAAAATAAAAATAAATAAAAAAAGGCAACACCTTCAACAAAATTAGATGACAAGGAATTCTGCTGGACCCAGGAGTGTATTTGGTTAACACCAAACCACCATCAACACAAAATGAGCTCAGGACACTTGTGAGGTTATGGCTTGTGGAGGCAGTGGAAAGGAGAGAAGAGAAACATCCAGTGGTCTTCAGATACCTGAAGGATTGAAATTTCATCAAATTCTCTCTCCTGGTTAGAGAGGACCACACTCTGAATGGAATCCTCAGCAAGAAAATCCGAGGAAACGATCAACTGATAAAACTGGAGGAAAGCTACCCAGACACCAGTGAGCAGATGAGTTAAAAAAAAAAAAAAAATGATGCACTAAACATCCCTGAGAGTACCAGTAGGTCCAAAGCAACCTACACCCTCAAGAGCCTCCAATATGCAACAAGTCTATTCACTGTATCTGTTTCTTCATTGTTGCCCTGTAAGTAAATTCTTCAGTACCATTTTTCTAGATTCTGCATATATATGTTAGAATACAGTATTTATCTTTCTCTTTCTGGCTCATTTCACTCTGTATAATAGGTTCTACGTTCATCCACCTCATTAGAATTGACTCAAATTAATTCCTTTTTATGTTGGAGTAATATTCCATTGTGCATATATACCACGGCTTCTTTATCCATTCATCTGTCGATGGGCATCTAGGTTGCTTCCATGTTATGCTGCTGCTGTTGCTGCTGCTGCTAAGTCGCTTCAATCGTGTCCAACTCTGTGCGACCCCATAGATGGAAGCCCACCAGGCTCTTCTGTCCCTGGGATTCTCCAGGCAAGAACACTGTAGTGGGTTGCCATTTCCCTCCCCAGTGCATGAAAGTGAAAAATCAAAGTGAAGTCGCTCAGTCGTGTCTGACTCTTAGCGCCCCCATGGACTGCAGCCCACCAGGCTCCTCCGTCCATGGGATTTTCCAGGCAAGAGTACTGGAGTGGGGTGCCATTACCTTCTCCGGCTTCCATTTTATAGTTATGGTAAATAGTACCGTAATGAAAAATGGGATACATGTTTCTCTTTCAGTTTTGGTTTCCTCGGGGTATATGCCTAGGAGTGGGATTGCCAGGAAACTCAAACAGGGGATCTGCATCAACCAGGAGTGGTTGAATGGGGAGGGAGCTGGGAGCTGGGAGAGAGATTCAAAAGGGAGGGGATATGTATACCTATGGCTGATTCATGTTGAGGTTTGACAGAAAACAGCAAAATTCTGTAAAGCAATTATCATTCAATTAAATAATAAATTCATTTAAAATAAATAAATAAATATTTTCCAATTAAAAAAAGTGAAACAAGATCTTCCCCTCTGAAATGAGAGAATTACTCTAAGAGGAAAACAATTCTATGGTTCTAGAAAAAAATAAATGAGTTTTGGAGAAACAATGATGAAAAATGGAGAGAAGATTCAAATTTTGAGAGAGTCCAAAGGAAGTGAGATGGCTAAACTGATGGGCTATATTTTCCAATACATCTAGCTAACAAGATAGGATGGCACCTTAAAACCATTTCTCTAGGAAAATCATCTGACCAGACCCCACAGGAATCTCCTAAAAAAAAAAAAAAAAATGAGGGTGGCATCTCAAATTAACAAGAGAAAATAAAAAGGATTTCAATTAAACCCCATAAAAGGACACTGTATAAAAAAAGAGAAAAAATCATTATTGAAGACACCCCCCCACACACAAAATAAAACCACAAAGGTGATGAAAACTACAGTTCAACATTTAAAAAGAGTTGAGATAAAAATAAGAGGTACAGGAACTATGAAAAAGTAGCATAACCTAGAAGTAAAATCTCAGACGTTTGATGAGAAAAAGCTAGAAGTATATGAAAAAGTTCTGTCAGGATTCGGGCATGCTGGGGTGGGGGTGGGGATTGTTAAAATAAAGGAAAACAACCCACTTCATTTTTTTTTAATTTTAACTTCATTTTAATTTCAAAAACACTGTAAACACAAAATAGGAAAAATATTTTTAACATCTAACAACCCACTTTAGGATGAAGACTAAACCTAAAAAAAGCATGAGAGGCCAGACAACAGAGAGGACAGACAATGAGAGAAATAGAGGACAGAAGGAAGAAAATAAAGAAGTCAAAGAAAAATAAGACTATAGGAAAGAAAACAATAGATAGGCTGTGAACAAAGAAGATCAATATGTATGATTAAAATCCCCAAAGGAAAATCAAAAGCAACTACAGAGAACATCATGAGAAAAGCTGGGCTGGGTGAAGCACAAACTGGAGACAAAATTGCTGGGAGATATATCAATAACCTCAGATATGCAGATGACGCCGCCCTTATGGCAGAAAGCAAAGAAGAACTAAAAAGTCTCTTGATGAAAGTGAAAGAGGAGAGTGGAAAGGTTAGCTTAAAGCTCGACATTCAGAAAACTAAGATCATGGCACTTGGTTCCATCACTTCATGGCAAATAGATGGGGAGATGGTGGCAGACTTTATTTTGGGGGCCTCCAAAATCACTGCAGATGGTGACTGCAGCCATGAAAGTAAAAGATGCTTACTCCTTGGAAGAAAAGTTATGACCGACCCATACAGTATATTAAAAAGCAGAGACATTACTTTGCCAACAAAAGTCCATCTAGTCAAGGCTATAGTTTTTCCAGTGGTCATGTATGGATGTAAGAGTTGGACTATAAAGAAAGCTGAGGGCTGAAGAACTGATGCTTTTGAACTGTGGTGTTGGAGAAGATTCTTGAGAGTCCCTTGGACTGCAAGGAGATCCAATCAGTCCATCCTAAAGGAAATCAATGCTGAATATTCACTGGAAGGACTGATGTTGAAGCTGAAACTCCAATACTTTGGCCGCCTGATGTGAAGAGCTGACTCATTTGAAAAAACCCTGATGCTGCGAAAGATTGATGGTATAAGGAGAAGGCAATGTCAGAGGATGAGATGGTTGGATGGCATCACCAACTTAATGGGCATGAGTTTGAGTAAACTCCGGGAGTTGGTGATGGACAGGGAGCCCTGGCGTGCTGCACTCCATGGGGTCGCAAAGAGTAGGACACGACTGAGTGACTGAACTGAACTGAACTGAACTGAACTGAAAAGAGAACAATTCCTACAAACTATCAAATTAGACAGCTTTCCTAAAATAAAAGAAAGGCTTTTCAGGTGGCACAGGATAAAGAGCATGCCTGCCAATGCAGCAGATGCAAGAGACGTGGGTTAAATCCCTGGATAGGGAAGATGCCCTGGAGGAGGAAATGGCAACCCACTCCAGTATTCTTGCCTGGAAAATTTCAAGGGCTGGTGGGTGGCAGTCCATGGGGTCACAAAGAGTCAACACAACTGAGCAACTGAGCACACAAAAAAAATAGAAGAAACCCGCATATTGAAAGACAACACCATGTATTTGGAAAATTGACTCAGACATTGACACCAAAGCACATTTTAGTGAAACTAAAGGAGTTTTGGCAACATTCTTTTGGTGCCCATTAAAAATAGATTAAGCTAATTCTAAGTAGGATGATCCAGAGAAGGCAATGGCACCCCACTCCAGTACCCTTGTTTGGAGAATCCCAGGGATGGAGGAGCCTGGTGGGCTGCAGTCCATGGGGTCGCAAAGAGTCGGACATGACTGAGGGACTTCACTTTCACTTTTCACTTCCATGCATTGGAGAAGGAAATGGCAACCCACTGCAGTGTTCTTGCCTGGAGAATCCCAGGGACGACAGAGCCTGGTGGGCTGCCGTCTATGGGGTCACACAGAGTTGGACACGAGTGAAGTGACTTAACAGCAGCAGCAGCAAGTAGGATGATCATATAACTTATTCAAACTGGGATGCTTTTAATGGACACCATTAATAATTGTGCTATATACATAAACTTAGACTGTTCCTGGACAAATGAGATATAATTTCACTCAGTATTATAAAAAAATAAACAATAGACACCTTATATTTAAGGGAAATAAAGCCTAGATACAGTGACAACACTAGGGTGAGCATCCCTAACATCCAAATTTTGATCTTCAAATATTTCCTCCTAAAGGAAACAACAGTTGCTTGGGGAAACTGCCAACTTCAGAGGCTGAACAGGAAATGCATAAAATAAGCCTGAGATGTATTGTTCTAGTAGGAAGAAAGAAAGCCACCAAGAGGACCCAGGAGCCCACATTGCAGTCACTATGGTGATACTGAGGGATAAAGTATGGGTTTTGGCAATGTAAAATGCTTCTCTGTTTGAAGGCTTCTAATATAATCAAGAATTTTCTTTCTTGGAGTTGGTGATTCTTTGAAATAGAGGCATAATGATTTCAAACAAAAAATTTAATGTTTTCTCATTTTCCAAAAGTTAAAGAGAACATGCATCTGGTGCTTCTGTGTCTTAGAACTCTTTTGTGCTGTTATAGAATGGATAAGCCATTCTACTATTATATAAATGTGGTGGGACACCATTGGAATAGGCAATTTACAATAGACAGTAGAAATGAATCCTTGAAGATGTAACAAGCCAATTCAAGTTCTTTCTATCGAATGGAAGTGAAACAACTACTTTTTAAGTCTGACTCTATTACCTTTTTTCATTCCCTGATGAATACAAATACAGTACCAAGGAGTGGTAGGAAATCAAATAATTTTGCTAATAAACTAACATTTTTTTCTTAGGGTGTGGTTATTTATCACTATTGATTTGATCATTTTAAGTTTCTTAGGTCACTAGTAAACTTTTACTATGTGTTATGTTTATATAAAGCAAAATGTCAATTAGCGCTCCTATATTTGCAATATTATAGTTTGTAACACGTTAAAAAATGGTCCACAAAAGACTGTATTTTTTTTCTGTTAGTTGAACAATCATCACAAAAGAAATCATAAAAGATATCTGAAGTGGGTTGAACGGTAGCCTCAGAAGTATATGTCCACATCCTAATCCCCAGAACCTGTGAATGCAATATTATTTGGAAAAACTGGTCTTTGCAGATGTACCTAAGTTAAAGATCCCATGATGATCTGGGTGGTCCCCAGATCCAAGGGCAAGTATTCATATGACAAGAGACACACAGAGAATAGACACAAAGATGCAAAGAGCTTGTAAACATAGCAATCAGAGTGACACATCCACAAACCCTAGGAATGATAAAGTCACCAGGAGCTCAAAAAGGCAGAGAACACCCCTCAAAATGACTCAAGGAATATCCCCTGGAGCCTCTGGAGAGAGTGCAGCAGTGTCTGCATGTTGACTTTTGGCCTTAGAAACTGTGAGAGAATAACTTTTCTATTGCTTTAAGCCACACACACACAAAGACACAGAAGCTAACATTAAAAAGTATCCATTTGCCTAAAATGGAATAGTGTAAGGAACACAATGATGATGTTTACAGTGATTTTATACACTATATATGTGTATGTTTTTATTTTAAATTTAAGGACTTGTCTGTATATTTTAAATAAATATAAACGGTATTTTTAAATTTCAAAATACTGGTTTTTTTTTTTTTAAAGCTCAGTGATCACTACTAAAGATTGCTGGAACACTGTTAAAACTGATAAAGGAAAATAATCAAGTGTTTATCCTGCATTTCTAATAGGCTCTATATTTTAAGGTAACCAAATTAATAAAGAATGAAAATCTTTGCAGAGTAATTTTAATAAATACAGAAGGACTTATGGAATTAAAAATACCATTTAATATGAATTTTATAAATCTCGAAATAATGGATATAGGAAATAATCATTAATGGATGCTACAAAATAGCAGGCATATGTTTAATAGACAATTTAATAATGGATACATGGCTGATAGCACCTAAACTCTTTGACAATCTTAGTATAAAGAGAAGTGGGATAGTCAGAAACATATTCCTCATGATGTGATATAATTAGAAGTGTATAGTACCAGCTTTGAATTATTATTTCCTGAAAGTTTGAATCTGAATCAAAACTAGCCTCAATATAAAGCTCCTAGAGGAGAACACAGGCAAAACACTCTCCGACATAAATTATAGCAGGATCCTCTATGACCCACCTCCCAGAATATTGGAAATAAAAGCAAAAATAAACAAATGGGACCTAATTAAAATTAAAAACTTCTGCACAACAAAGGAAACTCTAAGCAAGGTGAAAAGACAGCCTTCAGAATGGAAGAAAATAATAGCAAATGAAGCAACTGACAAACAACTAATCTCAAAAATATACAAGCAATTCCTGCAGCTCAATTCCAGAAAAATAAACAACCCAATCAAAAAACGGGCCAAAGAACTAAACAAACATTTCTCCAAAGAAGACATACAGATGGCTAACAAACACATGAAAAGATGCTCAACATCACTCACTATCAGAGAAATGCAAATCAAAACCACAATGAGGTACCGTTTCAGGCCAGTCAGAATGGCTGTGATCCAAAAGTCTACAAGCAATAAATGCTGGAGAGGGTGTGCAGAAAAGGGAACCCTCTTACACTGTTGATGGGAATGCAAACTAGTACAGCCACTATGGAGAACAGTGTGGAGATTCCTTAAAAACTGGAAATAGAACTGCCTTATGACCCAGCAATCCTGGGTATGCCCATAAACTACTGGGCATATACACTGAGGAAACCAGATTTGAAAGAGACGTGTGTACCCCAATGTTCATCATAGCACTGTTTGTAATAGCCAGGACATGGAAGCAACCTAGATGTCCATCAGCAGATGAATGGATAAGAAAGCAGTGGTACATATACACAATGGAGTATTACTCAGCCATTAAAAAGAATACATTTGAATCAGTTCTAATGAGGTGGATGAAACTGGAGCCTATTATACAGAGTGAAGTAAGCCAGAAAGAAAAACACCAATACAGTATGCTGCTGCTGCTGCTGCTAAGTCGCTTAAGTCATGTCCGACTCTGTGCAACCCCATGGACTACAGCCCACCAGGCTCCCCCATCCCTGGGATTCTCCAGGCAAGAACACTGGAGTGGATTGCCATTTCCTTCTCCAATTCATGAAAGTGAAAAGTGAAAGTGAAGTCGCTCAGTCGTGTCCAACTCTTAGCAACCCCATGGACTGGAGCCCACCAGGCTCCTCCATCCATGGGATCTTCCAGGCAAGAGTACTGGAGTGGGGTGCCATTGCCTTCTCCCCCAGTACCGTATACTAACACATATATATGGGATTTAGAAAGATGGTAACGATAACCCTGCATGCGAGACAGCAAAAGAGACACAGATGTATAGAACAGTCTTTCAGACTCTGTGGGAGACAGAGAAGGCAATGGCATCCCACTCCAGTACTCCTGTCTGGAAAATCCCATGGACGGAGGAGCCTGGTAGGCTGCAGTCCATGGGGTCGTGAAGAGTCGGACACGACTGAATGACTTCACTTTCACTTTTCACTTTCATGAATTGGAGAAGGAAATGGCAACCCACTCCAGTGTTCTTGCCTGGAGAATCCCAGTGACAGAGGAGCCAGGTGGGCTGCCGTCTATGGGGTTGTACAGTGTCGGACACGACTGAAGCAGCTTAGCAGCAGCAGCAGCAGGGAGAGGGAGAGGGTGGGATGATTTGGGAGAATGGCACTGAAACATGTATAATATCATATATGAAACAAATTGCCAGTCCAGGTTCGATGCATGATACAGGGTGCTCGGGGCTGGTGCACTGGGATGACCCAGAGGGATGGTACGGGGAGGAAGGTGGGAGGGGGTTCAGAATGGGGAACATGTGTACACCCATGGTGGATTCATGTTGATGTATGGCAAAACCAACACAATATTGTAAAGTAATTAGCCTCCAATGAAAATAAATAAATTTACATTTTAAAAAAACATAATAAAAAAAAACAAATCAAGCCTCAAATTTAACAGTTTGTAGGAAATATAGACGATAAAGAAATACATTGAAAGATACCATAAGAAAACAATCACGTCTTTTATCTACATTTACTAAAAAATCAGTGATATTTATCAAGAATAGAGGGGAGAGTTTATAAAATAAAGAGACATGGCTACTAAATGCAATGTGTGGATCTTGTTAGGAGTCTCATTTGAATAAGCCATCAACCAATCAAAAAACGGGCCAAAGAACTAAACAAACATTTCTCCAAAGAAGACATACAGATGGCTAACAAACACATGAAAAGATGCTCAACATCACTCATTATCAGAAAAATGGAAATCAAAACCACAATGAGGTACCATTTCACCTCTAAATATATCTATATGTCTAGATATATTTCATTTGCTCTTCTAGAAGCATTCTATACCCTACTTGACTCTGTGTTCTCGGAAACTGGTCTTCGGAAACTAAAAAGGTCAGCAGACTATGGCCTGAGGGCCAAATGTAGGCAGTGGCCTGTTAATGTACCACCTGTGAGTAAAATCTTAAGTTTTACATTTTTAAAAGTTTATACATTTCATTTCCTTTCTGGTCCTTGTTACTTGTTTCTTTCTACTAATTTTTAGTTTGTTATTGTTTCTTCTAGTTCACTGAGATGTAAAGTTAGATTGTTTCCTTGAGATCTTTTTTTTTTTTTCTTCCTCAAGGTAGGCATTTAGTGCTATAAATTTCCCTCTTAAAAATGGTTTTGCTGAATCCCATAAGGTTAGTACATAATATTTCCAGTTTAATTTCTCTTGGGATAGCTTTGATTTCTCTTTTGATTTCAAAAATCAATGAAAATCAGAGCTTTTATTTTAAATAAACAAAAATTACAAATATTTAGCTAGATGTACCAAGAAAAATTAGAACTTTAATAAATGCAAATTATAAATGAAAGTGTAGACATTAAAATTGATACTACACAAATACAAATGATCAAAAGAGACTACTATGAACAATTTTACATGAACAAATTGGAAAACATAGAAAAATATGAATAAATTCTTATAAAAATCATAAAGAGACAGAAAAATCCAATCAACTACTAGTAAGGAGGTTGAATCAGCAGTCAAAAACCTCTCAATAAACAAAAGATGGCTTCCTCAGTGAATTCTATCAAGTACTTAAATAATTAACACCAATCCTTCCCAAACTCTTAAAACTCTAAGAGAGGCAGGAACACTTCCATCTGCATTTTACAGAACCAACATTACCCTGATACCAAAACTATAGAAAGAAAATCAAAGAACAGTATCCCTAATGGACATAGATTAAAAATTCTCAACAAAATATTAGCAAAATGATTTCAACAGTACATTATAAGGATCATATACCAGGATCAAGTGGGATATATTCCAATGATGTAAGGATATTTCAACTTCCGCAAATCAATACATGTAATACAAAACATTAACATACCACATTATAAAAATGAAGGATAAAATGATACATCTTAATGGATGCAGAAAAAGCATTTGGCAAAACATAACATCCCTTCATTATAAAATAAAAATGTTCAATAATTGGGGTATAAAGGGAACATACCTGAGCGTGATAGCCATACATGATAAGCCCACAGTTCATACCATATTTGGTGGTGAAAAACTGAAAACGTTTTCTCTAAGATCAGGATCAAAACAAGGGGGCCACCTTCACTTTTATTCAACACGGTAACTGGAAGTCCTAACCATAGTAATAAGGCAAGAAAAAGAAATAAAGTATATCTAAACTGAAAAGAAGTAAAATTGCCTCTGCAACTTATATAAAACATTGAAGACTCCATACACACAAAAAAACTGTTAAATCTAAAAAATGAATTCAGTACATTTGCAGAATACAAAATCAACATACAAAAGTTATTGCATTTCTATACACTAACAACAAACTATAAGACAGAGAAATTGAAAAAATAACCTTATTTACAATAGCATCAAAAATAATAAAAAATACTTATGAATAAATTTAACCAAAAGCCAGAAAAATAAAAGAAGAAACAAATAAATGGAAAGATATTCTGCGTTCACGGATTGGAAAAACAACTATTGTAAAAATGCGTATACTACCCAAAGCTATCTACAAATTCAATGCAATTCTTATTAAATATCCGATGATAGTCTCACAGAATAGAAAGAAATCCTAAAATTTCCATGAAACTGCAAAATACCTCTACAGCAAAAACAATCTCTAGAAAGAATGAAATTGGAGGCATTATACTTCTTGATTTCAAACTATTACAAAGCTATAGTAATAAGAACAGTATGACATGGCATAGAAACATAGATCAATAAAAAAGAATAGAGAACCCAGAAGTAAACTCATGCACATATGTTCAATTAATTTATGACAAGTGAGCCAAGAACATACACTGGGGAAAGTACAGTATCTATAATAAATACTTCTGAGAAAACTGGACAATAACACACAAAAAATAAAACTTGGCCCTGACATTACACCTTACATAAAAATTAAATTAGAATGGATTAAAACAAAATTAAGATCTGAAATCATAAAATCCCATAAAAACATAGACAGCTCCTTGACATTGACCTTGGTGATTTTTTTTTTTTTTTTGGATTTGACACCAAAAGCATAAAAGAACAAGTGGAGTTACATCAGAGTAAAAAGCTTTTGCAAAGAAAAGAAAAACATCAACAAAATGAAAAGGCAACCCATGAAATGGGAGAAAATGTTTGAAAACCACATATCTGATAAGAGGTTAGCATTCAAAATATATAAAAAACTCATACAACTCAACAGCAATAGGTAAATCAATCAGTCAATAAAACAAACCAATTAAAAAGTAGACAAAGTACCTGAGTAGACATTTCTCCAATAAAGACTTACAAATGTCTGATAGGTATATGAAAACATCACTGCCCTTAATAGGGAAATGTCATTGACATATATACACTACCAGGTGTGAAATAGCTAGTGGGAGGTTGCTGTATAACACAGGGAGCTCAGACCAGTGCTCTGTGATGACCAAGACAGGTGAGATGGAAGAAGGTAGAGGAGGCTCAAGAGAGAGGGGATATATGTATACTTATGGCTGATTCACACTGTGGTACAGCAGAAAACAACACAACATTGTAAAGCAATTATCTTCCAATTACAAATGAATAATAAAAAATATGGAAATGCAAGTCAAAAGCACAATGAGATATCCCCTCACACCTGTTAGAATGGTCAAGAGATAACAAATGTTGGTTAGCATGTGGAGAGAAGGGAACCTTTGTACATTGTTGAGAATATAAAAGTATACAAGTGTACAAAATATAATGTTGTTGAGAATGTAAATTGATACATACACCATGGAAAAGAATATAAAATTTCCTCCAAAAATCAAACATAGAAGTACCATGTGTTCAAGAAATCTCCTTTCTAAGGAAGTAGCCACTGCCATCCGTGGGGCCATCATCCTGGCTAAGTTGTCCATCATCCCTGTGCGAAGAGGCTACTGGGGGAACAAGATCGGCAAGCCCCACACGGTTCCTTGCAAGGTGACTGGCTGCTGCGGCTCTGTGCTGGTGCGCCTCATCCCTGCCCCCAGAGGCACTGGCATCGTCTCCGCCCCTGTGCCCAAGAAGCTGCTGATGATGGCCGGCATCGACGACTGCTACACTTCTGCCAGGGGCTGCACTGCCACCCTGGGCAACTTTGCCAAGGCCACTTTTGATGCCATTTCCAAGACCTATAGTTACCTCACCCCTGACCTCTGGAAAGAGACAGTGTTCACCAAGTCTCCATATCAGGAATTCACTGACCATCTTGTGAAGACCCACACCAGAGTCTCCGTGCAGAGGACACAGGCCCCAGCTGTAGCCACCACATAATTTTATAAAGGGAATAATAAAGTGAATGAAACCAGTTAAAAAAAAATAAAAAGAAATCTCCTTCTAGATACCTATTCAAAATAAATGAAACTATTGTCTCCAAGAGGTGTCTGTAACTTCTATGTTTACTGCAGCATTATTCACAATAGCCAAGTAATGGAATCAACCTAGGTGTCCATTGAAGGATGAATGGATAAATAAAACGTGGTATATATACAATAGTACACTATTCAGCCTTAACAAAAAGAAGGAAATACTGTCATTCTGACAATATGGTTGAACCTGGATGGCTAAATGAAATAAACCAAGCAAAGAAAAACAAATACTGTATGGTATCACTTTTACATGGAATCTTAAACAAACAATAAATACAAGGTTGAACTCATAGAAATAGAGAGTAGAAGACTGGTTTCCAGGAGCTAGGAGTTGGAAAGTCATGACCAACCTAGATAGCATATTAAAAAGCACAGACATTACTTTGTCAACAAAGGTCCATCTAGTCAAGGATATGGTTTTCCAGTAGTCATGTATGGATGTGAGAGTTGGACTGTGAAGAAGGCTGAGCACAGAAGAATTGATGCTTTTGAACTGTGGTGTTGGAGAAGACTCTTGAGAGTCCCTTGGACTGCAAGGAGTTCCACCCAGTCCATCCTAAAGGAGATCAGTCCTGGGTGTTCATTGGAAGGACTGATGCTGAAACTGAAGCTCCAATACTTTGGCCACCTCATGGAAGAGCTGACTCATTGGAAAAGACCTTGATGCTGGGAGGGATTGGGGGCAGGAGGAGAAGGGGACGACAGAGGATGAGATGGCTGGATGGCATCATCAACTTGATGGACATGAGTTTGAGTGAACTCCGGGAATTGATGATGGACAGGGAGGGCTGGCGTGCTGCGATTCATGGGGTCGCAAAGAGTTGGACATGACTGAACGACTGAACTGAACTGAACTGAACTTTGTCAGTTATATCTCAATTAACCTGGGGAATAAATGGTTATACAGAGAAAGCAATCAACAATAAGGGACAAAGACTGCATGTGGCTCACACAGTCAAAAATATTAACTTTCTCACCCTTTACAGAAAGAGATTTGCCAACCCTGTATTAATTGTTTTGGATCACTTTTCCTCTGAATTCTGATTGGGTCTGGCCAATGAAAGGCACCAAGAGAAGCTGAGGGTGATAGGAAAGTCAGTAAAATGTTTATTGCCCATCTCTCTCCCTTCCATCCAGCTTTCTTTCCAAGTTCTAGGATGCTTCTCCTCCTTGTTGCTTCAGGCTTACCCATGATAACAGTTTTCCATTAATGCTGGCCTTCAGGGATGGCATCTTTAACTCTGGCCACACCTTTGTAAACAGTCCCTTATTAAACTGTCTTCAATTACCTCTTTTGAATAAGCCATCTGTTTCCTACAAGCACCCCAAATTATACAGACTCCATGTTAGATGGTAACATTGTTTGGTACAATATTGGCATGGAAAACACCCCCAGACAGAGATACATACTGATATATTCATGGGTGATGTGATGGCTTGAATTTGCTCTTAAACACTCCTAAGAAATAAACTGACAGTCATATATATATGGGTGTTTATTGGAATCCCTTATACTAGTCCCTCTAGTTTTGTGTATATTTTTAAGTGATCATAATGTAAAGTAAGAATAGTTATACTTTAACCTGACATTAGTTGTTTAATTAACTAAAGCAAAGCACAGTTATATTCAATGAATTTTGTTTAAAGGTCCAACAAAAATTAGAATAAGCCCTGTGGTTAAGAACATGAACTTTGGTGATGAAGGAGTGAGTTTAAATCTAATTTCAGACACTGGTGAAGTAAGAGGAAAAGCTTTCAAATCACTTCTCAATCTCATTTGCTCATCTGTAATATGTGGATAATATCTATATCATCGGACTATTGTTAAAATAACTAAATAAAGTATCACATGTAATCTGCCTGGCACCTAGTAGATGCTTAATAAATTATTATTGGCACTACTGTTACTGTTGGTTATAATAGTTTATATTCAGAGAATAGACAGAATTGACTTTGGGAGCATAAGCAGAAAAAAGGGGAAAATGGGATCACCCAAGAATATTTTAATAGGTATGTGTGTCCTCTTTTATAGATGGGATTTATTGTGAGATTTGTCACTAGAGACCTAGAATTTTTTACAGGCTAATTGAAGTGTATTATTTGAGATAAGAAGTGAAGTCAAAGCTATTTAAATAGCATGTCGTAATTAGAAAACCAGTTTAATAGAGAAAATCCCAAAGGGAATCATTTTTTCCCCTATTTGATGGAATGAATGTTTTAACACCTTAGTAGGAGCACCACAGTGGTTCAAACCTTTTAATTGGGATGATTTCCATTCTAATTGCATGGAAAGTTAAAATCACATTATAATAAGATGATGAAGAAGCACAGATGTTTTGTAATTTGACTTTATGCCTGTTCATGTGAATGGTTCCAAAGAGAAACATAGTGATGTGTTATGGGGCACATTTGTTTTCATATTTGGCTAGAGGTTCTTGATAAATTATTAACTGATCAACATGATGTTGTGCGAAAGGGCTATAAAGCAAAATTATGTCTCCACCGAGATAAGTGAGTGGCAAAGATGTACTCATTAGTGGTGTCTCCACATGAAAGGAGAATGACAAATTGAAACCGTTCTGCTGGTAACCTCCAGTCCAAAACCACTCTAACCTGATGTATTCACTTGATTGAGGAAGAATTGCTTGAGGCTTTAAATTTTTAAAGTAATTGCTCCTATTTTCTCCCTCACATTAGTTTAGCTGTGTCTGCAAGCACAGATGGCCTGCCTTTGTTTTACTGCAGAGATTTGGCTGTTTAAGTTGGCCATTTAACAGGCAAAATGAGCTCCCTTGGGGTCCCCTGAGTCTCTATCTAGAGCCACCTTTTAGGTGGCTCCAGTGGGCCTGTCCCCAGTACTCAAACGCCTTCACCATTCCACACACTACTGCAACATCATCAATCCTGTTTTCAGCCTCACACTAAGATTGCTAAAGACTAATATGCTTTTACATTTTCCAGGAAGGTCAGAATTTCAACAGGAATCTAAATCTTAAGTGCAAAGAGGATGAAGTTCTGGTAGGTACAATTTGGGTCTCAGTATATGTCAGGGGGATAGTCAGGGGGAGTTGAGGCTTAGGAAATTCAGAAGGCAGTAGAGGAAGTCACAGAAGGCAGCGTCTAGCCATCCGCATCTACCCGACACACAGGCTATAAGGGAACAAGGCCTCTTGACTCTGTCACTGTAGTGGGGCTTCACTGCCATATAAAAGAAACAAACAAAACCTGTATCCAGCCTAAAGACAGAAATTCTACGTACAATATTTTTCTATGAAACCTGAAGAACATCCATTCCGATGGTACCAGAATGTTTCTGTTTACTGTGCTACTTGGATTTCTGATGGATTCTGAACTATTTGCTCTCTTAGCTTCTGAGATTTTTATTATAAGCAGGGGCGGGGTTGGGGGGCAGAGGGGCGGGGTGAGGATTTAACAAGAAGGAAAGGGCAGCTATACTTCCCTGGTGGCTCTGACGGTAAAGCGTCTGTCTACCATGCGGGAGACCCGGGTTCGAGCCCTGTGTTGGAAAGATCCCCTGGAGAAGGAAATGGCAATCCACTCCAGTACTATTGCCTGGAAAATCCCATGGACAGAGGAGCCTGGTAGGCTACAGTCTATGGGGTCGCAAAGCGTCGGACACGACTGAGCAACTTCACTTTCAACTTTTGAGCCAAGAAGCTCTAATTTCACATATCTCAGCCTCCTTAGAGGTGAGTGGTCTGGGAAGCTATTCCTTCAAGGCCTTCCCTCTGGCAACTCAACAAGTTCTCTTAGGAGTCAATCTTGGTAATATCCTCCTGGAGGCAAAAATCTTACTAGTCTTACTCTCCCAACTTACGTATTTATATTCAACAGACATCTTTTGGAGACAATATTTTTTCCAGAGCTGTGTCCTTCAGAATAATGTTCCCAGATAAGTCTACAAAAGGCTTTCGTAATTCAAGAAGTTTAGTGAATTCTGAAATCTTAATGATTCAAAAATGCATGTCAATGATTAAGGTTCTGAGAAGGCCTGCAGTAACAAAAACAATTTGATTTTGTATTGCCCAGAATTTTTCCAAACTTTTTTTTTTCTTTACACACTTATTTTAAACCCTGGGAAGCAATGTTCCAAAAACACAAGCTTATAAATTGCTGATTCACTCAACGGGTCCCTTCAATGGGCCATGGAGCACATGAGGGAGGAGTAGAGAGTAAGGATGTAGACGGAGAGGTCCATGAATCCACGTGTTTACAAAGTATTGTCTCTAAATTTAATAAACAATATAACTGTAGTAGATATATGGGTGACTGTTTCTCAAATATTTTAAACTGTTAGTGTAATTTACTAACCATGAAACCATGTAAAAGCAGCACTGAGGTTTTAGCCGTTCTTGTTTTGAGTCTTTATTACAGATTTTAGAAGCTTTTGTTTTGTCTTTTTTCTGTCATCAACAACTAAAAATATAATGATTATGTGGGAAATCTGTAAAATGTTTTGATGTTAAAAAGAGTTCTTTGTGCTAAAAGGGGAAAAATGATAGGGAACCACAGCCGTAAGCCAAAGGAGTGACTTTAGTGGTTGGAAATTGGGGCAAAGTGCCAGCAGATGGGCAGATTCTGAGGGCACAAGTGCTGATTCCTCCCAAACATGACACCCAGTGTCACCTGGTCCACCCATGAGCAGACTGGGTGTGTAGAGCCCAGTGCTGCGGATGGAGCCCTTCACACGTCCTTGAGGCCAGGGATCAGTAGGGTGCTTGGCTCAGCATGCGTGGTGAAATTGATGTTTCTGTATCCCAGCTGTGTAAATGAACTGCAATGGCCAGATGTGACCATCCTGACCCTGTTTGCGTGCAGCTTGTACACGCAGCCTCGGTGACCTTCAGGGACCTTGCTGGCTCTGGAATTCTGTGACAGCAGACTTCTGTAAGTTGTGCATCAAAAAATAAGACAAACTTCCATTTGAAGGAAAACTGTATTCACAAATGCTGCTCTCTCCAAAGAGAGGGCAAATGCAGATCTATCCAACAAAAGCAAACTCGACAATGCCCTTAATCACAAGGATGATCATTCTGATCAGCCCAAAGAGTATAGCTAGCATGGCACACCCTCGTCGTTACTCTGCAATCATTACAACCCTGATAGTGACATGATGATTATTATAGCATGTAGTTATGCAAATAGCACATTGTGTGACTTGAATCGCTTTTCTTTCCATACGCCAGCTGATAGACAGTATTTAATTGTGGTTTTGGTATAAGAAAACCATCGTTGTTCTTCAGCGTTTGGCCTTTTACAAAAGCTCTGGATTAGCTGAACTTTAAGAGAAGTCCACATTTAAATTACAACCCTTCCTTCACTCTAAGGTCGAAAAAGCAGGCTGACCAGGAACACAAGCAGATGTGGCCCCACCCCGAGGAGGTGGCTGAGCTAGTGCTGTTGGCAAGGGCAGCACACTGACTCCATCTGGGGAACAGAGGCTAGTCACAGGCAATCAGCATCTCTTGGACTCTCGTTTTCCTTAACGACTCAGTAGCTGTTGACCTAGAAAAAGTCCAATCCAGAGGAGCAGCTTTTTATTCAATTCCTTATTTTATACTTTGCTGAAAGGTTTTGACACTTTTGTCTGTGTTTCTGGATCCAAATTCATTGATATCTTACTTTGCTAGGTCATTTTTGCCCTGGATGTTTTTATTTTTGTTTTTTTATAATCACATAGCATTTATTCCACATGCAGTTTTTCTCCATTATCTCAAAAATGTCTTTTACCTTGATTTGTTTGGATTGGAATCCAAGTAAGATCTACATGTTGCATTGACTTGAGACCAAACTAGTATCATTTCTTAAATTTTGGTTTCCACTTGCATCTATTTCTGGGTTTCCTTACAATTTCCATAGCATTTCTGTCTAATCATGTACCAATATAACACTGTTTCAATTATGCAGATTCATAATATATATATTTTAATATTTGGTAGTACTTTATCCCTCCTTGATTCTTTTCTTACAGCTTTCTTTTTTTTTTTAGTTTTATTTTATTTTAAAATTTTACAATATTGTATTGGTTTTGCTAAATATTGAAATGAATCTGCCACGGATGTTTTTAAAATGCTCTTGTGACCAACAGTTTACAATTTTCATCAATTTTTCTATGCTGCCTACTTCAAACAGTGGTTCTAGAGTCTTCACTTTTGAATCTTATTATAGGTTGTCTTGAAAAAAGAAACATTATGACTTAGATAGATAACAGTGAAAAGACCAAGAAGACTAAAACAGTAATTGGCAATTTTAGTTTCAAAGTTCTTTCAGGAAGACCATGGCTATTCCCTCTTGATTTTGCCTAGTTTCTATTCTACTCATTTGCTAATAGTAGCTAAAGGTCTCTGGCATGGAGTCAATTAATAATAATAAAATTGTCTACATAATATAAAGCACCAGATTAGTACAATATGAACTGGAGGAGTTGTAGAACAGAAAAGAATAAACTAATCAATGATACAAAATTCCTCGCTGTATCTATGCAATGCTAAGGATTTAAAAGAAACTGAACATTCTAATTAGAATTTGAGGAGTTTTCAAATACTTAGGCTTATTGTAAGCAAGGTTTTCTCAGTTTTAGGCTCTGGGTACTTAGTGGACTATGCTGCTGCTGCTAAGTCACGTCAGTCGTGTCTGACTCTGTGCGACCCCATAGACAGCAGCCCACCAGGCTCCCGTCCCTGGGATTCTCCAGGCAAGAACACTGGAGTGGGTTTCTATTTCCTTCTCCAATTCATGAAAGTGAAAAGTGAAAGTGAAGTCGTTCAGTCATGTCTGACTCTTAGCGACCCCGTGGACTGCAGCCCACCAGGCTCCTCCATCCATGGGATTTTCCAGGCAAGAGTACTGGAGTGGGGTGCCATTGCCTTTCTTTCGTGAAAGTTTATATTTATGCTCTTGGGAATTACTGATTCTCCACTCATTGAGCCCTTTATCCGGGAGTGATGTCATTTTAGATTTAGACCATGTGTGCATGATAGTATATAATATCAAATGCTTTCTGAAGGAACTGATCAATTCATTTGGCTTTGTCACCATGTGGGGTCCCATGAAAACGTTTGCTCAAGCATAGAGTTCTGCTCAATTGAGTTGAGGTTTTCAGAAGGAAATAAGAATGTTTGACTCTCTGGAGATCTGAATAAATCATTTGAACTTTGATCAATCCATGCCTTATTTGTTATTTGTTTTGAATTTGCAGAAGGGTGGGACTTCCCATTTAGGAAGTCAGATTAAAGTACTCCCAAGAGGCAGAGAAAATGGCAACCCACTCCCATATTCTTGCCTGGAGAATTCCATGGAAAAAGGAGCCCAGTGGGCTACAATCCATAGGGTTGCAAAGAGTCGGACCTGATTGAGATACTAACAAGAGGCAGGAGCTCTGTGAGAACAAATAAGGAATAGCTGTGGAGAGATAGAAATATATCTTCTTCAAGAGGCACTTCAGAGACAACTGGAAACCAAGTGAAGAGGAAAGGAGAGCTGGCCCATGGGGCACTTGAGTTGCTAGGCAGAGTGCAGTGTGTCCCTCACCTGTGCTCCGCAGACTGTGAGCCTCTGATTCTTAATAGCTGTACTGAGGGGAAAGTGCACCGGGTTCAGGTAAGTTTGGAAATGGCTGAGTTGCACAGAACTAGCAGTTTTCTCTATTGCAGTACTTCTCAGAGCCTTTAGTAGGTTTGTATGCTGTGAATATCCAGAAGAGTAGACTGTCAAGTTTCCAAAGGTAACAGTCACAGAACAACCTTTTGAGACATGCCTATTAAGATCTCCTTATGTGACATTTTTAGATAGTTTTGATACATTGGAAAACAGTTCTAGCTTCAGAAACAAACACATCACATCAAAGGGTAAATCCAGCTCCACTGCCTACTAACTGTGACCTTAGGCAGATCACTTCCTAGTATAAGTCAGGTTTGTCATTAGTAAAATGTAGATTTTTATCTGTACAGAATTTTCATAATAGCAATAAATTAAAACTATAAGCAATGAATTACAAACAAATGTTAGTCCATATTATTAGAAATACAGATAATAAATTATAAAAAATAATCCAGATATTTATATAAGCAAATTTTTAGTTCAGAAGTTTTAGTCCCGGTTTTAAGGGCATTGCAAAAATGCTGATATTTAACTAAAAAGAAGCATTCATCACCTGAAACTAATACATTTTGAATTAACTATACTTCAATTTTTAAATTTATTTTTAAAAGATGCACTCATACTTGATCACATTCTACAAAGACATTCATTTTTGAGAATCCCAAAACAGTTAGCAAAGAATCCCCAAAGGAGTATCCTACTTTTTGTTAAAAAATACTTGGGAAAAATCTGCCCAATTTTACCCACAAAAATGCTGCAACCAACTCCCTGAATGTTTGGAAAGGACACAACTAGTTTAGGATTTATGTCTGGTCCTTAAAGTCTGGAATAAGCTGAATTGTGTAAACATTTTGGCACAGTATGCAGGGAGTTAAACACATTACTCTTGGCATTATTAACAGGTGGTATGGGAATAAGTTGCTATGGAAAGTTCATGCTGCAGTGTCAGCAGAAGAAAATGTATTTCATAGCTTACAGGGAGAGAGAGAGAGGGCAACAGAGGTTCCATAGGATCTGATGCATGCAGATGACTGAAAATCCTTTCCAGCTGTCACAACTGCACATGGGGTTGAATGATTTCTTGTAGTATTATGAATGTAAACGCTATTCAATTAACTGTTTCAAAAGCAAAAGGCTATTTCTAAAGGAGCAATTTCTAGGCACCTGAAAAGCTTGAAAAACCCCTATTATTTTCCAAGTCGCTCAGTCTCTTGAGAGAGATCACCTCTCTTCCAAAGAAGGCTTCCTGGTGCTCTGAGGATATAAAAATAGACATGCAAGGAATATATTCTCTTTAATAAGCAGAGCAGCTGTCAACTTCTACAAAGCTGAGCTCAAATCAGGACTCAGTATATCCACAAAGCACCTCCATCTCCTCCAGCCACCCCTTCCTCTATGTAGCCAGTTTCCAAATAATAAGGCCAGAAGAATTAGAGGGGGAAAGCTTAAATTGTAAAAGAAACAAACTTACATTGAAACTCAGGAAGAATTTCTGTTGACCTGAACACAGAAGACCAAAGAAAATGATTGAAATTCTTTTGCTTGAGTGCATGGCATCTGGTCCCATCACTTCATGGGAAATAGATGGGGAAACAGTGGAAATAGTGTCAGACTTTCTTTTTCTGGGCTCCAAAATCACTGCAGATGGTGACTGCAGCCATGAAATTAAAAGACGCTTACTCCTTGGAAGAAAAGTTATGACCAACCTAGATAGCATATTCAAAAGCAGAGACATTACTTTGCCAACAAAGGTTCATCTAGTCAAGGCTATGGTTTTTCCTGTGGTCATATATGGATGTGAGAGTTGGACTGTGAAGAAGGCTGAGCACCAAAGAATTGATGCTTTTGAACTGTGGTGTTGGAGAAGACTCTTGAGAGTCCCCTGGACTGCAAGGAGATCCACCCAGTCCATTCTGAAGGAGATCAGCCCTGGGATTTCTTTGGAAGGAATGATGCTAAAGCTGAAACTCCAGTACTTTGGCCACTTCATGTGAAGAGTTGACTCATTGGAAAAGACTCTGATGCTGGGAGGGATTGGGGGCAGGAGGAGAAGGGGACGACAGAGGATGAGATGGATGGATAGCATCACTGACTCGATGGACGTGAGTCTCAGTGAACTCCGGGAGTTGGTGATGGACAGGGAGTCCTGGCATGCTGCGATTCATGGGGTCGCAAAGAGTCAGACACAACTGAGCAACTGATCTGATCTGATCTGATCTGAATGCAAAAGAACCCCATCTAGAAGGATTAAAGCGTTCCTGCAAGATCTCTTTTTATATTTTGAAAATGAGCAAAATGAAACAATTCATTACCAGAAAGGAAGAAGCAAATATTCTCTATTGTGGTCTAGGTAGGAATAGAATTCAATACTGTGCTTGAAAAGCAGGTGTTAAGAAAAATGCATTGGGTCCTAAGTATGAATGGGGATCTACAGAGAGCAAGCCTGTGCTGGACACAGATTCTGATGGTGTTGTGAACTTTGCTGAAATCTAAATCATCTAAGGTTTCATCTGGCTAACTCTGGAGGGACTTTTGCCAAACAAGTGATGAGTTTTCATAATCCATATTATTTCGTTATCCTTGTGTGAAGGATGAAAGGCAATATTTTTATTAAGCTAAACCTGTAACTACAGCCCCATTCCAAATACCTGCCTACAAGCACTTCAAAATTCTCAAAGACTCTAGCATTACCAGCAACCTCAGTTTCCCAACACTCTACACTCGCTTGGTTAGGACAACATTGTTCAGGGTTAAGAATGTTGGCTTTGGAATCTAAGAAACCTAGGTTGAGGTTCAAGTCTCATTCTTCCAGTGAACTTAGCCATGTCATGCTAAGCAAAGTACTTAATGTCTCTTCACTTTTGCTTCCTCATCTGCAACATGGTGATAGCCACAGTCTCTCCTTCCAGGGCTGTTTTAGGATTATATGAGATAATCCATGTAAATCACAGTGATTGAGAGTGGGAGTATTTGGTCCCTGCAAGGAGAGGATTGCTTGCCTACTGGTCTTGGTTTTGTAGACATGCAGGCCCCATTCTATGGTAGAAGCAAATTATCCAACATCTCTTTTCTCCTCTCTACAGGAATTAGAAGGAGAAAGATATGAAGAATTGACAACACTTTGGCCCCAGCTTCCCAATTTTATTCCCATAACTCTCCTCTCACCTACATTCAAAAAAAAAAAAAAAAGTGATCCAAAGCCTGAGCCAGGCACTCTGTCTCATAAGCATTTACAACAGCTGAGCTGGGTGAGAACTTGTACTTTTATCTGGTAATTTAAATAACTATATTTGAGTTTCTAACAGTGTGTTTGGGATAGCACAGGACCTGCCAACATGCATCTGTGTTTTTCAAATGAGAATCATTCAGTTGGCAGGAAAACCAACTTGTAAACCAGGAAATATGATTACAGCATTCAAAATTGTCATTAATTTGTTTTAGTATTCAGTCTGTCCTTCTACATGCAGAAATTCTACACCCAAGCAATGAGTAAATGAGGTCAATTTGTATTTATTGCAATTGTAATGACTGGATAATTTATCTACTGTGGCTCCTCTGGGCATTGAGAGAGGCCACGAAAAGCCTAAACATGAGGGTTTTAACCACAAATGGATTTGAGGCCTCCCACAGGCCCCTGCTCATGGCCACATGGTGAGCTTCTCTTCTGGTACCCAGATCTTTGGCTGCCAGGTGTTATACAAATCCTGGTAACTGGGCTTCTGCCAGAACAAGGGTGACTAAAATTGGTTCTGTGTAATGTCAAAGCCACCCATCCAATTTAACAAGGACACTAAATTGTTATTTTTTTACAAAATGTTAAACAATTAAATGTTTGCTTCTTCTTAAGTGGGCAGATTTAGTGGTTATTAGACTGAAATCAAACCCTAACTCTCTTAATCCCTTATTGTACCAACTAAAAAATGTGAGGTATAGTACTCTTATGACCCCTTCGTTCCTCCCACTTAAAATTATCATTGTTGTTCTTTTTTTAGTCACTAAATCATGTCCAACTCTGCGACTCCATGGACTGTAACCCACCAGGCACCTCTGTCTGTGGGACTTCCCAAGTAAGAATACTGGAGTGGGTTGACATTACCTTCTTCAGGGGATATTCCTGACCCAGGGATCGAACTCTTGTCTCCTGCATTGGTAGGCAAATTCTTTACTACTGAGCCACCAGGGCAGCCCCAAATTATTATTAAAACCACTCAAATATGGCACTGTGGTCAAACAGGTGTTTGACGCAATTCCTCCTGTTTAAAACTGCCTGCTGACTATTCCATCTGACATTCCACCGTGCTATTAAACTAACAAAACTACTCGGCCTTACTCCTAACCTGGCCCACCAAGCCCTTCCCAACATAAAACCATGACTTTCATCCTTCTGTGCCCCCTAACTCCATCCATCTGTGCATCCTTCATTTCAATTTTTATTCATCACTTACTGTGTATAGACACTGTGCTAAGGGCTGAGGTCCATGACATCAGGGCAGCAGGCTAGGTTTAGGAAGAAACTACTCTTCTGGAACCAGGTGACAGATATGGAATTGGGGAAGCAGGAAACCAGATTTACTACTAAAGACAAGGACTTCATATGTGTTATGTTACCGTCTTTACAATAACTCTGTGAGAATACACATAATTATTAGACTTCTGAAAAAGGAAAAACATGCTAAGAGAAGTTGAACAGTTTTTCTAGAGTCATACAGTAAGTGGTAGAACTGGAACTTGGAGCCAGGGCTGTCAGATTCTACAGTCCAATCATTTTCCACCACAGGAGAGACTAATCAATCACTCTTCTAGTCCTCCAGGCTGAAAACTTAGAGTCATTTAAAATTTTTCATCTCTCTTACTACATCAAGATGGCTTCAGCTTCCAGTCACAGAAAATCCTAACTCCAGTTACCTTTAGCATTTAGGAAATGTATTATCTCACATAACAAGAATTACACAGATCAGGTGATTCTGTCCTCACTTATCTGAATCCTCTTGGCTTTACCATCTTGCACGCTTTGTCTAGAAACAAGAGCACTACCCACAGATTCAGACACCACATCCAAACAGCACAATATCCAAAGAAAGAACGGGAACATGTCTAATAGTATTTCCTTCTTAAGAGTGTATGAAACATTTTTTAATTCCCAGGACAGCTTACTTCACATCACTCTGGCTAGAATTGGAGACATATCTGCTTCTAAACTAATCCCTGCCAAAGGGAGTGGAATGAATAGGATTGGGTTGCAGGACAACCAGGATCCACCCACTGGTGCTTGGGATAGAGTCAGTTTCCTTCCCATTTTACCCGAGAACAAGTGGGGGAGAGGTACATTCCTAAACAACATTGGGAATTCATTGGGAAGAAATAAAGATGAAAGCAAAAGCCAGGTTGGCTACACTCATTTCATAAGTTCGGCCTGTTGTGTTTCTTCATGCTGCCCATGTGTATTCTTTTCTTTCCATTATTCTCAGTCAGTTCAGTTTATCATTTGTGTCCAACTCTTGGCGACCCCATGGACTACAGCAAGCCAGGCCTCTGTGTCCATCACCAACTCCCAGAGCTTACTCAAACTCATATCCATCAAGTTGGCGATACCTTCCAGTCATCTTATTCTCCGATGTCCCCTATTCCTCCTACCTTCGATCTTTCCCAGCATCAGGTCTTTTCCAATGAGTCAGTCCTTAGCATCAGGTGGCCATAGTTTTGGAGCTTCAGTTTCAACATCAGTCCTTCCAATGCATATTCAGGACTGATTTCCTTTAGGATTGACTGGTTTGATCTCCTTGCAGTCTAAGGGACTCTCAAGGGTTTCTCTAACACCACAGTTCAAAAGCATCAATTCTTCAGTACTCAGCTTTCTTTATAGGCCAACTCTCATATCCATACATGACTGCTGGAAAAACCACAGCTTTGACTAGATGGAACTTTGTCAGCAAAGTAATGTCTCTGCTTTTCATATGATATCTAGGTTGTTCATAGCTTTTCTTCCAAGGAGCAAGTGTATTTTAATTTCATGGCTATAGTCACCATCTGCAGTGATTTTTGAGAACAAGAAAATAAAGTCTGTCACTGTTTCCATTGTTTCCCCATCTATTTGCCATGAAGTGATGGGACCGGATGCCATGATCTTAGCTTTTTTGAATGTTGAGTTTTAAGCCAGCTTTCTCACTCTCCTCTTTCACTTTCATCAAGAGGCTCTTCAGTTCCTCTTCGCTTTCTGCCATAAAGGTGGTGTTATCTGTGTATCTGAGGCTACTGATATTTCTCCCTGCAATCTTGATTCCAGCTTGGACTTCATCCAACCAGCATTTAGCATGATGTACTCTGCATATAAGTTAAGTAAGCAGGGTGACAGTATACAGCTTTGATGTACTCCTTTCCCAATTTGGAACCAGTCATTGTTCCATGTCTGGTTTTGTTGCCTCTTGACCTGCATACAGGTTTCTCAGGACGCAGCTAAGGTGGTCTTGTATTCCCATCTCTTTAAGAATTTTCCACAGTTTGTTGTGATCCACAAATTCAAAGACTTCGACATAGTCAATAAAACAGAAGTAGATGTATTTCTGGAATGCTCTTGCTTTTTCTATGATCCAGTGGATATTGGCAATTTTATCTCTGGTTCCTCTGCCTTTTCTAAATCCAGTTTGAACATCTGGAAGTTCATGGTTCACATATTGTTGAAGCCTGACTTGGAGAATTTTTAGCACTACTTTGCTGGCATGTGAGATGAGTGCAATTATGTGGTAGCTTGAACATCCTTTGGCATTGCCTTTCTTTGGGATTGAACTGAAAACAGACCTTTGCCATTCCTGTGGCCACTGCAGAGCTTTCCAAATTTGCTGGCATATTGAGTGCAGAACTTTCACAGCGTCATCTTTCAGAATTTGAAATAGCTATACTGGAATTCTGTCACCTCCACTAGCTTTGTTCGTAGTGATGATTCCTATGGCCCACTTGACTTCACATTTCAGGATGTCTGGCTGTAGATGAGTATTCACACCATCGTGGTTTTCTGGGTCATTAGGATCTTTTTTGTATAGTTCTTCTGTGTGTTCTTGCCACCTCTTCTTAATATCTTCTACTTCTGCTAGGTCCATACCATTTCTGTTCTTTATTGTGCCCATCTTTGCATGAAATATTCCCTTGGTATCTCTAATTTTCTTGAGGTGATCTCTAGTCTTTACCATTGTATTGTTTTCCTCTATTTCTTTACATTGATCACTAAGGAAGATTTTCTTATCCCTCCTTGCTATTCTTTGGAACTCTGCATTCAGATGAGTATATCTTGCTCATTGCTCTAGTTTCGGCCATTTTTATCTTCCCTAGTTATTATAATAGCATCTTATCTGGCATCTCTATCTCCAATTTTCTGTTGGGTCTATTACAAATTAAACCTCCTAAGTTTCACTATGATCAATTTTCCTTTCTCCCAAATCTGCAATGAATTTTGAGTAGTCCATTGAAGGCCTAAGATTCAGACCCAATTTAGCTCTCAAGCTTTATCTCATGCAAATTTTGACTCACTAATCAAAAGGGATGTACAACTTAACTATTTTGAACAGATAAGAGGGTTCCAAAAGGGTAAAATTAGGGCCAAGGGAGCTCAGAAAGGCATTACTGCTAATGCTACGTATGTCACATGTTAAGACACAGATCCAGAATGGAAGGATGAGGAAGATGATGCTATTTCCAGGCTGTTTTGTATAATGAGAATGCCTATCTGACTTGGCTTGAGAATAGAACATCTTCAAGGACAACTTTTTTTTTTTTTTTTTTTTTTGCCAAGAGAACACACTGATCATAGCAAACACCCTCTTCCAACAACATGAGAGAAGACTCTATACATGAACATCACCAGATTCACCAGATGGTCAATAACAAAATCAGACTGATTATATTATTTGCAGCCAAAGTTGGAGAAGCTCTATACAGTTAGCAAAAACAAGACCAGGAGCTGATTGGCTCAGATCATGAACTCCTTATTCCCAAACTCAGACTTAAATTGAAGAAAGTAGCAAAATGCACTAGACCATTAAGGTATGACCTAAATCAAATCCCTTACAATTATACAGTGGAAGTGACAAATAGATTCAAGGGATTAGATCTGATAGATAGAGTGCCTGAAGAACTATGGATGGAGGTTCATGACATTGTACAGGAGGCAGGGATCAAGACTATCCCTAAGAAAAAGAAATGCAAAAAGGCAAAATGGTTGTCTGAGGAGGCCTTACAAAGAACCGTGAAAAGAAAAGCAAAAGGCAAAGGAGAAAAGGAAAGATATACCCATTTGAATGCAGAGTTCCAAAGAATAGCAAGGAGAGATAAGAAAGCCTTCCTAAGTGACCAACACAAAGAAATAGAGGAAAACCATAGAATGGGAAAGACTAGAGATCTCTTGAAGAAAATTAGAGATACCAAGGGAACATTTCATGCAAAGATGGGCACAATAAAGAACAGAAATTGTATGGACCTAACAGAAGCAGAAGATACTAAGAAGTGGCAAGAATGCACAGAAGAACTATACAAAAACGATCTTCATGACCCAGATAACCATGATGGTGTGATAACTCACCTAGAGCCAGACATCCTGAAATGCAAAGTCAACTGGGCCTTAGGAAGCATCACTATGAACAAAGCCTCAACAGTACGTGAATTGTGAACTTTCAGATGTTCAAACTGGATTTAGAAAAGGCAGAGAAGCCAGAGTCAAATTGCCAACATCCATTGGATCATCAGAAAAGTGAGAGAGTTCCAAAAAAACCTCTACTTTTGCTTTATCGACTATGCCAAAGCTTTTGACTGTGTGGATCACAACAAACTCTGGAAAATTCTTCAAGAGATGGGAATACCAGACCACCTGACCTGCCTCCTGAGAAATCTGCATGGCGGTCAAGAAGCAACAGTTAGAACTGGACACGGAACAACAGACTGGTTCCAAATAGGGAAAGGAGTATGTCAAGGCTGTATATTGTTATCCTGTTTATTCAACTCATATGCAGAGTACATGATGTGAAATTCTGGACTGGATGAAGCACAAGCTGGAATCAAGATTGCCAGCAGAAATATCAATAACCTCAAATATGCAGATGACACCACTATTATGGCAGAAAGCAAAGAAGTACTAAAGATCCTCTTGATGAAAGTGAAAGAGGAAAGTGAAAAAGTTGGCTTAAAACTCAGCATTCGGAAAACTAAGATCATGGCATCGAGTCCCATCACTTCATGGCAAATAGATGGGGAAACAATGGAAACAGTGACAGACTTTATTTTGGGGGGCTCCAAAATCACTGCAGATGGTGACTGCAACCATCAAATTAAAAGACACTTGCTCCTTGAAAGTAAAGTTATGACCAACCTAGACAGCATATTAAGAAGCAGAGACATTACTTTGCCAACAAAGGTCCTTCTAGTCAAGACTATGGTTTTTCCAGTGGTCATGTATGGATGTGAGAGTTGGACTATAAAGAAAACTGAGCACCAAAGAATTGATGCTTTTGAACTGTGATGTTGCAAAAGACTCTAGAGTCCTTTGGACAGCAAGAAGACCCAACCAGTCAATCCTAAAGGAAATCAGTCCTGAATATTCATTAGAAGGACTGATGCTGAAGCTGAAACTCCAATACTTTAGCCACCTGATGTGAAGAACTGATTCATTTGAAAAGACCCTGGTGCCTGGGAAAGATTGAAGGTGAGAGGTGAAGGGGATGACAGAGCATGAGATGGTTGGAGGACATCACTGACTCAATGGACATGAGTTTGAGTAAGCTCTGGGAGTTGGTGATGGACAGGGGAGCCTGGCGTGCTGCAGTCCATGGGGTCACAAAGAATCGGACACGACTGACCAGCTGAACTGAACTGAACTGAAGGACAACCTCCACCTTGAAGTTACAAGATGATATTGACATCCTTTCAGATATCCATGAGCCCAGAGCTACCAAGATCCACAATGCAAAGGAACAGCTACTCTGACCATTATGGGTCACCAAATACACAAGGACTCTTCTAAGGAGCTACATTTCGGAGGCATCACTAGTCTTTTTTCCTGAGAGATATATTTTGGAGGCATCACTAGTCTTCTTTTTTATGCTAAAACTTTAAACTTTTTTCTTATTCAGAGAAGCAGAACATCCTCTGTCATTCCTTGAACATTTTAGTCCATAGTTTAAACATGCAGAGACTGACGTTTCAGAGGCATCATAGTCTTAATTATATAAGACTATATAATTAGCATCTGTATAAAAAATGTGTACTACAAAGGTAAATTAAAGATATCTTGTGTGATTGAAATGATCTTCAAATCCATTCATTTAGTATCACAGGATCTTGTGTGCTCCCTTCCTGCCCCCTCTCCCTTACACATGCAAATACACACACACACATAAGCTGTGAGGGCTGTGATTTGGAAATATGCAATAATACACAGAATACAAGCACAAATCTGGCAAAAAATCTTCAGGAATTTTACTGATCTCATGATTCCCACCAACATTCAAAGAACACACAATGCGATATCTCTAGCCCAAGTGTATAAGAATTGTGTTCCTATTTACTTTATACAATCCCTCCCAGTTCAGCCACAATGTTGCCCTATCTCATAATCTCTATGAGAACTTCTCATGGAAAGCAGCTGAGGGATATCAGGGAAGATAAGATGATTGAGTCTCCTTATGTGATCCTTGGGCTTTCCCCTGTGGCTCAGTGGTAAAGAATTCACCTGCAATGTAGGAGTCACAGGAGACACAGGTTCGATCCTTGGGTTGGGAAGATCCCCTGGAGGAGGGCAAGGCAACCCACTCCAGCATTCTTGCCTGGAGGATACCATGGACAGAGGAACCTGGCAGGCTACAGTCCATAGGGTCTCAAGAAGTCAGACATGACTGAAGTGACTTAGCACGCATGCATGTGACCCTCACCACAAATTAGAAGAGTTCATCCTGGGGTGGGTTGCCATCAGAAGCCTCTTTTGAGAGTCAAACTAATAAATCATCTCCTACTAGGATCAAAGCACTCCAGCTTCTTGGGATGACGGGACAGCATTCAGAATCATTAATTCCTCCCTGATGATCCTCAGTAGATAAAGCCTACATAGCAAATATGGGAGAGGTAGAGAACTCCCCTTCTAATACAGTAATTGTTCTAAGGAAAAAGAACATATAAGTTATGCATGAACCAATCTTTCTTTATTTTAAAAAGAACTCCTCACACCAATGTTGTCAGTTTATGACTGAACTGATCTTCAAACTGACTGAAACCTATATCTATCATTGCCCGCACTCTCCCCTCTACCTCATTCCGAGTCATACTCAAACATCTATAGTAGAGTGTCTATAACGGGTAAGAGACAATGCATTTAGAGTAAAAATGGTCAAGGAATGAAAGAAGCTGCCCCTCAGTAACACAAATTGGAAAAGCTCAGACTGTTTGCTAACTGCTATAGTCAATTCTTCAGAGCCAGATAGATTTGTGTTGCTCATGAGCTTTCTGGCTCTCAAACTAGCCAGTCCTGCCTGCTTCATGCTGCACCATTTATAAGTTCTGGTCAAAACTGAGTCAGGAAGATGGTACCTCCAAGTAAGAGACAAGAAGATGTAACTGGAAAGGGGCACATGGCAAGATGGGAAATAGGCCAAGGCACTGGGGATGTTGTTTTTTAATCAGGGTGGTGGACACCTGTGTTCACAAACATGTTCCCTTTAAACAATACAAATTCTTTAATATACTCTTCTCTGTGTGTATTTCACAATTTTAAAATTATTTTGAAACAATTAGAGATTTACAGGAATTTGCAGAAATAATACAGAGGTCCCCTGACTTTTACAATTTTGAAAAATACCTCTCCCTCAATCCCCAGTAAAAAACAACAACAAAAAAAAAACCTACTGAGGAAATGAGATTTGTAGAATGTGACTTTTGCTGCACAATAAGCTTGAGGGAAGGCTGATAAAATATAGAATGATTTTTACTTGTGTTATTTCTCATCTTGGAGATGAAAATGTCAAGTCAACATTATTCAAGTGAAAAGAAATGAAACAGAACTAAAGGGATTGTATTGAAGTGTCACATTTAAGTTGTTGAGAAATGACATAATTCCAAGGTGACCTAAGACCAATTTAAGCATTCACATGGGAAAGACAAGAGAACTCTCATGTTGAGGTCATTCAGGAATAATTTCTTCTGAAATTAAAAGATGACACAAAGTTCATTGGAAATACTCATAGTATATCCAAAATACCCTTATAAGGTCTTAGAAACATCAAGCCTGTTTGGATTTTAAATGTGGAAAATTGGATTGGTTTTGAGACAAAGCTTCTAATTCACTCTACCAGTTCTCCTGAAATTGAAGATGCTACTAAAATTAGGCTTGCCCGTAACAAGAAACGCTTACTTGAATTAAGAGCATAAGCACTTGAGCACGTATGGTCCAGCCTGGGAGGACGTATCACTGGTGTGCTCCACAAGAGTCAGTCAAGTGACCTAGGGGCCAAATATCCTGGATTAAAACCCTGGCATGGCCGCTTAGTAGCTGTGTGAGTTAACTTCTCTGAGCCTCTGTTTTGTTTCAGGTAAAGTATGAATAAAAAGACCTACCTCAAAAAATGTCCTTGTGTTTATTTGATTATTAATTTGTACTTAATGTTCAAAAAGTATTGGCTGTCATTATAACTTCTGTTAAGAGCTTGCATTTGTCAATAGAGAAAAAAAATAAGGCTGCCTGTTCTCTTCTTACTAGCATAACGTGATCAAACGAATTTAGTGACCCATCTTTGGACCTTCCAAAGGCTTGGGCATTCTGTGTATGTGTAAGGGGTAGGGGTAACAGTTTGAATTATTTCATGCTTTCTGGATATTTTGACAATCCATTAGCAAAGGTTACCCTCTAGCAACAACTAGGGCACTGAAGGAATGAGACTCAGGGCAGTTAGTTACCTTTCAATGGAGAGAAGAAAGAATCGAGAATGATTCAGAGCTCAAGATAGCATAGTGAGAGGGTCTTGACATGTCTGTACAAGCAGTGGGGACTGACACAGAAGGTGGCAGAGCTGGGGTTACAGTGGAAGTCGCTTGCTGACATCCTCTCCCCTTCAGCAGGGCTGACATGCTTCCATGCCGCCCCTTCTCCGCCTGACCTGGATTCCACTTAGAAAGGAGGCCATGAGGAATTCTCCCCTGAGCACCTCCCCTCTCTTGTCCCAAATACTGCCAGCTGCTGCGTCGTCAGTGCTGTCAGTGGAGACTATGTGTGTGCGTCTGCTTTTATTGTATTCCATAATAAACACTGGATGTATCTCATGCATCTGCTTTGCTGCGCGTGCTTGCAAAGACTCTTGACAGGATGGCAACTAGACTTCTCTCCTACAGAGGCCACACCAGTCTCTATGGAGATGAGGCTACTTCAAACACACAGGTTCCTTCTCAGTGCTTCCTGCCCCCTGCCAAGAACATCACTGCCATAGTCAGTCTCTTATTGATGGGAAATGTTATATGGTTCTCGTGCACTGAGATAAAGAAAATACTGAAACCCATGGCTTAAACCAGTGTTTCAGAAAGTATAAGCTCCCTCATTACCTACATTTGAATCACCTGATTTTCTGCCACCAATACCCACAAAGTCATTTATGACTTCTAGCATATAAAGTGGAGAAGGCAATGGCACCCCACTCCAGTACTCTTGCCTGGAAAATCCCATGGACGGAGGAGCCTGGTAGGCTGCAGTCCATGGGGTCGCTAAGAGTCAGACATGACTGAGCGACTTCACTTTCACTTTTCACTTTCCTGCATTAGAGAAGGAAATGGCAACCCACTCCAGTGTTCTTGCCTGGAGAATCCCAGGGACTGGGGAGCCTGATGGGCTGCCATCTATGGGGTCGCACAGAGTCAGACACGACTGAAGTGACTCAGCAGCAGCAGCAGCAGCATATAGTACCCTGCATAGCACCTGGTACTCATATAAAGCCCATGATAAATGATTGCCAAATGGTCAAATACATTAATATTTCTGTTTCTTAGTTTCCTAATCTGGAAAGTTATTTTTGAGGTTTTTCAGCACTCGGTGGTCAAAAAAGTTCACTATCTAGGCAATGTTTGCTCCCTGGGCTCTATGCCATTTCATCACAGCCCTTGCTAGGACTCTAAACCCATGTATCCCAACATTAATTAGCATTTATTGACACTTATAACTTGTCAGGCATCGTACCAAACATTTTACGTATGCTCACAATAGCGCTGTGAGTTAAATATTATTGTCCTGTAGTATTGATGGGAAAATTGAAGAACAAATTGGTTCATGTTAATGTACCTGGGCCACAGTTCAGTTCAGTCGCTCAGTCGTGTCCGACTCTTTGCAACCCCACAAATCGCAGCACGCAGGGCCTCCCTGTCCATCACCAACTCCCAGAGTTTATTCAAACTCATGTCCCTCGAGTTGGTGATGCCATCCAGCCATCTCATCCTCTGTCGTCCCCTTCTCCTCCTGCCTCCAATCCCTCCCAGCATCAGGGTCTTTTCCAATGAGTCAGCTCTTCATATCAGGTGGCCAAAGTGTTGGAGTTTCAGCCTCGGTATCAGTCCTTCCAATGAACACCCAGACCTGATCTTTAGGCTGGACTGGTTGGATCTCCTTGCAATCCAAGGGACTCTCAAGAGTCTTCTCCAACAGCACACTTCAGAAGTATCAATTCTTCAGTGCTCAGCTTTCTTCACAATCCAACTTTCACATCCATACATGACCACTGGAAAAACCATAGCCTTGACTAGAAGGACCTTTGTTGGCAAAGTAATGTCTCTGCTTTTCAATATGCTATCTAGGTTGGTCACAACTTTCCTTCCAAGGAGTAAGTGTCTTTTAATTTCGTGGCTGCAGTCACCATCTGCAGTGATTTTGGAGCCCAAAAAAAGAAAGTCTGACACTGTTTCCACTGTTTCCCCATCTATTTCCCATGAAGTGATGGGACCAGATGCCATAATCTTAGTTTTCTGAATGTTGAGCTTTAAGCCAACTTTTTCACTCTCCTCTTTCACTTTCATCAAGAGGCTTTTTAGTTCCTCTTCACTTTCTGCCATAAGGGTGTTGTCATCTGCATATCTGAGGTTATTGATATTTCTCCCAGCAATCTTGATTCCAGCTTGTGCTTCTTCCAGCCCAGCATTTCTCATGATGTACTCTGCATATAAGTTAAATAAGCAGGGTGACAATATACAGCCTTGATGTACTCCTTTTCCTATTTGGAACCAGTCTGTTGCTCCATGTCCAGTTCTAACTGTTGCTTCCTGACCTGCATATAGGTTTCTCAAGAGGCAGGTCAGGTGGTCTTGTATTCCCGTCTCTTTCATAATATAATTTGGGGTTTATTCTACGTGATTTTATGCCAAATGAAGTCTTTTTTGGCAGAAAGGAAGTCAAAGCAGAAACTGGAGATTCGAATAAGCTTTCCCCAAGAGGTCTAAGCAAAGCTAAAGATGGACCTGCTGATATTTGTCAGCAGAATTTGAGAGAGGAAGAGCGAACGTGTAAAAGGACCCTGGGAGGCACAACACGGTGTCAGGAGGATATTCTCTTGAGTAATGGTGTTGGAAATGCTCTGGCCAGACCTGAGAGGATAGGAGAAGCAAAGGTTCTAAAATAGGTTTCTGCATCTAATTGGAGAAGTACCACAGACCTACCATGGGAGGACTTTGCCCCTGAAAGAACAGAGATAAGTGAGCAGAGAAATAGGTCATGAAATTCAAGTCGGGCTCTTGCCTTCTCTTACATCCTCATTACCAAAGGCTGATCTGGTCGCCACACCTCCCATATTCTACCATCACCACTGCTACCCCAACATCAGTCCTGAGAGTCTAGATTCTAAGTACCTGCTTCATCATGACCCTCATGGATGCAGGAAGATCAAAGTATTTACGACCTAGGATCAACAGACAGGTCCCAGGAGGCTGTACAACTGTGGTATTGGCCTCATCTGTACTTGAAAGTAGAATATGGTAACTCCTGCTCCATAGCTAACTGTTCCTTCTGTCACTCTCTTCCCAAAATGCACCTGGATTGAGTAAGGTGGGGATAATCTGGATAAAGCAAAGCAGGGTAGGAGGGAGGAGAGAAGCCTTTTCCCTCTGTGCTGCTGATCAGAAATAATAAATATAAGACCCAGAATAAGTTCTGAGGTTGAGAGTGCATCCTCCTTATTGATCATAAAGAGCACAGGGAGCATGTTTCATTATTATTATGAGATAAATTTTTCATCAAAAGGATAAGAAATAATAAATGCCAGTAAGGATCGCTTGTGCATCCATTATGGAAAACAGTATGGAAGTTCCTCCAAAAATTAAAAATAGAACTATTATACAATCCAAGAATTCCATTTCTGGGTATAGATTTGAAGGAAACAAAATTACTATCCAAGAGATATCTGTACTTCCATATTCTTTGTAGCATTAGTCAAGATATGGAAACAAATTCTCCAAGTGTCCATCAACAGATGAGTGGATAAAGAAAATGCATATGTGTGTGCAAGCTAAGTTGCTTCAGTCATGTCTGACTCTTTGTGACCCCATGGACTGTAGTCCCCCAGGCTCCTCTGTCTATGGGATTCTCCAGGCAAGAAAACTGGAGTAGGCTGTCATTCCCTCCTCCATGAGGTCTTCCCGACCCAGAGATAGAACCCATGTCTCTTAGTCTCCTGTGTTGGCAAGCGGGTTCTTTACCACTGGTGCCACCTGGGAAGCCCCATATTCTTTGCAGCATTAGTCAAGATGTATAAACAACCTAAGCGTCCATTAATAGATGAATGAATAAAGAAAATGCATATAAAAATATATAAAATGAGATACTCTTCAGCCATTAAAAAGCAGGAAATACATTCATTTGCAACAACATGAATGGACCTTGATGGCATTATGCTAAGTGACATAAATCAGACAGAGAAAGACAAATACCATATGATCTCACTTATTTATGGAATCTTAAGTTAAAAAAAAAAAACACTGAACTCAAAAATACAGAGAACAGATAGGTGGTTGCTAGAGACAGGGCCTGGTGAGCGGGCAAAATAGGAAGGTGTTCAAAAGGTATAAACTACTAGTTAGAAGAAGGTTCTGGGATGTAATGCACAACAGGGTGACTCTGGTTAGTGATAGTGTATTGCATATTTGAAAACTCTTAAGGGAGTTTAGTATGGGCTTCCCAGATGGTGCAGTGATAAAGAATTTGCCTGCCAATGCAGGAGACATTGATTCAATCCCTGAGTCAGGAAGATCCCCTGGAGGAGAGCATGGCAACCCACTCTAGTATCCTTTCCTGGAAAATCCCATGGACAGAGGAGCCTGGCGGACTTCTGCCCATGAGGTTGAAAAGAGTCAGGCAAGACTGAGCACAGAAAGGAGGAAGGAAGAAAGTAGATCTGAAAAGTTCTCCACATGAGGAAAAATGAACTTGCGACTATGTGATGTGATGGATGTTAACTAGATTATGACCATCACCCTGAAATAAATCCCATATCAATTCATTATATCATACACCTTAAAATTATACAACGCTATATGTCAAAGAAGAAAGAAGTGTCCAGCTCTGAAGGATCACTATAAATCCTGAAGGTGTTTTGCTAGTTTGCCTCTTGCTCACTGGGCAACTCCCTGCTGCCAACCTCAGACCCTGTATCGCTGGCCTTTGCCCAAGGCTGAGCCGTTCTCTGCTTTTACTGTTCTCCTTCTGATAACTTCTCTAAGCAGGAAGAGTCCAGGATTGGGCAAGGTTTTGAAAGTGGGCCATCAAAGCACTAGAGGGTAGAGACTGCAGAGTGTAGTGCAGAGTTTCAAAAGCTCTTGTATTCTGTGAACATGCTATTTTGGGATCAGTCCTTTGAATTCTTACCTCCTGAAAAGCCTCATGGTTGGTTTAGTGATGGAGTTTCAGGGTCTAAAAATTGCCTGAAGCAGATGCTTCAGCCTTCTTCTAGCCAAAGTGAAAAGCACCTGGTAATTGAAAGCCAGAGATACTAATAGAAAGCATTCACTGTCCTAAACTCTGTATATTTAACTTCTAACCCCCTGGAGTATAGTCAGGGGTATGAGTAACAATTGGGGAGTGGGGAAGATCCAAACCAAATTCATACTCAGACCATGGCAGTCCTCACCATTACTGACACTGACCTCCTTGGCCAGTCCCCCAGACTTCCTCCAGTCCACTCTCCACTATCCTCTGATCCTGATCTAGCATTGTCCCCTCCTAACCCATGATCTGACCTTCCCAGTCCCAGGGAGGTAGAAAAGGGCTAAAATTTGACTGCTAGCCCAAAGGAAATCCCATGGGAACAAGTAGCTACTTCCATGATCTCACATCAAAAGTTATGTGTGCTGATATTGTTATAAATAAGAATATCTAAAATCCTGAGAATTGTTTCTGTGTGTTAGATGCTGTTCTGATACAATAACAATCTTGTATACAAACAGATATGGATAATTTAAGATGAACACATTTTTTAAAAGCAAGATAATTACAGATAATTATAAATGCTGTAAAAAAATTTAAAGATTAATGTGATATATAGAAGTTAATATGTAAGCTTATCCTAGAGAGTGACCATGGATGGGAGTGGGTATTTGGACCTAAAGAATGAGATGGAATTATTCAGGGGAGAACTAGGCAGATAGCACCCCAGACACAGAAACAATTATTACAAATTTCTCAAGCCAGAACATATTTCACATGTTCCAGGAAAAGAAAAGACTCTTGTGTGGCTGGAGGGGGGCCAAGAAGAGATGTGAATCCAGGAAAGGCAGAGGTCAGCTCACGCAAGGCTTTATAGGATTTTACTCTGAAACCAATGAAATGTCTTTGAAGGACTAAGTGTGATGTGATCTGATTTATGTTGTATGAAAGTTCACCTTGGGTGTTGAATGGAGAACAAATTATAAGAAGTAAAAGTCAGGAGGCTATTCAGAAACCAGGCAAGGGATTGTGGTGGTTTACATTAGAAAGATTGGTGACAGTGGCAATGGAGTGAAGTGCGATAATCCTTGCAGTTTTATATTAATAGAAAAGAAAACTGACAATCAAAAATATTAGGAAAATTGATAACATTGCACAGCCAGCTAGTTGCAGGCAGATCCAGGATTCAAATGTTTATCTGTTTAATTTCAAAATATGCTTTGCATCCTCTGCATTTCTTTGAGTCTCTGCTTTCTCATCTGTAAAATACTAGTTTGGATTAGATTTTCTACAAAATATCTTCAAACTGTAAAATATCAGAACTTTCCAGCTAATTCATCAAAACTTGAGCAAATTCTTTCCACTTGTTGTTGTTATTGTTCGGTCGCTCAGTCGTGTCTGACTCCTTGTGACCCCATGGACTGCAGCCCACCAGGCTTGCCTGTCCTTCACCGTCTCCTGCAGCTTGCTCAAACTCATGTCCATTGAGTCGGTGATGCCATTCAACCATCTCATCTGTCTTCCCCTTCTCCTCTCACCTTCAATCTTTCCCAGCATCAAGGTCTTTTCCAATGAATCAGCTTTTCGATTCAGGTGGCCAAAGTACTGAAGCTTCAGCTTCTACATCAGTCCTTCCAATGAATATTCAGGGTTGATTTCCTTTAGGATTAACTGGCTTGATCTATTGCTATCCAAGGGACTCTCGAGAATCTTCTGCAACACCACAGTTTGAAAGTATCAATTCTTCAGTAATTTTTGTTGTTCAGCTCTCACATCTGTATATGACTACTGGAAAAACCATAGCTTTGACCTTATAGACTTTTGTTGGCAAAGTAATATTTCCACCTTTTAATATGCTGTCTAAGTTTGTCATGGCTTTTCTTCCAAAGAGAAAGTGTCTTTTAATTTCACAGCTGCAGTCACCATCTGCAGAGATTTTGGAGCCCAAGAAAATAAAGTCTGTCACTGTTTCCATTGTTTCCCCATCTATTTGCCATGAAGTGATGGGACTGGATACCATGATCTTCATTTTTTGAATGTTAAGTTTTAACTGGCTTTTTCACTCCTCTTTTTCACCTTCATCAAGGGGCTCTTTAATTCCTCTTTGCTTTCTGCCATAAGGGTGGTGTCATCTGCATATCTGAGGTTATTGATATTTCTCTTGGCAATCTTGAGTCCAGCTTGTGCTTCATCCAGCCCAGCACTTCGCATGATGTACTCTGCATATAAGTTAAATAAGTAGGGTGACAATATATAGCCTGAACATACTCCTTTCCCTATTTTGAACCATTCTATTGTTCCATGTCTGGTTCTAACTATTTCTTCTTGACTTGCATACAGGTTTCTCAGGAGGCAGGTAAGGTGCTTAGACATGATTGACACTGCTTGGATGTAGTCATATATAGTCATATAGAACTATATACTACACATGACTACATACTACATATGTGATCATATGTGCCCCTTAGGTTGTTTTTTGTCTCATGTGGTGAGGAACGATGCACATGTTTACCGAACTCACATGTGGTCTTTGATTTTCAGGAACTTTCAAGATAAGGGTGAGAAAGAGATCACGTTTAGCCACAGCATCAGCAGGGGATCTTGAACCGTCTGCAGAAAGCAGGCCAGCCAATGAGAAATAGTGATGGAGGGTAGGGGAGGACTAGCTGAAGGGAAGCAAGGTTATCGGATAAGCGCTAGGAATAAATTGTAAACATAGATAAACAAAAAAATCCATCACCTGTAAAATGAGAGTCTTTTAAAAATCAGGCTATGGCTTTTTACTTTCTTTTACATTTTTTTTAATATTGAAGCATGTTGGTTAATAATGTTGTAATAGTTTCAAGTGTACAGCAAAGTAATTCAGTTATACATTTACCTGTATCTATTTTTCTCCAAATTGTTTTCCCATTTAAGTTATCACAGAATATTGAGCAGCATTTCTTGTGTTATACAGTAGGTCCTTGTTGGTTATCTATTTTAGATATAGCAGTGTGTACAAGTCAATCCTCAACTCCCAATCTTTACTTTGAACACAGTTTTATTATTTGAATTTTTGTATACAGTGTATATTAGTTTTGTAGTATAAATATTTTAAACAAAATAAAGTCCAGCCATTTTATAATAATGAATATCTTTAAGTTCTTTAGTAGTGTAGCAATACATTCTGGATATTTTTGGAGAGGCACAATTTCAAATGTTTTGGTGGTAGGCCAGAAAGAGGAAGTTTGACAAGTCACTTCACACAGTGGCTACCAACTTAGATTCTGGAGTCAAACTGCCTTTGAAATCTTGGTTATACCACTTACTGGCTATGACATTTAGGGTAAATTACATAATCCACTGGTGGCTCAGTGGTAAGGAATCTGCTTGTCAATTCAGGAGACACAGGTTTGATCCCTGGGTTGAGAAGATCCCCTGGAGAAGGAAATGGCAAGCCACTCTAGTATTCTTGCCCGGGAAGTCCCACGGACAAAGGAGCTTGGTGGGATATACTCTGTGGGGTGGCCAAAGAGTCAGACACAACTTAGCTACTAACCAACAACAACAATCATCCCATACCACAGAATAGCAGGAAAACTATAAAAACCAAATGCAGATTTACATAAATATAAATGTAACTTATCTTCAGATCCTGTATCCAATTTTTTCCAATTTTAAAAAGCATGTTACTCTTTCATAGAGGCTTTATTAGCTTTGCTTTCCTTTTGAGAATTTTCTGTTACTAGAGGTACTCTAGGAGAAGTGGGTGCAATGTGATACATTTCAAAGTAATCAATATTTAAAGGTAGAAAAATCTTCTAGGTAAATAAGTTTAATTGTGTAAGCAATGATATATATCTTGAATTAAAATAAAAATTTTAAGCATGTATGGTGATGGATATTAACCAAACTTACTGTAGTGATCATTTTGCAATATGTACAAATATTGAATCATCATGTTGTACAGCTGAAAGGAACACAATTTATAATTTTTTATGTCAACCTCAATAAAAATAAATTAATAAAATTTTAAATTTGCTCTAGAATGAGACTTTTTCATTAATTACTTTCAAAGGTATATTCAAGAAACCACATTATGATAGTTCTAATACCTTTAGGAATCAAAAAATAAAAACTAATATACTTAAATAAAACACAAAACTCAAGTTAAATATAGTCTCCTGATGGATATACTATCATAGATTTCTATTCTAAAAAATCTAGAGAATGTGGGAGTTGAGACTAATTATCAAAAAGAAAATATCCTTGAATTAAGCATCTTTTAAGATTTTATTATGTCCCCATATAAAATGATTACAATTTTACTCCAGCTCATAAGAGAGTGAACAATTTTACTCTATCATGTACAATTTTACTCAATTCTATGTTCAGTTCAGTCATTCAGTTGTGTCCGACTCTTTGCGACCCCATGAATCGTAGCACCCCAGGCCTCCCTGGCCATCACCAACTCCCGGAGTTCACTCAGACTCAGTCCATTGAGTCAGTGATGCCATCCAGCCATCTCATCCTCTGTCGTCCCCTTCTCCTCCTGCCCCCAATCCCTCCCAGCATCAGAGTCTTTTCCAATGAGTCAACTCTTTGCATGAGGTGGCCAAAGTGCTGGAGTTTCAGCTTTAGCATCATTCCTTCCAAAGAAGTCCCAGGGCTGATCTCCTTCAGAACGGACTGGTTGGATCTCCTTCAGAATGGACTGGTTGGATCTCCTTTCAGTCCAAGGGACTCTCCAGAGTCTTCTCCAACACCACAGTTCAAAAGCATCAATTCTTCAGCGCTCAGCCTTCTTCACAGTCCAACTCTCACATCCATACATGACTACAGGAAAAACCATAGCCTTGACTAGTTGAAATAATTCTAAAATGCTATTGAACTGAAGAGGGGTGTATGCACTGCACAAACAAAGAAGACTAAGTCATTATGAGTTACTATAGAATCTGTGTGATTTAAGTGAATATAAAATCATTAATTTCATAGAAATGTGTACAGTTAAATCATATATTATATACTGCCGACGTGAAAAGATATTTTGTTTATTGAAATATAGTTGATTTATGATATTATATAATTTTACAGGTGAATATCATAATTATTCAGTTATATATATGTACATATATATAACTATATCTAGAATTAGACTAGACTATATATCTAGAAATAGACTATTTTAAATTAAATCTTATATATGCCTTTTAAAGGAGTGTAAGTTTTCATCTCTTTATTTTAGCAGTTGTAGCTCTGGCATGTTATACAAGCAGGACCTCTAATTAAAACATGATGATTAGTGATTACAAGTGTTGGAGGAGAAGAATCACATCATATGGCATTTTCTCCCGATTAAGTTCTTGCACATAGGCCCAAGCTCTTTGAAGTCTGCTTTCCTCTTTGCTACAGGCAAAAGCATTTTGGGAAAGAGGGCCACATACAGATTGCCTTTGCAGTATTCTCCTAAGTCAGGAGCAAAGTTTTGCCAGCACTTTGGTTGCCTAAAATCTTTTCCTTCCCTCCGAGATTTAATATGGATAAATAATTACCAAGTTCTATCAAGGCAGCTTCTTGGAGTCTTCTCGCTCTGTGCCATTCCAGAACCCTCTGGATCCTTCTGCTATGATGTTAGGCCTTGGTGTGCTCTAAGAAACTAGAAAAAGAAATCTGGGCAGTTGAAGAGAACTGTGGCTCTTAGAGATAACATCCTACATAATCCTTAAGAAGGAAAGATTTAAACGAGATAAAGAATAGTCAGCTCTTTTACCAGTCAGGCAATGATTCTTTCCAAACAGCTCATGACTTTGAGTTAAGTGACATTCTGTGAATTTCACTGTGTAGAGTTATATATGTATCTAGAGAATTTTCTATTTTCTCTAAGCACTGTTTCCTAGGTGAATGAAGTATTCCTTAGTTGATATCAGTGTGGCCCTGCCCAATAGAGTTAAGAGATTATTAAAAAAAAAAAAAATGTATGGGATGCCACCAGTGTAATTAAATCAAAAGTCAGGAAGTGTTATCTACCCTGACCCATCCCAATGTATTAAGGCTGAAATGATCAATTTAAGGGAACGGCCTAAAAAACAACCAAAAGAACCTCCAGGGACTCCTAATTAAAATGGTAAGTCAGGACTTTCACTGTTTCTAGGACTCTTTCAGTAGCTTCATTATTTTTATTATTACCATAATTCAGTTCAGTCGCTCAGTTGTGTCCAACTGTTTGTGACCCCACGGACTGCAGCACACCAGGCTTCCCTGTCCATCACTAACTACTGGAGCCTACTCAAACTCATATCCATAGAGTTGGTGATGCCATCCAATCATCTTATCCTCTGATGTTGCCTTCTAATACTTTCAATCTTTCCCAGCATCAGGCTCTTTTCAAATGAGTCAGTTCTTCAGATCAGGTGGCCAAAGTATTGGAGTTTCAGCTTCAGCATCAGTCCCTCCAATGAGTATTCAGGACCGACTTCCTTTAGGATGGACTGGCTGGCTGTCCTTGCAATCCAAGGGACTCTCAAGAGTCTTCTCCAATACCACTGTTCAAAAGCATTGATTCTTCATGCTCAACTTTCTTTATAGTCCAACTCTCACATCCATACATGACTACTGGAAAAACCATAGCTTTAACTTGACAGACTGTTGTTGGCAAAGTAATATCTCTGATTTTTAATAGCTATCTAGGTTGGTCATAGCTTTTCTTCCAAGGAGCAAATGTCTTTTAATTTGATGGCTGCAATCACCATCTGCAGTGATTTTGGAGCCCAAAAAATAAAGTCTCTCACCATTTCCATTGTTTCTCCATGTATTTGCCATGAAGTGATGGGACCAGATGCCATGGTCTAGTTTTCTGAATATTGAGTTTTAAGCCAACATTTTCACTCTCCTCTTTCACATTCATCACAAGGCTCTTTAATTCTTCTTCACTTTCTGCTGTAAGGGTTGTGTCATCTGCATATCTGAGGTTATTGATATTTCTGCTGGCAATCTTGATTCCAGCTTGTGCTTCATCCAGCCCAGAATTTCTCATGATGAACCTGCATATAAGTTAAATAAGCAGGGTGACAATATACAGCCTTGATGTACACCTTTTCTATTTGGAACCAGTCTGTTGTTCCATGTCCAGTTCTAATTGTTGCTTCTTGACCCACGTACAGACTTCTCAGGAGGCATATCAGGGGATCTGGTATTTCCATCTCTTGAAGAATTTTCCAGAGTTTGTTGTGATCCACACAGTCAAAGGCTTTGGCTTTATTCCATAAAGCAGAAATAGATGTTTTTCTGGAACTCTGTTGCTTTTCTGATGATCCAGTGGATGTTGACAATTTGATCTCTGGTTCCTCTGCCTTTTCTAAATCCAGCTTGAACATCTGGAAGTTCATGTACTGTTGAAGCCTGGCTTGGAGAATTTTGAGCATTACTTTGCTAGCGTGTGAGATGAGTGCAACTGTGTGGTAGTTTGAGCATTCTTTGGCATTGCCTTTCTTTGGGATTGAAATGAAAACAGATCTTTTCCAATCCTGTGGCCTCTGCTGAGTTTTCCAAATTTGCTGGCATATTGAGCGCAGCACTTTCACAGCATCATCTTTTAGGAATTGAAATAGCTCACCTGGAATTCCATCACCTTCACTAGCTTTGTTCGTAGTGATACTTCCTAAGGCCCACTTGACTTCACACTCCAGGAATCTGGCTCTAGGTGAGTGATCACACCATCATAGTTATCTGGGTCATTAAGATCTTTTTTGGGTAGTTCTTCTGTGCATAGTTCTTCTGTGTATTCTTGCTACTTCTTCTTGATATCTTCTCTATACCATTTATATCCTTTATTGTGCCCATCTTTGCACGAAATGCTCCCTGGTATCTCTAATTTTCTTAAAGAGAACTGTAGTCTTTCCCATTCTATTGTTTTCCTCTATTTCTTTACATTGATCACTGAGGACAGCTTTCTTATCTCTCCTTCCTATTCTTTGGAAATCTGCATTCAGATGAGTATATCTTTCCTTTTCTCCTTTGCCTTTTGCATCTTTTCTTTTCTCAGCTATTTGTAAGCCCTCCTCAGACAACCATTTTGCCTTTTTGAATTTCTTTTTCTTGAGGATGGTCTTGATCACTGCCTCCTGTAAAATGTCACAAACCTCCGCCAATAATTCTTCAGGCACTCTATCTATCAGATCTAATCCCTTGAATCTATTTTTCACTTCCACTGTATAATCGTAAGGGATTTGATTTAAGTCATACCTGAATGGTCTAGTGGTTTGCCCTTCTTTCTTCAATTTAAGTCTGAATTTGGCAATAAGGAGTTCATGATTTGAAACATAGTCAGCTCCCAGTCTTGTTTTTACTGACTGTATAGAGCTTCTTCATCTTCGGCTGCAGAGAATACAATCAATCTGATTTCAGTATTGACCATCTGGTGGTGTCCATGTATAGAGTCTTCTCTTGTGCTGTTGGAAGAGGGTATTTCCTATGACCAGTGCGTTCTCTTGGCAAAACTCTGTTAGCCTTTGCCCTGCTTTGTTTTGTACTCTAAGGCCATATTTGCCTGTTACTCCAGGTATCTCTTGACTTGCTACTTTTGCATTTCAGTCCCCTATAATGAAAAGGATCTTTTTTGGGTGTTAGTTCTAGAAGTTCTTGTAGATCTTCATAGAACCATTCAACTTCAGCTTCTTCAGCATTGCTGGTCAGGGCATAGATTATTCTGATATTGAATGATTATCATCATTATTATTATCTTATTTTTACTCCCTAAGATCTACTTGTTACTGGGAGACACTTCCTTTCATTGACAAGGACACTATGAAGAAATCAGAGCTTGCTCACACTTGCTCCTCCAGAAAGGGGCACAGTGAAAATAAGGTTGATTTTCACTTGTACTTCCAGGCTCTGGATGTTGAAGAGGTGAAGCTTTGACTTCCATGTACAGTCTCTCCCAAAAGCAGAGCACAGCATAATGCTTAAGAATCTGGATTCTAGGAATGAAACACATGTGAATTTGACTCTTCCCCTGGGTAGCTGTGTGACATTGAGTTGATGACTTAATCCAACCTTCAGGGTCCTCATCTACAACAGGGGGATTTACTAGTACTTTGTAACACTATTGTGACAAATAAGATCATGCATTTGAAGGAATCAGCCTAGGAATGGTAGATTCTTTAATTTGCTGCCAGATAAAATGGTAAATTTTTTATCTGCTGCCAATTTCCAAGAGGAAGTCCTCTCTGTCTCCTGCCCAACAAATAATCTGCTCCTCTTGTGTATTTCCATAATGTTCATTTCTCTCCATCAGACTAACACTTACATGCTCACTTTGTACGAAGCCATGTTCGGGGGTGCTTTACATGTGTTAACTCATTCATCTCCTTCATCAACTTATGAGAATTATTATTACTATACTCACTTCACAGATAGGATACTGAGGTTCAAAGAAGTTAAGTAAGTCCCCTTAAGAAGTGAAAAAGCCAAGATACACTGGAATGTGTCTGAGGAGTGTGGTTAAGGGCCTGCTTTCTCTTTTTTTATCTATGCTGTACCTCCTCTTAAGGTAGGTAAACCACACTATACTCCTGTTCTGTCTGTCTCCTCTCCAGTCTGTGAGCTCCTCAAAGGTGAAGACCATGTCTCACTCACAGTTATATCCCCAGAGGTGAGCCCAGGATCTGCTAGGCATTCGATGATACCTCTTAAATTCTTTTTAATGTTGGAATACCACATGGTCTCCACTACTCACAAAGGAGTCTTTCCTTCTGCCAATAGTCTAATGAATACTCTGAGGGACTCTCCTCCTGATTGTGATGCATCTGCTATTAAACAGATTTCTCCAGACGTAGTATCTAACTCAAAGGCAGGGCATTGGGATCTTCAGAATAAAAAACCTGGAGAAATATTGGGAAGCTTTTTGCTGTTGGTAGCTCTTTGTAAAATCCTGCTGATATAACTAAGTTCCAGAATGTTTCTTTTCCATTAAATTTCTTTTCCTAAAATAGCCCTGTAATTTCAAGTGTTACCTACCCACCCTGACCCTGGAATGGGGTTTGTGTCTGTCTTTTGTTTGTGTTTGTGGTAAAATTCAGGGTATGGACATAAATCTGATTGAACATTTGCTTTGAGTTAGCTGCCGTGTGCACATCCAGCAATAATGGTGCGGTGCTCCCTGCACCCAGCTGCGGCCTGCGCTCTGCTAGATGTCATTCATCATTTTGCTTTGCGGCCTACTCTTTGCTGCTTGATCTATTAATTCCTGGACTCACCGGCAGTGCAGTTTATACATCCCCATCCTGATACGGGCATGCTCAGTGTCTTCAGGGGAACTGTGCGGGGATTAGGCAGTAGAAGAGACATCTCTTGGGTTTTTTTTCCTAATATGTCAGAAGGGATCACATTTCAAAGGTACTCAGAAAATCATGGTCAGAACATGGCAAAGGTAACAATAGCAATAGTAAAGGAATCCTTCAGTGTTGCACAAAACATTTTTGTTAGGCAGTTTGATAGAGAATTTGCTCTTTTTAAAAATCAGCTGAGACACATTGACCATTATTTAGACATGTAAGAATTTAAATGGGAGCAATGTAAATGGTGAAATGAGAAGAACTACAAATGGTACTTTTGTGACGATAACAATTAATAGGCACATATGATCTGATCTGAAAAATAAATAGCATGATTTAGGTAGTTCTGATCAATTGTATTTCCTTAGCCGAATTTTATCACATAGATGATTAATTCTCCAAGAATTAAAATGAATTCAATTATCTTAGTTCCCAAATCAGGCATCATTTATTATTTAGTGTTTAAAGGTTAATAAATAATGCATTTAATCCATCTATGATACAGTACATGCTCCAGTGAGTTAAGAAAGGAGCATCACTTCTCACTGGGTTGGAGTGAGACACACACAGAATTGGACAACTGCCAAAATCTGTCCTCTTTCGGCCTGACTTTGTTCATCAAAGGTGAGCTGACCTGCCAGTGCCCTATGGCTGGCACCAAATAAGAGGAGCCCTGGGTGTCCCATCCCCATCTTGCTTCAGGCTACTAGTCTTCAGTGGTCCCTGAACCCTTGCTCTGCTCTTAGCTCTCAGATCAGATTCCTAAAATGGCTTTCTGGCTGTCAATCTTCCATTCCTCTAAGAAATAAGCAGAGATTCACATTAGCTTTCACTCAGATCCACTCTGGGTGACCCCACTGTTTTTGAAACCAGTTTGATCTCTGGGGCCTTACCTGCTCAAATTCCCTACAAGTGGAAAAGACCTACTGACCCCACTCCCAATACCACTTAGAAGCTGTAATTTGTACTTGCTGTGCTTGAATCCAAAGCAATGCTATAATTATGCAGTCAGAATACCAGGAATTTTGATGAGAAGGAAAGGAAGAGAATAAAGGCTTGAGTTCATGAATCTGTCGACAATGAAAAGTCTTAATAGAAGAGGCTTGGGCTGATGCAACAGATTTGTTACAGAGCATTGCTATTCAATCAAAGGCATAGTTGAGGTTTTCTAAAGATAAATTATTGTAGGGGGAAATGGGATAGATTCCCTCAGGCATTATCTCTGGTTTGTGAGAGGGAGACTGAGGAGGTGTAAAATGATGGACAGTTTCCGAAGAAATGCTGCATAGAAACAGTGACTCCAGGCCACAGAACACCTTCATAAAGACATTGTCATGGAATCTGCTTGGGATTTTTTTCCCACACAAATGATGAATTGCCAAGTCCACTTGGCCCCAGCTCTTATGGGCTCTATTTTAACACTTCCTGCCTTGGAATAGCGCTTCCCTGTGTTTTCTGCAGCATTTTTCCATGGATACCTTACAGACTGCGTCTTTTGGGCCCCTCACCTCAAGGCATTCCTCAGCAGTTCCAGCTATTTTCAGCAGAGCCATTTGAGTCCAAGCCTATTTATTTTACAACAGTATATGTTCAAACAGATGGCTTAAGCTTCATTTACCAAATAACACAATTGTTATTTCTCCTAATACCCCTGACACTGGGGCTTGGTATAATCTCCATTCCCAACATCCTTTGTACTATTTTGATACTCTTCTGCTCTGAGAGAATTAGCCTGATTTCTTTTTCCTATTTGCCCAAAAGATTGAGAAAGACAGTAATGGTTGTTAGTTTCTGCACCCTTGAGGAAGTCACACTGTCCCTTTTCAATCTCCAGATTGTTTCAGTCCACCTAACCTCACTGAGAACAATGACCTAGAGTGGATTTTCTTTGAGGCCCCAAATCAACATTCAGCATTCTTTTCCTTTCCATAACTTCCCCCATCATTTAAAGTTTAAAATGGATCTCTACAGCACTTCTTTCCTGATAGATTAAAAATTAATATGGTTGTTAGTATGGTTGTAGAATACTTGAAAATACTTGAACAAAGTAGATCTTGGTTAGGACTGCCTCCCACCCCCCACCCCCACCTTTTCCTAGGACCTCTGCTGGCTCTGTGTAATACACACTGGTCTGTTACTGCAAATCTTCTGTAAGTGGACCCTCTGCTTCCTATACCTCTGGACACTTGACTCTGAGAAATACATAAAAGATAGCTTTTCTATCCTTTCATCCAATAGGTCTATATGAAACAGATCATGTATTAAGTACTTACTACATTGTGAAGTGTTAAAAGAATCATAACAGCATTGAATCCTGTTCAAAGATATACAAAGAGTTTCCCCATATACAATCTCATCTGATCCTCAAAACAAACCACAAAATTGTTGTTTCCTAAACTATGAAACTGGAGCAAAGATCAAGAAAGGACGTGCCCAATATTCCACACTAGTGAGAGGCCACATGAAAGCTCAGTCGCTTCATCGTGTCTGACTCTGTGTGACCCTGTGGACTGTAGCTTGCCAGCCTCCTCTGTCTATAGGATTCTCCAAGGCAAGAACACTGGAATGGGTTGCCATGTCATCCTCCAGGGGATCTGCCTGACCCAGGGATCAAACCCATGGCATCTTCTGTATCACAGGCAGATTCTTTACCACAGAGCCACCCAGGAAGCCCCAGTGAAAGGCAGACCTCAGCTCAAAAGCCTCACTCCCTAGCCCTTCTCTGCACTGTGCAAGTAATACCTTCCACATGAGTATCTGTTAAGGGAGGTTATCAGTCAGGGTCCCAGTGGCAAACACAACACACTCTGGATGATGCATATGAAAATACTTAAATGAAAGGACTACATGGAGAGGTGTGAGTATCTTACAGAAATAAATAAGGGCTATTGTGACATCCAGACAGTTAACGACAGCAGTAAGTCATTACTGGTTCTGTGGCTGAAGAAGTAAGGGAAGGAAAGAGTATGGCTGGAATCTAATGAGAGCCAAGGAGTAGAAGGGCCACTTGGCAGAAGCTGTGATCTTGGAAGGAGGCAGCTACTGGCAAAGATATGGTGCTAAATAGGGAGAGAGGGAAGGGCTCTCCTCCCCAACCCGATCTTCCTGCTGGTGCTTCACATTGGCTGAAACCAGATGGAAGCTGGCAGACAAAAGATCCAGCTGACAAAGTGTTTAAAGATCAGGATCCTGGAACATGGAACAAGATACAGAGAGGCAGCAAATGCATCTGGGTGGAGGCTGGGCTGGTACAAACAGAGAATGAAACCAGAAAGATAAAACATGTCCATAAGTAACAGCTTCCAGATGATAAAGAGAATTTTTTCAGCTTACAATGTGAGTAGGTGGGTTAGTTGAGCCTGGGACTCAGGGAAGGCTCCATGAAGATGTACTCTGGCCGGGCCTTGAAGGAAAGGTAGGAGAAAAATACAGAGATGGAAATGCAGGCATTATCTGGCAGGATGAACAACACAGCCAAGGCACAGAGACACATGGTGTGTGGGAGTGGAGAGCATATGGGAGGAATACGCAGTAAGCGGGGAAGAAGAACCGATAGGGTTCTCTTTGGAATGTGAACATAGGAAGTGGGTGTGAACATAGGAAGTGGGAAATAAGCCTGGAAGGTGAATTGAGCCCTGGCAGTGAGGAGCCTGGTGGTGAGGAGCTTCTCTAAAAGAACTGGACTTTATTCTGGGAGCAGAGTCTTGAGAGAGACAAATTCTCCAGAGCAGACGGCAGAGAGTGTAGGCCATGTCAGGGAAGGGGAGTGTTGTTTCATGGAAGAAGTGACTGAGGAAAGGCTTTCTCCTTTTTCTTAAATCTAAACAAGCCAGGTGACCCCAGGAAGGTGTTCACCAGATGGGCTTTCCCATTGCCTTTCCTCATAGACATTTAATGAGGACATTTAATTTAACTTGACTTTTAAAGTCAAGTTCAGACACAATACAAAATTCAGTCAACTAGCCAGCCTAGTATCCAAGGGCTAAAACTGGAGGGACAAAATTGAAAAAGCTGTAAATTCAATGAGAAACCTAGTCAAAGTTCTAGACGTCCTGACACCACAGCCCAAACTCCTGAAAGCTCTCTGGCTCACTGCTGGGGTTGGGGGTGGAGGGCTGCTTCTCTTGGAGTAGAACTTTTTTTCTTTTGTCTGTTTTCTTCTCTCTCTCTCTCTCTCTCTTTTTTTTTTTTTCCTTTCAGTATTCACTGGTTCTAATTTTTTTGGTAGCCCCCAATCCCTCTTAAGCCAGGGTGAACCAACCCTCTATTCAGAGACTGTTTGTTTTGATTCACTTTGGCCTAATAGAAGCTTGGAAATTTCATACAGCCATATGGTTCAGGTTCCAGGAAGCAAAGCTCTCCAGATAACTCTACTAAAGTCGAAAACTGTCTCAATCTGGTTCCAGTTGCTGTTCAAGTACTAGCAGAATTTCCAAAGAAGGGAAAGTAGAGAGAGAGAGGGTAGAGAGGCTGCAATAGTTCAAGTCCTGGGGAAATTGTCCTATTTCCTGGCTAAGTGCTATGGGATACATGGAGATGAGCATACACAATCCCTGTGCTCCTGGGACTCAGAAGAGTGAGGAGATATATAGATGATAGACAGACAGATATGGCAGAGATAGATGGAGAGTTAAAAGATTGATCAATGATAGATATAGATAGATAGATGGACAGATGAGAGAGAGATAGATGGTTTATATAGAGAGATGATTGATAAATAGATACCTATGACAGAGATAGATGAGGGAGATAATGGATCAATGTTAGATACAGATAAATGGATGGATAGATGTAGATTTATATATAGAGATGATTGATAAGTAGATAATAGATACATATGTAGATAGATAGACATACAACTAGAAACAGCATGGGAATGCCTTCTCTTAAACTTAAGTTTGCTAATGAGTGGCCTTTTCTATAAAGCTTTGCTCTCCATTGTTTCTAAAGACAATGGGCTTGGCTGTGAGATTGGAAAGTGAAAGGTTCACTTTCAAATGGGTTTATTAATGTCCACAATTGACTAAGGACTTGTTATGTGATTTTCATCATGGGGATTTGGCCTAAGAGTTATAAAAATTTTACTGAAAGCAGATAGAAGGTGATTCACTACCTCTGGATAAGCGGATCTTTCCCACTTTGTTTCCTGGTTATAGAACTTTGGGTGTAAAAATAGAAATCATTTAAAGGATCAGAGAACAGAGTTTAATGCTTTTCCTTGTGAGTTTCTCCTCAGGTACTTTTCAAAAGTACCAACAACACCAATAAAAAGCTAACTCTTAGTTTTTAGAAAGTAGTGTTATTTGCCAGTGCAACCTCAAATCACCCTGTGAAAACACAGACGTTATAGATGCTAGAAAATGGCTCACTTTTTAACTGACTGCATATTCATTAAAAGAAACAAACTTCAATAGAATGAAGACTGGTCTCAGCACCAAGAATAAAACAACCTGTATTTGTTAAACTTTCACAGAAACAAACTTCAATAGAATGAAGACTGGTCTCAGCACCAAGAATAAAACAACCTGTATTTGTTAAACTTTCACAAGGTATTTTTTTAGCCACACAAAGTCAGACAAGAGAAGATTTAGATTTCTGCCTGTTAGTAAGACCCAGTACCTTGATCAACTCCTCTTGGAGAGTAAAAGGCATATGTGGATGCTCAGTTATCCCCAGTGAGACAATATGCACAAAATGTAATTTTCAGTTTGAGATGAAGTTTCAGTGAATTATCTCTCATTTGGGTTAAAAAGCATACCAACTGGTAAGAAAAAAAAATCAAAACATTTATCTTTGACTCAGAAATTTTTGGTATGTTTTCCCTGAATAAAATAATATCTACTCTGGGAACTTGGAAAACTCCAAAATAAAATCAAAGAGTTAAGGAAGTAAATGGGGGGGGGGGGTGGTATGGAGTGGGGGGAAGACCATGAAGAAAAAATTACAATACTTTTTACAATCTGTTTCTTACAAGAACTTTTAAAATTGCAGTGGTGATTTTTAAAGGAAGAGAAGAATAAAGTCTGGAACAGAACGAGTGAATGAACATACTAAACATGGTAAATGAATGAGCAAATTAAAACATAACCACTTGTAAATATGTATAGCTGTATCTTCTCCCCTTCCCACCCCATGGACACATCAGGGTAAAGAACTCTGAAATACATTGATTGATTTGCGGATATTGAAGAATCCTGGCATCCCTGGGATAAAGCCCACTTGGTCATGGTGTATGATCTTTTTAATGTGTTGTTGTCAATGTAATACACCACATTAACAAATTGAAAAATAAAAACCATATGATTATCTCAATAGATGCAGAGAAAGCCTTTGACAAAATCCAACATCCATTTATGATAAAAACTCTCCAGAAAGCAGGAATAGAAGGAACATACCTCAACATAATAAAAGCTATATATGACAAATCCACAGCAACATTATCCTCAATGGTGAAAAATTGAAAGCATTTCCTCTAAAGTCAGGAACAAGACAAGGGTGCCCACTTTCACCATTACTATTCAACATAGTTTTGGAAGTTTTGGCCACAGCAATCAGAGCAGAAAAAGAAATAAAAGGAATCCAAATTGGAAAAGAAGAAGTAAAACTCTCACTATTTGCAGATGACATGATCCTCTACATAGAAAACCCTAAAGACTCTACCAGAAAATTACTAGAACTAATCAATGACTATAGTAAAGTTGCAGGATATAAAATCAACACACAGAAATCCCTTGCATTCCTATACACTAACAATGAGAAAACAGAAAGAGAAATTAAGGAAACAATTCCATTCACCATTGCAACGGAAAGAATAAAATACTTAGGAATATATCTACCTAAAGAAACTAAAGACCTATATATAGAAAACTTTAAAGCACTGGTGAAAGAAATCAAAGAGGACACTAATAGATGGAGAAATATACCATGTTCATGGATTGGAAGAATCAATATAGTGAAAATGAATATACTACCCAAAGCAATTTATAGATTCAATGCAATCCCTATCAAGCTACCAACAGTATTCTTCACAGAGCTAGAACAAATAATTTCACAATTTGTGTGGAAATACAAAAAACCTCGAATAGCCAAAGCGATCTTGAGAAAGAAGAATGGAACTGGAGGAATCAACCTACCTGACTTGAGGCTCTACTACAAAGCCACAGTTATCAAGACAGTATTGGTACTGGCACAAAGACAGAAATATAGATCAATGGAACAAAATAGAAAGCCCAGAGATAAATCCACACACATATGGACACCTTATCTTTGACAAAGGAGGCAAGAATATACAATGGATTAAAGACAATCTCTTTAACAAGTGGTGCTGGGAAATCTGTTCAACCACTTGTAAAAGAATGAAACTAGAACACTTTCTAAACCCATACACAAAAACAAACTCAAAATGGATTAAAGATCTAAACATGAGAACAGAAACTATAAAACTCCTAGAGGAGAACATAGGCAAAACACTCTCTGACATACATCACAGCAGGATCCTCTATGACCCACCTCCCAGAATATTGGAAATAAAAGCAAAAATAAACAAATGGGACCTAATTAAAATTAAAAGCTTCTGCACATCAAAGGAAACTATTAGCAGGGTGAAAAGACAGCCTTCAGAATGGGAGAAAATAATAGCAAATGAAGCAACTGACAAGCAACTAATCTCAAAAATATACAGGCAACTCCTACAGCTCAACTCCAGAAAAATAAATGACCCAATCAAAAAATGGGCCAAAGAACTAAATAGACATTTCTCCAAAGAAGACATACAGATGGCTAACAAACACATGAAAAGATGCTCAACATCATTCATTATCAGAGAAATGCAAATCAAAACCACTATAAGGTACCATTTCACACCAGTCAGAATGGCTGCGATCCAAAAGTCTACAAATAATAAATGCTGGAGAGGGTGTGGAGAAAAGGGAACACACTTACACTGTTGGTGGGAATGCAAACTAGTACAGCCACTATGGACAACAGTGTGGAGATTCCTTAAAAAACTGGAAATAGAACTGCCTTATGATCCAGCATTCCCACTGCTGGGCATACACACTGAGGAAACCAGAAGGGAAAGAGACACGTGTACCCCAATGTTCATCGCAGCAATGTTTATAATAGCCAGGACATGGAAGCAACCTAGATGTCCATCAGCAGATGAATGGATAAGAAAGCAGTGGTACATATACACAATGGAGTATTACTCAGCCATTAAAAAGAATACATTTGAATCAGTATTAATGAGGTGGATGAAATTGGAGCCTATTATACAGAGTGAAGTAAGCCAGAAGGAAAAACAACAATACAGTATACTAACGCATATATATGGAATTTAGAAAGATGGTAACAATAACCCGGTGTACGAGACAGCAAAAGAGACACTGATGTATAGAACAGTCTTATGGACTCTGTGGGAGAGGGAGAGGGTGGGAAGATTTGGGAGAATGACATTGAAACATGTAAAATATCATGTATGAAACGAGTTGCCAGTCCAGGTTCGATGCATGATACTGGATGCTTGGGGCTAGTGCACTGAGACGACCCAGAGGGATGGTATGGGGAGGGAGGAGGGAGGAGGGTTCAGGATGGGGAACACATGTATACCTGTGGCGGATTCATTTTGATATTTGGCAAAAATAATATAATTATGTAAAGTTTAAAAAAAAAAAGAACTCTGAAATAATAACACAATATTTCATCATGGAGAGGAACCTCAGAGATCATCTAGCAAGGGTTTATAAGTTTTTTAGCTGTGGAAACTTTATGTTGCATGAAGGCCCCACATGTATATGAAATTGAGCAAAATGAAGCTTCTATAGTTGAAGCAGGAACCCAAGCCCCCGACTCAGGTTCTCCTCGCATCTGTAGAGAGCAGGGCACCATCATATCTAGTTTGAAAACCACACATCTCCTCATTTTAGTCATGTGACATCATGACAATGGAGACCATAGAGGTGGAGTAACATGTCCAAGTTTTTCATATGGTAAGCATGTACCACAATACAACCACTGCTCAATCTTCCTGACTCCTCATTTTGATTTTTTCCTACTGCACCATCTGTGTCAGTTTAATCATTATTACAAAGTTTATTTAAATTTTCTTGTGGAAATATTTCATCTGTACCAAATTAATTTGAAGCAAGCATTTAAGTGTCTGAATCATATTTTTAAAACCTATCCTTCCTCTGAAGATTCACACCACCTCTTCCCAGGTGTCTGTCTTGGATACGCACCTGTTGCCATTTTAACAAACACGTATGATATGTCCTAAATTGTGACAGCATAAGAATGGGAAATGATCTTTTTTTGAGGTGGGGCATATCCCATTCTTCCCCCCTACCCCATTAAAAGTCATCAGAAGACTTCCCTCGTGGTCCAGGTATGAAGAATCTACCTGCCGATGCAGCAGACACAAGTTTGATCCCTGGTCTGGGAAGATTCCGAGTGCCACAGGGCAACTAAGCCCGTGCAACACAACTACTGAGCCCACACTCCTTAGACCCCCTGCTCCCCAACAAGGGAAGCCACCGGCATGAGAAGCCTGTGCATTGCAACTAGAGAGCAGCCCCTGCTCGCCACAACTAGAGAAAGCCCAAGCAGCAGTGAAGACCCAGCACAGCCACATATAAGTATGTTTTTAAAAGTCACCACAGTACATACACACAACGGAGTATTACTCAGCCATTAAAAAGAATACATTTGAATCAGTTCTAATGAGGTGGATGAAACTGGAGCCTATTATACAGAGTGAAGTAAGCCAGAAAGAAAAACACCAATACAGTATACTAACGCATATATGTGGAATTTAGAAAGATGGTAACAATAACCCTGTATGTGAGACAGCAAAAGAGACACAGATGTATAGAACAGTCTTTTGGACTCTGTGGGAGAGGGAGAGGGTGGGATGATTTGGGAGAATGGCATCAAAACATGTATAATATCATATATGAAACAAATCGCCAGTCCAGGTTCGATGCAGGATACAGGATGCTTGGGGCTGGTGCACTGGGGTGACCCAGAGGGATGGGACCAGGAGGGAGATGGGTGGGGGATTCAGGATTGGGAACACGTGTACACCCGTGGCGGATTCATGTTGATGTATGGCAAAACCAATACAATATTGTAAAGTAATTAGCCTCCAATTAAAATAAATAAATTTAAATTTAAAAAAATAATAATAAAATAAAAAGTCACCAGAAAACCCAAGCATAATCTATAAACCTGAGTCTCACTCCCATCAAACCAAGAAGAAGGACAGCAGGAGAACCAACTGCTTCTACTTGCATTTCTTCCCATGTCCCGTGACCCTCTTCAGGTCGAGCTGCTCATTAGGACTAAAATAACGTGTAAGCAGGTGAACAGTTAGAGAGCTTAGAGCTAAAGAGCCTAAATAACTGGCAAACTAGACAATCAAACTCAGATGCTCATGAATTTAAAATTGCTTTGAAGAACAATTTTTTGGCCACCTGCTCAATACTTTCATTTTCACTAAATATTTATAGGGAACTCCTTATAAATGAGTTTTCACATTAAACAGCCCAAGAAAAATTGAAGGGAGTTTGGGAAATAATACTGTTATAAAGTGATGGCCCTCACCATGTTAACCACTTGAGAGACAGGCGTGAAGCCCCCACTCAGTGCTAGGAAGGAGGGCCCCACTGTTAGTGAAATACTGGGTAGCAGGCACAATTGCAGACACCATAGCTTTGGTAGGACTCCCATCTTTTCTTGCAGCCTAAACATGGGCTTCTGATTCCTAGGTGACGCAGTGCTAAAGAATCTGCCTGCCAATGCAGGAGATACAAGAGACTAAGTTTTGATCCCTGGGTTGGGAAGATCCCCTGGAGTAGGAAATGGCAACCCATTCCAGTATTTCTTTCCTGGAATATTCCATGGACAGAGGAGCCTGGTGGGCTACAGTCCATGGGGAGGAGATTCAGACGCATTCTTCTTTAGAACTAACCGATTACTTGATGTTAATAGAGATTCGAAATGTTTCTCCTAAGAAGCTGCTTTGGAATATAAGAGCCTGGAGGAACCTAACTCCCTGTAGTATTTGGCAAGCCAATATAATACAAGAGAGCTTTAATGATAGTTTTAAAATAGATTTTTCTGTCCTGGTTAGTCCAAGTTGGCCTCTTAGGCACACGATTTGGCAAAAAGCCATAATTCACTCATTTTCCTAACTTGCTTCAAGCTTTCATAATTTTCCATTGACCTAGAATTTCTCCAGCCCAGAATAGACCTTAGCCTGACAGAGAATCAGTGAGATGGAATGGCAGCAGAATTAAAGTATTGTTTCTTTAATGCTGTATTACAATGTATGTTTAGACAAGGATTCTCCCTACTCAGTAAACATCAGGTTGTTGGCATAACACATCCCTAAGCCACTTGTCAGGAATCTGTGGCAGGCAAATTTACCTCAAAACCAGTATAAATTGACAATAAAGAAAATCTAAACTGTAAAGTCAATGAAAAGTCTTTGGTTCTAAATCTGGTTGTAGGTGGACAATCAGAATAAAGTTATCTGAAAGGACTGTCTTGCTTCTCCTCTACCTTGACTCTTCCAGTATACTTATACAGGAAGTGCCATGTTTGGGCTGGATTGGGTAGTTGGGAGAACAAATCTGAATTACAAAGTGTGATAGGCTTTTGGCAGAAGAAAGGCGCTGTCGGAATAGACGTTCTTAACTTTTTCCGAGGCACTTGTATCTTAGTCCACAGTCTGTGACCTCTTTTATAGTTGGCTGACTGCTCTCTCCTCCCGCAATCCCTACCCTTTTGTTAAACAAAAAACTGGCACGTTCTGGGAAGTGCTGGCAGCTCGCCAGTGTCCCTGTCACCCAGGCAGGGCTGGGCTGTGGTGGAAAGGACCCCTGGAACTTTAGGGGCGCTGTGTGTGTGCCTGTGTGCAGTGAGCTCCACACACGTCACCCAAGCTGCTGAGCGAGCCAGAGGCTGCAGCTTCACTCTGAAGACTAAAACCTCTTCTCTCTTCCCTCTCACCAAGAGTCCCTGGAGCTTCACTTTCTGCCAGTTATTTCTCGTTTCTTCCATCTACAACCATCTTGTCCCTATCTCATCACCTCACATTCATTCATTCCACAAAGATTTATTAAGCACTGTCTCTGCAAGGCACCCACGCTTCACCACACCCTAGCCTGGCCTTCATCCTCACTTCTTTCTGAAACTGCCCTGGACAAAGGCACCTGTTTGTTGTTAGTTAACCCATGCTCATGTTTGCAGGGCTCTCTCTGCAGCATCTAAGGGTGTTGATCTCTTCGTGTTTCATGAAACATTCTCATCCTTTGCCCTCCTGGTTTTGCTCCTTCTTCTGATGCCTCCTTCTGGGTCTCTTTTTGTTCCTTGTCCTTTTTCTGCCTCTTCAATATTGATAATCCCAGAGTTACATTGTTAACCCCCCTTCTATTTTAATTGTACACACTCTTCTAGATGTCTTTTTAAGGCCTCAGCTATCATCTACCCTGTAGAAAATCCAGGGACTAAATTTCCAGTCCAGATCTCTCTTCTGAACTCCAGACACATTTAGTCAGTTGCTTACACAATACAACCACCTGTTCCAGTTACTGTACTGTCTAACAAGTCATCCCAGAATTTAGTGGCATAAAACAACCATTGTTTGGTCAGGAACTCAGGGCACTGAAACGACAGCTGTTTCTGCTATATGATGTCTGGGGACTCAGCTGGGTACACTTAAAGGTTGGAGGGAGTTAACAACTGGTAGTTGGAATCATCTGGAAGCATCTCCACTCTTATATGGTCGGTGGTTGGTGTCTGTGATGATGTCACACGTCCATTGGCTGGAACCTCGTCTGAGACTGTCAGCCAGAGTACCTACAAAAAGCTTTTCCATGTGTTCTGGACTTCCTCACAACATGGCAAGCTCAGGGCCGTTGTACTTCTTCCATGGAGCTCAGGAATCCAAAGGTGGATGTCCCAGGACTTCCCTGGTGGTCCAGTGGTTAAGAATCTGCCTTCCAATGCAGAAGACACAGTTCGATTCCTGGTCAGGGAACTAAGATCCCACATGTAGTGTGGCAACTAAGCCACAATGCAACTACTAAGCCTGTCCACTCTGGAGCCCACATGCTCTAGAGCTCACACCACAACAAGAGAGAAGCCAGCACACCATGGTGAAAGATCCTGTATGCAGAAACAAGACACCGCATGCTGCAACTAAGGCCCCTTGCTAAGTCACTTCAGTCGTGTCCGACTCTGTGCGACCCCACAGATGGCAGCCCACCAGGCTCCCCCATCCCTGGGATTCTCCAGGCAAGAACACTGGAGTGGGTTGCCATTTCCTTCTCCAATGCATGAAAGTGAAAAGTGAAAGTGAAGTCGCTCAGTCGTGTCTGACTCTTAGCGACCCATGGACTGCTGCCTACCAGGCTCCTCCATCCATGGGATTTTCCAGGCAAGAGTACTGGAGTGGGGTGCCATTGCCTTCTCCAAACTAAGGCCCCATATGGCCACAAATACATTAATTTTTTTTAAAGGTGGATGTCCCAGCTAGCGATGCAGGAGCTGTGTTTCCCCTTTGTGACCTAGCCACAGAAAACACTCACTGTCACTTCCATCACTTTATATTGGTTACAAGTGGGGGGCTCAGACTCCACCTGGTGACTGGGGAGCTACCAGTCTGTAGAAGAGCATCGAAGAGGTAAGAGGTATGGGTAAGAGGTATGGTTGCAGCCCTCTCTGGAAAGTACCATCTGTCTCATCACTCCTCTCCACCCCCGGCCTCACACTCCGTCTGTACGGATATATCACAAACTGCCTTTTCCTGCTATCTTCAGCCCCCACCACGGCTTGATTTGTTATCTTTCCACTTGTCCTTCCAGCAGCCTCATTTAGATGTCACTTCTTACAGATGTAAGTCTTTGAGAGACCCAGTGTCTACCACCTCACCTTGCTCTCCTCCGTGTTGGTCCCCTTCACTTACCCAAAAACTGGATGTGGGACAGGCACCTCTTAGGCTTGAACTCTGAGTCACTTCACCTGAGCTCAAAGCCTGGTTCTGCTGCTTGCTAATTGTGCAAACTGGAGCAGTTTGCTTAACCTCATAAAACTTTAGTTTCCACATTTATAAAATGAAGGAAATATTATATTACCTTAAGGGCTGAGGATTAAATGGAATGGTGCAAGGATATTGGCTCATAGGTGCTTTAGTAAAAACTAGATATTAGCATAATCCTGAGAACAACTGCACACGTCAAAGATTAAGAGCTAGTGTTGTAATGTAAATGTTTCCTCTCTAGATCTAAAGAGCTACATTGTTTTTAAAAATGCAGAGAAAAAGATATAAACGTCTTGAACAACATTTAATAAGAGGTATCTATTGTTTATATTTTTGTACTTCATTGTTTTAATGGATGTAATTAACATATATTCACTTTTAGGACAGCCATTCTTAGCTGCAAGTATATAGGATGTTCCAAGTATACCTCATTATTTCTCACCAAACATATGCCTTTACCCCACTAATGTGAGAGAGAACTGGTTGGTTTTAAAAGACAGAGGAGTGTTCGCTTCAGCAGCACATACACTAAAATTGGACCGATACAGAGAATATTAGCACAGCCCCCATGCAAGGATGACACACAAATTCATGAAGTGTTCCTTATTAAAAAAAAAAAAAAAAATTCCTCCCCCCCTTCCCCCCAAAAAGACACTGGACCTGGCTGGTGTCTCTCCAATGAAGGGCATCGCTCCTTCTGCTTCCACCACTGAACCAAGGGGAGCAGCAATTCAGCATTACTTCCCACACAGGACTTTTCTTCCTCTTCCTGACTTCATTAACCCTCGTGCTTGCTGCAAGGTGCAATCTCCATGTGTGGTTTGGGAGATGAATACAGGGTTCCCCAACATCGTCCTTGGATAGGAAATAAACCCTGCTGAAATGTTTGCAATGAAAGAAGCACATTCTTGGGTTGATTTGAAGGTGGTATTTTAGGTTTTTTGGGTTTTTTTTTTTTTTTTTGGTTTGTTTCTGTTTTTGTTTGACTTCTTGAGTTTTACTAACTGGCCAGGACGTTAGTATTTACACAATTTTTGTGGACGGGTTGTTTGTTTTATACATCACTATGCCAGGAAAGAAGCTTTCAGTGTTGTTTAAATGCCATATAATAAAATGGGCCAAAATTCCATCTGCATACCTGTTTCAGCCAAGTACAGGGAATAAACAGGAGTGATTAGAAAACACGATAGGGGCATAGGTATTGCCTGAGTACATGGATGGAGCCATTCAAAGAACAGAATGAGCTCTCCATGTGGGATTATTCAATCAGTGGCTTACACAATCAGAAAATTATAAGAAAGATTCAAAAGTCAGAAAACAGCTGGATTAATATATCCTTTTCCAAGATTTCATAAGAAACCATCCAGGAAGAACTCTGCCAGAACTGGTGAACAGTACCCAGCTGTGTTGTCTCAGCCCTAGAGGAGAAGAGATCTTACAGACCCATCTCTGTGGCTGAACATTTTATAATAGTGAGTAGTGGGACGTGGCCACAGAAAGAAGAAAACCCAGAAAATGACATATTTTATAGCTGCTTGCATCTTCACCGATACGTAAAGAGAGACTACATGGTAGAATTCCCTGACTCTATTCTTTCAAATTCAGAATATGTGCTCCATGCAACTAGAGATTATCACACTAAGTGAAGTCAGAAAAAGAAAGACAAATACCGTATGATATCACTTACAAGTGGAACATAAAATATGACACAGATCAACCTGTCTGTGAAACAGACACAGGATCGCGGACTTAGAGAACAGAGTAGTGGTTATCAAGGGGGAGGAGGTTGGGGGAGGGGTGCAGTGGGAGGTTGGGTTAGCTGATGTGAACTTTTATATCTAAAATGGATAAACGGCAAGGTCCTACTGATAGCACAGATAAACCATGATGAATGGAATAGAAAAAGAATAAAAAAATAATGCATATTATAACTGAATCACTTTGCTGTACAGCAGTAATTAACACAAAATTGTAAACTAACTATACTTCAATTTAAAAATTTTAAAAGAACAAAATGTAAGCTCTATCACCAAAAGTGTGCATTTGTCGTTACTCAGATCCCTTCAGTATTCAGACTAGAGATGTGTTAATGGGTTAACAGAGGAGGCAAAGCAGATCAAAAAGAGTACACACCCAGGAAGTTAGGAAAACTGGGGGAGCAGGTACAGAGACATTCCAACCTCATCTGTTTAAAATATCCATCCTTAATAGGGAACAGTGTTTGGCAACCTGGGCCAGGACCCTGTGTGCCTTTTGTTCAGAGTAGAAAAGTTGGCTTCATACCTTAAACCAGGACCCACTGTGCCTAGATATTAGCATAAACAGTTTAACCCTGTTTAAAGTGGGGATATGGTCACAGAATTTCAAAGCCAAAGAGGAAGTAGCAAAACATTTAATTCAATTACTTTGTTTTATAGGTTTCAGTTTAAAAGTCACTTCCTCAAATAAGCCTTTTCTCTTTTCTGGACTAGATTAGGTCTGTAGTTGTATGGTCCACAGTATACTGTACTTTTACTTCCTAGTATTTAATATGACTATAATGAAACAGTGAATTGTGTAAGAATTTGTGCAGTATCTCTACCCTCAATAATCTTTGTATTTTAAAAGGGAGAGGATTGTGCCTCTTTGCTAGCCCACATATCTCCACATCCTCAACAAAGCACTTAAAACTTAGTAAGTACTGACTAATATTTGCTTAATAAGCTAATCGAAAGCTAAGCTCAGATAAATTAAGAGAGAAAAATTAAGTGAATGTCACAGCCCCAACATTCATTCCCAGCCCCCAGTTCTGTGTTGCAGTTTGGGTGCAAAGAGGTAAAATGAAGGGGAATTTGGGAAGGCTGTCTATTACCCTGAGCTTTCTAAGAGTCTAAGAAATAACAAAGTATGAACATTTCATCTCACCCCATCTCACCATATTCCCCATGTTACTCATTCAATAAATATTTCTTGAGTGCCTCAGATGGTCAGACATAGTGAATACTGCAGATACAAATAATGAGAAAAATGCAGACAAAGATGGTTCACTTCTTTCTGTCTACCTGTAACCAATCTGCAGTAGCAATTTGTAAATTTAAAATCTTTCACAAGTCAAAGCTAAGGTTTCATGTGGCCTTCTATGTTTAGGAACCCATAGAAACAGGTTTATGAAGCACTCAATAAAAAGATACTCTGACACAATCCCAGTAGCCAATAGAATAAACATTAGCAGGATTTTGGCTGGATACCCTATGTTGTAATAGGATATACCCAACTGAATGCAGTTTTAGAAAATAGCGAGGAAAGATAAAAAGGCCTCCTTAAATGAACAATGCAAAGAAAGAGAGGAAAACAATAGAATGGGAAAGACTGGAGATCTCTTCAAGAAAACTAGAGATATCAAGGGAACATTTCAAGCAAGGATGGGCATAATAAAGGACAGAAATAGTAAGGATGTAACATAAGCAGAAGAGATTAAGAAGAGGTGGCGAGAAAACAATGAAGAACTATACAAAAAAAGGTCTTAAAGACAAGGATGACCATGATGGTGTGGTCACTCACCCAGAGCCAGACATCCTGGAGTGTGAGGCCAAGTGGGCCTTAGGAGACACTATTACAAACAAGTCTAGTGGAGGTGATAGAATTCCAACTGATCTATTTAAATTCCTAAAAGATGATGTTGTTAAAGTGCTACACTGAATGTGTCAGCAAATTTGGAACACTCAGCAGTGGCCACAGGACTGGAAAAAGTCAGTTTTCATTCCAATCCCAAAGAAGGGGAATGCCAAAGAATGTTCAAAATACCATAGAGTTGAACTTATTTCACATGCTATTAAGGTTATGCTCAAAATCCTTCAAGTTACTCTTAAGCAGTACATGAACTGAGAATTTCCAGATGTACAAACTGGGTTTCAAACACCAGAGGAACAAGAGATCAAACTGCCAACATTTACTGGATCATGGAGAAAGCAAGGGAGTTCCAGAAAAACATCTGTTTCTGCTTCATTGCCTATACTAAAGCCTTTGACTGTGTGGATCCCAACAAATTGTGGGAAATTCTTAAAGAGATGGGAGTATCAGACCATCTTACCTGTCTCTTGAGAAACTTGTATGCAGGTCAAGAAGCAACATGTTTGTTAGAATCAAACATGGAACAACAGACTGGTTCAAAATTGGGAAAGGAGTACATCAAGGCTGTATATTGTCACCCTGCTTATTTAACTTCTGCACCAATTACATCATGCAAAATGCTGGGTTGGATGAATCACAAGCTGGAATCAAGATTGCCAGGAGAAATATCAACAACCTCAGATATGCAGATGATACCACTTTAATGGCAGAAACTGAAGAGAAACTAAAGAGCCTCTTAATGAGGGTGAAAGAAGAGAGTGAAAAAACTAGCTTGAAACTCAACATGAAAATAACTAGGGTCATGGCATCTGGTCCCCTCACTTCATGCCAAATAAAAGGGGGAAAATTCGAAGGAATGACAGATTTTCTTCTCTTGGGCTCCAAAATTGCTGCAGACAGTTACTACTGCAGCTATGAAATTAAAAGATGCTTACTCCTTGGAAGAAAAGTTATGACAAACCTAGATAGTATATTGAAAAGCATAGAGGATCCTGCTGTGATGTATGTCAGAGTGTTTTGCCTATGTTCTCCTCTAGGAGTTTTATAGTTTCTGGTCTTACGTTTAGATCTTTAATCCATTTTGAGTTTGTTTTTGTGTATGGGTTTAGAAAGTGTTCTAGTTTCATTCTTTTACAAGTGGTTGACCAGATTTCCCAGCACCACTTGTTAAAGAAATTGTCTTTAATCCATTGTATATTCTTGCTTCTTTTGTCAAAGATAAGGTGTCCATATGTGCGTGGATTTATCTCTGGGCTTTCTATTTTGTTCCATTGATCTATATTTCTGTCTTTGTGCCAGTACCATACTGTCTTGATAACTGTGGCTTTGTAGTAGAGCCTGAAGTCAGGTAGGTTGATTCCTCCAGTTCCATTCTTCTTTCTCAAGATCGCTTTGGCTATTCGAGGTTTTTTGTATTTCCATACAAATTGTGAAATTATTTGTTCTAGCTCTGTGAAGAATACTGTTGGTAGCTTGATAGGGATTGCATTGAATCTATAAATTGCTTTGGGTAGTATACTCATTTTCACTATATTGATTCTTCCAATCCATGAACATGGTATATTTCTCCATCTATTAGTGTCCTCTTTGATTTCTTTCACTAGTGTTTTATAGTTTTCTATGTATAGGTCTTTAGTTTCTTTAGGTAGATATATTCCTAAGTATTTTATTCTTTCCGTTGCAATGGTGAATGGAATTGTTTCCATAATTTCTCTTTCTGTTTTCTCATTGTTAGTGTATAGGAATGCAAGGGATTTCTGTGTGTTGATTTTATATCCTGCAACTTTACTATAGTCATTGATTAGTTCTAGTAATTTTCTGGTGGAGTCTTTAGGGTTTTCTATGTAGAGGATCATGTCATCTGCAAACAGTGAGAGTTTTACTTCTTCTTTTCCAATTTGGATTCCTTTTATTTCTTTTTCTGCTCTGATTGCTGTGGCCAAAACTTCCAAAACTATGTTGAACAGTAATGGTGAAAGTGGGCACCCTTGTCTTGTTCCTGTCTTTAGAGGAAATGCTTTCAGTTTTTCACCATTGAGGATAATGTTTGCTGTGGGTTTGTCATATATAGCTTTTATTATGTTGAGGTATGTTCCTTCTATTCCTGCTTTCTGGAGAGTTTTTATCATAAATGGGTGTTGAATTTTGTCAAAGGCTTTCTCTGCATCTATTGAGATAATCATATGGTTTTTATTTTTCAATTTGTTAATGTGGTGTATTACATTGGGACCTAATTAACCTTAAAAGCTTCTGCACATCAAAGGAAACTATAGCAAGGTGAAAAGACAGCCTTCAGAATGGGAGAAAATAATAGCAAATGAAGCAACTGACAAACAACTAATCTCGAAAATATACAAGCAACTCCTACAGCTCAACTCCAGAAAAATAAACGACCCAATCAAAAAATGGGCCAAAGAACTAAATAGACATTTCTCCAAAGAAGACATACAGATGGCTAACAAACACATGAAAAGATGCTCAACATCACTCATTATCAGAGAAATGCAAATCAAAACCACAATGAGGTACCATTTCACACCAGTCAGAATGGCTGCAACCCAAAAGTCTACAAATAATAAATGCTGGAGAGGGTATGGAGAAAAGGGAACCCTCTTACACTGTTGGTTGGAATGCAAACTAGTACAGTCACTATGGACAACAGTATGGAGATTCCTTAAAAAACTGGAAATAGAACTGCCTTATGATCCAGCAATCCCACTGCTGGGCATACACACTGAGGAAACCAGAAGGGAAAGAGACACATGTACCCCAATGTTCATCACAGCAATGTTTATAATAGCCAGGACATGGAAGCAACCTAGATGTCCATCAGCAGATGAATGGATAAGAAAGCAGTGGTACATATACACAATGGAGTATTACTCAGCCATTAAAAAGAATACATTTGAATCAGTTCTAATGAGGTGGATGAAACTGGAGCCTATTATACAGAGTGAAGTAAGCCAGAAAGAAAAACACCAATACAGTATACTAACACATATATATGGAATTTAGAAAGATGGTAACAATAACCCGGTGTTCGAGACAGCAAAAGAGACACTGATATATAGAACAGTCTTACGGACTCTGTGGGAGAGGGAGAGGGTGGGAAGATTTGGGAGAATGGCATTGAAACATGTAAAATATCATGTATGAAACGAGTTGCCAGTCCAGGTTCGATGCACGATACTGGATGCTTGGGGCTAGTGCACTGGGACGACCCAGAGGGATGGTATGGGGAGGGAGGAGGGAGGAGGGTTCAGGATGGGGAACACATGTATACCTGTCGTGGATTCATTTTGATATTTGGCAAAACTAATACAATTATGTAAAGTTTAAAAATAAAATAAAATTTAAAAAAAATGGAAACTAAAAAAAAAAGAAAAGCATATACATCACTTTGTCAACAAAGGCCCACATAGTCAAAGCTATGGTTTTTCCAATAGTCATGTATGAATGTAAGAGTTGAACCATAAAGAAGGCTGAGGGCTGAAGAATTGATGCTTTTGAACTGTGGTGTTGTAGAAGACTCTTGAGACTTCCTTGGAGAGAGGAGATCAAACCACTCAATCCTCAAGAAAATCAACCCCTGAATTGGAGGGACTGATGCTGAAGCCTAAGTTCCAATACTTTGGCCACATGATGTGAAGAGCTGACTTATTGGAAAAGACCCCAATGTTGGAAAGCTTGAAGGCAAAGTGGCAGCAGAGGATGAGATAGATAGCATCACCAATCTGACTCAATGGACATGAATTTGAGCAAACTCTGGGTAATAGTGGAGGTCAGAGGAGCCTGGTATGTGGAAGTTAATGGGGTCACAAAGAGTCAAACATGACTGAAACAACAATAACAACAATTGGGTTACCCCCATAAGCAGAATTTGAGACAAGAATATGAGGGTAAGTAATTTGTTTGGGAGGTGACAACAGAAAGCATTGGTAATAGGAAATGAGACAGAGGGATAAGGCCAGTAAATGGTGCATTATCAAGTAAGACTCTGTTATGGGCAACTGGGACTTAATCCTACTGGGGAATTCTAGAAAACTGTGTAGAACACATCTGAGTTTTTCTACCTGAAGAGAAATGAAATTGGAATATTTATGTTGGAACCCTCCCCTGCACCGCCCCCCCCCCCGCCCCCCCCCGCCCATCATTGGCAGAAGACTGCTCCCAGGGGCAATGTCTGCCCAGCAGTTCTGGCTTGCTTTCAGGCAAGGAAGGTCTACGATGGAATGGTCCTGATGGTATAGACTGAAGGAAAATATACAGAGGAGGTGTTGGTGGTGTTGACTCTACATTTACCTCCAGTCAAAGTCCCAACATCCAAGAACCCAGCTCTGGTTTTCCCCCTTCACCTTCTCTGTTCACTCTCTCCTCCCCTGGCCATCCCAGTAGCCTTAGAGAGCGTGACTAGCACCCAACATGAAAAAATAAGGCAAGCCTCTGTCTGGTACGGGATTTACTGTGCCCAGTGGATGACAAACACTGTGCAAGGTAAAGACAGCTTGAAAACAAAACACATACAGCCCATTATTCTCATACTCAGTCCCTGTATAGCAACACAAAGATAAATCTGAAATGCCTTTAAAATGTAGACTGAATCACATCACTCTAAGAATAAATTCTTACCTTGAATCACAGGAACCTGTTTGATCCGGCTCCAGGTAACTGCTCTGACTTCATCTCCTGTGACTGTGTCCTCACTCTCTCTGCCTCACCCTCTCTGGCCTTCTCTCCCTTTGCTGTGCTTGAGCACAACGAACTTGCTCCTGCCACAGAGTCACGCCAGTCTGATGCTTCCTCTGTCTAGAGCACTGCTCCCAGGTCCTCACATGGCTGCATACTTCTCACTTACATCAAGACTGCTCAAGTGTAAACTTTTCAGATAAAATATCCTTAACCATCTACTAGGCACTACCTGTATAATAACCCTGCTGTACGTTGTGTATAGGACACACCACTTTCAAAATTTTTCTTCTTGTTTATTTGATTATAGTTATTCTTCATATACAACAGACTGGTTCCAAATAGGAAAAGGTGTATGTCAAGGCTGTATATTGTCACCCTGCTTATTTAACTTATATGCAGAGTACATCATGAGAAATGCTGGGCTGGAAGAAGCACAAGCTGGAATCAAGATTGCTGGGAGAAATATCAATAACCTCACATATGCAGATGACACCACCCTTATGGCAGAAAGTGAAGAGGAACTCAAAAGCCTCTTGATGAAAGTGAAAGTGGAGAGTGAAAAAGTTGGCTTAAAGCTCAACATTCAGAAAACAAAGATTATGGCATCCGGTCCCTTCACTTCATGGGAAATAGATGGGGAAACAGTGTCAGATTTTCTTTTTTTGGGCTCCAAAATCACTGCAGATGGTGACTGCAGCCATGAAATTAAAAGACGCTTACTCCTTGGAAGGAAAGTTATGACCAACTTAGATAGCATATTCAAAAGCAGAGACATTACTTTGCCAACAAAGGTCGGTCCAGTCAAGGCTATGGTTTTTCCTGTAGTCATGTATGGATGTAAGAGTTGGATTGTGAAGAAGGCTGAGCACCGAAGAATTGATGCTTTTTGAACTGTGGTGTTGGAGAAGACTCTTGAGAGTCCCTTGGACTGCAAGGAGATCCACCCAGTCCATTCTGAAGGAGATCAGCCCTGGGATTTCTTTGGAGGGAATGATGCTAAAGCTGAAACTCCAGTACTTTGGCCACCTCATGTGAAGAGTTGACTCATTGGAAAAGACTCTGATGCTGGGAGGGATTGGGGGCAGGAGGAGAAGGGGACGACAGAGGATGAGATGGCTGGATGGCATCACTGACTCGATGGACGTGAGTCTCAGTGAACTCCGGGAGTTAGTGATAGACAGGGAAGCCTGGTGTGCTGCGATTCATGGGGTCACAAAGAGTCGGACATGACTGAGTGACTGATCTGATCTGATTCTTCATACATATGCATGTGTGCTAAGTCATTTCAGTCCTGTCCATCTCTTTGCACCTCTGTGGACTGTAGCCTGCCAGGACCCTCTGATCCATGGGATTCCCCAGGCAAGAATACTGGAATGGGTTGTCATGCCCTCTTCCAGGAAATCTTCCAAACTCAGGGATGGAACCCACGTCTTTTGTGTCTCTTGCATTGACAGGCAGGTCCTTTACCACTAGTCCCACCTGGGAAGCCACATACACCCAAATTAGACTCTAAGCTCCATGAAATCAGGGACCTTGCCATTTTTTCCCCTAAATCTTCGGTGCCTAGATTAGCATCTCTTCATCCAGGAATATTTGTCTAATGCGATTTTGGCTTAGGTCATTGTTCCTGTCCATGTACAAGAGAGAGGGAAAAACAACCCAGAGTGTAAAAATATCCCTACAGAAATCCTTTTTCTGACTTTTATCAGCTTCAAAATTTTCCTTCGAAATCAGTTTGCTATATATTCATATTCCCTTTGACATAGATAATTTTTTATTCAGTAAAAAAGATCTCCACTTTCACCTCTTAACTCATCATAGTACTGGAAGTTCTGGGGAGAGCAACTAGAAAAGGAAAAAATAAATATAAAGAATGCAAATTGGAAAGGAAGAAATAAAATTATCTGTTTGCAGACCACATGATCTTATACGTAGAAAATCCCAAAGACTCCACAAAAATTAAATAAGAAACAGATTGAGCAAATTTCAAGATACAAAATCAACATACAAAAAACAAGCTGCATTCCTATGTACTAACAATTAATGATCCCAAAAGAAAGTAATTCAATTTACAACTGCACGAAAAAGAGTAAAATACTTAAGAATGTATATAACCAAGGGAGCAAAAGAATTGTACACTGAAAACTACAAAATATTACTGAAATAAATTAAAGAAGAGACAAGTAAGTGGGAAGACAACCTGTGTTTGTTGATTGGAAGGCTTAATACTGTTAAGATATTAATATTACCCAAAACAATTTACAGGTTTAATACCATCTCTATCAAAATCCCCAAGTCATTTTTTGTAGAAATAGAAAAAAATCCATCTTAAAATTCATGTTGAATCTCAACAAACCCCGAAGAGCCAAAAATCTTGAAGAATAGCAAAGTTGGAAGTCTCTAATTTCAAAGTTTATTACAAGGCTACTCCAATATTCTTGCCTAGAGAATTCCACCGAGAGAGGAGCCTGGTGGGCTACAGTCCGTGGGATTGCAAGAGTGGGACATGACTTAGTGACTAAACCACCACCAGCACAAAACTGCAGTAATCAAAACCGTGGTACTGGCATAAGACAGACATATGGATCAATGGAATAGAAAGCCCAGATAAAGCCCTCAGATATGTGGTCAAGTGATTTTCCACAAGGGTTCCAAGACAATGCAATGAGGAAAAGCCACTCTCTCCAACAAATGGTTTTGGGAAAACGGGATGTCCATGTACAAAAGACTGAAGTTAGATGCTTACCTTATATCACATACAAAAGTCAACTCAAAATTGAACAAAGACTTAAACTAAGAGCTAAAGCTATAAACTCTGGAAAAGAACATAGGGGGAAAGTTTAACTGGATTTGACAATGATTTCATAGATATTACACCAAAGCACAGGCCACAAAAGAAAAAAAAAACGACTGGACTACACCAAAATTTAAAACTTCTGTGCCTCAAACAACATAATCAACAGAGTGAAACAGCAATATAAGAATGGGAGAAAACATTTGCAAATTGTATGACTAACATATGACTTGCAAATCATATATCTGAAATCTTAATATCTAGAATGTCAACATAAAAAATAAAAACCAGATTTTAAAATGGGCAGAGGACTTGAATAGATATTTCTCCATATATATGATATATAAATGGCCAAAAGCATATGACAAGATGTTCAAACTAATCATTAGAGGAATACAATCAAGCCTACAAAGAGTGTCTATACATCAGTGTCTCTTTTGCTGTCTCGTATACAGGGCACGATACTGGATGCTTGGGGCTGGTGCACTGGGACGACCCAGAGGGATGGTACAGGGAGGAAGGAGGGAGGTGGGTTCAGGATGGGGAACACATGTATACCTGTGGCGGATTCATATTGATATATGGCAAAACCAATACAATATTTTAAAATTTTTAAATAAAATAAAATAAAAGCCTACAAAGAGATACCCCATACTCATTAGAATGACTACTTTCAAAACATACAAAGACTGCTGATTAGGATGTATAAAATTGAAATCCTTGTATACTATTGGTGGAAATGTAAAATGGTACAGCCACTATGGAAAAAATAGAGCAGTTTCTCAGAAAAATAAAAATAGAATTACCTATGATTCAGCAATTCCACTTCCAAATATACAACCAAGAGAATTGAAAGCAGAGCCTTGAAGAGACATTTATACATCCATGTTTATAGAAGCATCATTCACAATAGCCAAAAGGTGAAAGCAATCCAAGTGTTCATTGAAGGATGAATGGATAAACAAAATGTGGTATATACAGACAGAAGAATATTATTCAGTCTTAGGCAGGAAATTCTGACACATGCTACAATATGGATGGACCTTGATGTCATTATACTAAGTGAAATAAGCCAGTCACAAAAAGTCAAATACTGTATAATTCCATTTATATGAGGTACCTAGAGTAGTTAAATTCATGGATACATAAAGAATATAAGACAGCAAAAGAGGCACAGATGTATAGAACAGTGTTTTGGACTCTGTGGGAGAGGGAGGGGGGTATGATTTGGAAGAATGGTATTTAAACATGTATAATATCATATAAGAAGCGAATCGCCAGTCCAGGTTCAATGCAGGATACAGGAAGCTTGGGGCTGGTGCACTGGGATGACCCAGAGGGATGGTATGGGAAGGGAGGTGGAAGGGAGGTTCAGGATGGGGAACACGTGTGCACCCGTGGCGGATGCATGTTGATGTATGGCAAAACCAATAGAATATTGTAAAGTAAAAAAATAATAATAATAATAAAATAATTAAAAAAAAATAACTTACTAAAAAAAAGAAAGAATATAGTGGTTGCCAGGGGCTTATGAGATGGCAAAATGGGAGGTGTTGTTTAATGGGTATACAGTTTGTTTTGCAAGATGAAAAAATTATAAGATTGATTATACAACAGTATGAATATACTTAACACGATTAAACTGTATGCTTAAAATGGTAAAGGTGGTAAACTTCACAGTTTGTGTATTTTACTACAATTAAACTTTTAATATTAGCCTCTTGATTCTTGATGGGGAAAAGAGTCTACCTAGAAAATAATTTAAACATACTATTAACTCAAGGTTAGAAAAAAATATGAAGGCATTCTTTAAAATTTCATGGCCTCATTAAAATAAAAAAACACATCTATGGAGAGACTTATGTTTTCTACTTACATTCCAAATGTAAAATCTACTAAAGCTTATCAGAACTTCAGTAGATCCAAAAGACATTTGAACACATCTGCAAGCAAAACTGTGCACCTGCAATGAATAGGGGAAAAGGAGCTGCTCGTAAACTTACAAGACTCGGATCTAGATACTTCAGCTGGAGTTGGCATTAAATTGAAGAGTAGCATGTGACATAAGATAGAAGGGAACAAATCCAAAGCTCAAAAATGTGACACTTTTACAACATATACATAGTTGAATACATTTTGCAGCCAGAGCACTGCTCTGAGAGTCAGAGGCCTTGAGTTTTAGTTCCAGCTCTGCCACACAATAGCTACCTGAGCTTAGATAAGCATGTCACCGTGTCCTTTATAAGTGAGAAATTAAAATCACTAAAGACAGTGCCCACTCATCCTTAACATACAGGAAAACATGTTAAGCATCTATTTAAAGCAAGTATCATTCATCTTGCTTGTTTATTCTTGAACTTGTAACAGAGTAGCAAAAAATAATCCAAATTCTGAAGTCTTCAAATAATCTCTGTTGCTGCTGCTGCTAAGTCGCTTCAGCCGTATCCAACTCTGTGCGACCCCATAGACGGCAGCCCACCAGGCTTCCCCGTCTCTGGGATTCTCCAGGCAAGAACACTGGAGTGGGTTGCCATTTCCTCCTCCAAGGCATGAAAGTGAAAAGCGAAAGTGAAGTCGCTCAGTCGTGTCCGACTCTAGCAACCCCATGGACTGCAGCCTAATAATCTCTAGAGAAACTTAAAATAAAACCCTTCCACCCCTGAACACTACTGCTATTACAAACTCATTTTAAGCTGTGTGGTAGTAAACTAAAATCTAGTGTCACAAAACACTATCTACATTCCCCATTGTATGTCCCTACTGAGAGTAATTATATCTGTATCCTGGAACTTGGAGGCCTCTGAACTATGGAATGAATCACTACTGGGGTCAAGTTCCTAGGAAAACTAATTTTCACTTGGGCAGATTTATTCCCAGAAACTGGAAGTAAAATATAAATTTAAATGCATGTAGTTTATTCTGTTCCAGTATCTGCTAAAGTGACTACTGTGACAAGATGATACTCAAGCTCATTCTTAGAACACGTTTGGAAAGTTATGACCAACCTAGACAGCATATTAAAAAGCAGAGACATTACTTTGCACACAAAGGTCCATCTAGTCAAGGCTATTGTTTTTCCAGTGGTCGTGTATGGACGTGAGAGTTGGACTATGAAGAAACCTGAGTGCAAAAGAATTGATCCTTTTGAACTGTGGTGTTGGAGAAGACTTTTGAGAGTCCTTTGGAGTGCAAGGAAATCCAACCAGTCCATCCTAAAGGAGATCAGTCCTGGGTGTTCATTGGAAGGACTGATGTTGAGGCTGAAACTCCAATACTTTGGCCACCTGATGCGAAGAACTGAATCATTGGAACCCTGATGTTGGGAAAGATTGAGGGCAGGAGGAGAAGAGGATGACAGAGGATGAGATGGTTGGATGGCATCATCAACTCGATGGACATGGGTTTGGATGGACTCTGGGGGTTGGTGATGGACAGGGAGGCCTGGAGTGCTGCGGCTCATGGGGTCGCAAAGAGTCAGACACAACTGAGAGAAAGCAGTATGGAGATTTCTCCAAAAATTAAAAATAAAGCTACCACACGATCCAGCAGTTCCACTCCTGAGTATTTTTTATTTTTATTATTTTTTTAATTTTATTTTATTTTTAAACTTTACATAATTATATTAGTTTTGCCAAATATCAAAATGTATCCGCCACAGGTATACATGTGTTCCCCATTCTGAACCCTCCTCCCTCCTCCCTCCCCATACCATCCCTCTGGGTCGTCCCAGTGCACTAGCCCCAAGCATCCAGTATCGTGCATCGAACCTGGACTGGCAACTCGTTTCATACATGATATTTTACATGTTTCAATGCCATTCTCCCAAATCTTCCCACCCTCTCCCTCTCCCACAGAGTCCATAAGACTGTTCTATACATCAGTGTCTCTTTTGCTATCTCATACACAGGGTTATTGTTACCATCTTTCTAAATTCCATATATATGCGTTAGTATACTGTATTGGTGTTTTTCCTTCTGGCTTACTTCACTCTGTATAATAGGCTCCAATTTCATCCACCTCATTAGAACTGATTCAAATGTATTCTTTTTAATGGCTGAGTAATACTCCATTGTGTATATGTACCACAGCTTTCTTATCCATTCATCCGCTGATAGACATCTAGGTTGCTTCCATGTCCTGGCTAGTATAAACAGTGCTGCAATGAACATTGGGGTACACATGTCTTTTTCAATTCTGGTTTCCTCGGTGTGTATGCCCAGCAGTGGGATTGCTGGATCATAAGGCAGTTCTATTTCCAGTTTTTTAAGGAATCTCCACACTGTTCTCCATAGTGGCTGTACTAGTTTGCATTCCAACCAACAGTGTAAGAGGGTTCCCTTTTCTCCATACCCTCTCCAGCATTTATTATTTGTAGACTTTTGGATTGCAGCCATTCTGACTGGTGTGAGATGGTACCTCATTGTGGTTTTGATTTGCATTTCTCTGATAATGAGTGATGTTGAGCATCTTTTCATGTGTTTGTTAGCCATCTGAGTATTTTTTAAATAGAAAACAGAAACACTAATTTGAAAAGATATGCATACCTCATTATTCATAAAAGCATTATTTAAAACAACCAAGATATTAAAGCAACCTAAATCCCCATCAATAGATAAATGGATAAAGAAGATGTGATATGTATTGGAATATTACTCATCCATATGAAAGAATAAAGTTGTCATTTACAATATGGATGGACCTAGAGGGTAATAAGTGAAATAAGTCAGACAGAGAAAGACAAGTACTGTATCATTTCACTTATGTGTGGAATCTGAAAAATAAGGCAAATGAAAAAATATAACTAAATAGGAACAGAGTCATAGATACAGAGGAAAAATAGGTGGTTGCCAGAAGGGAGGATTTGGGGGGCAAGAAAAAAAATAAGTGAGAGAGATTAAGAGGGACAAACTTTCAATTATAAAACAAGTGATTTACAGGGATGAAATGTACCATGTAAGGAATATGGTCAATAATTACATAATATCTTTCTATGGTGACAGATGGTAACTAGATTTATCATTGTAATCTTTTAAAATATGTAGAAATGTTGAATCTCTATGTTGCGTAAAAGGAACTAATACAGTACTGTAGGTTAATTATACTTCGAAAATAAACAAACATACTCATTGAAAAATAGACCAGATTTGTAGTTACTAGAGGCAGGAGATAACTGAAGGAGAAATTGGATGAAAGTAGTCAAAAGGTACAAACTTCCAGTTATAAAATAAATACTAGAGATGTAATGCACAATGTGATAAAAATAATTAACATAACGTATGAGGATAAATCCTAAGAGTTCTCATCACAAGGAAAAAGAGAATCTTTGTTATATTTCTTTAATTGTGTACATGTGAGATGATACATGTTCACTAAACTTACTGAGGTAATTATTTCATGATGTGTGTAAGTCAAATCATTATGCTGTAAACCTTAAACTTATACACTGCTGTATGCCAATTATCTCCCAATAAAATTGGCGGCAAATTTAAAAACAGAAACACTGCACAGAAAGGGCTCAGGAAGAAAATATGTATTTTTCTTTTCGTTTCTGACAAAAACAAATGTCATATCATGTTTTAGGGTCTTCGATGAACTTTTCATATACTTATTGCATTTAAACCTCACAAAAAGTATAGCTGGTATTTTATCACGAAACTCAGACTTGGAGGGTTGTGGAGCTTGTCACAAATGGCAGAGCACACAATGGCGGGGTGTGGGGGGCATCCTGATCTGAGGTCACTAATGGGAGTTGAGATCTATCAAGTCCTCGGCTATTGTCTCTGAGAACATTGCTGCAGGTCCAATCAGCAGTGTTTACTGAGTGCCTATGAGACATTATAGTAGAGAGTTACAAGCTGGTTTGATATCAGAAAGAACTAAGTTAGAATACCAGCTCTTGCTAACCTTGTAACTTGGGTCAGTTACTCTTTGATTCATTCACTTAAGAGTATTTACTCAGTCCTTTGTGCTACGTACTGCTCTAGACTCTGGGAACACTGCTACAAGTGAAACAGCCATGGACATCATTCTTGTAGAGCTTACAATCTAGAGGAAGAGACTACAAATAGAATTCATTACTAAAATAATTCCAGAAAATGACAATGTCCTCAAAGAAAATGATACAGGGAAAGAAAACAGTGAATGACTCTGAGGAGGAAAATACTAATTGAAATAGGATGGTCAGGAAAGGCCTCTTTTAAGAGATGGAATTTAATCTGCAACCTGACTGACAAAAACTGTCTATACATTTGAGCATCTGGGACCAGGGGAATAGAAACTCCTGAGGCTCTAAGAAAAAATTAATTTGGGGTTGAAACAAAAAGAAGGCCCCTGAGACTAAAGCATAGTGAAGGAAGGAAAGAAAAAAGAGAAATAACATGTGCCATATTATAGAAGACACACCAGTCTACATAGGCAGGTTAAATTATTCTGATCTCAATAGGAAGTCACTAAATTTTTAAGCAGGAGAGTAACATTCGCTGATTTGTATTAATTGCTCATAATTCATTTCAGGGTTTCCCTGGAGACTCAGTGGTAAAGAACATGTCTGCCAATACAGGAGACATGAGTTTGATCCCTGGGTCAGGAAGATGCCCTGGAGAAGGAAATGGAAACCCACTCCAGTATTCTTGCCTAGAAAATCCCATGGGCAGAGGAGCCTGGTGGGCTACAGTCCATAGGGTCAAAAAAGAGTCAGACATGACTTAGTGACTAAACAACAACAAAGCCTCAGTTTCCTCATCTGAAAAATCCTTATAATGGTAGTACCTACTTGATAGCTTTGTTAAAAAATTTAATTTAAACTCAATGCATCAGCTCTTTATTATTATTACTATCATCATTAAGAGATGGTGACATTTGAACATGATGTCATAAGAAGTATAATAATCAGAACACACTATAAAGTATTCATAGGTGACATCAGAGGTGTAAATTGCATATAGATACACAGATTTCCCGGAGAGTTCAGTTTACAAAATCCACTTGCAAAATCTGGAAGTGTTTGCTGCATTGTGACTCAGCCTTATTCCCTGGGGGATGTGAAAGATAACTCAAACTATTTCAATAGAAGTTATTATCTTATTTGCATTCTTTCAACTTCTTCTTTCCAGGTGGATCTTCAAAATGTTTCTCGGTCTTGGTCCTCCAATCCCCCATTCATTGTTGCAGCAGCACAAACCGTTTCTTCTTCCTGGGCTCATAGCTGGATTGTCATTCCCAGCTGCTCTTGGCCACTAGTAGTAGCCCAGTGACTAAATGTGGCCAGAAGCAATCTGTACCACTTCCTGTCCAGCCTATCCTGTAAAATTATCTTCCTCCGAGCTCTTTATCCACACACTGGTCAGATGGCCGTGCCCAAGACAACGTTGGACACCACATATTAAAGATGGTGTAATCTCATTATCCTTGGTCCCTATTTGATTTGCAGAGGGGAGCTATCAGGCTGACCTGGAACTGTCTTAGATTTGGTACATCTTGTAGCAGAGAGTAACAGGTGCAAGATAATAAAAAATGTATTTCATTTCTGCACTCTTGTCATCTTTATATCAAAAGTCTTGTCATAAATGTTTTGTGACCTAATTTCTGAAAATGCATTGTTCTCAACAGGAAGTCTTCAATAGACACTTATAAGACCATAGGGGATCTGCTCTGTTTCGATGGCTTATTTTTCAGTTCCCAACTGCCTCTGTCCATCCATCAACCTCTCTTTTATAGAGCAGCATAAAAATTGTTGTGCTGGATTACAGTCAACTTCAGTGATCAGTATCTGGAAAGTGAATTCAGGGGCTCTATTTAGGGACCTTCATCCATAAGTTTAACTCCTCCTTGAAACTGTTTTAAAGTTCAGCCTATTCTGTGCTCTCAGTACACTGCGCTTCCCTCAGCAGGGCACTCCCCACACTGTATGTGTGATGTGTCTGTCTCCTCCCCCACAGCTCCTGCAGGCACACTTGACAACTTGCTGAGTTTTTGTCTGCAGTGCCCACCACTCTGACTGGCCCCTAGGAGGCCCCTAGGAGATGCTCAGGAACTTGAATTAACTTGGGGAAGAAGGGTATAGTTTTCTAAACTTATTCCTTTGATATAGAGGTCAGACTCCTCTGCAGTAGTAATCATTAACCAACATCCAATAGCTTAAACTCTCTTAGGGAATGTTCCCAGTGCAACAGCCCTCAGTCACCAATGCACCCACCTAAACTTCAGACCAGCACTGTGATGCCCCCATCAAGTCCATGGCACTTTCATCTCTATGACTGAAAAGTTCTAACTAGAGGCAGGGACAGTGGCAGCTTGCCACTATAGCGAGCCTGTAAAACACCCTTGTGATTCTCAACCTCCCCACAGTGCCCATCTTCCTCAGTTATAGGGCTGGGTTCTCAACATGCTGGAAGATTAAATAAAATCAGCAATTGGCCCTGTCCAATTTTTTTTTCAGGTTAACTCTTCAGTAGTTTGATTTTGGCAGGGGGTGAAGAAATCACCATGACCCTGTTCATTATCATTTTGGGTTGTTGTTTCAAATTTGAAAATTTCAGAAAGAAGCAAAATGGTGGCTTAGTGGATAAGAAGTGGAAAGAAGAAAGCAGTGGTTTAGTGAATGAGGGCAAAGGCTTGGAAGTTTGATAGATCCACATTAGAAGTCAGATGAAATACCTACTAGTTTGTGAACCTGGGCACTGAGCCTGTTTTCTCATCTGTAAAGTCAGAGTGAAAAAGGTATATACTTCAAAGGATTGCTCTTAAGAAAGTAAGATAATATATATGGGTAGCACAATGTCTGTCATGTAGTAAATAATCAGTAAGTACCAGCTATGATCATTATTATTAGCATCACCTTGCTTTACATGATTATCTTGACCCTTACTTTAATAACTGAGTGAACTGAGGACTAGAGAAATTAAGAGTTAATCAGGAGCTAATTGATTAAAACACAGTTAAAACTGATTAAAATCACAGTTAACTGATTAAAGCACAGTTAAGCAGTAGGGTATAGTTAATCACAGAAACTACTGCAATAAATCAGATTATTTTGAGCCTTAGTCTGAGGTTCTAGTCACTACAATATAGAGTTTATTCCCATGCTCCAGGTTCTGAAGATCACTGCAATGATCTTCTGATTTGGAATATGGTTTCATTTGCTTTCAAGACTTTTACACTGATCGTCATAAGAGACAGTTTTCCCCTCTTCAAGGAATTCATAATCTAAGCATGGTCTAAAATCTTTGTATATAGATGGAACTAGAGAACGCTCATCATATATTAAATTGGACAAATGGATGTTCTAATACATTTTCCAAGTGTCCACAGAAACTGGGGATAATTTGGGATCCTCTAACAGTCTTAAAAGATGGAGGAAGTAAACATTTTAAATGTGTAATTAAAAAATCAAGAGAAGCTGGTATGAGAGATCTTCTACTATGAGAGAGCAGAGTGGAGGCAAGTCTACAGAAGAATAATATCCATTAATGGCGAGGAAACTCTAAGAGTTTAGGTAGCCAAAAAGTCCCCAACTGAACAGTCAGAACTGTCCTTACCTGAGTTCATTACATCCCTTCCTCACCAGGTTTCAACCTGATCCATTTGTCGCTGACTCTTGATGGCCTTTCCGATCTTCTGTCCCCCACAAGCTTAGAAATCTGTATTTATCCCTCAACACTTCCTCCATACTCATACCCAGCCAACATCAAATTGTGTTGTTCACTCAAACACTAAGCCCAGCTTGGGACCCTGGCCCCACGTCTCCTGTCACTGGCCCTGTCAGAGCGTGAGCTTTACCTGTTAGTGATACTCCAGCAGCCTGCTAACATTCAGGAAAACTTGAGTCCCCAGTAGGTTTCTATCTCACTCGGCTCTCTTCTAGGAGTCTTCAGAGCATGGGAGTTGACATAGAAAATCAGCAATCTTTCGGGATAGCCTCAGTCTTGTCTTGCATTTGCTTCAGTACTTCTGTTTCAAGTGGAAAAATAGACATAAATAAGGCAATTAGCACCACAGAGTGTGAAATCTGTCAGCTTATGAATCAGTGAAAAAGTTTTATTTTATTTTTAAGTAACAAACATCTATATTTGATTATAGGAACTTATTTTTTAACTGAAGGAATAACTAAATATTTTGATGTTAAGAATTCTCCAGCTCCTTCTAGACTTGCCTCATGATACAATAAGGAAGACATTTCAATGTTATGACATGGAATGAGAATGAATTAATGAGATACTGCTTCCAAAAGAGAGGTGTAACATTCAAATTTTGCAAGTGTTTGTTTACTACCTACAACATATTGAACTCTCTCGGGTACTATGCTGCTGCTGCTGCTAAGTCACTTCAGTTGTGTCTGACTCTGTGTGACCCCATAGACGGCAGCCCACCAGGCTCCCCCGTCCCTGGGATTCTCCAGGCAAGAACACTGGAGTGGGTTGCCATTTCCTTCTCCAGTGCTTGAAAGTAAAAAGTGAAAGTGAAGTTGTTCAGTCATGTCCGACCCTTAGAGACCCCACTGACTGCAGCCTACCAGGCTCCTCCATCCATGGGATTTTCCAGGCAAGAGTACTGGAGTGGGGTGCCATCGCCTTCTCTGGTCAGGTACTATACTTGATGCAAAAGAACCTTCAGATTTGGTCTCTGTTTTGAAGGACCACACAAGACAAATGATACTATTAGAGACTATTATAAGTTATGATTTACATATCACAAATTAACAGATATTTTAAAATATTTTATTAATATCAAGAATAATTCAATTATAAAAATAAATGTTAACATAACATTTTATGAAAAATAACTGTATTTCCAAAAATTTACTGGGGAGAGTGACACTGTTTTACATTTTTGAAAATGTCTCTAAAGTTTGGCTTAAAAGAAAGCAGCTAATTTCCTGTATCTGCTTCTTCATTCAGTCTCTTATATGACATGTAGCCTCTAGAAAAATCATAAGAAAATGAAACAATAAAGGACAAATGATGCAAGCATTATGAAGAAGAGAATTTGATCTTCCACATCCCATGAAAGTATGGTAAGTATCCTCATAAAAGAATCTCTAAGACCCTCAGCAATCTCTGGACCATGTGTTGAGAAATACTGATCTAAACAACGCCCAATTTGTGAACATCTATACTGTTTATCGGAGAAGGCGATGGCACCCCACTCCAGTACTCTTGCCTGGAAAATCCCATGGACGGAGGAGCCTGGTAGGCTGCAGTCCATGGGGTCGCTAAGAGTCGGACACGACTGAGCGACTTCACTTTCACTTTTCACTTTGATGCATTGGAAAAGGAAATGGCAACCCACTCCAGTGTTCCTGGCTGGAGAATCCTAGGGAGAGGGAGCCTGGTAGGCTGCCATCTATGGGGTCGCACAGAGTCGAACACGACTGAAGTGACTTAGCAGCATACTATTTATAAGTTACATCTTGATAATAGCTCTACTTTCAAAATATTTGAGTACATTATTCAATAATCCATCTGAAAGCCTAGATATTGCCTTTCAGATGGAATATTGCATGCAGCAAAAATTCCAATAATTAATAAAACAGACGTTTATTAACTACTCTCCACATAGTAGATCCTTCATTAAGAATTTGAAGCATTTTCTTATTCAATTTCACAACACTGAGTGGTTGAACTGGAATATCCTATTTGTAATGAGGAAAGAGATTCAGAAAGTTTAGTAATTGCCTGTGTTTCAACTTTGGTCTCCCTAAATCTCATACTATCAACACAACATCATATTCTGCCTTCCACAAGACAGAGAGAGTAGAATGAAGGGTGTGGAGCAGAGTAGGTGAGACGTGGAGGACAGTGGTACAGAATAAAGTTAAGGTGTTACCATATCAATATCATGATTCATTAGAGTTTAACTGAGTAATTTTGAGAATTTGAATCATTTTACCTACTAGACTGTGTAGAATTGTAGCAATGAAACAAAAACTAAAACACTTACATAGAATTATCTATCTGATGTTAGTAGTTTTTGTGTAGATGACTCTGCTACATCTTGTTTCTTTTTACCTCTATTTCCATATATTTGCCTTTTCAAATGAATGAATATCATTGATGCACTGACCATAATACTAATAACATGAAACAGTTTTCCTTATTTAGAGACCCCCTAAGTACTAAATGTTAAATGCTTTATGGGTATTTAATCCTTACAACTCTACAAAGTAGGTATTATTTATAGATAGCCCTCCATATCTGGGAGTTTTGCATCTGTGGATACAACCAAATGATATTTCAACATTTCCATCCATGGTTGGTTGAATCCAGGGATGTGGAACCAGTGGATTTGGAGGGCAAGCAGTAGTATACCATTTTAGGTAAAGGACTGGAGCATCCCCACATTTTGGTATCTGCATATGCTCTGGAACCAATCCAGTGTGGGTATCAAGGGCTGACTGTAGCACTATTTTAGATGAAGAAACAGGTTTAAACAAGGAGGCCTAAAGTAGAGGGAACTAGGACTGGATCAAAGCCTTAAGAGCTTTCTACCACTGCTGTGGAAAACATATTTCCACCATGTTTTCCTGCTTTGTAGCACCAAAGGACTGAATAATAAGGATGTGACGCTGCTACAACCAGCTTCCCTAACTACTGTCGTCCTCCAGCCAAAAGTCCATTAGCCACTCCACTCACGGAAGACAGCGGCCCAGTCCTTTGTCCAAGATCTGGCCAGTCTCTGTCTTCTGATCTATGATAGTGACAAGTCACAGAGCACAACATGCGCTATGATTGCGTCTTTCTTTTAAGACAGCATAAGTCAATTCAGAGAGGTTGGATTATACGATATGTTAGAAACTCATAACATTTCTGGAGTTGACACTGACCATTGACTCATATATCTATATCAGGTGCTGGCACTGGGCCAAGTTTTTAGAAGGAAAACAATTTCCTGAGAAAGCAATGGAAGTGGGTATAATCATAACAACCCAGTGACAATTATAGAACATAAGGATGTAGCTTCTAAAATAGGATAAAATGTATAAAACACACTGAAATTTCTAAAATAGCCTGAGAGGCTTTGGAAGAAAAGTTAAGTGTAAAATTTAAGTTTAAAAAGTATATATAAAGCCAAAAGACTATAATGTATATATACATACTATTTATTCATATTGACACATGAATGAAATGTAGTGTACTGAGAATATATTTATTTTAGAAGAAAAAATATACGTGTATAGACCAGATATCATCTCAAGCCTCTTGCTCCTGGGAGATCTGGACAAACATGATCTAAGCCCGAATCCACTGCCTGGGGAGAGTCTGAAATCTCTCCCACATTTTCTGCCACTTCAGGACATTCTCTGCCTCCCCAGGACATTCTCTGCCTCTCCACTCTACTGCCTCAATTCCATAGCATGTCTATCCAGGCACAAAGTCCAGCCCTTGGACCACATCCCACCTCCACCTCTGCCCTCCTCACAGATTCATCTGCACACAAGCATTTTGTAAGCTTAGTAATTTTACCAGTGAACTGGGGATTACTAGGTTTAGTTAAATTTGCATCTGATGCTTCCAACATCACCTCTTTCCTCCTTTCTTCTTCCTTCTTCTTCCACTGAGTTAATAAGGAGCCTCTTCCCTTTGAAATGTGGAGACATTTCATTTACATCCACCTGTCTCAGTTCTCTCCTCATTAAGTATATGCTGTGTCCTTCCTAAGAGGAACTTAAAATAAAATTGTCTTCTTACATGTGTATATGTGATCCATGGACAAGGCATGAAGAGCCTATGGTTCTTTGTGACTTTGTTATGTTGATATATTGATGGGTCAGGACTCTATGGTTTGATAGATCATTATAAAGTCGATCATATGTTTGTTTATCCTTGTGCCTAGTACACTGACTGGAACTTAATGAGCACGCAATCTTTGCTGAATTCAATTATATGTCTAACTTATATTTACTAAATCTCTATATGATTCAGCCTTGAGAATCAGTAGCAAATCAGACAGTCTCTGCTCTCATCCAGCTTAGATGCTGCTGAAGCAGATAGCTAATAAACAAATTAGATCATTTTAAATAATGAAAAGGGCTCTGAATAAACTAAACTTAGTCACTAGATGGTGAGATGGTGACTGAAGTATGGCAGAATGGCATCCTTAGATAGGGTTAGGGAAAGATCTCTGTCCTCTTTGAAGGAAGTATTTGAGTTTAGATCTGCATGATGAGACTCCTCCCCACTCCCCAAACCCACTCCCCACTGGCAAAGAATTTGCCTAAGAGGCAGGAGACTAGGTTCAATCCCTCGGTTAGGAAGATCCCATGGAGGAGGGCATGGCAACCCACTCCAGTGTTCTTGCCTGGAGAATCCCAGGGACAGGGGAGCCTGGTGGGCTGCTGTCTATGGGGTCTCACAGAGTCAGACACGACTGATGCGACTTAACAGCAGCAGCAACAGTAGTTTGATGTGTGCTGAAGGGAACCCAAAGCCAGCACTCTATGACAACCTGGAGGGATAGGGTGGGGACGGAGGTGAGACGGGGGTTCAAGAGGGAGGGGACACATGTATACCTATGGTCAATTCATGTTGATGTATGGCAGAAACCATCTAAACCAATTAAACCAGCAGAAGCCAATTAAAATAAATAAATAAAATTTTTAATAGAAAAGAAAACCATATGCTAAAAAAGGCAGAGAAGAGAGCTCCAGGAGCCTGAGACTCCGGCACTATCCTGCAGTCCTTCCACCAATTCTGCAGTGCTCACCTCAGGACATCCCCAGGAAAACAATCCCCAATTTGATTGGGCCTTGAGAGTTTGGATTCCATGACTTGCCGCCAAACTCAAGTCACATTCACACACTGGACCAGTGCTGAGCATTCAGACACGTCATTGCTTTGAATCCTCAAGGAAACTCTATTCAAGCAGGTAGTATTTGTTCCCATTTTATAAATAATAATGCTGACACTTACATCCAAAACTTTGTCCCATGTGAGACACTGGGCTAAACACAGAAAAACACAGAAAAATCTAAATTCTGTGAGCAATGGCATAGAAAATCCAGACACCTCATGAGTTGTATATAAGTAGAAAAAATAAACAATTTAAAAGGAAAATGGATAATAGTAATAGTCCCACTTGTCTACTTATTTTTAAGACCCAGCTGAAATGCCAGCTCCTCAGGGACATCCTCTCAGACCTCCCAGTTCTGAGGACCAACTTTGCAGTCCTCTCTCCTTTGCAGAGCCCACCCACCCAGTAACCTTTATTGTGCTTTACTATAATCAATATGCTATATGTCTGTCTCAACCACCAGTTAGTAAGCTCTTTAGGGTAATAACCAGATCCTATTTGTTTAGATCTTTCTAGAGGCAAACACATGCCTGACCTGAAGGGCAAAGTGCATGGTTTTGAATTAGCAGAATCTTCATATAACGTAAAAAAAAACAAAAACAAAAACAAAACTGATATTTTCTGACTTTCAGACTGAAATTCACAGCAAATGATGGGGTGCTGTGATGCAGCTCTAAGACATGAAAATAAATTACAAATATAGGAAGTTAATGTTAGGAGGAATGAGAGAAATAAATGCAGTAAACTAAAAATTGCAATAATACAAATCAAGGGCTTAAAAGACAGTGTCTACAGAACTTCCAGCAAAGTAAACAGCATCTTCCTTGGTTTAGTTCAACTGTTAAATGCCTGAGAACTTTTTTAGCAGCTGCCCTCATTAAGACCAGAGTCCTGAAAGCCTTTGTCTTTTCTTCTTCTTCTATTCTCCTGCTCCCTGTCACCCACCTCTTCCTCCTTCCTCTTCTCTAGACAAGGTCTACAGACATAAATACTAGCTAACTTCAGTTTAAGACAGGTATCAAAAAGTAGATCAGGGATCATGCTGATCTCCTGGAGACACATATGTTGTGTTCACTGGAGAAATGTAAAGACACAAATAACAAGATTCCACTCAGTCAGTAGTACTCCTGAACACAAGGCAAGTGGGATCCTGCCCTTGGCTCCATACTTTAGAGGCTACATTCTGGCCTCCTTCATTTATTTCTCCCCACTGGGCAAAAGATCCACAGAGCAAGAGAAGGTGTCCACCCAGAGCCTATGTCTCCACTTCCAGACATGCCTCAGGTTCTTGAAACTTTAAAAATTCCCTTCAGAAATGGCCTCAATTCTACTTCTGGGACCAGTTGCAGCCTCTTTCTCAGGTCAGTCCTCAAGAGAGCAGAGTGAGTTAAGCCCAGAGGATGGTCAAGCGCTAGTGTGGGCGAGGTGAACTATGCTGAAACACGCAGGTGAGATGTCCCACACCTGCTCCCAAGTCCCTTACTGACTGTCCTGAGGCAGGGAGGAAGACTGGTTACGTAATGGTGCTCTCTATCCAAACTGCCATGTTCCAGCAGAACTCCAAGCTATTAACAACCATAAATTCAAGCCTGGCCTTCATTGCAGCCCCAGTACATAGGGGTTATTCTTGTCAAAGTAAGAAAATAAGACACCTTTTATTTAATTTGTTATCCACAGAAGAACTGTACAAAAAAGATCTTCACGACCCAGATAATCACAATGGTGTGATCACTCACCTAGAGCCAGACATCCTGGAATGTGAAGTCCAGTGGGCCTTAGAGAGCATCACTACAAAGCTAGTGGAGGTGATGGAATTCCAGTTGAGTTATTTCAAATCCTGAAAGATGATGCTGTGAAAGTGCTGCACTCAACATGCCAGCAAATTTGGAAAACTCAGCAGTGGCCACAGGACTGGAAAAGGTCAGTTTTCATTCCAATCCTAAAGAAAGGCAATGCCAAAGAATGCTCAAACTACCACACAATTGCACTCATCTCACACGCTAGTAAAGTAATGCTCAAAATTCTCCAAGCCAGGCTTCAGCAATACATGAACCGTGAACTTCCATATGTTCAAGCTGGATTTAGAAAAGGCAGAAGAACCAGAGATCAAATTGCCAACATCTGCTGGACCATGGAAAAAGCAAGAGAGTTCCAGAAAAACATCTCTTTCTGCTTTATTGACTATGCCAAAGCCTTTGACTGTGTGGATCACAATAAACTGTGGAAAATTCTGAAAGAGATGGGAATACCAGACCACCTGACCTGCCTCTTGAGAACTTTGTATGCAGGTCAGGAAGCAACAGTTAGAACTGGACATGGAACAACAGACTGGTTCCAAATAGGAAAAGGAGTACGTCAAGGCTGTACATTGTCACCCTGCTTATTTAACTGCTATGCAGAGTACATCATGAGAAACGCTGGGCTGGAAAAAGCACAAGCTGGAATCAAGATTGCTGGGAGAAATATCAATAACCTCAGACATGCAGATGACACCACCCTTATGGCAGAAAGTGAAGAGGAACTCAAAAGCCTCTTGATGAAAGTGAAAGAGGAGAGTGAAAAAGTTGGCTTAAAGCTCAACATTCAGAAAACGAAGATCATGGCATCTGATCCCATCTCTTCTGGCAAATAGATGGGGAAACAGTGTCAGACTTTCTTTTTTTGGGCTCCAAAATCACTGCAGATGGTGATTGCAGCCATGAAATTAAAAGATGCTTACTCCTTGGAAGAAAAGTTATGTCCAACCTAGATAGCATATTCAAAAGCAGAGATTTATCTCTAGGCACTGGGATGACCCAGAGGGATGGTATGGAGAGGGAGGAGGGAGGAGGGTTCAGGATAGGGAACACATGTATGCCTGTGGCAGATTCATTTTGATATATGGCAAAACTAATACAATATTGTAAAGTTAAAAAATAAAATTTTAAAAAAGCAGAGATATTACTTTGCAAAACAAAGGTCCATCTAGTCAAGGCTATGGTTTTTCCAGTGGTCATTTATGGATGTGAGAGTTGGATTGTGAAGAAAGCTGAGCACTGAAGAATTGATGCTTTTGAACTGTGGTGTTGGAGAAGACTCTCGAGAGTCCCTTGGACTGCAAGGAGATCCAACCAGTCCATCCTAAAGGAGACCAGTCCTGGGTGTTCATTGGAAGGACTGATGCTGAGGCTGAAACTCCAATATTTTGGCCACCTCATGTGAAGAGTTGACTCATTGGAAAAGACCTTGACACTGGGAGGGATTGGGGGCAGGAGGAGAAGGGGACAACAGAGGTTGAGATGGCTGAACGGCATCACCGACTCAATGCACGTGAATTTGAATGGACTCCGGGAGTTGGTGATGGACAGGGAGGCCTGGCATGCTGTGATTCTTGAGATCACAAAAAGTCGGACACTACTGAGCAACAGAACTGAACTGAACTGAACTATATGTGACAACAATGTTTTATTTTCACTTTCCATATCACCTAACATGGGGCTTCACATCTAGCTGGTCTTGAGGAAAATTTGTTAACTATTCATTGAATAAATTTTGGATGCAGCAGAATCATTTTTTAAGTTTTTTGTTCCTGCAATCAATCCCTGCTCTGCCACTTCCTACTTGTGTCATCTTGTACAAACCAATCTCAGTCTCCTCTTGAAAATGGAAATGGTGATAACACATACCCCTAGAGTTGCTGTGAGAGTTAACTGAGCTTATGTGTTTAATGTAAGAATAATAATTGAACAGTATGGAGAATCTTTAAAAAACTGAAAAATAGAGCTACCATATGATCCTGAAATAACACTCCTGGGCATATATCTGGAGAAGACTATAATTTGAAAATATATATGCACCCTGATGTTCACTGTAGTGCTACTTGCAATAGTCAAGACGTAGAAGCATCTTGATAAGTGTCTATCAATGGATTAATGGATAAAAAAAGATGTGGTGTTATACAGTGGAATACTACTCAGCCATCAAAAAGAATGAAACAATGCCATTTGCAGCCACATGGATGGACCTAGAGAGTATCATACTAAGTGAAGTAAGCAAGACAGACCTAGAGAGTATCATACTAAGTGAAGTAAGCAAGACAGACAAAGTAAAATATCGTATGATATTGCTTATATGTGGAATCAAAAAAAAAGACACAAGTGAACTTATTTGTATAACAGAAATAGATCCGCAGACATAGAAAACAAACCTATGGTTATCAAAAGGGAGGATGGAGAAAGATCAATTAGGAGTTTCAGATTAACATATACACACTGTAAATGTGTATATGTAAATCTGTAAAAGAAACAAGGACCTACTGTAGAGCGTATGCAATTATACTCAATGTTTTGCAATAACCTATATAGGAAAATAATCTGAAAAGAACATATATATGTGTGTGTGTGTATTAATCATTTTGTGATATACCTTAAACTAATACAACATAGTAAATCAACTATAGTTCAATGAAAAAATAAAAACTTCTTAATGAAAAAACAAATATATTAACATAAAACAATAATAATAATTGAATTCATACATATATACAAAAAAATGCCTGGCATTTATTATTGGTCTTCCCTGGTAGTTCAGACGGTAAAGAATCCACCTGCAATGCAAGAGACCGGGGTTTGATCCCTGGGTAAGGAAGATCGCCTGGAGTAGGGGATACCCACTCCAGTATTCTTGCCCAGAAAATCCCATGGGTAGAGAAGCCTGGCGGGCTGCAGTGCATAGGAGATCACAAAGAGCTGGACATGGCTGAGCAAATAATTGAGTTCATATATGTAATGCAAAAAGTGTCTGATATTTATTATGTTTAGCTCCTTTTGAAATGTTCTTTTCGAACTTCTCTGGCTTCCGTGGTTAAGACTCTGCACTTCCAACGCAGGGGGCATGGAAGTTCCCTTGGGGGAACTAAGAAATCCCACATGCCACATGGTGCAGTTAAAAAAAAAGTTCCTTTAATCTTGCAGTGCAGCCAAAAAAAAATTTTTTTCCCCTTCATGTTCTCAACAACCTTACTTGATGGTATTATTGTTCCCTCTTCAAAGATAAGGAAACTAGTGATTGAAAGACTCAAGCAGCATGTCTACAGTCAAGAGCCAGCATGGCACAACTGAAATTTGCATGGGGACCAACCCACTCCAGCCCCAGAGCTACTGACCACTCCCTCCCTCCCTGTGGTGTTGCTTCCCACAAGGCAGTCACTGCCGCCCCATGACTCAGGCTGACAGGAGCAATGGTGCAGACGCCAGACAGGTGCAAACACGTCAGCCCACACTGCCCTGCGGTTTAACTCTCTGGAAATAGGGAAGCACGGCTGGGGTAATTCCTTAAATCACACAGCCCTTTTGAGTCAGGCCTGGGAATAAATGTGGCCTGAATATTTGCTTCCCACCAGCCTTCAGATCAGCTGCACCACTTCCTCTGACATGAGAAACACGCTGTGTCTGGAGTGTTCAGACTTAGTTGCACAACACGGCCGCTTGGGCTATATAAAGAGTGACATGGCAGCCACAAGAAAAGAAATTTGAGGTTTTGCAATGTGTACCAAGACAACTTAATATTTAATGGTTTGAGAAGAATGGGGCTGGCTAAACATCTAGTAGGCACTGGGAGCTTGCCTACTTGACAGAACACTCCTGAACTTGACAGCTAGCCACATCGTGGCTTGTAAAATCCACCTCTATTCTCCCTGCTAGCTTCATCCTCACCCACGACAAACTGAGTTCTTCATAAGTGGAAGAAGCCATTTTATCGTAATATGAGGTTTTAATTTCTCCAGATCTTAAGGATCTGACATACTAAGTTTCATGTTAAGAAACTGTTTTAAAGGACATGTACACTGCGTCCCCCACAGCACAGAAACATACTAGGATACTAGAGAAATAATCCCCGATGTCAATACAAAGTGAAAGTGAATAAGTCACAGAAGAAAGGACTCTAGAATGGTTTAAGGTTATTCATTGTCTTGATGAGGTATGTTTTTTGGATTATTTTTGGATCTTTAGTTCATGTCAGGGATTTTAAAGTTATGATTTTGCTACAGTCTTTGGAGGAATTTCTTATTTTTCAAAGGTTTTCACTAATCAATTATCTCATGTTTGGATATTTTGGTAAACCAAATTTAGCAATTTTTTTAAGGTCAAGTCTTGAAGAATAGGGTGTTTTTTTAAGTAACAGTAACCAAAAGCTGATTTATTTAATTCAAATTAAAAGGCAATATTTACCACGCAATTTGGTTCCACTTCTCTAAAATTAAAGAAAATAACTAGAAAACAACTTTTTTCCCCCTGAGTCCTATGCTTTGGAGAATTATGCAAATTACAACAAAACATGTTGATATAAGATACTTGTTTTTAAAAACAGGATTTCTCAAACGCTATGTCATTGACTGGTCATGAAATCAATTTAGTAGATCACAAACAACATTCTTTCTTAGAATGGAAATAGGCTAGGATAAAACAATCAGAATGTATTGCAGCTTCTAAGAAATAGTTTTGCAAAACTTTTCTTTCAAGTATTTATATGGACACGTGTGTGTTTATTGCTAACGGATTGGAGTACAAAATGTATTTTTTACTGTGGGTTGCTGTAAAAGTGTTTGAAAGTCCATAGAACATGTCCTGGAATTACCATATCTCCTGCCTGTCCCTCTGTACCATGTACAGCTACAGTTTACTATAGTTAACAAATGTCTCTTGAATGCCTGTATAAGAACTGACCTTCTTGTTCATGACTCAGCACCTAAATTATCTTAAAAAAGATTCACTTATATTCACCATCTTATAATGAATTTAGTATAGATTAAAACAAAAAGGGTATCTGAGTTAATTCCCAGGTAAGCAAAAAATTAAATTAACTAAAAAACACCATTGCTCAAATGCACTGGTTGTTATTTATAATCACCCTTTGGAAACTTGAAACTGAAAACTACTTCCTTAGCTTTTTTTTTCCTATCCTGTGCACACACTGATAAGTTATTGCAGTGCAAGGAGTGTTTGGGGAGGATATGAGTTAGCACAGTTTTTCATTCAAGGAAAAAAAAATGCTTGTTTTGAGAAGAAATGTCACATAAAAATTACACAGATTCAAATTTCTAAGCCGTGTAAGCTTTCTGAAGCTTGACATAGTCTCTCTGGCATTATTTCCCAGTCTACTTAAATATTATGAACTTTTACCGTTATTTAGAATTTATTTTCAAGTAATTTCATCTCAAATACACAGATTCACTATATGTTTAAAAAAACTCTTCAGTCTGTAGCTTAGAGTAATAACAAAACTCACTGATATTATATGAAACCTGTATGCAGGTCAGGAAGCAACAGTTAGAACTGGACATGGAACAACAGACTGGTTCCAAATAGGAAAAGGAGTACGTCAAGGCTGTATATTGTCACCCTGTTAACTTATATGAAGAGTACAGCATGAGAAACCCTGGGATGAAGGAAGCAAAAGCTGGAATCAAGGTTGCCGGGAGAAATATAAATAACCGTAGATATGCAGATGACACCACCCTTATGGCAGAAAGTGAAGAACTAAAAAGCCTCTTGATGAAAGTGAAAGAGGAGAATGAAAAGGTTGGCTTAAAGCTCAACATTCAGAACACGAAGATCATGGCATCCAGTCCCATCACTTCATAGCAAATAGATGGGGAAACAGTGGCTGACTTTGTTTTTCTGGGCTCCAAAAATCACTGCAGATGGTGAGTGCAGCAATGAAATTAAAAGACATTTACTCCTTGGAAGGAAAGTTGTGACCAACCTAGACAGCATATTAAAAAGCAGAGACATTACTTTGCACACAAAGGTCTGTGTAGTCAAGACTATGGTTTTTCCAGTGGTCATGTATGGATGTGAGAGTTGGACTATAAAGCAAGCTGAGTGCTGAAGAATTGATGCTTTTGAACTGTGGTGTTGGAGAAGACCCTTGAGAGTCCCTTGGACTGCAAGGAGATCCAACCAGTCCATCCTAAAGGAGATCAGTCCTGGGTATTCATTGGAAGGACTGATGTTGAAGCTAAAACTCCAATGCTTTGGCCACCTGATGCGAAGAGCTGACTCATTGGAACCCTGATGCTGGGAAAGATTGAGGGCAGGAAGAGAAGGGGACGACAGAGGATGAGATGGTTGGATGGCATCATCAACTCGATGGACATGGGTTTGGGTGGACTCTGGGAGTTGGTGATGGACAGGGAGGCCTGGCGTGCTGCAATTCATGCGGTTGCAAAGAGTAAGACATGACTGAGCAACTGAACTGAACTGAAAGAAAGACTGATAAAAAATTAGCAATGTAAGTTATATGATTAACATTTTTAATTTTGAAAATTTTCATTTTTTTGTGTGTGCAAGTTACATTAGTGAAATATTTCACACAGAGTAAGCTCTTAATAAATGTTGATTAAATGGTATGTTTGGAGAGTTAATAAAGTAATCAAGCAATAGCAGTACAATCATAGCTAAAATTTATTGAATACATGCCAGGAACCAGGTTAAGTACTTTGCATATGTTATCTTATTTAATCCTTAAAAGTGTGGAGGTAGATATAAGTATTATGCCCATTACACAGGTAAAATAACTTTCTCAAGGTCTCACAGCTGGTGAGTGGTAGAATGGGGTCTGGCATTTGAAATGAGGAATGAAATTCAATACTGGCTTAAATTCTGACAATCTCAAGTGAAATCCTTTGAGATGCTTTGACAGAAAGCCTTTCCACATCAACTCCCAAGACCAGAACTCTTTGTCTACTCCTTTTGGGAATCTTTGAGAAATGGAACTATATATTTAAGCGAGAGAGAGATTTCTATCTCATCTACAGAAACAATTTTGATCATAGTAAAAGTGGAAGGATGAGAGGGGTGTGCAACTGTGAAACTTGAGGGTCTGCCTCTCAACTTGATCTGTTCAAAGCAATTTCTTTCCCTCATGCTCATATAGCCCTGACACTTAAGTGTCTTGCATCTGTCAGTCATGTTTGTCTTATATTGGAAACCTGCAGACCCTCAGCCCTGCTAAGGGACTCAGAGCCAGGCTGTTCTCTGCAAAGTCCTGGCTGCTGGTTGAATCAAGGTAGGTGGGGTGGTGCAGAAGAAATTCATTTGATGGATTAATTCAGGAGCCCCCAGCAGGTAGTAATGCCAGCCAATCTAAATTCTTCCAGGATTTGACCTAGAAAGAATGGAGAAGCGAATGGAGAAAAATGTGGAGAGAAACTGAAACAAGAAGAGAGAACTACAAGAGCTGATTTTTGGTTCCAGCTCCAATCCATGCATAATTATTAATATTTAATTTTTTAAAAATTTAAACAACTTTTTTCCCTTAGGAATTTACTAAACTTCTTTTCCTAACCAATCCGTTTAAATTCTCACTGTGGTTATGAAACACAGATTGAAAACCATAAACACTACTCCATGAACCTCTATTAACAATGATTTCATATTAACTGTGTGTCACCCAGACCTTGTCAAAAGTTTAGAGAGGCCTGTGCTTTTTCGTGAAGTCCCTGGTATATGTAAAAATGTCAAAACACCTCTGGGCAAGTTATAGAAAAGTTAAAGCTTCCCAATGGACCTTTTCTTCCTCAGTCTTGTCAGCAGCTCTCTGTGACTATATAAACCTCACCCAGAGATCACAGCAAAACTCAGGACTTGGGCTCTTCATGAACAGGAAGCCGAATAATCCTTTTGTTTCCCACTTGACCTTGTTATTGTTTTAGGAAGGAGAGAGCAGAGCCAAACCTAAGGGGAAGGGGGCACAGGATGTATATGCAGGGCACAGGGGCTGAGCACAGGAGACACTTGGCAGTGGCTGAGCACAGTTGCTGGGCACCCGTGGGAAAAGCAGGGTGAGGAAGGAAGAAGGAACGTCTAGAAAATGGTGAGGCCAAAATCAAACTGCTCCTTTGGCTTCTGTCTAATCTCATAACATAAATACACATCATTGCCTTGGGTTTCAGTCTCATGACACTAAATCTGAGAACTCAGATCTCATAACATCAACATCGTGTTTCACAGTTCACAAATGGCTTTCATTTACATCATCATACTTAATCCTTCCAGTCACCAGAGTGGGACAATATTGTCATTAACTCCACTTTGCATATGATGAAACAGAAGCCGACACTGTTAGCTTTAGGCAGCACAAGGTCAAGCCAACCCCAAATTCAGGGATCTTTTCCACTATGCTGCCCTGGACCCAGGCGGTTGAAAAGCTTCCCCAGACATCATCACCTCTGCCTCTGCCTGTCCATGTGAGACCAGGATAGAAGAAAAAAGAAACCCTCATTTCTCTAGAGTAGAGAACCTTAATTCAATATAAATGGATGTTTCTGCTACAGTAATTTTATATCCAGAACTATTAAAGGATTTACTCTCAGAAGACTTCATCCCTTCTTAGTGCCCAGCTATATATATCACTCCTTATTCTGACACTAAAGATGAATATTTCATTTAGGCAGGCTGATTGAAAAGACTAACACACTATCTTGGTTGCCCTACTTAAAAAGAAACTCTTTATGCTTTCTTGAAGTTAAAAATAGCTTGATTTTGCAGTGAAGCTTGATTGCCCCACATCCAGCATAGGAAATGTATCAGATTAGGCCCCGGAACTGGGTTCTCTCACTCTCTCCAGTCTATTATTTTCTTTCTGGCTTCCTACCCAACTGCAGAAATTCTTGACACAAAACAAATAATTTTATCTTGGGCTCATTTTTTGGAATCTCCATAAAAATATGTGGGTCTTTTTTTCTGTAAGGAACAACAACTAGCACATATTTATGAAGTCAGGGTTTATAAAACATTTGTAAAATACCTAGAAAGTATTTACTATCTCCTTTCTATAAATGCTGATACTCTGAATCAGAAGAGTTGAGTATCTTACCCAGAGCTAGGGGCGTATCTGGGATCAGAATCCAGAAGCGTGTGCTCAATATCTTTCCAATATTCCATGCTGATTTAAGTATCAGCAGGAAATCCAAACAGGATAATTGTACTTAACAAACCAGCAACAAAACTCATTCATTCATTCATTCAGCAAATATTTTCTAAGCCTTTGCTATATGCTTTTTTTTAGGAACTGGGGATATCACATTGGTAAAATAGAATTTTATATTCCAGTTGTGAATACAGGTAATTAGCAAGATATATGTGTGTGTGCATAATGTTGTGTATGCTCAGTTGTGTCCAACTCTTTGTGACCCCACGGACTGCAACTTACCAGGCTCCTCCATCCATGAAATTTTCCAGGTGAAAATACTGGAATGAGTTGCCATTTCCTTCTCTAGAGGATCTTCCCCACCCAGGGATTGAACCCATGTTTGTTGTGTCTCCTGCATTGCAGGCGGATTCTTTACCAATGTGCCACCTTTAAACCTGTGCATAGTGGTAAATAGTGATAAATATTATGGAGAAAAATGTAGCATGGGTAGAAGGAGAAAAGGGTTTTCTACGTGGCTTAGTGGTAAAGAATCTGCCTGCCAATGAAGGAGACGCAGGTTTGATCCCTGGGTCAGGAAGATCCCTTGGAGGAGAAAACGGCAACCCACTCCAGTATTCTTGCCTGAAAATCCCGAGAACAGAGGAGCCTGGAGGGCTGCAGTCCATAGGGTCACAAAAGAGTTGTACACAACTTAGCAACTAAACAAAAATGGCAACAAAGAAGGAGAACTGGTGCATGTGCACCAGTAGAATACAAGGCTCCTCATAAGGCTTACATCTGCTTTGATGTTACAGTTTTAATAGTAAAATTACTGCAACAACCCAAGTGTTTATTTTCATGAAAATGAATGTGTGGCATATTCACAGGATGAATTAATAGCAAAAATGAGTGATCAATCTCTAAGCTAAAATATTTATACTATAATTAACATATAACAAATTACATGTAAATTATATATTATTAAATCTATACTAAGTATATATTTATACATTAATAAATGTTTATATATTAATTATTATTGCTGTTTAGTCACTAACCTGTGTCTGTCTCTGCAGCCCCATGGACTATATAGCTTGCCAGGCCCCGGTATCCATGGGATTTTCCAGGCAAAAATACTGGAGTGGGTTGCCAATTCCTTCATCAAGGCATCTTCCTGACCCAGGGATTAAACCCACATCTCCTGCACTGGCAGGTGGATTCTTTACCACTGAACCACCAGGGAAACCTCTTACATATTAATATATACTATTATATATTAATCATATGTTTATAATTACCAGTATTTTTAAGTTATAAATCTATAAATCATGTAACTATTACAAAAATTATGTGATTTATGTGTTAACATTTAAATTACATAGGTTAATACATAATATTGTGGTTAATGTTGTAAGCTAGTAATATTGATATGTTAATATCATTTTAATAACAAAAATGTAATATTAAGTGAAGAAATCTGGGAGACTCAGACTAAAAACTGTATATCATTTTTCAGTTCAGTTCAGTTCATTTCAGTCGCTCAGTCATGTCCGACTCATTGTGACCCTATGAATTGCAGGACGCCACACTTCCCTGTTCATCACCAACTCCCAGAGCTTACTCAAACTCATGTCCATTGAGTCAGTGAAGCCATCCAACCATCTCATCCTGTGTTGTCTCCTTCTCCTCCTGCCCTCAATCTGCCGCAGCATCAGGGCCTTTTCAAATGAGTCAGTTCTTCGCATCAGGTAGCCAAAGGATTGGAGTTTCAGCTTCAGCATCAGTCCTTACAATGAATATTCAGGACAGATTTACTTTAGGATGGACTTGTTGGATCTCCTTGCTGTTGTCTAAGGGAATCTCAAGAGTCTTCCCCAATACCACAGTTCAAAAGCATCAATTCTTCGGCTCTCAGCTTTCTTTGTAGTCCAACTCTCACATCCATACATGACTATTGAAAAAACCATAGCCTTGACTAGATGGACATTTGTTGGCAAAGTAATGTCTCTATTTTTAATATGTTGTCTAGGTCAGTCATAACTTTTCTTCCGAGGAACAAGCATCTTTTAATTTCATGGCTGCAAATCACCATCTGCAGTGAGTTTGGAGCCCCAAAATATAAAGTCTGTCACTGTTTCCACTGTTTTCCCATCTATTTGCCATGAAGTGATGTGTCCAGATGCCATGATCTTAGTTTTCTGAATGTTGAGTTTTAAGCCAATTTTTTCACTTTTCCTCTTTCACTTTCATCAAAAGGCTCTTTAGATCTTCACTTTCTGCCATAAGTGTGGTGTCATCTGCATATCTGAGGTTATTGATATTTCTCCCAGCAATCTTGATTCCAGCTTGTGCTTCATCCAGTCCAGCATTTCTCAGGAGTCATGTCAGGTGGTCTGGTATTCCCATCTCTTGAAGAATTTCCCACAGTTTTTTGTGATCCACACAGTCAAAGGCTTTGGCATAGTCAATAAAGCAGAAATAGATGTCTTTCTGGAACTCTCTTCCTTTTTCGATGATCCAATAGATGTTGACAATTTGATCTCTGGTTCCTCTGTCTTTTCTAAATCCAGCTTGAACATATGGAAGTTCATGGTTCACGTACTGTTGAAGCCTGGCTTGGAGAATTTTGAGCATTACTTTGCTAGCTTGTGAGATGAGTGCACTTGTGCAGTAGTTTAAGCATCCTTTGGCATTGCCTTTCTTTGGGGTTGGAATGAACGCTGACCTTTTCCAGTCCTGTGGCCACTGCTGAGTTTTCCAATATGCTGGCATATTGAGTGCAGCCCTCTAACAGCATCATCTTTTAGGATTTGAAATAGCTCAACTGGAATATCATTTTTATAAAACCAAAAACAAAAAAACAAAACTTAAACAATATGTTGTTTAGGGATCCATACACAAGTGGTAGAACTATTTTGAAAAGTTAAAAATATAAACTCTAATGAGAAAGAAGAGGGTTAAATCAGGATAAAACATTGAATGGTTTCAATTATGTTGATAATGTTCTAGCACTTAGGATAGATAGTGAATTATAGATGATCATTTCTATCATTAGGCTTCAAAATTTACATATATGTTATACATGTTATTGTGCATTTATCAAAATTTATGCGATAATAAATAATGAAAAGCTGGTTTAGGAAGAATAATGAGGATTGTGTTATCCTGATATCTTATGTTTGAATAGCTGAGATCCAAGGGTATTTGTACAGAATATTGAGATTTACAAAAGTCTTTCTCATAAATTATTTTTTAAAAATCTTGGACAGTAGTTATTACTGTCTCTCCTATCCACCTCCATCCCACCCCTCTAAGTCATCACAGAGCCGTGCTGGCTCCCTGCCCTATATAGTTCCCTGCCTAGCTATCTGTTTTACACATGGCAGTGTATATATCTCAATACTACTTTCTCAGTTCGCCCCACTGTCTCCTTCTCCTACCGTGCCCACAATTCCCTTCTCTATGTTTGTAAGTTGTGGTGTATATACATATACAGAGGTGTCTTAATTATATAAAATTAATCTTCATATAACAAAAAATATGACTTTCTTATTTAACAAAAGACCAAATGAGCCTCAGAATGTTACAGCTGGAAGCAGCTTAGAGATCAGACTTTTTGGTCTCTTCATTTCACAGATGAAGAAGCTAAGACCCACACATATTAAGAATTCACCCAGGATCACACAGCTAGTTTTAATGGAAAAAAAAAGAAAGTTGACTCATATCTTCTGACTCTGAGTTAAGCCATTTTTCACTCTACAAGACCATTTTTTTTTCATTAGATAGATATTATTACTTTGCAGCCAGTTGGCTATAAAAAAACCTAGAACTTGAAGTGCAAAACATGCACAAGTATTCATTGTTATGAGTGCTAGAGAACTGTGATATACAAGAGAAATTAGGGAACCTTATTTAAAACAAAATTAACTGATGTATTAAATTTTAATTTATGAACATCAGTTCGATACTTGAAAGAAATACCTATGACATTAAAATAAAAAAGGACCAAATAATGCTTTCTGGAGAGACAAAAGGGCTTTATCACTTTAAAAGGCCCCAACTTAAAAAAAAAAAAAAAAAAAAAGGCCCCAACTTTAGATGTATAGCATCTGATGCAAAATTAGTAGCACTATTTCTTCAACTAGCATCAGATTCATTACAATGTATAGCAATGAGATGTTTCATTAGTTCTTTAAGAGTATTAAGAATTGCAATAGTATTTCTTCAAACTTCTTACAAACTACATTATTAAAGTTTTAAAATGCAGTTAAATAAACCCTGCAGTGAATAGAAAATGAATTGCTATAGGAAATAGAATAGAGGAATGGAAAGAACAAGAGTTCTTTGGCTAGAGTTGGGACCAAAAGACTTGAGTTTGAGTGCCATCTCTCATTTACTTGCTGTATGTGGTTAGACAAGTTACTTGCCTTCTCTGATCCTTGGTTTACTAATTTGTAAGGTGATGATAGTAATAACTACCTTAGAGAATTAAGAAATATAATGCATGGGAAAGGTCTTGGTAAACCATAACATACAACACAAATATCCTTGTGCAAAATCCTGTGATTCAATTACTTGACCATGCATACAATAAACATATATTAAACATCTATTCAATGAATGGATAACATTGTTAAACATGCCATGAATCAGCCAAAGATTCAAAAGACCTAATTTTGGCCCTCAGGAACTTAAAGGGATTTTTTTGTTTTTTGCTCGTGTATGTAAATAACTACAATATGAATCTGCAAGTGATATCTCTCTTAGGATAAGTACTGGGGGAGAAATTATGTAGGTCTCCAGAGCTGAGAGGGACCAGTTCTGATTTAGAATGACAAGGTAATGCTTCCTACAGATTGCCATTGGGCCAGATTTTAAAGAATGAGTAGAATCTCTAAAAGAAAATGGTATTCCAGGCAAATGAAAAAACATGAGTGAGGGCCTGGAAGCAGGAAAGCACACATGCTAGTGTCATACGGGCCTTTAACATCTGCCTTCTGTCTAGACCCCTGCTTTTGTATGAAGTCACTTCATTCACTAGTGTTCTTCCTTATAAGTCCACTGCCCAAAACAAATCATGAGTTCTTTAGGTACCAGGATGTCTCACAGAGCCCATGAAGATGCTGGGTCCACAGTGAGGATTCAGTAAATGAGCTGTTGACATATTTTTAAGGAAGGCTCATGTATGCTTTCTAGATGCTGCTGCTGAAGCTAAGTCGCTTCAGTTGTGTCCGACTCTGTGCGACCCCATAGACGGCAGCCCACCTGGCTCCTCTGTCCCTGCGATTCTCCAGGCAAGAACACTGGAATGGGTTGCCATTTCCTTCTCCAACGCATGAAAGTGAAAAGTGAAAGTGAAGTCGCTCAGTCATGTCTGACTCTTCGCTACCCCATGGACTGTAGCCTACCAGGCTCCTCCATCCATGGGATTTTCCAGGCAAGAGTACTGGAGTGGGTTGCCATTTCCTTCTCCAGCTTTCTAGATGAGAGGGTGGGAAATAGAAAAATATCTGCACAGAAAAGTGCTTTAAATTAATAAGACTGTTGGTATAGAGTAGCTGGTATATTTTCCCACAAACTTTGCCATTTTCCCATAAATCTTATATTTTGTATTTTGCAAAGCAATAGAGTAATTTAGTTTGGAAAGAGTGCACACATGCACACACACACACACACACTCCCCCCAAGAAAAAGAGAGCAAGAATTGATCTTGAAAGCTGACTAGTGTTCTGGATGCCAGTAATGATGAAACAGAGAATCTTTTAAGCTGAATTCATAGATACTAAGAGAAATAAGCTGAATTCAGATTTCATAGATATTGAAGTTTATGGCAACATCTTTATTTGGGGTTTGGATTCTTCTTTTTATAAGTATATTGCATTATTATTAAAGAGATCTTTGATCTATTCCCTGTCCTTCAAGCCAGATAGTTGAGAATGTCCTAATATTACACCCAGAACACATGGTTTGAATTAGAAACTATAGGAAGATTCATCCCCAATATAAAGTCATTTGTAGGAAAAATATTCCAAGATATTGTGTGTGTAAATTATGAACAAATGTATTCCCAGTGAATCTTTTCTCTTACTCTTTTGATTCAGTGAAACAGCAGGAAAAAATATATTGCCAATAGAAATATTTTTATAACTTTATTTTTATTCATGTTGAAATATATCTTAGAGTACAAGTTTTTGAGAAGACCTCCAGCAAAACAAGGGCTATGTATATTATAGATACTAACAATTACTTTATGGCTTGATTTTATACAAAAGAAGATAAAACCCATATATTACTGAGCTGGTATTGATATTTTTGTTAAGAAAAAATGCCAAGCCATCATCCTTTCATTACTCTAGGGAATTTTTCTGGCCTAGGGGTTTAAAAATATTTTTATTTGTGTAAAAGTACAAAGTAAGATCAATTTTGTTTCCTTTTCATTAAATAGCAGTAGGCAATTTGTCTGTAATGCATTTAAGAGATACTTGTCTTCTTGCTTTTGGCAGCATATAAAATCATCTTGAGAAAGACGATGGATGGGAAAGAAGACATCTTTTCATATTTGCAGCATATTTTAGATTCTAGAAACAGTTGCTCTTTAAAAAGGCTCAAAACTGATTTTCAGCTTTTTAAAAACCAACCTTCAGTGCTAGCACAAAGTGATATCAGCCTTAGAGACACAGTGGGAACAGAGATGGGCACAGCCTCGCCCTCTGGGTGTCAAATGACCCACTGAGAATGCCTGCTCTTCCCAGTCATAAGAAAATCATGTTCTATTCAAGGATGGAGAGATTGTGAGCAAGAGAGCCAGCCAAAAAATAATGATAACAGTAATAACAGTAACAATTCTGTAAGAAAGACTGTGCTTTACATTGTAAAATCACTTTCATCATTACATCGGTCAAAAGATGTGCCCAAAAGCTTCAAAGGCTTCAAAGTCAATAAAGCTGATTATTAAATTATCGCACTAAGTACATTTACCATTAGTATAAGTTCAAGTTTTCAAGGATAGCCGTATAGAATATTTTCTCATATACAGAATCCTTCCTGTTGGGGCAGTGGCCTGCTGGGCAAGGCGCAGGAAGCTGAACAAAGCATCTAACCTGCTTTTCCCTGTTGATAATATATATATATAATAAGGAAGACTGCCATATAGAGCAAGATCAAGGGAAACTATGTAACATGTCTTTCTTTTACCACTAAACTTTAATTTATGATAAACTGTAGTTTATTCAATTCATTCCTAATCTTCCCTACTTCAAAGAGAAAACCCTGGCCTCAACTTTCCCTTGTGAAGTCAAAAAATGCTGCTTGTACCCACTTCTTGGAGAGTGAAATCGAAGGGCTGCTGCTCTGATTCTTAGAGGTTGGCTCTAACTGCCCCCACAAAAGAAGCTTACCAGTGACTACTGATCCTGGAAAGGTCCTAATCATGATTTCCTCCACACTGATAATTAGCCTGTGTCTTTCTTCTTCCAATGGTGGGTAAAAATTAAACTTCCATACATCTTGAAGGCCTCATTTAGAAAATAGGATTAATATAATTTCCTACTGCACCATGCATGGCTCTCCTAAACACAGTAAGAGCTGATGAACAGAAGAACTCTTGACTACTTAGAATAAGTGGTTGGTTAACACAAGGCTTACATTTCTCCAATGACTTTTCTTTGGGAATATTTGATGTATAATGGCTGAAGTGTTATATTGCAATTGAAGAAAAAAAACAAACAAACATTTAGTTAACACACTTCTCATATTGATATTGGTGCTGCATTGCCTGTATATACCTGTCCTAAAGTCAAGCAATCTGCCTGCAGTGCAGGAGACCCCAGTTTGATTCCTGGGTCAGGAAGATCCACTGGAGATGGGATAGGCTACCCACTCCAGTATTCTAGGGTTTCCCTGGTGGCTCAGCTGGTAAAGAATCTGCCTGTAATGTGGAAGACCTGGGTTTGATCCCTGGTTTGGGAAGATCCTCTGGAGAAGGGAAAGGCTACCCACGCCAGTATTCTGACCTGGAAAATTCCATGGACTGTATAGTCTGTGGGGTCACAAAGAGTCTGACACGACTAAGTGACTTTCAGTTTAAAGTCAAGCATTGTAAAGCAGTGCTATACAAAACAGGATGACTTATTTCAGATACAACTGGACAAATCTTTACATAAAAGAAATATTCATAAAACCTAGCTGTTGACTCCTTTTATAAAACAACAAAAAATAGTAGTATTAATAATGTAAGTAATGTAAGATAATTATAGCAATAGTAGCCAACATTTGTGAGAAGAAAATGTGGAATCCACTTTCTCTGCATGAGATCATTTAATCATCACAGCAGCCCTATTGATGAAAATGCTATTATTTTCATTTTACATATAGGTAATGGCACCCCACTCCAGTACTCTTGCCTGGAAAACCCCATAAATGGAGGAGCCTGGTAGGCTGCAGTCCATGGGGTCGCGAAGAGTTGGACACGACTGAGCGACTTCCCTTTCACTTTTCACTTTCATGCATTGGAGAAGGAAATGGCAACCCACTCCAGTGTTCTTGCCTGGAGAATCCCAGGGACGGGGGAGCCTGGTGGGCCCCCATCTATGGGGTTGCACAGATTCAGACACGACTGAAGCGACTTAGCAGCAGCAGCAGCAACTTGTCTAAAGTTACGTAGCTGTATGTAATGGATTTAGAACTCAAACCCAAGCAGTCTATTTTCACCATGCAACAAAATTAACCCCCAGAAGAATATCAAATTCTGGTATTACTTAGTATAACTGAAAGAGGCAGAGTATAAACTAAATAAAAGGAAGCTCACAGTCTGCTAAAATGGGGAAAGAACTAAAGGTAGTATCTCTCAAACGTTTCTTCAAAGGAGAAACCACAATTGTCCCATGATTAAATAGGTTTACGAAATACTGGAATTTTTTTTTAATTTATTTATTTTAATTAGAGGCTAATTACTTTACAGTATTGTATTGGTTTTGCCATACATCAACATGGTTTGTAAGCCGAGTGATGCCGTTTCTCACTAGCATGTGCCTGATGGTTTTAATATGCAGTATGAGTCTGTGAAATGGAAAGATAGAAAGAAGCAGTCGTTTAACCAAGAACACTTTTCTTTTTGTGGGGCATGCCTGAAGAATTGAACTGATGTTTTCCAATACAGGCTTCAGAAAAACAGACCTAATGGACAAACTAGGGAAGCAGAGGCTGGGCGAGGAGAAGGGCAGCAGATGCCAAGAAGAGAGCTTATCGGCGAGTAAGCTCGTTCACAGTCGACGTGTGGGTGGACTAAGTCACCTTATAATAGGCATTGCTGAAATAGATAAGATAATCTAACAGAACACAGCATAGTACAATATACTTCACTACTGAAAGTTTGATAGGAATCCGGGAGGTCAAAACTCTCGAGGTTGTTTCTTCTCCAAGGGGGAAGAGCGAGGCCGTTTGCCTCACTTGAATGTGATGATGGTCTGAGTTCACCAAATGCCATTCTAAGAGGCAGCAGCCTTGAACATCCTATGCTAGAGGGGACAACGCAGCCACCTAGGCCACCATCCAGTCAGGATAACGTGGTTTGCTATTTTTAAGGATCCTTGGGACCAATGTCAGAGGAGGCCATGGAGGATACAAAATGGCAGATTTGCTGGCCAGAGAGGCACCATCTGGAACGTGAATAATACACAGTTCTCTTAAGGGCTTCCTGAACTTGTTGATAAAAATTGAGTGTGGCTAGAGTCTCCTCAGTTCTGAAGCTGAGCCAAAATAATAATAACAATTATGGATACCATTCTTAGAATCTTTAACCAAGTGCTAGGGACTATTGTTAGTTATTTTATATTATTTAATCCTCAAACAACCCTACAATGTAGGTACTATTATTATGCTCATTTTATGAATACAGTTAAAGAGACCAATACAGAGTTCCGTTTACTTGCACAAGGCAAAGAATTAGGAAACCAGAAACAAGAAGCAGTCAAAGTAAGTTAAGAATGTAGCTCCTGTACCTCTTGCTTAACCCCTCTTGTGCTACCTCATCCATCCCAAGCCCAACTCTTCATCCTGACTCAGGATCAAAGTAACCTGGCTCCAGCCTCCATGTCCTCATTATCATTCGCTGAGACATGAAATAACCCAAAATTAAGTGGTTTAAAACAGCCACCGTTGCATTCTATCTCTTGATTTAGTGTCAAGACTTTGGGCAAGTCTCACCCAGATGGCTCTTCTGTCTCATGAGGCCCTTCCTGGTGTCACTCAGGGGTATTCAGCGGGCAGCTAAGCTGATCTGAGATGGTTCCTCTCACTTGTCGGGGACCTTGTCAGAGACAACAGCTGGAAGGCTGGGCCCCATCCTCTTCGTGTATCTAATCCAGGTGGTCTCTCCAGCAAGTGGCCAGCTTTCTCACATCAGTTTAGGGCCACCGGAGGACTAAGACAGAGGTAAGAATCATTCTAAAGTCTAGGCTCCGAGTTTGCCCAGCATCACTTCTGCCACACCCTGGGGTTCAATACGGTTGGAATCCAGTCTAGATTCATGGGGAGGGGAAAGAGACCCATCTCTCTGGGGGAAGCACCTCAAAGACTGGGTGGCCGTCTTTCATCCACCACATTCTCCAGCCCTACCTCGTCCTCCTCTCCCTCACTCATGCTTCAGTCATACAGGCTTTCCTGTTCCTCACACAGGCCAAGGTCATTTCTCTCTCAGGACCTTGCCTGGGCCTGTGCCAGGAATGCTCTTACCCTCCTGGCTTTTTCGTGTCATTCAAGTCTCAGCTTAAATGTCACTTCTCCGTAGTAGCCTCGTCCTCACCATCTTGCGTAGGTCCTCCCTGGTCATTCAGTTGAGCTTCCTGATCCATTTTCATGACATTATTGCCATCACTGTGAAATAATCTCTGTGTTTGGGTTTTTTTTCCCTCCAATTAGAATGGAAGATTAGGGGAATAGGGGCTTTATCTATCCTGCCTGCTCACTCATTCTCGACATTTAGAACAAAGATTGGCACAAAATAAGTCTTTGATAAATATTTGTTAAGTAAAAGTGTAAAGCAGAGAATTGAGGGTCAAAATTAGATCTGACTGACTTCAGAGCTAAAACCAAACAGTTCTTGTAACACTTTGAATTTCAGGTGGATATGGTCAGTGTAGACCCTAGGGCAGAATACTACTTAAAGAAGATAGCTCATGGATACAGTGTAAACGAGATTCACCAGCAAGGAAACTGTAGCCAGGCCCACCTGTCCTGAAAATTCAAAGAGAATTTTCCATTTCAGCAAAGCCCAAACATTTATTTGTCTGACTTCATTTCAGCCATTTTTGTTTTGACCCTTGGAGATGAAAGATCTCCAAGATACAGTGTTGCCTCAAGGCCTCCTCAGCCCAGGTCTTGTTTCTGGCTAAGCCCCTTCAACATTCTGCTTTGCCAGGGCCATACTGCTGAGTTTTGCCCCATTCAATCTGGAATTGGGCCACAGCCATGTTTTGCTGAGGCTTTAGGGAAACATGGTTTAAAAATGCTTGTTTCCTCTGAGTCACTGCACAGACTTGTCCCTTCAGTACAAACATTCCCATTTGGTTTTATAACTGGGGAAGGAGGAGGTGGGAGCCAAGGCTAACTGGATCATGTTTGAAAGGAAAGGGGAAGTGAGAAAATTTAAATAGACTTTTCTATATTGGTGAGACTCACAAAGGAATTCTTATCTGGCTTTCAGAGGCATGCACAGAGCTTCATCTTTATTTATTTACTTGCCTTATTAAGAAAAAAGTTCACAGAGTAATTTTTTCCTCTTAAGCTTGCATTAAAATGCTGGAAACGTGGCAAAAGTTTTACAAAAACAATTTAAGAACAATTGGCACGTATATAACCATGTTTTAAGCTTATATTAAATGCTCCCTACTAAAGAAAAAGGAATTTTTCTTTTAATTTCCAGGCATTGTTGACTGTATTAGCCTTTAAATAACCTCCTATTAGATTTTATCCTTACAGGTTTTCTGTGACTTATGCATTTCAGATCGAAAGAATTAATTCTTTATTTTCTGCCTTTCAACAAATCATTCTACCTCATAACTTAGTGCCAGGTTTCTAATCTGTAGATTTTGGCTTGCTCATAAATAACTCGTAAAGCTATTAAGAAAGATATTACTCAATAAAGAATAGAAAAATATGATTTCTAATTTATTCATTAGTGGGAAATGTTTCCCACATTATTAAGCAATTCTCAGGTGTCAGCTAGGTGGCCTACAATTCAACTCGATTCTGACACTATCTACCTGGACACAGCATCGGATCCCACAGGTTAAGGGCTTCAGTTCTACAAGACTGTTCCCTTGCCCCCCAACTTCAGAAGCCAATCGCAAGTCCAGCTGGTCACCTGTGCTTCTGACTGACTAGAGATTGAAGGTTCCAATGACTCCCTCTGAGTAATTTGACAGAATTGTTCCTAAAACTCAGGAAAACATTTTACTTAATAGATCACCAGTTTATGATAAGAGTGTATAACTCAGGAATAGCCAGATAGAAGAAATACACAGGACAAGAAATGTGGGAAGGGACATACACTCCCTGAATCTCCAGTATTCACCAAACAAGAAGCTCTCCAAAACCCATCCTTTTCAGGCTTTTATGGGGGTTTCACTAGACAGTCATGATTGATTAAATCATTGGCCACTGGCAATTGATGAAACTTTCAGCCAGTCTTCACTTCCTGGACGTCAGGGGGTGGGACTAAAAATTCCCACCCTTTAAGCACAGGCTTGGCTCCCTTGGTGACAACCCCTCATCCCTAGGTTATCTGGGTACTTTCCGAAAGTCACCTCATTAACTTTGCGAAAAAGCCTTGAAGGTGTCACTCTCATCACTTAGGAAATTCCAATGGTTTTAGGATTTCTGGACCAAAAACAGGGAAAAAGACAACATATATATTTCTTGTTATAAATCACAATATTACAGCCAGTTACGTACCTGGGAGGTTTCCAGAAGGCTGCACTATGGCTCCCACCTCCACCTGCAGCCCACAAAGTAGGCGGGAAGTACCAGGATTAGCACCCCCACCCCCACCAGTCTACAAACAATAAGTGATAGGAATGAGTGCATTGGTATAGCCAGCTCCTTCACTTCTCAATTGGGGTAATTCCAAGGTGCCTGCTTTATACTTTTTCTGGAGTTTTCTCATTGGAATAAGCTTCAGTTGTCTACTTTGGTAATTGGTACAATAACACACCTCTTCTTCCCTATCTTCCCTTTCCTCTATCAGTTCTTTTTTCCCCTGCTGGTGTTTCATGGAAACACCATGGATTGCACCTGAATCCTGTCCTTAGAAATTACTTCCAGAGACAAAAACCACACTGACACAGATTTCTTCTTTACAATGTTGTAGTTATAATGCTCTGATGAGTCAGCTGGCTTCGTACAAATTAAAATCTCCATTCTATTACCACATCTAATTATCTTGTTGATTTTGGTTATTGTTATTACCTTATAAATATCCAAAAACACAGTAAAATTTTATATTTTAAGTTTCTAATATATGCTACCTTATTTAATCTTCACAAACAGCCCTAAGACATAGAGAAAATAGAGACTGGAAGAGGTTAAATGACTTGCCAGGAGTTACAGGGTAAGAAAGTAAGATTTCAGTGAGATGACCCAGAGGGATAGTACAGGGAGGGAGGAGGGAGGGGGGTTCAGGATGGGGAGCATGGGCACACCCGTGGCAGATTCATGTTGATGTATGGCAAAACCAATACAATAGTGTAATTAGCCTCCAATTAAAATAAATAAATTTAAAATAAAATTAAAAAAAAAAAAAAAAAGAAAGCTGAGCACTAAAGAATTGATGCTTTTGAACTGTGGTGTTGGAGAAGACTCTGAGAGTCCCTTGGACTGCAAGGAGATCAAACCAGACAATCCTCAAGGAAATCAGTCCTGAATATTCATTGGAAGGACTGATGCTGAAGCTGAAACTTCAATACTTTAGCCACCTGATCCGAAGAACTGACTCATTGGAAAAGATCCTAATGCTGGGAAAGATTGAAGGCAGGAGGAGAAGGGGACGACAGAGGATGAGATGGTTGGATGGCATCACTGACTCGATGGACATGAGTTTGAGCAAGCTCTGGGAGATGGTGAAGGACAGGAAAGCCTGGTGTGCTGCAGTCCACGGGATCACAAAGAGTTGGACACTAATGAGTAACTGAACAACAACAATAATGTTACAATAGGGAGTACAATATTATATGTAATTATATGTGTAGTACTACACATAGTACAACATAATATATATTATATATGTTAATATACATATAATATATGTATTAAATATATTAATATATAATATATTACATGCATATACTATAAATTTATGTCCTTCAACTAAAAATAAATAAATAAATAAATAAAATAAATAAATTTAAATTAAAAAAAATAACAACCTGGAGGAGAAAAAAAAAAAAAAAGAAAGTAAGATAACTAGACCTCAAACCAAAGTCTTTTAATAGCAAATCTCCAGCTTTTCCCACACCCCAGACCACTGAGTGAGGTAACGTGTGTAGTTGAGAGCTGACTTCTCTCCATTCCTGGAAAAATGACTCTACATGTATGGCCTCCTCTTTGGAGAACCAGCTCTGTATACAGATAGGAACTTTTCAACCTGTCCTTTTTATACAAGAGAATGGTCCTCACTTAACACCTCTGGAAAGGGCTTGAATGACAGAGTGTTCTGAGGAAAGACACTGTGTAAACACAGAGCACAATGGTCTGATTTTTATTGTTCCTTAGAACTTAGGAAGGCTATGGAGAGGTTAAGTATCCTGGTAGGTCAACTCTAAGGACCTTAAGTCAGGCACTGAAGGGTTTGGAAATGGGGATGAACTTGGCAGAAATAGGACATCAGGAAGCACCAGGCAGCTCCTGATTGCTCCAGCATTTTCCATTTTCTTCTCAGGAAAGCATTAGCCTCTCTTCTGTGAAGTAAAGCTAGTGTTATCAGCCTCTGTTATCAATATTTCTTGTTATATGTAGAGATTAAAGAGAAAAATTCTTGTTTTTTTAAATTGTATAGTTGATTTACAGTGTGATAATTTCTACTATACAGCAGTGATTCAGTTATACATATATATTTTTTCTTTGCCAATATGATTTATCACAGGATACTGAATATAGAAAAAATTTCTCTTCTTGATTCTTAGTCCTGTTACATACCTACTCTATTGCTGTCATCAATCCAATGAGCTCAGCTTCAAGGCAAGCAAGAAGCTTAGTCACATAGGTTTGTGAGAAAGCTGAGACATTGAAATCAGGACGGAGTCTACAAGCCTCTGAGACTCTGTGTTTCCTGTCTAAATGCCAATGTCCAAAACTACAGGATATTCCAGAACCAAACCAAGGGATGGACCCAATATCAAGGGAGTCCAAGTAGAGGTAATACTATACTTACCAGGGTAGAAGCAAAGTAGCTCAAGTCAATAGAGAATTCCTTTCAGAAGTTGGGTGAGGTATAGATCAGAGTCTGGCCTAGCCATGGATTTCACAGATTGTTAAAACTAGATTTCAGCAAGGGTATTCAATGCTAGTAGAAAAAATGGAGGCCTGTTGGAGGCCTTCAGGGAAGACTGAGGCTTGGTGGGCCAGTGACCAGATTTCCCTCCAGGCATATCAGTCAATGCATCAATGTAGCACAATGAATTCTAGAGTATAAAATGTGGTTGAGATGGGATGTAAGAGAGTGGGGTAGAAACCCTCCTAAAATACCCCATCTTGGCCTGGATTATTTCAGGAATCTCTGTGGAGATGAGCTGATGTGTTGATTATAGTGAACAAAAGAGGGGAAGGTGGACGGAAGGCAGTTGTCCTTGTGAGGACAATGAGGAATATATACTGTGGTCCCTGCCCTCAAGGAGCTGGCAATCCTGTTAGAGAGCCAAACTATGTACCCTTTTAAAGTGAAAAACAGTATCAAAGAACTCTATAAGTGAAGGACAAAAATATAACCCAACATCAAGTGATGAAATGATTAGTCTGAGCTGGAGGAACTGAGGGCAGCTTCGTGGAGAAGACAGCCCTTTAGATTGGGCAGTCGTGGAAGCAATAGCTGCAAAGTACATGATAGTTACACTAAATAGTGTTGTTTACAAGGCTTATTGATGTGAAGACCTTTGGAAAAGTAATTGACTTTGCTCACTAATGTTTTCTACAAATATAAAGAATGCTTGTTGCTCCCACCCACAGCTTCCTAAGGTATGCAGAGTGTCATTTAATATACACCTAGTCCCTCCACCATCTCCTCTCCTGAAACCCGAGGAGAACCACAATGGGATGTGGGCTCGGAGGCCTTCTTAGACTTGGCCTCAGATCACTGTTTGGAGGTGTTGTTGATTGCACAGGAAAAACTCTGAGGATGCACTCTGGAACAACTCTTTGAGGAGGAAGTGACAAGAATGCCATTGCCCTCACCCCTGGAAAGACTTGGTGCTTGGAATTTGCCAAGTGTTTCTTTAGGTTACTATGGAGACCTAGATCCCATCCGAGTTCTCCTTAGCTTTCTCATATGAGCACAATATAGAGGAGCCTTTTCACTGTCATCTGAGACATCCCCAGGCCTGGGAGGCAGCATAGGGAAATGGGAGCCCTAGGAGGAAGTGGAAACGCAGAAGCACTAAAGTACAGAGATCAAGAGCCACATTTCTGCTCAGCTGAGTGCTGCGAGGCAAATTACATAATGTCTCTATAAAGTGAGAGAGTCATTTACATCTGACATTAGGAGAATTCAGTGAAATAACTCAAGTAAACATTATTGAGCAGCTTTCACATTACAGATTTGAAATTAGACACTGAGGATATGAAGATTAAATCATTTATTCATTCACTTGTTTGTTCATTCAGAGAATGTCGACTGAGCACCTACTATTAGCCTAATGAATAAAACAAAGTCCAGCTTATGTTCTACTGAAGGACACAAGAAATAAACACACTTAACCCAATTTATCCATCTAGTCAAGGCTATGGTTTTTCCAGTGGTCATGTATGGATGTGAAAGTTGGACTATGAAGAAAGCTGAGCACCGAAGAATTGATGCTCTTGAACTGTGGTGTTGGAGAAGACTCTTGAGAGTCCCTTGGACTACAAGGAGATCCAACCAGTCCATTCCAAGGGAGATCAGCCCTGGGTATTCTTTGGAAGGAATGATGCTGAGGCTGAAACTCCAATACTTTGGCCACCTCATGTGAAGAGTTGACTCATTGGAAAAGACTCTGATGCTGGGAGGGATTGAGAGCAGGAGGAGAAGGGGACGACAGAGGATAAGATGGCTGGATGGCATCACCGACTCGATGGACGTGAGTTTGAGCGAACTCGGTGGAGATGGTGTTGGACAGGGAGGCCTGGCGTGCTGCGATTCATGGGGTCGCAAAGAGTCGGACACGACTGAGCGACTGAACTGAACTGAACTGAACTGAACCCAATTTATATGTTTACGTTTGTTGCTTTTTAGTCGGAGAAGGCAATGGCACCCCACTCCAGTACTCTTGCCTGGAAAATCCCATGGATGGAGGAGCCTGGTAGGCTGCAGTCCATGAGGTCGCTAAGAGTCCGACACAACTGAGCGACTTCACTTTGACTTTTCACTTTCATGCATTGGAGAAGGAAATGGCAACCCACTCCAGTGTTCTTGCCTGGAGAATCCCAGGGACGGGGGAGCCTGGTGGGCTGCCATCCATGGGGTCGCACAGAGTCAGACACGACTGAAGCGACGCAGCAGCAGTCGCTAAGTCATGTTAAACTCTTTGCGATCCCATGGACTGCAGCTCTCCAGGCTTCTCTCTACATGGGATTTCCCAAGCAAGAATACTGGAGTGTGTTGTTTACAGTACAATTAACCAGTGCTATCAGTTTCAGTTCAGTCGCTCAGTCGTGTCCGACTCTTGGTGACCCCATGAACTGCAGCACGCCAGGCCTCCCTGTCCATCACCAACTCCCAGAGTTTATCCAAACTCATGTCCATTGAGTCGGTGATGCCATCCAACCATCTCATCCTCTGTCGTCCCCTTCTCCTCCTGCCTTCAATCTTTCCCAACATCAGGGTCTTTTCAGCTGAGTCAGCTCTTTGCATCAGGTGGCCAAAATATTGGAGTTTCAGCTTCAACATCAGTCCTTCCAATGAACACCCAGGACTGATTTCCTTTAGGATGGACTGGTTGGAGGGAAGAAAAAAAACACAGAGCAAAGTAAAGGGGCAGAGAGTGATGGAAGGTAGGAGGAAAGTAAGTTCTACATAGATAGACCAGGGAAGAGCTCTCTGAGGAGGAAACATTTAGCAAAAGCTGGGATGAAGTAAAGCGCAAGCCAAGTGGCTATCTGGTGGAAAGCATTCCAGCAGAGGGGTGAGCAAATGTAAAGCCCTGAGGTAGGAGAAAGAGCTTTTTTAAAGAATGAAAGTTGACAGTTTTCAACAGTGGTTACGGGTGCTTAAAGTGAAGTGGAGAAAAAAATGCTGAACTAGGACTAACACATCTTGGATTCTGGTACCACTGCCATCATGAAGTATTTGTATCAAAGGCCTAACTTCACTTTTAGTCTCTACTGTCTCCATCTCTGATAAAAAGCCTTTAGCTCTCTGATTTCTCATTCTCTGAAGATGAGGTTAAGATGAGTTGTTTTCTGATCAGAACATACTGTGCACACATGAATGCTTTCTGCCCCTGGAGACTTTCTAGTATTATACTTCCTTGTCATGGGGTCAACCAGTCTTATAATCTATAGATACATTGGCCAAAACCTACTCCCTTCAACCAGGTTATAGATGTACTTGAAATTCCATAATTAAGAATTGATTCCTTGGCTTTGTCTAAGATTAAAATGTGCATGTAAGATTAAAATGTAAGATCCCTTGTTTCAATTTCCTATTGCTACTATAACAAGTTACCACAAACTTAGAGACTGAAAACTACACAACTTTATTGTCTTACACTTCTAGATAAAAAGTCAAAAATTAGTCTAGAGGCAAAAATTTCAAGAGCAAAGTAGCAGCCAAGCTACAATTCTTCTGGAGGCTTCAGGGGAGAATCCATTTCCTTGTGTTTTTCAGATTCTAGAAGATCCCTACATTCCTTGGCTCCTGGTTCCACATTACTCCAACTTCTACTTCTGTCATCATATCTCTTTCTCTGACTCTGACCCATCTGCTTCCCTCTTCTAAGGACCCTAGTGATTACACTGGACACACTCCAATTGGGAAATCTAGAATAATCTCCCCATCTCAAGATCATTAGCATCACAGCTATAAAGTCCCTTTTGTCATGTAAGATAACATACTCATAGGCTCTGGGGATTAGGACATGGACATATTTGGGGGCCATTATTCAGCATACTGCTTTCAAACTCTTACTTTGAAGCTATTTATCTGTCAGTCTCAATTATGCAAGCCCTAGCCCAGATCTTAAAATTAGCCTAAGGAAGCCTTTAAGACACCAAAATATATTCATAGAGTCCATGCAGTTTAATCATAAGAGGACTCCCTTCGGCTTCTATTCAGTTAAGTTCAATGAATAAAGATAAAGCGTTTACTGCATATTAGAATACTACTAGATGCTCTAAGGAATACCAAGAACTCTAAAAATTAGTTCCTGCCTTTTAAAAGACTTGCTATCTAGGAAGCGTAATACAAGTGCAAAAATAACTACAATACAAAGTAAAATGTGGTCACACAAGCTCATCTGTACAATATTCAGTGGGAAAGATAACATAAGGAAGAGTACTGTGAGCTGAAGATTTTAGGGGAAATGTCAAGGGAAATAAGGGGAAGGAAACAAAGATGGTACTAAGTATCCATGCCAAAGTAACTAAATAAAGTGAAGTGCTGCCATCGACATGATCACAGAAGTCAGAATGGCCACAACCGTGGTGGGGGGAGTGTGGGGGGCTGGTCTCAGACATGTGATGGCACAGTTCAAGAATTATCCTAGAATATCTAGATCAGGATACCCAGAAGGTGTTTGGAAATACGATATGCATTTGTAGCCAAAAAGAGAAGCTAGTATTGGAGATATGGATGGGAAAATTGTTTCTATAGAAATAGAAACTGACACTTTAGAAGTAGGTGAAATAAAAAATAAAGAATTTAGGAGGACCAAAAGAACTTCTAAAAGACAGGAATGAACAAAAGAAAGAGGAATAGTCAGAACAACAGGGAAATCAGACAATGAATACCACAAAAGCTAAGGAGGGTTTCAAAAGAGAAGAGAGGGTCAGCAGTTACTAATGTGAAAGCAGAGCTGGAAGAGAAGCTCACTACTAGAGAATATTCTCACCATTCAGGGGCAATAGATGAAATAAACTCAAGAGCATAGGTAGTAGTAAAATAATCAAGTTATGAATTTGACAATGTATTGTCTTTCCTTTGAATACAATGCCTTTAATAAGTTTACATAATTTAATTTTTGATACTAGTTGTGTTTAACAACAAGCTCAGATAATTTCTAAAAATGTAAATGACTGGCAATTCAAGTCAGAGGAGCCTCCTGCAGGCTGGCTTAAAAATTCACAAATTTACTCAATAAGTCATTCGTTCACACTGATCTCATCTCTGCACTTTGTTAAGATCTATGTTAGTCATTGAGAAGATAAATATAAATAAGAGACAATCTTTACACCTGACAATCTCAGATTAATGAAAGACATACTTGCAAGCAGACTCTAGAAATAAGTATAATGCGGGCTATAATGGAAACATGCACCGATCTGATAAAAGTACAGGAGAGAGAATAATCAATCCTGCTGTACTGAAAAAAAAAAAAAATCCACACTCTTTAGCAGGAATTATGAAGACCTGTGTGAGCTGGTCCCTCCATATCTCAGTTCCTGTAACACTCTCTTTTACTACCAGATAATAGTAAAATATGGTGATTAGGGCTCTGGCTATGCAGTCAATAGACCTACGTTCAAATATACTTCTGCTGCTTATCAGTATTCAGTAACTAAGTAATCTTCGTCTGTAAAATGGGACTAATAATACCTATCTCAGAGGTTGTTGTGAAGATTAGTGGAGATAATGTCTACAAAACATTTAGCAAATACTCAATATCCACCATACAATGCGTTGTATCATGTTATTATTTTATTGGTCCCCCACTGTGTTCAAATGAAAATGAAGTGCTTATAGTTCTCTGAGCACAAAATGCTTTTCTAGGGTCTGTCTGTGCCTTTGCCAGGTGAATTCCTGCTCATTCTTTAAAATTTAATGCAAACATCTGGTCTCCTCTGTTAAGTTAGTCATTCTCTCCTTGTGTCATCACCAAGTAAATATTTCATTATGGCACCAGTCACAGGATAGCTTTGAATTGAGGATCCCTTGAGGGCGGGGACCATGTTTTGTTCCTTCTAGTCTCCCTGGTTCCTGACACAAAGTGGACACAAGATAGATGTTCAAATACTGAGCATATTAAATAGGAAAAGACAAAAATTTAAGTGAAAGAAAGATGTAAGATTCTGGAGACTTCAAGATTTTTCAATGTTATTGCCATTTATCAGTAATTGGGAGTTAATTTGGAATAATCCTAATTAGAGAAAATGTATAAATACAAAAAGATTTTCTGCAATGTTATTTACAATGTCACAAACCATAATAAAGAAGTTAAACATCTAATTATAGATATATGATTTACATTGAAAATATAACTACATGACAAATATCATGCAATTATTAAATATGATGGGTAAAAAAAATCATGCCAATGATATAAATATATGTGATAAAAGAAGAATGCAAAATTAAAATTATTTTCTAAATGCACACAAACACCCAAGTATATGAACATACACACATAGAAAAAGGACTGAAGAGAAATACACCAAACTGCCCAAAAGATGCCTGTGTTAGGGAGAGCTGTTCAGCGGTTTATTTCCTTTATTGGGGAAGGGACCACCTCAAAATTTATCTTCTACATTTCTATAAATAATGTGTTACTTTTATGAAATTTTTAAAATCATAATGTACCTTTCAGCATGGACCCCTGCATTTCCCTAGTAATGTTCAGCAGCCAGGAGGCAAGCTCAGAGGAACCTGATGGTTGGGCTTGCTCAGAAGTGAAGCAACTGGGGATCCTAATTAAAGTGTTGTGGACTTGACTCACAACAATGTCCAATCTGGTTAAGGATGCATATAAAAACCAGAAAAGGATCATGGTATGAGAAAATGCAGTCAGAGAGGACAATTTTAAAGCTTTATATCTGAGAAATAAAGCCATTCTGAAAGCAAGCTGAAATAAACAGATAGCTTGTTTGGTATTATTTTAAGACTATTTTAATAAACTAATTCATCTGGTTAGAAGCAGTTAGTTGAAGGAGAAAAGTAAACCAGGATGGCTGGTCCAAACTGCTGGATACAGATTCTGCAGCAATGAGAAATAAGAGCTGACTCTACAGGGGTGGCAAGCACCAAGACCCAGAAAGAACTGCGAACCCACAGGGACCCTGGGTAGGGGCAACTGTTGTATTGTCATGAATGGGCATCAAAGATACCATTGCATTATTGTGTGGTATAAATTATAGCAACTTGCACTTGATACGATGATTCCTATACAGGAACCAAATACATTATAAAATGTCAAAATCAATGAAAAAATGTAACTAAAACACTTTGTAACATGTAAAATGCTACACAATTGGTCAATTATTATTTTTAATACCCTTAGCATATGAAGATAATGATACATACAATGCATTTTAACTGCATCTATCCAAGTCAATTAATTTTTTAATTGGCACTTAAAAGTATAATCTTCATTTATCTGAAAATTTTATTTCTGTAGAATGCTTCATTTCTAATACTGCTGAATAAAAAAGACATTATTGTCCTACTGGGATGATGTGTCATAACTTAGAACAAATGAGTTATTCATATTCTTTACAGAGCAAATTTTAAGAGAGTGAACATAATAGCTCAAGGCATCGGGGGAGGGGATGCCACAGATGTGGAAAGAAGGAGCAGAAAGAGGCAGTATGGTTGTCTAAAATAAACTTTCCTTACTCCTCACTTTTGCTAAGTGTTGGCCAATGACTGGCCATCAGGCTGCAAGCCAAATTCCAAAGGACAAGTAAATAAACAGTTAATGCAAGTTATCCTGCAAATTTGCACATGCCCACCCACACAAGCACTAAATTAAACTTTCCCCAACTGAAATCAGGCTGCAGGCAAATAAGAATTGTTACCTATTCTTTCCTCATTAGGTATCCTTACTGTGACTTTGGCTCTGGGAAGCATTTTTGTTATCAAGCAAGCATATAGTTAATTTAAGCCCTTTTCCTTAAGTGAGGTTCCTTCTTGAATATGACAGCTTCTTGAAAAGGACAACTATAGTTGCTGTCCTTGGGGAGAAGCTACAGTGATGTGGTCAGACTTGTAGGAAAAAAACAAGCCCACGTTCTCTGAAATGTTTTAACTTTGACCAGCTCAAACTGGATTTTATTGCTGCTTGATTTCCAGAGGGCCATGTGCCCAGCTGCCCAGGGGAATAGACAGTGTTCAGAATGAATATTGAAATCCCGAGTCATTATTTGCTCTGGGGGACTGCCAAAGCTGCCTTCTGCCTGGATTTCAGGGGAGCAGAATAAGGGGTTCCTATTTTTAAAAGACCCAGAGTAAAAGAATTCTCCACAATCCTTTCCAACAAGAACAAAGTGAAGCCACTGCAAAATGGTGATGAATCAAAATAATATGCACGATGAGGAACAGCGTTGTTCAACTGGGACTAAAATGTTGGTGGTGGAACCTGCCAATCATTCTTCTCTCACCTCCCCTGCCTAAGACTTGTATTCAGATTAAATTAGTGAAAAATAATGTCAAGGGCAGTTTGGAAAGGGGACAGGGAATCAGCCTTTCCAACAACCTCCAACCCCTGTCTGAGTAGCTTGAGTAGAAGCGTAGCTGACTGGTGATGTGCAAAGCACATGCCTGTTTTAAAGCTCTCAGCATCTGAGCTGGTGCCCTTTGAATGATTAATTTATCATAGGCTGAGGCAGCGGGGCATCTGATTGGAAGAATGGGCTAAGGCTTCCCTAGAAAATTTTCTGAAGGCCAGCAGTTATAAAGGTCATCCTGCTACCTTGGGAGGTAATTTCATGGGCTGGTGGTGATTCTGCCTTGGGTAATGAAAGACAAAGTTCAGACCAATCATGATATTTAGGACCCCCCACTATGGAGTGATGAAGGAGAATAATTCTGTTGAATTCTCATTACTTTGAAGGAACAAGGCAAAAAAAAAAACAAAACCCTGATTTTCCTTATGGAGGTAAAGTGCCTGTCATTTGAGGTAAATGGTCCTCAACTGAAATGGGTCCCAAACTCCTATTAGGAATAAATATCCCTTTTTCCTTTCAGGAGGTAGCATTTCATTAATTATAAAAGAACATCATAAAACATTTTTAATTCCAGTCTCCTTAATTATAGGCAGAGTCTTCACCATCTGAACCACCAAGGAAGCCTCAAACTAAGCCCCCTTATACAACCACCTATATGCAGGACAAGAAGCAACAGTTAGAACTGGACATGGAACAATGGATTGGTTCAAAATTTGGAAAGAAGTACATCAAGGATGTATATTGTCACCCTGCTTATTTAACATATGAAGAGTACATCATGTGAAATGCCAGGCTGGATGACTCGCAAGCTGGAATCGAGATTACTGGGAGAAATATCAACAACCTCAGATAAGCAGATAATACCACTCTAATGGCAGAAAGCAAAGAAGAACTAAAGAGCCTCTTGATGAGGGCAAAAGAGGAGAGTGGAAAAGCTGGCTTAAAATTCAACACTCAAAAAGCTAAATCCATGACATCCAATCCCATTACTTCATGGCAAATAGAAGAGAAAAAAGTGGAAGTAGTGACAGATTTTATTTTCTTGGGCTCCAAGATCACCGTGGATGGTCAATGCAGCCACAAAATTAAAAGACACTTGTTCCCTGGAATAAAAACTATGACAAACCTAGACAGCATATTAAAAAACAGAGACAGGATTTTGCTGACAAAGGTCCATATAGTCAAAGCTACAGTTTTTCTATTAGTCATGTATAGATGTAAGAGTTGGACCATAAGGAAGGTTGAGTGCTAAAGAATTGATGCTTTTGGTGTTGGAGAAGACTCTTGAGAGTCCCTTGGACAGCAAGGAGATCAAACCAGCAAACCTAAAAGAAATCAACCCTGAATATTCATGGAAGGACTGATGCTGAAGCTGAAGCTCCAGTACTTTGGCCACCTAATGCAAACAGCTGACTCGTGTGAAAAGACTGTGATGCTAGGAAAGATTGAAGGCAGGAGGAGAAGGAGGCTATAGAGGATGAGATGATTGGATGGCATCATCGACTTAAAGGACATGAGTTTGAGCAAACTCCAGGAGATAGTGAAGGACAGGGAAGCCTGGCATGCTGCAGTCCATGGGGTCACAAAGTGTTGGGTAGAACTGAGCGACTGACAAAAACAACAGTCCAAACTCCCTGCCCTTGAACTCTACATCATTAAGTTATGGGTCCCTGTTTGGATGAGACCAGATTGGAATGCTGGGTCAGAGTTCACCATTCACCGTGGATAAAAGATGAGATCTCTGATTTGAGTGAAAGCCAACTCTGGAGTGTTCTGTAACCATAGTAACTAAATCAGAAGCATGTATTAATGATAAGCAAAAACAATTGGCAGTTTGCCTAGGCATCACTTAGAAACATTAGCTTCCTAAGGTGAGGACTGTGAACAAAGAATCTACAAAATGATGATTCTTCAACAGGCACCCGGTTCAGCATCACTCGTTTATTCTCCCTGAAGAACCCACTTCAGGCGCCTGAGGCAGTGGCGAGGGCTGCACCAGGGGTTGTAGATATAGAAGCATCACTTCAGAACAGGGAGTAGAACCCATTCCTGGGCTTATTTCTGAGATTCTTATCAACTATATCGCAATTACAGATTTACAACTCCCTAATATGGTCTTGATTGTAATCCAGCTGCACAAGTCCATGGAAATGTTGTAATTCCCACTGTATGTAACATCAGGCTAGGCTCAGATCCCTGTAAGGACAAAGAATTGTCTTCCCACTGAACGTATAGGGTTTCAAAGACCTTACAGTGGAAGTTTACACGGCCCCAATCGGATCAGGACAGCAAGACATGCAGAACAGGACAGAATCTTTAGCTTTGGAAGACCTGAGTCCAAGTCTAAGTCCATTCACTTATTCCTGCATAACTGAGCCTGAGACAGGCTCAGTCACTCCTCCTCTCAAATGGAAATAGTTTCCATCTTGGTGAGTTCATAGGATTAAATGAGATACAGAAATAGCAACTCACTCCAGTACTCTTGCCTAGAAAATCCCATGGACAGAGGAGCCTGGTAGGCTACAGTCCATGGGGTCTCGAAGAGTCCAACACGGCTGAACAACTTCACTTTCACTTTTCACTGTCATACATTGGAGAAGGAAATGGCAACCCACTCCACTGTTCTTGCCTAGAGAATCCCAGGGACAGGGGAGCCTGGTGGACTGCTGTCTATGGGGTCACACAGAATCGGACATGACCGAAGCAACTTAGCAGCAGCAGCAGCATCACAGGTACTTGTCTTGTTCCATCTGAAATAATCACTTTCCACCTCATTAGAATTGACTCAAATGGGCTCCTTCTTATAGCTGAGTAATATTCCATTGTGTATGTGTACCACAACTTCCTTATCCATTCATTGGCCGATGGACAGTTCTAATGAGGTGGATGTACCTAAAGCCATTATACAGAGTGAAGTAAGTCAGCATGAGAAAGACAAATATCACATATTAATGCATATATATGGAATCTAGAAAGATAGTACCGACAATTCTATGTTCAGGGCAGCAAAGGAAACACAGACATAAAGAACAGACTTTTGGACAGAATGGGAGGAGACAGTGGGATGATTTGAGGGAAAAGCATTGAAATATATATATATATATTACCATATGTAAAATAGATAGCCAGTGGGAGTTTGATGTATGACACAGGGAACCCAAAGCTGGTGCTCTGTGACAACCTAGAGGGATGGGTTGGCGAGGGAGTTGGGAGGGGTGTTCAGGAGGGTTTCCAGTAGTCATGTATGGATGTGAGAGTTGAACTGTGAAGAAAGCTGAGCACCGAAGAATTGATGCTTTTGAACTGTGGTGTTGGAGAAGACTCTTGAGAGTCCCTTGGACTGCAAGGAGATCCAACCAGTCCATCCTAAAGGAAATCAGTCTTGGGTGTTCTTTGGAAGGAATGATGCTAAAGCTGAAACTCCAGTACTTTGGCCACCTCATGCAAAGAGTTGACTCATTGGAAAAGACTGATGCTGGGAGGGATTGGGGGCAGGAGGAAAAGGGGACAACAGAGGATGAGATGGCTGGATGGCATCACTGACTCAATGGACATGGGTTTGGGTGAACTCCGGGAGTTGGTAATGGACAGGGAGGCCTGGTGTGCTGCAATTCATGGGGTCACAAAGAGTCGGACACGACTGAGTGACTGAACTGAACTGAACTGAACTGAACTCAGGAGGGAGGGGACACATGTATGCCTATGGCCAATTCATGTTGATGTATGGCAGAGGCCATCACAATATTGTAAAGTAATTATCCTCCAATTAATATAAGTAAAAATTTTTTTAAGAGAAACCACTTTCTTCTGTGTCCTCATAGCCCATTTTATTTATATCTCTTAAAAGGCATCCTACAGTTTCACTCTTAATACTTTTATATAAGCCTAACTCATTAAATTATGAGCTCTTTAAAGGTAGGAATTTCTTTGAATTAATTTCTTTCTATCTCTAATCTTGAACCTAGTTCATTTATATGAATTACCACATTTATGTGATTTGCATTATGACTTCAATAAACACAGGCTTCACTTGTAGCTCCGTTGGTAAAGAATCTGCCTGCAATGCAGGAGACCCTGGTTCAATCGCTGGGCTGGGAAGATCCACTGGAGGAGGGAAAGGCTACCCACTCCAGTATTCTGGCTTGGAGAATTCCATGGACTGTATAGTCCATGGGGTCTCAAAGAGTTGGACACAACTGAGTGGCTTTCACTTTCACTAAACACATGTTCAGCTGAATTTAATTCAATTAAGTTCAGCTGAACAGAACTTGCTCTCCTATTTGCTCCTCACCTACTATTTCAACTGGGAGTATCTGCACTGGGCAATAGGCAGCACTGGGAAGCTTGAGCAATGGGGAATCTGGAGTGGATTCCAATCAGAGTTTGGGGAGGAATTGAAGCAACAAACCATAGCATTGGAGGAGCTGTGTCTGCCATGACTTTCTGTTTAGGCTGAGGAAGTAGAGTCAAATTCAAACATTGGAGCCATGCTTATGGTGCCACTACAACTCTTCTTACCTGACGGGGGTGACCCTTTCCATAGTTCCACTTTCCCCTAATTTGTTTCTCAACTCCTGGACCCAGGATGTTTTCTCTGAGAAAAACTGTATCCATTGAAGAAGAGGAGAAAGGTTGGAAATGACTTTGGGGGAGATAAGTAAATTTGTATTGTCCTCTTAATACTTATTTTTGCATTATGAATTTTTACAGATGGTATATGCCCTTTATCTTTCACTGGTGAATCACTGAGATTTTATTTTGGAAGGAGTATTTGTAAACTTCAAAAGGCTTTACAGAGTTAAGTTTCTGTTATAGGAATAAAAATGTAGCATGGCTTCAGTTGTCTCTGTTCTACCACTTTTAACTTAACGAATTTGTAAACTTGGGTGCAGGTCCTGGAGCCAACTCCTGGGTGCAGCTGTCAGGAATGTCATAGCTGAGTCAGGGTGTTCTGTGGGGCCATCCTCCCATCCCTAGGATCTCCTCTCCGCTGACTGGGCCACCCATTAGTTGGATCTTTGCCTACCTCATAACAGTTATGCTCTCACACACAGGACAAATCAAAATCAAGTTCCCCTGGGTGTTTCTAGGGGTTAGACATTCTTGACTTTGCAATCATGTGGTACTTGATTATCTTGCATGAGCATTGCTTTTGTGGCCAGCATCACTTCAGGAAGTACAGAGCACACTGGTTAAAAGTGAGTCTTGGAGTGTTTCCAGTTTGTTCTAAAAGGGAAGTTGATGCTTTAGTAATATCTGGCATTCTAAACTTTGCAATACAAGAAATTCACTCTTTCAAAAACAGGGATTTAATAATTGCAAACACTTCTATAGTACTTGCTTTGTGCCATTCTAAATTATTTCTGTCATACATAGTTAGTTAATTCCTACTATGCAGGTAACCTATACGCAGGTCAGGAAGCAACAGTTAGAACTGGACATGGAACAACAGACTGGTTCCAAATAGGAAAAGGAGAACGTCAAGGCTGTATATTGTCACCCTGTTTATTTAACTTCTATGCAGAGTACATCATGAGAAATGCTGGGCTGGAAGAAGCACAAGCTGGAGTCAAGATTGCCAGGAGAAATATCAATAGCCTCAGATATGCAGATGACACCACCCTTATGGCAGAAACTGAAGAGGAACTAAAAATCCTCTTGATGAAAGTGAAAGAGGAGAGTGAAAAAGTTGGCTTAAAGCTCAACATTCAGAAAATGAAGATCATGGCATCCAGTCCCATCACTTCATGGGAAATAGATGGGGAAACAGTGGAAACAGTATCAGACTTTATTTTTTTGGGCTCCAAAATCACTGCAGATGGTGATTGCAACCATAAAATTAAAAGACGCTTACTCCTTGGAAGGAAAGTTATGACCAACCTAGATAGCATATTCAAAAGCAGAGACATTACTTTGCCAACAAAGGTCTATCTAGTCAAGGCTATGGTTTTTCCTGTGGTCATGTATGGATGTGAGAGTTGGACTGTTAAGAAAGCTGAGCACCAAAGAATTGATGATTTTTAACTGTGGTGTTGGAGAAGACTCTTGAGAGTCCCTTGGACTGCAAGGAGATCCAACCAGTCCATTCTAAAGGAGATCAGCCCTGGGTGTTCTTTGGAAGGACTGATGCTAAAGCTGAAACTCCAGTACTTTGGCCACCTCATGAGAAGAACTGACTCATTGGAAAAGACTGATGCTGGGAGGGATTGGGGCAGGAAGAAAATGGGATGACAGAGGATGAGATGGCTGGATGGCATCACCAACTCGATGGACATGAGTTTGAATGAACTCCGGGAGTTGGTGATGGACAGGGAGGCCTGGCGTGCTGCAATTCATGGGGTCACAAAGAGTCGGACATGACTGAGCGACTGAACTGAACTGAAGGACCCTGTGAGGTAGTATTTTAAGTAACTCAATTTTATCCATAATGAGTCTGGGGCCCAGAGAAATAAATGACTTCCAAGGTTATATAGTTATGCAGTAGTAGTGGTAGCATCTGAACCCAGATGGAAAGTTTCCTGACTCTTATTTACAAGTTCACTGAAAAGGGATATAGAAAAACAAAAGACACAAATCCAAAAATTTCATTATAGCTAGTAATTTCAAGATTTCCCCTCAAGATGCCAAATTTTGTCACCTAAATTTTTTTTCTCAACATCCTTTTGGTGATGATTAGTAATCAAATGGCAAAATGAAATAATTAAAAAAAAATTCTTCCCCTCTCCCTTTCTTCTTTACTCCTTACCATATTTATTTACTGAGTCCTAATATTTACTAGGAATTGATGACATGGTGGAATATGAGCGTAAATAAATTATGTCCACAAATAATTCACAACCTATGGGGGGGGGTGAGGAACATAAATATCAATTGTAGGTCAATGTATTAGATTTGAAATATAAAGAAAATTGTTCTTTGCAGGAGCCCTAAGGAAGCATGGTTAATTCTGCCTGGTCTTCCAGGAAACAGAGAAGGAGAAGAAACAAGGATTTGGGAAAAGTTCATAAGTAGATACAGATTAACTCACTATCATTTTAAGTCCTTTCAATTCAGTGGGTGTTTACACAGAATCTACTATGAACCTAGCATTATTGCTGTTGTTTAGTCGCTCAGTTGTGTCTGACTTTTTGCAACCCTATGGACTGCAGCATTCCAGACTTCCCTGTCCTTCACCATCTCCCAGAGTTTGCTCAAACTCATGTCCATTGAGTCAGTGATGCCATCCAACCATCTCATCCTCTGTCATCCCCTTCTCCTCCTGCCTTCAATCTTCCCAACTATCAGAGTCTTATCCAATGAGTTGACACTTCGCATCAGATGGCCACAGTATTGGAGCTTCAGCTTCAGCATCGGTCTTTCCAGTGAATATTCCTTGAGGATTGACTGGTTTGATCTCCTTGCAGTTCAAGGGACTCTCAAGAGTCTTCTCTTACACCATAGTTCAAAGGCATAGTTCTTCGACATTCAGCCTTCTTTATGGTCCAGCTCTCACATCCATACATGACTACTGGAAAACCATAGATTTGACTATACGGATCTTTGTCAGCAAAGTAATGTCTCTGCTTTTTAATATGCTGTCTAGGTTGGTCATAGCTTTTCTTCCAAGGAACAAGTGCCTTTTAATTTGATGGCTGCAGTCACCATCTGCAGTGATTTTGGAACCCAAGAAAATAAAGTCTGACACCATTTCCATTGTTTCCCCATCTATTTGCCATGAAGTGATGGGACAAGTTGCCATGATCTTCATTTTGTGAATGTTGAGTTTTAAGCCAGCTTTTCCACTTTCCTTTTTACCTTCATCAAGAGGATCTGTAGCTCCTCTTCACTTTCTACCATTAGGGTGGTGTCACCTGCCTAACTGAGGTTGATATTTCTCCTGGCAATCTTGATTCCTGGTTGTGCTTCATCCAGCCCAGCATTTTGCATGATGTACTGTGCATAGAAGTTAAATAAGCAGTGTTATGTACTCCTTTCCCAATTTTGAACCAGCTCATTGTTCCATGTCCAGTTCTAATTGTTGCTTTTTGACCTGCATACAGGCTTCACAAGAGGCAGGTAAGGTGGTCTGGTATTCCCATCTCTTGAAGAATTTTCTACAGTTTGTTGTTATCCACACAGTCAAAGGCTTTAGCATAGTTAATGAGCATCACAAGTAGATATTCTTCTGGAATTCTCTTGGTTTTTCTATGATCCAACGGATGTTGGCAATTTGATCTGTGGTTCTTCTGCCTTTTCTAAAACCAGCTTGAACATCTGGAAATTCTCGGTTTATGTACTACTGAAGCCTAGCTTGGAGAATTTTGAACATTACTTTGCTAGCATGTGAAAGTGCAATTGTACAGTAGTTTGAACATTCTTTAGCATTGCCTTTCTTTGGGATTGGAGTAAAAACCAACTTTTACAGTCCTGTGGCCAATGTTGGGTTTTCCAAATTTGATAGCGTATTGAGTGTAGTACTTTAACAGCATCATCTTTTTGGATTTGAAATAGCTCAGCTGGAATTCCATCACCTTCACTAGCTTCATTCTAATGATGCTTCCTAAGGCCCACTTGACTTCACACTCCAGAATGTCTGGCTCTAGGTGAGTGATCACACCATCATAATTATCTGGGCCATGAAGATCTTTTTTTTAATAGTTCTGTGTTTTCTTGCCACCTCATCTTAATATCTTCTGCTTCTGTTAGGTCCATACCATTTCTGTCCTTTGTTTTGCCCATCTTTGCATGATATGTTCCCTTGGTATCTCTAATTTTCTTGAAGAGACCTCTAGTCTTTCCCATTCTCTTGTTTTTCTCTATTTTTTGCATTGTTCCCTTAGGGAGGCTTTCTTATCTCTCCTTACTATTCTTTGGAACTCTACATTCAGATGAATATATCTGTCCTTTTTATTTTTACCTTTTGCTTCTCTTTTTTTCTCAGCTATTTGTAAGATCTCCTTAGTCAACCATTTTGCCTTTTTGCATTTTTTTCCCCTTGGGATGGTTTTAATCACCACTTCCTGTATAATGCTACAAACCTCCATCCATAGTTCTTCAGGCACTCTTTCTGTCAGATCTAACCCCTTGAATCTATTTGTCACTTTCACTGGGATTTGATTTAGGTCATACCTGATGGCCTGGTGGTTTTCCCTACATTCTTCAATTTAAGTCTGAATTTGGCAATAAGGAATTTATGATCTGACCCACAGTCAGCTCCTGGTCTTGTTTTTGCTGACTGTATAGAGCTTCTCCATCTTCAGCTGCAAAGAATATAATCAATCTGACTTCGGTACTGACCGTCTGGTGACGTCCATGTGTAGAGTCATCTCTTGTGTTGTTGGAAGAGGGTGTTTGCTATGACCAGTGTGTTCTCTTGGCAAAACCCAGGTAGCCTTTGCCCTGCTTCATTTTTTACTCCAAGGCCAAACTTGCCTGTTACTCCAGATATCTCTTGACTTCCTACTTTTGCATTCCAGTCCCCTATGATGAAAAGGACATTATTTTTTGGTGTTAGTTGTGGAAGGTCTTGTAGATATTATATTGGGGTGAAAAAATATGTAGGATAGTATGACAAGGTCCTTACCTCAAGAACTGTACAATCGTATTGAGGGGATAAAAATTGCAAAGTCGTCCTTCAGTATCTGCAGGAATTGGTTCTAGGACTCCCCTTGAACACCAAAATCCACAGAAGCCCAAGTCCCTTATGTAAAACAGCATAGTACCATCTGCATTTTGTATCTCTAATTTTTGATCTGCAATTGGTTAAATTCAGGGATACAGAATTCACCAATAGGAAAGATATATTATATACATAAAATTATCAGAAGTCTGTGATAAAGTGCCAAATACATCATGTAAATAAAAAATGCAATAGAAGATAAGAGAAGGGGGTTAGGAGTATGGAATTAGGCAGTCACAAAGAATTCCATGGAAATAGGACCATACTATATGTGTTCTTTGTCCAAACCTTGTTATGAAAAGTGAAAGTGTTAATCACTAAATTGTGTCTGTCTCTTTGCAACCCCATGGACTGTAGCCCACCAGGCTTCTCTGTCCATGGTATTTCCCAGGCAAGAATACTGGAGTGGCTGCCATTCCCTTTTCTAGGGGATCTTCCCGACTCAGGGATCTAATCTGGGTCTTCTGCATTGCAGGATAATTTTTACCACCTGAGACACCAGGGAAGTCCCAACTGGAAAAAAAAAAAAGAAATTGTAGTTTAGGGAAAATAATTTACCTATCCTTATTTCCATAAACTATAACTTCTCCTTTTCATTTTGTTACATTTATTTTTATAAGCTTATTTAACTCCTTTTTAAAAAAATTTTTTTAAAGTAAGTAATCAATTTTAATTGGAGGATAATTATTTTACAATATTGTGGTGGTTTCTGCCATACATTGACATGAATCAGCCACAGGAATACAGGTGTACCCCATCCAGAACACCCCCACCTCCCTCCCCACCCCATCTCTCTGGGTTGTCCCAGAGCATCGGCTTTGAATGCCCTGCTTCATGCATTGAACTTGTACTGGTCGTCTATTTTACATATGGTAATATACGTGTTTCAATGCTATTCTCTCCAATCATCCCACCCTCGCCTTCTCCCACAGAGTCCAAGTTTATTCTTTACATCTGTGTCTCTTTTGCTGCCTTGCATATAGGATCATCGTTAACATCTTTCTAAATTCAATATATATGTGTCAAGATTCAGTATTGGTGTTTCTTTTTCTGACTTACTTCACTATATATAATAGACTCCAGTCTCATCCACCTCATTAGAACTGGCTCAAATGCATTCCTTTATATAACTGAGTAATATTCCACTGTGTATATGTTCCACAGACTTCCTTATCCATTCATCTGCCAATGGACATCTAGGTTGCTTCCATGTCCTAGCTATTGTAAACAGTGCTGCAATAAACATCCGGGTGCATGTATCTATTTCAATTCTGGTTTCCTCGATTTGTATGCCCAACAGTCCAGTTTGTATGCCCAGGATTGCTGGGTTGTATGGCAGTTCTATTCCAAGATTTTTAAGGAATCTCCACACTGTTCTCCATAGTGGCTGTACCAGTTTGCATTCCCACCAACGGATAAGAAAGGAAAAGAGAAAGAGGGAGAGAAGGAAGAAGAAAAGCAAAAGTATCTCCATTAGCTTTTGACTCTTATGATGCTCTGAGCCATGTAGTCCGAGAGCATGTTATTATGTAAACACTATAGTAAAGCAAAGTGAATAAGAACCTAATCTTAAGAGCTTAACTTCAGGGGTTCAGCTCTCAACTCTGCCACTTACAGGTGTGTCATCTTGGACAAGTTATTTTGTCTTGAAAAAGTCTTGAAGAGAGAAATGGAAACATTTTCTATATTTAAATTTTGCAAGTTTTGTGTATTTTGATTATCTGTGCCCTTTATTTCATAAACCACATATTGAGGCTCAGTTTCTTTATATATAAAGTGTAAATAGTAATAGTACTTTCCTCAACAGGTATATTGGGAAGATTAACTGAGTTAATTACATTAATGAGCTTAGAGCAGCCTCTACACAAAGGTAGTATTCAGTAGTCAGTCAACAATTATTTCCTGAACATTTACTATATTACAAGAATTGAGCTACATATTGGGAATATGTAAATAAACAATTTCAGAGAAGGCAATGGCAACCCACTCCAGTATTCTTGCCTGGAAAATCCATGGATGGAGGAGCCTGGTAGGCTGCAGTCCATGGGGTCGCTAGGAGTCGGACATGACTGAGTGACTTCACTTTCACTTTTCACTTTCATACATTGGAGAAGGAAATGGCAACCCACTCCAGTGCTCTTGCCTGGAGAATCCCAGGGACAGGGGAGCCTGGTGGGCTGCTGTCTGTGGGGTCGCACAGAGTCGGATATGACTGAAGCGACTGAGCAGCAGCAGCAGCAAATAAACAATTTACAGTCCTGTACTCAAGGATTTCACAATCTAATGGTAGGAACACTAAACAAACAACTTTTATTTTAAAGAAGCCATTTATTCAGCTGAAAAGTACATAATAGTTAACATTTAGAATGTTTGCAACATGTAATATTTTAGATTTTGTGGTAACAAAGACACATATAAAAGCAACCAAAGTCAGAATTTTAATTCATTTACTTCCTTGCATCATAATCATGCATATAAGATATTAATTATAAGTAGTTTATGAAATACTGGATATATTTCCAAAAAGTCAGAAAATACAGTGGAAGAAAAAATATGGTTAAAGATAGAAATGAGAAAATAAAATAACCTAGAATAATCAAGAAATATGCAGGCAACATATAAAAATACTTTTCAACATTGAGAGGTGATTCAATATTCTAATGCTAATTATTTCTAAATTAACCTATAAATTCAACTTAATATTAATAAACCTCAAACTGTAACTTTTAAAATCATGACAATTTATTTTTAAATGTATATTAAAAATTATAATGTTCTCCAAGAATAGGTAGGGAATTATAAAAAGTAATATGGGATTGGGGACACACTCCACCCAGATAACAACTTTATTATAATACTATAATATTTTACATAGTTTGGTACTGGACACAGACCAATCAGTAGAACAGACAACAATCCAGAAATATACCCAAAAGTATACCCAGAAGAAAAATATTATAGATCAAGGTCCTGCTTCAACATGTGATGGTTGAAAGATAGAATTAATATCCTTTTTTTAGTATTTGAATTGTTTAGCTGAGTTTGTGCATTTTTCATAGCAAGTACACAATTCTTAGAGAATTTATTTATATGTATAACACATATAGACATATATACATAAATAAATGTTATATAATATATTAATATGAGTGCATGTGTGCTAAGTCGCTTCAGTTGTGTCCGATTCTTTGCGACTTAATGGACTGTAGCCCACCAGGCTCCTCTGTTCATGGGGTTTTCCAGGCAAGAATACTGGAGTAGATTGCCATGCTCTCCTCCAGGGGATCTCCCCAACCCAGAGATTGAATTAGCATCTCTTACATGTCCTGCATTGGCAGGCGGGTTTTTTACCACTAGCACCACCTGGGAAGTCCCAATATATTAATATATACACGTATAAAAATTAAATAGATTATGTATATATGCATGTATTTGTGTAGCTGCACATATATATGCATATACACATACATAAGTGAGTGTAAAGGAAAGATAAATAAATAAAAGATAAATAAATAAATTAAACATTTATTAAATATGTCATAAAGAGATAATTTTAATAGAGCTTGAAATTTGCTAAATTAGCAGCATGCACAAGCATATCTTTATATTTTCCTTTTGCTGATGTGGCATAAAATGCATTACCTTTTTACCAGTCAAAATTGAGCTTATGCTCAATGCAAACCTCTGGATTTTGTATAAGAAGTATTTCTTATTCAAGTCTTTTCCTTCCAGTATTATGCAATCAAAAATTTTATATACATATATATTTTTGTATCACATTTTATCTGCTTTAAGCCTATAATTTCAACTCATTAGGAATGGTTTAAATCTCAGTGCCACCCTGCCCTAATTCTCCCTTCTAAGTTTGTGTTATCTGTAGATTTGACAAGTATGCCTGCTACATCATCAGTAGGTTTGTGGAACAGAACAGTCATGGACAGAATCCCACAGCACCATGAAATACTTCCTTTCATATTAATACCTAGTTAATCATCTTCTTGATATACAACCAACTGTAAATTTTAGCTACTGTGTTATCATCATTCAGTTAATGTTTTTCAGTTTGCTCACCAGAGTATTTTATTTATTTTTTTTAATTTAATTTTATTTTTTAACTTTACAATATTGTATTGGTTTTGCCATATATCGAAATGAACCCACCACAGGTATACATGTGTCCCCCATCCTGAACCCTCCTCCCTCCTCCCTCCCCATACCCTCCCTCTGGGTCGTCCCAGTGCACCAGCCCCAAGCATCCTGTATCCTGCATCGAACCTGGACTGGCGACTCATTTCATATACGATATTACACATATTTCAATGCCATTCTCCCAAATCATCCCACCCTCTCCCTCTCCCACAGAGTCCAAAAGACTGTTCTATACATCAGTGTCTCTTTTGCTGTCTCGTACACAGGGTTATTGTTATCATCTTTCTAAATTCCATATATATGCGTTAGTATACTGTATAGGTGTTTTTCTTTCTGGGTTACTTCACTCTGTATAATAGGCTCCAGTTTCATCCACCTCATTAGAACTGATTCAAATGTATTCTTTTTAATGGTTGAGTAATACTCCATTGTGTATATGTACCACTGCTTTCTTATCCATTCATTTGCTGATGGACATCTAGGTTGCTTCCATGTCCTGGCTATTATAAACAGTGCTATGATGAACATTGGGGTACACATGTCTCTTTCAATTCTGATTTCCTCAGTGTGTATGCCCAGCAGTGGGATTGCTGGATCATAAGGCAGTTCTATTTCCAGTTTTTGAAGGAATCTCCACACTGCTCTCCATAGTGGCTGTACTAGTTTGCATTCCCACCAACAGTGTAAGAGGGTTCCCTTTTCTCCACACCCTCTCCAGCATTTATTGCTTGTAGACTTTTGGGTCGCAGCCATTCTGACTGGTGTGAAATGGTATGTTACAGTGGTTTTGATTTGCATTTGACGGGCGCGCCAAAGCGCAGGCAGCTGTGACAGGTGCGCCAAGCATGGCCGAGAGGAGCCACCCCATGTCCGATGTCAGGGGCAGAAGCCGGGAGGACCCCATGCCCGAAGGGCGGCGGCCAAGAGGAGTTACCCTACGTCCGAGGTCAGGGGCAGCAGCCAAGAGTACCAGACTGCGACGGCGCAGGAACAGCTGAGAGGAGCTACCCTGCATCCGAGGTCAGGGGGGGCAGCCGAGAGGAGATACCCAGCGTCCGAGGTCAGGGGCGGTGACGAGAGGAGATACCCCACGCCCCTAAGCCCAAGGACAGGGGCAACGGGTGGGAGGAGCAACCCCATGCCCCTAAGCCCGAGGCCAAGGGCGGCGGTGGGGAGGAGCAACCCCACATCCAAGGAGCCATGGCTACGCGGGCGCAGGAGGGCCTAGAGGAGCTATCCCACGTTGAAGGTCAGGAAGGGTGGCGGTGAGGAGATACCCCTCGTCCAAGGTAAGGAGCAATGGCTGCACTTTGCTGGAGCAGCTGTGAAGAGATACCCCACGCCCAAGGTAAGAGAAACCCAAGTAAGATGGTAGGTGTTGCAAGAGGGCATCAGAGGGCAAACACACTGAAACCATACTCACAGAAAACTAGTCAATCTAATCACACTAGAACCACAGCCTTGTCTAACTCAATGAAACTAAGCCACGCCCGTGGGGCAACCCAAGACAAACGGGTCATGGTGGAGAGATTTGACAGAATGTGGTCCACTGGAGAAGGGAATGGCAAACCACTTCAGTATTCTTGCCTTCAGAACCCCATGAACAGTATGAAAAGGCAAAATGATAGGATACTGAAAGAGAAACTTCCCAGGTCAGTAGGTGCCCAATAAGCTACTGGAGATCAGTGGAGAAATAACTCCAGAAAGAATGAAGGGATGGAGCCAAAGCAAAAACAATACCCAGCTGTGGATGCGACTGGTGATAGAAGCAAGGTCTGATGCTGTAAAGAGCAATATTATATAGGAACCTGGAATGTCAGGTCCATGAATCAAGGCAAATTGGAAGTGGTCAAACAAGAGATGGCAAGAGTGAATGTCGACGTTCTAGGAATCAGCGAACTGAAATGGACTGGAATGGGTGAATTTAACTCAGATGGCCATTATATCTACTACTGCGGGCAGGAATCCCTTAGAAGAAATGGAGTGGCCATCATGGTCAACAAAAGAGTCTGAAATGCAGTACTTGGATGCAATCTCAAAAACAACAGAATATTCTCTGTTCGTTTCCAAGGCAAACCATTCAATATCACAGTAATCCAAGTCTATGCCCCAACCAGTAACGCTGAAGAAGCTGAAGTTGAACGGTTCTATGAAGACCTATAAGACCTTTTAGAACTAACACCCAAAAAGATGCCCTTTTCATTATAGGGGACTGGAAGGCAAAAGTAGGAAGTCAAGAAACACCTGGAGTAACAGGCAGATTTGGCCTTGGAATACGGAATGAAGCAGGGCAAAGACTAATAGAGTTTTGCCAAGAAAATGCACTGGTCATAACAAACACCCTCTTCCAACAACACAAGAGAAGACTCTATACATGGACATCACCGGATGGTCAACACCAAAATCAGATTGATTATATTCTTTGCAGCCAAAGATGGAGAAGCTCTATACAGGCAGCAAAAACAAGACCAGGAGCTGACTGTGGCTCAGATTATGAACTCCTTATTGCCAAATTCAGACTTAAATTGAAGAAAGTAGGGAGAACCACTAGAGCATTCAGGTATGATCTAAATCAAATCCCTTATGACTATACAGTGGAAGTGAGAAATAGATTTAAGGGCCTAGATCTGATAGACAGAGTGCCTGATGAACTATGGAATGAGGTTCGTGACATTGTTCAGGAGACAGGGATCAAGACCATCCCCATGGAAAAGAAATGCAAAAAAGCAAAATGGCTGTCTGGGGAGGCCTTACAAATAGCTGTGAAAAGAAGAGAAGCGAAAAGCAAAGGAGAAAATGAAAGATATAAGCATCTGAATGCAGAGTTCCAAAGAATAGCAAGAAGAGATAAGAAAGCCTTCTTCAGCGATCATTGCAAAGAAATAGAGGAAAACAACAGAATGGGAAAAACTAGAGATCTCTTCAAGAAAATCAGAGATACCAAAGGAACATTTCATGCAAAGATGAGCTCGATAAAGGACAGAAACGGTATGGACCTAACAGAAGCAGAAGATATAAAAAGAGGTGGCAAGAAAACACAGAAGAACTGTACAAAAAAGATCTTCACGACCAGATAATCACGATGGTGTGATCACTGACCTAGAGCCAGACATCCTGGAATGTGAAGTCAAGCAGGCCTTAGAAAGCATCACAACGAACAAAGCTAGTGGAGGTGATGGAATTCCAGCTGAGCTATTCCAAATCCTGAAAGATGATGCTGTGAAAGTGCTGCACTCAATATGCCAGTGGCATATTGCCACTCAATATGCCAAATTTGGAAAACTCAGCAGTGGCCACAGGACTGGAAAAGGTCAGTTTTCATTCCAATCCCAAAGAAAGGCAATGCCAAAGAATGCTCAAACTACCACACAATTGCACTCATCTCACACGCTAGTAAAGTAAAGCTCAAAATTCTCCAAGCCAGGCTTCAGCAACATGTGAACCGTGAACTTCCAGTTGTTCAAGCTGGTTTTAGAAAAGGCAGAGGAACCAGAGATCAAATTGCCAACATCCGCTGGATCATGGAAAAAGCAAGAGAGTTCCAGAAAAACTTCTATTTCTGCTTTATTGACTATGCCAAAGCCTTTGACTGTGTGGATGACAATAAACTTTGGAAAATTCTGAAAGAGATGGGAATACCAGACCACCTGACCTGCCTCTTGAGAAATTTGTATGCAGGTCAGGAAGTAACAGTTAGAACTGGACATGGAACAACAGACTGGTTCCAAATAGTAAAGGGAGTTCGTCAAGGCTGTATATTGTCACCCTGTTTATTTAACTTATATGCAGAGTACATCATGAGAAATGCTGGACTGGAAGAAAAACAAGCTGGAATCAAGATTGTCGGGAGAAATATCAATAACCTCACATATGCAGATGACACCACCCTTTTGGCAGAAAGTGAAGAGGAACTAAAAAGCCAGTTGATGAAAGTGAAAGCGGAGAGTGCAAAAGTTGGCTTAAAGCTCAACATTCAGAAAACGAATTCATGGCATCTGGTCCTACCACTTCATGGGAAATAGATGGGGAAACAGTGGAAACAGTGTCAGACTTTATTTTTCTAGGCTCCAAAATCACTACAGATGGTGACTGCAGCCATGAAATTAAAAGACGCTTACTCCTTGGAAGGAAAATTATGAGCAACCTAGATAGCATATTGAAAAGCAGAGACATTACTTTGCCAACAAAGGTTCGTCTAGTCAAGGCTATGGTTTTTCCTGTGGTCATGTATGGATGTGAGAGTTGGACTGTGAAGAAGCCTGAAAGCCGAGGAATTGATGCTTTTGAACTGTGATATTGGAGAAGACTCTTGAGAGTCCCTTGGACTGCAGGGAGATCCACCCAGTCCATTCTGAAGGAGATCAGCCCTGGGATTTCTTTGGAAGGAATGATGCTAAAGCTGAAACTCCAGTACTTTGGCCACCTCATGCGAAGAGTTGACTCATTGGAAAAGACTCTGATGCTGGGAGGGACTGGGGGCAGGAAGAGAAGGGGACGACAGAGGATGAGATGGCTGGATGGCATCACTGACACGATGGACGTGAGTCTGAGTGAACTCCAGGAGTTGATGATGGACAGGGAGGCCTGGCGGGCTGTGATTCATGGGGTCGCAAATAGTTGGACATGACTGAGCGACTGATCTGATCTGATCTGATAATGAGTGATGTTGAGCATCTTTTCATGTGTTTTTTAGCCATCTGTATGTCTTCTCTGGAGAAACGTCTATTTTGTTCTTTGGCCCATTTTTTGATTGGGTCGTTTATTTTTCTGGAATTGAGCTGTAGGAGTTGCTTGTATGTTTTTGAGATTAGTTGTTTGTCAGATGCTTCATTTGCTATTATTTTCTCCCATTCTGAAGGCTGTCTTTTCACCTTGCTTATAGTTTCCTTTGTTGTGCAGAAGCTTTTAATTTTAATTAGGTCCCATTTCTTTATTTTTGCTTTTATTTCCAATATTCTGGGAGGTGGGTCATAGAGGATCCTGCTGTGACGTATGTCGGAGAGTGTTTTGCCTATGTTCTCCTCTAGGAGTTTTATAGTTTCTGGTCTTACGTTTAGATCTTTAATCCTATTTGAGTTTATTTTTGTGTATGGTGTTAGAAAGTGCTCTAGTTTCATTCTTTTACAAGTGGTTGACCAGTTTTCCCAGCACCACTTGTTAAAGAGATTGTCTTTAATCCATTGTATATTCTTGCCTCCTTTGACAAAGATAAGGTGTCCATAGGTGCATGGGTTTATCTCTGGGCGTTCTATTTTGTTCCATTGATCTATATTTCTGTCTTTGTGCCAGTACCATACTGTCTTGATGACTGTGGCTTTGTAGTAGAGCCTGAAGTCAGGCAGGTTGATTCCTCCAGTTCCATTCTTCTTTCTCAAGATTGCTTTGGCTATTCGAGGTTTTTTTTATTTCCATACAAATTGTGAAATTATTTGTTCTAGCTCTGTGAAGAATACCATTGGTAGCTTGATAGGGATTGCATTGAATCTATAAATTGCTTTGGGTAGTATACTCATTTTCACTATATTGATTCTTCCAATCCATGAACATGGTATATTTATCCATCTATTAGTGTCCTCTTTGATTTCTTTCACCAGTGTTTTATAGTTTTCTATATATAGGTCTTTAGTTTCTTTAGGTAGATATATTCCTAAGTATTTTATTCTTTTTGTTGCAATGGTGAATGGAATTGTTTCTATAATTTCTTTTTCTGTTTTCTCATTATTAGTGTATAGGAATGCAAGAGATTTCTGTGTGTTGATTTTATATCCTGCAACTTTACTATAATCATTGATTAGTTCTAGTAGGACCACAAGAGTATTTTACTGAGGTGCCATGTGAGGTAATAAGAAACTATGGTGTCTCGATAAAACCAAGATATATTCCTGTATAATACTCCCTGGTCCACTAGTCCAATAACCCTATCGAAGAAGGAAAATAAATCTTTTTTTTGATTCATTCTGACTCTTGACAAATATTACCTTCTTTGCTAGTATTTACCTGCCTAGTGATTATCCCACCTCTCTAATTTCCCATCCCATCCCCTATCCAGCTCCTAAATTGTTAGCACCTCCAGGTCAGGAACACAGAACTCTTTGTCCATAGGGCCTAGCATAATTCCTGATATATAGCAGACAATCAATAAATAGTTGTTGAATGAATGAATGAAATCATCTATTCTATTTGGTTTGGGTTCAAGTTTCATCTAGGACATTCCTTTGCTAAATTGTAGTAACTATTCCATGCCAAGTATGTGATCACCCTTTGGAAAACATTAAGTTATGGGTTGTTATTATTTATAATAATAATTTTAGCCATTAACCTAAGAATACTAGTGTAGTGTTCATGGATAACAAATAGAAAACAGAGCTTATTTTCTGTTTTGCTTCTGCCATTTCAAGGAAAATCATCTCCATCATGAAAAAGATAGAATAAAATGTGTGAGTTAGATACAGAGTTTCTGAGAAATCATATGTCTGGTCCCAATCAGTTCAAATTCATCAGTGGGTTAAAGACAGGGAACTCTGAAACCTTGCAAGTAAAATTGTACCAGTGAGCTCTAAAGAGAAGTAGAGGAATCTTAAAAGACATAATGAGTAAAGGGAACTAGCATTATAGTTTTATAAAGAGGAAAGAAAGTAGATTGGTATTTTATTTATTTCTAATTTATTCTTTCTTTGTCCAAATTTGATATCAAGGTTATTTAATCTCATAAAATGACTTGAGAAATTTTCTCTTTTTTTCTATCATCTTGAAGATTTTGTATAAGATTGAAATGATCTGTTCATTAGAGTTCTGTAAAACTCATAAAGTCATCTGGTAAGATGTTCTTAATCTAGGGAAGTTGTTGATTACTGATAAGATAAGTTAAGTTCTATAAGTTAAGGTCTATTCAGGTTTTCAATTTTTACTCAAGAAATATGGTCATTTTGTATATGTTTGTATTTTATAGGCAAAATGTAAACATATCATTCTGTCACTAAATTTGGTATTAATATATTGTATTATAACCACTTTTTATTCCTAAGGTTTTGTTTATCTTTTTTTCATGATGTTTCAACATGTGTGTGTTTATCAGTGTTTGGTTATATTGATCTAAATTACTATATTTTTTCTATTTCCTAGTCTCTTTCTTTAAATTAGCTCTGCTGTTTGTTTTCTAATGTTTTACCTTAAGCTGTTACATTCTCACTTTTTTAAATGAATGTATTTAAAGCTGTAAGAATTTCTATGCCTGTCATTTTAGCTGTATCCAACATTTTTTATATTATTTTTACTATTATTCATCTCTAAGAATTTTCTGTTTGAGGGGTAAGATAAGTTTGTACTTTAATTACACTGTAGGCACATAATTTGTATAATACTGATTCTTTGATAGTTGAGGGGGTTTGGGGAAGTTGTCTAAAGTACAGCCAATATATGTAAATGTTCCATGTGTGCTTAAGAAAGTTGATCTTTATGTGCAGATTCCATACTTTTGAATTCACCTGCTCACTAAAATGTATTTGTACAGTCAAGATCAATATCTATGGTGGTTTCGTAGCCATTTGTGGACATGCACAGAGCAGTGAAAACTTTGAAACCTACAATGTGTACCTTCCCCACCCCTCCACCCCACCCACCAAGTGAGGTCAGACTAGGTGACACTCTGCTTTCTTGCTTCAGCTCCCATCATCTAAACAATTGTCCTTTCACTGTATACTTAGTGTCACTTTTTTACATTTTAGAACTTTTTGGTGGTGATTTTTCTAAATAAAATAAGTCTCCAAGCATAGTGCTAAAATGCTGTCTGCTGTTCCTAAGGACAAGAAAGCTGTGATGTGCCTTATGGAGAAAACATGTGTGTTAGATTAAGTTTTGTTCAGATGTGAGTTATAGTGCTTTTGGCATAAAGTTCAGTGTTAATGAATCAACAGTTTAAATAAGGTGTCTTTAAACAGAAATACACATAAAACAAGGTTATATATTACTGATCAGTAGATGAAAATGTCATGATCAGAGGTTCTTGGAACTTTATATTTCTCCTAGGACCAGTGTGTTTCTGGGACTATATAGAACACAACTGCCATGAATAATAAGAATCAACCATATATACATGATAATTGTTGGATAAATATTCTAAATATACATATTAAATTTTCTAAAAGGAAGACATGGCCATAATGTCAAAAACACGGTGAATCTAACAAGAGCAAGTTATTTTTACAAAATTTCTTATCAATTTAGGAACAAGATTAAGGAGGCTCCTAGGTAACCTTTCAAAAACCCTATTCAAAAGGGACTGATTGATACATCCACATCTCACTTAGAGGGAGATTTCTAGTGGCTGGCTCTAAAGCTTTGCCCTTAGCCCTGCCCCTTTAACATATTTATCATGATATGAATAAGAACAATCAGAGGATAAGCTCTCATAGCAATTTTTCTACTCCTACTAGTTTCCTAGAGGTTTCTTATTCTTGGCCTACATATTGAAACTATTGACTTTTCTCCTTGATACACTTCTTCATTCTAGACTGGCTATAGAGTGAAATGCAGTTTTGCCTGTTCTCTTCTATTCCTAAGGACCAGTACACAGGTCCTCTTGTTTTAAGAGACTGAGGTATTATCAATACAAGGAAATAGTCATAAGATGAACCTGGGAACATTACCACGCTTTCCCCAAAAGCTAATCATTATGGCCCCTAGTTTGTTTCTAGTTAATTTTGATTTAATAAGCATGCTTATGAACATCTAGTGTAAGCAGGCAGTGTGCAAAGTGCCTCCAGGGACATGAGGAGAATAAAACGGTACCCTGCCTTCAAGTCAACTGATGCTTCTTCCTTCATCATAGCCTGTGATGCCTGCAGGGAGGTCAGCAATCCTGGAGGCACCCCCTCCCACAGCCAGTTTATGCGTGCTGGCTCTTCTGAGGTCCTCAGGCTTGCATGATTCTTGCTGCAAAGGATCTCAGTTTAGTGAGGGAGCATTGTGGGGGCATTCCTGGAGAAGGCAATGGCGCCCCACTCCAGTACTCTTGCCTGGAAAATCCCATGGATGGAAGAGCCTGGTAGGCTGTAGTCCATGGGGTCACTAAGAGTCGGACAGGACTGAGTGACTTCCCTTTCACTTTTCACTTTCATGCATTGGAGAAGGAAATGGCAACCCACTCCAGTGTTCTTGCCTGGAGAATCCCAGGGATGGGGGAGCCTAGTGGGTTTCCATCTATGGGGTTTCACAGAGTCGGACACAACTGAAGCGACTTAGCAGCAGCAGCAGCTTCAGTGCTACTTCCCAATATAAGTCGCCAGGCTCCTCTGTCCATGGGGATTCTCCAGGCAAGAACACTGGAGTGGATTACCATGCCATCCTCCAGGGGATCTTCCCAACCCAGGGATCGAATCCAGGTCTCCCGCATTGCAGGCAGATTCTTCATTGTCTGAAACCACCAGGGAACCCCAAGAATTCTGGAGTGGGTAGCCTCTGTTCTCCAGGGGATTTTCGTGACCCAGGAACTGAACCAGGGTCTCCTGCAATGCAGGTGGATTCTTTACCAGCTGAGCTACTAGCTAAGCTCAGCTGAGTGGCTTTGGGGGCAGTTATTTTAGTTCTTGGAGTTTTGGAAAGTTACAGGCATTTAATATCTACTTCTTGGAATTAGTTGAGAGAGTGTATATGAAGTGCCTGGCCCATAGTAATCTCCATGGATAATGTTGTTATTTGCACATGCTGTTCTTCATATCCAGAAAGTTTCCACACTCCTGCCTACTTTACTCTGGCTTAGAAAGCTACATCCAGAGAGCCTTACTGACCCAGACATCCCATAGTCCAATTTCTAGTGAAGCCTAGGCATGCTGAGTTTCATAATTGTTCCTACCACATGCATTTTAATTATGTATGTATCTCTCACACTGGATCGTAAACTCTCTGAAAACAGAAACTGTCTTGTATTTTAATATCCCAAGCATTTAGTAGCGCTTGTTACATAATCATAAAGAACAATATGATATAGCCACTAAAAGACCTAATATAATCTTCAGGATTATTTATAGAAAAAAGTGGCTCTGTGTCTTTGAAAAATTTTATACCTAAACTCTTAGGCCTTTGGGATGAGATCCTGCAGAATATTATCTTCATGGTTGGATTACATTCATGGTTACCAAGTATGTGAGGGTGCATCAGGCAAGGTAGAGCATAAATTTTCCATTCTTTCTGGAGACTACATTTCTAGACTACTATTATTGTCTACTACTACTACTACTACTATCTTGAGACTACATTATTAGGCTCTTTTGCGTTAAATTATTTTCTTTTAAAAAGTGAAAAGAGGTTGATAGTAGATGAATATTGTGGGGATTACTTGTTTAATTTACTACTTTTAATTAGCAAAATAAAATAAAACGGGGATGATTTGGGAGAATGGCATTGAAACATGTATACTATCATATAAGAAACAAATCGCCAGTCCAGGTTTGATGCAGGATACAGGATGCTTGAGGCTGGTGCACTGGGATGACCCAGAGGGATGTATGGAGGGAGGTGGGAGGGGGGTTCAGGATTGGGAACATGTGTACACCTGTGGTGGATTCATGTTGATGTATGGCAAAACCAATACAATATTGTAAAGTAAAAATAAATAAATAAATAAATAAATAAAAATAAGGGAAAAAAGAAAAATAAATAAATAAAATAATTGCCAACTTTTTCTGTTCTCCACCTCTCAAACATTTAAAAAAATTTTACTAATCAGTGAGACCAAAAGCCCAGAAATAGATGAAAACTGAGGTATTTCAACCCTAATATTCTGACTGTGATACTTAAACTGCATCCTATAGATAAAGCATCTAACCACACATATAGGCCCACTTTAGAAAACTGAGAAATGACTCCCCAAACTCATATCACCAACTTCTAGTAATCTTAGGTTAGCCCTTAGATAAAGATTTCAGGCCTGTGATAGATTTTTTTGGAAACTCACTCATGACGTTAAACCCAAGCCCACTCCTTACCAGAAGATTGCATTTCAATGATGACCTAGGGATGGGAGTACATGGGGGCCTGAGATAACAGGCACGTTGATAAAGTAAATGCTCCCGCTGACTGCAATAAGCTGTTCAGTTAGTTTTGTTTTCCAAAAGTAAAATTTAGGTGAAAGTGAAAGTGAAGTCGCTCAGTCGTGTCCGACTCTTTGCGACCCGTGGACTGTAGCCCACCAAGCTCTTCCGTCCATGGTATTCTCCAGGCAAGAATACTGGAGTGGGTTGCCATTTCCTTCTCCAAAAATTTAGGTAGGGCCAACCAAAGCCTAATCAGCCCTTCCCTGGAAGTACTGCTACCACAGACAGACTGACTTCTTTTCCTAAAACATAATTAAGTCATCATGTGCTTTTCTAGTAATTTCCTTTTGCCTAACTTCCAACAAGCAAGATACATTTTTTCTAAAAATTGGCTCAGTAATCAGAAGTTCCTTTCATCTTCTTGTTGTTTTAGAACTGTCAAAAGTCAGTGTTCATGACATTTCAGTCCATTACATGGGAGTGATGATCCACACACTGAAATTGGCTGGTGTTAAATAGCCAGGTATAAATGGAAACTTCTGCCAAAGGATTAAGTAACCAACATATGGGTAAGTGGTGCAAACAGGGCATGATGGAATTTGGTTTAGAGATATGAAACCAGACTTGTGTTAAGCATTTGAAACTTTCTAGTACCTTTAAATAATCTGGATGACAAAGCTCTTGCCTACAGATTCGGACTTTGTAGGATTAGAAGAGGGCTATTTATCATCAGCTGTGGTACAGTTTGCCCCTGTGCTTTCCCCTAAACAGTCACACAATCCCCAACGTGGGAAAACCTAGAAAGCATTCCAGGACTGTGTTTTGCCTATAAAACAAATTTATAACATTTATCTTGACAAGAGTGGCTGAAGACAGTCCTAATACTTATTAAGAGTTATTTAGCAAGTGTCAGAACAAATGGTTAAATATATCACTTATTGTGAAATCTATCCTGTTATATTTCCCTAGGAAATACAACTTTCTATTCCTCCAGGCATCTATTTTCAAATATTCTCTTCTCTTCTCTCTTCAAGTCTCTAATTTCTCCTCCTCTTCCTCTGTATACCTAAGGATTTCACCTCATAGAAAAATTTAGGATCTTTTTTCTAAAAAAATTAAGGATTTTAATAGAAAAATATAAATCCAGTAGAAAAAGAACCACCTCATTACCTAATGATCCTTCTGCCAATCTCCTTACACCTTCATCCTTTGCCCTTGTAGATAAATTTCCCCCTTTCTAATGGATCATTGTCACTGACAGACAAACATGTCTTAATTAATGTGTCCTATTAAAAAAAAAAAAAGAGTAAACTGGACTCCCTTGATCCCACATTACTCTAGCTGCACAACATCAAACTAAGAATAGAAGGAAATTTTCTCAATCTGAAAATATACAAAATGGTGAAATACTGAACAGTTTCCTGACCAGAGTAGAGAAAAGAGTGTTTGCTGGCATCACTTTTACTCAATGTTATTTTGGAGATCCTAGCAAGTGAAATAGTGAATAAAAATAAATAAAAGGCAGAAATAAATGTCAGAAATGAAGGACTATCGTTGTTTTAATTAACAAATGATTGATGTATATAGAAAATTCAAAGAAATCTATAAAATATCTACCAAAACTGATAAGTATGTTTAGTGAGGTCATAGTACACAAAGTAAAAACACACAAAAATTAATTGCATTTCTATATACTGAATGCAACAACTCTTTTAAAAAATTTAAGAATTATACCATTTAAAATAGCACAAAATATTAAATATTTAAGGATAAATTTAACAAAATATGTACAAGATTTATAGAATAAAAAAATTAAAATGTTCTGAGGAAGTTAAATAAGACCTAAATAAAGGTAAAGCAACATCATGTTCATGAATTGAAAGAATTGAGATAATTAAAAGATTAATTCTAGTCTCCTTAATTGACTATGGAGAAGGCATTGGCAACCGACTCCAGTATTCTTGCCTGGAAAATCCCATGGACAGGGGAGCCTGGTAGGCTGCAGTCCATGGGGTCACTAAGAGTCAGACACGACTGAGAGACTTCACTTTCACTTTTCACTTTCATGCATTGGAGAAGGAAATGGCAACCCACTCCATTGTTCTTGCCTGGAGAATCCTAGGGACGGGGGAGCCTGGTGGGCTGCCATCTATGGAGTCGCACAGAGTCGGACACAACTGAAGCGACTTAGCAGCAGCAGCAGCAGCAGCCTTAATTGACTTATAGGTTCGAGGCCATTTGAATTAAAATTCAAGCAGGGCTTCCTTTAAATGTTTTATATTTTTAGAAAATGAGACACTAATATTAAAATTTTATCTAAATATAAAAGACTTAGAAGAGCCAAAACAGCCTTGAAAATGAAAAACTTTAGAAGGTTTCTCTATAGGATTTCAAAACTTTAGTCCAACTGGCATAAAGATAGGCAAATAGACCAATGTAACAAATTACAGAATCCAAAATTAAGTAAAATAATACATATATATACATATGTATATATGTATACACATTCATATATATATATATGATCAAAGGATTTTTAACAAATTTATCAATGCAATTTAAATGTGGAAGGAAAAAAAATAAATAAATGTGGAAGGTCTTTGACACAATTGGATAATCATATTGTTTTTTTTAAACACATACCTGGAACCTCTACTTCTCTGCCTAACATCATACCCAAATTAATTTGAGATGGATCAATTTACAAACTACAAAGCTTCTAAACAAAAACACAGGAGATTATCTTTGCAACCTTTATATAGATAGAGTTCTTAGACAAAATGCAAAAGCACTAACCACCACAAAATTCATGAAAATTTATCACCTTTGCTAGAGGGGCATGGGCAAGATGGCAGAATAGGAAGACCCTGAGCTCACCTTCTCCCATCAGTTCAGTTCAGTCACTCAGTCATGTCCGACTCTTTGAGACCCCATGAACCACAGCATGCCAGGCCTCCCTGTCCATCACCAACTCCTGGAGTCCACCCAAACCCATGTCCATTGAGTCAGTGATACCATCCAACCATCTCATCCTCTGTCGTCCCGTTTCCCTCCTGCCCTCAATCTTTCCCAGCAACGGTCTTTCCAATGACTCAACTCTTCTCATCAGATCCACACAAAAATTCCAACTGTTCACAGAGCAACTATCTATGATAATGAACTGAAGACTTGCAGAAAATATTTTCCACAATTAAAGAAATAAAGAAGGAGCTATAGTGAAATCAATAGGAGGAGCAGAGATGCAGAATAGTCAAGACCCACACTCTCAAATAGCTAACCCACAAAAGGAAGAATAATTTACAACATTTGCAAAGTTTCTCCCCAAGGAGCAAGGAGTCTGAGATTCACATTAGCCTCCCCAGCTTAGAGGTCCTACACTGGGAATATAAACCCCCATAAAGTCTGGTTTTGAAAGCCAGTGGGTCCTGTGTATGGGAGAGTCAGAGGACTGTAGGAAACAGAGACTTTGCACTTGAAGGGTATTTGCAAAATCTCATGTTCCAACCCAGTGCAGAGGTGCTCATTTGAAAGGAACCATGGTCAGCCCTCTTGCAGATCTTGGATAGTCTCTTGGAGAGGCAAGAGGCAACTGGAACACCCCTTGGGGACAGATATACTGGTGGCAGCCAATTTGGAGACCTTGTTCTACCACCAGGAATCTAGTGCTATCCAGCACCATTTTGGAGTTCTTTCTCCAGACTATTAGCACCAGGAACTTACCCACCTACGAGTGAACAGGCTCCAGTCCTGGGACACATCTAGGCAGGGTAGGCAGTCATAAAATGACCCAGCCTTGTCTGCTAGCAGGCTGGAACCAGTCATCCCCACAGAGACACAGGCCCACCTACCAACAGAGCATCAGACACTAAAGAAGGCAAGGCCTAGCAACTAACAAGACCAGGGGCCACTCTACCCACCAGTAGGCCCATAGTGATTATCTTCACAAAAGCAAGGGCCCATGAAACCCAGATGGGACACCCTTAAAGCATATAGGTCTGGTGGCCACAAATGAGTATGCTTCTGGGTTCTATAGAATATCTTCTACGTAAGGCCATTTACCCAAGATTGGGAAATGTAACTGACCTACATAATACATAGCTATAAATACAGAAGATTAGACTAAATATGGAGAGAGAGAGTTCAGTTAAGTTCAGTTGCTCAGGCATATCCGAATCTTTGAGACCCCATGAATTGCAGCACACCAGGCCTCCCTGTCCATCACCAACTCCTGGAGTTCACTCAAACTCATGTCCATCGAGTCGGTGATGCCATCCAGCCATCTCATCCTCTGTTGTCCCCTTCTCCTCCTGCCCCCAATCCCTCCCAGCATCAGAGTCTTTTCCATGAGTCAACTCTTCACATGAGGTGGCCAAAGTACTGGAGTTTCAGTTTTAGCATCATTCCTTCCAAAGAACACCCAGGACTAATGTCCTTTAGAATGGACTGGTTGGATCTCCTTGCAGTCCAAGGGACTCTCAAGAGTCTTCTCCAACACCACAGTTCAAAAGCATCAATTCTTCAGTGCTCAGCTTTCTTCACAATCCAACTCTCACATTCGTACATGACTACTGGAAAAACCATAGCATGACTTGATGGACCTTTGTTGGCAAAGTAATGTCTCTGCTTTTGAATATGTTATCTAGGTTGGTCATAACTTTCCTTCCAAGGAGTAAGTGTCTTTTAATTTCATGGCTGCAGTCACCATCTGCAGTGATTTTAGAGCCCAAAAAAATAAAGTCTGACACTGTTTCCACTGTTTCCCCATCTATTTGCCATGAACTGATGGGACCACATGCCATGATCTTAGTTTTCTGAATGTTGAGCTTTAAGCCAACTTTTTCACTCTCCTCTTTCACTTTCATCAATTGGCTTTTTAGTTCCTCTTCACTTTCTGCCATAAAGGTGGTGTCATCTGCATATCTGAGGTTATTGATATTTCTCCCGACAATCTTGATTCCAGCTTGTGCTTCTTCCAGCCCAGCATTTCTCATAATGTACTCTGCATAGAAGTTAAATAAACAGGGTGACAATATACAGCCTTGACGGACTCCTTTTCCTATTTGGAACCAGTCTGTTGTTCCATGTCCAGTTCTAACTGTTGCTTCCTGACCTGCATACAAATTTCTCAAGAGGCAGGTCAGGTGGTCTGGTATTCCCATCTCTTTCAGAATTTTCCACAGTTTATTGTCATCCACACAGTCAAAGGCTTTGGCAGAGTCAATAAAGCAGAAATAGATGTTTTCTGGAATTCTCTTGCTTTTTCTATGATCCAGCGGATGTTGGCAATTTGATCTCTAGTTCCTCTGCCTTTCCTAAAACCAGCTTGAACAACTGGAAGTTCATGGTTCACATATTGCTGAAGCCTGGCTTGGAGAATTTTGAGCTTTACTTTACTAGCGTGTGAGATGAGTGCAATTGTGCGGTAGTTTGAGCATTCTTTGGCATTGCCTTTCTTTGGGATTGGAATGAAAACTGACCTTTTCCAGTCCTGTGGCCACTGCTGAGTTTTCCAAATTTGCTGGCATATTGAGTGCAGCACTTTCACAGCATCATCTTTCAGGATTTGAAATAGCTCAACTGGAATTCCATCACCTCCACTAGCTTTGTTCGTAGTGATGCTTTCTGAAGCCCACTTGACTTCACATTCCAGGATGTCTGGCTCTAGGTGAGTGATCACACCATCATGATTATCTTGGTCATGAAGATCTTTTTTGTATATTTCTTCTGTGTATTTTTGCCACCTCTTCTTAATATCTTCTACTTCTGTTAGGTCCATACCATCTCTGTCCTTTATCGAGCCCATCTTTGCATGAAATGTTCCCTTGGTATCTCTAATTTTCTTGAAGAGATCTCTAGTTTTTCCCATTCTGTTGTTTTCCTCTATTTCTTTGCATTGATCACTCAGGAAGGCTTTCTTATCTCTCCTTGCTATTCTTTGGAACTCTGCATTCAGATGCTTATATCTTTCATTTTCTCCTTTGCTTTTCACTTCTCTTCTTTTCACAGCTGTTTGTAAGGCCTCCCCAGACACCCATTTTGCTTTTTTGCATTTCTTTTTCTTGGGGATGGTCTTGATCCCTGTCTCCTGTACAATTCACGAACCTCAGTCCATAATTCATCAGGCACTCTATCTATCAGATGTAGGCCCTCAAATCTATTTCTCACTGTATAATCATAAGGGATTTGATTTAGGTCATACCTGAATGCTCTAGTGGTTTTCCCTACTTTCTTCAATTTATGTCTGAATTTGGCAATAAGGAGTTCATGATCTGAGCCACAGTCAGCTCCTGGTCTTGTTTTCGCTGACTATATAGAGCTTTTCCATCTTTGGCTGCAAAGAATATAATCAATCTGATTTCAGTGTTGACCATCTGGTGATGTCCATATGTAGAGTCTTCTCTTGTGTTGTTGGAAGAGGGTGTTTGCTATGAGTAGTGCATTCTCTTGGCAAAACTCTATTAGCCTTTGCCATGCTTCATTCCGTATTCCAAGGCCAAATTTGCCTGTTACTCCAGGTGTTTCTTGACTTCCTACTTTTGCACTCCAGTCCCCTATAATGAAAAGGGCATCTTTTTGGGTGTTATTTCTAAAAGGTCTTGTAGATCTTCATAGAACCATTCAACTTCAGCTTCTTTAGCATTTCTGCTTGGGGCATAGGCTTGGGTTACCATGATATTGAATGGTTTGCCTTGGAAATGAACAGAGATCATTCTGTTGTTTTTGAGATTGCATCCAAGTACTGCATTTCAGACTCCTTTGTTGACCATGATGGCTACTCCATTTCTTCTGAGGGATTCCTGCCTGCAGTAGTAGATATAATGGTCATCTGAGTTAAATTCACCCATTCCAGTCCATTTTAGTTCACTGATTCCTAGAATATTGATGTTCACTCTTGCCATCTCTTGTTTGACCACTTCCAATTTGCCTTGATTCATGGACCTAACATTCCAGGTTCATATGCAATATTGCTCTTTACAGCATCAGACCTTGCTTCTATCACCAGTCACATCCACGACTCGGTATTCTTTTTTCTTTGGCTCCATCCCTTCATTCTTTCTGGAGTTATTTCTCCACTGATCTCCAGTAGCATATTGGACACCTACTGACCTAGGGAGTTCCTCTTCCAGTATCCTATCATTTTGCCTTTCATACTGTTCATGGGGTTCTCAAGGCAAGAATACTGAAGTGGTTTGCTATTCCCTTCTCCAATGGACCACATTCTGTCAGACCTCTCCACCATGACCCCTCCATCTTAGGTGGCCCCACAGGGCATGGCTTAGTTTCATTGAGTTAGACAAGGCTGTGGTCCTAGTGTGATTAGATTGACTAGTTTTCTGTGATTATGGTTTCAGTGTGTCTGCCCTCTAATGGTCTCTTGCAACACCTACCATCTTACTTGGGTTTCTCTTACCTTGGACGTGGGGTATCAATGGGGACAAGAATTCTATCTGATTAAGAGCTCAAGGAAATGATTAAAAAGATACTCAATGAACTCATGAGAAGAATGGAGGAATACAGTGAGAAATTTAACATAGTTAGAAAATATAATGAAGAACGTTTAAGAATTAAAGAGTACAATATCTAAAATTAAAATACACTATAAAGAATCAAGAATAGATTAGATGATACAGAAAAAAAAAATGGAAAACTGGAAAACAAAGTAGTGGAAATCACCTAAGCTGAAGAAAAAAAAGAATTTTTTAAAAGGATGGTAATTTAAGATACAATTATGATAATTTAAGATACCTTTGGGACAACATCAGGCATGCTAACATCCCCATTATAGAGGTCCCAGAAGAAGAACATGGATAGAAAGGAACAGAGAACTTATTTGAAAACAGAATGCTAAAAACTTCCCAATCTGGGAGAAGAAAGAGAATTCCAGGTGCAGGAAGCACAGAGAATCCCAAACAATAGGAAACCAAAGAGGTCCACATTGACACATCACAATTAAAATGTCAACAAATTTAAAAGAATAAAGAGAGCATCTTAAAACCATCAAGAGAAAAACAACTAGGTAAAAACAGGGAACTCCCGTAAGATTATCAACCGACTTTCCTTCAGGAACTTGGCAGGCCAGAAGTGAGTGGTATTTAAAATGAGGAAGGGGAAAACCTACAATCAAGAATGTTCTACTTAGCAATGCTATCATTCAGATTTGAAGAAAAGATAATGAGTTTTAGAGACAAGCAAAAGCTAAAAGAATTTAGTAGCACTAAACTGACTTTCCATGAAATCTTAAAGGGATTACTCTTAAGCAGCAAGAAAAGGGCACAACTATAAATATAAAAATTCTAAAAAAAAAAAAATCTAAGTGGTAAAAACAAACATACAATAAAGGTATTAGATCAAACACTTAGAAAGGTTTTCAAAAAAGTAGTAAACTCATCTATATCAACAATAAGTAGTTAAGGGATGCACAAAACAAAAACATAAAATGTGATATCAGAAATATTAAATGTAGCAGAGCAAGTAAAAGTGCAAGTTTCTTGGCATGCATTTAAGAGAGTATCAACTTAAAAAATCATAGATTTGTAACTAAAAACCAAAAATGTATAATAGATACAAATCAAACAAAGAAGATCAAACATAACACTAAAGATAGTCATCAAAGCACAAGGGAAGAGAACAAAAAAAGACAGAAAAAGGAACTATAAAACAGCCCCCCCAAAATTAACAAAATGGCAATAAATACATAAGTATTAATAATTTTTTTAACTTAAATGAACTAAATACTTCAACCCAAAGACAAAGAGTACTTAAATGGATTTAAAAAATCAAGACTATTGTTTGTTGCCTGTGAAAGACTCACTTCAGAGCTAAAGACACACAGAGACTGAAAGTGAGGGGATAGAAAAAGATATTTCATGCAAATGGAAAAGACAAGAAATCTGGAGTAGTAACATTCATATTAGACAAAGTAGACTTTAAAACAAAGTGTACAACAAAAACAAAGTGTATTATATAATGATAAAGAGATCAATAAAATAAAAGGACAGTACATGAATTAACATATATGCACCCAATACAGGAGCACTTAAATATATAGAGCAAATGTTAACAGACATAAAGGTTTTATACACTGTTTTTGTGTTTCCTGTCTAGAGAATATCCTTTAGTATTTGTTGGAGAGCTGGTTTGGTGGTGCAGAATTCTCTCAGCTTTTGCTTGTCTGTTATGTTAACAGACATAAAGGGAGAGATTGACAATAATAGAATAATAGTAGAAGATTTTAACATTCTATTTACATTATGGACAGACCATTCAGACAGAAAATCAATAAGGCAATGTGGTCTTAAATAACACAAGTGGATTTGGTAGGTATCTACAGGACGTTCCATCCAAAAATAGCAGAATGCACATTCCTTTCATGTGCACATGCAACATTCTCTGGGATATATCACATGCTAGACCACAAAATAAGTCACAATAAATTTTAAAAGACTGAAATCATATCAAGCATCTTTTCCAACCACCACTGTATGAGACTACATCAAGGACAAGAAAAAAGAAAAAAACTACAAAACACACACACACGAGAATATGTAGAGGCTAAGCTGTAAGCTACTAAACAAATAATGAATCACTGAAAAAAATCAGAGGAAATAAAAAAATATTCGGATGACCCTATCTGCAGGGAAGGGATGGAGACTCAGATGTAGAGAGAATGGACTTGTGGACACAAGTGGAGAGGGTGGAATGAACTGAGAAAGTAACATTGGCATATATGCACTACCGTGTGTAAAATAAATAGCTAGTGGGAAGCTGCCATATAACACAGGGAGCCCAGCCTGTTGGTCTGTGACGACCTAAATAGGTAGGGTGGGGAATGGGATGGGGGGTGGGAGGGAGACTCAAGAGGGAAAGGATATATATAGTTATTAGTGACTTGTATTGTTGTACAGCAGAAATAAACACAACATTATACAGCAATTACCCTTCAATTAAAAAAATTTTTAAAGCATACTTGGAGACAAAAGACAATAAAACACAGTGATTCAAAATCTATGGAATCCAGTAAAAGTTGCTCTAGGAGGAATGATTGTAGTGATACCAGTCTGCCACAGAAAAATAAGAAACATCTCAAATAAATAGTCTAACTTTACAACCAATGGAATTAGAAAAAGAAGAAAAAGAAAAACCAATGTTAGTAAAAGGAAAAAATAACAAAGATTGGAGCAGAAATAAATGAAACAAACTAAAAAATAAACAATAGAAAAGATCACTGAAACTGGTTCTAGAGCTGGTTCTTTGAAAAGATACTCAAAATTGATAAACTTTTAGCCAGACTCATAAGAGAGAGAGCCCAAATAAATAAAATCAGAGGAGATATTTGAACAAACACTACAGAAACACAAAAGATCATAAGATATTACTGCAAAAAAATGTGTGCCAACAAAGGACAGAAGGAGATAAATTCTTAGAAATGTACACTCTTCCAAGACAGAATCAGGAAGAAACAGAAAATATAAAAAGATGGATTACCAACAATTAAATTGAATCAGCAATAATCCTTTAAAAATGTCCAAAATGAGATTGCTTCATAGTCAAATTCTACCAAACACTTAAAGAGGAGTTAATGCTTATCCTTCTTTAATTACACCAAAAAGTTGAAGTGGAAATAATGATTCCAAATTAATTCTACCAAGCCAGCATCACTCTGATACCAATATCAGACAACACACAAAGAAAATAATAATAATTACAGGCCAATATGACTGATGAACACTGATGCAAAAATTCCCAACAAAGTATTAGCAAATAAGTTCAGAAATACATTAAAAGGATCATATATTATGGTCACTTGCATCCTAGGGATGCAAGAATATTTCATCATTCACAAATCAATCAATGTGATACACCACATTATCAATTGAAAAATAAAAATCATATAATCATTTCAATAGATGCAGAAAAAAGTTTTGATAACATTCAATATTTATATTAATAAAAAAATTCCTAATGATTGGGTACAGATATATAAATTCTCAATGTAATAAAGGCTAAATATGACAAACTACAGCCAACATGATACTTGATGGTGAAAAGCTGAAAGCATTTCTTCTAAAATCTGGAACAAGACAAAGATGCTAACTCTCACTACTTTTATTTATCACAGTATTGGGAGTCCTAGCCACAGCAATCAAACAAGAGAAAAACATAAAAGGAACCTAAATTGGAAAGGAAAAAGTAAAAGCATCACTGTTTGTAGATGACATGATACCATATATAGGAAATCCTAAAGACAATTAGAACTCATCAATGAGTTTAGTGAAGTTGCAGGACACAAAATTAATATGCAGAAATCTGTTTTTGTATAAATACACTAACAACAAACTATCAGAAAGAGAATTTTTTTTAAAAAAACAACATCATTACAATTGCATAAAAAATAATAAAATAGCTAGGAGTAATCTAACCAAGGAGGTACTCAGAAAAATATGACACTGATGAAAGAAATTGGAAATGACACAAATAGATGGAAAGATATACCAAGCTCATGAATTGAAAGAACTAATATTGTTAAAATTGACCATACCACTGATAGAATGTGGTCCACTGGAGAAGGGAATGGCAAACCACTTCAGTATTCTTGCCTTGAGAACCCCATGAACAGTATGAAAAGGCAAAATGATAGGACACTGGAAGAGGAACTCCCCAGGTCAGTAAATGCCCAAAATGCTACTGGAGATCAGTGGAGAAATAACTCCAGAAAGAATGAAGGGATGGAGCCAAAGCAAAAACAATACCCAGTTGTGGATGTGGCTGGTGATAGAAGCAAGGTCTGATGCTGTAAAGAGCAGTATTGCATATGAACCTGGAATGTTAGGTCCATGAATCAAGGCAAATTGGAAGTGGTCAAACAGGAGATGGCAAGAGTGAACGTCAACATTCTAGGAATCAACAAACTAAAATGGACTGGAATGGCTGAATTTAACTCAGATGACCATTATATCTACTACTGTGGGCAGGAATCCCTTAGGAGAAAAGGAGTAGCCATCATGGTCAACAAAAGAGTCTGAAATGCAGTACTTGGATGCAATCTCAAAAACGACAGATGGATCTGTTTGTTTCCAAGGCAAACCATCCAATATCACAGTAACCCAAGCCTATGCCCCAACCAGTAACGCTGAAGAAGCTGAAGTTGAATGCTTCTATGAAGACCTACAAGACCTTTTAGAACTAACACCCAAAATAGATGTCCTTTTCATCATAGGGGACTGGAATGCAGAAGTAGGAAGTCAAGAAACACCTGGAGTAACAGGCAGATTTGGCCTTGGAGTACAGAATGAAGCAGGGCAAAGGCTAATAGAGTTCTGTCAAGAGAACGTACTGGTCATAGCAAACACCCTTTTCCAACAACACAAGAGAAGACTCTACACATGGACACCACCAGATGGTCAACACCAAAATCAGATTGATTATATTCTTTGCAGCCAAAGATGGAGAAGCTCTATACAGTCAACAAAAACAAGACCAGGAGCTGACTGTGGCTCAGACCATGAACTCCTTATTGCTAAATTCAGACATAAATTGAAGAAAGTAGGGAAAACCACTAGAGCATTCAGGTATGACCTAAATCAAATCCCTTATGACTATACAGTGGAAGTGAGAAATAGATTTAAGGGCCTAGATCTGATAGACAGAGTGCCTGATAAACTATGGATGAAGGTTCGTGACATTGTACAGGAGACAGGGATCAAGACCATCCCCATGGAAAAGAAATGCAAAAAAGCAAAATGGTGTCTGGGGAGGCCTTACAAACAGCTGTGAAAAGAAGAGAAGTGAAAAGCAAAGGAGAAAATGAAAGATATAAGCACCTGAATGCAGAGTTCCAAAGAATAGCAAGAAGAGATAAGAAAGCCTTCCTCAGCAATCAATGCAAAGAAATAGAGGAAAACAACAGAATGGGAAAGACTAGAGATCTCTTCAAGAAAATCAGAGATACCAAGGGAACATTTCATGCAAAGATGGGCTCGATAAAAGACAGAGATGGTACGGACCTAACAGAAGCAGAAGATACTAAGAAGAGGTGGCAAGAATACACAGAGGAACTCTTCAAAAAAGATCTTCATGACCAAGATAATCATGATGGTGTGATCACTCACCTAGAGCCAGACATCCTGGAATGTGAAGTCAAGCGGGCCTTAGAAAGCATCACTACGAACAAAGCTAGAGGAGGTGATGGAATTCCAGTTGAGCTCTTTCAAATCCTGAAAGATGATGCTGTGAAAGTGCTGCACTCAATATGCTAGCAAATTTGGAAAACTCAGCAGTGGCCACAGGACTGGAAAAGGTCAGTTTTCATTCCAATCCCAAAGAAAGGCAATGCCAAAGAATGCTCAAATTACTGCAATTGCACTCATCTCACACGCTAGTAAAGTAAAGCTCAAAATTCTCCAAGCCAGGCTTCAGCAATACATGAACCGTGAACTTCCAGATGGATATAGAGAACTTCAAGATGGATATAGAAAAGGCAGAGTAACCAGAGATTAAATTGCCAACATCTGCTGGATCATCAAAAAAGTAAGAGAGTTCCAGAAAGACATCTATTTCTGCTTTGTTGACTCTGCCAAAGCCTTTGACTGTGTGGATCACAATAAACTGTGGGAAATTCTGAAAGAGATGGGAATACAAGACCACCTGACCTGCCTCTTGAGAAACCTATATGCAGGTCAGGAAGCAACAGTTAGAACTGGACATGGAACAACAGACTGGTTCCAAATAGGAAAAGGAGTCCGTCAAGGCTGTATATTGTCACCCTGCTTATTTAACTTCTATGCAGAGTACATTATGAGAAATGCTGGGCTGGAAGAAGCACAAGCTGGAATCAAGATTGCCGGGAGAAATATCAATAACCTCAGATATGCAGATGACACCACCTTTATGGCAGAAAGTGAAGAGGAACTAAAAATCCTCTTGATGAAAGTGAACGAGGAGAGTGAAAAAGTTGGCTTAAAGCTCAACATTCTGAAAATTAAGATCATGGCATCTGTTCCCATCAGTTCATGGCAAATAGATGGGGAAACAGTGGAAACAATGACAGACTTTATTTGGGGGGCTCCAAAATCACTGCAGATGGTGATTGCAGCCATGAAATTAAAAGACGCTTACTCCTTGGAAGGAAAGTTATGACCAACCTAGATAGCATGTTCAAAAGCAAAAGCAGAGACGTTACTTTGCCAGCAAAGATCCTTCTAGTTAAGGTTATGGTTTTTCCAGTGATCATGTATGGATGTGAGAGTTGGAATGTGAAGAAGGTTGAGTGCTGAAGAATTGATGCTTTTGAGCTGTGGTGTTGGAGAAGAGTCTTGAGAGTCCCTTGGACTGCAAGGAGATCCAACCAGTCCATCCTAAAGGAGATTAGTTTTGGGTGTTCATTGGAAGGACTGATGCTGAGGCTGAAACAAATTCTTTGGTCACCTCATGTGAAGAGTTACTCATTGGAAAAGACTCTGATGCTGGGAGGGATTGGGGGCAGGAGGAGAAAAGGAAAACAGAGGATGAGATGGCTACATGGCATCACCAACTCAATGGACATGAGTTTGAGTGAACTCCAGGAGTTGTTGATGGACAGGGAAGCCTGGCGTGTTGTGATTCATGGGGTTGCAAAGAGTCAGACAGGACTGAGCGACTGAACTGAACTGAACTGAATAATGTAAAACCTGACCATACCACTCAAGCCACTCTACAGATTCATTGTAATCCCTATCTAAATACTGATGACATTTTCTACAGAACTAGAACAAATATATTAAAATATGGAATCACAGACGACCCCAAATAGCCAAAGCAATCTTGAGAAAATAGAACAAAGCTGGAAGTATCGCACTTGCTGATTTCAACCTGCACTACAAATCTACCGTAATCAAAACAGCTATAGTACTGGTCCCCAAACAGACATATAGATCAATGAAACAGAGTAGAGAGCCCCCAGATAAACCCACATTTTGTGGTCAACTAGGAAGCACTAGCAGTACTTTGCCTTGAAAATCCCATGGACGGAGGAGCCTGGTAGGCTGCAGTCCAGGGGGTCACTAAGAGTCGGACACGACTTCACTTTCACTTTTCAGTTTCATGCATTGGAGAAGGAAATGGCAACCCACTCGAGTGTTCTTGCCTGGAGAATCCCAGGGACTGCGGACCCTGGTGGGCTGCCGTCTGTGGGGTCGCAGAGTTGGACAGGACTGAAGCGACTTAGCAGCAGCAGCAGCAGCAGCAGTGGTAAAGAACCTGCCTGCAAACGCAGGTAGACATAAGAGAGTTGGGTTCAATTCCTGAGTTGGGAAGATACCCTGGAGGAGGTCACAGCAACTCATTCCAGTATTCTTGCTTGGAGAATCACGTAAACAGAGGAGTCTGACTGGCTGCAGTTCACAGAGTTGCACAGAGTCAGACATGACTGAAGTGACTTAGCACACACACATGCAATCTACGACAAAGGAGGCAAGAGTATACAATGGGGAAAAGACGACTTCTTCAATAAGAAGTCTTGGGAAAACCAGACAGCTACACGCTTTTAAGAATCAAACTGGAATACTTTCTCATACCATATACAAAAATAAACTCAAAGTGGATTACAGACTTAAATGTAAGACCTGAAACGAGAAAATTTCGAGAAGAAACCATGGCAGTAAGCTCTTTGACATGGATGTTAGTAGAAATTTTTTGGGTATGTCTCCTTAGGCAAGATAAAAAATAGAGAAATGGAACTACATCAAACTAAAAAGCTTGTCCACAGCAAAGGAAATTATTAATGAAACAAAATGGCTTCCCACTGCATGAGAGAAGATATTTATAAATGATGTATCAATAAGGGGTGAATATCCAAAATATAAAAATAACTCCTACAACTCACAAGTTGACAGTAGATACCAGAGAGACTTGACCCAAAGAAATGAGGGTAATGGTTAATGTAATTATTCTCAAACTTGAGCCTGCACCAAAATCATCTGGAAAGTTTCTAAAACAAAACTTTCTGGACCTCACCACCCTCCAAATTTCTGATTCAGTAGGGTGGTGGAATTTGATAAACTGCATTGTAAATAAGCTCTCTGGTGATACTAATGCAATTACACCTTGATACATGGTAATACTAATGAAATTACACCTTGATAATCACTAGGTTAGTAGAACATGGCACCCCTATGGGTAAAATAAATGGATAGCCAATAAGGATATTATTAATTTTTTTTAATCAAAAGAACTCATGAATGGAAAATCAGGAGGCTAACAGGCTGATTATCCATCCCAGACTTACTTTTTAGAGTGAGGCTTATGGCAGCCAGATAATAAACAGATTTGACTCAGAGTGCATCTACTTGGTCCTTGGACTTATCTAGTCATTTCTTCAACGTTGGTCTCTTGGCCTACGAAGCAAGAATGATGACACTAGAGAAGGCCAAGTGGAAACCTCTGAAATTTCCCCTAATATCAGTCAAGAAAATAAAATTGCTTCCCCAAAGTGGAAGGGACTATTGACAACCTTAAAAATCTAAAGGATACAGAAATGATGCTCCACATTAAGTCTCCATTAATTCACTAGTCTGGGTCCTACAAAAACTAGATGGATCCTGCAGAATGAAAGTGGAACAATGCAAAATCAACCAAGTAGAGGACCCATTTGCAGCTGCTATGCAAGATGTAGCTAAAACTGAATATCATGGCCTTGGGTACCTAATATAATGCAACTAATCTGAGGGATAAGTTTTTTTTACCCTACCTGGAAGGAGAGCTAGAAGCAATTCACATTCATGTGGGACAAACATCAGTATAAAGTTATAGTCATGCCCCAGTGATGTCAGTTATCCTATTCTCTGTCTTAATATTATCCAAAGGAAACAAGACCATCTAGACACCGCAGAATTATTTCAGTGGGCAGAAGAGCTCACACTAATTGAACAAAATACACAAGAACCTTGGTAAGTACTTTGGAAGCCTTGGTAAGACATGTGAACTCTAAAGATGCCCTATTAATATTCAAACACTTGCCAAATCAGTGAAATGTTCAGGAAACTAGTGGAGGGACCTAAGATTGCTTATCAAAGTAAAGTACAAATTATTACATCTTGTCTCTCTGACCATGAAAAAAGAAACACAAATCTTCTTTATTGAATTCTGGAGGCAGCACATTCCCCAACTGGGAATACCACTCTGACCATTTACTGACTGACGCATAAGGCTGCCAGCTAAGTGAGACTTGCACAGGTCCAGGCTGTGGTGTAACAGCCTTGCCACTAGGTCCATATGACTCATACAACCCAACAGATCCTTCTGTACATCTGATGTAGAGCTTATGGAAAGCAGCCATAGGAGAATCACAGGTAGATCCTAAGGTCATGCCATCTATAGCACAAAAGTACACACCATTCAACAAACAGTTCCCCATGCACTAGAGGGCCCTAGTAGAGCTGTAGATTGAACTATGAAACATCAGGTGACTAGGAGATCAAAACAGTCCATCATTCTGTCAGACCCACCAAGATTGATTGGGCTTTCCCAGCATCAATCCATCTTATATGCAAAGGGTACATCTGCAGTTGAGCATAAGAAGAACCAGAGAACATAAGCAAGTTAGTAATGGGGAATCTTTGGGTGGTGTACTGGTTTTGTATTTTGTATGAGGAGAGAGGTAGGCCAGGGAAAGAATATAAACTTACGGCAGTGGTGATTGATTTGACTGGTTGACCAGGGGCCTGAAGGGATAAGATTGGAGGATTGTTTACAAGTCTGGGAAGGAGGTATGTGGACAGACAAATGGGAAAGAGTGCAAAGGGTGTAGATCTCTAAGTCACATGTTATTGCCCACTAGATGGTATACACCACAGAAGAGGCACTTAACCCCCAGGTGGACAGAATGGCCTAGCTGTTTGATGTCAGCCTACCCTTGCCACTGGAAAAATAAGCACTAGTACAATTGATTTAAATAAAATTATCAAATATATTTATGGGCTCAATTTGTAGGCTGTTGATCACAGGGTTGATTCAATTACTACTACTCTCCCCCTGCCTGTAACAGAAACCCACGCTGAGTCCCTGTTACAGCACAATCTCTTGAAGAGACCAATTAGCCTCTTAGCATGTTTATTATAGTGGATTTCTTCCACAGTGGAAAGGAAGATTTATCTCAACTAGAATTGCCACACATTCCAAGTAGGATTTGCCTTTCCTGCCCACAAGGCCTTAGCCAGTATCATCAACTGAGGACTTTCAGAGACAGCACCCTACAAGGATTAAGTGTCATTCTCTAGACTGGTATGCACTCTATTTAGGGCCCCAGATGACCAACCGGGGCATTTCTTGGTACTCTTAATGCATAATTTTGATGATAAATGGATGAGTGCTAGAGCCATACCCAGAGGAGAGTATGGTGGCTAAATAGAGTCACCTTTCCCAAGACTATGCCTGCTTCTCCATAGGCAGCCCACAGCTAATGACAGATCTCTGTAGGATGACAAGGGCCCGGCCACCTTGCCTCGACTGTGGATATCTCTGAAGGTCCAGCTCTGCAGAGTTCCCTGTGAAGTTGGTTGAGCCTCTGTTGCAACTATGTTTTACATTCCATCTGCACAATCCTGCTTCATCTGCTCCCACACAGATGTTTCTGTGAACACTTTCTGATAACCCTCCTACAGATGAATTGGAGTATTTGAGAGTTTACTTCCTTGGAATGGGAACCTGCAGCAATAATGTGATTTTAAATCATTTGTGGGATGGTTGAACATGAAGACAATGGAGGTATGAAGACCAGCTTGTAAGCATCCAAGCACCAGGTAATAAAGGCTTGAATGAGGAAGAAGAGTGTGTGTGTATGTGTGTGTGTGTGTGTGTGTGTGTGTGTGTGTGTGTGTGTGTGTTGAGGTTGGAAGAAGATGCATGTTTGACTATTCCATACTGATTAAACATGGAGAATGAGGGGAAAGTACGAGTTAAATTTTTACCTTTGGGAATTGACAGAAAGGTAATAAAATTGAGAGAAAAGAAGAGAAACCAGTGTAATGGTGATGAAGAAGCATCCACCTAGATGTGTTGCATTTAAGTGTACACCTGAAGGAAATGCCGTAACTTTAATACATGTAATGGAAACCATTGAATTAGCAGTTTTCTCTTCAGCTATCCTTGTGAATAGACTTTTTCCTATACAAGAACTAATTAAAAATAAATTAAAGCCCAAAATGAAGTCATTGCCCCTCCAAGAGCAAATCAAGATTCGATTGCAGTTTCAACCCTCCTAGAAATGTGACCTTTAAAACAATTAATCTGAAATTTCCCGATCCACGCTAGGTAAACTGCAGGATAAAAGCCTTGCTCCCTTTCTTCTTCCCACCAAAAGAAGATGACCTGGCCTAAAGTAGCCCTTTCCTCTCTTTCCCTAAGACATCCTTGGCCCAGCCTCCCCTCTATAAAAACCTCCCCTTTTGTAGCTCCTTCCTCAGAGTACCTGCTAGTTGCTAGATGGGATGCTGCCTGGTTCATGAATAGTTGAATAAACCCAACTGGATCCTCAAATATACTCAGTTCTAATTTGTCTTTTAACAGCTCATAAGGGTGAGCTTCACTAGACTAAAACTGAAAGGACAACCCAATGCTAGAGGTTCCTCTTTTTATTGCTCCCACCTCCAGACTTGAGGTCTGCCAGCAGGAATGCTTTAAGAGACCATTGCTCTTTATAAAATTATTTTCTTTCAAAAATCAAATGGGCTAGAACATAACCGTATAATCTATCAGGTGAAGAGATTTGTAAAATAAATAGGAAAATCTTTGACATACCACACCATATCTTCAATTGAGAGATACCTAAAAATATTTCTCTTGAAGTCAAAGTAGAATGTCTTTATATTTTGTTGAGAACTGTCAGGAGCATACAAACTGTATCAGTCTAAATGCAAAAGACTCTTAATCATGTCAGCCTATCCTGTTATATATTACTTTCCTGGATCCATGCACGGTTTGGGAAAACACTGTTTTTTTTTTTTTAATTTTATTATTTTATTTTTTTATTGAAGGATAATTGCTTTACAGAATTTTGCTGCTTTCTGTCAAACCTCAACATGAATTAGCCATAGATATACATATATCCCCTCCCTTTTAAAACTCCCTCCCATCTCCCTCCCCATTCCACCCCTCTAGGTTGATTCAGAGCTCCTGTTTGAGTTTCCTGAGCCATACAGCAAATTTCTGTTGACTATTTATTTTACATATGTTTCCATGTTACACTTTCCATACATCTCACCCTCCCCTTCGCTCTCCCAATGTCCATAAGTCTATTCTCTATGTCTGTTTCTCCATTAGTTAGTTAGTTAGTTCAGTCACTCAGTTGTGTCCGACTCTTTGTGACCCCATGAATTGCAGCACGCCAGGCTTCCCTGTCCATCACCAACTCCCAGAGTTCGCTCAAACTCACGTCCAATACAATATTGTAAAGTAAAAAAATAAATAAATAAAATATATATAAAAAAAGGAAAAGAATAAAAGAATCAAGACTTAAAAACAAACAAACAAACAAAAAACTCACGTCCATCGAGTCAGTGATGCCATCCAGCCATCTCATCCTCTGTCGTCCCCTTCTCCTCCTGCCCCCAATCCCTCCCAGCATCAGAGTCTTTTCCAATGAGTCAACTCTTCGCATGAGGTGGCCAAAGTACTGGAGTTTCAGCTTTAGCATCATTCCTTCCAAAGAACACCCAGGACTGATGTCCTTTAGGATGGACTGGTTAGATCTCCTTGCAGTCCAAGGGACTCTCAGGAGTATTCTCCAACACCACAGTTCAAAAGCATCGATTCCATTGCTGCCCTGTAAATAAATTCTTCAGAACCATTTTCCTAGATTCTGTATTGTGCGTTAGAATATGATATTTATCTTTCTCTTTCTCACTCCCTTCACTCTGTATAATGGGTTCTAGGTTCATCTACCTCATCAGAACTGACTCAAATGTGTTCCATTTTATGGCTGAGTAATATTCCATTGTGTATATGCACCACAACTTCTTTATCCAATCATCTGTCAATGGACATCTAGGTTGCTTCCATCTTCTAGCTATTGTAAATAGTGCTGCAGTGAACAAAAGGATACGTGTGTCTTTTCCAACCCTGATTTCCTCAGGATATATGCCTAGGACTGGGATTGCTGGGTCATATGATGGTTTCATTCCTAGTTTTTTTAAGGAATCTCCATACCATCTTCCATAGTGGCTGTATCAATTTACATTCCCACCAACAGTGCAAGAGGGTTCCCTTTTCTCTAGCATTTATTGTTTGTAGACTTTGTAATGATGGCCATTCTGACCAGTGTAAGGTGATATCTCATTATAGTTTTTATTTGTATCTCTCTAATAATGAGTGATGTTGAGCATCTTTTCACGTGCCTGTTAGCTATCTGTATGTCTTCTCTGGAGAAATGTCTGTTTAAGTCTGTTTCCCACCTTTTGACTGAGTTGTTTGTTTTTCTGGTATTGAGTTGTATGAGCTGCTTGTATATTTTGAAAATTAATCCTTTGTCAGTTGTTTCATTTGCTATTATTTTCTCCCATTCTGTGGGTTGTCTTTTCACCTTGTTTATAGTTTCCTCTGCTGTGCAAAAGCTTTTAAGTTTAATCAGGTCCCACTTGTTTACTTTGTTTTAATTTCCATTACTCTAGGAGGTGGGTAATAGAGGATCTTGCTTTGATTTATGTCATTGAGTATTCTGCTTATGTTTTCCTCTAAGAGTTTTATAGTTTTTAGTCTTACATTTAGGTTTTTAATCCATTTTGAGTTTATCTTTGTGTATGGTGTTAGGAAGTGTTTTAATATCATTCTTTTACATGTAACTGTCCAGTTTTCCCAGTACCACTTATTGAAGAGGCTGTCTGCCCCATTCTATATTTTTGCCTCCTTTGTCAAAAACAAGTTACCCATAGGTGCATGGGTTTATTTCTGGGCTATCTATCTTGTTCCTTTGGTCTATATTTTTGTTTTTGAGCCAGGACCATACTGTCTTGATGACTGTTTCTTTGTAGTATAATCTGAAGTCAGGAAGGTTGATTCCTCCAGCTCTATTCTTCTTTCTCAATACTGCTTTGGCTATTTGGGGTCTTTTGTGTTTCCATACGAATTATGCAATTTTTTGTTCTAGTTCTTTGAAAAATGCCATTGGTAATTTGATAGGGATTGCACTGAATCTGCAGATTGTTTTTGGTAGTATAGTCATTTTCACAATATTGATTCTTCCTGCCCAAGAACATGGGATATCTCTCCATCTGTTTATGTCATCTTTGATTTCTTTCATCAGTGTCTTTTTTTTTTAATTTAATTATGTAGAGCCCCTCTCTCATATTATCTTTTAAGTCACTAAACTATTCATCTGAAATATATTTCCTTCCTTAGGAAAGGCAGCCACAGTAGTGACAAAGGATACTCTAATCAATTTGCACAGTGTATTGCGGAGGAGGATGTAAGTGCTTGGGTGTGCTTCTTCTCCACCTTAGGCTATTTCTAATGAATGCTGCTGCTGCTGCTGCTGCTAAGTCGCTTCAGTCGTGTCCGACTCTGTGTGACCCCATAGACAGCAGCCCACCAGGCTCCCCCATCCCTGGGATTCTCCAGGCAAGAATACTGGAGTAGGTTGCCATTTCCTTCTCCAATGCATGAAAGTGAAAGTGAAGTCGCTCAGTTGTGTCCGACTCCTAGCGACCCCATGGACTACAGCCTACCAGGCTTCTCCATCCATGGGATTTTCCAGGCAAGAGTACTGGAGTGGGTGGCCATTGCCTTCTTCTCTAATGAATGCAGTTAGGCCTAATCTTTTTCTTCCTTCCAATCATAGGTCAGTCCTTCACATACCTCTTAGAGCTTTGGCAAACTAATTCTTGTTTGCATACTAGCTCTTTTCTTTTTTATTTCCTTTCCACCTTTATACCTGAAGGTCAGCAAGTTGACTATGACAGTTTATGGAATGTGATTCTACAGGTGGGGGACAAACACATGTGTCCAGTTCTGAGTTGATGCCTATGTAAACAAGACACATGATAAATGTGCAAAGCACCAGCCAATAAAAATACTTAAATTGGGAAACCCCCTAATTTCTCTATTTGTATTACATTAACGTTTGGGACGAGTGTTAATGTTTGGTTAAGCTAAGTCCTGCTGCTGTTCTTGTCAAGATAACATAGAAGTGCATTATCAGCTGTAACTTTATCTTTTCCCCTCCTAATATCCCCCTACAGAGCAACAGTATGCCTTTAGCAACACAGTCTGTGATACAATGAAGATATCTTCACTTGGTGTTTTCTTTCTAGAAAGCATCATTTTCTTACCTCATCCTCTGATTCAATGTAGATGGTGCCTAATGTTTCCTCCTAACCAAAAGACTAAGATGTATTACTGCTCTTACTTAAACATCAAATGTTCCTAGGAAAATGAATGTATATTTCTCTGCCTTCCCTACCACACACGGTATGAAAACAAATGACTGTCTGATCGCCTGACCTGATGGGACTAGCCCTTAAGCAATGCCACATGCTTAAGCACATTTCTGCAAAATTTAATTTGCTAAAAACCTCATTAAACATTCATGTATACTTTGTTTCCTTCCATTCTTTGCTGATTACTAAAGCATTTCTATTTGTCAACATAAGCATTTTCTTTTCTCATTGCTCTCCTCTTCCTGCTCTGTTCTTTGAGTTATGGTGTCATTCAGTAATTTAACATTGAAGTATTTTATCACTGGAAATGTGGAGAGAGTTTTAAGTGCCTTAATGGTTAGCTCACATAAGAGAGAAGTCTTCTTAAGTTTAATTTACAGGAGAGTGAATTCCCATTGTTTCCCTCTTAATTGCATACTCTCTGGTTTTGATGGCTCAGTGGGTAAAGAATCGGCCTGCAATGCAGGAGAAACACGAGTTGAGCCCTGCGTCAGGAAGATCCCCTTGAGGAGGAAATGGCTACCCACTCCAATATTCTTGTCTGAAAAATCCCAGGAACAAGGGAGCCTGGCTGGCTACAGTCCAAGGGCTGCAAAGAGTCAGACGCGACTGAGTGACTAAGCACCCACGCATAGGAAAGCTGAAAGGAGGATCAGTTCTTTCCTTCCCACCTCACCATCTCCTCCCAGACTATAACCAGAGCTTATTACAAGAAACTGCAAAATTAACTTGATTCTCCCACCCTAGAGCTACGGTTCAGGGAAATTCTTGTCTGTATTAAAGTGAAGATAACAGTAAATACCATTTGTGTTGTGCTTTACATTATTCAACATGCTTTTACCTACATCTCATATATGTCAAGCCAGAAAACCATTGAGGTAAGTGTTAAATCTATCTGAACTGAAGTTCAGAGAAGTTAAGCGATTTGCCTGTGTTTGTTCCTGGGAAGTGCACCCAGGAAGCAAACTTAGATCCCTGATTCCAAGTGGACTTTCTCTGCTTAATTCTACATCACATTTGTGTTAATGATTCTTAAAGGAAAGTATCAGCAGCAAATCCATAAACTTTGTGGTGGTTGAGATATAATTGATATATAATATTATATTAGTTTCAGGTGTACAACACAATGACTCAGTATATGGATTTATTGCAAAATGATCACCACAGTAAATCCAGTTTACATCCATCACCACCTACAATTTTTTTTCTCATGATGAGATCCTTTAAGATCTACCAGTGAACCAGTGAAGTTGCTCAGTCCTGTCCGACTCTTTGCAACCCCACGGACTGTAGCCTACCAGGCTCCTCCACCCATGGAATTTTCCAGGAAAGAGTACTGGAGTGGGTTGCCATTTCCTTCTCCACAGGATCCTCTCAACCCAGGGATCAAACCCAGCTCTCTCACATTGCAGGCAGATGCTTTACCATGTGAGCTACCAGGGAAGCCCGTTAAGATCTAACCTCTTAGCAACTTTCAAATATACATTACCGTACTACTGACCACAGTCACCACGCTGTACATTACCTCCCCAGGACTTATTTCTTTTATAACTAGAAGTTTGTACTTTTGATGCCTTTTATCCATCTTAGGTGTTTTTTAAAATTTTTAATTTTTTTACGGATAAATAGGTTTTCAATTTAAATAAAACACTAAGTGTTCAAGTTATTGGATATTAACATGGTACATGAGAATGCCAGGAATATACAATGACTGCCAAAAAAAAACTAATGTAAATATGCTGTGGAGATTTAAAACTACTTGTACTAGCTACTTCTTCCTTGGAATAAACATTGCAGGTCATCTTCTTGATTGTTTGGAGTAAAACAGTTTTAGGATTCATACTTTAAATCAACTGTAAAATCTCCCTGCAAATGACCATTTCATAAAATGGTTTTGTTATCCCAACCCAGGTATAAAAAGAATGAAGTGAACAGATTCAAGGTTAATTGCTATTTAAGTGTTCCTTATCAGAGACAGATTTTTTTGCAAGGTTATAACCCCAGAGCAGTTGTCTCCCTGAAATGACTACTCAACATTTACTATTCTAGGAAATCAATTTTAATATTAATGTAAATATGGTACAATTAACAAATACAATCAAAAACTATAAGAATTTCCAAGCAAATTGAGCACATTTTTTGGCTTATTGTGGTTTGGGACTATCTACACTTTGGATCCAATACTGGATAATCTAACATTTACTATTTTGCTTGAAGAACTTTTTTAAAAATGTCTTTTGTTTTTAAAATGTCAGAAGATCATCTAAGCTTTTTATCATCAGTGACTCTATAATTCTTACAGAGCATATTATGCCCTCAAGAAACTAATGACTCATTTCAAAGCATGGTGAGAATCTCTTTCTATGGCCCATTACCTTAGAAAGTGGGTTCATAATACTAAAATACAATCAGAGGATGTAGTATTAGCAACTGATATGTTGGTCTCTTACACAAAAGTAAAACCTGTATTTGTTGATTTGCTCATCCCTGAGGCAATTTAACTGTATGTATTACATACTTCTGTGCATATAACTCATCCCAACACAGTCACTCCTCCAAGATTTTCAGTTTTCTAATTCACGAACACAAGGATTTAGCTACTGCTTCATACAGTAAAATACCTCCTGACTTGGCACTGTACAGTAACTAGAAGTCTTTTATTTTAAATATTAAAATATACTTATTTTTTTCTCAAAAACAAAAGAAAGGACCAGTTAAGACACCTCTGAACAGGCAGAGAAACCAGAGATTATTAGGTTTGTTTTGCTTTCCACAGGAAAAATTGCTAAGGGATTAAAATAGAACAGCAGTGTTTAGTTATATTGTGAGAATCTCACCACTCTCTGCCCTTCTCCAATTTCTCTGGTTTCTGACACACATCAAGAACCAAATCTCTCTTGCCACGAAGTTCAGTTCTGATCTTGAATGAAAATTGCCTAGGGCATGTTTACTAGATCAAAAAATTGGTTTGTTAAGTTAAAGACATAGGAATCAATCATGCTATCGTTCTCTGAATAACATGTTTTCCAAGAAAAGGTGAATAGGGGAGGAGAATGGATGAAAGTCAAATCAAATTATTACTAAGCACACACACACAATATTAAATGTTGTTCCACCAGAAAGTCTATGATTGATTAAATCATATAGGCCTATCATATGTTGGGAAAATTTATTTCACCTTTTAATACTTCAGTTTTCCTATATGAGGGGAAAAAATCATCCACAGAATGATTGTCATTAAATGAAAGAATGAATATAAAGGGTTTTGAAGTTATACACCTGGGTTAGATTCTTGGCTCACACAGTCCTGGCAAGAAACTTATGCTGTATGACTTCAGACTCCTCATTTTTGAAAGCAGGAATAATAACATTTCTCATAGGTTTATTGTAAAGACTGAATGAGATAATATATAAAAGACTTAACCCAGTACAAAGCACACATTACATATTCATGAAATGGTCATTCTCTTTTCCCCTTCCCATTAGTTCTCAAATGTAACTTTCTTCCTTGTAATTATTTTTATTAAGCATTTTAACAACTTATCTTCTATCAAACTCTTCACTATTAAAATTTAGGAATCTAGGGAAAGATTCATCTTAAATTTCATCTCAAAATGGCACTTAGTAAATGTGCCTGTTTGCAAATATTCTGTTGATTAAAGAAACTTCTAAAGATGTTTTATTTTAGAACTCTTTTGCTTATGCTTTTTAGAAACAAAAGAAAATGGAAGGATATCTGCACCCAGAATCAATTACTGTTAACATCTTAGCAAATTAGCTTTTTTGTTTGTTTTATAGAAAAACTGCTCTATTGCTTTTGTAAAAATAACACATGCTAATTAAAAAGGATCCAGCAATCCAGAAAACAAAGTTTAAAATTACTTTAACCACACTACCCATAAATTAGTTATTAATATTAGAGGAAAATAATTCAAGTTATTTCCTGCACAACATGATAGATGAATTCACGTATGTGTTTATGGGAATGGTGAATAGAAAAATAATTACATTTTATTTCCCTTGAATTTTATAGAAAATTTAAATAAACTGAAGTAATGTAGGGATGGACTGAGGGAGACAAAGAGACTATAAAGTATTAATAGACTTGTCATTTTAAGAAATCTAAGATTATCAATTTTAGTCAATAATACCCATTGATGCCAAATTTAAAAGACAGTAGTGATCTTTTTTCCTAGTCTCTTCCTTTGATCTCTTAAAAATTTTTATTTATTTTTTTATCTCTGTATTGTCAGTATTTAACCATGCTCATTTCTTGTCCTGTTACCATGTGCTGTGCTGTGCTAAATCACTTCAGTTTTGTCTGACTCTTTGCAACCCTATGGACTGTAGACCACCAAGCTTCTCTGTCCATGGGATTCTCCAAGCAAGGATACTGGAGTGGTTTGCCATGCCTTCCTCCAGGAGATCTTTCCGACCCAGTGATCAAACCTGTGTTTCTTATATCTCCTGCATTGGCAGGCGGGTTCTTCACCAGCAGCACCACCTAGGAAGCCCCCTGTTACCATATCCCATAATTAATTCATACTGGTTTTATATCAATACTTAAACTGACCCAGTGCTCACCCACCAGTCTTTTACTATGATTTCTATATTCCTGAATTCTTTTTGATTCATTTCTTAAATGGCTAGATTAATGTCAAAATATTCTGTCAGTAATGCTGGGCTCTCCAATTGTTGGAGAATGCCTATTTGCTGCCTTTATATCATAACGCCATTTTGACTAGATACATTTCTTGACTCACTGTGAATAAGTATGAAGCCAGCCTCAATCAACTCTTTTCCCCTTGTAAGTAATTTGCATTTTAAGACAAGTTTTGGAACAGTTTTGCTAATGCTAAGTCACTTCAGTCATGTCCGACTCTGTGCAACCCCATAGACAGCAGCCCACCAGGCTCCCCTGTCCCTGGGATTCTCCAGGCAAGAACACTGGAGTGGGTTGCCATTTCCTTCTGCAATGAAACAGTTTTAGGTTTCCTTAAAACTGAGAGGAGGGTACAGAGATTTCCCATATACCCTCTGCCCCAGCACATGCATAATCTCCCCCTTTATGAACATCACTCATCAGAATGGTGCATTTTTTTACCAAGGATGAACCTACATTGACAAGTGTAATCACATGTAGTCCATAGTTACCTAAAGGTTCCCGCTTGGTGTTGTACATTGAAAAGATTTGGACAGATGTATTATGACATATGCTGCTGCTAAGTCGCTTCAGTCGTGTCTGACTCTGTGCGACCCCATAGACGGAAGCCCACCAGGCTCCCCTGTCCCTGGGATTCTCCTGGCAAGAACACTGGAGTGGGTTGCCATTTCCTTCTCCAAAGAATGAAAGTGAAAAGGGAAAGTGAAGTCACTTAGTCATGTCCAACTCTTAGCGACCCCATGGAACGCAGGCTACCAGACTCCTCCGTCCATGGGATTTTCCAGGCAAGAGTACTGGAGTGGGTTGCCATTGCCTTCTCCGATTATGACATACATCTATCTTTATAATGAGGAAGGCATGCAACCCACTCCAGTATTCTAGTCTGCAGAATTCCCATGGACAGAGCAGCAGTCTCGTGGGCTACAGCCCATGAGGTGACAAAGAGTCGGATACGACTGAGCGACTAAGCACAGCACTTCTTTATAATATCACAACTTATTTTCACTGCTCTGAAAGTCCTCTGTGTTCTGCTGATTCAACTCCTCTCCTCCCCCACCACTGGCAACCACTTATTTTTCCCTTGTCTCCATAGTTTTGTATTTTCCAGAAGGTCTATATTTGGAATCATACAGTATGTAGCCTTCTCAGGCTGGCTTCTTTCACTTAGTAATTTGCATTTAAATTCCTCTATGTCTTTCCATGTCTTGATATCTCTTTTTAATATTGAATACTATTCCATTGTCTGATATACAACAGTTCAGTTATCCATTCATCTACTGAAGGACATCCTGGTTGCTTCCAAGTTTCAGTTATTATGAATAAAGTTGCTGTAAACATCAATGTGCAGGTTTTTGTGTGGACATAAATTTTCAGCTCCTTTGGGTAAATACTCAAGAGGACATACTGGATGATGTGGTAAGAGTATATTTAGTTTTGTAAGAAATGGCTAAAATGTCTTCCAAAGTGACTGTACCACCAGCGACGAATGAGAATGGTTGTTGTATAGCCTCACCAGCATTTGGTGCTGTCACTGTTATGGATTTTGGCCATTCTAATAGATATGTAGTGGTATCTCATGGTTGTTCTTTTAATTTATATTGTATTGATGACACATCTTGTGGAGCATCTTTTCTTATGCCTTTCGTATGTTTATACGCCCTCTGTACATCTTCTTTGGTGAGATGTCTGTTAAGATCTTTGGCTCAATTTTCAATCAGGCTGCCTGTTTCTTTTTTTTTTTTAATTTAAATTTATTTTAATTAGAGGCTAATTACTTTACAATATTGTATTAGTTTTGCCATACAGAAACATGAATCTGCCACGGGTGTACACGTGTTCCCAATTCTGAATCCCCCTCCCACCTCCCTCCCCATACCATCCCTCTGGGTCATCCCTGTGCACCAGTCCCAAGCATCCTGTATCCTGCATCAAACCTGGACTGGCGATTTGTTTCTTATCTGATATTATACATGTTTCAATGCCATTCTCCCAAAGGCTGCCTGTTTTCTTACTGTTGGGTTTTGAGGCAATTTCGTATTTTGGTTGACAGGTATCAAATATATCTTTTATGAATGTTTTCTACTCTACCCATCTGTGGCTTGTCAGAACACAATTCTCGTGATACTGTTTTTTGAAGTGCAGATGTTTATAATTTATTGTTTCTTTTATCAGTTATGTCTTTGGTGCATTATCTAAAAACACATCAACATCTAGATTTTCTCCTATAGTTTTGCATTTTACATTTAGGTCTATAATCCACTTAAGAGTTAATTTTTGTGAAGGGTATAAGGAGTGCTCCAGTACCATTTGTTGAAGATACTACATTTGCTCCATCATATTGCCTTTGCCCCTTTTTCAAAGATCCATTAGCTATATGTATGGGGGTCTATTTCTTGGCCCTCTGTTCTGTTTCATTGATCTATTTACCTATTTGTTCACCAATACTTGGAGAAGGAAATGGCAACCCACTCCAGTATCCTTACCTGGAAAATCTCGTGAACAGAGGAGCCTGGTGGGCTGCAGTCCATGGGGTCGCAAAGAGTCAGGCATGACTGAGCGACTAACACTAGCACTTCACCAATACTACACTGTCTTAATTATTATATCATTATGGTCCGTCTTGAAGTTGTATAGCATCAGTTCTCCAACTTTGTCCTTCTTCAAATATTGTATTGGCTATTCTGAGTCTTTTGCCTCTCCATATAAACTGTGTAATAAATTTAATGAAATCTATAAAATCACCTGCTGGGATTTTGATTGGGATTACACTGAATCCATAGAGCATGTTGGGAGATAACTGATATCCTAATATTGTCTTCCTATCCATGATCATGGAAATACCTCCACTTATTCAATTCTTTTTAAATATCATTCATCACAGTTTTACAGTTTTCCTTATACAAATCTTACATATGTTTTGTTAGATTTATGCCTAAGTGTTTCATTTTGGGGATGCTAATGTAAATATTATTGTGTTTTTAATTTCAAATTCCACTTGTTCATTATCAGTACATAGGAAAGCAATTGACTTTGGAACATTAACCTTGTATTCTGCAAACTTGCTATGTCACCTATTAAGTCAAGGAGTTACTTTACTGATTCTTTTGATATTTTACACAGATGGTCAGGTCATCTGCAAAAACAAAAAAAGACACAGTTTTCAATCTTTCTTCCCAATATGTATACATTTTTATATCCTTTTCTTGCCTTATTGAATTAGCAAGAAATTCCAGTATGATGTTGAAAAGGAGTGGGTGAGAAGGGACACTAAGTGTTTTAAAGCTGTCCTAGTGGAAAAGCTTTGGGTTTCTCACTACTTACAATGAAGTTGTTGTTTTACAGTTGTGAAGTCATGTCCAACTCTTTGCAACCCCATGGACTACTGCACGCCAGGCTCTTTTGCCCTTCACTATCTCTCGGAGTTTGCTCAAATACATGTTCACTGAGTCAGTGATATTATCTAACCATTTCATACTCTGCCACCTCCTTTTCCTTTTGCATTCAATCTTTTCCAGCATCAGGATCTTTTCCAGTGAGTTGGCTCTTCACATCAGATGGCCAAAGTATTGGAGCTTCAGCTTCAGCATCGGTCTTTCCAATGAATACTCAGGGTTGATTTTCTTTAGGATGTACTGCTTTTTTTTTTTTAACTTTACAATATTGTATTGGTTTTGCCATATATCAAAATGAATCCGCCACGGGTATACATGTGTTCCCCATCCTGAACCCTCCTCCCTCTTCCCTCCCCATACCATCCCTCTGGGTCATCCCAGTGCACCAGCTCCAAGCATCCAGCATCGTGCATCGAACCTGGACTGGTGTTGATCTTGCTGTCCAAGGGACTCTCAAGCGTCTTCACCAGCACCACAGTTCGAAAGTATCAATTCTTTGGCACTCAGCCTTCTTTATGGTCCAACTCTCACATCCATACATGACTACTGGAAAAATTCATAGCTTTGACTATACGGACATTTGTAGGCAAAGTGGTGTATTTGCTTTTTAATACGCTGTCCAGGTTTGTCACAGCTTTCCTTCCAAGGAGCAAGCGTTTTTGAATTTCATGGCCGCAGTCACCATCCACAGTGGTTTCAAAATCCAAGAAAATAAGATCTGTCACTGCTTCCACTTTTTCCCTTGCTATTTGCCATGAAGTGACGGGACCAGATGTCATGATCTTAGTTTTTTGAATGTTGAGTTTTAAGCCAGCTTTTTCACTTTCCTCTTTCACCCTCATCAAGAGGCTCTTTATTTCTTCTTCACATTCTGCCATTAGAGAAGTTAGCTGTAGGTTTTTCACAGACTTTATCAAGTGAAGCAAGTTCCTCTCTATTCCTAGTTTGTTAAGGTGTGTTTTATAGCCAAGAATGTGGTCTATCTTGGTGATTTTTCCATGTGAGCTTGAGGAAAATATACATTCTTCTGTTGTTGGATAAAGTAGCCTATAGAAGAAAATTTTATCCCATTGATTGATGATGTTGCTAAGATCAACTATGTCACTGATTTTCTGTGCATGCTGGATTTGTCCGAGTGCTGAAGTCGCTAACATGATAATGAATTAATCTATTTCTCCTCGAAGTTCTATCATTTTTGCCTCAGATAGTTTGACATTCTGCTGTTAGGCACATGCACATTAATAATTATAAAGGCTTCTTGAGGACTGGATCTTTTATATGTAATGCCCTTCTTTAGCCATAATAACTGTCCTTACTTTGAAGTCTGCTGTATCTGAAATTATTATAGCTACTCCTACTTTACTTTGATTAGTGTCAGCATGTATAATTTTCTGCATCATTTTGCTTTTTTTGTGACTGTGGAATTATTTATTTCATCCTTTAATTATGTCATTTTTCTCTATATATTATTTTGAATGTGTTATTGAGCACATAGATTTTTTATTATCATTATTATTATATCTTCTTGATGAGCTGAACCTTCAATCATTATGAAATGTTCCTTATTATTTCTTCCCTGCTGGCTCAGACGGTAAAGAATCTGTCTGCAATGTGGGAGACCTGGGTTCAATCCCTGTGTGGGGAAGATCCCCTGAAGTAGGAAATGGCAACCCACTTTATTATTCTTGCCTGGAGAAACCCATGGACAGACGAGCCTGGCAGGCTACAGTCCATAGGGTTGCAGAGTCAGACACGAATGAGGCGATTTAGCATGCACACACACATAGCTAATTAGCGATGTTGTGATAGTTTCGGGTGGACAATGAAGGGTCTCCACCATATATACATGTATCCATTCTCCCCCAAATTCCCCTCCCATCCAGGCTGCTACAGAGCAATGAGCAGAGTTCTCTGTGCTATACAGTAGGATCTGGTTGGTTATCTATTTTGAATATAGCAATGTGTATATGTCGATTCCAAACTCCCTAACTATTCCTTCCCTCCATCTTTCCCCTCTGGCAACCATAAGCTCATTCTCTAAGTCTGTGACTCTGTTTCTGTTTGTAAATAAGTTCATTTATATAATTTATTTTTAGATCCCTCCTTTAAGGGATATAATACAATATGAAAATCTTTTTCTTTTAATTGGTGCATTTAGACCATTGCCATACAAAGCGATTGTTGACAGCTGGCTTAATGTCTACCATCATTGTTACTGTATTGTATTTGCCTTTGTTCTTTGTTCCTACCTTTGTCTTCCACTTTTTTCTGCTTTTTGTAGTTTTACCTGACCACTCTTTATGTTCAAATTTACTTTTTTCTCTTAGCACATAATTTATATTTTTTAAAAGCTATTTTTAGTGGGTGTCCTAGAATTTGCAGTATACATTGATAACTACATTCAAACAACACCAAACCACTTCATTGGTAATGTGAGTACCTTAAAGTAACAAAATAATCCTAATTCCTTTCTCCTATCATTTATTTCACTTGTATACATAAGTATAGGGACATACACATGAGAATATGTAAAGTATAGGGATATACACATGAGAATATATAACCAAATACATTGCTGCTATTATTATTTTTAATAAACTGCTATCTGTTAGATCAACATCACTATATATAAAATAGATAACTAGTAAGAACCTGCACGGGGAAGTCTACTCAATACTCTTTAATGGCCTATATGGAAAAAAAATCTAAAAATTTACAGATTTATGATGGACATATGTGGATATAACTGATTCATTTTTCTGTACACCTGAAACTAACACAACATTATATATCAACTATACTCCAATAATTTTTTTATAAAAAAAGAATAATAAAAAATGTTTTATTTTATCTTCACTTATTCCTTCTTTGATGGTCTTCATTTTTAAAAATTTTAGAACTGAATTTCTGATCTATACTATTTTCCCTGCCTCTCAAGAACTTCTTTTAATATTTCATACAGTGAAGTTTCACTGGCAACATATTCTCTCAATTTTTGCTTCTCTGAGAAAGTTTTTATTCATCCTTCACTTTTCAATGATGATATTTTACAGGGTACAGCATTCTAGGTTGGTGTTGTGTGTTTTTTCCCTCTCAATACTATAAATATTTCCCTCCACCCTCTTCTTGTTACCATGGTTTCTGACAAGTCAGATGTAATTGTTATCTTTGTTCCACTATAGCTAAGTTTTTTCCCTCTGACTTCTTTTGGGATTCTTTTTCTTCATCATTGATTTTCTATAATTTGAAAATAATATGCATAGGTATCATTTGTTGGCATTTATTCTGCTTGGTCTTCTCAAGCTTCCTGGGTTGGTGGTTTGGTGTTTGACATTAATTTGGGGAAATTCTCAGGCACAATTGTTTCAAATATTTTTTCTATTCCTTTCTTTCTTCCATTATGTGTACATTACACCTTTTGTAGTTGTCCTACAGTCCTTGGATCTTCTGGGTTTCTTTTTTTTTTTTTCCAGACTTTATTTTCTTTCCTTTTCAGTTTTAAGGATTCTGTTGATACATCATCTAGTGCAGAGATTCCTTCCCCAGCAACGTCTAATCTATTGGGCCCATCAAAGATATCATTTCTGTTATGGTGGTGCTTTTTTTTTTAATCTGTAGCATTTCTTTTTGGTTCTTTCTTGGGATTACCTACCTCTCTGCTTACACTGCCCATCTGTCCTTGCATGCTACTTTATCGTTAGAGACCTTAGTATCTTAGTCAGAGTAGTTTCAAGTTCCTGGTCTGATTAATTCCAACATCCTGCATTGTCTGGATCTGATGCTTGATCTGCCTCTTCCAATTGGATTTTTTGACTTTTGTTATGCCTCATAACTTTATCTTGATAGCCAGACATGCTGCTCTGGGTAAAAGGAACTGCTGTAAATAGGCTTCAGTAGTCACAGATAGTAAATTATGGAACCAACTTCAACCCAGACAACTCACTACGACTCACTAGTTCAGGTTTTCAATACATTGCCTACTAACTTTGTTAAATGGTATTTTAAATTGTAGTAAGACCATGCTGGGCTTCCCTGGTAGCTCAGTGGTAAAGAAACTGCCTGCCAATACAGGAGATATAGGTTCAGTCCCTGAGTCCAGAAGATTCCCGTGGATAAGGAAATGGCAACCCACTCCAGTATTCTTGCCTGGGAAATCCCATGGACAGAGGAACCTGGCTGGCTACAGTCCATGGGGTTGCAAAAGAGTTGGACATGACTTAGCAACTAAACAATAAACAAAATGTGGTGATGAGGTATGTGGAGAGGAGGGTTGTTCTGTAATCTTATGATTAGATCTCAGTATCTTAGTCCACACTTCTGGACAGTGAACTTCACAAGCATTCCTCGGGATTTTTTTTCTCTCCACTTACATGTAATAGGAAGATTAGAACTGGCTGAAATTATGTGTTTACTTTCCCTGGTCACTTAGGCCACAATAACACCCCACCAGGCAAGGCTCTGGTTAACAAGTTTCCCCTGAGGGCAGGCCTATTAAGAACAGAATGTTATGGCATATTTCAAAATGATCCCTTTACACTTGTCCCTGATGAAAACCCTCAGGGATTTTACTCCTATACTAAGTATGGGAACCTGGTTGAGCTCCTGGGAGCAAATATCACAATATGTGGGACCCCCCCCTCCATGTTTGAGATCCCTAAAGTTTTTAATTTCCAGACTTATCCACATGGAGCCTCCAGAAAATTATCAGTTACAGTTCAGGTCCTCCTACCCTGGCAGTGGTTCCAGTGGCAGCTTCTGCTGGTGAGTCTTTGCTGCAGAAAGCTGTAGCTCCTTGTGTTTGCCATCCTGTCTTTCAGTCTTGGGGGGAGGCATTTGCCTTGTGTCCTCCCTTATTATGGATCCAAGAAGGTTGGTTGATTTTTAAGTCCATTCAGCTTTTTACTTGTTAACAGCTAGTGGTGACTCCTAGTGTTAGTCGCTCAGTTGTGTCCGACTCTTTGCGACCCCACAGACTGTAGCCCTCCAGGTTCCTCTGTCCATGGGGTTCTCCAGGCAAGAATACTGGAGTGGGTTGCCATTTCCTTCTCCAGGTGACTCCTAAGCAGAACCAGAAATTCAATAATTTTCTTTTTATTCCTAAATAAGTGACAAAATTTTTCTTTATCCTTTCATTCATTTGACAAATATTTGTCGGGCACCTACACCAATCTGCCTGCAAGGCTTTCCAGGATTCGGTCCCTGATTCAGGATGATCCCCTGGAGAAAGGAATGGCTTCCCTTCCATGGGGGTCACAAAGACAGGACTGAGCAACTAGCACTTTCACTTACAACTTCCCAGACTCGTTCTAAGCATTGGTATTATAACAATGAACAAAACAAACTCATGCTTTCATGGAATTTGTATGATAGTGGAATCTTATAAGTTTAATAGCTTAATAATAAGAATATATCTTGGTGTTAAGGATTTTAAATTTGCCAAGAGCACAATATGTTCTTTTGATATTAAAATTAAATTTTTGTGTCTATTTAACTTTTCTGTAATGACATTGGTTTGAGTCCTCATTTTATTTTCTTAAGCACACACCCTCTGTTTTCACTTCATCTTTGGCCTCTTGTTCATTGAACACTGGTTCTTATTAAGTTGTTCAATAGAATGCAACATTTATGAATTATCTGTCTTTTATTTTGTATTTTCATTTAGGTTGGACTCTTTTGCATCTAATGCATAATTCCATGTTGTGCTGCAGTATTTCGTGTCATTTGCTTGTTTCATCTTGTTCATTCCCTTACCTCTTTTAACATTTTGTTATATATTCTATACTAGGATTCTCTGCTTCTAGTTAGGGTGGAAGGTAGGACACCCTCCCACTGGGGGAAGATCTTCAATCTTTAGATCATTTTTTGATTTGTGGTTCTGCAGCCCTCTTTCCATAAGGAAAAGGCATTATCACCTGTTTCTTTCCAGCAGTAGTGCCTGTTAATCAATGATCAGAGGAAGGAAGAAAAAAATAAGGCGACTTCACCCATGTTGCTTCTTCCTAGATTTAGAGAGGTTAGGGAGAGTTCCATTTGGCCAGTTTGGAAGTTCATCCTCTAGGATTTGGAGTGAAGTAAGAAATATTACTCCTTTTTTACTACTCTCCAGAATCTTTTTCACCCCCCTCAATAACCAGGTTTGAAATGTTTTAATTAAGTCAATGTTTTCTAACCATGGATGTAGCTATGAAGGTTTAAAAATCCTGACATTCAGACTGCATCACAGAACAGTTAAATTAAAATCGTTGGAAACAAAATCCAAGTATAATTTTAAAAAACTCCCAAATTGTTTTCATTGCTTGAGATCCAAGCTTAAGAACCACAGGCTTAGGTTATGCTTCTTTCCTTCTTCAGTGACAGTAGGTGATTTAAAAAAAAAAACAAAAAACAACAACCCTTTTTGCTTATTTTGTGATATGCTTTGGGGCAGAAATTCTATGGTAATATTTTAGCCATCTTCATAATAACTTCTTAACAGGAAATTGAAAGCTCGCAATAACTAATTTTTGCTTACATGTTTTTTCATATGTATGATATAGTCCTGCAAAATCCATTTCTGCCTTTCCCTCACTCAATACAGGACTATTTATTATGGGGGATAACCCCCCATATTCCATTTGTGGGTCATATAACAATGTTAACTTTGAATAAAAATAACAGTATAAGTGCTGCAGTTAGATTCAGGATTAGGAAAATCATGCTATGCTAAGTCACTTCAGTCGTGTCCGACTCTGTGCGACCCCATAGACGGCAGCCCACCAGGCTCCCCCATCCCTGGGATTCTCCAGGCAAGAACACTGGAGTGGGTTGCCATTTCCTTCTCCAATGCATGAAAGTGAAAAGTGAAAGTGAAGTCGCTCAGTTGTGTCCGACTCTTATCGACCCCATGGATTGCAGCCTAACAGGCTCCTCTGTCAATGGGATTTTCCAAGCAAGAGTACTGGAGTGGGGTGCCATTGCCTTCTCTGAGGAAAATCATAAATTCACTTATTCAACAAACATTCGAAAGGGTCAAAAGTCATTTGTGGGATCAAAAGTCATGATTCTCCTCAACAGGAGGAGGGAAGGAGACTACACATATAAGTGTGTTAGAAAAGGAAATAATAGGGGGCTTGGGAGATGCATAAACATATTAGTATGTGCGTGCTAAGTCGCTTCCGTTATGTCTGACTTTTTGTGACCCTTTGACTGTAGCCTGCCAGACTCCTCTGTCCTTGGGATTCTCCAGGCAAGAATACTGGAGTGGGTTGTGATTTCCTCCTCCAGGGGATCTTCCTGACCCAGGGATCAAACCTGCATCTCTTATGTCCCCTGCATTGGCAGGCAGGTTCTTTACCAAGCAGGAAAAGAGAATCCAGTGAAGGCTACTTAGAGAATTCAGAGAAATAGGAGGGCAATTGTAATGTAAGCTTCAGAAGAGTAGAAAGTGTGTCTAAATGGTTCATTTTGTACCTTCAGTGCTTAAAATGGTGGCAAGCACAACTGAGTAATTTATATAGATTTGTGAAATGAATGAATGGTTGGATGGATGGATGAAAAAGAAGTACTATTTCATGATTGCCAAGAGAAGAGTGGCTGCTCATATGCCACCAAGAGTCGTTCTTGAATTGATTGTAAAATCTATTTTCATTTGATCACTGGGGAAACGCGGAAGGCATCTCATATTTACATGGGAAGGCAATGAAAAAGTGGAGGCAGTTTACATGGATTCCATTCTCCAAAAGTTAGCAATGAAGAAAAAAAGAAAGTTTGGGGGGGTGGGGGGTTGGTTAAGGGACAGTAATAAGTGCTAATACACATTAGCAGTATTTCCAATGAAACCCTTCATTATGGAACCCTTTTTTACCTAAGAACATCTTAAGGGACTAGTGTTGCCCATAAGGTGCTTTGGAAAATATGCTTTAAAGTAAAAATTCTTTGAGAATGTTCATGTCTAAGTTCTTTTTATTTGACATAAGCTCTATTAAAAGATAAGCCATATTTTTGTTTAATTACCACTTTCTGTTTATACTGCAAATATGCAACAGGTGATTTTAATTTATAATTTAAATAGGATTTAAGGGAAAGAATTTAAGCCTTATAGTTCTGAGAGTAACAACTGGACTAGAATGCTGTTCCACCACATATTAGCCAAACAATCTTGCACAGCTTACTGAATCTGTTGAGCTCCCTTACTCTACCTCATCAGTGAGACAATAATCAACTGTGTAGCAGATCCAGCAGAGAAATAGCAGTATAATTAAAAGAGCTAGTCTCCACAAATCACTGGAGGATTATAACATAAACATGTAGAATGAGCTAAAAAGCATGCAGTCAATTGAAATGCCTAGGAACAACAAAGAGAAAAAAAATTTTAAGCCCAAAGTGATTTGTTGGGGAGAGAGGTGTCACAGATTGTGCTTATCCTTGAGGGTGGGCAGGAGCACAAGGCGTGTAGAAGACAACAAATGATAATTAGTTAATTAACTTGGTCTGGCTCATAGAGCAACCTAAACTTCTATGGAAACCGACATTTCTCCTTTTTGCTGCTTCTTAGTAAAATATCAAGTTGCTTTGTAAAGTACATTTTTTAAATGATTAACTTAAGCCTCTGATCAGCAAGTAAGCTTACCATGAACTAAGCAGAAGGGTTTAGGGTCATATCTGTTTTATCTCACATGAAAAGGATGTAACACAATAGGATGCTCTTCATTCATAAGGAACAAAACTAAGACAATACTATTTAGAGAAGCATTTAGCACCATAGGTTTGGAGATCCTGTGTTTGATTCTGGCTCTTGAACTCAGTAGTCATATAATCTTTGACAAGTAGCTTGATATCTCTGAGTATCAGGCTCATCATTTCTATGATGGGTGTAAAAAATACAAGCTCTTAATTTTCTTTTGAATATTTTGATAGTGCATAAAACACTTAGCATAGTGCTTGTTCACCTAGTCCATATTTATACAAAGCTAATTTTCAGTGAATGGTATCTATTGCTAATAATATTATAATATTGTTCCCATCCAAAGTGTATGGTCTTTGGATTCAATCAGATCTAGGTTTAAATTCTGGCTCCATCACTTTTTGGTTATGTGATCTCAGAAAGTTGCTTAACAATATCCTGAGTCTCATCTTCATATTTAAAGTAACTATAACAATATCTGGGGCTTCCTAGGTGGCTCAGTAAAGAATCCGCCTGCCAAACAGGAGACACAAGTTCGACCCTTGGGTCAGGAAGATCCCCTGAAGAAGGAATGACAACCCACTCAAATATTCTTGCCTGGGAAATCCCCTGAAAGAGGAGCGTGGTGGGCTACAGACCTTGGGGTTGCAACACAGTCGGACATAACTTAGCGACTAAACCACCACACCACCATAATAATTGCCACATCTTTGTGATGGTCAAGGTTAAATGAAATAATGCTGGTTCCCTTTTTACCACTTTCCCTGGAAAATAACCAAATTTTTATCATGCAGTCCAAGGCCCTTCGTGGTCTGGCCCCTAGCTCTTTTCCTAGTCTGAGCTTTTTCTCTTTTCCTTCCTCCTCTCTCTAACTCCTATGCCTCCCACTTCATAAGCTTCCACTCTTAGAACCGGGATTTGTTCTGTAAAGAAACAGCCCCATTTGAGATTCTAACCGAGGATGATAAAGAAAGCGCCACATCTGATCTTGATAATTAAAGTCAAAAGCTCTCTTCTATCAAGATTCCTAGTCACCTTGGAGAGGGCTTGATCTCTTGCAACACTAGACACTGTCAACCTCCCTTGTTGAAAAAGTCTTATTACTTTGGCTTTAAACACACACACACATACACAGGGTGTTTCTCATTCTTTTCTTCCCTGTTCTCTCCCTCTCTTGCCAGTTTTTCCTCTTCCATTGTCTTACCTTTTAGTGGTTCCCCAACACAGGGACAGTGATGACTTGACAATCATGGGTGCGCACGTGCTAAGTCGCTTCAGTCATGTCCGACTCTTTGCGACCCTGTGGACCACAGCCTGCCAGACTCCTCTGTCCATGGCATGCTCCAGGCAAGAATACTGGAGTGGGTTGCTGTGCCCTTCTCCAGGGAGTCGTCCCAACCCAGGCATCAAACCTGCGACTCTTATGTCTCCTGCATTGCATTGGCAGGCAGGTTCTTTACTACTAGCGCCACGTGGGAAGCCCATGACAATCACAGGGTTGTTGTGAACATGAAATGTAATTAACAGAACTCAGTTTTAGCTGATTTTTGCCTTGCAGAACATGAGCTGAGTGTTGCTAATATTTTCTGAATTTTTTCAAGAGCACCTAGATTTTTATGTAAATTATCTTGATTTGTAAGGTTGCCAACAAGTTTAAAAAAAAAAAAAAAGGTGTTTATGTTGAAAAATGCCTGAATTCACTCTGTGGGCCATCGTTTACAACCCAGCTCTAGGATATTTAGATAACACTGCTTATGATTCTTGTGTGCATGTTGAGGCTTACAAGGACTACACCTGTGAACTCATTTTGACCATATTCTATGTACCTGGCACAGTGTCTGGCACATAGCAGGCACATAATAAATACACATTGAATGAACAAGTTGCACGGATGTCTCCCTTTATAGCTAAACTTACTCACTGTTAGTCAATCTAATAGTTGGCAAAACCTTTTGCTTTCATTCTTAGATTGGTTCCTGTTAAAGGTCTGCTATTGGTATTTTCCAGCTGTTACATGTTGCTATTTTTAGTACTTTGCTTTATGGTTGGTTTCAAAATATTCTGGATACATCCTGCTTGTGTCAAGGCATTGTCATCACACTCCTTCAACTGCCCTGTCATCACTTTTGTTTTTTGGCATCACCCTTTTCTACAACATAACATTCCCAGGACAGGGGAAATGGTTTTTACTGTCTAAGGAATGACAGGACTAGCCTAGGATTGTTTCCTCCCCACCAGAGCATCTTCCTTGTAGGATGGTTGTTTCCAATTCTTCATTCATTCAAAGGTAAATCATCAAAAAAGTCATTGAAAGTATAATTGTGTGCCTGGCACAGAGAAGAAAAGGCAAATAAATCTAACCTTCAATTTCACAGAGCTTACAGGCAAGTAAAATAGATGATAAGAGAAAAGTGTATTGTGTGCTAGAAAGAGAAGAAACCATACACAGGAGAGGCAGTATAGCCAAGTGGTTAAGGGAAATGGTTAAGTGGTTCTGAAGCAAATTCCCCAGCTTTTCCAAGTTTGGCTTCACTACTTACCATCTGTTTAACAAGTTATTTAAGGTCTCTGTGGCTTGGTTTCTCCATTTGCAAAGTAAGGTGTGAGGAATCTACCCTGTAGGATTTTTATGAAGATTTATGTAACTTAGTATGTGTAGAATGCTTAGCACAGTGTGGTATAAAGTAAGTGCTCAATAAACATTATCTGTTACTACTGCAGAATGTGTGCTTAACCCTGTGTGTGTGGTGATTGGTGTGTGGAGGTTAAAGAGGACTAAAGTCAGGAAGATTTCCCTGATTTAATTATTAACCTAAGTGTTGAAGATTTATTTCTGTAACAAATATTCATTGGTTATTTACTATGCACCCTGCACTAGATAAGTAAGTTTAAAGCAAGAGGTTGGAAAATATGGAAATAAAATTTCCCAGGCAATGGGAACAGCCTGTTCAAAGTCATGAAGATGTGAGAGGTCAAGATAAGTTCAGTGAGAGGGAGAAAAGGGTGAGAGGTGAAAAGGCGTAAGAAATGAGAAAAGAAACTACTGAGGACAAGGGTTTCAAACTGTACTGACATCTGTAGTACAACTTTTGAAATTCATTCCATAGACACAGCAGGCCAAAGAAAGTTTTAGCAGAGAAGTGATATTATCTGATTTGTGTTCTTCAGTCAATACACTGGTGATCATATTAATCTGAGCAAACTCAATTTTATTTAGGAAGTGAGACCTCCCTCCAAACTCCTTACAGGAGAGGGGTAGGATGGTTTTCTATGCAAATCAAAACCAATGGATTTTGAAATAAAAGCACTCAGAAAGTAAGAAGTAAAAGTAGGTTTCCCATATATGCACTATAAGGACTTCCCTCGTGGCTCAGACGGTAAAGCGTCTGCCTACAATGCGGGAGATCTGGGTTCTATCCCTGGGTTGGGAAGATCCCCTGTAGAAGGATATGACAACCCACTCCAGTACTCTTGCCTGGAAAATCCCATGGACAGAGTAGCCTGGTAGGCTACAGTCTATAGAGTCGCAAAGAGTCAGACACGACTGAACGATTTAACTTACTTACTTACTTATATGCAATATAAATACTACTTTGATTTGGAGCATGAGGTATATATCTCAAAATAAACACCTGATAATACACAAGGCTCTCAATGCAATGAGGCTTCCCTCCTGGCTCAGTAGTAAAGAGTCTGACTGCCAAGCAGGAGACATGGGTTAGATCCCTGGGTCGGAAAGATCGTTTCAAGGATATAGCAACCCACTCTAGTATTCTTGCCTGGGAAAATTCCATGGACAGAGGAGCCTGGCGGGCTACAGTCCCTGGGGTTGCAAAGAGTCAGATATGACTTAGCCAATGAGCACACACTCAGTGAAATAATCAAGTCTAGCCTGGCTCTTCTGGATCTATTTTATATCCCTTTTGTGTCTCATTCATTTATTGAATCAACATTTAATGTGCCAGACACGGCTATAGGCACTTGGGATGAACAATAACAACAAAGAGTTCTCGTCTCTAGAAGACAATAAGCCTTAAACATAACATGTAAATTACATTAAATATTTTTTAATTCTTGAAATTAAAAAACGAAACAGTAAGAAAAACTGAAATCACCCATGCAAGATAGGAATCATAATAGCATGGTTTCAACAAGGAATGAAAAGAGCTGCAAAACCCTCTGCAGTGTAAAGTGTAAAATTCCAAAAAACCTCAAGGGTGAATGCAAAGCCCTGTCTGGACATGGCTCTAAGCAGCAGAGTCACCCTGAAAATCTGTGTCTGTGTGGGTGTATATAATTTACATATATATATATATATATATATATCTCTGTGTGTGTGTGTGTGTGTGATTTACAAAGCCGATGTAACAAGCCTACTTTAAACAATGTGATATGTGCAAGGCATAAAATGGACTGGACTATTTTCTCCCCTTATTTCCACAATAACAATTGTGGGGTTAGTGGTGATGGTAGTGTGTGGGTGTGTTTTGGACAGCAACTTTTGCTTTGGAACAGTGCTGGCCAGAACCCTATTCTTCTATAATCTGACTCGATAACAGCCCAATCCGGCAGGAACCGCTGTTTTTTCTTACCACAAAAACAAACCTCTTCCACAAGCTAGTATCCTCGAGCTGCGTCCTTCATCACCAAACCATCCTTTATGGAGTCCTGACTCCAAGGGAAGAATGCCACCTACCGAACCAGCCTCCCTAGTCAGCCAGTCCTGCAAAGTACGGCGGTGCTCAACTCAGCCCGAGTAAGCTCCAAATCCCTTCCCTCTGATTATTCTCTGGCCTTTAAAAAATTTGCCACTATTTGGGCTGACAGGAAGTTATGCTCTCAGCGCAGATATCTGATAAACACTTCCACATATTGTAGGCTTCTCAACAGCTAAGCCAAATTTCAGAGCCCTCTCTCTGCCGCATTTTCCTTAATTGAGCTTACACGCTTGGAATGCCCGGGTTTCTGCAGCCTGCAGACAGCGGAAACCGCCGGTGCAAATCGTGCGGGGGCTGCCGCCGGGGTGCAAATCGTGCGTGGGCTGCAGAGCCCGCGCCGGTCCGGGAGCAGGCTAGCGTGCGGGACCGCGGGCTTCCACTGTGCGGCCCTCAGCGACGTGCGCCTCCATCCCCGGCCTCCCCGCCGGGGGAGGGGCGGGGGACCCCGCCGCTGTCGGCCGAGAGCGAGGCGGGAATAGCCGCCACTCCTCCGTTCAGGCTGAGGTGGCCACAGCCGCGCCGCCGCACGCGGTGCCGCGGGGCGGGAAGGGATGGAGCCGGGTGCAAGTGGCTCGAGCGCCTGCAGAGGCGCGCGTCCGCGCTAGAGGCCCGCGTTCGTGATACCGCTGGGTGAGCTGACCGCACTCGGAGGCGCGGACCGAGGTCAGTCGGTCGCCCGTTCCCTAATATAATATCTAGGAAGGCGCGCGCCGTGGCGCGCCGCGGTAAGGGTCGGCGCTGTGTGGGCCGCGGCCGGGGGCGGGCCCGGCGCTGGGCGCCAGGCGCCGAGGGGCGGGCCCGAGGCGGGGCGGCCGCGGAGCTGACGGGCCGTCCCCGCGGCAAACCCTGCGGCGGCGGTACATGGCCCCGACGGGAGGCGCGCGGCTCGCCCCCGGAGCCCGGCTCGCCGCTTGAGCGCGGCCGCCCGTCTCGGTCCCGCGCGCCCTCGCCTGTCCGGCCGCCGTCCCGCGGACATGCCAGCCTAACCTCCTCCTGGGCTGGGATTTGCTCTCAAGCGCTCTTCATGGAAGCGATGTCCCCCCAGCAGGAGACTCTAGGGGGACAGCCGGGGCGCTCCTCTTCCCTGACAGGAGTGTCTCGGATCGCAGGCGGCCCCGGCACGAAGAAGGTGAGGACGCCGAGCGGGGCCCCGCCGCCGCCCGCGCGCGCCCTTCGCCGCTGCGCGGGTCGGACGCCGCGGGTATTTAACGCTCGAGGCTCGAGACCCGCCGCGTCTGTACGAGGCCATGCCTGCCTTCCCGTCTCCCCAGGTCACCCCGGCACCCCCGGGCTCGTCGTGTCTAGAGTCAGTGTCGCTCTCCTAGTGAGCCGGGCGGCCGCCCTCTCCGTCCTCATCCGCCGCCCTCCTCCCTCAGGCGGGGCTCGCGGGCCGCTTTTGCGCCATCGCCCTCCCCAGCCCCGCCGGGTGCCCGGCCCCGGGGTTCCCCGAGGTCCCTCAGGCGCTCATCGGCACCTGACGGGGTCAGCTCCGAGATCGCCAGGGCCGAGGCGATCCGCCCTGGCGCGGCGACCGCGCGTTGGGAAGGTAGGCGGCCGGAGAGCAGCGCCTGTGGGGCTCTCAGCCCCTCACCTGGACGCGGCCCCGCGGCCGCTCCGCGGGGTTTTGCAGGGCGAAGGGCGACCGGGTGGGGTGCTTGCAGGCGGGGGAACGAGACCCGGAATGACCCCGGGTCACTGCAAGGCTGTGGTCAGCCTTTGCAGCTGTGCTGGGGATGCTAACGGTTGACGCCCGGGGACGCGGAGGGCCAGTTCGGCTGGGAACCGGACTGGAGGGGCAGGTGGGCGGCGGCGGTGGGGCCCGCAACCTGCGCTCGTCCGCTGGCCCCCGGGGCTCCGCGGGGCCGGGTTGCGGGAGGTGCGCGCGGCCCCTGTCAGAGCCGGGAGCAAGGATGCGGGCAACAACTTGTAGCGTTCCTTTAGGATAAACGCGGCCGCCGAGCGGCGTGCTGACTCCAATCGGGTCAGGTTTCTTTGGAATGGTTCCCTCAGCAAGTGCAAGCGGTCGCGAGCTGCCGGCCTCTGCGGCTTGGCTCTCGGAGGAATTGATTTGGGTGTTTCTAGCCTTTTCTGCTCTCGCTCCTCCCCTCCCCCTTCTGATATTTGGCCGTTTTTGCTCTGTGTCCTGGTGGTGACCTTCCAGCTTCTGTTGGGGGAAAACAAAAGAAAAATGGGACTAGCGGGATAATCTAAGTCATCCTTAAAAAACATCTTGAGGAATGCTTCAATACGTTTGTATCATTGGAACCTTAAGGGGCTACGCAGGCTCCCTCGTTGTCCGGATCTTACTGCCTTTCATGATTTTGCCCAGCAGAATCCTGGGTTGGCTGGAGGTCAGTAGAAAAGAAGTGAGGTTGGTGCGGAGTGTAGAAGTTTCTGTGAGCACCCAGGGACCTTGACCCTGTTGCAGAGCCATCTAGGAGTGTCAGTGAACTTGATGATGTATCTGCTGTAGTGCTGGCTCTGTCTTTGATATATGGAGGCTGCGGTTTGTCCTTGTCGCTTTTCCCCTTCAGATATGCAGAGAGAGAGAGAGAGAGAGAGAGAATTTGCTAGGTTGGCATTGTATGACTATTCAGTAATCAACATAGTTTAAAAGCAAATTTTATTCTTGTAAACTTAAGAAATAGGGGAAAATAAAGCATTTGTATGCCAGAACACATCTCATCTTTTTTTTTTTTGGCTAATGGTAATTAAGCAAGAAAGCATGAGAGTAGCTTGACCAATCAAGAAGTATTTCTTCAATAAATGAAAGATTGTTGTGCATCTTAAGCCATTTTTGTCCTGCATTATAAAACGTAATGATTTGTCACACTATCAATCCAGTCTTTTTCTTTTTCTTTTTTAAAAAAGGAAATAGGTTTTGCCTGCTTGGTCTTTCTACAGCTTTTTACTCCCTTTAGGGCAAAAGCAAAATTGAAGACTTGTGTTTATTGAAGAACTGCTTTTTATATTTTTACTTTTAATATTTTAACATATATTATATATTTTCTTTTAATATTTTTCCAGAAATGTGCATCTCTGCCTGTTTTAAATGTGAGTAGGTGTATCTGTTTGATTTGAGACCTCCATAGCAATAGTAATTAATTATAATAAAATTTCCAAATTGTAACTCAGAATCATTGCCATTTACACTCTCATGGACCACAATCTTCTTGTATCCCAAATACTCAGCAGATTGATCTTTTTTATGTTTCCTCTTACCTTTTTAGTGCTTGGTAGTCCTAGTGAATCATGAGACTTATTTCTTAAAATGTCTACTATGCTGTTGTACTACTGCTGTTAATTACTGAGACTTGGATCAGTGTTGTTGAAATTGTCAGTTGCAGTCAGCATTTTAAAAAATGAAATAGAACAGAAAGTATTGGCACAGTAGTAGGGGTAAAGATTGCTTTGTATGACTTTTTGCTCTGTTTTATTTATGTATATGTATGTGCATTTGGGGTTGTGGAGAAAAATGTGTTTCTTACTGAATATTCAGCATTTTTTAAAGACAATGTTATTGGCCAGACTACTGTATGGAATGGGTTCACTTGGCTTTTAGTCCTGTCTCTGTTACTATCTGAGTGATGTTGAGGAAATCACTTGCTTTAGTTTCCTCATTCGTAAAAGGAGTATCAAAGAGAAGATAGTGGTGAAAGTGCTTTGAAAAGTGTATATAGCAGACTATTACATCTTTTACTTTATGAAAACAAGTTGATCTTAATTAATAGTCCCTGAAGGACAAGCAAAACTGTAGCATCTTTCAAACTAGTCATCCTGAAAATTAAAATCCAGTGGTACTGCCGTTGTGTAGAATATGGTTCATATTCCTAGGAACTACTATTGAAAAGGCAGTTTTGCACAGTGTGGTGAAATTTGGAGTTTGATGACCTGGTAAATAGATGGGGAAACAGTGGAAACAGTGTCAGACTTTATTTTTGGGGGCTCCAAAATCACTGCAGATGGTGATTGCAGCCATGAAATTAAAAGACGCTTACCCCTTGGAAGGAAAATTATGACCAACCTAGACAGCATATTAAAAAGCAGAGACATTACTTTGTCAACAAAGATCTGTGTAGTCAAAGCTATGGTTTTTCCAGTAGTCATGTATGGATGTGAGAGTTGGACTATAAAGAAAGCTGAGTGCCAGAGAATTGATGCTTTTGAACTGTGGTGTTGGAGAAGACTCTTGAGAGTCCCTTGGACTGCAAGGAGATCCAACCAGTCCATCCTAAAGGAGATCAGTCCTGGGTGTTCATTGGAAGGACTGATGCTGAAGCTGAAACTCCGATACTTTGGCCACCTGATGCGAAGAGCTGACTCATTGGAAAAGACCCTGATACTGGGAAAGATTGAGGGCAGGAGGAGAAGGGGACGGCAGAGGATGAGATGGTTGGACGGCATCACCGACTCGATGGACATGGGTTTAGGTGGACTCCAGGAGTTGGTGATGGACAGGGAGGCCTGGCATGCTATGGTTCACAGGGTCGCAAAGAGGCGGACATGACTGAGCAACTGAACTGAACTGACCTGGTTCAAGTCTACATTGTGTTTTTACTAGCCTTCAAATCTAGGTCAGTTACTTAACCTTTCCAGTTTCCTATTTGTAAAATGAAAATAACAATAGTATGTAACTCTCAAGATAGAAAAATTTAATGTGAAATGGAGTGAATATTAGCATATGTTAGCGCTTATGTTTGTACTTCCCACCGTGTTTGTAATTCACACTACTTTGTCCCAGTTGTTTAAGCCAAAAATCTGGTATTTATGTCCTCAGTCTACAACAACCATCGGAAATGCTCGTCCACTGTCACTTCAAAACATACCTTGAATTTCTTCACTTCATCTCCACTGCTGTCATTGTAGTCCAAGCCAAACCACTATCATCTCTCACTTAAACCTTTGCAGAAATCCGCTAACTTGTCTAACACCTTTTTGGTTTTTACCTGACCCAGTCACCATTTAGAAGCTCCAGAGTGATCTTCAAAAATGTAAATTGATCATGTTTCTAACTGTGTAAAATCGTCTTGTGGCTTTCTGTCATATTTAGAATAAAACTGAAACTCCTCTTTTTAGCCCTCCCTACTCCTCTCACCTCATCTGCCTTTCCTGCCTTGTTTGTGTATTCTCCAGCCACATGGGCCTTCTTTTTCACACATCGCTTCATCAAATCCATTCTGTTCTGAGGCTTTGGTGTTGCTATTGTCTTTTTTTTGCCACAGATCTTTGCAGTGTTGATTCTTTCATGTCGTTCCCATCTTAGGTTCTCCCAGAGGCCTGTTCTGATTACCCAAGTGGAAGTTGCCCCTCAGTCATGCCCTGTGCCTTTTGTTTTGTTCTTATCTCAGTATTCAGTCTTGCCTTGTATATTCTTATTTCCTTCTTGGTTGTGTTACCTGAACCGCTCACCAGATTGTGAACACCATGAGACTAGGGACGTTTTCTGTGTTGTTCAAGGCTGCTGCCTCAGTTCCTAGGACAGTGCTCCATATTATGTGTGTGTCAGTCGCTCAGTCGTGTCCAACTCTTTGTGACCCCACAGACTGTATCCCTCCAGGCTCCTCTGTCCATGGGATTTTCCAGGCAAGAATAAGTTGCTATTTCCTTCTCCAGGAGATCTTCCCAACCCAGGGATCGAACCCAGGTCTCCCACATTGCAGGCAAACTCTACCATCTAAGCCACCAGGGAAGCTATATATTAGGTACTTGTTAAATATAAGCTGGGTTATGTACAGCAGTCAGCAGGAATAGATATGACCCTCTTGTTCAGGGTTTATGATTTATAGCAAGATCAGCAAATCTTTTCAGAGAGCCAGATAGTGAATAATTTAGGTTTGTAGACCATAAGGTCTCTGTTGCAGCTACCTACTATGCCACTGTCATGCTAAAGCATCCATAGACAATGTATAAATAAGTGGGCATAACTATATTCCAATAAAACTTTATTTAGAAAAATAAGAGGTAAATCTGTTGTGTAGTTTGCTGACGCCTGGAGCATGACTGTTAACTGGAACTTTCGACAATGGCAAAACCAGTCTTTATTTACAATGTCCAATTTAATGGACACTAGCTGTTACGTTGGAGAAGGCGATGGCACCCCACTCCATTACCCCTGCCTGGAGAATCCCATGGATGGAGGAGCCTGGTAGGCTGCCGTCCATGGGGTTGCAAAGAGTCGGACAGGACTGAGTGACTTCCCTTTCACTTTTCACTTTCATGCATTGGAGAAGGAAATGGCAACCCACTCCAGTGTTCTTGCCTGGAGAATCCCAGGGATGGGGGAGCCTGGTGGGCTGCCGTCTATGGGGTCGCACAGAGTCGGACATGACTGAAGTGACCTGGCAGCAGCAGCAGCAGCAGCAGCTGTTACGTAGCTATTGAGCTCTTGATGTGTGGCTGGTACAACTGAGCAATTAAAAAATTTTAACAGATTTTTGAGGTATACTTGGCATACAATAAGCTGTACATGTTTAAAGTACATAAATCAATAGATTTTGGCACATTATACAACTCTGATACCATGACCACAGCCAAGATGATGAACATATTTATCGTTCCTTAAAGTCTCCTCATGTCCCTTTCTAATCCCTTTGTCCCCTCCCAATTTCTAGGCAACCACTGGTCTGCTTTCTGTCACTGTTGGTTAATTTGCATTTTAAAGAATTTTATGTAAATGGAATCATACTATGTATTCTTTTTGTCTGTCTTCTTTAATTCAGTTTAATTATTTTGAGATTCACCCATTTTATTTGTGTGCAGATCAGTACTCAGTAGTATTCTATCATGTGGATAAAGCACAGTTTGTTTATCCATTCACCTATTTATGGCTATTTTGTTTTTTTCCTGGTTTGGGATACTATGAACAAAGCTGCTCTGAACATTCATGTACAAGTCTTTGTATGGACTTGTGCTTTCACTTCTTTTGGAAAAATACTTAAATGTTGAGCCTGGGTCATAATTTAAGTGTATGTTTAACGTTTTAATAAACTGTCAAATTATTTTCCAAAGTGGTTTTACATTCCCATTAACAGTGCGTAAAAGTCCAATTTCTCTACATCTTCACCAACACTTATTATCTGTCTTTTTTATTTTGATCATCCTAGAGGATAGAAGGTCTTCCCTGGTGGCTCAGTGGTAAAAAATCCATCTGCCAATGCAGAGATACCAGAGATGCTGTTTCGATCCCTGAGTTAGGAAGATCCCCTGGAGAAGAAAATGGCAACCTACTCTAGTATCCCTGCCTGGGAAATGCAATGGACAGAGGAGCCTGGTAGACAGCAGTCCATGGGGTTGCAAAGGGGTCAGACCCAACTTAGTGACTAAATAACAACAGAGGGTAGAAAGTTGTATTTCATTTTGGATTTGATTTGCATTTCCCTAGAGGCATCTGTTCCCATCACTTCATGGGAAATAGATGGGGAAACAGTGGAAACAGTGGCTGATTTTATTTTGGGGGGCTCCAAAATCACTGCAGATGGTGATTGCAGCCATGAAATTAAAAGACACTTACTCCTTGGAAGGAAAGTTATGACCAACCTAGACAGCGTATTAAAAAGCAGAGACATTACTTTGTCAACAAAGATCTGTCTAGTCAAGGCTATGGTTTTTCCAATGGTCATGTATGGATGTGAGAGTTGGACTGTGAAGAAAGCTGAGTGCCGAAGAATTGATGCTTTTGAGCTGTGGTGTTGGAGAAGACTCTTGAGAGTCCCTTGGACTGCAAGGAGATCCAACCAGTCTATTCTAAAGGAGATCAGTCCTGGGTGTTCATTGGAAGGACTGATGCTGAGACTGAAACTCCAATACTTTGGCCACCTCATGTGAAGAGTTGACTCATTGGAAAACACCCTGATGCTGGGAGGGATTGGGGGCAGGAGGAGAAGGGGACGACAGATGATGAGATGGCTGGATGGCATCACCGACTCAATGGACATGAGTTTGGGTGAACTCCAGGAGTTGGTGATGGACAGGGAGGCCTGGCGTGCTGCGATTCATGGGGTCGCAAAGAGTCGGACACAACTGAGCAAGTGAACTGAACTGAACTAACTCTTTTACTGATGAAAAAGATCATGCAATAAAAAGATTCCAGGAAATGGGAGCAGTTGTTCAAAGGTCCTGAGGTAGCAAAGCACATAATATGTTTGAAGACCTAGTTTGTAAATGCTGTAAAAGAAGTCAGTCACTTAATAGCTACATTTATTATTTTAACCTCAAGGGGGATCACTTAGCTGGTTCATCCACCTTTCTTTGTTAGTGGGATGATTTGACTGTTTCCAAAAATAGAAAGTTTTCCGTAATTGAGGCTCTTGAAAAGAATAGACAGTAGATTTGTATGGTATTTTCTAAAAGTGTGATTCTAGAGTACAATATTAATATCAGCAATAGATAATGCATTATGGATAGAATCCTGGATAACATATCCTTGAGCGCATCCCTGTTTGAATAGAACAGTTTTTGTGAAACGAAATGGCAGCACTTATTAGAATGATTTTAGTTAGGGATGCTGATTTTTATAATTTTCAAGCCCCCAGACCCGTTGGTTTCACACACTAATTGAAAAGTCTTTAAATAAGATAGGTTTTGAGGAGGGAAGAGAGACTTGTAGGCACAGAAAATCAAAGCAAAAGGATTTAAAAATAGCTCCAACATTAAAAAGTATAACTGCTGCTGCTGCTGCTAAGTCGCTTCAGTTGTGTCTGATTCTGTGCGACCCCAGAGACGGCAGCCCACCAGGCTCCCCCGTCCCTGGGATTCTCCAGGCAAGAATACTGGAGTGGGTTGCCATTTACTTCTCCAATGCATGAAAGTGAAAAGTGAAAGTGAAGTCACTCAGTCGTGTCCGACTCCTAGTGACCCCATGGACTGCAGCCTACCAGGCTCCTCCATCCATGGGATTTTGCAGGCAAGAGTACTACCATTATACACTTCATTCTGGCTTTTATTTCTACATTCTCTGTGTCCAAATGTGTTTATAGCAACTCATGGTAGAACACCCCTGAGAGCCAATTTTAAACCATGTGTGTGTCTTGCCCTGGGGTTTGAATGAAACATCTTGGTGAGTAAGACTTCTAATTCTTTGGAACTGAGAAAAATATTATGCCCATAGTTAAGCCTGTATCCTACTGAACACTTTGTGATGTTATTCACAAAGTGAGTGGCATAAAATCAGGTACCTGAGAGATTGTTTGGCTAAGAGCAGTCTGGAAATACCAAAAACTGAAATAGATTTTGTTTCTAATCAGAAATATCCTCTGTTAAACTGGTGTGACCTCTGAACTCCTGTGTTTTGTTTTTGTTTCTTTGTTTGTAAAATGGGGATAATAATCCATATCCTGTATATCTCACAAGGTTGTTTTTTATGGGTCAAAGGAGAAAATATATAAAAACACTTTCGAAAAAATGCAGAAGCCATCAGGAATTTTTCACAAGTACCAGGTGAAAGTACCAATAAAGCAATAAAAAGAGTTTTATTTCCTTGGATTTAATACAAGAACATTTACATGCAAATGAGTGAATGCTATTTGTCTTATTCAGCTCAGGTTGCTGTAACAAAATACAGTCAACTGGAGGCTTAAACAACAGACAGTTATTCCCTGCAGTTGTGGAGGTTGTGAATTCCCATGATCTGGGTGCCAGCCAGTTCAGTTGCTGGTGAGAGTCTTCTTCTTGGCTTCCAATTATTGTCGTGTCCTCACATGGGAGATTGAGTGAGAAGAAAAGCAATGAGGGAGATGAGGGAAAGACGGGGAGGGAGAGATGGAGATGGAGTTGGATATCTTTGGTTTCTTCTTACAAAGGCACTAACCTTGTCAGAGCAGCCCCACTCTCAAGACTTCATCTAAACCTAATTACTTCCCAGAGACCCCTGCCTCGTAGTAACGTTCCATTGGGGGTCAGCACTTCATCATATGGATTTAGGGGGCACAAGTATAATAATTAGATCCATAACATGCATCATCAAAGCAGTCACCCTTGAAGGTCATAAATATCAAATATTCTAAGGTAGAAGCTTGAGGAAAAAAGGTAAGAGTTTACTGTTTGTAATATATGGAAGAGGAAAGGAAAAGTTTTATAAACTTCTTTGAGTAAATGCCTCACTATACATAACATACGTAAGCTGCATGGTAGGTGTTGTTAATAATGCACTCTTAGAGGAAAGGCAGGGAGCCCTCCAGGGCTGTGTGTGGCAAGCAGCAGAGCTGAAAATTTGAACCCAGATTTTCCAACTCTGTTTCTCTTTCCAGCTAGACTACAGATGCATTTTCTATTAATTGCAACATAAGATGTAGGAGAGAGTAGATTTGAATTTTACATAACCAGTGGAGCAAAGCAGATCTGAGAAGTTTTTCTCCTGAGAGGTAATTTTCCCCTGCGGAGAGCAGAGTCTCTACCTTCTCTGTGTACCACTGAATATTACGTCCAGTACCGCCATTAGATAAAGGTACCAGTCAGGGTTCTTCAGAGAAACAGACAGGGGTAGGAGTCCCTTGACTGCCATCCACAGGGAGGAAGGTGGTGTAGTCTTTCCTGAGAACCAGAGGAAATGAGATGCTCTAGCTGGACAGTGAGGGCAGAAAATGGGGCAAATTCCTCTTTCCTCCACTTCTTGTTCTGTAAAGGCGAATGATGAATGATTGAATGATGGGGAGGAAACCTGCTTTACTGACTGCTTATTCAAATGCTAATGTCATCTTGAAAATACCCTCACAGACACACCCAGAGATAATACGTAACCTGGGCATGCTGTGGACATGTTGACACATGTCAATAATAATAATAATAAGTTGACACAACATTAACCTTCATAGTAAATATGGACTAATAATGACAATCAGGGACACAATCATTGATAATCTCTTTGGAAATTTGTGGTCATTTTGCTTTGCTATCTGTCATTTTCAGGTATTTTATATAAGGTGCTCATATTTCAGGCAGAGAAGGCAATGGCACCCCACTCCAGTACTCTTGCCTGGAAAATCCACGGACGGAGGAGCCTGGTGGGCTGCAGTCCATGGGGTTGCTAAGAGTCAGACACGACTGAGCGACTTCACTTTGACTTTTCACTTTCACGCATTGGAGAAGGAAATGGCAACCCACTCCAGTGTTCTTGCCTGGAGAATCCCAGGGACGGGGGAGCCTGGTGGCCTGCCGTCTATGGGGTCACACAGAGTCGGATACGACTGAAGTGACTTAGCAGCAGCAGCAGCAGCATATTTCAGGAGCTCTTCAGGAGACCTTCTTTCCATGCTGATATCTCAGTCCTGCTTGCTGTTGGAAATTTTGGCATGTTCTCCAAACTCAAAGAACTATATTTCAAGTTATGTGTGGGTGCACTGAATCCTGTGTCTTAGATGTTTCCACCATGGAAAATTGGGTGTGGGAAATGTAGCTGAAACTCTCAATTCAGTAAACATTTTAATACGATAACTCTTGAGTGTAAGAAAAAGCTTGCTTCCATAGTAAATTTTCACTTACGATGTGAACACAATAGTGCATTTTAACATAGCAAAAGAAAACTTATTCTTTTGTGACTCTAACATTCATGTATTAGAAGAGAATACATTGTTTTTTATAAAACGAAAATTATATTTTATTTCTATACATGTATGTAAAAAATACTTGTCAGCTTTGAAGATTGAGTCCTCACAGAGAGTTGTAGCTTATTGACTAGAAATTCACAAGTCACAGATTCCTAAGCAGTGCAGTTGTTGCTTTTTGGTTCTGAAGTGAAGGTTGTTATGAAGCACTTTATCACTCTCTGTCCCTTCACTGTTCTAATTTTAGGATTTGGTGGAAGGTCTGCAGGGCAAGAGGTGGAATATGTTTAGTAGCCTGGGAGAAGTGAGACAGCTGATGGCACCTTCAGAAAAGGAAACCTTGAACTTGGATAATCTGGGTTCTGAATCCTTTCCCTCTCCTCATGCTGCCATCCAGGACTTGATGGCTGTTCCTTTCGACATAAAGTGGTCTTGTGCCTTATAGGGCCACATACCACTTAATGAACATACTGCTGCTACTAAGTCACTTCATTCGTGTCCAACTCTGTGCAACTCCATACACGGCAGGCCACCAGGCTCCCCCGTCCCTGGGATTCTCCAGGCAAGAACACTGGAGTGGGTTGCCATTTCCTTCTCCAATGTGTGAAAGTGAAAGTGAAGTCGCTCGGTTGCGTCCAACCCTCAGCGACCCCATGGACTGCAGCCCACCCGGCTCCTCTGTCCATGGCATTCTCCAGGCAAGGGATACTGGAGTGGGTAGCCATTCTCTCTCCAGGGATCTTCCCAACCCAGGATAGAACCCCGGTCTTCCCCATATTGCAAGAGGATTCTTTACTATCTGAGCCACCAGGGAAGCCCAAAGAGACATTGTTGCAAAGGGGGCTGCTGCTGCTGCTGCTAAGTCACTTCAGTCCTGTCCGACTCTCTACGACCCCATAGACGGCAGCCCACCAGGCTCCACCATACCTGGGATTCTCCAGGAAAGAGTACTGGAGTGGGTTGCCATTGCCTTCTCCGCAAAGGGGGTTATGCATACTTATATGTACATAGAGTCATATACACAGTGCTTTGAAGATATATATGTACATTTTATTAGTGTGATTTGATGGAGTTTGGAGTTTCGTGACTCATATCCCTCAGTCTCCTGAGTATTTGACAAAAACCTCTGTTACAGACTGAATGTTCGTGTCTCCTGAAACTCAAAGGTTGAGGTCATAACCCCCAGTATGATAATACAGTTGACCCTTAAACAATGTGGAGGTTAGACATTGTCACCCTCCATGCAGTCAAAAAATCCACTTAGAACTTGACATTGGACATTCTCTATCCATGGTTCTACATCTACATATTCAGCCAACCTCATATGGTATAGTACTGTAGTACATATTTATTGAAATAAATTCGTGTGGAAATGGACCTGTGCAGTTCAGATCTATGTCCCTCAAGGGTCAACTGTATTTGGAGATAGGGGCCTTTGGAAAATAGTTAGCTTAGATGAGATCATGAGGGCAGAATCCCCATGTTGGGATTACCGCCCATACAAAAGACCAGAAAGCTTCTTCTCTGTGTCCCCCGTGTGAGGCTCCAACAGAAAGGCAGCTGTCTGCAAACTGGGAAGAGAGCTATCACCAAGAACTAAATCTGCTGACCCCCTTGACCTTGGACTTCTTAACCTCTAGCACTATGAAAAATAAGTGTGTGCCATGTAAATCACCCAATCTGTGTTATTTTGTTATATTAAGTAGCTTGAACTTACTGAATATCTTTAAAATGTACTTTCATCGAAGTGAGTTTGCTTTCCCATTCTGTTGCTATCTCAAGTGTTCTAGATCACTCGTGCCTAAGTATTCTAGGAACTCTAAGGTCCTATTGTGTACAGAAAGCCTTCGAGGTGAATGCTTAGTTTGGTGGTAGACACTGAAGCAGCCTGGGGTGGGGTGATGCTTCGCTTTTGTTTAGTTACTGAAGACTTGGCCACAATGTGGGAGATTGGAAAGAGTTAGAGGAAAATCCCTTTTGTCAGCCACCAAGAATGGGTCTTGTAGGTATCACGGCCCAGTGTGTGTTATAATTTTGTATCAGTTTGATTTTCTTTCTCCAGGACAGGTTTAGGTTAGAAATATCCAGCTGACAGCAGAAAAGCCCTATCAGTATGTCCGTGCTGGGCTGAGCAGCCTTGACCTAGTTTTGACAGACAGCTGTCACATGGAACAACTGAAAGGTAAAACCTGTTTCTGGGTGTCTGGTCACGTGTGTGTGGACTCTGAAAATGAAATCTGTGCGTGCCCACATCAGCTCATGTTTCAAGGGTCTGGACAGCTCAGCTGCTCTGTGGCCTTTTGCTTTTCCCGTTTACCTGGGTCCTAATTTATACCTAGGAGAGTTTCTGTATTTCCTCTTCTATGCCTACAGTCAATGTCTTGAACCTCAGCTTCCATAGTAGACTTTAATATGTTAAGTATATCTAAATCTGGTCAGACCTTGGCCTGGTTTTTATTCTTATTTGATACGCTGTGTTTTTTTGTTGTTGTTGTTTGTTTGTTTGTTTTACCATTATGATGTTGGATTTGATCACTGTACTCTTCCCTTCTGCAAGAGGAAAGTGAGAGGTTGCTGCAAGGAAGAGTTTTCCAACAGCATCTGATACATTCAGCCCCTGAGCCTTCATGCAGGTGGATGGGCGCTGGAGCAACCAGAGAGCCCCTCTGTTAGAGTGTGGCATGGGTGTACAAATAGCAGCACTTCCTGTGGACTTTGATGTGATATTTTAGTGAAGCCCTGCCCTATAACAGGATTACTAGGGAGAGAGCATCAGTGATTGAACTTGCATACTCCAGGGTGATGCTGAAAGGGAATCATGACTCGAGTTTGAAACTGGTGGCTTCATCAAAGAAGAAAGTCCAGTCAATTTGAAGGCCCATAGTGGTACTTCAGATATCTATATGAGAGGAACAAATAAAAATGTAGAAGGGGAGTTCTACTATCCTCATATTTATTACATACGGTACTTACACGCTCTAAAGCTTTCCTCTGTATGTTATACTGTCATGGTGCGTTCCCTGTCAAAGGGCTTTCACATGTAAAATCTTATTCTTTGTGGTAGGTCAAACAGTTTTTGTCATTTTGCAGAGAAGACTCTGAGAAGTGACAGAACCAGCATCCAGAGTTTAGGTTCAATGCCAAGTGCCCATTCTTCTCCATTACATAGATCTCCTATTTATTTTATTTCCAAGTGCTTATCTCACAGAAACAGGAAATATGGCCAAAAGTAAAACGTTTCTTAATCTCAGAAAGAAATTATATCCCTTTATAGTAGTCTGTTCTGTGATGACATTTGCTTTAAATAAATGCCCAAACTGATTCTGGCTGGGATTATTATGAGTAAATAGAAGATCATACTCATCACTGGCCAAAGCGACGATAGTGGGAAGCTTTAGCTCGTCCAGTGGTTGAAACCTTGTGATAATAGGATGTAGATGCAAGGGGCAGGGGTAGAAATAATTTCCTTTTTGCCTTGCAGGGCCACTGTCTTTGGGGTATGTCTCCACAAGTTAGTGGTTCAGGTGTGTAGGGAAGACAAGAAATAGTTCATTGCTCACTGAATTGTTCAGATGACCCACAAAGGATTGAGTCGAATTTGAGTAAACTAAGTTGTAAATTTGATTAAGCATTTTTTTCTGTCTTTGAAATTTTAGAGTCTTAAAAGCTTTCCTCAAAGCCCTTAATTTAATACTGTGCTAATTTTAAATATTTGACTGGAGAATCCCAGGGACGGCAGAGCCTGGTGAGCCCATCTATGGGGTCGCACAGAGTCGGACACGACTGAAGCGACTTAGCAGCAGCAGCAGCAAATTTGACTTAAATTCAACTGAACTGCTTGAATTTTTTCCTTCATAAAGTAGCTGGAACAAAACAAAGTATGAAAAATTGCAGTTCACCTGACTTGACTCTTTCATCCTGGTCCTTTCTTTTGATAGGCTTTTTCCCCTTTACATCTCTTTGAGAACTAAGAATGACCAGATTCAGAGTGATTTCGCCATTCCAAAAATAGTTTTTTGTCTCCTGCATGATACTTCAAGGTTTCAAAAATAGTTCTTTGTCTCCTGGTTGATACAAAGTTAAAATTCCACTGAGAGACTACATATAGGTTTTTATATAAACACTGTTTTATGCCTTGTTGAAAGTAAAAGAACAAAACTTTTTTCTTCCATAACCTGCTTACAACTTTAGATTCCTATGCAGGCATACTTGCTTTACCACCTTAAACTCTCAGATAAAGGTGAGAATTTACTAGGAAAATACTGGAGAAGTAGGGGAAGAACCGTGGCAAACCACAGTATGCAGGTCGGCATATTCCTCAGATCTCTCATGAGTTCAAATGAAGGGCCACTCAGACATTTTGTACAAAAATGTATTGGATAAAAAAAAATAAGTAATTTTCATTTTCATGTATTATACTTGAGATGGTTGTTGTATGAACAAGGAAAAATATAGCTTCTGGCTGTGAACCAGTTTGCTGAGCTAGAGCTCAGTAGTTTAGTAGTTTGGTGGTTAGTTTTTGTTTTACTCATTTTAAGAGCTTTGGTGAGATATAGTTTATATAGCATACAGTTCAGTCAGTTAAAAGTGTATATTCAGTGCATCCATCACAATTTTAGAACATTTTCATTACCACAAAAAGAAATACTGCACCCCTTAGCCATTACACCCCAATTTTCTCATCCCCCCAAACCCCAGGCAAGCACTAATCTACTTTTAGTTCCTATGGATTTGTTTATTCTGAATATTTCACTTAAATGGAGTCATATAGTATGTGATCCTTTGGGACGGAATTATTTAATTATCATAATGTTTTCAAGATTCATCTATGTTGTTGCACTTTCATTGCTTCTTTTATTGGAAAGTAATATTCTATTATTTTTTGCCTTTGACTGTGTGGATCACAATAAACTGTGGAAAATTCTGAAAGAGATGGGAATACCAGACCACCTGGCCTGCCTCTTGAGAAATCTGTATGCAGGCCAGGAAGTAACAGTTAGAACTGGACATGGAACAACAGACTGGTTCCAAATAGGAAAAGGAGTATGTCAAGGCTGTATATTGTCACCCTGCTTATTTAACTTATATGCAGAGTACATCATGAGAAACGCTGGACTGGAAGAAACACAAGCTGGAATCAAGATTGCCAGGAGAAATGTCAATAACCTCAGATATGCATATAACACCACCCTTATGGCAGAAAGTGAAGAGGAACTAAAAAGCCTCTTGATGAAAGTGAAAGAGGAGAGTGAAAAAGTTGGCTTAAAGCTCAACATTCTGAAAATTAAGATCATGGCATCTGGTCCCATCGCTTCATGGGAAATGGAGAAACAGTGGAAACAGTGTCAGACTTTATTTTCTGGGCTCCAAAATCACTGCAGATGGTGACTGCAGCCATGAAATTAAAAGATGCTTACTCTTGGAAGGAAAGTTATGACCAACCTAGATAGCATATTCAAAAGCAGAGACATTACTTTGCCAACAAAGGTCCGTCTAGTCAAGGCTATGGTTTTTCCTGTGGTCATGTATGGATGTGAGAGTTGGACTGTGAAGAAGGCTGAGCGCCAAAGAATTGATGCTTTTGAACTGTGGTGTTGGAGAAGACTCCTGAGAGTCCCTTGGAGTGCAAGGAGATCCACCCAGTCCATTCTGAAGGAGATCAGCCCTGGGATTTCTTTGGAAGGAACAATGCTAAAGCTGAAACTCCAGTACTTTGGCCACCTCATGCAGAGTTGACTCCTTGGAAAAGACTCTGATGCTGGGAGGGATTGGGGGCAGGAGAAGAAGGCGATGACAAAGGATGAGATGACTGGATGGCATCACTGACTCGATGGACGTGAGTCTGAGTGAACTCCAGGAGTTGGTGATGGACAGGGAGGCCTGGCGTGCTGCAATTCATGGGGTCGCAAAGAGTCGAACACGACTGAGCGACTGAACTGAACCTAACTGAACTGAATATTCTGTTTTATGAATGTATCATATTTTGTTTATGCAGTCTTCAGTTGATGGACATTGGTATTTTTTCTACTTTTTGACTATTATGAATAATGTTGCTATGAACATTCATGCACATGTTTTTGTGTGAACATATGTTCTCATTTCTCTTGGTTACATACCCAAGAGGAATTGCAAGATTGTATGGTAACTCAGTGTTTCACCATTTGCAGAACTTCCGAAGTGGCATCACCATTTTACATTCCTACCAGCCGTGAATAAGTTTAATTTCTCCACATCCTTACACTTGTTGTCTTTTTATTATCTTGATAGTAATTGATTATCTTGATAATAAGATATTAACTCATCTTGATGAGTATAAAGTGGAATTTCATAGTTTTAATTTGTGCTTTCCTGGTGGCTGACAATGTTGAGCATCTTTTCTTGTGCTTTTTGGCCGTTTATATCTTCTTAAAAGAACTTCCTATTCAGATCCATTTTTAAATTAGCCTACTTTATTGAATTGTAACAATTCTTTAAATATTCTGGATACAAGCCCCTTATCAGATATATGATTTGCAAAAATGTCCTCCGATTCTGTGGGCTTTCTTTTCAGTTTCTTAATAATGTCCTTTGAAGCACAGAAATTTTAACCTTGATGGTGTTCAATTTAATTTTTGTTGTTGTTTGTGCTTTTGGGGTCATATCTAAGAAACCATTACCTAGTCCATGGTCACAGCTATTTATTCCTATGTTTTCTTCTAGCATTTTTTTATAGCTTCAGCTCTTTTAGATTGTTGATCCATTTTGAGTTAATCTTTGTATATGGTATAAGATATGAATCCAACTTCATTCTTTTGCATGTATATCCAGTTGTCCCAGCACCATTTGTTGGCAAATGATTAACTTTTATAATACAACAGATGTTTACCATGAAACTCCATGATAATGTAAATGTCAGTGAAAGTTGCTCATTCATATCCATTCTTTGTGACGCCATAGACTATACAGTCCATGGAATTCTCCAGGCCAGAATATTGGAGTGGGTAGCCTTTCCCTTCTCCAGGGGATCTTCCCAACCCAGGGATCGAACCCAGGTCTCCCGCATTGTGGGCGGATTCTTTACCAGCTGAGCCACCAAGGAAGCCCAAGAATACTGGAGGGGGTAGCCTAACCCTTCTCCCGGGGAACTTCCCAATCAGGAATTGAACCGGAATCTCCTGCTTTGCAGGCGGATTCTTTACCAACTGAGCTATCAGGGAAGCTCAATGTAAATGTCAACACTGTGTCAAAAGCTGTAGTTTGCAATGTATAAGGATGACTCTCACCATCCGGTTCCATAGCAGATGCTTACATTTCCTTAGTGACAGTGTTCCAACAGAACCCTTTAAGTAAGTCTGTTTGCCTTTCTGTGTGTGCGTGTTGGAAACAGTAGCATAGATGTGGAGAATGAGTACATTTTAAAATTCACTGAAAACCTTCATTTATTAAGTATATAGTTTGTACCAGGTATTATACTAGGCTCTAGTAATACAAGGATAGGCCTGCCACAGAGGAGAATTTCAGTAATTGTTGAAAGATAGGATAAAGTTTGAAAAGATGGGAGAACGTTTGGACATAGCCCTTGCTCTCAAGAAAGAGATAGATAATTATAATGTGAAATGCTTTAACTGAGGCATAACTATAAAGTTAGTTAGGAACACAGGAATTCAACATTTAGTTCATGTAACCAATTAAAAAAAGAATTGAAGTGGAAAGCACCTTCCAGATTAGCTGGTAATGTTGCTATAGTTTTGTATTATTATTGAAACATAAAAGAATAATTATAGGCATTTGGTTTTTATCTTCATTTACCTCTATTCATTTATTCTTTTGCAGAATAGGTTTTTTGCCTCTAATACTGAATATAGCTGCAGAGGGGGCAGCTTAGGAAACCAAAGATTTAATTTCTGTCTAGTGTTCATGTTAGAGAAGGCAATGGCACCCCACTCCAGTACTCTTGCCTGGAAAATCCCATGGACGGAGGAGCCTGGTAGGCTGCAGTCCATGGGATCGCTAAGAGTCGGACACGACTGAGCGACTTCACTTTCACTTTTCACTTTCATGCATTGGAGGAGGAAATGGCAACCCACTCCAGTGTTCTTGCCTGGAGAATCCCAAGGACAGCGGGGCCTAGTGAGCTGCCATCTCTGGGGTCGTACAGAGTCGGACACAACTGAGGCGACTTAGCAGCAGCAACAGCAGTGTTCATGTTATACTTTCCTAATAAATGGCTACTAGTATAAAGATCGGAGAAGGCAATGGCACCCCACTCCAGTACTCTTGCCTGGAAAATCCCATGGATGGAGAAGCCTGGTGGGCTGCGGTCCATGGGGTCGCTAAGAGTCAGACACGACTGAGCGACTTCACTTTCACTTTTCACTTTCATGCATTGGAGGAGGAAATGGCAACCCACTCCAGTGTTCTTGCCTGGAGAATCCCAGGGACAGGGAGCCTGGTGGGCTGCTGTCTATGGGGTCGCACAGAGTCGGACATGACTGAAGCAACTTAGCAGCAGCAGCAGCAGTTTTTAAAGATGTCAGTTTTTAAAATTTAATCACAATTCCCTTTTACAACTCTGTCCAAGCCTCTCCTCATTGTTCCCATTTGCTAGCAGAGGAGTAAATAAATCCTACTTTATAATTTGTTTTTCAGCTTATATAAAAGTCTTGTTTAGTTTTTGGGGGTTTCTTAAGCCTTGGCTTAATTAATTGGTACAAAGTCAAGAAAATCACTTCTAAAAGATTAATGCAGTTGATTTTTTGCCTAATGTTTATCGATTTACAAGATTATCTTTTAAAAACTACTCAGTTTCAGAATGGCATCTAATATTTGTGAGGTAATCTCAATATAGATATCAAGCATTTGGGCATTCTGAAAAGCCACACGGTGGATTGTGATTTTAACCTCACAAAGAAAACATACACTGTTTTAAACCTATCTGCTCATTTCCTGTGAGGCAAAGTATCGTAGTTTTCTCTGTCACTGAGCAACTGGGAAATTTGTTGGTGCTGATATGACCATAGCTTCAACCTGTCCTGACAAGTTTGTATTATTATAGATTTAGAAAGGAATCAGTAGTCTCCTTCTATTTTTGTGTCTTTTATTTCACAGTTGTCAATAAACCAAAAAAATCTAAGTCTTTATTGCCTGAGAACAGATTCTTTGCCAGATGAGTGAATTTTTTTTGAAGTCACCATTGGTTCTTTATTTTGCTACACTTTTGAGCAAAAAAAAAAAAAAGTGTACTTTGAATTAATTAATACCTAGATTCCCATTATATTGACAACTCTTAAGACTTTTTGTTACTTAGAGAAGTGAATCCTATGAATTCTAAACTCATTGTGTATATAACGTTTATTTTCTTGCATATCCAGGGTGAATCTTTGGTAGACATTTACCATGAGAATATCAGAAATAGAAGTCACCTAAGAGACTATGTAGTCCAAATTTTCTCACTTTCTGTATAAGGAAATGGAGACCCAGAGGAGTGTGTGAATTACCTTAGGCTGCGTATCTGATTAGTAGTGAAGTGAGTCTCAGTACAAACAATAGGACTTCAAATATTATTTTGCCTGTAGTTTGACTGCAATATCTGAATATGAGTCCACCAAATGAGGTAGATTCACCCCACATTTGATTTGTCACACGTCTACCAATTTATAACTAAGAAAAGTGAAAGTCGCTCAGTTGAGTCCGACTCCTTGCGACCCCATGGACTGTGCAGTCCATGGAATCCTCCAGACCACAATACTGGAGTGTAGCCATTCCCTTCTCCAGGTTCTTCCCAACCCAGGGATCGAACCCAGGTCTCCTGCATTGCAGGCGGATTCTTCACCAGCTGAGCCACCAGGGAAGCCCATAACTAAGAAAACAGTCTAATTACTGCATACAAATAGGTACAAATAGTCTGCTATATTAGACCTCTATGAAAAACTATTTTAAAAGCATCTTTGCAAAGAAAATTGTCACTCTTCTTTAATTATCCATGCTCGTGTTTAATAGCCATCACTCAGAAATATTTCTTTATATCAAAAAGTTTCGAATCTGGAGTCCATGGATCCCTAAAGAATCCATATTAGGGGGTTTCTGAACCCCTTGAAGTTAGTGCATGATTTCTTTCACAGCTTTTATAAATTTCTTGATAAACCCACTGCCCAGGATCAACCTGGATTCTCAGTCTACAGTATAGCCACATTTCTTTTCACCTTATCTTCTTTGGAAGACACTTGGTATCCTCTGTATAATAACTCTGCATTACCTTGGAGACTTACTGTTTCCAAATGAAGAATCATTTTAACTTGTCAGATCATTTTAACTTAAATTTCTTTCTTTTTTCCACATTTTAAATCATTTTTATGGCTGTCTTTTGAATCCTTTCCAAATTCTTTGTAAGCTTGAAAGCCAAGGAGCTCAGAATTAGAAATCATATGTTAATGAAGATCTTGTTTAGGCACTTGGATCTGCTGAAAGTGGTGTCAGAGGATTAGGAGCAGCAGAAGGAAGACTGCTGAGATAGGTGCAGGAATGTCACCCCTCCACACACCCCCCAGCCCCTCACTCAGAAAGGCTAGGCAGAAACTCAAGGTCAAAACAGACCAAGGGTAAGGGGCCCAGGTCAAGCTTAAAGGATTGGGCGTATTTCAGAGTTCAAAGCATAGTACCTAGATCCTGAATAAAAGGATTCAAATTCCAGAAATGAAATAGGAATCAAATCTAGACCTGAAGGTGAAACAGAATCCTGCAGAAAATCTACATAGTAAGGAACCATCACCTTTCTAAGTAAAGTCAACCCAATCTTCCAGAATTGAGACTCTTCATATGGGAACAGCCCACTGGTAATACTTGTCTCCCAGACTTCCCTTCACCCTGCAACCTCTACATTTACACTGGCCTCAGAGTGCTAGATTCCTGAGAGTTGTGTCCCCAGGAGATGTGACCAGTGGAAACAGTTAAGATACAGCTTACAAGCTATAACATATAAAATAGTTTATCGAAATCACTGGGGTTCAGAGGGATTATGGATTCTTCTGGGAATCTGATGAAAACTGTGGGCTTTCTCTTCAGAAGGAGGGCACCACATATATATCATGTTAAAAACTTTATGCAGTTTAACCTGCCCTGAGACTGATTCAGTCTCCTGATTGATAAGTAAGGTATTCTGTATTTCTTACCCGTTTGTTTCCTGTTCTTTATTAATGTTTTATACGATTGTTTCAGTTGTCTGAGCTATACCAAGGAGATTAGGGCATTTTGTCTTCACATGTGAGCCAAAGGATTAATGGAGGGAACAGCAACACTGAGGCCATGACCCTGCTGACAGCAGTGATTTGGGAGAGATCTGTGGGGGCATGGTGAATTGAGGGGGAAAGAATTGTGCCAAAGAAGTCTAGTGTCCCCTTGTCATGGGATGATTTCTTTTCTCTTCCTTGGGATGGTCTACATTTTATTAATTAAGAAGCTGTTCCTTTGTGAATCATGTAATGAGACGCTGAGCTACTTGGTTTTATGTGTTTTTTCTTAGAGTAGTACCCAGCCCCAAACATGGCTGGCCTAGGTCTACTCAGGTAGTGGGTGAGACTCCTGGCCAAGAAAGGGTGAGAGGGCAGAGCAGGAGGGATGCTTTGGTAATGCAGCCTGAACTTCATTCATGGCTGTCTGTGACTAGATGGTAAATTTTACACATTTATATCCAGTGGCTCACCCTTGGACTCTTTCTTGAGGTGTTAAATCTATAAGACTGAAAATTTAGAGAGTAATTATCTGGATAAATCAAATTGAATATAACCTCACCACAAAGTTTAGGTCCTGTAGAACACAGTACCGAATTATCCAATTAATCCTATATTTACATACCACTTAGAAAAGAAAAAAAAAAATCTTTTTTCTAAGTTACAATAAACAAAAAAACTGTTTTGAAGAACAGATTCCTAAATGTGTAAATATTTAACTTTAAATGTCTATTGTGTAAATAGTCTCCATCTTGTGCTTTGGCAACTTACCTTCTCCCTTTACTTGGTCTTTTCAAATTCTATCTTTCCCTAAAGCCCAGTTTTGGGGCCGACCCTGCAAATGAGATAGAGCTATCAGCTACTCTGATGCTATTTTGGAGTATAAATTAATCCAGTCCTGTCTTTGGCATGGGGCCTGGCATGTAATAAGCAATAAAACTGCAATTGATGATAATGGTTGTGATGCTGTTTTCTCAAATACTCTAGTCAATATTTTATCTCCTTATTCTCTGACCATAAGAAATGCTTAACTGCCTATACCACTTTTTAACACTTAACTATCTTGGTTTAGATGTTACCATTTTATTTCCATAATAAGATTGCACACTTCTTGATAGGCAGGCATAGGCATACAAAACTTGCTGAGTTGGATTGAAAGTTGTTATTTACTGGCTTTACAAGCCATGTGATCTTCATTGTGTGTCTTTTCCCCCTCAACAGAAAATGAAAACATTAGCAGAAAGGAGGAGGAGTGCTCCATCTCTTATCCTGGATAAAGCCCTGCAAAAGCGGCCCAGTACCAAGTAAGTGGGAAGCTTTGTACTACTCATTTGGGACCTGCTGGATTTCTTCTATGTGTATCGTTTATTTGCTTTTTATCAGGACCAGAATTCTCTGTTAAATAATAGAAAGCATGACTTCTGTTCTGAGTTTATTTGATAAGACCTATTCTTTATGAGAAACGTAAAGCCTTTTGAGAGCTGGTGATCTGTTGCTTTAAAATTGATTCAAAAGTGAATCTTACATCCAGTGGTACACAAACATGCATGTTCCACATATTGTAAAAGTTTTATTTTTTGAAACAATTAGAAATCAGAATACTAAAGATGAGTTATTTTAACCACTGTACATGTTTGGTTATGCATAAACTTTTGCTTACTTTTTATCATAAAGTGATCCCCGTGCAAAGGTAAAAGGCAGATTTTTAGCGACTTTAGATATGAATAAAGATAAAGATTAATAAAAGATTGAGTTCTGATTGCTTTTAGACATTATAGGTTAGAGTAATTAGTGATTAATTAGTGAAATTTGAAGTGGAAAAACAGGCTAAATATCTATTGAAATGACCATTTTGCCTACTGAAGCTAAATACTATTTCTATGGCATCGTAAGAGTTTTTCGTAATATGTCAAAATTGGATGGCTTTTCAGTCACTAATTTATTCAATAATTTTTAATGGCATTTTAATTCAGAGCCTTTTTATGTTCAAAGGAATGCAGCAATGCTTTTCCACTAATACGTGAATCCTTTTATGTAAGGTGTGGTCTTTACCACATTTTTAAAGGTGAGGATATATCTGATAGTTCTATGAATGGTGTACTGATTTAACATGAAATCTATGTAGGGATTGCATTTTTTTCATTTTTTAAATTTATTTATTTTTAATTGAAGGATAATTGCTTTACAGAATTTTGTTGTTTTCTGTCAAACATCAACATGAATCAGCCATAGGTATACATATGTCCCCTCCCTCTTGAACCTCCCTCCATCTCCCTCCCCATCCCACCCCTCTACTTGATACAGAGCCCCTATTTGGGTTCCCTGAAACATACAGCAAATTCCCATTGGCTATATATTTTACATATGATGATGTAAGTTTCCTTGTTACTCTCTGCACACATCTCACCATCTCCTCCCCTCTCTCCATGTCCATAAGTCTGTTCTCTAGGTCTGTTTTCTCCATTGCTGCCTTGCAAATAAATTCATCAGTACTATCTTTCTAGATTCCATATATATTTGTTAGTATACGATATTTATATTTCTCTTTCTGACTTACTTCACTCTGTATTATAGGCTCTAGGTTCATCCACCTCACTTGAACTGACTCGTGTGTTCCTTTTTATGGCTGAGTAATATTCCTTTGTGTGTATGTACCACTTACACTCTTTATACATTCATCTGTTGATGGACATCTAGGTTGCTTCCATGTTCTAGCTATTGTAAATAGTGCTTAAATGAACATTGGGTTACATGTGTCTGTTTCAGTTTTGCTTTCCTCAGGGTATATACCTAAGAGTGGGATTTCTTTGGATAATAGGGTGGTTTTATTCCTAGTTTTTTAAGGAATCTCCATACCGTCTTCCAGAGTGGCTGTATCAATTTACATTCCCACCAACAGTGCAAGAGTGTTCCCTTTTCTCCACACTCTCTCCAGCATTTATTGTTTGTAGACTTTTTGATGATGGTCATTCCTACCGGTGTGAGGTGATATATCATTGTAGTTTTGATTTGCATTTCTGTAGTAATGAGTGATGTTGAGCATCTTTTCAATGTGTTTGTTAGCCATCTGTATGTCTTCTTTGGAGAAATGTCTGTTGAGGTCTTTGTCACACTTTTTGATTGGGTCGTTTGTTTTCCTGGTATTGAGTTATATGAGCTGCTTGTATATTTTGGAAATTCGTCCTTTGTCAGTTGTTTCATTTGCTATTATTTTCTCCCATTCTGAGGGTTGTCTTTTCACCTTGTTTATAGTTTTCTTTCCTGTGCAAAAGCTTTTAAGTTTAATTAGGCCCCACTTGTTTACTTTTGCTTTTTTTTTCTGTTACTCTAGGAGGTGGATCATAAAGGATCTTGCTTTGATTTATGTCATCCAGTGTTCTGCCTATACTTTCCTCTAAGAGTTTTAAAGTTTCTGGTCTTACATTTGACCATTTGGTCTTCCATTTTGAGTTTATCTTTGTGAATGGTCTTAGGAGGTGTTCTAATTTCGTTCTTTTTTATATAACTACAGTTTCCCCAGCACCACTTATTGAAGAGGCTGTCTTTGCCCCATTCTGTATTTTTGCCTCCTTTGTCAAATACAAGGTACCCATAGGTTTATGGATTTATTTCTGGGCTTTCTATCTTGTTCCTTTGGTCTATATTTCTGTTTTGTGCCAGTGTCATACTGTCTTAAAGACTGTAGCTTTGTAATATAACCTGAAGTCAGGAAGGTTGATTGCTCCAGCTCCATTCTTTCTCAAGACTGCTTTGGCTATTTGGGGTCTTTTGTGTTTCCATATGAATTGTGCAATTTTTTGTTCTAGTTCTGTGAAAAATGCCATTGGTAATTTGGTAGGGATCACATTGAATCTCTAGATTGCATTTGGTAGTATAGTCATTTTCACAATAGTGATTCTTCCTACCCAGGAACATGGAATATCTCTCCATTTGTTTATGTCATCTTTGATTTCTTTCATCAGTGTCTTATAATTTTCTGTATATAGTTCTTTTGTCCCTTAGGTAGGTTTATTCCTAGATATTTTATTCCTTTTGTTTAAATGGTGAATGGGATTGATTCCTTAATTTATCTTTCTGATTTTTCATTGTTAGTATATAGGAATGCAAGTGATTTCTGTGTATTGATTTTATATCCTGTGACTTTGCTAAATTCACTGATTAGCTCTAGTAATTTTCTGATAGTATCTGTAGGGTTTTCTACGTATTGTATCATGTCATCTGTAAACAGAGCTTTACCTTTTCTTTTCTGATCTGGATTTCTTCATTTATTTTTCTTCTCTGATTTCTGTAGCTAGGACTGCCAAAATTATGTTGAATAATACTGGTGAGAGTGGACCCCCTTGTGTTTTTCCTGGTCTTAGGGGGAATGCTTTCAATTTTTCACCATTGAGAAGAATGTTTGCTCTGGGCTTATCGTATATGGCCTTTACTATGTTGAAGTAGGTTCCTTCTGTGCCCATTTTTTGAGGAGTTTTAATCAGAAATGAGTGCTGAATTTTGTCGAAGGCTTTTTCTGCATCTATTGAGATTATCATATGGTTTTTATCTTTCAATTTGTTAATATGGTGTATCAGATTGTTTGATTTGCCTATGTTGAAGAATTGCATGGCATTTTTTGATGGTCTAAAATAAATTATATAGCCAAATCCCAACAAGTGAAACTTTCAAAATACTTAGCTCAGTCTCCTCTTTTTTTTTTTTTTAATTAGTCGCTCAATCCTGTCTGACTCTTTCCAACCCCTGGACTGTAACCCACCAGTCTCCTCTGTCCATGGAATTCTCCAGGCAAGAATACTGGAGTGGGTAGCCATTCCCTTCTCCAGGCAATCTTTCTGACCTAGGGATCAAACCCAGGTCTCCCACATTGCAGACAGGTCCTTTACTGTGTGAGCTACCAGGGAAGCCCCAGTCTCCTATTTGTACTCAGCAAGTTGTCAGACTCAAGCAGCATCCCTGGCTGCCCCCAGATGACACACTCTTTAGTCATTGGGTTGATCAGAAAATGTAAATTACTTTCAATAGATGCCTAATCAAAATTTACTTATGAAAATATTCTGCCAATGAATAGTATAGAAATACACTTTTGTGCCATATGAAAATGGCTTTTGGATTGTTTGCAATGTTATATCTTTGGATTGGGGCTTCTCTGATAGCTCAGTTGGTAAAGAATCTGCCTGCAATGCAGGAGACCCCAGTTGGATTCCTGGGTCAGGAAGATCCCCTGGAAAAGGGATAGGCTACCCACTCTAGTATTCTTGGGCTTCTCTTGTGGCTCAGCTGCTAAAGAATCCACCTGCAATGCGGGAGATGTGGGTTCGATCCTTGGGTTGGGAAGATCCCATGGGGAAGGGAAAGGCTGCCCACTCCAGTATTCTGACCTGGAGAATTCCATGGACTGTATAGTCCATGGGGTCACAAAGAGTCAGACAGGACTGAGAGACTTTTCACTTTCATCTTTGCATTAGTGGTGGCTTAAATAAAGAATGGTTGTGTTTTCACAGTTTGACCTTGATTATCTATAAAATTCAAGGGAAATTATTTTTTAGGGGAAGTAGAGAGAGAAGGCAGAAATTGTCTTTAATTCTGCTATATTTTTTTAATTTAAATTTATTTATTTTAATTGGAGGCTAAATACTTTACAATATTATATTGGTTCTGCCACACATCAACATGAATCTGCCACGGGCATACACATGTTCCTCATCCTGAACCCCCCTCCCACGTCCCTCCCCATACCATCTCTCTGGGTCGCCCCAGTGCACCAGCCCCAAGGATCCTGTATTGAAACTGGACTGGTGATTCGTTTCTTATATGATATTATACATGTTTCCATGGCATTCCCCCCAATCATCCCACACTCTCCCTCTCCCACAGAGTCCAAAAGACTGTTCTATACATCTGTGTCTCTTTTGCTGTCTTGCATACAGGGTTATCTTTACCATCTTTCTAAATTCTGTATATATGCGATAGTATACTATATTGGTGTTTTTCTTTCTGGCTGACTTCACTCTGTATAATAGGCTCCAGTTTCATCCACCTCATTAGAACTGATTCAAATGTATTCTTTTTAATGGCTGAGTAATACTCCATTGTGTAGATGTACCACTGCTTTCTTATCCATTCATCTGCTGATGGACATCTAGGTTGCTTCCATGTCCTGGCTATTATAAACAGCACTGCAATGAACATTGGGGTACACGTGTCTCTTTCAATTCTGGTTTCCTCGATGTGTATGCCCAGCAGTGGGATTGCTGGGTCATATGGCAGTTCTATTTCCAGTTTTTGAAGGAATCTCCACACTGTTCTCCATAGTGGCTGTACTAGTTTGCATTCCCACCAGCAGTATAAGAGGGTTTTCTCTACACCCTCTCCAGCATTTATTGCTTGTAGACTTTTTGATAGCAGCCATTCTGATTGGCGTGAAATGGTACCTCATTGTGGTTTTGATTTGCATTTCTCTGATAATGAGTGATGTTGAGCATCTTTTCATGTGTTTGTTAGCCATCTGTATGTCTTCTTTGGAGAAATGTCTATTTAGTTCTTTGGCCCATTTTTTGATTGGGTCGTTTATTTTTCTGGAATTGAGCTATAGGAGTTGCTTGTATATTTTTGAGATTAGGTGTTTGTCAGTTGCTTCATTTGCTATTATTTTCTCCCATTCTGAAGGCTGTCTTTTCACCTTGCTTAGAGTTTCCTTTGTTGTGCAAAAGCTTTTAATTTTAATTAGGTCCCATTTGTTTATTTTTGGTTTTATTTCCAATATTCTGGGAGGTGGGTCATAGAGGATCCTGCTCTGATTTATGTCAGAGAGTGTTTTGCCTGTGTTCTCCTCTAGGAGTTTTATAGTTTCTGGTCTTATGTGTAGATCTTTAATCCATTTTGAGTTTATTTTTGTGTATGGTGTTAGAAAATGTTCTAGTTGCATTCTTTTACAAGTGTGGTTGACCAGTTTTCCCAGCACCACTTGTTAAAGAGATTGTCTTTTCACCATTGTACATTCTTGCCTCCTTTGTCAAAAATAAGGTGTCCATAGGTGCGTGGATTTATCTCTGGGCTTTCTATTTTGTTCCATTGATCTATATTTTGTCTTCGTGCCAGTACCATACTGTCTTGATGGTGGCTTTGTAGTAGAGCCTGAAGTCAGGTAGGCTGATTCCTCCAGTTCCATTCTTCTTTCTCAACATTGCTTTGGCTATTCGAGATTTTTGTATTTCCATATAAATTGTGAAATTATTTGTTCTAGCTCTGTGAAAAATACCATTGGTAGCTTGATAGGGATTGCATTGAATCTAGCTTTATTTAACCACTTTTTAAAAAATAAACAGTTTCAGGTAAAATTTTTGTTGGAAGTTCCTGCAATGGACGTGTGCTAGGCTTTTCAATTAAAAAATAGCCCTTATTTATGTCAGAGAAGGTTTAGCTCTAAATCAGGGGTCAAATAGTGGCACACCTCCCCTCTAACCCAGGGTGAGAATATACAACAGTATGCATGTGACTCTCTCAATTCACTCCACCCTCTCCTTTCCCCTATGTGTCCAAAGTCTGTTCTCAGTGTCTACGCCACCATTGCTGCCTTGGGTAGCAATGTACCTATTCCCAGGGCAAAGGTTTAGAAGTGCATACAAATGATTAATTGTGTTTACCCTCAGGAATATCTCAGTAGGTAAAGAATCCACTTGTAATGCAGGAGACCCTGGTTCAATTCCTGGGTCTGGAAGATCCACTGGAGAAGGGATAGGCTACCCACTCCAGTATTCTTGGGCTTCCCTTGTGGTTCAGCTGGTAAAGAATCCGCCTGCAATGCGGGAGACCTGGGCTTGATCCCTGGATTGGGAAGATCCCTTGGAGAAGGGAAAGGTTACCCACTCCAGTAATCTGACCAGGAGAATTCCATGGACTGTATAGTCCATGGGGGCCGCAAGGAGTCAGACACGACTGAGTGGCTTTCACTTTAAAGTCAAGCATTGTAAAGCAGTGCTTATAGAAAACAGGAAGCCCAAATTAATCATTTGTATGTACTTCTAAACATTTGTCTATGCAAGTGTAATTAAAATTTGTATTTACTTTCTATAATGTTTAAATTCTCACTTTAATATAGATAAATTAGTTTTTTGCATTTTTCAAGTCTTGCATTCTTTTTAAAAGATCAAATCCTATTATAGTAACCATTCAAGAAAGCCTTAGAATTTGTCCTTTATATAATGTACACTCTTGAAAAGTTTTATCAATCAGATTTTACTAATTATTGATGAATTTTCTATTTTAAAGAAACTTTATAGTGAATTGCTTTATAAAATAGATCACTTCTCTTTTCACAGTTGTTAAGAATAACTCAAATTTTCATGACTGGAATTTTGCTTTTCCATGATTTATACCCAGGAAACAAGGAAAATTTCTAAAGTCTATTCTGAGCACACACCTACTTCAAGTAAAATTTTATGCAATGAAATTCTACTACCTAAAAAGAATCTTTACAATCTCTTTGCATGTAACATCATGGGAATTAATCTATAAAATACTGGTATACATTGTGGGGATAGATAGCAAACATATTGAGTGTTTTATTTATTAGCATTGTATATTTCTTGAAATAGATAGATCCATCATAGCACTTCATATTTCTTTAAACCTATATTTGATTTTGCTTTTCCAGTATAACATTACTGTTTCTACTGTTTTCTTCTAATTATGGTGTTATTTTAATAATTAATGACTTATAGGTGATAAAGTTTTTATCCAGAGTTAAGCAATAACTCACAGAGGATTTATTGGAATTATTTCACTTAACAGCTGTTGCACCTTAATTTTTTAACTTACTTGTTTTTAATTGGAGGATGATCGCTTTACAATATTGTATTGGTTTATGCTGTATATCAGCATGAATCAGCCATAGGTATATGCGTGTTGCCTCCCTCTTGAACCTCCCTCCCACCTCTTACCCCATCCTACCCCTCTGGATTATCACAGAGCACCAGATTTGAGCTCCCTATGTCATACAGTAAATTTCCACTGACTATCTTAATTTTACATATGGTATGGTGTATGTTTGGAGAAGGCAAAGGCACCCCACTCCAGTACTCTTGCCTGGAAAATCCCATGGACGGAGGAGCCTGGTAGGCTGCAGTCCATGAAGTCGCGAAGAGTTGGACAGGACTAAGCGACTTCACTTTCACTTTTCACTTCCATGCATTGGAGAAGGAAATGGCAACCCACTCCAGTGTTCTTGCCTGGAGAATCCCAGGGACGGGGGAGCCTAGTGGGCTGCTGTCTATGAGGTCGCACAGGGTCGGACATGACTGAAGCGACTTAGCAGCATGGTATATGTTTCAGTGCTACTCTCTCAGTTCACTCCACCCTCTCCTTTCCCCTTGTGTCCAAAGTCTGTTCTCAATGTCTGCATCACCATCGCTGCCCTGGGATAGGTACATCAGTACCATCTTTCTAGATTCCGTATATGTATATGTGTGTGCATTCCAATAATATATGATTCCAATAATATACAATATTTGTCCTTCTCTTTTGAGTTATTTCACTCTGTATAATAGGCTCTAGGTTCATCCACCTCATTAGAACTGAGTCAAGTGCATTCCTTCTTATGGCTGAGTAATGTTCCATTGTGTATATGTACCACAAATTCTTTGTCCACTCATCTGCTGATGGACATCTAGGTTGTTTCCATGTCCTGGCTATTGTAAATAGTGCTGCGATGAACATTGGGGTGCATGTGTCTTTTCAATTATGGTTTCCTAGCAGTGGGATTGCTGGGTCATAGGATGTTTTTTTATTCATATATCTTTTTTTTTTAAGGATTGTCTATACTGTTCTCTTCTCTATTTGGAGAAGGAAATGGCAACCCACTCCACTATTCTTGCCTGGAGGATCCCAGGGACGGGGGAGCTTGGTGGGTTGCTGTCTGTGGGGTTGCACAGAGTTGGACACAACTGAAGTGACTTAGCAGCATACTGTTCTCTATAGTGGCTGTATCGATTTGCATTCCTACCAACAGTGCAAGAGGGTTCCCTATTCTCCACACCCTCTCCAGCATTTATGTTTGTAAACTTTTTGATGATGGCTCTTCTGACCAGTGTGAGATGATACCTCATTGTGGTTTTGATATGTATTTCTCTACTAGTGGTGTTGAGAATCTTCATGTGTTTGTTAGTCATCTTTATGTCTTCTTTGGAGAAATATCTTTTTAGGTCTTCTGCCCACTTCTTGATGTTGCTGTTTGTTTTTCTGGTATCGAGCTTCATGAGCTGCTTGTATATTTTTGACATTAATCCTTTGTCAGTTGTTTCATTTGCTATTATTTCCTCCCATTCTGAGAGTTGTTATTTACTTTGCTTATAATTTCCTTCATTGTGCAAAAGCTTTTAAGTTTCAGTTCAGTTCAGTCGCTCAGCCGTGTCCAACTCTGCAACCCGATGAACCGCAGCACGCCAGGCCTCCCTGTCCATCACCAACTCCCAGAGTCCACCCAAACCCATGTCCATTGAGTCAGTGATGCCATCCAACCACCTCATCCTCTGTTGTCCCCTTCTCCTCCTGCCCTCAGTCTTTCCCAGCATCAGGGTCTTTTCCAATGAGTCAGCTTTTCGCATCAGGTGACCAAAGGATTGGAGTTTCAGCTTCAACATCAGTCCTTCCCATGAACCCAGGGCTGATCTCCTTTAGAATGGACTGGTGAATCTCCTTGAAGTCCAAGGGACTCTCAACAATCTTCTCCAACACCACAGTTCCAAAGCATCAATTCTTCGGCGCTCAGCTTTTCTTATGGTCCAACTCTCACATCCATACATGACCAATAGAAAAACCATAGCCTTGACTAGATGGACCTTCGTTGACAAAGTAATGTCTCTGCTTTTTAATATGCTATCTAGGTTGATCATAGCTTTCCTTCCAAGGAGTAAGCGTCTTTTAATTTCATGGCTGCAATCACCATCTGCAGTGATTTTGGAGCCCAGAAAAATAAAGTTAGCCACTGTTTCCACTGTTTCCCCATCTATTTGCCATAAAGTGATGGGACCAGATGCCATGATCCTAGTTTTCTGAATGTTGAGCTTTAAGCCAACTTTTTCACCCTCCTCTTTCACTTTCATCAAGAGGCTCTTTAGTTCCTCTTCACTTTCTGCCATAAGGGTGGTTGTCATCTGTATATCTGAGGTTATTGATATTTCTCCTGGCAATCTTGATTCCAGCTTGTGCTTCTTCCAGTCCAACGTTTCTCATTATGTACTCTGTATATAAGTTAAATAAGCAGGGTGACAATATACAGCCTTGATGTACACCTTTTCTATTTGGAACCAGTCTGTTGTTCCATGTCCAGTTCTAACTGTTGCTTCCTGACCTGCATACAGGTTTCTCAAGAGGCAGATCAGGTGGTCATATATTCCCACCTCTCAGAATTTTCCACAGTTTAGAAAACTTATTCCTAAGTATTTTATTATTGTTGTTGCAATGGTGAATGGGATTCTTTCCTTAATTTCTCTTATTTTTCATTGTCAGTGTATAGGAGTGCAAGGGATTTCTGTATATTAATTTTGTACCCTGAAACTTTAATATATTCAATATACTAGCACTAATAATGATTAGTGCTAGTAATTTTCTAGTGGCATCTTGAGCGTTTTCTGTGTAAAGAATGATGTCATCTGAAACAGTGAGACTTTTATTTCTTTTCCAATCTAAATTCCTTTTGTTTCTTTTTCTTCTCAGTTGCTGTGGCTAGGACTTCCAAATCTATGTTGAATAATAGTGGTGAGCGTAGGCACCCTTGTCTTGTTTCTGATTTTAGAGGAAATACTTTCCGTTTTTCACTATTGAGAATAATATTTGCTATGGGTTTGTCATATATGGCCTTTATTATGTTGAAGTATGTTCCTTCTATGCCTACTTTCCGGAGAATTTTTGTCATAAATGAGTGTTGAATTTTGTCAAATGCTTTCTCTGCATCTGTTGAGATGATCATATGATTTTTATCTTTAATTTGTTAATATGGTATATCATAGTTATTAATCTTTGTAAATTGAATAATCCTTGCATCCCTGGGATAAAGCCTGCTTGAAGATGATATATGATGTTTTTAACGTGTTGTTGGATTCTGTTTGCTAGAAGCTTGTTGAGGATTTTTTGCATCTGTGCTCATCAGTGATATTGACCTGTAATTTTCCTTTTTGTGTCATTTTTGTCTGGTTTTAATATCAGAGTGATGGTGACCACATAGAATGAGTTTGGGAACTTTCCTTTCACTGCAGTTTTCTGAAAGAGTTTGGGTGGGATAGGTATTAGCTCTTCTCTCAACTTTTGGTAGAATTCACCTGGGAAGCCATCTAATCCTGGGCTTTTATTCGTTGGAAGGTTGTTTTTTGTTTTGTTTTGTTTTAACACTTTCAATTTCTGTGTCTGTGATTGGTTTGTTCATATTTTGTTTCTTCTGTTTCAATTTTAGAGGGTTATGCTTTTCTAAGCATTTGTCCATTTCTTCCAGGTGATCCATTTTATTGGCACATGGTTGCTCATAGTAGTCTCTTATGATCCTTTGTATTTCTGTGTTTGATGTAACTTTTCTTTTTTCATTTCTAATTTTATTGATTTGAGTCTTCTGCCTTTATTTCCTTGATGAATCTGGCTAACGGTTTGTCCATTTTGTTCATCTTCTCAAAGAACCACCTTTTAGTTTTATTGATCTTTGCTGTTGTGTCTTTGATTTCTTTTTTGTTTATTTTTGCTCTGATCTTTATGATTTCTTTCCTTCTACTAACTTTGGGGGTTTTATTCTTCCTTATCTAGTTGCTTTTGGTGTAAGGTTAGATTGTTCAATGTTTTTCTTGTTTCTTGAGCTAGGCTTGTATTGCTATAAACTTCCGTCTTAGCACTGCATTTAATGCGTCTGATAGGTTTTGAGTTGTGCTTTCATTGTCACTTGTTTCAAAGTATATTTTGATTTCTTTTTTGAATTCTTTAGTGATCTGTTGGTATTCAGAATTGAATTGCTTAACCTCCATGTGTTTTTATTCCCTGCTTTTTTTTCTGTAGTTGATATCTAGTCTCTTAGTGTTGTGGTCAGAAAAGATGCTTGAAATGATTTCAGGTTTGTTTGTTTGTTTGTTTAATTTCATAAGGCTTTATTTATGAGCTAAGATGTGATATATCCTAGTGAAAGTTCCATGTGCACTTGAGAAAAAAGTGAAAAATCTTTTGTTTTGGGATGAAATACCCTGTAGATATCAGTTAGGTCCAACTGGTCCAGTATGTCCTTTAAAGCTTGTGTTTCCTTATTAATTTTCTGTCTGGAAGACTGTCCATTAGTGTCAGTGGGGTGTTAAAGTCCCCACTATTATCATGTTATTGTCCATTTCCCCTTTCAGAGTTGTTAGCATTTGTCTTAGTATTGAGGTGCTCCTATGTTAGGTGCAAATATATTTATAATTGTTATATCATCTTCTGAGTCCTTCCTTGTCTCTTGTAACAGTCTTTATTTAAAATCTATTTTATCTGAGTCTTGCTACTCCCACTTTTTTTATTTCCATTTGCATGGTTACATTTTTCTAGTCCCTCACTTTCAGTCTGTGTGTGTCCCTAGGTCTGAGGTGGGTCTCTTGTAGACAGAATATATAGGGGTCTTGTTTTTGTATCCATTCAGCCAACCTGTGTCTTTTGGATGGAGCATTTAGTCCAATTACATTTAAGGTAAATATTGATATGTTATGATGCTATTGCCATTTACTTTATTGTTTTGGGTTTGTTTTTTGTAGGCCTTTTCTTTCTGTTGTGTTCCCCTGTCTAAAGGAGTTCCTTTAACCTTTGTTATAAAACTAGTTTGGTGATGCTGAATTCTCTTGGCTTTTGCTTGTCTATAAAGCTTTTGATTTCTCCTTCAAATCTGAAGCAGATCCTTGCTGTGTTCGAGTAATCTTGGCTGTAAGTTTTTTTTCATCGCTTTAAGCATATCCTGCCACTTCCTTCCAGCCTGCACAGTTTCTGTTGAAAGATCAGCTGTTGGCCTCATGGTAATCCCCTTATATGTTATTTGTTGCTTTTCCCTCGCTGCTTTTAATATTTGTTGCTTGTGCTTAATTTTTGTTAGTTTGATTAACATGTGTCTTGGTGTGTTTCTCTTTGGTCTATCCTGAGTGGGACTCTTTGTGCTCCCTGGACTTAGTTGTCTGTTAGCTTTCCCATTTTAGAGAAGTTTGCTTCTATAATCTCCTCAAATATTTTTTTATGCCCTTTCATTTTGTCTTCTTCTTCTGGGGCCCCTATGATTCAAATGTTGTTATGTTTAATGTTGTCCCAGAGTTCCCAGAGACTGCCCTCATTTCTTTTTATTCTCTTTTCTTTATTCTGCTCTGCTCCAGTTATTTCTTACACTTACCATTCTTCTGCCTCAGATAGATTCCTATTGGTTCTCTCTGCCCATTGGTTCCCTCTGGTGTACTTGTTAATCTCAGTTATTGTGTTGTTCATTGTTGATGGTCTGTTCTTTAATTCTTCTAGTCCCTTGTTAAACATTTGTTGTAACTTTTTGGCTTGTGCTTCCAGTCTATTTATCTGTGCCTCCATTTTATTTCCAAGATTTTGGTTCATCTTTACTATAGTTACTCTTATTTCTTTGTCAGGTAGAGTGCTTATTTCCTCTTCATTTGTTTGGTCTTCTGGGGTTTTACCATGTTTTTCGTCCACTGCATGTTTCTCTGTCTTTTCATTTTGTTTAATTTACTGTGTTTGAAATCTCCTTTCTGCAGCCTGGAGGGTTGTAGTTCCTCTTAATTCTGGAGTCTATCCCCTGTGGGTGGGGTTGGACCAGTGTCATGGTTGGGAGGACTTTGTGCCTATGGTCTCATGCCTTGTCTCTGAAGTGGAATGCCATGTCCGATAGTATGTTTTGGGGTATCTTTGGGCTTCGTATGGCTTTTGGCAGCCTTTCTACTAATGGACAGTGTTGTGTTTCTGTCTTGCTAATGTTTTGGCATGAGGCCTCCAGCACTGGAGCTTGCTGGCCTTTGGGTGGGCTTTGCTGTTAGTGTTGTGGGAGACCTTTGGGAGAGCTTTTGTTGACTAATGTTCCATGGGATTGGAAATTCTCTGGTGGTCCAAAGTCCTGGACTCAGGTCTCCTACATCAGGGGTAGGGAAGGCCCATGAAAAGCAAAAGGTCATTCACTACTCGTCCAAGCCTAGGTTGGAGTGATTCTGAACTTCTAGGCTGAGTGCCGGTTAGACCCTGTCCTGCCTGCAGCACCAAAACCTCACGGGCCTCACAGCACAGAAGACAAAACCCCAAGACTGATAGTGAGAGCAACACTTAAGAGCACCCAAAGAAATTCACACACTTACAAAGGGAAAAGTAGAGAGAGGAAAGAAAAAAAGAATAAAAACAAGAGTCAAAGAGAAGAAAGCAATGAAGACTGTAAAATTAGGAAAAAATAAAATGAACTTATTTAAAAATAAGATGTTTTTAAAGTGGAAAAAGTAAGTTATAAAAAAATAAAAATTAAAGGAATAATAAAGAAATTACATGAGAACAATATGAAAAAGAAAAGAAGGAAGAAAAAAGGGGGGAAAATGAAAGAAAAAATAGAGAAAAATGTATGCAGAGTTGTAGTTCCACCTCCACCTCCCAGGAGGCTCTCTAGTATTGAGCTGCTCTCTGGACCTGCCATGGGAACAGCTCAGACTCTGATCTGACCCTACTCATGTGTGTACTTGCCTCATCCATTGTCCTCAGTTGCCAGAGCGAGGGCTTTCTCTTTTGTGTGGACACTCATTGTCCTTTTATATATTCCATAGACACAGAGTCTACTTAGTTGGTTTTGTGGATTTACTCCGCAGCTTGTGCAGCTGGTGGAAAGGTTTTAGATCCTCTTCTTTAGCCTCTCTGCCGTGGAGCTCAGTCGTGGTTTTATCCTCATCTCTGCATGTGGTCATTCACAGGAGTTTGCTCCTTGGGCTGCCTGGGAGGACTCAATTCTGCCCTAATGAGGATCAGGCATGGAGGTAGTGCAGCTGCTTGGATCACAGGGATCCTGGTAGCACCAGATACATGGGGGAGCCAGCGGCCACAGACACAGGCAATATGGCACTATTAGGAGCTTTTTAGCCTCTGGAAACTCTCCCCTAGTGAGGACTAGGCATGGAGGTGGTGCAGCTGCTTGGATCACAGGATACCTGGTGGTGCCAGATGTTCGGGGAAGCCAGCAGCCACAGGCACAGGAGATAAGGCACTTAGAGACTTCTTCTAGCCTCTGGCAGCTAGCGTTCAAAGGGTTTCCCTGGTTGGTCCTTTTCTGGCGCTTGGCACAGCAGGTGCTCAAAGACCCTACTGGCTGGGGTCCTTCTCTATTGCTCAGTGCAGCAGGCACTCAAAGGGCCCTTCTGGCCAGGGTCTTTATTGCTCGGCACGTCAGGCACTCAAAGGACCACTTTCTGTGGGGTTTTTCTCTATTGATCAGCTGCCCAGTGTGTGAGTGGGGAGAGAGCGAGAGGTTACAGTGATGGCCTTAGGCCCTGTGCACAACTCAGCAGTACCACCGTGCCTCCTTGGCTGTCCAGCTTTCCTTGAAAGGCACTCCCTGCCACAGTCTTCTCCCTCATGTTCCTGCAGGCCTTCTCCCTGCAGTCAACAGCAGTTCTTGCTCTGAGAGTGCTCCTCAACCACTGTGCTCCAGCTCCCTGCCACCACATGTACTGGAGGATCTGTGTCCCTCTCCATGCTGCTTTGGGCTATGGTGCAGATAGTCTGTGTGGTTCTCACTCCCTTCAGACTGCCATAGATCAGCTGCCACCTCCAGCAGCATCAAATACCTCCCCTCTGTCCTGAACTATTGCTCTGATGCGGGGATCTCTCCCCTGCTCTTCTGTACCATTTACTTTCCTCCTCTTTTTCCCTCCCTTCCTTCATCCTACTGGGTTTTCCTGTGGTCAGGGACTCTTGTCAGCTCTCAGCTAGTACTCTGTGAGATACTCTATTTACTTAGGCATAAATTCATGTCATACAAACTTTTCTTTCAGAAATTCATTTGTTTTGAGATGGTATTCAGCCCTCCTTATAGAAATTGCATGAAAATATACCCACTTTTCTTTTAAGTTACAGTCTGTTAGTACCTTCAAGTTAGTATTCACCTATATCTATCCTTACCTCCAGCTTCCTGATGGCTCAGCAGGTAAAGAATCTGCCTACAATGCAGGAGACTTAGGTTTGATCCCTGAATTGGAAAGAATCCCTGGAAAAGGAAATAGCATGAAAAATTTTTTGCATGAAAATTTTTTTTCATGCAGTATTCTTGCATGAAAATTTTTTCTTGCCTGAAAACTCCCATGGAGAAAGGACCCTGGTAGACTACAGTCCAAAGGGTTGCAAAGAGTTGGACACGACTGAGCAACTAAGCATGTAGAATGCTTCTTACCTCCAAATCAATTCATTGTGTGTGTCCTGTTTTCGAGACTTGGTACTGGGTACTTTACATGTATTACCTTTTGGGTTTTTTTTTGTGTTTTTTTTTTTATTTTATTTTATTTTTAAACTTTACATAATTGTATTAGTTTTGCCAAATATCAAAATGAATCCGCCACAGGCATACATGTATTACCTTTTGAATCTGTGCTTACTGCTGCTGATTGGAGAGAAAGGTAATGCCAAGGAAATGTTACGGTGCAGCAGAAAGTGCTTGGGCTTTGCTACATTCAAATGCTGACTTTCCATCCTGATTGTCTGTGTGACCTTAAATAAATTACCTAATCTCTGAGTTTCAATGTCTTCCTCTGTAAAATATGAATCTAATGCTTAGAATATGAAATGAGAAAATAAGGGAAATGTTTAGATTGACTTCGTTATTATTAGTTGCCTCTTTCTTTCCCTTATATATATTTCATTTTCAAGTTTTAAACCTCTTGAAATATCCAATAAAGTCAAGTTTGTTAATAAGATTTTGTTGTTGTTGCTGTTCAGTTAAGTTGTATCCAGCTCTTTGATCCCATGGAGTGGGATCCCAGGCTTCTCCATCCTCCACTATCTCCCAGAGTTTGCTCAGTTTCCTGTCCATTGAACTAGTGATGCTAACCATCTCATCCTCTGCTGCCACCTTCTCCTTTTGCCTTCAGTCTTTCCCAGCATCAGGGTCTTTTCCAATAAGTCAGCTCTTTGCATCAGGTAACCAAAGTATTGGAGCTTTAGCAACAGTCCTTCCAATGAATATTCAGAGTTGATTTCCTTTAAGATTGACTGTTTTGATCTCCTTGCAGTCCAAGGGGCTCTCGAGAGTCTTCTCCATCACCACATTTTGAAAGCACCAATTCTTTGGTGCTCAGCCTATGGTCCAACTCTCACATCCATACATGACTATTGGAAAAACCATAGCTTTGACTATGTGGACCTTTGTTGGCAAAGTGACGTCTCTGCTTTTGAGTACACTGTTTAGGTTTCTTGTAGCTTTTCTGCCAAGAAGCAGGCATCTTTTACTTTCATGGCTGCAGTCACTGTCCACGATGATTTTGGAGCCTAAGAAAATAAAATCTGTCACTACTTCCAATACTTTGGCCACCTGATGCAAAGAACTGACTCATTGGAAAACATGCTGATGCTGGGAAAGATTGAAGGCAGGAGGGGAAGGGAACAACAGAGGATGAGATGTCATCACTGACTTGATGGACGTGAGTTTGGGCAAGATCCAGGAGATGGTGATGGACAGGGAAGCCTGACGTGCTGCAGTCCATGGAGTCATAAAGAGTCGGACGTGACTGAGTGACTGAACAACAACAAAAGGCTGTAAGAGAAACTAAATGAGTATATGTCAAGCCCTTAATGTAGTATCTAGCACATAGTCAGTGCTTTTATGTTTGAGGACTATGTAGTAGTAAGTAGTAGTGGTGGTGGTGGCAGCAGCAGCAATAACAGAAATGGAAGGACACATTATCCTGGTTCAGAGACTCTCTGAGGACAATAGTAGGTGAGAATTTTTAAAAGATGAAATGCAGTCTGGAAGCCAGCTAGACTATAATGTTAAATTCGTTTTAGCAAAAACAGTTGTATTTCCAGGTCTGGCCTGAAACAAGATCAGCGTTGACTGTTTGGAATTCATTTCTGGTGGACCCTGAAAATTCTTGAGGTATCCCTAGACAGAAGCTTAAAGTATACCTAGAATGATTCTTGGAAACAAGAGCTTGCCACATGATGGATTGACCTGGTTGCCACATGGAGGATTGACCTGGTTTGCTCAGCCACTTGAGATGAAGGGGCTCCAAGAGCTTCATATGTAGCAGAGCTGTGAATCAAGATTAAACACATACACAATTGGCTGGTTTGGGGTAAGGATGAGAGGGTAAGAGACCCAAAGCAAAAGGCAGTGGAGACCAGGAAAGCAGCTCTCTGCTGACTCTCCTCTTCCTTTTGGTCAGTTCATTCCTGTTGTGCGTGGCTGTACACAAATGTGTGCTCACAAACATGCTAATCTTCTTTTACTCAGAAGTTCCCACATTGTGTTCTGCAAATTCCTCATCATTTCATTTCCTTTTTCTCTGTCATGTTGGCATCTAACATCTAACTAGTCTAAAGTGGATGATAACTTACCATACTTTCTAAGGCAAGCAGAACATTTATACTATCTGGAATAGTTTACTGAGAATTGTGGTCAAATCTCCTCTCATAAGAGAATGAAAAACTGCTTCTACCTGTGATAAGTATAAACTTGACAAATATGTTGTTGAAATGAACTGAATGAACTCGTGAAGGCCTCTCTCACACTGAGACTCTAGGTTAGTTATGGTAACTGTCTGATAGAATTTAAAGGAAAAGTCAATTTAAAAGGAAAGTTACTAGACTTTCTTTTGGAAGAAATTCTATAAACCTTCTGTACCTAGATGCAATTTCTTGATAACAAGACTTTAAAATAAAATAAAATTTTGAAGAATTATAAAATAATTTTTTTAAGAATTTAAAAAAATCTTTTAAGACCTTTTCAAAATTTTAATAAACTATACTGATATGCTATCTTACAAAAAATCTGTATTCTTTCCTTTTCTTATAGAAACAAAACAAAACAAAAAATGCTTTTCATCATGCTGCCTTGTATTACATGCCCTGTGCTTAGTTGCTCAGTCATGTCCGACTCTTTGTGACCCCATGGACTATAGCCCACCAGGCTCCTCTCTCCATGGGGATTCTCCAGGCAGGAATACTGGAATGGGTTACCACCCTCCTCCAGGGGATCTTCACAACTCAGGGATAGAACCCAGGTCTTCTGCATTGCAGGCGGATTCTTTACCCTCTGAGCCACTAGGGAAGCCCATATTATATTCCAGTTGGCTCTAAATAAGGCCTATTCCTACAGTTTTGAATAATGTGTTGTAAAGTTTTAAACTGCATAGATTGTTCAAGGTATGTGATGAGAAGAACACAAAGTAGAAATTTAATACGTGAAGATCACTATCACTAGCACTCTACAAGATACCTACTTTCCTTTGCAAGGAACGTTTTCCAAAGTAGTAAAACTCAGATGTAAAGGAAAGAGAGAGCAGTTGCTTTATAAAGTGGCAAAGTTGTTGGATTTTTGCCAAAATGAAATTCATTGCTTTCTTAAGCCAAAGACTTCGCAGATCCACATATCACTTTATTCTCTTCAAACTACTTTTCATATTCTTTAAAAATGATCAAATACATCTGTTCCTGATGGAGTATGCTGTTTCCCTATGGTATGATTCTGGGAGGAAATCTATAGAAGATGTAAATCTCTTCACATGCTGGTGAGCTTGACAGGGTCAAATTAATTTATTTTTGCACTTGCAAAACAGTACATCCATTTAATTTCCTCATTCCAACTATAAACTAATTTCCTAATTGCAGTTAAAATTCAATTTTATATTTAATTTTGGCACCAGGAAAACACTGTCTCATTAGTGAATGTTTATTCACCTTTCCTCACCTCTCTCTATGAGTTATCAGGCTATCCTAAGACATCCTTACTGTGTAGGGCTAAATACTGCCTTACCCTGTACAGCTTGAAAGATTTCTCAGAGGTACTTTGGAATCTCATGATCGGCTTCCTTCAAAACCCTTTACAAAGCAGAAGAATAATTGAAAACCTTCATACTATTATGGTTTAGAAAGTATGGACTGTGGAGCCATCCTTCCTGGGTTTGGATCTGGCCCTGCTTCTTGTCAGATGTGAGAACTTTGACAAGATTCATAACCTCTTCAGGCCTCACTTTTCTCATCCGTAGCATGAGGACAATCTCCTAGGGGATTAAAAGAGTTAAAATTGTATCTGGCACATTTTAAGTATTAGATATGTTTTCTGTTAAAATAATTAAAAATACATAAATCCTTGTGCTGCCATGTCACATAATGTCTAATCTTCTTAGTGTTCCAGGTGTAGGTTTTTTTCAGCCTATCTGCATTTCGAGTGTCAGTTCAGTTCAGTTCAGTCGCTCAGTCGTGTCCGACTGTGACCCCATGAATTGCAGCACGCCAGGCCTCCCTGTCCATCACCAACTCCCGGAGTTTACTCAAACTCACGTCCATCGAGTCGGTGATGCCATCCAGCCATCTCATCCTCTGTCATCCCCTTCTCCTCCTGCCCCCAATCCCTCCCAGCATCAGTCTTTTCCAATGAGTCAACTCTTCGTATGAGGTGGCCAAAGTACTGGAGTTTCAGCTTTAGCATCATTCCTTCCAATGAACACCCAGGGCTGATCTCCTTCAGAATGGACTGGTTGGATCTCCTTGCAGTCCAAGGGACTCTCAAGAGTCTTCTCCAACACCACAGTTCAAAAGCATCAATTCTTTGGTGCTCAGCCTTCTTCACAGTCCAACTCTCACATCCATACATGACCACTGGAAAAACCATAGCCTTAACTAGACGGACCTTTGTTGGCAAAGTAATGTCTCTGCTTTTGAATATGCTGTCTAGGTTGGTCATAACTTTCCTTCCAAGGAGTAAGCGTCTTTCAGTTTCATGGCTGCAGTTACCATCTGCGGTGATTTTGGAGCCCAAAAAAATAGTCTGACACTGTTTCCACTGTTTCCCCATCTATTTCTATTTCAAGTGTAGGGACCATGTTTTCTGTGCTTAAAATCTACATGTTTAGTGCTGCTACTAAGTCACATCAGTCGTATCTGACTCTGTGTGACCCTATAGGTGGCAGCCCACCAGGCTCCCCCATCCCTAGGAGTCTCCAAGCAAGAACACTGAAGTGGGTTGCCATTTCCTCCTCCAATTCATGAAAGTGAAAAGTGAAAGTGAAGTCGCTTAGTTGTGTCCGACTCTTTGCAACCCCGCAGACAGCAGCCTACCAGGCTCCTCTGTCCATGGGATTTTCCAGGCAAGAGTACTAGAGTGGGGTGCCATCGCCTTCTCTGTGTTTAGTGATAGGTATAGAAAAGATACTCTATAAATATTAGCTGAGCTAAATTAGTGATTCCTTTCTTCCCCCAGCTAAGTAGGTCAACCCTCAACTGGAGTAGAAAAAGGATCTGAGAGTCCACTGCTGTCTGAGAACATGATACAGTCATTGCCAAAAAGCCACACAAAGAATTGCCAGTTACGGAATGACCAGCAGTCTAATGTTTGTTGATTTACTGCTCACATGTTTAATGCATCAGCTGTGTTATGAGTCTGTGTTGATTTCTGATGCATAGTTTCTGGAGTAATGAGAAGATGGGAGTGAGTTCTAGTTTCTGCTCGATCATTAATGACCCTGGTAGAGTCACGTAGCTTTTTTTTCAACCAGAACTCTTTTCTTACCTGTCAGGCATGGAGCAGGGGGAGAGTGAAGTTGACTAAATCCTTTACATACTTCCTTCACCAGCCCCCAGCTGTACCATTTTGTGTTTCTTTATGATAACCATAACTCAGTCACAAGGAGAATGGAAAATGGTATGAACGCTTCTTACAAATCCTTTTTATCCCAGCTCTTAAAACATCTCTAAGCATGTGTATGTCACACTACTGAGAAATGAGTATCCTCCTTATCCACTTTCAGTGCAGAGGTCAAGCATTTGCTCATGTGGGATCTTTGGTCTTTTTACTGTCATTATGTCATTTTGGTAGCCAGTCTCCACAATAGCCCCAATGATTTCTACCTCCTGGAATTCACACATTTGTGCAATTCCCCCCATACAATGTATCAGAATTGATCTCTGTAACCAATTGGATATTGTTAAAGTGATGATTGATCACTTCTGAGATTTGGTTATTAGATACCAAACTTCTGTCTCAGTTGCTCTCATGCTTTCTCCATCTCTGTAATCATTTGCTCTGGGGGAAGCAGTCTCCTAAGCAGCCCTGCAAAGAGGCCTCAATGGAAGGAGCTGAAGCCTCCACCCCATAGCTACGTGAGTGACCTTGTAAGTGGATTTTCAAACCCCAGTCAAGTCTTTTAGAGATTGCAGCCCTAGCTTGACTGCAGCCTCATAAGAAACCTGAGCCAGACTCACCCAGCTAAATTACTTCCTGGTTCCTGACACTTAAACTGTGTGAGGTAATGTTTGTTGTTTTAAGTGACTGTGGTTTGTAGTAATTTGTTATGTAGCAACTGATAACCAATACAATTATCTTCAAGTCATGAAAGTAGCTTTCTAGAGTGTTTCTTATATTTCCCTTTTATATATTCTTACAGCTAGAAGTGGAAGGATGGATACAGATCCTGTTCCCATTTATAAATTAAAACTCTCATTCCCCAAATCATGTAATTTGTTAGAAAAGGAGCCAGATGACGTTCTTTCTTTAAACGGCTCTATTGAGATACTGGAGAAGGCAGTGGCACCCCACTCCAGTACTTTGCCTGGAAAATCCCATGGATGGAGGAGCCTGGTAGGCTGCAGTCCATGGGGTTGCTAAGAGTCAGACACGACTGAGCAACTTCACTTTCACTTTTCACTTTCATGCATTGGAGAAGGAAATGGCAACCCACTCCAGTGTTCTTGCCTGGAGAGTCCCAGGGACGGGGGAGCCTGGTGGCTGCCGTCTGTGGGATCACACAGAGTCGGACACGACTGAAGTGACTTAGCAGCATTGAGATACAGTTCATACCATTTAGTTCACCCATTTAAAATGTGCACTTCAATGGCTTTTAGTGTATTCTCAGAGTTGTACAGCAACTCTGTTTAGTATTTTAGTCTGTGACTATACTAAACAGATAAAAATCTTAAACCATTTTCATCCTGCCTGAAAGAAAACCCATAGCCATTAGTTGTTATTCTTTGTTCTCTCCCTTGTCCCTTCTTCCCTTATCTCTGTCTGTAAGCAGCCACTCATTTCCTTTCTGTTTCTATAGCTTTGCCTCCTCTGGACATTTCATGCAGCTGGATCATGTCCTATGTGGTCTTTGGAACAGGCTTCTTTGAGTTAGCATGATATTTTCAGGGTTCATCCATGTTGTAGCTTGTGTCAATACTTCATTACTTTTTTTTGTTGATAATATTTCATTATATAGATAAACCAGTTTCATTTATTTGGTCATGAGTTAATGGACATTTGAGTTATCTTCACCTGTTGGCCATTGTGAATAACACTACTGTGAACACTCATGTACAAGATTTTATGTGGATGTATGTTTCATTTCTCTTGTATATATCCAGGAGTGGAGTTGTTGTATCATGTGATACTCTATGTCTAGCTTTGGAGAAACCAAATATTATCCAAGAAAGCTGCACATACTACATTCCTACCAATAATACATGATGAGTCTGACTTCTCCACATCTTTACCAATCCTTGTTATTTTCCATCTTTTCAACTATAGTCATCTTGGTGAGTGTGATGAGATATCACTTGTGGTTTTCATTTATATTTCCCTTATTATGACGAGCATCTTTCATGTGTTTATTTGCCATTTGTATATCTTCTGGGGGGCAGAATAGAATTTTCTATTTAAAAATTAGAACATTTTTAGTTGAGTTACTTATCTCTTTATTAATGAGTTGAAAGAGCTCTTTATATGTTGCCAAACAATATTCTTAATATTACATGTGTATATGCACAGCACAGGACTACTTTGAAGTTTCCAAGGCTCCCAAAGCATGTAAGCGTGAAGCAGCTTGATAATGAAGATCAACCAGGCTTCAGTTGTCTAATTAACTTAGTAGTATTTATATAACTTTGGTTTGGTCTTTCTTTTCCATTGAGATTAACCCTTCAGTTTGGGGGAAAAAATAATTTCTACAAAATGAATCCAAAATGATCGTGTGGACAGGTTCTATGATGCACACTCTCTAAATTATCTCTAAGTTAGGAGCTTTAATAATCCTTATTTAATAATTATGATTTTCTAGAATACCTTTTTGTTTATTTTCTAAAACACTTTTTATAATTTAAAAAGTTATTATAGGTACATGTTAGAAAACTTGGAAAATGCGGGGAGGTACAAATAAAGTTTTCTCTCATTTGCTTCAATTGTATGTATTTTATGACTGAATCATCAACATGACCATGTATAATGCTGTATATGGCAGAAACATTCCATATTTACTGTATTTGTATTATATATGTAAAAATTGAAAATAAAATTCTGTGGATTTGCTTCAACTTCTAACATGTACTTCATGTCTTTCCTTACAAAAATGTCTTTTATTTGAATGAAGTAGACACTGATTAAATAAGGCCTACTTTTCTGTACTCACCTTCAAGGAGCTCATAACTTTATAGAGGAGAAAAATACATGATGAATTAATATTATAAGGTCTATTATTAAAGTAAAAATAGGAGAACAAAACAACTGTCTTAAGGCATGAGCGAATGCTTCAAAGAAGTGATACAGTATATGCTACGTTTTAGTGGATAAGTAGGAGTTCTTTAGCATAGGAAACAGTGACATAATGTCCTAGTAGTAAACTCTAAGTTAGAGTTAAAAGTTTGTATAAAGGAGTAGAGATGAGGCTAGTACAGTAAGTAAGGACCAGACAGAGGGCAGCCTTTGTCATGCTAAAGACTTTAGATATCTGGATAGTAAGGATTAAAATTAAACATTCAGAAATCAAAGATTATGGCATCCATTCCCATCACTTTATGGCAAATAGATGGGGAAACAATGGAAACAGTGACATACTTTATTTTCTTGGGCTCCAAAATCACTGCAGTTGGTGACTGCAACCATGAAATTAAAAGATGCTTGCTCCTTGGAAGAAAAGCTATGACAAACCTAGACAGCATATTAAAAAGCAGAGGCATGGCTTTGCTGACAAAGGTCCATCTAGTCAAAGCTATGGTTTTTCCAGTACTCATGTATAGATGTGAGAGTTGAACTATAAAGAAAGCTGAGCGCCAAAAAATTGATGCTTTTGAACTGTGGTGTTGGAGAAGACTCTTAAGAATCCCTTGGACTACAAGGAGATCAAACCAGTCAATACTAAAGAACATCAGTCCTGAATATTCATTGGAAGGACTGATGCTGAAGCTGAAAATCAAATACTTTGGCCACCTGGTGTGAAAATACCCTGATCCTGGGAAAGATTGAAGGCAGGAGAAGAAGGGGACGACAGAGGATGAGATGATTGGATGACATCACCTACTCGATGGACATGAGTTTGAACAAGCTCTGGGAGTTGGTGATGGACAGGGAAGCCTGGCGTGCTGCAGTTCATCGGGTCGCAAAGAGTCAGATATGACTGAGCAACTGAACCGAACGCTAAAGGAAATAATCTAAAAAAAAAAAAAGTCAAAGTTTGTGATGTGATTTAACTTGTGTTTTTGAAAGAAAGTTCTATTAAATAATTGATTGGAAGAGAGATATGTCTTGGCAAAGCAGGTAAAACATTTAAGAGACAATTGAAAGTGAGGTAAATGATAATGAAGAACTTATACGGTGAAGGGGAAATTTTTAGAGACATTTAAGAGTAAGAATAAGATTTGGGTGTAAGGAAATGAAAGGAATCAAAAATGAACTTTCTAGCTTTTGAATACTGGATAGATGGTGATGACATTAAAAGACTGCTAATTGAGAACATGAGCAGGTTTCAAACACGGTAAATTTTGAGGTGTATGACAAAGTTTAGTACTAGCAATATTAATAAAAGCTATAATTTAAACTAACTGCTTACCATGTACCAGGTTCTTAGTTCAGTATTTTGTGTATATATTTTTGGATAATTTTTTCCCTTTACAAATAAGGATATTTAATCTTAGAAATTTTAAATAACTTACCTTAGATCTCACAACTGCTAAGTAATGGAGTTTAAATTTAAATCTACTTCTCTCTGACTTTAAATTCATGACCTTACCCAACATAGTATACTGCCTCAATAAAATCAATTCAATTTTGAGAATTTTGTGTATCTTAAGATATATAAAGAATATTTCTAGAAGCTAAGTTTATAAACTTCATTGTAACTATTATAATCTCATTACAACTATTAGATTCTGTCTGTTGTGGCACCAAGTGGGCAGATCAGAGATAATCATTTTAACTGAAACTGATAGAATGGTTCTGAAATTATTCTGCCACTTATTGAATTTTATCCATATTGAATTTTATCCAAACTGACAAAATTCTTTTTTATTGCTTTTATTTCAAAGTAATAAAGTTGCATTGCATAATGTTATTCTTTTTTTTGTACTTAATATTGGATATTTTCTATTGTAAATCAGGAAGTTGAAATACTACATATTTTAATGTGTATTACTTGTTTTTGTTTTCGAGTCTAATTTTTAATGTTAGCTTTTTTATGTCCAGTGTCAAAGAATATGGTTGTATCCGATTTTTAAGTTTTCTTTATGATTTGACACATAGATTTTTAGAAGTGTTAGATGCATGTTGAAAAGTATGCTTCTGTCACTTGCTAAAAGAGCTGTGAAATGTTTTCTACTTCAGTTGTGAACTTACAGATTTCTTCTTGTTATTCTATTAGTTTCTTGCTTTATATATTTGGAGCCTATATTGTGAGTTCCGTAAAGCTCAGGACAGTTAATATCTTTTTGGTATTATACCTTTTATCAAATGGAAATACATGTTTTCTTCTCTTTTTCTTTTATATCTGTACCCTTTCACTAAGTGAAATGATTTTGAGATTCATTTTTGTTGCATTTATCAGAAGTTTGTTCCATTTTCAAGTAGCATTCCATTGTATGGATATGCCATAGTTAGCTTATTTATTCATGTGTTAATAAACATTTGAGTTGTTTGTAGTTTGAAGCCATTATGGAGAAAGCTTCTATGAACATTTGTATGTGTAGATCTTTATATGGGCATATGTTTTTATTCTGTGGGTAAATACCTAAGAAATGATTACTGAATCATACCGTGTTTAACTTTAAAATAAATTGCCATATTACTCAGCCATTAAAAAGAATACATTTGAATCAGTTCTAATAAGGTGGATGAAACTGGAGCCGATTATACAGAGTGAAGTAAGCCAGAAAAAAAAACACCAATACAGTATACTAACGCATATATATGGAATTTAGAAAGATGGTAAAGATAACCCTGTATGCAAGACAGCAAAAAAGACACAGATGTATAGAACAGTCTTTTGGACTCTGTGGGAGAGGGAGAGGGTGGGATGATTTGGGAGAATGGCATTGAAACATGTATAATATCATATAAGAAATGAATCTCCAGTCCAGGTTCGATGCAGGATACAGGATGCTTGGGGCTGGTGCACTGGGATGATCCAGAGGGATGGTATGGGGAGGGAGGAGGGAGGAGGGTTCAGGATGGGGAACACGTGTATACCCATGCTGGATTCATGTTGATGTGTGGCAAAACCAATACAATATTGTAAAGTAATTAGCTTCCAATTAAAATAAATAAATTAAAAAAATAATAAAATAAAATATCTAAATTCAAAAAATAAATAAATAAATAAATAAATTGCCAGATGGTTTTCTATAGTGGTTGTACCATTTTATATACCTGTCAGTAATGTATGGGAGTTTGAGTTGCTCCACATCTTTGCCAAAACTTATTAAATGACAGTTAAAAATATCTTTAGTCTTTCTAGTGGGTGTGTTTTTGGTATCTCATTGTGGTTGTCATTTGCATTTCCTGAAGATTAATATTGTGCATCATTCCATGGAATCATTGTCCATTCACATATTTTTATTTGTAAACTGATCTGTTTAAACCATTTGCTCATTTCTTTATTTATAAACCTAGGAAGTTGCAAGAGTTCTTTATACATTCTGGGTAAGTGTTTTGTCAGATATATGTAGTGAAAATATTTCCTCTGAATCTGGCTTTTCATTTTCTTAACATTGCTTTTTGAGGAACAAGTTTTTTGTTATGATGAAGTCTAATTTTATCAACTTCTTCTATAGTTTATACATTGTGTGTCTTATCTAAAAAATATTTTTGAATACTTGGAAGTCTCAAAGATAGTATCCTATATTTTCTTCCATGAGACCTGTGATCAAGTTTGATTTAATTTCTGTATATTGTATAAAGTAAGGGTAGAGGTTTATTATTTTTCCTAATGGATATCCAGTTGTTGAAGTACCATGATTGAAGAGTTTCTTTTGACAATTAGATTGAGAGAAAGGACACCTGTTTTCATTCTGGAACCTTTGTCAAAAATAAATTACCCATATATGTCTAGGTCTACTTCTAGACTCAATTTTGTTCTGTTGATCTATATTTATGTCCTTACCAGTATTATAGTATCTTGATTCCTGAGCTTTCTAACAGGTCTTTTATGGTTTTTTATTGATATTTTAATACATTTTATTACATGTTCCATTTGGTCACTGATAATATATAGAAATACAGTTGATTTTTTAATTGACTTTTGATCCTTTGATACTACTAAATTTACTTATTAGGTCTATTAGCTTTTTAAAAAAAATTCTATTAACTTTAATGTAGATTTCTCAGGATTTTCTGCAAAGACATTTTTACTTCTTTTATTACAGTCTTTTTGATTAAAAAAAAAAAAAAGAAAAACTTCCTTTTCTTGCCCCAATGTACTGGCTAAAACCTCTGGTATATTGCTGGACAGAGGTAGTAAGAACAGACTTTTTTTTTTTTGTTGTTCCTCTCCTAAGCAAGGAAAATACTAAGTCTTTCATCATTAACTATGATATTAGCTAGCTACAGGGTCTTTTTGTAGATGTCCTTTATTAAATGGAGGAAGATTCCTAGTTTTTTCATTTCCGGGTGTATTTCATGAGTGAGTGTTGAATTTTGTCAAATGCTTTTCTTGCTACTTTGAAATGATCATATGTTATGATTTTTGTTTAGTCTTAATATGGTGAACTACATTGATTTTTTAAACAAATTTTAAATTTTAGAATACATTTAGATTTACTGAAAAGTTATAAAAACATTATAGGATTTCTGCATATCCCTCAACCAGTATACCCTATTGTTAACATTTTACAGTACTGCAGTGCATTTGTCACAACTAATGAGCTGCAATTCATGCCTCTATTAATTATTAACTAACAGCCATACTTAATCAGATTTACTTAGTTTTACCTAATGTCCTTTTCCTATTCCAGGATTTCATCCCAGACACCACATTAGATTTAGTTATTATATCTTCCTTAGGCCACTCTAGACTGTGACACTTTCTAATACTTTTTTTGGTTTTGATGACAATTTTGAGGAGTATTGGTAGACAGTTTTGAGATATTTGGTAGAATGTTCTTTAGTTTGGGTTTGTCTGATTTTTTTTATGATTAGAAAGATTATGGGTTTGTAAAATATTTTGTTTGTGTGCATGAGGGATAGGGTCTGCATTTTTTCTGTACTTACTATGTCTGGTTTTAGCACCAAGATAATGATGACCTCATAAACTGAATTGAGAAATATTACCTCCTCCTTTGAAAGAACATGTAAAAGAATGTCATTGTTTCTTCCTAGCATGCTTGGAGTAGAATTTACCAGTAAAGTTAATCTAATATTTGTTTTCTTTCCAAGTTTGAAATTATGATTTTAATTTTTAAATAGATATAGAACTGTTTGGTTATATTATTTCTCCTTGAGTCAGTTTTCATAATTTGTTTCATTCAAGGAATATGTCCATTTCGTCCCAGTTTTCAACATCACAACAAAGTTAGATATAATAGTCTTTTATGTTTTTAATGTCTCTGAGTACTGTAATGATATTCTTTCTTTCTTTCTTGGTATTTGTAATTTTTTGACTTTTTTTCTCCTAGATTAATCTAACTAGAAGCAATCAATTTTATCTGTCTTTTCAAAAATGCAGCTTTTGGTTTATTGTTTTTCTGTATTGTATGTCCACTTTTATTTCACTAACTTTGTTCTTACTTTTAAAGGTTTATTGGAGTATAGGTATGTATAATAATGTACCTATATTTACAGTGCAATTTGATGAATTCTGACATAGCATGTACCCATTAACCCATCACTACAATCAAGATAGCGGACATTTCCATACCCTCCAAAAGTTTCCTTGTGTGCCTTTGTATTTAATTTATTTCCTGCTACCCTACCAACCTATCCTCAGTCAATCAGTGATCTACTTTGTGTCACTATTAGGTTAGTTTGTATTTCTGAGAATTTTATTAAATGCTATATTGTTTTTTATTTGCTGACTAGTATTGCACTCGAAGAAGGCAATGGCACCCCACTCCAGTACTCTTGCCTAGAAAATCCCATGGAGCCTGGTAGGCTGCAGTCCATGGGGTCGCTAAAAGTCGGACACAACTGAGCGACTTCACTTTCACTTTTCACTTTCATGCATTGGAGAAGGAAATGGCAGCCCACTCCAGTGTTCTTGCCTGGAGAATCCCAGTGACGGGGGAGCCTGGTGGGCTGCCGTCTATAGGGTCGCACAGAGTTGGACACTACTGAAGTGACTTAGCAGCAGCAATATTGCACTATGTGGGCATACCACAATTTATATATCCCTTTTATGTGCTGGTAGGGTTTTCTCCAGTTTTGTAATGAAATGCCAATGTGCTTTATAATCCATGTTACAAGTATTTATGTATACTCCTATTTCAATTTTTTAAAATTTCTTGGTAAGTACCAAGAAGTAGAATAACTTGATTGTAAGTGTTTTAAGGAACTGCTGAGTTATTTTCCAAAGTGGTTGTACCATTGTTATGAAAGTTATCATTGTTCTATATCTTCACCAATATTTAGTATGGTCATTTTTAAAATTTACATCTACTTTTGTATGTGTGTCATATCTCTTTGTAGTTTTAATTTGTATTTCCCTTATCATAATAATCAGAGAAGCCCAGAGTTCGTGGGCTTATTTGGCATCCATGTGTGATGTTTGGTAAAGTGTCAGTTCAGATCTCTTATTTGTTTTGTATTGGGTTGTTATTCTCACTGTTGTGTTTAAAGTATTTTTTTATAAATTCAAGATCTGTGCTGCTCAGTATGGTAGTCAGTAACCACTGGAAATTTAAGTTTAAATTAATTACAATTAAATACTTAGTTTATTTTTATTTATGTTAAACAAAATAATTAAATAATAAAATAAATTTGATTCCGTAGTCAAACTAGCCAATTTCAAGGGCTCATTTAATAGCATATGAATAATTGTTACCTAGTGGACAATGCAGATATAAAATAATTTCATAATGTCAGAAATATCTCTTTGCAGTGTAGTTCTATATGTAAGTTCTTTTTTGAGCATGTTTTGTGAATATCTTCTCCTAAATATGTAGCATGGCTTTTCATTGTAATAACAGTGTCTTGCAAAGAGCAAATTTTAAATTTGGATGAAGTCTATCATTCTTTTCCTTTTATACATTTGTGCGTTTTATGTTTTATTAAAATGTTTTCTCTTTAGATCAGAGGTCAAGATTTTATCCTATGTATTACTTTAGAATTTTTGTAGTTCCAGATTTTACATTTAAGGCTGTGATCCACTTGGAGTTAATTTTTGTATATCATATGAAATCAGGGTTGATATTCATTTTTATTGCATATGGCCTCCAGTTGTTTCAGCACCATTTTGAAAAGATTATCTTTTCCCCATTTATCGTCTTTGCAATTGTATCAAATAATCATTTGGTTATGTAAATGTGTGTCTACTTCTGGATTCTGTTCTGTTCTTCATGATAGTATAACACTGTCTTGATTATTGTAGTTTTAAATATGTTTTTAAGTCAAGCTTTGCAAATCCTTCAATATTTTCCTTGGTTTTCAAAATTATTTGGGCACTAGGTCTTGTAAGCTTCCATATGAATTTTTTAATCAGTTTAACAATTTCTACCAGAACACTGCTGGAAACTTCCTGATAATTGCATTTCATTGATATCAGTGGGGAGAAGATAGACATTTTAGAAATGTTGAGTCTTCCCATCCATGAACATGGTGTCTCTTCATATATTTCAATCTGTATTTATTTCCCTCAACAATATTTTACAATTTTCAGTATCTTGCACATATTTTGTCAAGTTTATGCCAAGGTATTTTATATTGGTTGATGGTATGGTGAGTGGAACAGTTTTTGAATTTCAACTCCTAATTTTCTATATATTGCTAATATATAGAAAAAAAATCATATGTGTGAGTGTATATGTAGGTATATATATATTGGGTTGGCCAAAAAGTTCATTCAAGTTTTTTGGTATACTGTTGTGGGAAAACCTGAACTTTCTGGCCATTCCAATATATACATATATATAATGAGAGAGATTATATCTAGCAACCTTATTAAACTGTCTATTAGTGCTAGTAGTATTTTTTTTTTTTGGTAGCTTCATTAGAATTTCCTGCATAAATAATCATATCATCTTTCATTCAGTGCCCTTTATGTTAATGAGGTTTCTCCAGTTTGGCTGTTGGAAACATGAACTGTTTGCTCCTCTGTGACATCAAGATATTGCTCTATCTGATTTTTCCTGGTGACTTTGCCCAGCTGGGTAATTTCCTCACACCTATCCATCAATCATTCTCAGATGAAACCCTTTGCAGATCTCTTAAGCTCTTTTTCTTCATGGTACTCTGAATTCTAACCACTCTGGCCTCTTTGAATTCTCAACTCTTTCTCCTCAAGCGGGGCGCCATTTGGCTTTCTTTTTGCATTTAGAGTGGAATCTCTTAGCTGCAGTCTGGGACAATCTCAGGGCTCACCTCATTTGTTTCCCTTATTTTAGGGAATCTCTGTTTTGTGTTCCTGTTTTCCAGTGTCTGAAATAGTTGATTGCTTTTTTTCTTTATCTTTACTCTTCTCTGATCTTCTCTTCCCTTCTCTTTTCTTCTTCTATAGTTTTAATTTAAATTATGATTGAGATCAGAGATCTCTGTTTTAATGACTTTTGCTTTTATCTTTATTATTTTCTTTCACTTATTTTGGATTTTATTTATTCTTTTCCTAATTTCTTAAAATGGAAGCTCAGATAATTAATTTTAAATGTTTCATCTTTTCTAAAATGAGAAATTCTTTCTAAGTACTGGATTAGCTGTGTTCCTCAAATTTGGACATGTTGTGTTTTCATTCTCATTTAGTTCAAAATGGTTTTCTGACTTCCCTGTGATTTCTTCTTATACTCATGGTTATTTTTTGTGTTAATTTCCAAATATTCTGGGACTTTCCTGATGTCTTTCTGTTATTGATCCTGATTTAATTCTGTTGTAATTAGAAAATATACTTTTAATGATTTCTACAAATTATCTATTAGAATTTTAAATGGTATTGCACAGGATCTATAGATCAATCAGGATGGAATTTATATCTTAACAATATTGTGTCTTACAACACATGAACAAGATATAGTGATCCATTTATTTATATCTTCTGTAAATCTATCAGCAGTGTTTTATAGTTTTCAGTGTGCTAATATTTTACATATTTTGCCATCAGTTCAGTTCAGTTCAGTTGCTCAGACATGTCTGACTCTTTGCAACCCCATGGATGTAGCACATCAGGCTTCCCCTGTCCATCACCAGTGCTTGGAGCTTACTCAAACTCATGTCTATTGAGGAGGTGATGCCATCCAACCATCTCATCCTCTGTCATCCCCTTCTCCTCCTGCCTTCAATCTTTCCCAGCATCAGGGTCCTTTCAAATGAGTCAGCCTTTTGCATCAGGTGGCCAAAGTAATGGAGCTTCAGCTTCAGCATCAGTCCTTCCAATGAATATTCAGAACCAATTTCCTTTAGGAGTGACTGGTTTGATCTCCTTGCAGTCCAAGGGACTCTCAAGAGTCTTCTCTAATACCATAGTTCAAAAGCATCAGTTCTTCGGTACTCAGCTTTCTTTATGGTTCAGCTTTCACGTCCATACATGACTACTGGAAAAATCATAGCTTTGACTAGACAGACCTTTGTTGCCAAAGTAATGTCTCTGCTTTTTAATACACTGGCTAAGCTTGTCATAGCTTTTCTTCCAAGGAGCAAGCATCTCTTAATTTTGTGGCTGTAGTCATGTGTAGTCATGTGCAGTGATTTTGGAGCCCAAGGAAATAAAGTCTGTCACTCTCCATTTTTCCCCATCTGTTTGCCAGGAAGTGATGGGACCAGATGCCATGATCTTAGTTTTTTGAATGTTGAGTTTTAAGCCAGCTTTTTCACTCTCCTCTTTCACTTTCATCAAGAGGCTGTTTAGTTGCTATTCACTGTCTGCCATAAGGGTGGTGGTGTCATCTGCATATCTGAGGTTATTGATATATCTCCTAGCAATCTTGATTCCAGCTTGTGCTTGATCCAGTCCAGCATTTCACATGATATACTCTGCATTTAAGTAAGCAGGGTGACAATATACAGCCTTGACAATGAAGTATTTTGTCATGTTTGTCCTTAAATATTTTGTATTTTAATGCTATTTGTAAAGAGTATTTTTAATTCCTTTTGTCAAGTGTTTGTTGCCTGTGTGTAGAAATACAACTGATCTTTATAGATTGTGCATTGTCTACTCTGCAGCCTTGCTAAACTCCTTATCAGTTTTAGTAGATTTTTATTGATTCTTTTGAACTTTCCACATAGACTGTCATGTTGTCTGTGAACAAGATAGTTGTACTTCTTCCTTCCAGTCTAGATGTCTTTTTTTTTTTTAACTTTACATAATTGTATTAGTTTTGCTAAATATCAAAATGAATCCGCCACAGGCATACATGTGTTCCCCATCCTGAACCCTCCTCCCTCCTCCCTCCCCACACCATCCCTCTGGGTCGTCCCAGTGCACCAGCCCCAAGCATCCAGTATCGCGCATCAAACCTGGACTGGCAACTCGTTTCTTACTTGGATTATTTTTCTGGCCCAAACTTGCAGTACAGTGTTGAAGAGAAGTAGTGATGGTGGACATCTTTGTCTTATTTCTGATAATAGGAGGAGAAAGGAAATTATCCTCTTTTCCAAGATTGCTGACTTTTTATTGTGAGTGTTGAATTTTGTCAGATGCCTTTTCATCATCTATTGTGATGGTCATATGATTTCTTGATTTTAGTTTCTTAATATGTGAAGTTGTATTGATTGATTTCAAAATGTTAAAGCAACTCTGCATTCTCAGGATAAACCCCACTTTGTCACGATATAGTATCCTTTGTATGTATTGCTGAATTCAAATTTGCTGAAGAGTATTTTTAGAAGTTTTATGTCTGTGTTCATGAGAAATACTGGTCTGTAGTTTCCTTTACTTGTAATGTCTTTTTTAAATTTTATTTTATTTTTAATTGGAGTATAATTACTTTAAATATTGTTTAAATATTGTGATGGTTCTGGCATACATCAACATGAATCAACCATAGGTATGCATATGTCCCTTCTCTTTTACCTCCCTCCCCATTCTACCCCTCTAGGCTGTCATAGAGCACTTTCTTTGGGCTTGCTGCATCATACAGCAAATTCCCACTGACTATCTATTTTACATATGGTAATGTATATGTTTCAATACTACTCTCTCAAGTCATCCCAACTTCTCCCTTCCCCGACTGTGACCTGAATGAAATCTGTTCTTTACGTCTGCATCTCCTTTGCTGCCTTGCATATAAGATCATCAGTACCATCTTTCTAGATTCCATATATATGCATCTATAAATGGTATTTGTCTTTCTCTTTCTGACTTACTTCACTCTGTATAATAGGTTCTAGGTTCATCTCCCTGATAGAAACTCATTCAAATGCATTCCTTTTAATAGCTGAGTAATATTCCATTCTGTATAGGTACTACAGTTTCTTTATCCATTCATCTCTTGATGGACATCTAGATTGTTTCCATGTCCTGGTTGGTTTGGTTTAGTCACTAAGTCGTGTCAGATTCTTGCAACCCCGTGTACTAGCCTGCCAGGCTCCTCTGTCCATGAGATTCTCCAGGCAAGAATACTGCAGTGGGCTACCATTTCCTTCTCCAGGGAATCCTCCTGACCCAGGAATCGAATCCAGGTCTCTTGCATTGCAGGCAGATTCTTTACTGACTGAGCTACGAGAGAAGCACATAAAATAGTGTTGTGATGAACATTGGTGTGCATGTGTGTTTTTCAGTTGTGGTTTCCTGTGGGTGTATGCCCTGTAGTGGGATTGCAGGGTATATGAAAGTTTTATTCATATTTTTTAAGGAATCTCCATACTGTTCTCCATAGTAGTTGTATCAACTTACATTCCCACCAGCATTCTCACTTCTCCATACCCTCTCCAGCATTTATTATTTGTAGATTTTTTTGATGGTAACTATTCTGACTGGTGCAAGGTGATACCTCATTGTAGTTTTTATTTGCATTTCTCTAATAATGAGTGTGGCTGTGCATATTTTCATATGTTTGTAAGTTCTGTATAGTGTTAGGAAATGTTTTTTTTTTTTTTTTTCAGTTTGTTTAGCCTTTTATTTATTAGGGCCAAGTGGCAACTTTCAAGCTTCTTGCATGCTGAACTGGAAACAAGAAATTGTCCACGAATTCCTTTAGTTTAAGGCTTTGTCATCAGAGGGAGGGGGGAGACACAGAATTTACTATTCTTCTTTATATGTTGTTGACCCATATGCAGTAACTAGGGAACTACAGATGTTCGTGGTAAAAGCTACCCATTTTGAGGCTGATATTAGGAGGAAATGTTGGTTTCTTTCCAATGTGTCATTGAGTCATTATCAAAGAGAGTTTATTGGGAAGGATTCAAAATGGAAAGTCTTCTAGCATGTTAACTGGAGGTAAGGAGTCATTGGTAGATATTTAGGCCATACCCTCTCAGTAACCAAATTAGCTCACTGTCACCTAGTGGAGAGCAGGGTGCTGAATAATCACATAACAGCCATGTTTAGGGGACCAGAAAACGAAGGACAACTCAGTGGTTGAAGTCACAAGTAAGATGCCTCTAGGAGTAAATTGGGACCACCTGAGAGCCGGGCCACATGAGTGATGTCACACGAAAGGAGAAGTAACTGAACAGCATCGTAATAGCAATACATCTTTCAGGTCCCAGCATGTTGTAGGGCTGCCATGCCCCACCCACGATTCTCTGCTCAAATCAAGGTTTTGGAAATAGAAAGCAGGGGCACACGAGGATTTATTCTTTTTTTTTTTTTTGTTAATTTCTCCTTTCATACTTGTTAGCATTTGTCTTACATACTGCGGTGCTCCCATGTTGGGTGGATATATATTTATAATTGTTATATCTTCTTCTTGGATTGATCCTTTGATCATTATGTAGTGACCTTCTTTGTCTCTTTTCACAGCCTTTGTTTTAAAGTCTAATTTATCTGATACGAGTATTGTGACTCCTGCTTTCTTTTGGTCCCTATTTGCATGAAAAATCTTTTTCCAGCCCTTCACTTTCAGTCCGTATGTGTCCCCTGTTTTGAGGTGGGTCTCTTGTAGACAACATATGTAGGGGTCTTGTTTTTGTATCCATTCAGCCAGTCTTTGTCTTTTGGTTGGGGCATTCAACCCATTTATGTTTAAGGTAATTACTGATAAGTATGATCCCATTGCCATTTACTTTATTGTTTTGGGTTCGAGTTTATACACCATTTTTGTGTTTCCTGTCTAGAGAATATCCTTTAGTATTTGTTGGAGAGCTGGTTTGGTGGTGCAGAATTCTCTCAGCTTTTGCTTGTCTGAAAAGCTTTTGATTTCTCCTTCATACTTGAATGAGATCCTTGCTGGGTACAATAATCTGGGCTGTAGGTTATTTTCTTTCATCATTTTAAGTATGTCTTGCCATTCCCTCCTGGCTTGAAGAGTTTCTATTGAAAGATCAGCTGTTATCCTTATGGGAATTCCCTTGTGTGTTATTTGTTGTTTTTCCCTTGCTGCTTTTAATATTTGTTCTTTGTGTTTGATCTTTGTTAATTTGATTAATATGTGTCTTGGGGTGTTTCTCCTTGGGTTTATCCTGTTTGGGACTCTCTGGGTTTCTTGGACTTGGGTGATTATTTCCTTCCCCAGTTTAGGGAAGTTTTCCACTATTATCTCCTCAAGTATTTTCTCATGGTCTTTCTTTTTGTCTTCTTCTTCTGGAACCCCTATGATTCGAATGTCGTAGCGTTTAATATTGTCCTGGAGGTCTCTGAGATTGTCCTCATTTCTTTTAATTCGTTTTTCTTTTATCCTCTCTGATTCATTTATTTCTACCATTCTATCTTCTAATTCACTAATCCTATCTTCTGCCTCTGTTATTCTATTTGTTGCCTCCAGAGTGTTTTTAATTTCATTTATTGCATTATTCATTATATATTGACTCTTTTTTATTTCTTCTAGGTCCTTGTTAAACCTTTCTTGCATCTTCTCAATCCTTGTCTCCAGGCTATTTATCTGTGATTCCATTTTAATTTCAAGATTTTGGATCAATTTCACTATCATTATTTGGAATTCTTTATCAGGTAGATTCCCTATCTCTTCCTCTTTTGTTTGGTTTGGTGGGCATTTATCCTGTTTCTTTATCTGCTGGGTATTCCTCTGTCTCTTCATCTTGTTTAAATTGCTGAGTTTGGGAGTCCTTTCTGTATTCTGGCAGTTTGTGGAGTTCTCTTTATTGTGGCGTTTCCTCGCTGTGTGTGGGTATGTAGAGGTGGCTTGTCAAGGTTTCCTGGTTAGGGAAGCTTGTGTCGGTGTTCTGGTGGGTGGAGCTGTATTTCTTCTCTTTGTTCAGTCGCGCTGTGGGGAGGGAGGGAGGGATGCTGCAAACAAATGACACTGGCGTGCGCTCGCAGTGCCTCAGCCACACTGGGTCTGCCCCCGCTCACGGCGCGTGTAGCCTCCCTGCCCACACTGCTCGGGCTCTAGGTTGTTCCGCTGGGAACAATCCGAGGCTGGCCCTGGGTTGCATGCACCTCCCAGGTCCAAGCCGCTCAGGTTCAGGCACTCAGGTAGTCCTCAGAGGCGGAGACTCAGTTGGGCCTGCGTTTTGTGCTCTTCCCAGGTCCGAGCAGCTCAGGTGATGAGGTGTTTGGCGAGCTCCAATGCTGCGACTTATCGCCTCCCCGCCACTCGGTTATCTGGGTGTAAAACCGGCGCACCTTCTCAGGCAGATGTTGACCGTCCAGACCCCCAATAAGTTTTAGTTAGCAAAGAAGCCAGTTTTATAGATAATGTCTCTCTGGGGCTGCGATTGCCCCCTTCCGGCTCTGGCTGCCTGTCACCGGAGGGGGAAGGTCTGCAGCCGGCTATCTCTGTTTAGTCCTTTGTTCCGTGCGAGGGCTGGCGGTGTCTTAGGTTAGGGCTGGCTTTTCGCATGGTAGATATCCCACAGTCTGGTTTGCTAGCCCAAATTATTTCGCTCAGATAGTGCTCAGGGTATTCAGGCCAAATTCTTACTCTCAGCGATGCAGCCCGCGCCGCGCCTCCCTGCCCAGCCCCCGCTTGCTAATGGCGGATGCAGGCATCTGCGCTGCTTCTCCGCTGGGGGAGTTACCGTAGGGCTCGCAATCTGCGAGTTTTAATTGTTTATTTATTTTTTCTCCCTGTTAGGTTGCCCTCTGTGCTTCCAAAGCTCGGCACGGATTCGGCAGTGAGAAGGTTTCCTGGTGTTTGGAAACTTCTCTCTTTTTAAGACTCCCTTCCCGGGATGGAACTCCGTCCCTCCCTCTTTTGTCTCTTTTATTGTCTTTAATATTTTTTCCTACCTCCTTTCAAGGAGTTGGGTTGCTTTTCTGGGTGCCTGATGTCCTCTGCCGGCATTCAGAAGTTGTTTTGTGGAATTTACTCGATGTTTAAATGCTCTTTTGATGAATTTGTGGGGGAGAAAGTGTTTTCCCCGTCCTACTCCTCCGCCATCTTGGCGCCTTCCCGGATTTATTCTTTACACTTGGGCATTCTTTTACACGTAGCTGCCCAGTTTCCCCGGCACCAGTTATTTGAAGAGACTGTTTTTTCTCCATTGTATATTTTTGCCTCCTTTGTCAAAGATAAGGTGTCCATAGGTGCGTAGATCTCCGAGCTTTCTGTCTTGTCCCATCTATATTTCTTTTTTTGTGTCAGTACCATACTGTCTTGATGATTGTAGCTTTGTAATTTAGTCTGAAGTCAGAAAAGTTGATTCCTCCAGTTCTCTTCTTCTTTCTCAAGATTGGCTTTGGCTATTTGGGATCTTTTATGTTTCCATACAAATTGTGAAATTACTTGTTCTAGTTCTGTGAAAATTACCATTGGTAGGTAGATAGGGATTGCATTGCATCTGTAGATTGCTTTGGGTAGTACAGTCATTTTCACAGTATTGATTCTTCCAGTCCAAAAACCTGGTATATCTATCTATCTTTTGTGTCATCTTTAATTTCTTTTATCAGTGTCTTTTAATTTTCTGCATATAGGTATTTTGTCTCTTAAGGTAAACTTATTCCTGAGTATTTTATTCTTTTTGTTGCAGTGGTGAACGGGATTCTTTCCTTAATTGCTCTGATTTTTCATAGTTTGTGTATAGGAATGCAAGGGATTTCTGTGTAGTAATTTTATATCCTGCAACTTTACGATATTCACTGATTAGCACTAATAATTTTCTGGTGGCATCTTGAGTGTTTTCTGTGTAAAGAATGATGTCATCTGCAGACAGTGAGAGTTTTACTTCTTCTTTTCCAATCTTGATTTCTTTTATTTATTTTTCTTCTCTGACTAATATGACTAGGACCTCCAAAACTATGTTGAATAATAGTGGGTGAGAGTGGGCCCCCTTGTCTTGTTCCTGATTTTAGAGGAAATGCTTTCAGTTTTTCACCTGTGAGAGTAATACTTGCTGTACATTTGTCATATATGGCCTTTATTAAATTGAGATATGTTCCTTCTGTGCCTAATTTCTGGAGAGTTTTTATCATAAATGGGTGCTAAATTTTGTCAGAAGCTTTCTCTGCATCTATTGAGATGGTCATATGATTTTTATCTTTCAATTTGTTAATATTGTGTATCACATTGATTGATTTGAGTATATTGAAGAATCCTTGCATCTCTGGGATAAAGCCCACTTGATCATGATACACGATCTTTTTAATATGTTGTTGGCTAGAAACTTGTTGAGGATTTTTGTATGTTCATCAGTGATATTGACCTGTAGTTTTCTATTTTTGTGGGATCTTTGTCTGGTTTTGGTATTAGGGTGATGCTAATCTCCTACAATGAGTTTGGGCATTTTCCTTCCTCTGCAATATTTTGAAAGAGGTTGAGAAGGATAAGTATTAGTTCTCTAAACTTTTGGTAGAATTCACCTGTGAAGCCATCCGGGCCCTGGGCTTTTGTTTGTTTGAAGATTTTTGGTTACAGTTTCAATTTTTGTGTATGTGATTGGTCTGTTCATATCTTCTGTTTCTTCCTGGTTCAGTCTTGGAAGGTTATATTTCTCTAAGAATTTTTCCATTTCTCCCAGGTTGTCCATGTTTTTGGCATTTAGTTGCTCATAGTAGTCTCTTAAGATCCTTTATTTTTCTGTGTTGTCTGTTGTAACTTCTTTTTCTTTTCTAAAATTTATTATTTATTTTAAATGGAGGATAATTACAATATTGTAATGGTTTTTGCCTCCTTTTTCATTTCTAATTTTATTGATTTGAGTCTTCCATTTTTTTCTTGATGAATTTCTGGCTAATGGTTTGTCAATTTTGATTATCTTCTCAAAGAACCACCTTTTAGTTTTATTGATATTTGCTATAGTCTTTTTCATTCTTTTTCAACTAATTTTCTGCTCTGATCTTTATGATTTCTTTCTGTCTACTAACTTTGAGATTTTTTTGTTCTTCTTTTTCTTGTTGCTTTAGGTATGGAAGGTTATGTTGTTTTCTCAGTGTCTCTCTTGCTTCTCAAAGTAGGCTTGTATTGCTATAAATTTCCCTCTTAGCATTGCTTTTACTGCATCCCATAGGTTTTTCATTGTCACTTGTTTCTAGGCATATTTTTATTTCCTTTTTGGTTTCTGAAGTGATCTTTTGGTTATTCAGAAGCGTGTTGTGTAGGCTCCATATGTTTGTGTTTTTTATAGTTTTCTTTTTTTTTTCCTGAGGTTGATATATAATCTTATAGCATTGTGATCATAAAGGATGCTTGAAATAATTTCAGTTTTTAAAATTTTACCACGATTTGACTTATGGCCCAAGATCTGTCCTAGAAAATGTTCCATGTGCACTTAAGAAAAAAGTGAAATCTGTTGTGTTTGGATGAAATGCTGTTGGTATCAACTAGGTCCAACTGTTCCAAAGGATTATTTAAATCTTGTGTTTCCCTATTAATTTTCTGTCTGGATGATCTGTCCATTGCTTTGAGTGTATTAAAGTCCCCCATTATTGTGGTCTGGTCAGTTTCCCCTTTAATATTTGTCAGCATTCACCTTATGTGTTGGGGTGCTCCTATGTTGGGTATATATATATAATTGTTACATCTTCTTCTTGGATTCATCATTATGAAGTATCTTTTTTTTTTTTTTTTTTTTTTTTTGCCTTTTTAACGGTCTTTAAAGTCTTATTTTATCTTTTGATTTCCATTTGCATGGGATATCTTTTTCCAGCTCCTCACTTTCAGTCTGTCTGTGTCCCTGGGTCTCAGATGGGTGTCTTGTATATATCTTATATAAGGGTCTTCTTTTTGTATCCATTCAGCCAGTATGTCTTTTGGTTGGAGCATTTAGCCCATTTACATTTAAGGTAATTATTGGTAAGTATACCCTGTTACCATTTACTTTATTGTCTTTGGTTTGTTCTTATAGACCATTTGTTTTTGTGTTTCCTGTCTAGAGAAGTTCTTTTAGCATTTGTTGAAGAGCTGATTTGGTGGTGCTGTATTCTTTTTAACATTTGTTTGTCTGTAAAGCTTTTGATTTCTCCTTTGAATCTGAGTGTGATCCTTGCTGTATAGAGTAATCCTGGTTGCAGGTTTTTTCCCTTTCATCACTTTGACTATATTCTGCCATTCTTTTCTGGCCTACAGAGCTTTTGTTGAAAGACAAGATACTAGTCTTATGGATTTCTCCTAGTTGCTTTTCCCTTGCTGCTTTTAATATTTTTCTTTGTGTTTAATTTTTGTTAGTTTGATTAACATGTGTCTTGGCATGTTTCTTCTTGGCTTTGTCCTATATGGGACTCTCTGGGCTTCCTGGACTTGGATGGTTATTTCCTTTCCCATTTTAGAGACGTTTTCAACTATAATCTCTTCAAATATTTTCTCATGCCCTTTCCTTTTGTCTTCTTCTTCTGGCATGCCTATGAATCAAATGTTGGGGCACTTAATGTTGTCCCAGAGGTCTCTGAGGCTGTCTTCATTTCTTTTTATTCTTTATTCTGCTCTGCTTCAGTTATTTCCACTGTCTCATCTTCCAGCTCACTTATCTGTGCATCTTCCTCAATTACTCTACTGTTGGTTTCCTCCAGTGTGTTTTTAATCTTAGTTATTATGTTATCCATTGTTGATTTTCATCCTTTAATTCTTCTTTGTTGTTGTTGTTCAGTCACTAAGTCATGTTTGATTCTGTCACCCCATGACCTGCAGCATGCCAGGCTTCCCTGTCCCTTACTGTCTCCCAGAGTTTGCTCAAACTCATGTCCATCAAGTCAGTGATGCCATCCAACCATCTCATCCCCTGTTGTCCCCTTCTCCTGTTGCCCTCAACCTTTTCCCAGCATCAGGGTCTTTTCCAATGAGTCAGCTCTTCATATCGGATGACCAAAGTATTGGAGCTTCAACATTAGTCCTTCCAATGAATATTCAGGATTGATTTCCTTTAGGATTGACTGGTTTGATCTTGTGCTGTCCAAGGGACTTTCAAGAGTCTTGTCCAGCACCACAATTCAGAATCATTGATTCTAGGTCTATGACCTTGTCAAACATTTCTTTCATCTTCTTGATCCATGCCTCCAGTCTATTTATCTGTGAATCCATTTTGTTTTCAAGATTTTGGATCATCTTTACTGTCATTATTCTGATTTCTCTTTCAGGTAGACTACATATTTCCTCCTCTCTTCTTTAGTCTTCTGGGTTTTTACCATGTTCCTTTATCTGCTGTATATTTCTCTGTCTTTTCATTTTGTTTAATTTGCTGTGTCTGGGGTCTCCTTTCTGCAGACTAGAGGTCATAGTTCCTCTTAATTGTGCAGTCTGTCTCCATTGGGTGGGGTTGGACAGTGTCTTGGAAAGGTTTCCTGATTGAGGGGACTTGTGCCTATGTTCTCATGGATGGAGCTGAATCTTGTCTCTCTGGAGGGCAGTGCCATGTCCTGTACTGTTTTGGGAGTGTCCGTGTGTTCAGTATGGCTTTGATTAGCCTGCCTGTTAATGTGGAGAGTTGTGCTCCTGTTCTGCTGAAGGTTTGATATGGAGCGTCCTGCACTGGAGCTTGCTAGCTCTTATGTGGAGCTTGGTCTCACTGCTGAGATGGAGGCCTTTTGACGGCCTCTCATCTATTAATGTTCCATGGGGTCAGGAGTTCTCTGATGGTCCAAAGTCCTGGGGTTAAATCTCCTTCTTCTGGGCTTCAGGCCTGACCCCTTTCAGTAGCATCAAATTTTATCAGGCCACACAGCACCAATGACAAAACCCCTCATTCCAAGGAGATTGGTTTGCTTTTCTGGAAGTCTGGGTCCTCTGTGAGGATTCAGAAGATGTTCTGCAGGAATTGTCCCATCAGGTCCACCACTATATGTAAATCCCTTCACTTTTCTGAGCTTTCTGAGGCTCAGCTTCCTTACCTGGGAGCACATGCATGGACCCTCCCATCTTTCTACCTGAGGTAGTGACTGGCATTAGAGCAATGCTAGTCTCCATGAATGAGTTTGGAAGATTTTCCCCTTCAGTTTTCTGGAAGAGTTTATGTGGTATTAGTATTCTTTCTCTCTAAAATTTTGGTGGAATTTACCTCTGTCTAGGCCTGGAGTTTTGTTTCATTTTATGGGAGGGCTTTAACTACATACTCAATTTCTTTAATAGGACTAATCCCAGTTATTTATTTCTTTTTTAGTAAATTGTGGTCGATTATGTAGTCCAGGGATTTTTTTTTCCCAATTCAATTAAGTTGTCAAATGTATAGCCATACTATTTTTCATAGCATTCCTTTATTATCCTGTTAACATCTGTAGTCTGTAGTAATAAATATTTCCTCTAGAATTCCTGATACTAGTAATCCCAATATTAGTGCAGTATATAATAGGCATATTAATGTCTTTTCTCCTTTATTCTTAGTCTTCATAGAAAGTTTAATAATTTTTATCAATATTCTCAAAAAATCAATTTTTGGTTTCATTAATTTCTCCTATGGCTTTTCTGTTTTCTGTTTCAATGAGACCTAAATACTTTGGTCTTGAGTATGACTTTCTCCTGCTTATTTTGAGTTTAATTTGCTATTTTAAGGTCTTTCTTCTTTTTCTAGTATAAGCGTTAAATACCATAAATCTCTTAAGTTCTATTTTAGTGGCATATCCCATGAATTCTCTTAGGTTATTGTTGTTCAGTTACTTAGTTGTGTCTGACTCTTTGCGACCCCATGGACTGCAGCACACCAGGCTTCCCTGTCCTTCACCATTGCCTGGAGTTTGCTTAAAATAATGTCCATTGAATTGGTGATGCCATCCAGCCATCTCATCCTCTGTCATCCCCTTCTCCTCCTGCCTTCAATCTTTCCAGAATCAGGGTCTTTTCCAATAAGTTGGCCCTTCACATCAGGTGGCCAAAGTATTGGAGCTTCAGCTTCAGTATCAGTCCTTCGACTGAATATTCAGGGTTCATTTCCTTTAGGATTGATGGCTGGTTTGTTCTTCTTGCAGTCCAGGGAACTCTCAAGAGTCTTCTCCAGCACTACAGTTTTTGTTTTTGTTTTTTGTTTGTTTGTTGTTTTTTTTAGCACTACAGTTTGAAATCAGTTCTTCGGTGCTCAGTCTTCTTTGTGATCCAGCTCTCACATCTATACATGACTACTGGAAAAGCTGTGGCTTTGACTATGTGGACTTTTTTTTTAAACTTTACAGAATTGTATTGGTTTTGCCATATTTCAGTAAAGTGATATGTCTGCTTTTTGATATGCTCTCTAGGTTTGTCATAGCTTTTTTCCCAAGGAGCATGCGTCTTTTAATTTTATGGCTGCAGTCACTATCACCAGTGATTTTGGAGCCCAGAAAAATATAGTCTGTCACTGTTTCCATTTTTTCCCCATCTATTTGCCAGGAAGTGATGGAACTGGATGCCATGATCTTAGTTTGCTGAATGCTGAGTTTTAAGCCAGCTGCTTCAGTCTCCTCTTTCACCTTCATCAAGAGGCTCTTTAGTTCCTCTTTGCTTTTGCCATTAGGGTGGTGTCATCTGCATATCTGAGGTTATTGATATTTCTCCAGGCAATCTTTGTTCCAGTTTGAGCTTTATCCAGCCTGGCATTTTGCATGATGTACTCTGCATATAAGTTAAATAAGCAGGGTGACAGTATACATCCTTTACATATTCTTTTCCCCATTGGAATAGTTTGCTCTTCCATGTCTGGTTCTAACAGTTGCTTCTTGACCTGTATACAGGTTTCTCAGAAGGCACGTATGATACTCTGGTTGGTAGTGTTTTGTTTTTAATCTAAAAATACTTTGAAATTTACCTTTTGATTTATTCTTTGATATATGGGTGGCTTAAATATATAATTTTTAGTGTGACATGATGTTCTTGGTTTAACTTATATACTTCCTTCCTCAGACCTGGAATCAGGTATTATCCCAAGACCATAATCTAGGCACTAAGGGCCTGCTACTATGTTAAGCATCTTTTCTAGGTCTTTTCTATTGGATAACATAAGGAGAATATATCTTCTTTAGAGATAAAATATGACAAAAGTAGAGTCATAACTGAATACAAATTTATTTTCAACTCAGATTTAGGACTACAGGTTTTTTACTTAAGCTAGTCTTTGTTGATATCTAGATTTCCTTTCATGCTGAGAATACCACTTGCAGTGACTCTGGGAATGTATGAATTGGAATATCATACAATCATATCACCTTATATATACAACTGTCTCAGAATAACATTATCAACACTACTACCAGCAATATGATTACTGGAAACAGTTGTATTTTTAGGTCAATTATCTTTACCTTTATGGCATATCCCAGTAGTGACATACAGTAATACTACTGTTTTTTAAAGTCACTTACAGTAGTTTTTCTCTAAGTGGTCATTTTGGCTCATTTTTTTAATCTTACTTTTTTAGTTTTATAGTATTAAAAAATTTACAAAAGTTTTATTGTTTATAATTTATAATTTTATAGTTTATACTTTTGTGAATTTTTTAAATAAATTTATTATATCTATGTAAATATTTACATAGTATAAGTGGAGTCTCTTTAAAAGAAGATACATTCAAAGAAGCTTAGTTTCTGTCTCTCAACATTGGTTTTTCTCTTCCCTTTGCCATTGGTAACTTTTAAAATGTTCAACTTTTTATATAAGCAAGTATGAATATGTGTATCTATATATCCTCTTTCTTAAAAAATAAAATATACTTCCCACCCTACTTTTTTATGTAACACTGCATCTGTGTGGTTGCCTCATACTAGTATATAGAGAGATTTTTCTTCCCTTTTTAATCTTCCTGGTAATCCATTGCTTACATGTTCCATAGTTTATTCAGACAGTCCCTTACTGACAAATGTATGATTACTTTGTTCTCAGTCTTTTGCTATAAATGATACTCCAGTGATAAACTTGTACTTTTCAGAAATGGGATGGCTGTATATAATTTTGCTAGATATTGATACATTTTCACTTTATATTTGTGCCATTTCCATTCTCACCACTCATGTAGAGGAGTTCTGGTCTCTGCCACAGCCTCACTACAAAATTATGTTGATATGATATATCAGGGTACTTTCAATTTAAATTTCTACTGGTGTGAAGTAAAACTTGTATTTTAAATTATATGCTATACTAAATAAATGTAAACTAAACTTTAAAAGCCGTACACTGTTCTGAAAACATCATCAGAAATGCATGACAAAAACCAAAATCTCATCAGTACAATGTATAAATATAAAATGTTCTTTGCATAAAAATAAATGCTAAATTATTATTTCATTTATGCCATTTGAAGTGTAATTTTGCTAAACTCTCACATTAACACATTGGTTTTAAAGGAGCTTTTTCAGTTAACTTCTGGATGTGAATTCTTTATCCTCCTGCTGTTGTTTTTATCCCCAATGTGTTTTTCCTCCCATGTTCTGTATAAACAAACACGTTTATTTATTACATAAAAATGAGCTTATGGTTATGTTTGTGCACCTGGATACTGAAATGAACTTTTTCCTCTTGAACTTAGTAATTGACTGCTTTTTATGAAGAAGAAAATAAGATGAATGCAGGAAAAGCAGACAAAGGAATCAGTATCAACTTTTTTTTAACAATCCACAAACATTGGATGAATAGGATAAATTTTTAGTTGAACTAATGGTTTCACAGGACTTCCCTTGTGGTGCAGTGGTAACTAATCCTCCTCCGCCAAAGTGGGAGATGTGAGTTTAACCCTTGGGTCTGGAAGATACCCCAGAGTAGGAAATGGTAAACCACTCCAGTATTCTTGCCTGGAAAATTCCATTGACAGAGGAGCCTGGTGGACTATAGTCCGTGGGATCACAAAGAGTCGGACAAGACTGAGTGACTCCATATGCGTGCATACTGGTTTAACAGTGGTCCTCTGATATATTTGGTTTGGAATTGTGCAAACTTCTGACTTTGTGGATCACAGCAAACTGTAGAAAATTCTTAGGAAAGAGATCAGAATGCCTGACCACCTTACCTGCCTCCTAGGAAACCTGTGTACAGGTCAAGAAGCAACAGTTAGAACTGGGCATGGTTCCAAATAGCCCAACTGGAATTCCATCACTTCTACTTGCTTTATTCATAGTGATACTTCCTAAGGCCCACTTGAATTCTCATTCCAGGATGTCTGGCTCTAGGTGCATGATCACACCATTGTGGTTATCTGGATCATGAAGACCTTTTTGTACAGTTTTTCTGTGTATTCTTGCCACCTCTTCTTAATATCTTTTACTTCTGTTAGGTCTGTACCATTTCTGTCCTTTATTGTGCCCATCTTTGCATGAAATGTTCCCATGGTATCTCTAATTTTCTTGAAGAGATCTCTAGTCTTTCCCACTATATTGTTTTCCTCTGTTTCTTTGCATTGATCACTGAGGAAGTCTTTCTTATCTCTCCTTGCTATTCTTTGGAACTCTGCATTCAAATAGGTATGTCTTTCCTTTTCTCCTTTGCCTTTACCTTCTCTTCTTTTCTCAGATATTTATAAGGCCTCCTCAGACAACCATTTTGCCTTTTTACATTACTTTTTCTTGGGGATGGTCTTGATGACTACCTCCTGTACAGTGTCACAAACCTCTGTCCATAGTCCTTCGGGCATGGTTCCATCTATCAGATCTAATCCCTTGAATCTATTTGTCATTTCCACTGTATAATTCAAAGGGATCTGATTTAGGTCATACCTGGATGGTCTAGTTGTTTTCCCTACTTTCTTCAACTAGTGGAGGTGATAGAATTCCAGTTGATCTATTTCAAATACTAAAAGATAATGCTGTGAAAGTGCTACACTCAATATGCCAGCAAATTTGGAAAACTCAGCATGGCCCCAGGACTGGAAAAGATCAGTTTTCATTCCAATCCTAAAGAAAGGCAATGCCAAAGAATGTTCAAACTCCTGCACAATTGTACTCATCTCACACGTTAGCAAAGTAATGCTCAAAATTCTCCAAGCCAGGCTTCAAAATATGTGAACCATGAAATTCCAGATGTTCAAGCTGGATTGAAGGCAGAAGAACCAGAGATCAAATTGCCAACATCTGTTGGATCATTGAAAAAGTAGGAGAGTTCCAGAAAAACATCTATTTCTGCTTTATTGACTATGCCAAAGCCTTTGACTGTGTGGATCACAATAAACTGGAAAATTCTTCAAGAGACAGGAATACCAGACCACCTTACATGCCTCCTGAGAAATCTGTATGCAGGTCAAGCAGCAACAGTTAGCACAAAACATGAAACGACTGGTTCCAAATCAGGAAAGGAGTACGTCAATTCTGTATATTGTCACACTGCCTATTTAAATTATGTGCAGAATGCTGGGCTGGATGAAGCACAAGATGGAATCAAGATTGCTGGGAGAAATATCAATAACCTCAGATATGCAAATGACACCACCCTTATGGCAGAAAGCGAAGAAGAACTAAAGAACTTCTTGATGAAAGTGAAAGAGGAGAATGAAAACGTTGGCTTAAAAGTCAACATTCAGAAAACTAAGATCATGGCATCTGGTCCCATCATTTCATGGGAAATAGATGGGCATATAATGGAAACAGTGAGAGACTTTATTTTCTTGGGCTCCAAAATCACTGCAGATGGTGACTACAGCCACGAAATTAAAAGACGATTGCTCCTTGGAAGAAAAGCTATGACCAACCTAGATAGCATATTAAAAAGCAGAGACATTACTTTGCCAACAAAGGTCCATCTAGTCCATCAAGTTCAGTAGTCATGTATGGATATGAGAGTTGGACTATAAATAAAGATGTGTGCCAAAAATTTGATGCTTTTGAACTGTGGTGTTGGAGAGGACTCTTGAGAGTCCCTTGGACTTCAAGGAGATCCAACCAGTCCATCCTAAAGGAGATCAGTCCTGAGTGTTCATTGGAAGGACTGATGCTGAAGCTGAAACTCCAATACTTTTGCCACCTGATGCAAAGAGCTGACTCACTGGAAAAACCCTGATACTGGGAAAAACTGAAGGCAGGAGGAGAAGGGGATGACAGAGGATGAGATGGTTGGATGGCATCACTGCCTTGATGGACATGAGTTTGAGTAAGCTCCAAGAGTTGGTAATGGAAAGGGAAGCCTGACGTGCTGCAGTCCATGGGGTCACAAAGAGTCAGACACAGCTGAGCGACTGAGCTGAACTGATTCATTGGAAGGAGTAATGCTGAAACTGAAGCTCCAATTTTTTTGGCCACCTTATGTGAAAGCCGACTCACAGGAAAAGACCCTGATGTTGGGAAGTATTGAAGGCCAGGAGGAGAAGGATGAAAGAGAATGAGATGGTTGGAGGCATCACAGGCTCAATGGACATGAGTTTGTGCAAACTCCAGGAGATGGTGAAGGACATGGAAGCTTGGTGTGCTGCACTCAATGGGATCACAAAGAGTCGGACTGGACTGTGCGACTGAACAACAGCAACGAGTTAATCCTTCAGCAGTACTAGGAGGTCAATTTCCAGACCTCTTCAGGATTACTGAATGTCTGGATAGACATGCTTCAGTCTCTGATAGCGAAAGCAAAAGCAAACAATAAATGACAACATCCTGAGTCTATGATGTTGTAAACATGGGCCAAACCTGAGTCCTCCAACAGAAGTGGAGCCACTACTGAACATATAATCCATGTTTCACTATATTTGCATTACATGAACTGGAGTTTAACTCTGCCTTGTAAATAAGAATTTTTTTTTCAGCACATACTTTTTTTTTTTTTTTCCAATCTGCTTTTCCTCACACATAGGCACAGTAAAACAGAGGAAATTAGTAACTCTTCTTACTTGCGAGGCATAAGTTGTTACTTGCTATTTCCAGTAGAAGGGACTTTCTCCTTGAGCTACTTTTAAATGTTTTCTAGTTTTTGTGCCAAGGAGAAGATAGGAACTTAAGTATCTTAAGGAAGAAGATGATTATACAAAGGCTACAAGGAGACAATTATTTTCCTAAAGCAAGTGACCATTTAGACTTCTTGAGATTTCTAGAGAAGTCCCAAAAGAGTATTGTTACAGAGGATCTTGGTGCCTCAGCACTGTGTTGGAGAACCATTACTAACAGTAGTAAGAGACATTATTGTATTGAGCATGTCACTGCAGATGGTGACTGCAGCCATGAAATTAAAAGACGCTTACTCCTTGGAAGGAAAGTTATGACCAACCTAGATAGCACATTCAAAAGCAGAGACATTACTTTGCCAACAAAGGTTCATCTAGTCAAGGCTATGGTTTTTCCTGTGGTCATGTATGGATGTGAGAGTTGGACTGTGAAGAAGGCTGAGTGCCAAAGAATTGATGCTTTTGAACTGTGGTGTTGGAAAAGACTCTTTAGAGTCCCTTGGACCAGTCCATTCTGAAGGAGATCGGCCCTGGGATTTCTTTGGAAGGAATGATGCTAAAGCTGAAACTCCAGTACTTTGGCTACCTCATGCGAAGAGTTGACTCATCGGAAAAGACTCTGATGCTGGGAGGGATTGGGGGCAGGAGGAGAAGGGGATGACAGAGGATGAGATGGCTGGATGGCATCACTGACTCGATGGACGTGAGTCTGGGTGAACTCCGGGAGTTGGTGATGGACAGGGAGGCCTGGCGTGCTGCGGTTCATGGGGTCGCAAAGAGTCGGACACGACTGAGCGACTGATCTGATCTGATCTGATTCCAATTGTGCTTAGCTTAGTACTTAAGGCGGATTGTCTAATTTAATCTTAACAACAAACCTGAGAGGTAAGTATAAATACTTCTATTTAACAAACTGGTGAACTGGTGAAATGCAGTTTCAGCTTCCCAGGTGTTGTTGTTGCTCAGTGGCTAAGTCTTATCTAACTCTTTGAGACCCTATGGTCTGCAGAATATCAGACTTCCCTGGTCTTCACTATCTCCCAGAGTTGCTCAGATTCATGTCCATTGAGTCTGTGATGCTATCTAAACATCTCATCCTCTGCCACCCACTTCTCCTTGTGCCTTCAATCCTTCCCAGCATCAGGATCTTTTCTAATGAGTTGACACCGCATCAGGTGGCCAAAGTATTGGAACTTCAGCGTCAGTACTTCCAATGAATATTCAGGGTTGATTTCCTTTAGGATTGACTGGTTTGATCTCCTTGTTGTCCAAGGGACTCTCAAGAGTCTTCTCCAGCAGACCTTCCCTCAGAGATGCTTCTTCGAAAGCATCAATTCTCCAGCACTCTGCCATCGTTATAGTCCAACTCTCACATCCATACATGACTACTGGAAAAACCATAGCTTCGAATACATGGGCCTTTATTGGCCCAGTGATGTCTCTGCCTTTTAATATGCTGTTTAGATTTACCATAGCTTTTCTTCCAAGGAAAAAGTGTCTTTTAATTTCATAGCTTTAGTCACTGTCTGCAGTGATTTTGGAGCCCAAGAAAATAACATCTGTCACTGCTTCCACTTTATCCCATTCTATTTGCTGTGAAATGGTGGGACCAGATGCCGTGATTTTAGTTTTTTGAATGTTGAGTTTTAAGCCAGCTTTTTCACCTTCTTTTACCCTCATCAAGAGGCTTTTTACTTCCTTTTCATTTTCTTCCATTTGAGTGAAATCATATGCAAATCTGGAGTAATTGATATTTCTCCCAGCAGTCTTGATTCCAGCTTGTGGTTCATCCAGCCTGGTATTTCACATGATGTACTCTGCATAGAAATTAAATAAACAGGGTGACAATATACAGCCTTGTAATACTCTTTTCCCAATTTTGAGGCAGTCAGTTTTTCCATGTCCAGTTCTAACTGTTGCTTCTCTAATCGCATACAGTTTTCTCAAGAGGTAGAAGACTTTTCTTGGGCTCCAAAAGGTGGTCTGGGAGTCCCATCTCTTTAAGAATTTCCCACAGTTTGTTGTGATCCACAGAGTCAAAGGCTTGGCCTAGTCAATGAACCAGAAGTCAGAGATTTTCTGGGATTCCTTTGCTTTCTCTATCATCTAGCAAATGTTGGCGATTTGATCTCTGATTCCTATGCCTTTTCTAAGCTGAGCTTGTACTTCTGCAAGTTCTTGGTTCACATACTGCTGAAGCCTAGCTTAAAGAATTTTGAGCATAATCTTGCTAGCATGTGAAATAAGTGCAATTGTGGGGTAGTTTGAATATTCTTTGGTATTGCCCTCATTTAGGATTGAAATGAAGACTGAGCTTTTCCAGTCCTGTGGCCACTGTTGAGTTTTCCAAATTTACTAACATAATGAGTACAGCACTTTAACAACATCATCCTTTAGGATTTTAAAAAGTTTGTCTGGAATTCCGTCACCTCCACTAACTTTGTTTGTAGTAATGCTTCCTAAGGCCCACTTGACTTCCACCTCCAGGATGTCCGATTCTAGATGAATGACCACACCTTCATGGTTATCCAAGTCATTAAACCTTTTTTGTATAGTTCTTCTGTGTATTCTTGTCACCTTCCTAGATGGCAGAGTGGTGAAGAATCTGTCTGTGCAAGAAATACAGGAGACATGGATTCAATCCCTGGGTTAGGGAGGATCCCCTGGAGTAGGAAATGGCAACCCATTCCAGTATTCTTGCCTGGAAAATTCCATAGACAGTGGAGCCTGGCGGTTAAGCTATAGTCCACGGGGTCACAGAGAGTTGGATATGACTGAGCGACTGAGTACAAAATGCAGCTTAATGAGCTTAACCAACTGGTCAAAGCCACCTGGTGTTGAAGCAGCATACCGGGTTTAAATTCAGATCTGTCTGACTCCAGAATTTATGCCCTTAATCCTTGTCTCTTGGCACCGCTCCCTGCATCCTCAGCCCTAAACACTTCTATGGTTTATTTACCTCTCTTTGCCTTAAATATACTCACCTGCTTCTCCACTTAGAAAGCTGCTTCAGGGCTAAGTTGAACTTGTGCTTTTTGATAATTTTCCTGGCAAGATTTTCTTATCTTCCTTCTCCAAGCTCCCCCAACTCCTCACACTAAATTCCCATCATGATTTTTCATTTAAGCTATGTTATACCTCTCTCACCACCCATTGTAATATAATCATATTTTATCTGTCTGTCTCAATGGCCAGTGACTACCTCACAGACAAATTTAATTTCCTATTATTTTTCTCCATAGCTCCAGCCTGCACATATTTCCCTTCTATGATATTCTCAAAATCTTAGAAACTTAGAACTGTGACAAACTTAGAAACAGACCAAAAAAAAAACCCAACAAAAAGCAATTTAACTCACATCTTTGAGGACAAAAGTGAAAGTGAAATCGCTCAGTCATGTCCGACTCTTTTCGACCCCCTGGGCTATAGCCCACCAGACTCCTCCATCCACGGGATTCTCCAGGCAAGAGTACTGGAGTGGGTTGCCATTTCCTTCTCCAGGGGATCTTCCCGACCCAGGGATTGAACCGAGGTCTCCCGCCTTGCAGGCGGATGCTTTACCCTCTAAGCCACCAGGGAAGCCCTTTTTGAGGACAAAAGGTTGAAAAAATATTACATGGCTGATAACTCATGCTTTGCCTCATAAAATAAATCCTCAAAAGATTATCATTCCCATTATAACAACATATAAAATCCATATCATATTCAAAGTTATAACTTTTCTTGAACTCGTTAGTTAACTGAGTTTCTAAGGAAAACCAAGTGAACTGTGAAAAGAGAACTCACAAAGTGTTTCACTTTTAAAAGAACATAACATAAAGATGCTGACCTGGGAAAGAAAAAATCTACTAAAAGTTTAATGCATTTCTTAAATGCCAAGTGTGGGATAAAGTATCAGTTTAAAGTTATTGGGAGCCCCAGAACACAGAGGACATTAACATTCACTTGTAGGCTCTTTTTAATGGACCTCCACTCAGTGAGCAGTGACTACCTGGCCATTAGAGGTAGGTCAGAAGATAGAAAAGAGCCCACCTTATTAACATAGGTATACAAAAGTTCATTGGTTTCCTCTAGGGGTCAGGCATGAAATACTGCTTTCTTCCTTGGAATTTCTTTTTATATTAAGCAGAAGCCTTAAAGCACTAAGGGAAAGACAGAAAATCCTCTCACCCTCAGGGCCCAGATGAAATTCCATTGCTTCCTGGGGAGAGGTATAAGCAAAACCCATCGGCCTCTCAGAATTGAACTTTTCCTTCACCTATAGTGAAAGTGAAGTGAAAGTCACTCAGTCATGTCCGACTCTTTGTGACCCCATGGACTGTACCATCCATGGAGTTCTCCAGGCCAGAATACTGGAGTGGGTAGCCTTTCCCTTCTCCGGGAAATCTTCCCAACCCTGGTCTCCCGCATTGCAGGCAGATTCTTTACCAGCTGAATCACAAGGGAAATTCAAGAACACTGGAGTGGGTAGCCTATCCCTTCTCCAGCAGATCTTCCTGACCCAGGAATCAAACTTGGGTCTCCTGCATTGCAGGCTGATTCTTTGCCACCTGAACTATCAAGGAATCCCACATGACTTAGGCAAATATCCACTGTTTCTCAATCATCCACCCCTATGAAAAAGGCAGAAAAACCTCTTGATTCCAGGATTCTGCACCAGTACAAACCAGAAGTCTGCTACCAATGAGAGAGAAACTGGAAACTTGTTCAAAAGCTATCACAGATTCAAGGTAGAATTTGGCAGCCATGGGGATTGAAGAGGGACAGGAATATGAGAAGAGCCTACCTCAGAGGCTCAGGTGCATAGACTTCTGCCTAAAACTGAGACTTGGGCTTCCTTGGTGGCTCAGATGGTAAAGAATCCACCTGCAGTGCAGGAGACCTGGGTTATGAAGATCCCCTGGAGAAGGGCATGGCAACCCACTCCAGTATTCTTGCCTTGAAAAGGCAGGTTGCAGTCCATGGGGTCACAGAGAGTCAGACATGACTGAGCGACTAAGCAAAACTGAGACAGATCAGGAGGGCTAAGAATCCGACCAAGAGCCTGATGCTGAGTAACAGCAGCAGTAGGAGTCTACTGCTCAGACAAGAGCAAGAGCTGGCAAGAACCCAGCCCACCTAAGCACTGCAGGCATCAGGGACTGCTGAAAGATGATGACACCCCAGAGTTCCAGGCCTCACACTAAGTGCAAGACAGGAGTAGTCCTTCACTGGAGGAGTCTGAAGCCTGTGGTTCATTGAGGTTTAGGATAGCAACAACAGAATGCAAATCTAGCTCATGACTGACTCAGTTGATCCAACCTCCCATTTCCATGACAAAATACTGGTTTCCTCAGTCTCTGTTGTTCTGTCACAGTGTCGAATATTCAGTCAAAAATGTAACAACACATTAAGTAGCAAGAATTTAAAAAAAAAAAAAAAAAAGACCTATTGAAAGATAAAGCAGTCAACCAGACTTAAAGATGAACCAGATGTTGGAACCATCATATAGGGATGTTTAAAATGATTGATATGTATAGGATCTAGTGGAAAAGGTGGACAGTGTTCATGAAATTTTAGCAGAGAAATGGAAACTGAAAAAGAATCAAGTGGCAATCTTAAAAGATAAACATACATGTGTGCTAAGTTGCTTCAGTCATGTCCGACTCTTTGCAACCCTATGGACTATAGCTGGCCAGGCTCCTCTGTCCATGAGATTCTCCAGGCAAAGATACTGGAGTGGGTTGCCATGCCCTCCTCCAGGGGATCCTCCTGACCCAGGGATCGAACCTGTGTCTCTTTACATCTCTTGCATTGGCAGGCAGGTTCTTTACCACTACCACCACCCACGTGATATCAAGGTTTATCCACACACTTGACATGGTTAAAGAAAGAATCAGTAAACCTGAAAGTGGATTAATAAAAATTTTCAAAAGTTAAACCCAAAGAAAAAATATAAAGCATCCAGGAGCTGTGGGATAATATCACAGCATAATACCCATGTAGTTGGTCCCTGAAGAGAGAGGAAATAGGGCAGAAGTAAATTTGAAGATTCAAATGGCCAAGAATTTTACAAATTAAAGAATCTCAGAAACTCTGAAGCTGAATAAATAAACTCAAATCCTTCTACACTGGTAGTTAAGGGAGACTATCCAGTCAGGGAGGGATGGCTGGAATTCTCAATTTAGTGTCTTATCCCTTTATCTCCATAAACCAGTGAGGATCTCTTTCTAGTTATCACTGCTATCTTCACACTGGCAGTTTAACACTCTTAACTATGTGTACGTATTGCTGAAGCCTGGCTTGGAGAATTTTGAGAAATACTTTACTAGCGTGTGAGGTGATTGCAGTTGTGCGGTAGTTTGAGCATTCTTTGGCATTGCCTTTCTTTGGGATTGGAATGAAAACTGACCTTTTCCAGTCCTGTAGCCACTGCTGAATTTTCCAAATTTGCTGGCATATTGAGTGCAGCATTTTCACAGCATCATCTTTCAGGATTTGAAATAGCTCAACTGGAATTCCATCACCTCCACTAGCTTTGTTCGTAGTGATGCTTTCTAAGGCCCACTTGACTTCACATTCCAGGATGTCTGGCTCTAGGTCAGTGATCACACCATCGTGATTATCTGGGTCATGAAGATCTTTTTTGTACAGTTCTTCTGTGCATTCTTGCCATCTCTTCTTAATATCTTCTGCTTCTGTTAGGTCCCTACCATTTCTGTCCTTTATTGAGCCCATCTTTGCATGAAATGTTCCCTTGGTATCTCTGATTTTCTTGAAGAGATCTCTAGTCTTTCCTATTCTCTTGTTTTTCTCTATTTCTTTGAATTCATCACTGAGGAAGGCTTTCTTATCTCTCCTTGCTATTGTTTGGAACTCTGCATTCAAATGGGTATATCTTTCCTTTTCTCCTTTGCTTTTCACTTCCCTTCTTTTCACAGCTATTTGTAAGGCCTCCTCAGACAGCCATTTTGCTTTTTTGCATTTCTTTTTCATGGGGATGTACTTAATTCCTGTCTCCTGTACAATGTCATGAACCTCCATCCATAGTTCATCAGGCACTCTGTCAGATCTAGTCCCTTAAATCTATTTCTCATTTCCACTGTATAGTCGTACGGGATTTGATTTAGGTCGTACCTGAATGGTCTAGTGGTTTTCTCCACTTTCTTCAATTTAAGTCTGAATTTGGCAATAAGGAGTTCATGATCTGAGCCACAGTCAGCTCCTGGTCTTGTTTTTGCTGCCTGTATAGAGCTTCTCCATCTTTGGCTGCAAAGAATATAATCAGTTTGATTTCGGTGTTGACCATCTGCTGATGTCCATGTGTAGAGTCTTCTCTTGTGTTGTTGGAAGAGGGTGTTTGCTATGACCAGTGCATTCTCTTGACAGAACTCTATTAGCCTTTGCCCTGCTTCATTCTGTACTCCAAGGCCAAATTTGCCTGTTACTCCAGGTGTTTCTTGACTTCCTACTTTTGCATTCCAGTCCTCTATAATGAAAAGGACATCTCTTTCGGGTGTTAGTTCTAGAAGGTCTTGTAGGTCTTCATAGAACTGTTCAACTTAAGCTTCTTCAGCGTTACTGGTCAGGGCATAGACTTGGATTACCGTGATATTGAATGATTTGCCTTGGAAACAGACAGAGATCATTCTGTCATTTTTGAGATTGCATCCAAGTACTGGTTTGGGTGGACTCCAGGAGCTGGTGATGGACAGGGAGGCCTGGCGTGCTGTGTTTCATGGGGTCGCAAAGAGTTGGACACGACTGAGCGACTGAAGTGAACTGAACTGAACTATGTGTACATTTGGAAGTCCTCTTTTACTGCCAGCATCACAGCAAGGGCAGACTCAATGGCATTACCTAAGCAGGACACAGGAGTGTGTTTCTCAGTCTGTTCAATGTAAATGGCAAACATTGCTGCTGTCACATGTTTCAGTTTGAGGAGAAGAAAGGCTTTTCATCAGTTTTCACTGTACATGTACTTAGTCAGTACTCTGGAAAATAAGTGAAGAAAGCTCTTCAATCTCATATTTCCCTCGTGTTCCTTTTTTCTGGTCTTCATAGAATGTAAACTCTAGAAGAAATAGGGATATGTTTTGGTCTCATTCACCTTTTAGAATGATGCTTGGCAACTATTAATTTATTCAGCTAATATTTAAGTGACAGCTATTATGTTTTCTAGGCCTTTGGTTATATAGTTGTATGATCCTTACTTTCATGGAATTTATATTCTAGTAAGGAAATGTGGATAGCAAAACATACAAATAAATTAGAGTGTAGAAAGTAGTACCTTGTATGGGGAAAAAAAGGGCAGTTATAGTGACTAGGTAGGGTCGCAGGGTAGACCTCCCTGAGCTGAACACCTGTTAACATCCCATGGATGCTGGACTCTAAGGGAAATAACGTAGCATTAGAAAATATCATTCCTGAATAAGACCTTTTTCTTTCCTCCCTTTCTCCTGGTCATCTCAGTGCCAATCCCAAAGAGCTCCACGTTTTTACAAGGCACAAGATCAAAGAATGAGAATTCAGAGTCAGGAATTCTCATCCACTTTAGAGACCTGTGCCTTCCCATGTCACTAGCCCTGACAGTATCCGCCACCTTCAGGGAAGACCCATGACTGTCCATAAGGAGCTTTATAAGACAATAACAAAATAGATATTCACCATCATAATTCATTCAGCAAATATTCATTGAGTTTCTGATGGCCAGACACTGCTAGGAACACAGCAGTGAATAAAACAAAACCCAGAGCTCTCATGGAGGGCAGGGACCCTGATTTTGTTCTTAATATTTGGAGCACTTTAAGCCCCAAATAGAAGAGAAGGAGGCTTGTTCCCTTCCTCATCTCTCCTTTTGTTTTCTTCTCTTTCCAAAGTCTGTCTACTTAGCCTCTTGGTTATAAAAAGGAGAACAGAGTATAGACAGCTCAAATGTAATTAATTCAACTCTGTTTTTATGGAATACTGACACTCCCTATGGATATCCAGAGTTGAGGTCAATGGAGAAGCCTTTTTTGAAGAATGAGAAAAATGAAACTTCCATTGGAATTTGTGTTCTGGTTAAAGCTTTATTCTTAAACCTTCTCTGAACCCCTATAGACAGAAACCTCTGGAATTTATTTCCCATATAATTTTATTGGGAATGGTAGAAACAGTAGAACACTTGCCCGGTAACCTCTCTTTCATTGAGGCCCCTTTGACAGGGAATATTGCTTTAGCACTTGTGCTAAATGGTCAGAGAAAGCATCTTTAGCAGTGCACTAAAATTTTCACAGTCTGGAAATAAATCAGGCCACATGTGTATTTGCTCAACTCCACCAACACAGATGCAGTGCGTGCTTTCTGCTTTGTTAAGGCAATGATGTCATTTTAGCTATGTGAAAAATGACTTTAAAATGTGGTTTGGTTTTAGTTGAGCTGTCAATTTTTATTTTGTCTGGCTTTTAATACATGGGTTTCACACTTGAATGTACACCAGCAATTATTTGTAAGTATTACATTTATTACTAACATTTTAAAGGCTTTGAATAAAATAGAGATTAAGACATTTGTTGTTTAGCATTAATTTATGATCATTGTGATTAGTCTCTTCATGATTTGAATATGACAAAAAAATTTGAGAATGACGAAAGATTTTTAATATGATTTTAATGATTGTTCTTCATGACTAGTGTCCAGTTGGTGAGTACTTTAATGTTTCTTGTTTTTCATTAGTTCAATTTGGACTTAAATTCATAAACATTTGTTGAGCATATGCTAGACTTTGTATTTTGTAAGGAACAAAATTTAAAGTTTCACCCTTGCATGAGGGGTTCGAGTTCCAAAACCACGCTAGGCATCTTAGCACATGCTTTTGTAAATGTACACATAGCCAGGGTTTTCAATTATGAGTTAGAGTCTGCTAATTTGTGGCAAGAGAAACAGTTGGTTGAGGTGTTTTCCCTAATATCTTTTAGCATTTTCTCACTTTTTAGAATGCTTTCATCGCTTGAAGCCACTGTGAATGAAATTGTGTGAAGTCAAATACTCATCCTTCTGGAATTCTTCTCCCTTCTTCTTTTATTTTTATTTAGGAACATTGATGGAAAAGAATTCCAGAAATAGAGTGACATGGATGTAAAAGCGAGACTTCAGTCATAAAGTAGGTGGGGAATAAGAACAAACAAGCAAATAGGTCTGCCTTCCCTGGGGAAGGTTAGTTACCTTCTGCAGTGCTCCACTGTGTTACTAGAACTGTGGTAATAATCAGCCACAGGAGAGGAGAACCTGTTTCCCACTCCTCCCCGACTCCAGCTAGAAAGTATTATTACCAACGTAGACTCAGAGAAAAGTGACTTTGGAGTTTGATTTTGGTTTCTGAATGATCCAAATAAATACAGTGATTTCTCTACTTTATTTTTGTGGGTGGAAAAGAAACTAAAGACACTGTTTTGTTTGTTTAACTCTTCATTCTGCAGACATTCAACCATGTGTACCAGGCATGGTTCTAGAAATAGAGAATCAGAAACAAGACACAGATCCTAACTTGCTGCACAATGTAAAGTGCTCACTGGAGCTCCATCCAGTTGGGGAAACATGGCATACAGATACAAAATAAGTAGAGAACATGAAGAATAATAAGTAAGGAAGTGCTAAGGAGCACATTTGTAATACATTTAGTCAAAAAATAATAACACCTGTCATAAGTCAGATACTGCTGGTATACCAAGATACAGATTTTTGTTTGTTTGTTTTGTATAGTTTCTGTCAAGTAATATAGGTACTTTAAATATAAACTGTGAAGTTTTTCCTGTTCTCAGTGTCTTTTTAGCAGATAGTGTTTTCATTGTGACCAGTTTCAACCAGAGAAATGAAAAAATAGACAAAGATCATGTAGTGTGAGGAAAAACTAGATGAAAAGAACAGCCAAAACAGCCACTTCTGTGCCAAATTCAATGCCTAATCCAAGCCCTACTTGCTTTTAGACATCAGTAAACCATTGTTCCAGGCCTGACTTTCAGTAAGTAATTTCGTGACCTTTGGCACATCACCTGATTTTTTTTATGCTAAAGTTTTTCTCTTTTGTCCAAAACCTAACTCTGAAAGATCAAATGCTGACTCTTCTGTGAAGTTTTTTCTGATCTTCTATCTTTGCCCACCTTCTTCTTCCCATTTGACCACATACTTGTTTGGAGAACACTTTCTGACTCCTAAATTCCCTTAACATCTGAGTTACACCTCTTTTCTGTGGTACTTACCACCCAGCGCCTTCCTTATATTGCATCATTATTACATCTATCTATTTATTTACATCTATTATTTACATCTATTAGATCTACTATTTACATCTATTTCACTACCTTCAATGCATCTGAATGGCTTAATGATTCCTATGAACTTAAATAATTTTATGTTTGTTTTTTGCTTTAGTGACAGATGCCAAGGTTTCACAAGGTGAAGAGAGTTATTTAAAATGCCAGACCTGATAAGTGCCATGTGATAGTTCATTCAGATATTTGCATCAGTGGTGATAGCCCCAAGTGAAAAGGATAAATAATTGGAAATCAGTTTCTTATGTATTAGTAAATATGAAAATTGTGTCTCTTAGAAATCTTTATTACATTTGTTGACAGTGTATATTGTATATGTTCCATGTAAAGTTTTTATATTAGGGCTCGGGTTTAGTTTGAAATTGAAAAGTATATTAGATTTTCACGTTTTCACAAGTTAACGTCAGGATTAGATTTCTCAGCATAGGCTTGCTTGAAACACTTGAGATATATTGTCAGCCTAACATCTTTTTACTATGTTATTGTTTTTATTCTGCCTACAATAAGTGAATATTAGCATAGTAAAACAAGCAGCCAGTTTATCTGGAAAGCTCAGTCACATGAATTTGGGCCAATTTTATAAAAAAAAAGAGATAAATGAGAATATTGCAGACTAACAGCATAGATTTACTTGTTTAAGAAGCATTTTGTGTTGTGGTATGGGGCTTAAGAGCCTATTTCTTTGGAATCATGATTACTGGTGTCTGTAGCAACTGCTGGATCCTATCATCATGGATTTACTTGTATATGTCTATCTGTGGTACTGAGTTTGGTAGACAAGATGGTTGTTCAGTCTCAAAGGTTGGATCAAAGAGCATCCTGGGCTTTTGGTAGTTTATTCAATGCTTTCACCTACAGTGTATGACTGAAATAGACTGTCTGTCAAAGAAATGTTCTGACATCTGTTCCCTGTAACGTATTAACTGATTCTTGACTTCAGCATCGATTTTATGAAAAGCTGCCAACACTTGATAAGAATTACTGCTGCTGAGTGTAAGAAAATATGCTTTGCATCCTCAGAGCAAAGGTACTTTCTTAGCACTGTGGGGAGAATTTTCTGGAGTATATGAAAATATCTGCTCTAATCATGATAACTTTTATGTTCTATTCAGGTTGGTTTTTACCTGTTTTAGTGAGAGAATACTGTTAGAACTTTGTAAGATATCTAGCAAACGATGGCCAAGACCCTTTTATTAGCACCTCCTTGGATTTAGAGTCTTCTTTTGTATGTTTCCAATTATATTTGGTATCTTTTAAACATTTTCTTCCAAAAATTATACATGGTTTTAGAGAAACCATATACAGTACCTAAAATTTGATGTTAACCAAGTTGGGATCATTTCTTCATGAATACCCACCAGAATTTTTCTTGACAGGGTTACTGGTGACTGCCGTAATGCCAAGTCTGTGTACTGACAGCCAGGTTTCTCCTCCTTTTCCAACTTTGCACAGTGCTTGAACCTGTTCCCCATCTATACTGACGTGCTACATGAGCTGATCTAATTCATAGCTTTAGCATCTCCATTTTATGTCTAATTGTTTTTCAAATTTATATGTCTAAAAATGAATTTCTTATCCTCACCCCTACCCCAGTTTCCCATGCCAGAAATCAGTCTATCATCAGATTCTATTCAATTCTACCCTGAAATATACCCAGAATAGAACTATTTCTTACCACCTCCGCAGCTCCCAAACCACGATTATTTCTCTCCTCTAAGTTACTGTATTTCAAAACGTTTTTGCTTAAGAAATTTCAGCCAACTCCGTACTGTGATTCTCCTTTAAATTTTCCTTAAGCAAGTATTTTTTACATGGTTTAACCTTTGCTTCCTTACATTCTAGTCACCATATCTGTGTGTCACTTCTGTCTTCTGTGTGTCGTATCTGTCACTTCTCTGTCCAAACCACCCCTCCTTCTTATCTTATTCAAAATAAAAAAGGTGAAATTCTTTGCATGGCCCCTAGCTACTTCATAAACTGCTGTATCCCTAGTGCCTTGAATAGTGCTTAATGCTTAAGTGACTGAGCAAGTTGTTTGTAAATCTGCAGTATGATTCAGTTCAGTTCAGTTCAGTCGTTCAGTCGTGTCCCACTCTTTGCGACCCCATGAAACACAGAACGCCGGGCCTCCCTGTCCAGCACCAACTCCCAGAGTCCACCCAAACCCATGTCCATCGAGTTGATGATGCCATCCAACCATCTCATCCTCTCTTGTCCCCTTCCCCTCCTGCCCTCAATCTTTCCCAGCATGAGGGTCTTTTCCAATGAATCAGCTCTTCTCATCAGGTGGCCAAAGTATTGGCGTTTCAGCCTCAACAACAGTCTTTCCAATGAACACCCAGGACTGATCTCCTTTAGGATGGACTGGTTGGATCTCCTTACAGTCCAAGGGACTCTCAAGAGTCTTCTCCAACACCACAGTTCAAAAGCATCAATTCTTCGGTGCTCAGCTTTCTGTATAGTTCAACTCTCACATCCATATATGACCACTGGAAAAACCATAGCCTTGACTAGACAGACCTTTGTTGGCAAAGTAATGTCTCTGCTTTTTAATATGCTGTCTAGGTTGCTCATAACTTTCCTTCCAAGGAGTAAGCATCTTTTAATTCCATTGCTGCAATTGCCATCTGCAGTGATTTTGGAGCCCAGAAAAATAGTCAGCCACTGTTTCTGCAGTATGATTAGGATTTAAAAAATAAAAGTTAAACTTCTTTTTTTTAATTTATTTTTATTTATTTTTTTATTATTATTTTTTTTTTACTTTACAATATTGTATTGCTTTTGCCATACATCAACATGCATCCGCCATGGGCGTACACGTGTTCCCCATCTTGAACCCCCCTCCCACCTCCCTCCCCATACCATCCCTGTGGGTCATCCCAGTGCACCAGCCCCAAGCTTCCTACATCAAACCTGGACTGGTGATTCGTTTCTTATATGATATTATACATATTTTAATGCCATTCTCCCAAATCATCCCCCCTTCCCTCTCCCACAGAGTCCAAAAGACTGTTTTATACATCTGTGTCTCTTTTGTGTCTCACATAGTTTATCTGTCTCAATACAGAAAACCAAAACATTGAATTAAAATATCCCTTTAATATTCAACTTCATATTCAGCATTCACTAAAAAATTTATTTTTTATTTCCCAAATTATATACACTGAAATAAATTTGTCAAAACGAAGAATGTGCTTTAAAATATATTTCAAAGCCTCTAATGAGTTTTTTAAGAGCCTTCAACAACTCATTGCTATGATTTTCTTTTAAAAATAGTTCCAAGCAAGTATTATGTTCTTTTTCCTTGCTCTGAAATATCTTATGTAGATAGTTTGTTAAAATTGTACAGTAGACCCTTGAACAAGGCAAGGGGCTTAAGGTCAATGACTTTTCATAAGAAATTGTAGATAGAGCTACCTTGAATCAGATAGGATCCTTTTGTTGTTTCCAGTCTACTATCATTACATAATTATTACCTGAATCAAACTATTCAAACTACAGGAGTGCCAGGGTGGCATACTGGTGATTTGATTCACTGTTGAATCAGTAAATATTGGAGAAGGCAATGGCACCTCATTCTAGTACTCTTACATGAAAAATCCCATGAACGGAGGAGCCTCATAGGCTGCAGTCCATGGGGTCGCCAAGAGTTGGACACGACTGAGCGACTTCCCTTTCACTTTTCACTTTCATTCACTGGAGAAGGAAATGGCAGCCCACTACTGTGTTCTTGCCTGGAGAATCCCAGGGACTCCTGTGTTCTTGCCTGCTGCTGCTAAGTCACTTCAGTCATGTCCGACTCTGTGCGACCCCATAGACGGCAGCCCACCAGGCTCCCCCGTCCCTGGGATTCTCCAGGCAAGAACACTGGAGTGGGTTGCCATTTCCTTCTCCAATGCATAAAAGTGAAAAGGGAAAGTGAAGTCGCTCAGTTGTGTCCAACTCTTCACCACCCCATGGACTGCAGCCTACCAGGCTCCTCCAAACATGGGATTTTCTAGGCAAGAGTACTGGAGTGGGGTGCCATTGCCTTCTCCAGTGTTCTTGCCTGGAGAATCAGTAAATATACATATTACCATATTACACTGTTATCACTATACATAAATCTCCTTGAGTAACAAATATATTTGATGTTCTTATCTAATTCAAGAAGATGACCCAAACAAGTTTGGCACCCCACTCCAGCACTCTTGCCTGGAAAATCCCATGGATGGTGGAGCCTGGTGGGCTGCAGTCCATGGGATCACGAAGAGTTGGACACGACTGAGTGACTTCCCTTTCAGTTTTCACTTTCATGCATTGGAGAAGGAAATGGCAACCCACTCCAGTGTTCTTGCCTGGAGAATCCCAGGGACAGTGGAGCCTGGTGGGCTGCCGTCTATGGGGTCGCACAGAGTCGGACATGACTGAAGCGACTTAGCAGCAGCAGCAAGGTAAACAGTATTTTTAAGACAGCAAACCACACAAGTGACTGCATTGGTTTGGAGGCTTCTCAGATGCTTATATGCAGTCTGTCTTTTCCTACTCATTCTTTCAGAATGAAGTAGACCTGTTCTTCATGAAGAGGTGTCATTTTCACTGGAGTGTTTGAAGTTCTAAAACTCAGGTTTTTGTCTAAGTGGATTACATTGTTTAATATAATTTGTACATATTTTTTTAAGTTCTCAGAAACAATGCTCCTAAGATCCTATTCTCTTCTTTCTTCTTATGATGTCTTGACAGGTGTTTTGTACTAAGTAAATTAATAATAAATGTTGCTGAGCAACTTCTGTGTCAGGGCTCTGAAGAAGTTACGTACTTTACTCCCTTCTTTGGAGTTAATATCCCTTTGTGTATGGATCTTGGTTTGTTAGTGTAACTGTTCATTAGTGTCCTTCTCTGACAGCATATTAAGAAGCAGAGACATTACTTTACCAACAAAGGTCCTTCTAGTCAAAGCTATGGTTTTTCCAGTAGTCATGTATGGATGAGAGTTGGACTATAAAGAAAGATGAGAGCTGAAGAATTGATGCTTTTGAACTATGGTGTTGGAGAAGACTTTTGAGAGTCCCTTGGACTCCAAGAAGATCCAACCAGTCAATCCTAAAGGAAATCAGTCCTGAATATTCATTGGAAGGACTGATGCTAAAGCTGAAACTCCAATACTTTGGCCACCTGATGCAAAGAACCAACTCATTGGAAAAGACCCTGATGCTGGGAAAGATTGCAGGTGGGAGAAGATGGGGACAACAGAGGATGAGATGGTGATGACATCACCGATGATGGACATGAGTTTGAGTAGGCTCCGGGACTTGGTGATGGACAGGGAGGCCTGGTGTGCTGCAGTCCATGGGGTCGTGAAGAGTCGGACACAGCTGAGCAACTGAACTGAACTGAACTGTCCTTCACTCTCTCCTTCCATATTACTGTTCTGTCTTTGCTTAGTGTTTATGTTTTCCTTGCTCTTCAAATATTAGCATCATTGATATAAAGTTGTTATCCTCGTTATATCATTTCACTGTCTGTTTTAATCAGCATTTTTATGATAAGTTAAAAGTTCTCCTTTGTATTGGGAAGATCCCCTGGAGAAGGAAATAGCAATCCACTCCAGGACTATTGCCTGGAAAATCCCATGGACAGATGAGCCTGGTAGGCTACAGTCCATGGGGTTGCAAAGAGTTGGACACGACTGAGTGACTTCACTCACTTCACTTAGCTTCACTCAGTTTATCCAACCATAAACTTGTTTGATGTATCCTAAAAGCCCTTATCCTAGCTTAGTTTAATTTTTATCTTGGCATTATCACTATGACTAGATTCTATTCTAATATCATCAGAATTCCAGCTGTGTAATATGAGCTACATGATGTGTCATTTTGTTGTTAATTTGGAAATGGAAATAATAGCACATATTGTATATAGTCACATCGTGTTATAATCTCTGTATATAATTTTCTTTGGTAGTTTGAATGTGATTTTACTTCAATGATGACTATTGAAATGTAATAGTACTTTTTCGTGTTTTATCTCATCAGTAAGACAGATAATTGCTTTAGACTAGATTTCCTGAAAATGTGAGAAAATGTAAAACATTTCCTAAAAATGTTTTAATATCTGAGACATTTGAGATAGTCATGACTATCTGATGAACAGACATATATTGTTGAATAAGATAGAAATTTGGTATTAATAGTTTTTTTTTGGCTGCACAGCTTGCAAAATCTTAGTTCCTAGACCATGGTTTGAACCTGGGCCCCTACATTGGAAGCTCAAAGGCCTTATCACTGAACTACCAGGAAATTCCCCTGGTAGTGGTTTTTTGTAGCTTTATTCCAGTAGTTATCTCTTTATGTTCTTCTGGACTAATATATTCTCTAATACTCACCAGGGTTACATTTGTACAGGCAGTATAGAGAATTCTACCCTGACACATCGTTATAACCAGGTAGGATAAATAGATGCTCAGTTATCTCCAATTCTTTATGATCCCATAGACTGTAGCCTGCAGGCTCCTCTGTCCATGGGATTATCCTGGCAAGAATACTGGAGTGAGTTGCCATTTCTTCTTCCAAGGGATCTTCCCAACCCAGGGATTGAACCAGTATCTCCTGAAACTCCTGTGTTTACCACTGAGCCACCTCTTCAATGCTAGGTTAATGAGTTGTACTTACTCTCAATAGGACCCTTATACATTGCTAGTGGGACTATAAAATAGTGCAATCACTGTGAAAATATGTTTGATGGTTTCTCAATAACTCAAACCCTACTCCAGTACTCTTGCCTGGAAAATCCCATATTTGGAGGAGCCTGGTAGGCTGCAGTCCATGGGGTTGCTAAGAGTCGGACACTACTGAGTGACTTCACTTTCCCTTTTCACTTTCATGCATTGGAGAAGGAAATGGCAACCCACTCCAGTGTTCTTGCCTGGAGAATCCCAGGGACAGGGGAGCCTGGTGAGCTGCCGTCTGTGGGATTGCACAGAGTCAGACATGACTGAAGCGACTTAGCAGCAGCAGTAACTCAAACATAGAATTACCATATGATCCAGCAATTCCACTCCTGGGTATATACTCAAAAAAATAAAAATATTCAAACAAAAATATGCACATGAATTCTTTAATAGCACTGTTCACTATAGCCATAAGCTGGAAACTGTCCACATATCCATCAGCTAATGGATAAGCAAATATGGTATATTCATACAATGGGATATTATTCATCAATAAAAAGGAATGAAGTACTAATTTCACACTACAATATGGATGAACCTTGAAAACGTTGTTAAGTGAAAGAAACCAGACATAAAAGTCCACATACTATCTGGTGTGAAATGTCCAGAAAAGGAACATCTATAGAAAGACAATGCAGCTAGTAGTTGCCAGAGACAGGATGGAGTAGGGGAGTGATTGTTTAATAGGTACAGGTTTTTCTTTAGGGATGATGAAAATATTCAGGAACTAGGTAGTCGTGATAGTTATACAACATTGTAAATATACCACATGCAACTGAATTACACATTTTTAAATGGTTAAAATGATAAAATGTTATATGTATTTTACCATAATTTTTAAAAATAACTTAAAATTAAGCTAGTTTTTTTTTTTTTAAATAATACTAAAGACCACCTGACCTGCCTCTTGAGAAACCTATATTGCAGATCAGGAAGCAACAGTTAGAACTGGACATGGAACAACAGACTGGTTCCAAATAGGAAAAGGAGTACGTCAAGGCTGTATATTGTCACCCTGCTTATTTAACTTCTATGCAGAGTACATCATGAGAAACGCTGGGCTGGAAGAAGCACAGGCTAGAATCAAGATTGCCGGGAGAAATATCGATAACCTCAGATATGCAGATGACACCACTCTTACGGCAGAAAGTGAAGAGGAACTAAAAAGCCTCTTGCTGAAAGTGAAAGAGGAGAGTGAAAAAGTTGGCTTAAAGCTCAACATTCAGAAAATGAAGATCATGGCATCCGGTCCCATCACTTCATGGGAAATAGATGGGGAAACAGTGGAAACAGTGTCAGACTTTATTTTTGGGGGGCTCCAAAATCACTGCAGGTGGTGACTGCAGCCATGAAATTAAAAGACACTTACTCCTTGGAAGGAAAGTTATGACCAACCTAGATAGCATATTCAAAAGCAGAGACATTACTTTGCCAACAAAGGTCCGTCTAATCAAGACTATGATTTTTCCAGTGGTCATGTATGGATGTGAGAGTTGGACTGTGAAGAAAGCTGAGCACCAAAGAATTGATGCTTTTGAACTGTGGTGTTGGAGAAGACTCTTGAGAGTCCCTTGGACTGCAAGGAGATCCAACCAGTCCATTCTGAAGGAGATCAGCCCTGGGCGCTCATTGGAAGGAATGATGCTAAAGCTGAAACTCCAGTACTTTGGCCACCTCATACGAAGAGTTGACTCATTGGAAAAGACTCTGATGCTGGGAGGGATTGGGGGCAGGAGGAGAAGGGGGTGACAGAGGATGAGATGACTGGATGGTATCACTGACTCGATGGACGTGAGTCTGAGTGAACCCCGGGAGTTGGTGATGGACAGGGAGGCCTGGCGTGCTGCGATTCATGGGGTGGCAAAGAGTTGGACACGACTGAGCGACTGAACTGAACTGAACTGAAAGCAAGAATCACTGGCTTAAATGCTTTCAGGTCCCTGGGAAGTTCAGGAAACGGGGCAAAGAAGTTCAAGAGAGGGAATGTGGTGAACTGAACAATCAAAATCACATTTTTGGAACCTCTGATCAGGCCACATAAAACACGATTGTGGGTTATGGTTTTTCAACCTCTGTTACAGATTGAACTGAGCAACAATGATGGGTTATATCAAGCAAATAGCTGACAGTAGAACTAGACTCATGATTCCTTAAAGATTAGGGAAGAGGAGAAATCTGAATTGTTTATCCCATAAATTCACCATTTAATGTGATGCAATGCCAACACATGTAGATGCTCACCAGGAATTTGTTGGATGAAAAATAAATTAAAAATAAGTAAATAAAGTTTGGGCAGTACCTCTGTATTCCTTTTCTTAGTCAATTCTATCTCTATCTGCCCCTGCCACAGCTAATCAAATTGCAGATTTTAACAATCAATATTTGTAATATCTCTTGAATATGTATTTTCATACATCTTCATATTGCATACATGTTTTCAGACACTCATATTGAATATGTGTTTTCAAACATATTTATATTGAATACATATTTTCAAACATTTTTATTGAATATGTGTTTTCAAATACCAGTGTTTCTCTGGTGCCTCAGACAATAAAGAATCTGCCTGCAGTGCAGGAGACCCGGGTTCGATCCCTGGCTTGGGAAGATCCTCTGGATAAGGGAATGGCTACTCACCACAGTATTTTTGCCTCGAGAATTCCATGGATAGAGGAGGCTGGTGGGCTACAGTCCATGGGGTTTCAAAGAGTTGGACACGACTGAGCGACTAACACTTTCACTTGTCATATCTCATGAATATGTTTTTCCCTATATTTACTATCGTTTTCTCACTGCCAACTCAGGTCCATGACATTTCTTGCCTTAGGTTACTGCAATCAATTCCTTAAGACCTCCCTTCCTCTAAGCTTGCCTGCCTCTAGTCTCTTTAGCATTTTGCAAAAGAGTGTCCTACTTTAAATCTTTTGGTGCTCTCGGCTGAAGTCTAAATGTGCTAGGAAGACATCTGTAATATGGCCCCTTCCTCATCTGCTGTGGCTCTTCTTCAGGCCTTCTCACTCCAGCCTTGCTGAACTTCACACAGTTCCTGAAGCACACCATGCATGTTACGTTTGGTGTGCTCTTCTTTCTGAAGAGAATGCCTTTCAGCCTTCATTTTTCTGTTCATCCTTTAAGACTTTGGTTCCTCCAGGAAACTTTCCTAGCCAATTCAGTCTCAGATAGCACCTCCTATTTTTGTCCCTCCTTGTGCCTTCAATACATTATATTTCTTTTATTGCACTTAACCTCACTAGTTTATTATTGTGTTTAGTATCCCATTGCTAGCTCCTTGAAACTAAAGACCACATCTGTCTCTAGTTCCTTGCACAAGGCAGCCACCCAACAAAGGCAACCCTTATCGCTACTACAAATAACTAATTTATTATATGGTGATCATATACTCAGTATATGTTAATAGAGGATATTTAAGAGGTACAAGGCAGGATATAAGTGTTAGATATATGAGATACCTGCCAATCAAGGATTCAATTGAGAGGAAATTTTCATAGAAGAGATGGTATTTGGAATAAGCAGTGATCATGTGCTAGGCTTTGAGATTATCAAGGTCCTGTCTAGTACTTGTCACCATAATCACTGATGGATTACCACTTATAAACATAGACATTTCCAAGAAGCGTTCTGAATTTTAGTTCATTTTCTTTTGTAATTTAAGATGAATTAACACTACCTTTAAAATTTTACATAAAAGTGGACTCACTTTTACATTGAACCATAGTAATATTAAGGGGTATCACTGTGGCCCAGTTTCATGAAAGCTATTATCTGGTTTTAGAGAAAAATGACTAAGGTCCTAAAACTCCTTTTTTTGCCTTTCAGAAGTGGCTTCATAAACTTAATTTGAAAATGGAATGTTAATACATAAGATACAGGCAACAGGTTAATTCTGAGACTCTGCTTGTATTAAATCATTTTAGAGCTTTGTTAATTATAACTTGTAAATCCTAATCAGGCTACATTAAGAGGCTAAATGGAAGGTTATCATCTTACTCTTCTTCCCATTTCCATACTCTGAGACTAAAATAAACACATCTACATTACACTCAGAATAAAAATAAACAGTTCAGAGTAATTACTGACAAATACATTTTTAAGTAGGGAACACTGATTAAGATTGTAGTTTTAAAAAACACAAAAGCTACTTGTGTTTTTATTTCCTTATACAAAAGAATTTTTCTTCTTAAGTTATGTGAGTGCTGAGATGTTTATTTTTACTGTAGAGTGTTGTCTGAATGTTTGGGTTTAAAAAAAAAAACAAAACAGTGCTTAGCTTGCTAAAATCACAAGGCATCTCTTGCCATAATGTAAAGCTTTATATGTAAATCTTTAAAATGAAAGACTATACACATGTACATTGATAAATCTACACTGAAAAAAAAAAAGATTTTTAACTTTATTATGAATTATCACCCCCACCACCATCAAATCTACTTATTTGAAAGTATTACTGTGAGATGGAAAATGAATTATTATGTACTAAAATCCTTTGGTATTGTTTTAAAACACAAACCATTTTTGAAAGAACCCAATTAGCTCCAAGCAAAAAAAAAAAAATTCTTTTTAATTTTCTGATTACTTCAGTTTAGCCTTTATTTATATGCATATTAATGTTTTATAAGTAGTATTATTTCAACTAGGGGACAGCAAACTCTGGCCCAGATAGGCAGCCTGTTTTTTATAAAAAAAAAAAGTTTTCACCATTGAGGATAATGTTTGCTGTGGGTTTGTCATATATAGCTTTTATTATGCTGAGGTATGTTCCTTCTATTCCTGCTTTCTGGAGAGTTCTTATCATAAATGGATGTTGAATTTTGTCAAAGGCTTTCTCTGCATTTATTGAGATAATCATATGGTTTTTGTTTTTCAATTTGTTAATGTGGTGTATAACATTGATTGATTTGCGGATATTGAAGAATCCTTGCATCCCTGGGATAAAGCCCACTTGGTCATGGTGTATGATCTTTTTAATGTGTTGTTGGATTCTGATTGCTAGAATTTTGTTAAGGATTTTTGCATCTATGCTCATCAGTGATATTGGCCTGTAATTATCTTTTTTTGTGGGATCTTTGTCGGGTTTTGGTATTAGGGTGATGGTGGCCTCATAGAATGAGTTTGGAAGTTTACCTTCCTCTGCAATTTTCTGGAAGAGTTTGAGCAGGATAGGTGTTAGCTCTTCTCTAAATTTTTGGTAGAATTCAGCTGTGAAGCCGTCTGGACCTGGGTTTTTGTTTGCTGGAAGATTTTTGATTACAGTTTCAATTTCCATGCTTGTGATGGGTCTGTTAAGATTTTCTATTTCTTCCTGGTCGAGTTTTGGAAAGTTGTACTTTTCTAAGAATTTGTCCATTTCTTCCACGTTGTCCATTTTATTGGCATATAATTGTTGATAGTAGTCTCTTATGATCCTTTGTATTTCTGTGTTGTCTGTTGTGATCTCTCCATTTTCATTTCTAATTTTATTGATTTGATTTTTCTCCCTTTGTTTCTTGATGAGTCTGGCTAATGGTTTGTCAATTTTATTTATCCTTTCAAAGAACCAGCTTTTGACTTTGTTGATTTTTGCTATGGTCTCTTTTGTTTCTTTTGCATTTATTTCTGCCCTAATTTTTAAGATTTCTTTCCTTCTACTAACCCTGGGGTTCTTCATTTCTTCCTTTTCTAGTTGCTTTAGGTGTAGGGTTAGGTTATTTATTTGACTTTTTTCTTGTTTCTTGAGGTATGCCTGTATTGCTATGAACTTTCCCCTTAGGACTGCTTTTAAAGTGTCCCACAGGTTTTGAGTTGTTGTGTTTTCATTTTCATTAGTTTCTATGCAAATTTTGATTTCTTTTTTGATTTCTTCTGTGATTTGTTGGTTATTCAGCAGGGTGTTGTTCATCCTCCATATGTTGGAATTTTTAATAGTTTTTATCCTGTAATTGAGATCTAATCTTACTGCATTGTGGTCAGAAAAGATGCTTGGAATGATTTCTATTTTTTTGAATTTACCAAGGCTAGATTTATGGCCCAGGATGTGATCTATCCTGGAGAAGGTTCCATGTGCACTTGAGAAAAAGGTGAAATTCATTGTTTTGGGATGAAATGTCCTATAGATATCAATTAGGTCTAACTGGTCTATTGTATCGTTTAACATTTGTGTTTCCTTGTTAATTTTCTGTTTAGTTGATCTATCCATAGGTGTGAGTGGGGTATTAAAGTCTCCCACTATTATTGTGTTATTGTTAATTTCTCCTTTCATACTTCTTAGCATTTGTCTTACATATTGTGGCGCTCCCGTGTTGGGTGCATATATATTTATAATTGTTATATCTTCTTCTTGGATTGATCCTTTGATCATTATGTAGTGACCATCTTTGTCTCTTCTCATAGCCTTTGTTTTAAAGTCTATTTTATCTGATATAAGTATTGCTACTCCTGCTTTCTTTTGGTCCCTATTTGCATGAAAAATCTTTTTCCAGCCCTTCACTTTCAGTCCGTATGTGTCCCCTGTTTTGAGGTGGGTCTCTTGTAGACAACATAGGTAGGGGTCTTGTTTTTGTATCCATTCAGCCAGTCTTTGTCTTTTGGTTGGGGCATTCAACCCATTTACATTTAAGGTAATTACTGATAAGTATGATCCCGTTGCCATTTACTTTATTGTTTTGGGTTCGAGTTTATACACTGTTTTTGTATTTCCTGTCTAGAGAATATCCTTTAGTATTTGTTGGAGAGCTGGTTTGGTGGTGCTGAATTCTCTCAGCTTTTGCTTGTCTGAGAAGCTTTTGATTTCTCCTTCATATTTGAATGAGACTCTTGCTGGGTACAATAATCTGGGCTGTAGGTTATTTTCTTTCATCACTTTAAGTATGTCTTGCCATTCCCTCCTGGCTTGAAGAGTTTCTATTGAAAGATCAGCTGTTATCCTAATGGGAATTCCCTTGTGTGTTATTTGTTGTTTTTCCCTTGCTGCTTTTAATATTTGTTCTTTGTGTTTGATCTTTGTTAATTTGATTAATATGTGTCTTGGGGTGTTTCGCCTTGGGTTTATCCTGTTTGGGACTCTCTGGGTTTCTTGGACTTGGGTGATTATTTCCTTCCCCATTTTAGGGAAGTTTTCAACTATTATCTTCTCAAGTATTTTCTCATGGTCTTTCTTTTTGTCTTCTTCTTCTGGGACCCCTAGGCTCTATTACAAAGCCACAGTTATCAAGACAGTATGGTACTGGCACAAAGACAGAAATATTGATCAATGGAACAAAATAGAAAGCCCAGAGATAAATCCACACACATATGGACACCTTATCTTTGACAAAGGAGGCAAGAATATACAATGGATTAAAGACAATCTCTTTAACAAGTGGTGCTGGGAAAACTGGTCAACCACTTGTAAAAGAATGAAACTAGAACACTTTCTAACACCATACACAAAAATAAACTCAAAATGGATTAAAGATCTCAACATAAGACCAGAAACTATAAAACTCCTAGAGGAGAACATAGGCAAAACACTCTCCAACGTACATCACAGCAGGATCCTCTATGACCCACCTCCCAGAATATTGGAAATAAAACCAAAAATAAACAAATGGGACCTAATAAAACTTAAAAGCTTCTGCACAACAAAGGAAACTATTAGCAAGGTGAAAAGGCAGCCTTCATAATGGGAGAAAATAATAGCAAATGAAGCAACTGACAAACAACTAATCTCAAAAATATACAAGCAACTCCTACAGCTCAACTCCAGAAAAATAAATGACCCAATCAAAAAATGGGCCAAAGAACTAAATAGACATTTCTCCAAAGAAGACATACAGATGGCTAACAAACACATGAAAAGATGCTCAACATCACTCATTATCAGAGAAATGCAAATCAAAACCACTATGAGGTACCATTTCACGCCAGTCAGAATGGCTGCGATCCACAAGTCTACAAGCAATAAATGCTGGAGAGGGTGTGGAGAAAAGGGAACTCTCTTACACTGTTGGTGGGAATGCAAACTAGTACAGCCACTATGGACAACAGTGTGGAGATTCCTTAAAAAACTGGAAATAGAACTGCCTTATGATCCAGCAATCCCACTGCTGGGCATACACACTGAGGAAACCAGAAGGGAAAGAGACACGTGTACCCCAATGTTCATCGCAGCACTGTTTGTAATAGCCAGGACATGGAAGCAACCTAGATGCCCATCAGCAGATGAATGGATAAGAAAGCAGTGGTACATATACACAACAGAGTATTACTCAGCCATTAAAAAGAATACATTTGAATCAGTTCTAATGAGATAGATGAAACTGGAACCTATTATACAGAGTGAAGTAAGCCAGAAAGAAAAACACCAATACAGTATACTAACGCATATATATGGAATTTAGAAAGATGGTAACAATAACCCTGTGTACGAGACAGCAAAAGAGACACCGATGTATAGAACAGTCTTATGGACTCTGTTGGAGAGGGAGAGGGTGGGGAGATTTGGGAGAATAGCATTGAAACATGTATAATATCATGTATGAAACGAGTCGCCAGTCCAGGTTCGATGCACAGTACTGGATGCTTGGGGCTGGTGCACTGGGACGACCCAGAGGGAGGGGAGGGAAGGGAGGAGGGTGGAGGGTTCAGGATGGGGAACGCGGGTATACCTGTGGCAGATTCATTTCGATATTTGGCAAAATTAATACATACTGTAAAGTTTAAAAATTAAAAAAAAAAAGTTTTATTGGATCACAGCCACATCTGTTCCATTAAGTATTATTTATGGCTGATTTTTCCACACAATGGCTAGTTGGATATTTGACAATGAAGATCACCATATGAATGGCCCACAAAGCCTAGACAATTTATTATCAGACCCTCTGAGTAATAGTTTGAAGATCCCTAGTTTAAATAATACTGCTATCCAATGGTTTATCATTGTAATCAGAAATTTTTATTTATTGAATATCTAAAGCCAAAATGCAAAGGTGATTTTTTCCCCTTGCAAAATTTTCCTGACAGTTAAGAAAATAGATGTAAAATGCTATTAGTCATTTCTTTTTTCATTGCTTGCTTACTAGTCTTGTCATTCATTGCTCAGTTTTCATAAGATCAAGTGAAATTTCATTCTTGTTTTCTATAAATTTGAAAGTCACTACTTAATACCAGGTGCTCTTATGCCTCCTCCTATTCCCCCACCCAAGAAGATTTTGAAATAGAAAGGATTCTTCTCTGTGATGATGAATCTGGGTCTTTTCTGTCTAATTCCAATTTATAATATTAAGCATGATATTAATTGTATTTAATATAATTATGCTAAACATAATTATTAATTAACATAATCCATTTCCCTTCTGTTTATAAATACTTCAGCTGATTTATTTGCCTTGTCATTCACTACTACATATCTGCAAATTACACATCTGACATGAAGTCACTCAGTCGTGTCTGACTCTGCGACCCCATGCACTGTAGCCCACCAGGCTCCTCCGTCCATGGGATTTTCCAGGCAAGAATACTGGAGTGGGTTGCCATTTCCTTCTCCAGGAGATCTTCCTAATCCAGGGATTGAACCCAGGTCTCCCGCCTTGTAGGCAGACTCTACCGTCTGAACCATACGTAATTAGTAATTGGTGAATGTAACAGAATTCACTTATTAGGGATGGGAACTATAGTTCAAAAATTCCATAAAATGATAAAACAAATCCTGAAAGTTCACTTTATCTTAAGTAGAAATATATGCTACTAATACTTACTTTAAAAAGATAGTTGTAGAATTTTAGAATGTTAGGATGTATGTTGAGAGAGTCAGCAGAGAACAGTAGTTTTCAAACTTCAATGTGCATTAGAATCATCTGAATAGCTTGTTAAAATACAAAATTTGGAACCAACTCTCTAGAGTTTCTGATTCAATAAGTCTGAGGTGGGCCTGAGAATTTACATTTTTAAGAAGTTCCCATTTGATGCTGATGCTGCTCCTGGGGAAACCACACTTTAAGAACTGTAATAAGGAAGGAATGGCTGACCACTCAGACATTACCTCAGAGAGTTATCAGGATAGTGTGTGTTCTCAGCCAGTAGGCCTGTATAAATGTTAGGCTTGGATCATAAAGAAGGCTGAGCACTGAAGAACTGATACCTTTGAATTGTGGTGCTGGAGAAAACTCTTGAGAGTCCCTTGGACTGCAAGGAAATCAAACCAGTCAATCCTAAAAGGAAATCCACCATGGATATTCATTGGTAGGACTGATGCTGAAGCTGAAGCTCCAGTACTTTGGCCACCTGATGCAAAGAGCCAACTCACTGGAAAAGACCCTGATACTGGAAAGGACTGAAGGCAAAAGAAGAAGAGGGTGGCAGAGAATGAGATGGTTAGATAGCATCATCAACTCTATGAACATGAGTGTGAGCAAACTCAGGGAGATAGTGAAAGACAGGGAAGCCTGGCGTGCTGCAGTCTATGGGGTCACAAATAGTTGGTCATGACTTAACAACTGAACAACACAGCAATAACTCAGCCCTGTTGTATACTTAGAAGAGATCTGACACTGTGACCCATACTGTTCAAATCCAAGAAACATAGATAAGCCAGAATCTCCATTTATTGCAGCTACTATGTGAACCAGATACTTGGAATGATAGAGCATGGTCTCTTATATCCTATATTATTTTGATGGACACCCTGACAATGCAAGTTCTTGCTCTTTGAGCTCCTTTAAAAAGTAGACTAATAAGTATCTCTTTGTTTTTGTTGTTACTGTTATTAATGTTGCTTGGATTTTATTTCAACTATGGCTTGTTTCCTTTAGGAGACTTTCATTAATGCTTATCCTCACATTTATAAACTATACTTTAGGATAGGGTTGCTTTCACAGAGGTAGCTAACTGCATACATTATCTATTTCCCTCTTATCAGTAATCTTACTATTTCTTTTTTCATTTTTAATTGAGGCATGGTTGATGTATGATACTAATATAAGTTGCAGGTGTAAAATACAGTGATTCATAATTTTTACAGGTTATAATCAATTTAAAGTTATTATAAAAGACTATATTCCTTTATTTTGTAGTATATCCTTCTATCGTATTTCATACATAATACCATGTGCCTCTTAATTTCCTGTGCCTGTGTTGCCCCTCTCACCTTTCTTCTCCCCACTGGTAACCACTAGTTTGTTCTCTATATCTGTGAATATACTTCCTTATTATATTCACTAGTTTTTTGTATTTTTTAGGTTCCATCTTCTTTATCCATTCATCTAGTGACGAACACTTAAGTCGCTACCATATCTTAGCTATTGTAAATAATGCTGCTATGAATATTGGGGTGCATGTATCTTTCAAATTAGTGTGGTGTTTTTTTTGTTTTTTTGGACATATACTCAGGAGTATAATTGGTTGATCAAATAGTAGTTCTATTTTTTAGCTTTTTGACAAGAATCCATACTGTTCTCCACAGTGACTGTACCAATTTACATTCCCGCCAACAGTATATGAGGGCTTCCTTTTCTCCACATCATTGCCAACATTTGTTATCTGTGTTCTTGTTGATGACAGCCATTCTGATAGGTGTGAGGTGATATCTCATTGTGGTTCTGATTTGCATTTACCCGATAATGAGCTATGTTGAGCATCTTTTCGTGTGTTTGTATGTCCTTTTTGGAGAAATGTCTGTTCAAGTCTTCTGCTCATTTTAAAAATTAGGTTACTTGTTTTTTGATGTATGAGCTGTGGACCAAGGAGCCTGGTGGGCTACAGTCCATGGAGTCGCAAAGAGTCAGACACAACTGAGTGAGTTCTCTTCTTCTTCACTTGGATATTAAACCCCTTATTAGTCATATAATTTTCAAACATTTTCTCCCATTCAGTAGGTTGTCTTTTCATTTTGTCAGTGATTTCCTTTGCTGTACAAAAGATTTTCTTCTAGGGGTTTTATGATTTCCAGTCTTACATCTAGGTCTTTAATTCATTTTAAATTTATTTTTGTACATGAATGTTAGATAGAATTCTAAGTTCATTCTTTTGTATGTACCTATCAAGTTTTCTCAACTCCACTTATGAAAGAGACTATCTTTTGCCCATTGTGTATTCTTGCCTCCTTTGTCATGGACTAATTGACCAAATTATCATTGACTAATAAATTATGAATTAATTATTAAGTAATTATTTCTGGGCTCTCCAGTTCTGTTCACCTGTGTTTCCCTTTTAATGACTTTACCATACTGTTTTAATTACTGCAACTTTGTAGTATAATCTGAAGTCAGGGAGCCTGATTCCTCCAACTCTGTTCTTCTTTCTCAAGATTCCTTTGTTTACATGAAGTCTTTTGTCTTTGCACACAAATTTTTAAATTTTTCATTCTAGTTCTGTGAAAAATGCCATTGGTAATGATAAGTATTGCATTGAATCTGTTGATTGCCTTGGGTAGTATAGATCATTTTGATAATACTGATTCTTCCAATCCATGAACATGGTCTATCTTTCCACCTGTTTGTCTCATCTTCTATTTCTTTCATCAGTGTCTTACAGTTTTCAGAGTATATGTCTTTTGCCTCATTAGGTATATTTATTCCTAAGTATTGTATTCTTTTTGATGAAATGGTAAAATTTGTCTTAATTTCTCTCTGATACTCCATTGTTGGTGTACAGAAATGCAGTGGATTTCTGTGTGTTAATTTTGTATCCTACAACTTTACCAGATTCATTGATCTCTAGTAGTTTTCTCTTGCACCTTTAGGATTTTCTATGTGTGTTGTTATGTCACCTGCAATCTGTGACAGTCTTACTTCTTCCCTTCCAAGATGGATATCTTTTATTTCTTCTTCTCTGATGGCTGTGGCCAGAATTTCAAATACTGTGTTGAATAAAAATGTCAAAAGTGGGCATCTCTGTCTCATTCCTGATCTTAGAGGAAATGCTTTTAGCTTTTCACATTCCAGCATGGGGTTAGCTGTGGTTTGTCATATAGGGTTTTTATTATGCTGAGATTTATTCTCTCTATGCACACTTTGTGGAGAGTTTTTATCATAAATAGATGCTGAATTTTTCAAAAGCTTTTTCTGCATCTATTGAAATAACTATATGGTTATTAACCATATAGTTTTTCTTTTCTTTTTTTAATTTTTATCATAAATAGATGCTGAATTTTTCAAAAGCTTTTTCTGCATCTATTGAAATAACTATATGGTTATTAACCATATAGTTTTTCTTTTCTTTTTTTAATTTAAATTTATTTATTTTAATTGGAGGCTAATTACTTTACAATATTGTATTGGTTCTGCCACACATCAACATGAATCCGTCATGGGCGTACACGTGTTCCCCATCCTGAACCCCCCTCCCACCTCCCTCCGCGTACCATCCCTCCGGGTCATCCCAGTGCACCAGCCCCAAGGATCCTGTATCAGTTTTTCATTCTCAGTTTGTTAATGTGGTATCTAACATTTATTGGTTTACAGATAATAAAAATTCTCCTCATCTCTGGAATAAGTCCCATTTGATCCTGGTGTATGATTATTTTAATGTTTTGTAGGATTCATTTTGCTAATATTTTGCTGAGGATTTTTGTGTCTGTATTCATCAGTGATGTGAAGTGAAAATGTTAATCACTCAGTCGTGTCTGACTCTTTGTGTCCCCATGGACTGTAGCCCACCAGGCTCCTCTGTTCATGGAATTCTCCAGGCAAGAATACTGAAGTGGGTAACCATTCCCTTCTCCGGAGTATCTTCCTGACACAGGGATCGAACCCAGGTCTCCCTCTCTACAAGCAGATTCCTTACCATCTGAGCCAAGGAAAGCCCCAGTGATAGTGGTTGATAATTTTCTTTTTGTGTGTGATGTTTTTGTCTGGTTTTGGTATTAGGGTGATGCAAACCTCACAGACGGAGAAGGCAGTGGCAACCCACTGCAGTACTCTTGCCTGGAAAATCCCATGGATGGAGGACCCTGGTAGGCTGCAGTCCATGGGGTCACTGAGGGTCAGATATGACTGAGCAACTTCACTTTCACTTTTTACCTTCATGCATTGGAGAAGGAAATGGCAACCCACTCCAGTGTTCTTGCCTGGAGAATCCCGGGGACGGGGGAACCTGGTGGGCTGCTGTCTATGGGATCGCACAGAGTCGGACACGACTGAAGTGACTTAGCAGTAGCAGCAAACCTCATAGAATGGTCTCAAGAGTATTCCTTGCTCTGCAGTATTTTGGAATATTTTGAGAAGGATTATTCTCTAAATGTTTGGTAGAATTCACCTATGAAGCCATCTAGTCCTGGACTTTTGTTTGTTGGGAGTTTTAAAATGGTTGAAGAGGAAGATGTTGCTTATGACTTCAGTACAGATTATGCATAATAGAACCATGTCCTTTTAAAAAGAGTTTTATTGGGGATCATTTTTAACATTTTGTGCAGACTGCTAAGCTGTTCTGCATGTGATATACTGGTTTCTCATGGGTATAAGCTGTGTAAATTTTGAGTATGTATATGCTGATATAGTCATTTAAAAAATTAGGCAATTTAGAAAAATTGCTGATTTAATTTAATTACTGGTAATTCAGTTCAGTTCAGTCACTCTGTTGTGTCTGACTCTTTGCCACCCCCTGGACTATAGGACGCCAGACTTTTCCTTTCCATCACCAACTCCTGGAGCTTGCTCAGACTCATGTCCATCGAGTCAATGATGCCATCCACCATCTCATTCTCTGTCATTCCCTTCTCCTCCTGCTTTCAATCTTTCCCAGCATCAGGGTCTTTTCCAGTGAGTCAGTTCTTCACATCAGGTGGCCAAAGTATTGGTGCTTCAGCTTCAGCTTCAGTATCAGTCCTTCCAATGAATATTCAGGACTGATTTCCTCTAGGATTGACTGGTTTGATCTCCTTGCTGTCCGAGGGACTCTCAAGAGTCTTCTCAAACACCACGGTTCAAAGCACCACTTCCTCAGCACTCAACTTTCTTTTTTAAATTTAATTTATTATTTAATTGAAGGATAATTGCTTTATAGAATTCTGTTGTTTTCTGTAAAACCTCAACATGAATCAGCCATAGGTATACATATGACCCGTCCCTCTTGAACCTCCCTCCCATCTCCCTTCCCATCCCACACCTCTAGGTTGATACAGAGCCCCTGTTTGGGTTCCCTGAGACATATAGCAAATTCCCATTGGTTATCTATTTTACATATGGTAATGTAAGTTTCCATGTTACTTTCTCCATATATTTCACCCTCTCCTTCCCTCTCCCCGTGTCCATAAGTCTGTTCTCTATGCCTGTTTCTCCATTGCTGCCCTGCAAGTAAATTCTTTGGTACCATCTTTCTAGATTCCATATATATGTGTTAGTATATGATATTTCTCTTTCACTTTCTGACTGACTTCACTGTAAGCTCTGTATAATAGGCTCTAGGTTCATCCACCTCATTAGAACTGACTCAAATGCTTTCCTTTTTATGGCATGCTCAGCTTTCTTTATGGTCCAACTCTCACATCCATACATGACTACTGGAAAAGCCATAGATTTGATTAGACTGACCTTTGTCAACAAAGTAATGTCTCTGCTTTTTAACATGCTGTCTAGGTTTGTCATAGCTGTTTTCTCAAGGAGCCAGCGTCTTTTTTAATTTCATGGCTATAGTCACCATCTGCAGTGATTTTGGACCCCAAGAAGATAAAGTCTCTCACTGTTTCCATTGTTTTTGCATCTATTTGCCATGAAGTGATGGGACTGGATGCCGTGATCTTAATTTTACAAATGTTTAGTTTTAAGCCAGCTTTTTCACTCTCCTCTTTCACTTTCAGCAAGAGTCTCTTTAGTGCTTCTTTGCTTTCTGCCATAAGGGTGGTGTCATCTGCATATCTGAGGTTACTGATATTTCTCCTGGCAATCTTGATTCCAGCTTGTGCTTCATCCAGCCTGGCATTTCACATGGTGTACTCTGCATATAAGTTAAATAAGCAAGGTTACAATATACAGCCTTGACATACTCCTTTCCCAGTTTTGAACTGGTCCATTGTTCCAGTCCAGTTCTAACTGTTGCTTCTTGACCTGCATATAGATTTCTCAGGAGATAAGCAAGGTGGTCTGGTATTCCCATCTCTTAAAAAATTTTCCACAGTTTGTTATGAACCACACAGTCAAAGGTTTTGGTGTAGTCAATAAAGCAGAAGTAGAGGTTTTCCTGGAATTCTCTTGCTTTTTCTATGATCCAGTGGATGTTGGCAGTTTGATCTCTGGTTCCTATGCCTTTTCTAAATCTAGCTTGTACATCTGGAAGTTCTCAGTTCATGTACTGTTGAAGCCTTGCTTGGAGAATTTTGAGCATTACTTGCTAGCATGTGAGATGAGTACTGGTAATTGGTCTGTTCGAATTTTGTATTTCTTCTTTGTTCAGTCTTAGGAGATTTGCTTTTCTAGGAATCTGTCCATATCATCTAGGTTGTCCATTTTCAGCATATAGTTGTTTGTAGTAGTTGTGTCTTATGATTCTCTGAATTTCTGTGGTGTCAGTTTTAACTTCTCCTTTTTCATTTCTGATTTTATTGATTTGGACCCTCTCCCTTTTTTCTTAAGTGTCTGGCTAAATGTTTATCAATTTTGTTTATCTTTACTAAGAACCAGCTTTTAGTGTCTTTGAGCTTTTCTATTATTGTTTTTTCTATTACTTATTTCAGTTCTGATGTTTATAATTTCTTCCCTTTTACTAACTTTGGGATGTTTTTTGTTCCTCTACTTCTAGGTGTAAGGTTAGGTTGTTTATTTGAAAGTTTTCTTGTTTGCTGAGGTGAGCTTGTATTGCTATAAAATTCCCACTTAGAATTGTTTTTGTTGCTTTCCATTGGTTTTTGGATCTTTGTTCTTTTGTTTTCATTTGTCTATAGAATTTTTTTTTTAATTTTTCTTCGATTTCTTCAGTGATTCTTTGATTGTCTAGTAGTATATTGTCTGGTCTGCACATGTTTGTGGGTTTTTTTTTTTTTTTTTCATTTTTTTCTTGTAGCTGCTTTCAGTCTCATAGTGTTGTGGTCAAAAAAGATGCTTGATCTGATTTCTGTTTTCTTAAATTTACAAGGCTTATTTTTAGCCTCACATGTGATTTATCCCAGCGAATGTTCTATGTGCACTTGTAAAGAACATGTATTCTGCTGTCTTCAGATAGAATGCTTTACATATACCACTTAAGTTCTTCTGTTCTAATATTTCATTTAAGCCCAGTGTTTCCTTATTGATTTTCTTTCTGGATGATCTGTACATTGATAGAAGTGGTGTGTTAGAGTCCCCTATTATTATTGTGTGACTGTCAATTTCTCCATTTATGCCAGTTAGTATTTGTTTTATGTACTTAGGTGCTCCAATGTTGGGTGCATATATATTTACATTTGTTCTATATTTTTCCTGGATTGATACTTTGATTATTATGTAGTATCCATCTTCAGTGGTCTTTACCATATAGTCTATTTTATCTGATATAAAACATGCTGGGACTTCCCTGATAGCTCAGTTGGTAAAGAATCCGCCTGCAATGCAGGAGACCCCAGTTCAATTCCTGGGTTGGGAAGATCCCCTGGAGAAGGGATAGGCTACCCACTCCAGTATTCTGGCCTGGAGAACTCCATGGACAGTCTATGGGGTTGCAAAGAGTTGGATACAACTGAGCGACTTCCACTTCACTAAGACCTGTGACCATGGGTTTCTTTTGATTTCCATTTCCTTGGACTTTTTTTTTTCATATGCTCACATTCACTCTGTGTGTGTCTTCAGATATGAAGTGAATCTCTTGTCAGCAGCATATATTTAGGTCTGGATTTTGTATTTATTCAGCCACTCTGTCTTTTGATTGGAGAGTTTAGTCCATTTACATTTAAGGTAAATATTGATATATATTTTCTTACTGCCATTTTGTTAGTTGTTTTGGAGCTGTTAGTCTAGGTCTTCTTTTATTCTCTTCTCTTGTGACTTGATGACTCTTTAATTATTATGTTATGTTAGGATTCCTTTTTCTTCTTAGGGTATATGTCTATTACAGATTGTTGGTTTATGGTTACCATGTGGTTTTTATATAGCTATATATATATTTGATTATTTAAAGTAACTGATTGGTTCAAGATTGAGAAAAGAGTATAACAAGGCTGTCTTCTGTCACCCTGTTTGTCTAATCTGTACACTGAGCACATCATGAGAAATACCAGGCTGGATGGGTTACAAGCTACAATCAAGATACACAGGAGAAGCATCAACCACCTCAGATATGCAGATAATACCACTCTAATGGCAGAAAGCGAAGAGGAACTAAAGAGGCTCTTAATGAGGGTGAAGGAGGAGAGTGAAAGAGCTTGCATAAAACTAAATATTAAAAGACTAAGATCAGGGCATCGCACCCCATTACTTTGGCAAATAGAGGAGAAAAAGATGGAAGTAGTAACAGGTTTCCTCTTCTTGGGCTGTAAAATCAGTGTGGATGGTAACTGCAGCTGTGAAACCAGAAGACATTTACTTCTTGGCAGGAAAGCTTTGACAAACCTAGAAGTGTTTTGAAAAGCAGAGACATTACTCTGCCAACAACGGTCCATACAGTCTAGGCTATGTTCTTCCCAGTGGTCATGTACAGTTGTGAGGGCTGGACTGTAAAGAAGGTGGAGTGCCTTCAAACTGTGGTGCTGGAAAAGATTCCTGAGAGTTCCTTGGAGAGCAAGGAGATCAAACCAATCATTCTTAAGGGAAATCAACCCTGACTGCTTGTTGAAAGGACTGATACTGAAGCTGAAACTCCAGTATTTCAGTCATCTGATGTAAACAGCTGACTCTTTGGAAAAGCCCCTAGTGCTGGGAAGGATTGAAGGCAGAAGGAGGAAAGGGTGTCAGAGGATAAGATAGCTGGGTGGCATCACCGATGCGGTGGACATGAACTTGGGCAAATTTCAGGAAATGGTAAAGGACAGGGAGGCCTGGCATGCGGCACTCCATGGGGTTGCAAACAGTCAGACACAACTGGATGACTGAACAACAGCAGAAGTTACTGATCTCTTAAGTTTGAAAACAATTTAACAATGCTGCATTTTTACCTGTGCCCCATGTTTATGATCGGCTTCCCCAGGGGCCCAGTGGTGAGGAATCTGCTTGCATTGCAGGAGACACAGGAGACATGGGTTCAGTCTCTGGGTTGGGAAGGGGAAGATCCACTAGAAGAGGGCATGGCAACCCACTCCAGTATTCTGTCTGGGAAAATCCCATGGACAGAGGAGCCTGCCTGGCTATGGTCATGAGGTTTCAAAGAGTCAGACACGACTGAAGCGACTGAGCACACATGTTGGGACTGAGCACACATGTTGGGACATTATATTTTACAACCTTTTGTGTGCACCTTAACTACTTACCGTGTGTATAGATGATTTTGCTACTTTTTTCTTTAACCTTCCTACTGTCTTTAAATGTGATTGGCCTACTACCCTTACTGAATATTTGCCTTTACCAGTGAAATTTTTCCTTTCATAATTTTCATATTTCTAGTTATGGCCTTGTCTACTTAGAGAAATCCCTTTAACATTGCTTATAAAGTTGGTTTGTGATGCTGAACTCTTTCAGCTTTTACTTCTCTGTAAACTTTTTGATCTGTCTTCCAAATCTGAAGGGAAGCTTTGCTGGGTAATTCCGTGGTTGTAGGTTTTTCTCTTTCATCATTGAAAATATATCATGTCACTCCCTTCTGGTTTGCAGACTCTCTGCTGAAAAGTCAAGCTGATTGCCTTAAGAGAGTTCCTTTGTAGATATGTTATTGCTTTTCCCTTGTTGCTTTTAATAAGTATTCACTCGTATCTATGGGCAGTTCTAGTCATTCCCATAGTATTATTTGTGTAGCTGTCTTTGTATGATTACAAATATGACATCTCTTTTAAGTGGTAGCTGCCTTCCTTGTATTCGCATATCATTTAGTTCACTGCTAATTTTACACTCAGTATAACTGAAGCTGTGTTCATTGCCTCTTCCTTCACCACAATAGGTTTTCTTTCCTGTGTTCTTCATGTTTTTTAATCTCAAAAATGTATAAATTAATACAGAGGATTATATGTGTTAATGCAATGTATTATTTAATACAGTGTAATTAAAATAATTACAGAGGATTTGAATAATAGCAGATTACCCAAAGCTGCTGCTGCTGCTGCTAAGTCACTTCAGTCGTGTCCAACTCTTTGGGATCCCATGGACTGTAGCCCACCAGGCCCCTCTGTCCATGGGATTCTCTAGGCAAGAATACTGCAGTGGATTGTCATGCCTTTCTCCAGGGTATCTTCCTGACCCAGGGATCAAACCCGAGTCTCCTGCAGCTCCTGCTTTGAAGGCAGATTCTTTACCACTGAGCCACTGGGGAAGCCCAGATTATCCAAAGCAGTTTTAAAACAAGAAAAAGTTCGTAGACTTATACTGCCTAATTTTGTGATTTGCTCTGTAAAGATAGAATAATAAGGCAATGTGATTCTGACATAGATTAATCTTTAAAATGATCAGTGAATCTGTTGAACCTATTTACAGAGAAGAAGTGTAGATGGAGACATAGAAAATGGGTCTGGTGGACAGAGCAGGGGAAAGAGGAGAGGGTAGGACAACTTGAGAAAGTAGCATTGACATATACACTCTTATCATGTATAAAATAGATAACTAGCAGGAGGCTGCTCTGTAACACAGGGAACTGAACCTGATGCTCTGATGACCTAGAGGAGTGGAATGGGTATGGTGGGGAAGGTTCAGGAGGGAAGGGTTATAAATACAATTATGACCCATTTGCATTGATGTGTAGCAGAGACCACCACGACATTGTAAAGCACTTAGCCTCCAATTGAAAAAAAAGGGAAGGAAAAAAGTATAAGTTCATCCTAACATAGAATTTTCAAGATATTCTATATTCTATAATGAAGTTTGTTGATAAACTTTAAAGAAAAAAAATAGAAAGCCCAAAAATAGACCTGTTCTCTGTAGTCATGTGATTTTTCAACAAAGGTACCAAAGCAATCCTGAGGAAAGGAAAAGGTGATCATATAGAAAAACAAAATGAAGCTAAGCCCCTACCTTATACCATAAACCAAAATTAATTTAATGTAAATTGTAAACTTAGTTGTAAAAACTAAACTCATACAGACTTTAGTGAAAAACATAGGAGAGTATCTTCATGACTTGGGAATAGGCAAATATTTCTTTAAAAGGACACAAAAAATCATTATAAAAATAATAAAGTAGGCTTCATCAAAATTAAAACTCTTTTAAGTTTTAAGAAAATGTACAGGCAAATCATAGACGAGAGAAAATATTTGCAAACATTTAACAGAGGATATACATATATATTTATGTGTAATAGTGCATAGGTGCATGTATGTATGTATGTATATATCTATACTCAGAAAATAGATACATATGCACATACATCCAGGATATATAAAAAAATTCCACAACTCAATAATAAAAAGAATATGTAACACAATATTTTTAAGATTTGAAGACAAGGGAGTGTGGTTCAAGATGGTAGAGTAGAAGGACGTGCGCTCATCTCCTCCTGTGAGAGCACCAAAATTGCAGCTATCAACAGGAAGACTCTGGAACCCACCAAAAAAATGATTCCCCACATCCAAAGACAAAGGAGAAGCTACAGTGAGACGGTAGGAGAGACACAGTCATAATAAAATCAAGTCCCATACCTGCTATGTAGGCAGCCCACAAACTGGAGAACAATAATACCAAAGAAATTCTCCCACTATTGTGAAGGTTCTGACCCCCATCACAGGCTTTCTAGTCTGGGGATCTGGCAAAGAGACTAGGAATCCCCAGGAAACCTGACTTTGAAGGCTAACAGAATTTGATTACAGGACTTCCACAGGACTGGGGGAAACAGAGAAAGAAAAAACTTTAAAAAGACTTGGAGACAATTCACAAATTAATATATATGAATGACCAATAAGAACATGAATGTTCAACATTATTAGTCATCAGAGAAATGCAAATTAAAATCTTATTGAGATGCTACTATATATCCACTAGAATGACCAAAATTTAAAAGATTAACAATGCCAAATGTTGATATGGTTGTGAAGTAACTAGAATTATCCTGCAATATTAAGTTTAAAAATTGCAGAGGAAGGAACACTTTTGAACTCATTCTGTGAGGCCACCATCACCCTGATACCAAAACCAGACAAAGATATCACACACAAAAAGGAAACTACAGATCAGTATTACTGAAGAATGTAAACAGAGAAATCCTCAAGAAAGTACTAAACTGAATCCAGCAACTCATTAAAAGAATCATACATCATGGTCAAGTGGAATTTAAGAATACAAAGATTTTTTTCAATATCTACAAATCATTGTGAAACACCACATGAATAAAGTGAAGGATAAAAACCATATAATCATTTCAATAGACACAGAAAATTATTGACAAAATTCAATGCCTGTTTATGATTGAAAAACTCTTCAGAAAGTGTGCAAAGGGAACTTGTGTTGCTGTATAGTCACTAAATCGTGTCCAGCTCTTTGTGACCCCATGGACTGTAGCTTCCCAGGCTCCTCTGTCCATATTTCCCAGGCAACCATACTGGAGTGGGTTGCCATATCCCTCTCAGGGAATCTTCCCAACCCGTGAATAGGACTCCTGTCTCCTCCATTGGCAGGTGGATTCTTTACTGCTGAGCCACCAGGAAAGCCAAATGTAACTTACCTCGACATAATAAGGGCCATATACAACAAACCCACAGCAAGCATCATTCTTACTGGTGAAAAACTGAGAGCATTCTTAAGATTAGGAACAAGACAAGGATGTCCACTCTCCCCACTATTATTCAATATAATTTTGGAAGTCATAGTGACAGCAATCAGAGGAGAAAAAGAAAGGAATCCGTATTGGAAAAGTTAAACTGTCACTGTTTGGAGATAACATGATACTATACATAGAAAATTCTGAAGATGCTACCAGAAAACAACTAGAGCTCATTGATGAATTTACAAAGTTGCAGGATATAAAATTAACACACAGAAATCTCTTGCATTCTTATACACTAACAATGAAAGATCAGAAAATCAGAGAAACAACCCCACTCACCATCATATTAAAAAGAATAAAATGCCTAGGAATAAAACTACCTAATGATGCAAGACTTCTACTCAGAAAACTGTAAGATACTGCTGAAAGAATTGAAGATGATGTAAACAGATGGAGAGATAGACCATGTCTATTGATTGGAAGAATCAATATTGTGAAAATGACTATAGTACCCAAAGCAATCTACAGATTTAATGTAAGTCCTATCATATTACTAAGATCATCTTCCATTACATTAGAACAAAAAATTTTGCAAATAACCAAAACAGTCTTGAGAAAGAAAAATGGAGCTGAGGGAATCAACCTTTCTGACTTTAGACTGTATTACAAAGCTACAGTCATCAAGACAATATGGTACTGGCAGAAAAAAAAGAAATATGAATCAATGGAACAGGGTAGAAAGTCCAGAGGTAAAATAAACCCACACACTTAGGGCCACTTAGTCTATAACATAGGAGGCAAGAAGATGCAATGGACAAAAGACAGTTTTTTCAAAATATGGTGCTGGGAAAACTGGACAGCTACATGTAAAAAGAATGAAATTAGAACATTCCCTAACACCATACACAAAAATAAACTCACAGTAGATTAAAGACATAAATGATAGGCCAGACACTATAAAACTGTTAGAAGGAAAACTTAGGCAGAACACTCTTTGGCATGGATCACAGCAAGATCTTTTTCAGTCCACCTCCTAGAGTAAAGAAAATAAAAACAAAAATAAACAAGTGGGACTTGAAAGCTTTTACACAGCAAAAGAAACCATAAACAAAATGAAAAGACAACCCTCAGAATGGGAGGAAATAATTGCAAGTGAAACAACTGATGAGATTAATCTCCAAAATATACAAATACTTTATGGAACTCAACATAAAAAGCAAACAACCCCATCAGAAAATGGGCAGAAGATCTAAACAGACATTTCTCCAAAGAAAACATACAGATGGCCAACAAACATATCAAAAGATGGCTCAGCATCACTTTTTCATTAAGTAAATGCAAATTACAGCTACAATGAGGTATTACCTCACACCAATAAGAATGACCATCTCAAAAAATCTACAGGCAATAAATGCTGGCAAAGGTATGGAGAAAAGCGTGACTCTCCTAAACCATTGGTGGGAATGTAAATTAGTAAAGCTACTGTGGTGAACAGTATGGAGGTTTCTTTAAAAAGTAAAGGCAGAGTTGCCATGTGATCCGGCAATCCCACTCCTGGGCATCTATCCAGAGAAAACCATGATTCAAACAGATACATGCACCCCAGTGTTCACTGAAGCACTATTTACATTAGCCAGGACACAGAAGCGGACTAAATGTCCATCAACAGAGGAATGGGTAAAGAAGATGTGGTACATATGTACAATGGAGCGTTACTCAACCATAGAAAGAATTAAATAATGCCATTTGCAGCAACATGGAAGGACCTAGAGAGTGTCATACTGAGTGACATGAATCAAGGACAAATATGTGATATCACTTATATGTGGAATGTTAAAAACAGTTATCTACAAAACAGAAATAGAGTTACAGATGTAAGTTAACAAGAAAAAGCAGGGAGAGGGATAAATTGGGAGATTGGACTTGTCATATACACACTGCTAAATATAAATAGATAACTGATAAGTACTCAGTATTCTGAGTAGGCCAGGAAATTCTATTCACTCCTCTGTAATGGTTTATATGAGAAAGAATCTAAAAAAGAGTGGATATATGTATATGTGTAACTGATTCTTTTTGCTATACAGCTGAAGTTAGCACAACATTGTAAATCAACTATACTTCAATAAATAAAATATATATATACAAGCAAATCACAGACTAGAAGAAAATACTTGCAAAATTTGACAAAAGATAAATATATATTTATATATGCATATATGCATGTGTATATGTATGTGTGTGTATATATACATATATGGCAACCCACTCCAATATTCTTGCCTAGAGAATCCTGTGGACAGAGGGGCCTGGTGGGCTGCTCTCCACAGGGTTGCACAGAGTCAGACATGACTGAAGTGACTTAGCATGCATGCATGCCTTGGAGAAGGAAATGGCAACCCACTCCAGTATTCTTGCCTGGAGAATCCCAGGGACAGAGGAGCCTGGTAGGCTGCCGTCTATGGGGTCGCACAGACTGAGTCAGATACGACTGAAGTGATTTAGCAGCAGCAGCAGCAGTATATGTATATCCAGGAGATAGATCCAGGATATATGAAAAATTCCTGATTTCAATAATAAATAAATATGATTTGGAGCAATTCACAAATTAGTATATGTAAATAACCAGTAAGAGCATGGGTATTCAACATTATTAGCCATCAGGAGTGCAAAATAAAATCTTAATGCGACATGCTATATATCCATTAGAATGGCCAAAATATAAAACGTTTACAAATGTTGACATGGTTGTGAAGTAACTGGAATTATCCTGGAATATTGTTGAAAATATAAATTAATATAACCATTTTGGAATACTTACTGGTAGTTTCTTTTTTTTCCTAAAAATAGCATACAGCTATGCTGTGACCCACTGTGAGTTCTTTATTGAAGAAAAATGTAAACATAGGTTATAAAAAAAGACCAGTAGAAGTTTAATAGCAGTTTTATTCATAATAGCTAAAAACTGAAAAGAGCCCAGCTGTCCATCAATAGAATACATAAGCAAACATGTATTTATACAGTGGAATACTATTCATCAATATAAAGGAATGAATTGCTAATAAATGTAACAAAAAATACTGAGTTAAAAAATATCTTACACAAAAGAGTATATATAAGTTTCCATTAATATGAAATGCTAGAATAGGCAAAATTTCAGAGGGGGAAAAAAATCATAATAATGGTTGCCTTAGGACTGATGGAGTAAGGATTAACTGTTGTAAGGAGTTTGAGGGATCTGGGGGTTGATGAATGAAAAAGCTATTATCATTGGACAGGTTTGCATAAGAAAAGTCCTCACAGCATGAGACTAGCTAGAGGCTTCTGGCCAAAAGAGAAGGAGGGCAAAGGAGTTCCTGAGGTGAAGGAGACTGCAGTGACTGTCTCTGGAAGTTACATGTCTAAGTGATGTTGCTACTATCTCTGATAGTCACTACTATAGTAGTGACTTCAGGTCTTAAAACCCCAACCTCTATCTTATCAATGGCTAGAAGATGTTCAGTGTTGTTTTGTGGAATATACAAAGCAGGCAAGCTATAGTCCAGGTTCGATGCACGATACTGGATGCTTGGGGCTAGTGCACTGGGACGACCCAGAGGGATGGTATGGGGAGGGAGGAGGGAGGAGGGTTCAGGATGGGGAACATATGTATACCTGTGGTGGATTCATTTTGATATTTGGCAAAACTAATACAATTATGTAAAGTTTAAAAATTAAATTAAATTAAAAATAAATAAAAGTCTGCTTGTTTGGGGTCATTTTTTTTTTAATAATTGAGTGTATAAAAATGTTGGTTTATACAACATTTAGTTGGAGCTAATGGATCTCAGCCTTCAATGAAGAAATAACTCAGGCCAATACATAGAAGCCATCTTTATCTAATATAACAACTGAAAAGGAATAAGAGGAAAAATTTTTGGAGTGATGATAATGTTCTACATCTTGATAAGGGTTTAAATCACACAAGTGAATACATTTGTCAACACTCATGAAATATATACCTAGAATTTTACATTTCATTGTACATGATATGCATGCTAAAATACTCAGGGTGAAATGTACTGCTGTATCAGTTTGTACTGAAACACCAAAAATCAAATGGGTTAATAGATAGTTGGATAGATATGTGATAAAGCAAGTATAGTAAAATTTTAATAGTAGAATCTAGGTTGGGATATATACATGTTTATTATAAAAATTTTTTGCTTTTTGTTTAAAAAAGTTTATAATGAGATATTGAGGCCTACCAGGTCGAGATAGACTAAACGTAACAAGAAGTACTGAGTAAAAAAATATCTCACACAAAGGAGTATGTGTAAGTTTTCATTACTATGGAAAGGGACCTGTTAGGAAACTATGCCATTGCATTAAAAAATAGAGAGAGAGCTTTGTATTTCTTGACCAATTTTAAAATATAATCTCTGTAGAAACAATCCTATGTTTGATCATTTGACTGAAGATGTGTGGTGTTTGCTCTTTTACAGAGAAAGTCCTTCTGCTAGCCTGGACACATGTGCATTTCTGTCATCATTTGTGTGCTCCAGTAGGACTCTGCTTATTGATGGCCGTGTAGAACTCAAGAGAGGCCTGCAGAGGCAGGAGCGGCATCTTTTCCTGTTCAATGATCTGTTTGTTGTGGCCAAAATCAAGTAAGTATACTGGATACTCTCTCCTGGTTTATCATTATAAAATTGCATTTCCACTAACAAAGATAACCTTTCTTTTCCATATCACTATAAGAATATGTGGCCTCTATTACCATAACTAATGTCTGAAGTGAGTTTTATGTTTGTTTTGTTTTTGAAAAAATGTTTCAATAGTTTACTCATCTAACAAGTGTTCATTTAAGTCCCGCTCTGTGCCATGCTCTGAATAAATATAGGGGAAACAGTGAAGAAGGTGATGGATATGGTCCCTGCTTTCCTGATGCTTTCATTTATAATGTGGATGGGGGGTGGAAATTACAAATTGTGCTTAGTGCCATGAAGAAAATAGGGTGAAGTGAAATATGGGATATATGTTAGGTAGGAAGAATAAAATCAATAAAGAATGAAAAATGACTAGCCATTTGGATATTAGGAGGGTGGGTATTCTAAGTAGAAGTAATAGCAGGTACAAAGCAGGCGGGGAAAGTTTGGCCCTTTGGAGTTGAAAGAAGGCCTATGTCACTGGAGCATAATAAGCAGGAAGAGAGTAATATAAATTGATATTGGAGACATAGACAAGGATCAAGTTATCAGGACCTTTGTTGGCTGCATGAATTATCTATTGCCATTTAACAAAGTATCCCAAAAGCTAACAGTTTATGACTACAAACATCTTACACATTTTCTCCGAGTCAAGAATCTGGGAATCATTTAGCCAGGTGTTTCTGGCTCAAGGGCCCTAATGAGGTTACAGTAGAGCTGTTGACCAGGTTTATAGTCATCTCAGAGCTTGAATGAATAGTCTTCAAACCTCCTAGATGACTCATGTGGATTCTGGCCATCCTCAGTTCCACAGTGGCTCCTGGCCAGAGGCTATAGTTCTTTTCCATGGAGGTCTCTCCACAGAGCTGCTCTTAACATGGAATTGTTTCCTTTAAAGTGAAAGATCCAAGGGAGTGAAGAAGAGAGTGTTGAAGGGAGTGTGTGTGTTCAGTCGCTTCAGGGTCCTTTGGTCCTTTGCGACCCCAAGGACCATAGCCACCAGGCACTTCTGTCCATGGGATTTCCCACCAAAAATATTGAAGTGGGTTGCCATGCCCTCCTCCAGGGGATCTTCCCAACCCAAGGATCGAACCTGTGTCTCCTACATCTGCATTGCAGGTGGATTTTTTACATTCTGAGCCATTGAGAAAGCCCTGTTGAAGGGAGAGAATGCTTAAAATAGAAGCTGCAGTCCTTTATAACCTAATTTTAAAAATCATTTCTAATGTAGGCTATTGGCCACACAGAATACTGGGAAGCCAGTATCTTTGGGGGCTATCTTGGTAGGCCATGGTAGAAGTTTACATTTTATTCCAATGGTTTTAATTAGGGGAGTAGCATAAAGGGGTACATATTTTTTTAACACTTTTTAAATACTCTTCTGGCTATAGTAAATAATGGATTAGAGGGTAGACAGGAGTAGAAACAAGGAGACTGGACTGGAGTCCTGATGAGAGATAATGGAGGCTTTATCTAAAGAAATGCCAGTTAAAAAAAGGATGCAGACATATTTGAATATACTTTCAGTTCAGTTCAGTTGCTCACTTGTATCCAACTCTTTATGACCCATGGACTGCAGCATGCCAGGCTTCCCTGTCTATCACCAACTCCCAGATCTCGCTCAAATTCATGTCCATTTAGTCGGCGATTCCATCTAACCATCTCATCCTCTGTTGTCCCCTTCTCCTCCTGCCTTCAATCTTTCACAGCATCAGGGTCTTTTCTAATGAGTCAGTTTTTTGCATCAGTTGGCCAAAGTATTGGAGCTTCAGAGTCAACATCAGTCCTTCCAATGAATACTCAGGATTGATTTCCTTTAGGATGGGCTGGTTTGATCCCCTTGCAGTCTAAGGGACTCTCCAAGAGTCTTCTCCAACAGCACAGTTCAAAAGTATCAGTTCTTTGACACTCAGCATTCTTTATACTCCAACTCTCACATCCATACATGACTACTGGAAAAACCATAACCTTGACTAGACGGACCTTTGTTGGCAAAGTAATGTCTCTGCTTTCTAATAGGCTGTCTAGATTTGCTGCAGCTTTCCTTCCAAGGAGCAAGCGTCTTTTAATTTCATGACTGCCATCACTATCTGCAGTGATTTTGGAGCCCCCAGTAATAAAGTCTGTACTGTTTCCATTGTTTCCCCATCTATTTTCCATGAAGTGATTGATGGGATCAGATGCCATGATCTTTGTTTTTTTAATGTTGAGTTTTAAGTCAACTATTTCACTCTCCTCTTTCACTTTGATTAAGAGGCTCTTTAGTTCCTCTTCACTTTCTTCCATAAGGGTAGTGTGATCAGCATGTCTGAGGTTATTGATATTTCTCCCAGCAATCTTGATTCCAGCTTGTGCTTCATCCAGCCTCGCATTTCGCATGATGTAATCTGCATATGACTTAAATAAGCAAGGTGACAATATATAGCCTTGGTGTACCCTTTTCCCAATTTGGAACCAGTCTATTGTTCCATGTCCAGTTCTAATTTGCTTCTTGACCTGCATACAGATTTCTCAGGAGGCAGATAAGGTGGTCTGGTACTCCCATCTCTTGAAGAATTTTCCACAGTTTGTTGTGATCCACACAGTCAAAGGCTCTGGCATAGTCAATAAAGCAGAAGTAGATGTTTTTCTGGAACTCTCTTCCTTTTTCAATGATCCAGCAGATGTTGGCAATTTGATCTCTGGTTCCTCTGCCTTTTCTAAATCCAGCTTGAACATCAGGAAGTTCTCAATTCACGTACTGTTGAAGCGTAGCTTCGAGAATTTTCAGCATTACTTTGCTAGCATGTGAGATGAGTACAATTGTCTGGTAGTCTGAGAATTCTTTGGCATTGCCTTTCTTTGGGATTGGAATGAAAACTGACCTTTTCCAGTCCTGTGGCCACTGCTGAGTTTTCCAAATTTGCTGGCATATTGAGTGCAGCACTTTCACAGCATCATCATTCAGGATTTGAAATAGCTCAACTAGAATTCCATCACCTCCACTAGCTTTGTTTGTAAGGATACTTCCTAAGGCCCACTTAACTTTGCATCCAGAATGTCTGGCTCTAGGTCAGTGATCACACCATCATGATTATCTGGGTCGTGAAGATCTTTTTGTATAGTTCTTCTGTGTATTCTTGCCACCTCTTCTTAATATCTTCCTCTTCTGTTAGGTCCATATAATCTCTGTCCTTTATTGTGCCCATCTTTGCAGGAAATGTTCCCTTAGTGTCTCTAATTTTTTTGAAGATAACTCTAGTCTTTCCCATTGTGTTGTTTTCCTGTATTTCTTTGCATTGATCATTTAAGAAGGCTTTCTTATCTCTCCTAGCTATTCTTTGGAACTCTGCATCTAGAGGGACATATTTTTCCTTTTCTCCTTTGCCTTTTGCTTCTCTTCTCATATACTTTCAGTTCAGTTCAGTCACTCAGTCGTGTCCAACTCCTTGCGACCCCATGAATCGCAGCACGCCAGGCCTCCCTGTCCATCACCAACTCCCGGAGTTCACCCAGACTCAAGTGCATCGAGTCAGTGATGCCATCCAGCCATGTCATCCTCTGTCGTCCCCTTCTCCTCCTGCCCCCAATCCTCCCAGCATCAGAGTCTTTTCCAGTGAGTCAACTTTTCGCATGAGGTGGCCAAAGTGCTGGAGTTTCAGCTTTAGCATCATTCCTTCCAAAGAAATCCCAGGGTTGATCTCCTTCAGAATGGACTGGTTGGATCTCCTTGCAGTCCAAGGGACTCTCAAGAGTCTTCTCCAACACCACAGTTCAAAAGCATCAATTCTTCAGCGCTCAGCCTTCTTCACAGTCCAACTCTCACATCCATACATGACCACAGGAAAAACCATAGCCTTGACTAGACGGACCTTTGTTGGCAAAGTGATGTCTCTGCTTTTGAATATGCTATCTAGGTTGGTCATAACTTTCCTTCCAAGGAGTAAGTGTCTTTTAATTTCATGGCTGCAGTCACCATCTGCAGTGATTTTGGAGCCCCAAAAAATAAAGTCTGACACTGTTTCCCCATCTATTTCCCATGAAGTGGTGGGACCGGATGCCATGATCTTCATTTTCTGAATGTTGAGCTTTAAGCCAACTTTTTCACTCTCCACTTTCACTTTCAGCAAGGGGCTTTTTAGTTCCTATTCACTTTCTGCCATAAGGGTGGTGTTATATGCATATCTGAGGTTATTGATATTTCTCCCGGCAATCTTGATTCCAGCTTGTGCTTCTTCCTGTCCAGCACTTCTCATGATGTACTCTGCATATAAGTTAAATAAGCAGGGTGACAATATACAGCCTTGACGTACTCCTTTTCCTATTTGGAACTAGTCTGTTGTTCCATGTCCAGTTCTAACTGTTACTTCCTGACCTGCACACAAATTTCTCAAGAGGCAGGTCAGGTGGTCTGGTATTCCCATCTCGCTCAGAATTTTCCACAGTTTCTTGTGATCCACACAGTCAAAAGCTTTGGCATAGTCAATAAAGCAGAAAGAGGTACCCAAAAGAATTCATTTTTACTCAACATTAAATGCCAGTGCAATTAACATCCAACCTTGAACATGAAAGCTATACCTTGCTCTAATCCCTTTCTCATTGTTTTATGAAATATCATAAAATAGTAGTTTATCAAATCCAGTATCTCATCAAAGAGACTTTGGTCACTGGAGAAGAGTTTGCTTTTTTCTACTATCTGTACCCTCACATTTAAGTTATGCTATGTGATAAATAAGATGTGAATGGGGAGGTAATCAAGACTGTGGGTTTGAAAGATGCTGAGCTCACCTACCCCCATCAACACATGAAAAGTACATCTTAATGTGAAGGACTTCTCACTGAAAAGTACCTAGAGACCAGCAGAAAGACCCTTTGGCAACCAAGGCTGTGAAGAAGGATCCACAGGAGTCATAAAGGAAGGGAGGGAAACAATGAGGTCAGGACACACATCCCTAAGAATGTACAGAGAAGAGGAGGGGTAAATCATGAGCTTGCATATCCTTCCTGGGGGTTTAGGAGTGTGAACCACATACTGGGCACACCAGCCAGCACTGGGAAGATAAGTCCCCTTAGCTGGTTTGAAAACCACTGACTGACAGGAGGGTGTAAGAGACTAAGACTCCCATCTTTGAAGAACATGGACACGCTCTTGTTTACTCTCAGAACAAGGCAAAGGAAGCAGGTTAAAACTACCTAGTGCTCTGACAGTAATGGACACCTCGGCATTGCCTCTAGCTCTTGTGCAAATACCAACTAGGATATAGGCTAATATTGCCAAAGCAAGTGTGCACTTTTGAGGGACAGAGCCAACTCAGACCCAGCACTGCAGTTAAATGTGGCAGGGACGTTTATTGCTGGCACTCACGGAAGGCAGTGGATCAGGAGCTGTCTGCAGATCTGACTGGCATGCTGGAGCCATCCCAATGCATGCCCTAGTTGCACCAGCTGCCTGCTCCAACCCCTCTTTCTGCGTTCCTACTCCCCTCTGCAGTGAAGGTACTATGGCTAGGAGAGGGGAGAATACATACTTAGAGGGACCAGAACAAGCTCATATCTGACCTTCAGGGTTTCTGCCCAAACACTTTGGACCTGACCCTGCCACCAGTAAGATGGTGATGGCCACTGAACATAGTAAAAGCCCCAATTCACACTTGGCTCTGGCTTTAGCCCCTCAGTTTCCACCCCTACCTTTTACCAAGGTGATAGATGCCAGCACCCAGGGGGATGATACAACCTGTGCTTAGTTGAGATCCAGCTCTCCCACCAAAGCCAGTGGGAATACACAGACTTGAATAGGCTTGAATAGTGATGCTCCCACACAAGGACACATCTTCAAGACTGGGATATGTAATTATTCACCACATTTCATAGAGACAGAAAGTTAACCAAAATGAAAAGAAAGAAGAATTTGTTTCAAACAAAAGAACAAGAAAAAACTTTTAAAAAACAACTAGAGGATAGATGAACACAGGGAGAATTTTGACAAGGAAGTGGGAAATGTAAACAATACTGGTCAGAGTTCAAGAATACAATAACTGAAATGAAAAGCAGACTAGAAGGAATTAACAGCAGACTATGATACAAAAGAAGGCATTACTGATCTTGAAAATAGAATAACAAAAATCATCAATCAAAAAGAAAAAAAATTAGAAAATAATGGCATTTAAAAGAAACTGTGGGAAAACAGCAAGCATAATAACATTTGCATTATGGTGGTTCCAAGGAAAAGACAGAAAGGGGACAAAAATGTATTTGTGGAAATTATGGCTGAACACTTCCCAAACCCGAAGGAGGAAACAAATAACCAGGTTCAGGAAGCAGAGTCCCAAATCAGATGAAACCAAAGAGACTCACACTAAGACATGTTACATTAAAATGGCAAAAATAAGGCATCAAGAGAAAAACAAAGTGTCACATACAAGGGGACCCCCATAAGGCTATCACCTGATTCTTTTCTACAGAAATTTTGCAGGCCAGAATAGAGTGGCATGATACAGTTAAAGTGCTCAGAGGGAAAAACCTGCAGCCTAGAATACTACCCATCAGATGGTCATTCAGAATTGAAGAAAAGACAAAGAACTCAGGCAAGCAAAAACTAAGAGTTCACCAATACTAACTTGACTCTGAAACGTGTTAAAGAGTCTTCTCTTAGTAAAAAAGAAAGTACCATAGTAAGATGTAACAAATTATGGAAAAGGAAATATACAATGAGTGAAAGAAAATATACAGTAAAGGCTGTGGATCAGTGACTTAGATAGTACTAAGTTTAAAGGACAAAAATCATAAAAATCAAGTATAACTGAAATAAACAGTTAAGGTGAAAAAACGGGAAATAGAACTGCCATATAACCCAGCAATCCCACCGCTAGGCATACACACTGAGGAAACTGGAATTGAAAGAGATACATGTATCCCAATGTTCATTGCAGCACTGTTTACAATAGCTAGGACATGGAAACAACCTAGATGTCCATCGACAGATGACTGGATAAAGAAGTGGTACATATACACAATGGAATATTACTCAGCTATTAAAACACACACACACATTTGAATCAGTTCAAATGAGAGAGACAAAATTGGAGCTTATTATACAGAGTGAAGTAAGTCAGAAAGAGAAACACCAATGCAGTATATTGACACATATTATGGAATTTAGAAAGATGCTAATGACAACTCATATGCAAGACAGCAAAAGAGACACAGATGTAAAGAACACATTTTGGACTATGTGGGAGAAGGCGAGGGTGGGATGATTTGAGAGAATAGCATTGAAACATGTATATCACCATATGTAAAATAGAGGACCAGTGCAAGTTCGATGCATGAAACAGGGCACTTAAAGCTGGTGCTCTGGGACAACCCAGAGGGATGGGGGAAACATGTGCATCCGTGGCTGGTTCCTGTCGATGTATAGCAAAATCCACAATATTATAAAATAATTAGCCTCAAAGTAAATTAATTTTTTTAAATAAACAATTAAGGGATAAGTATGTTGGAGAAGACTCCTGAGAGTCCCTTGGACTGCAAGGAGATCCAACCAGTCCATTATAAAGGAGATCAGCCCTGGGTGTTTTTTGGAAGGAATGTTGCTAAAGCTGAGACTCCAGTATTTTGGCCACCTCATGCGAAGAGTTGACTCATTGGAAAAGACTCTGATGCTGGGAGGGATTGGGGGCAGGAGGAGAAGGGGATGACAGAGGATGAGATGGCTGGATGGCATCACTGACTCAATGCACGTGAGTCTGGGTGAACTCTGGGAGTTGGTGATGGACAGGGAGGCCTGGCGTGCTGCGATTCATGGGGTCGCAAGGAGTCAGACACGACTGAGCAACTGAACTGAACTGATGAGCTTGTAAAAGATGACAAAAAACAAAGTGTGGGGAAAGAAGAAAAATATAGATTTTTTTAGACTGTGTTTACACTTAAATGACTATAGATTAAAATAAGTAGGTACAGGGGGCGGTCCTAAGATGGAGGAGGAATAGGACAGGGAGACCACTTGCTCCCCCACAAATTCATCAAAAGAACATTTGAACGCTGAGTAAATTCCACAGAACAACTTCTAAATGCCGGCAGAGGACATTAGGCACCCAGAAAAGCAGCCCATTGTCTTCGAAAGGAGATGTTTTATCAACGGTGCTATATAAATGGAGAAGTCTTGAGGCTACTGTAAAACTAAGACTGAAAACCAGAAGCAGGAGGCTTAAGTCCAAATCCTGAGAACAGCAGAGAACTCCTGACCCCAGGGAACATTAATCGACAGGAGCTCATCAAACGCCTCCATACCTACACTGAAACCAAGCACCACCCAAGGGCCAACAAGTTCCAAAGTAAGACATACCACACAAATTCTCCAGCAGCACAGGAACATAGCCCTGAGCTTCAATATTCAGGCTTCCCAAAGTCACTCCAAACCCATTGACATCTCACAACTCATTACTGGACACTTAATTGCACTCCAGAGAGAAGAAATCCAGCTCCACCCACCAGAACACCTACACAAGCTTCCCTAACCAGGAAACCTTGACAAGCCACCCATACAACCCCACCCACAGCGAGGAAATTCCACAATAAAGAGAACCCCACAAACTGCCAGAATACAGAAAGGCCACCCCAAACTCAGCAATATAAACAAGATGAAGAGACAGAGGAATACCCAGCAGGTAAAGGAACAGTATAAATGCCCACCAAACCAAACCAAAGAGGAAGAGATTGGGAACCTACCTGATAAAGAATTCCGAATAATGATAGTGAAAATGGATCCAAAATCTTGAAATCAAAATGGAATCACAGATAAATAGCCTGGAGACAAGGGTTGAGAAGATGCAAGAAAGGTTTAACAAGGACCTAGAAGAAATAAAAAAGAGTCAACATATAATGAATAATGCAATAAATGAGATCAAAAACACTCTGGAGGGAACCAACAGTAGAATAACAGAGGCAGAAGATAGGATTAGTGAGGTAGAAGATAGAATGGTAGAAATAAATGAATCAGAGAGGAAAAAAGAAAAATGAATTAAAAGCAATGAGGACAATCTCAGAGACCTCTGGGACAATATTAAATGCCCCAACATTCAAATCATAGGAGTCCCAGAAGAAGAACACAAAAAGAAAGACCATGAGAAAATACTTGAGGAGATAATAGTTGAAAACTTCCCTAAAATGGGGAAGGAAATAATCACCCAATTCCAAGAATCCCAGAGAGTCCCAAACAGGATAAACCCAAGGCAAAACACCCCAAGACACATATTAATCAAATTAGCAAAGATCAAGCACAAAGAAGCAAGGGAAAAACAACAAATAACACACAAGGGGATTCCCATAAGGATAACAGCTGATTTTTCAATCGAAATTCTTCAAGCAAGAAGGGAATGGCAGGACATACTTAAAGTGATGAAAGAAAATAACCTACAGCCCAGATTACTGTACCCAGCAAGGATCTCATTCAAATATGAAGGAGATATCAAAAGCTTTACAGACAAGCAAAAGCTGAGAGAATTCAGCACCACCAAACCAGCTCTCCAACAAATGCTAAAGGATCTTCTCTAGACAGGAAACACAGAAAGGATGTATAACCTAGAACCCAAAACAATAAAATAAATGGCAACGGAATCATACTTATCAATAACTACCTTAAACGTAAATGGGTTGAATGCCCCAACCATAAGACAAAGACTGGCTGAATGGATACAAAAACAAGACCACTACCTATATATGTTGTCTACAAGAGACCCACCTCAAAACAAGGGACACATACAGACTTAAAGTGAAGGGCTGGAAAAACATATTCCATGCAAACAGAGACCAAAAGAAAGCAGGGGTAGCAATACTAATATCAGATAAAATAGGCTTTAAAACAAAGGCTGTGAAAAGAGACAAAGACACTACATAATCATCAAAGGATCAATCCAAGAAGAAGATATAACAATTATAAATATATATGCACCCAACATAGGAGCACCACATAAGACAAATGCTAACAAGTATGAAAGGGGAAATTAACAATAACACAATAATAGTGGGAGACTTTAATATCCCACTCACACCTATGGATAGATCAATTAATCAGAAAATTAACAAGGAAATACAAACTTTAAATGATACACTAGACCAGTTAGACCTAATTGATATCTATAGGACATTTCACCCGAAAACAATGAATTTCACCTTTTTCTCAGGTGCACAAGGAACCCTCTCCAGGATAGATCACATCCTGGGCCGTAAATTCTAAACTTGGTAAATTCAAAAAAATTGAAATCATTCCAAGCATCTTTTCTGACCACAATGCAGTAAGGTTAGATTTCAATTACAGGATAAAAACTATTAAAAATTCCAGCATATGGAGGCTGAACAACGTGCTGCTGAATAACCAACAAATCACAGAAGAAATCAAAAAAGAAATCAAAATATGCATAGAAACGAATGAAAAATGAAAACACAACAACCTGTGGGACACTGTAAAAGCAGTGCTAAGGAGAAGGTTCATAGCAATACAGGCATACCTCAAGAAACAAGAAAAAAGTCAAATAAATAACCTAACCCTACACCTAAAGCAACTAGAAAAGGAAGAAATGAAGAACCCCAGGGTTAGTAGAAGGAAAGAAATCTTAAAAATTAGGGCAGAAATAAATGCAAAAGAAACAAAAGAGACCATAGCCAAAATCAACAAAGCCAAAAGCTGGTTCTTTGAAAGGGTAAATAAAATTGACAGACCATTAGCCAGACTCATCAAGAAACAAAGGAAGAAAAATCAAATCAATAAAATTAGAAATGAAAATGGAGAGATCACAACAGACAACACAGAAATACAAACGATCATAAGAGACTACTATCAACAATTATATGCCAAGAAAATGGACAACGTGGAAGAAGTGGACAAATTCTTAGAAAAGTACAACTTTCCAAAACTCGACCAGGAAGAAATAGAAAATCTTAACAGACCCATCACAAGCACGGAAATTGAAACTGTAATCAAAAATCTTCCAGCAAACAAAAGCCCAGGTCCAGACGGCTTCACAGCTGAATTCTACCAAAAATTTAGAGAAGAGCTAACACCTATCCTGCTCAAACTCTTCCAGAAAATTGCAGAGGAAAGTAAACTTCCAAACTCATTCTATGAGGCCACCATCACCCTAATACCAAAACCCGACAAAGATCCCACAAAAAAAGAAAACTACAGGCCAATATCACTGATGAGCATAGATGCAAAAATCCTTAACAAAATTCTAGCAATCAGAATCCAACAACACATTAAAAAGATCATACACCATGACCAAGTGGGCTTTATCCCAGGGATGCAAGGATTCTTCAATATCCTCAAATCAATCAGTGTAATACACCACATTAACAAATTGAAAAATAAAAGCCATATGATTATCTCAATAGATGCAGAGAAAGCCTTTGACAAAATTCAACATCCATTTATGACAAAAACTCTCCAGAAAACAGGAATAGAAGGAACATACCTCAACATAATACAAGCTATATATGACAAACCCACAGCAAACATTATCCTCAATGGTGAAAAATTGAAAGCATTTCCCCTAAAGTCAGGAACAAGACAAGGGTGCCCACTTTCACCACTACTATTCAACATAGTTTTGGAAGTTTTGGCCACAGCAATCAGAGCATAAAAAGAAATAAAAGGAATCCAAATTGGAAAAGAAGAAGTAAAACTCTCACTGTTTGCAAATGACATGATCCTCTACATAGAAAACCCTAAAGACTCTACCAGAAAATTACTAGAGCTAATCAATGAATACAGTAAAGTTGTAGGATATAAAATCAGCACACAGAAATCCCTTGCATTCCCATACACTAATCGTGAGAAAATAGAAAGAAATTAAGGAAACAATTCCATTCACCATTGCAATAAAAAGAATAAAATACTTAGGAATATATCTACCTAAAGAAACAAAAGACATATATATAGAAAACTATAAAACACTGGAGAAAGAAATATAAGAGGACACTAATAGATGGAGAAATATACTGTGTTCAAGGATTGGAAGAATCAATATAGTGAAAATGAGTATACTACCCAAGGCAATCTATTGATTCAATGCAATCCCTATCAAGCTACCAACGGTATTTTTCACAGAGCTAGAACAAATAATTTCACAATTTGTATGGAAATACAGAAAACCTTGAAAAGCCAAAGAAATCTTGAGAAAGAAGAAAGGAACTGGAGGAATCAACCTGCCTGACTTCAGGCTCTACTACAAAGCCACAGTCATCAAGACAGTATGGTACTGGCACAAAGACAGAAATATTGATCAATGGAACAAAATAGAAAGCCCAGAGATAAATCCACACACCTGTGGACACCTTATCTTTAACAAAGGAGGCAAGAACATACAATGGAGAAAAGACAATCTCTTTAACAACTGGTGCTGGGAAAACTGGTCAACCACACTTGTAAAAGAATGAAACTAGAACACTTTCTTAACACCATACACAAAAATAAACTCAAAATGGATTAAAGATCTACATGTAAGACCAGAAACTATAAAACTCCTAGAGGAGAACATAGGCAAAACACTCTCCGACATACATCACAGCAGGATCCTCTATGACCCACCTCCCAGAATATTGGAAATAAAAGCAAAAATAAACAAATGAGACCTAATTAAAATTAAAATCTTCTGCACAACAAAGGAAACTATAAGCAAGGTGAAAAGACAGCCTTTAGAACCAGAGAAAATAATAGCAAATGAAGCAACTGACAAAGAACTAATCTCAAAAATATATAAGCAACTCCTGCATCTCAATTCCAGAAAAATAAACAACCCAATCAAAAAATGGGCCAAAGAACTAAACAGACTTTTCTCCAAAGAAAACATACAGATGGCTAACAAACACATGAAAAAATGCTCAACATCACTCATTATCAGGGAAAAGCAAATCAAAACCACAATGAGGTACCATTTCATGCCAGTCAGAATGGCTGCTATCAAAAAGTCTACAAGCAATAAATGCTGGAGAGGGTGTGGAGAAAAGGGAACCCTCTTACACTGTTGGTGGGAATGCAAACTAGTACAGCCACTATGGAGAACAGTGTGGAGATTCCTTAAAAAACTGGAAATAGAACTGCCTTATGATCCAGCAATCCCACTGCTGGGCATACACACTGAGGAAACCAGAAGGGAAAGAGACACGTGTACCCCAATGTTCATCGCAGCACTGTTTATACTAGCCAGGACATGGAAGCAACCTAGATGTCCATCAGCAGATGAATGGATAAGAAAGCAGTGGTACATCTACACAATGGTGTATTACTCAGCCATTAAAAAGAATACATTTGAATCAGTTCTAATGAGGTGGATGAAACTGGAGCCTATTATACAGAGTGAAGTAAGCCATAAAGAAAAACACCAATACAGTATACTAACGCATATATATGGAATTTAGAAAGATGGTAACGATAACCCTGTATGCGAGACAGCAAAAGAGACACAGATGTATAGCACAGTCTTTTGGACTCTGTGGGAGAGGGCAAAGGTGGGATGATTTGGGAGAATGGCATTGAAACATGTATAATATCATAGGTGAAACGAATTGCCAGTCCAGGTTTGATGCATGATACAGGATGCTCGGGGCTGGCCCACTGCAATAACTCAGTGGGATGGTATGGGGAGGGAGGTGGGAGGGAGGTTCAGGATGGGGAACACGTGTACACCCGTGGTGGATTCATGTTGATGTATGGCAAAACCAATACAATATTGTAAAGTAATTAGCCTCCAATTAAAATAAATTTATTTTTAAAAAAATAAAATAAGTAGGTACAAGTCAGTATATGAGCACCATGGTAATCACAAACCAAACACCTACAATAGATAAAACACACTAAAAACAAAAAAAGTAATACAAACATTCCACTGAAGAAAGTCATCACACCACCAGAAAAAAAGCAAAGAGAAGAAAAAAAGGAACAGAGAACTACAAAACAACCAGAAAACAAGTAACAAAAAGGCATTTTTGTTATCAATAATGACTTTAAATGTGATTGGAAAAAATACATCAAAAAAGTAGACTGACTGATGGGATTCAAAATCCAAGATCCATCTATGTGAACCTGCATGAGACTCACTTCAGAGCTAAAGACACAAACAGCCTGAAAGTGAGGGGATGGAAAGAGATATTTCATGCAAATGGGAAAAAAAGAAAGTTGGAGTAGCAGTACTCATATAGATCAAGTAGCCTTTAAAACAAAGCTATTTAACAAAAGACAAAGACAGGCATTATTTTATAATAAAGGGATCAATACAAGAAGAAGATATTATAATGATTGACATACATGGACCCAATACAGAAGCACCTAAATATATCAAGCAACTATTAAAAGACATAAGGGAGAAACTGACAATACTACAATAACAGTTGGAGATATTAACACTCCACTTACCTCAAAGGATAGATCATTCAGACAAAATTTTTAAGGCAACAGTGGTTTAAATGGTATAATATACCAGGTGGGCTTAATAGATAGCCACAACACACTCAAAAATCCCTGCAGATGGTGACTGCAGCCATGAAATTAAAAGACGCTTGCTCCTTGGAAGAAAAGCTATGACAAACCTAGATAGCATATTGAAAATTGAGACATTCCTTTGCCAACAAAGGTCCATACAGTCAAAGTCATGGTTTTTCCAGTAGTCACGTGTAGATGTGAGAGTTGGACCATAACGAAGGTTGAGTGCCAAAGAATTAATTCTTATGAACTGTGGTGTTGGAGAAGACTCTTGAGAGTCCCTTGGACTGTGAGGAGATCAAACCAGTCAATCCCAAAGGACATCAGTCTTGAATATTCATTGGAAGGGCTGATGCTAAAGCTAAGCGCCAATACTTTGGCCACTTAATGCAAAAAGCCAACTCATTAGAAAAGACCCTGATGCTGGGAAAGATTGAAGGCAGGAGGAGAATGGGACAACAGAGGATGAGATGGTTGGATGACATCACCAACTGAATGAACAGGAGTTTGAGCAAGTTCCGGGAGATGGTGATGGACAGGGAAGCCTCGTGTGCTGCAGTCCATGGGGTCACAAAGAGTCAGACAGGACTGAGCGACTGAACAACAACAGCATCCTCCAAACAAAACACCAGCAGAATACACCTTTTGATGTACACGTAAAACATTCTCCAGGATAGTTCACATTCTAGGCCAAAATACAAGTGTCAACAGATTTAACAGGAGAGAAGTTATATCAGTCATCTTCCAATCACAACTATATGAAACTTGAAATCAATTACAAAAAGAAAAATGGGAAAATCATAGACATGTGGAGAGTAAACAGTGTGCAACAGAAAACCAATGGGCTGATGAAGAAATCAGAAAGTGTCTTGAGATAAATAAAAATGGAAACAGAATGCTTCAGAATTTATGATATGCAGCAGAGTAGTTGTATGTAACTTCCCTGTAGCTCAAATGGTAAAGAACCTGCCTGCAATGCAGGAGTCCAGAGTTTGATCCCTGGTTTGGGAAGTTCCTCTGAAGAAAGGAATGGCAATCCACTCCAGTATTCTTGCCTGGAGAATCCCATGGACAGAGAAGCCTGTCGGGCCACAGTCTGTGGGGTTGCAAAGAGTCACACACGACTGAGTAACTAACACACAGAGTTGTATGGGGAGTTGACATCAGTACAGGCCTTCCTCAGGAAACAAGTAAAATCTCAAATAAACAACCTAACCTGTTTGGGGCTCCAAAATCACTGCAGATGCTGCAGTCCTTCGGGTTGCAAAGAGATAAACAGACTGAGCAACTGAACAGAACTGAACTGATACATAGTGTCAGGTCATCTGCAAATAGCGATAATTTTACTTCTTCATTTCCAACATGGATCCTTGTTATTTCTTTTATAATTGTGTGGCTAGGACTTCCAGTACTATGTTAAATAGAAGTGGTTAGAGTGGGCGTCTTTGTCTTGTTACTGATTTAAAAGAAAAAGTTTTCAGCTTTTCAGAGTATTTATGGTGTTAGGTATTGGTCTGTCATAAATAGTATTTATTATGTTGAGATATGTTCTCTCCAGATATGGGGAAAACTTTGATGAGGTTTTTTTTTTTTTTTTTATCATACATTGATGCTGAATTTTGTCAAATGCTTCTTCTGTATCTACTGAGGTGATCATGTGATTTCCATACTTTGTTAATGTGGTGTATTGCAATGATTTACTTGCCCATTTTGAACCTATTGAAGATGGATGATATGGCTGGATGGCATCACTGACTCGATGGATGTGAGTCTGAGTCAACTCCGGGAGTTGGTGATGGACAGGGAGGCCTGGCATGCTGTGATTCATGGGGTCGCAAAGAGTTGGACACGACTGAGCGACTGGACTGAACTGAAAGTGTCTATAGTGCTCAAAACAGTCTACAGATTTAATGTAGTCCCCGTCAAAATACACGTGACAATTTTAACAGAACCAAGCAAATAATCCTAAAATTGATACAGAATGACAAGAGATAACATAGCCAAAGCAGTCTTGAGAGGACAACATGATAGGGGTATCATGCTCCCTGTCAGACTAAACTTCAAAACAGTACAATACTATTGTGACTACTCTGTTACTCTGTATATAAACAGTGAGGAAAAGTGTTACTAGGAAAACCTGAGAGCAGGATATAAAAGAATGAAATTAGAATATTCCTTCACAACATATATAAAAACAAACTCAAAATGGAATAAAGACCTTAGTGTAAGACTGGAAATCATAAAAATCTGTAAAAAAAATTCTATAAAAAAACCATAAAAAAAGAAAATTCACAGAACACCCTTCGACGTAAATCATAGCAGTATTTTTTTGGAACTCTCTCCTCAGGCAAAAGAAACAAAAGCAAAAAAATAAACAAGTGGGACCTAATTAAACTTAAAAGCTTTTGCATAGCAAAGGAAGCCATTGACATAATAAAAAGATAATCTACTGAATGGAAGAAATTATTTGCAAGTGATGTAACTGACAGGTTAATATCCAGATGAGGTAAATAACATCAGGAAAACAAACAACCCAATTATAAAATTGGAAGATTAACCAAATAAGAAAAAAATTCAAAAAAATAGTTCAAAAAGAATTCCAAAAAAAAGACATTTTTCCAAAGAAAACTTATAGATAGCCAATAGGCACTCAATATCACTAATTATTAGGGAAATGCAAATTAAAACCATGATGAGGTAGCAGCCCACATCTGTCAGAATAGCTGTCATCAGCAAGAACACAAATAACGAATGCTGCAGAGGATATGGAGAAAAGGGAACCGTTGTACACTGTTGGTAAGAATAAACTGGTGCTGACAGTAAGGAAACAGTATGAAGATTCCTCAGAGAAACTAGGACTTGAACTTCCATATGATCTAGTAATTGCACACCTGGGTTTATATCCAAGGGAAATGAAAACACTCATATGAAAATATGTAATACATTGACCCCAATATTCATTAGCAGGTTTATTTACAATTGCCATGATATGGGATCTACCTAAGTGTTCATTAACAGATGAATGGAAAAAGAAGATGTGGTATGTATATACTGTGGAATGCTACTCAGCCATAAAAAAGAATGACATTTTCTCATTTGCAATAACATGAATGGACTTGGAGGGTATTGTGCTTACTGAAATAAATTAGATAAGGACAAATACTGTGTGTTATCACTTCCATGTGAAATCTAAAAAGTAAAATGGGTATAACAAAACAGAAACAGACTCAAAGATACAAGAGAACTGATGACAACATTGGTACCAACTATTATTTAAGAGGTACCAACTATTATTTAAGAAAAAAATAAGCTACAAGGATATATAGCACAGAGAATATTGTCAATGTTTTATAATAATTTAAAATGCGTACAGTCTATAAAAATGTTGAATCACTATTCTGTACCCATGAAACTAGTTTAATATTGTTAGTCAACTGTAGTTCAGTTAAAGAATAAGGCATGGGCTTGAGTAAATATTAATACTGCTTTTGCAAGCACTATATTTAATCTGAGCATTATTGATAATAATGGAGATATTACATTTATTGGAAGCCTGTTAAGTATTTTTCTAGAAAATTTTACCCATATAACTGTTCTGTTGTATAGATAGTATTTTTCTCATTTACAGAAGCTGTTTCTTAAAGAAATTAAGTGACTTTCCCAAGATAACAAAATTAGTAATTAGTTGAGCCCACATTTGAATGTAGGTCTATCATATGTCAAACTCCATGCATTTAATCAATATGAATCGATCAAAATTTCATCCATGCTGTCTCTATAACTTACCTCTTTTTTTTATGGATGTTATACAAGATTCCTCAACCAGTTAGTGTTTGTTCTGTTTTGTTTTTTGCATCAGTCTTTCTCTTGTGATGAGTAAAAGGATCTAACTAATTACTCATCTAACTAATTAAGAAATGATATAGAATGTTTAATGAACTGTTGATCTTTTAAAACCATATGCAAAGATAATAAATGCAAAGCTGTTTCTGAATGTGTTTCCCTTAGGAAAAATTTATTGTGGTGGGAATATTTAACATTGAGATCTACCTTCTAAGCAAATTAAGGGTACAGTACAGTATTGTTCATAGGCACAGTGTTGCACAGCAGCATCTCTAGAATTTATTCATCTTGCATAAATGAAAATGTATATTCATTAGTCAGCAGCTCCCCACATTCCACCTTTCCCCAGCCCTTTGCCACCTATATTCCACTTAGGTTCTGTGAGTTTGACTCCCTTAGATACCTCATATAAGTAGAATCATTGTTCTTCTCTGATTGGCTTATTTTACTTAGCATCGTGTCCTCTGGTTTCATCCATGTTGTTGTGTATGATGGGATTTCTTAAAGCTGAATACTGTTCCACTGTATGTATGTGTCGGTGGACATTTAATTCATTTCCACATCTTGTCTATTGTAAATAGTGCTTCATTGAACGTGAAAGTGCTAATATCCCTTCTAGATCCTGATTTCAGTTCTTTGATAAATATACAGAAGTTGGATTGTTGAATTTTTAAGTACTGTCTACATTTGTTGGGGATATTAAAGAGTATGAGTGGTCTAAGTTAATTTTGTGAGGGCGTGAACTCTTTCTCCTTGACATAAAGAAAACGTTTATTTGAGGAGATAACATTACCGTTGAATACTGAATCATTACTGTTGAATACTGACATCAATATAGGATCACTGACTTGATGGGCATAAATTTAAGCAAACTGCAGGAGACAGAGGAGGATAAAGAAGCCTGGTGTGCTGCAGTCCATGGGGTTGCAAAGAGGTGGACTTGACTTAGTGATTGAACAACAAATAAAAGCTGCCATCTTGCAAAACTTTTACCACAATTTTTCAGGAAATTGCTGATTTATACATGTATATATATATATATATATATATATATATATATATATATCAAACATTTTAATATACTGACAGATCCTTCTTAATATGAGATAATTTATTCTTTCTGAAATAGCAACCAAGAAGTAGTTCCCTGATACACTAAACCTATGTCCTCCCTATCACTTCTCACCCCTGTATGCAGGATTGAGTTGAACCCTGAATCAATTACTTTTTGGAATAAACTAGGTTATTTATTTATTTATTACTCAGTTATAAATAACTGAGTTATTTAGTACTTAATCATATACTTAGTGAACAGATCCACTACCTTATGTTCAGTATTGCCTCAGCTTATCTTCAGGCTCCATTTGGAAAGTGCTTTCAGTCCTTAAGTTGATGCTATAGAAATAAACTCAGGGGGGATAAATAGTTGGCCAACTGCCACATATTTATTTAGTCAAAATAAGTGGATTTTAGTGAGTACAATAATACAGGATGATTTAAAAGTCTTTCTTTGGATAAGGTATTTTATTTACTCCATTTCATGCAGAATGTTGACAATGTTTGCCTAAAATTGTTTTGAGTTTATTGTCATTCTTTTCCATATTGAATTAAAACAACTGTTAATATTAAAGCTGGATGCAACCTTAAGGGCCACTTTTGATATTCATTAGAAAGGTAAATTAAAATTTATTTTCCTATAGAATTGTGTCTTTACATTTTTTAAAACAATGTTTGAGCATCACTGTATTTAGAAAGAAGCTGATATATCCCCTGTGTTAATATCCTTACAGCACCTATTTGGAATATACAAAAAAGGAAATAAAAGGGCTTCCCAGGTGGCACAGTGGTAAAGAACCCACCTGCCAATGCAGGAGACACAAGAGACACGTGTTTGATCCCTGAGTTGGGAAGATCCCCTGCAGAAGGAAATGGCAACTAGCTCCAGTATTCTTGCCGCAGAAATTCCAGGGACAGAGAAGCCTAATGGGTTACAGTCCATGGGGTCACAATAAGTCAGGCACAACTGAGCATACACAAGGAAATGGAAGTAGTTATTTCATACTCTCTTAAACCATCACTATTCTCATATTCCATTTCCTGAAAGAAATATGGAAGTAATGATGAATTCTCTGTAGGTCAAAAAGATGAGGAGAAAAAAAGTTCCAAGTATTAATTCATTACTAATAGGATTACCATCAGATACTTATGGAATATAACATGTTCTCTACCCCAAAATGTATTTACTAGAACATCTCCATCTTGGAATAGAGTGAAATCTAGAATTCATACTTTTAAATTTCTATTGGAATAATCTAATACTATTAAAAATTGAAGTGAAAAATCTGAAGAAACACACTGTGACCCTAAGGTTCTCCATCTGAATATAAATTGAAATGCTAGTTTTAAATATTTTTAAACTAGTACCTCTAGCTTTATGGACATAAATGTTCATGAGATTTGTCCCCCAAGTCCATAAAAAAAGAGTCCCCATCAGAAAGCCTTGTAGGTAAGGAGATTTAGAAGAGTAAGTTTTAAAATTTAGGTCATACCTGAATGGTCTAGTGGTTTTCCCTACTTTCTTCAATTTAAGTCTGAATTTGGCAATAAGGAGTTCATGATCTGAGCAACAGTCAGCTCCCAGTCTTGTTTTTGCTAACTGTATAGAGCTTCTCCATCTTTGGCTGCAAAGACTATAGTCAGTCTGATATAGGTATTGACCATCTAGTGATGTCCATGGGTAGAGTTGTCTCTTGTGTTGTTGGAAGAGATTGTTTGCTATGACCAATGCGTTCTCTTGGCAAAATTCTGTTAGCCTCTGCCCTGCTTCATTTTGTACTCTAAGGCCAAATTTGCCTGTTACTCCAGGTATCTCTTGACTTCCTACTTTTGCATTCCAGTCCCCTATAACAAAAAGGATATCTTTTTTGGGTGTTAGTTCTAGAAGTTCTTGTAGATCTTCATAAAAATGTTCAACATCAGCTTCTTCAGCGTTACTGGTCAAGACATAGACTTGGATTACTGTGATATTGAATGGTTTGCCTTGGAAACGAACAGAGATCATTCTGTCATTTTGGAGATTACATCCAAGTACTGCTTTTCAGACTCTTTTGTTGACTATGTGCCTACTCCATTTCTTCCAAGGGATTTGACCTAAATCCAATTCCTTACGATTATACAGTGTAAGTGACAAATAGAATCAAGGGATTATATTTGATAGACAGAGTTCCTGAAGAACTATGGACAGAGGTTCATGACATTGTACAGGAGGCAGTGATCAAGACCATTCCAAAGAAAAAGAAATGCAAAAGGCAAAACGGTTGTCTGAGGAGGCCTTACAAATAGCTGAGAAAAGAAGAGAAGCTAAAGGCAAAGGAGAAAAGGAAAGATATACCCATTTGAATGCAGAGTTCCAAAGAATAGCAAGGAGAGATAAGAAAGCCTTCCTCAGTAATCAGTGCAAAGAAATAGAGGAAAACAATAGAATGGGAAAGACTAGAGATCTCTTCAAGACAATCAGAGATACCAAGGGAACATTTTATTAAAGATGGGAACAATAAAGGACAGAAATGGTATGGACCTAACAGAAGCAAAAGATATTAAGAAGAGTGACCAGAATACACAGAAGAACTATACAAAAAAGATCTTCATGACCCAGATAACCACGATGGTGTGATCATGCATCTAGAGCCAGACATCCTGGAATAAGAAGTCAAGTGGGCCTTAGGAAGCATCACTATGAACAAAGTTAGTGGAGGTGATGAAATTCCACTTGAGCTATTTCAAATCCTAAAAGATGATGCTGTGAAAGTGCTGCACTCAATATGCCATCAAATTTGGAAAACTCAGCAGTGCCCACAGGATTGGAAAAGGTCAATCTTCATTCTAATTCCAAAGAAAGGCAATGCCAAAGAACGTTCAAAGTACCACACAATTGCACTAATCTCACACACTAGCAAAGTAATGCTCAAAATTCTCCAAGCCAGGCTTTAACAGTATGTGAACCATGAACTTCCAGGTGTTCAAGCTGAATTTAGAAAAGGCAGGGGAGCCAGAGATCAAATTGTCAGTATCAATTGGATCATTGAAAAAGCGACAGAGTTCCGGAAAAACCTCTACATCTACTTCTGCTTTATTGACTACGCCAAAGCCTTTGATCACAACAAACTGTGGAAAATTCTTGAAGACGTGGGAATACCAGACCACCTTACCTGCCTCCTGAGAAATCTGTATGCAGGTCAAGAAGCAATAGTTAGAACTGGACATGGAACAACACACTGGTTCAAAATTGGGAAAGGAGTATGTCAGGCTGCATGTTGTCACTGTGCTTATTTAACTTATATGCAGCGTACATCATAAGAAATGCTGGGCTGGATGAATCACAAGCTGGAATCAAGATCGCCAGGAGAAATATCAGTAACCTCAGATATGCAGATGACACCACCCTTATGGCAGAAAGTGAAGAAGAACTAAATAGCCTCTTGATGAAAAGTTACAGAGGAGAGTGAAAAAGTTGGCCTAAAGCTCAACATTCAGAAAACTAACATCATGGCCAGTGGTTCAGTCACTTCATGGCATGTAGATGGGGAAACAATGGAAACAGTGACAGAATTTATTTTCTTTGGCTCCAAAATCACTGCAGATGGTGAAGGCAGCCATGAAATTAAAAGACGTTTGCTCCAAGAAAAGCTATGACCAACCTAGACAGCCTGTTATAAATCAGAGACGTTACTTTGCCAACAAAGGTCCATCCAGTCAAAGCTATGGTTTTCCTAGTAGTCACGTATGGATGTGAGAGTTGGGCTCTGAAGAAAGCTGAGTGCCAAAGAATTGATGCTTTTGAACTGTGGTGTTGGAGAAGACTCTTGAGAGTCCCTTGGACAGCAAGGAGATCCAACCAGTCAATTCTAAAGGAAATCAGTCCTGAATATTCATTGGAAGCACTGATGCTGAAGCTGAAACCCTAATACTTTGGCCCCCTGATGCGAAGAACTGACTCAGTGGAAAAGACCCTCACGCTGGGAAATATTGAAGGTGGGAGGAGAAGGGGATGAGAGAGGATGAAATGGTTGGGTGGCATCACTGACTCAATGGGCATGAGTTTGAGTAAGCTCCGGTAGTTGGTGATAGACAGGGAAGCCTGGCTTGCTGCAGTCCATGGGGTCGCAGAGTTAAACAGGACTGAGTGACTGAACTCACCTGAAGGTTTAAGATAATAAAGCTGAAGAAAACTTCATGGAGACACAGACCCCTCCAGGTGCTTTGTAAGAATGGCCATGTCCACAGGACTTTTTATAGATACATAATGGTTATGAGCATAAGTAAGCTCAAGAGTCAACCCTGCTCAGGTTCAAATTCTAGCTCTGCTAGTTAATCTGTTGGACTTTTGGCAAATTACTTAATCTCCCTGTGACAACATTTTCTTGTCTATAAAAAAACTGTTTCAGGATTAAACCAATATGTGTAACGTGTTAACAATTACTGGTAAATGATAAGTTCTCAATACATATTGACCATTAGAATGAAAGTGTTTTTTACACTTTAGATAGCTCCTTGTTTTTTTGTATTAATATAAGGGAGTAGGCAGTCTTGACAGTTTATTGATCTAGGGAAGGCATTATTGGAATGCCGTTTTTCCAGATGAATAGATATACAAGTTCCCACATGGTATCTGACGTTTCTAATATAAAGAGAGGCCTGCATTTAAAAAAACAAACAAACTCAAAATGTATGAAGGCGGATACAGAAACATATTGTTCCTCCCAAAAGATTCATAGTTTCAATTTTATATTACCTTAAATAGCTGCCATCAAGAAGTAAGATTTTTAAGAGAAAAAGTAAGATTTTACTTTAAAAAAAATCTAATGATTTATAGCAATAGGGTGGAAAATATTGAAATAAAGAATGAAGCCATTATGCCACAAGGCACTTTTCTATTATATTTACATTGTTTGCCTTATGTGTGAAGTATAGATGAGGCTCTGAATCGAGATTGTCATTCATGTAAAGGCTCCTAAAACATTGTTTCAGTTTATAAATTCTACTGAAGAATTTTAGCTTTAAATATTCCATGAGGAGTTTTAGGAATATGAAGTATCTTTGATTTTCATTTTAGCTTTTAGTGTTTCCATAATTGGTTCTGAATGGTAGAAAGTACTGAGGTTTCCTAAGGCATTCTCTTCATCCTTAACCAGTGCCTTCTAACTGTTTAAGTTTCAGGTCCATTATAAGCATTAAACCTGTAAAGCAGGTCAAGAGAATGATGGTTTCAATACCAGGGTTGTAAGGAGGATTAGATAGAAATTCAAAAAGCAATTTCATTGCCAACTTAAAAGTAGATCATTTTCTGGGTATCCAGAGATAAATATCAATTATATCAACTCTACTTTAAGTATAATACTTCCTGGCCTCTTTTTTTCCAGTTTAAGGTCTATTTTTAGGCTATAGTTTTTTTTTCAGTTTTAGCCACAATATAAGGGAAGTGGTAAGACAAAAATCTTTAAAAAGGAAATTTAAAATAATCTTTGCTTGTAAAGACTAAAAAGTCATACAACCACTCAGTTGGAAATGCATTGTAAATTTCTCTAATTCCTGGTTATATTTTTAGTGCATATAAGGTGGAAATTTTATAAATATTTTAATAAAGAATGTTTATGTTCAGTTTTTACCCAGCCATTTATATATTTTTGGAAATAAATAAGTTATAAGTAATAAATGAATTAACTTTTTATAACAGCAATAAGTTTAAATTTGGGTTTTTGATCCAAATGCAATGTTCAACATATAGAAAATAAAATTGCCAGTTTATGGCTATTTGCTGCCATCAATGCAAGCATTAGGACCAATATGTCAAATGTTTCAAAGGCCTTTTTAGGCTAAGGTAACCGAACATGTTACAATTCACTGAAGGTAAAACAATGAATAAGACATTCTTTGCCCATGATTAGTAAAACTGTCTTCTTATCACAAGTACAGAAGTTCTCATAAAACAAATTTATGAGAAATTTGAAACAAAGTAACAAATTTATGAAAAATAAGAAACAAATTAATAAGAAATCCTATCTGGTTTTTCTCTTTCTAGATATAACAATAACTTTAAGATAAAAAATAAAATAAAATTAAGTGACATGTGGACAGCAAGCTGTGTGGATGAAGTGGGAGAAGGCAACACCAATGCCATGAAATCCTTTGTCTTGGGCTGGCCCACAGTGAACTTCGTGGCCACTTTCAGGTGAGAACCATAGCTTGTCTTATATTATTCACTTGGGATTGCTACCATGAAATACAATCAGCTATGTAATTTCTAGAATGGAGAGGAAAAAAAGATAATTCAGTTTTGTTCCCATAATTTTTTTTTGTTCCCATAATTTTTTAAAGAAAAATATTTTATTCTGATTGATCTATTCTGTTTTGTAGAGAAGTTCATTTGTATTCTAAAGCCAATAACTCATCTTTTGGCACACCTTCAATAAATACACCTGTATACTTTATGTTTCCCCCAAAGAGTGTTTTATTAAAAGATATGAAAGGTAATGGTAAATATTGAGAACTCTTGAAAGCATTTACCTTGGTTTGAGCTGTGACTTTTTAAAGGGGCTACTTAAACACCTCGAACACCATGGACGAGGAATAGAGTAATCAGAGTTCTAGGACCTCCCTCTCCAGTATTCCCTTCCCTCATGTTTAGGCACTGTTTTATATATTGAGTTTTCAAGTTAGCTTTTTAAACCACTGAAACAGATGTTTTACTGAAACAAATTCCATAAAAGACTCCGATTAAGCTTGAATAACCGGTTTATACTCCCAGATTTTCTTTAAAAATAGTTTATGATTATAGAAATAAATTTAATGTCATGAAATAATGTGGTTCCTAACTGCACATCATGTTCTAACTTGGTATCTACAGAGGTGTGACAATAAAAACCAGATTTATGAATTCAAGGAAGGAAAGTCAGTTTCCTAAGACTTATTCCTTGGCTGGGATGGAGTTGGAGAATGTATGAAGAGAGAATCTTTGTGCTCTTATCTGAACAGGCTAAACTGACACTTTTCTGTTCAGAATGAGCATATGAAAACTCAGACTTATGATTTTGAACAATTGCATGTTCAGTATTTGTTTTACACTTAAAAGAGCTGGTTTTTATTTCAAGCACACAATTTTCTTTCTACTTCCTCATTACCATCCAACTCCTCAGGCATCATTTTAAAACCAAATAAGTACTTTTTTGGAGCTGTTAATCTTCTAATAAAGGAAAGGCATGCCATTAAATTCTATTATGCACTCTTGACCTACCACAGGATTTTAAGAATTTATTTAGAAGAAACATACATTTGTATCATTCTCCACGTGTCTTCTTTTTCATGACAAGCTTCTCTAAATATTGTCATTTCATATTGTTTAATCTCCCTGGTGTTTACAGCTGAAAGGAAGGGATTTCAAGTGAAGGGTGAGACTACATTATGTCTTTAAATAAGGAGTTTCCATAAAACTTTTTTAAGTAGAAGGGAAAATATAGAATAATTTATAAAATAATTCCTCAAAAAGTATAGTACTTTAACTGAATGACTAAGTTAACATCCCTGGTGATGTCATGTGGACATCATCTATGCTTTGATAGTGTGATGAGAAGCTACTGTGGTATTTGTCTCCAATACCCATAGACCCAGTCTAATCACAAGAAAAATATCAGATAAGCCCAAATTGAGGAATGTTCTATAGAGTTACCTGACCAATAAGCCTCAAAATTGTCACAATCAAAAAAAAAAAAACAAAAAACATGAAAAGGCCCAGAAAAGGTCAGTAAGGAGACATGACATCTAAATCTACTACGTGGTATCCTACAGTAGAAAATAGGAAAAGGGCATTAATGGAAACACTGGTGAAATCTGAAGTCAGTAGTGTAGTTAATGGTAATGTACCAATATTGGTTTCCTAGTTTGATGGATGTGCCTTGATAATGTGAGAAGATAACATTAGAAGAAACAAAAACTGGGTGTGAGGTATACAGGGATTCTCTGTACTATCTTTGCAACTTTCCTGAAAATCTAAACCTATCTTGAAATTAAAAGATTACTCTTAAAAAAAAAAAAAAGTAGTGTGGAAGAGTTCAGACTCTGGTATGGCAGAGTGAGGTCTTAACACACGGACCACTCTACAGATAACAACTGTAAACTGAACAAAACACAAACAACAACCTCCTGAAGGTTCTGGAAAGTGAACAAAATGTTGGCAGATTTGGGAGAAGAATTGAAACGGAACAAGGCATCAGCACTGCATGAGTTTCCTGCTTTTAAGGCATCAGCCTGAGGGCAGGCTGCAGTCAAATCGTGGTACAGGGCATCTAAACTGACAAAACCTCAGGCATTCTGGGCTGAAACACCGAAGTATAGAGTTTGGGTCAGCCACAGCTGCAGGAACTTGAGGGAGGAAATCTCAGAAAGAAGAGTATCAGAGAAAGGAAGCTCCAGATTTTCTGTTTAGACTCTGCCCAGCTGAATGCTGAACCACACATACATGGAACAGACTTAAAGCAGCTTCAAGCTAAGGCTGAAAGACTTGCACTGAGTTTCTGCTGAACACAGGAGAGGTGGGATTTTCAGCTTGAATCTAATAAAATGAGTTGTCTGTTAAAACATCAACATTATTTTGCAAATATAACAAAACTCAGAATCTCCAGAATAAGATATTTATAATGTCTAGAGTGTTATCTGAAGTTTTTTAATCTATGAAGTATCTAGAAAGGAAAAAGATAATAAATAGAAGCCAATCATGAGATGATCTATTAGTTAGAATTTCTATAAAAGAACTTACAAGCAACTCTTAAAACTATGCTCAGTAGGTAAAAGAAGAAGCCAATTGAAATGAGTGAAAAGATAGGAAATCTTAGCAGAAACATAGAAAATATTTTTCAAAAGCCAAATGAAAATTCTAGAACTAAAAATTATAATATCTTAAATTTTAAAAAATTCTCTCTGTGGCTTTAGTTGCAAAATGGAAATGAAAGAAAAATAAGTCAGTGAATTTGAAAGTATATCAACAGAGATTATCCAATCTGAGAAAGAGAGGAAAAAAGATTTTTTAATCAAAAATGCATCACAGACTTGGAGGAAAACCAAAATGTATAATATACATGTAATGGGAATTCTGGAAAGAAGAGAGAGAGGGAATGTGGCAGAACAAATATTTTAGAAATAGTGATTTAAAAATCTCCCAAATTTGGTGAAAGACATATATGTACAGATTCAGTGAGCTCTGTGAACCCTAAATGAGAGTAGTATGAATAAAACGTCACCTATTTATTTATAGACAAACTGCTATAAACTAAATATAAGAGAAAATCATGAAAGCAGCCAGAAAAAAACAACACATTGCATACAGTGGAACAACAGTTTGCATCACTGTGGTTTTCCCATCAGAAATTATGGCTGTTTCAGAGATCACCGAAATAGCATCTTTAGAGTGTTTAAAGACTCAAGATTGATCAAAGTGGCAGAGTAGGAGGATGTAGAACTTGCCTTCCCCCATGTAGATTATTCCACATCTACATGTGGAATGATTCTCACTGAAAACTGGCAGAAAGACTCCTGTACAACCAAGGCTGTAAGAAAGACCCACATGTAATCAGGAAGAAAAGAAAAGTGATCAGGCTGGGAGCTTGCCACCAGGAGTATCCTCAGAGGAAAAGGGAGATTACACGGGCAGAGACCTGCCCTGGGGAGTGAGCAGTTCAAACCACAGATTGGGCATCCCACTCCTGGCATCCTACACAGGGAAGACCAGCCCTCTTGGCTCATTGGAGAACTGCTGGAACTAACAAGAAGGCTGTGGGAAACCTGGACTCTGCTTGCATGCATATACACACTCATTCATACACAGAAACGCACATACACACTCATAAGCTGGCTTGCCCCTGCGGCAGAGTGGAGAAGTCTGATAGAGGATTGCTCTAGGGGCTGCTTGTTTTCCCTAAGCACCTCAGTGGTGCATGATTTGGGCCTGGTGGAGAAATGCTCAAGCCCTGCTTCCTCCAGTTGCAACTCCCCACTGGACCAAGAGCTGCCATGACTAGGAACAGAACTTGGGCCACCAAAGGTGACTTGGTCCTGAGGTGATGTTTGGGTGGGTAGCAGTGGCCATCGTTGGTGCTTACTTAAGGAGTACATCAGAGGCAGACCAGAACTCTGATGACGCCTGATTCATTACAGCTCATGCCACAATATATGGAGAGTTCACACAAACCCTGCCTGTCCTGCAGTACAGGACATGACAGTGGAGGCAGCAGAGGAGGGAGAAGGACAAAGGGGATGCAGACCCACAGCTGCCTATGAGCAGAGTAAGGGAAACAATTGCAGATTCTTGCACAGTCAGCAGATCAGAGACAGCTCAGATGTCTGTCTGAGGCTGACATGAACCAAGAACCCACACGAGCCCCACCTTGCATCAGCACGGCCCCACTCTGCAACAAAGGTTCCAGTACTTAGAGAAATGAAAGCACACGCTTACAGGAACAGAGCCAGCTGAGGCCTGAATCTCAGGGCTTCTGCTGCAGCAATTTGAGAGCCATTGAAGAGAGAGGAAGTCCTGCCTCACAAATAGCTTCAGCTCTAACCTATCCATTTCCAGCCACATCCACCCCCAAGGCTATTGCTGCTGGCATACACTGAGGAAACGTCTGACTTTCATCTACATCAGATCCAGCTCTGCCACCAGTGGCACTGGGCACACACAGTCTGTATAGGGATGCTCCCACCTAAGTACACCATTTCAAGAATGGAATAGGTGAGTGTTTCACCAAAATACACAGAGGCCGAAAATGGTAAGCATCATGAAAAAGGCAGAGGAACTGGTTTCAGTTGAAGAAGTAAGAGAAAACCCGAGAGAAATATGTAATAAACTGTTTATCAGACAAAGAATTCAAAGCATTTATAGTAAAAATATTAACCTGATTAGGGAAAAATAGATGAAGACAGTGAAAAATTTTAACAAGAAACTAGAAAATAGGACCCAGTTAGAAATGAAGAATTCAATAACTAAAATAAAACATACACTAGAAAGGATAGTACACTGTGTGATCTGGAAAACAGAATAATAAACTCCTGATCAGAACAGAAAAAGTGTTTAAGTGAAAAGAGTTTAAGACAGCTCTGGAATAACATTAATTAAGCTTACCAACATTCACATTATAGGTAACCCAAAAGGCAAAGAGAGGGAGAAATTGAAACTCAATATTTCATGAAATTATGGTGGAAAACTTGCCAAACTTGTAGAGAGTAACAGATACGCAGGTACAGGAAGCAAGGAGGATCCTAAATAGGACAGGAAGCATGACATGATGGATTCAAAGTGTAAAGGGAACCTGTGATACTTAGCAAGATTATCATTTGGAGTCAAAGAAGAGGTAAAGGACTTCTCAGAAGGCAAAAACTGAAAGAGTTCATCCATATTAAACCTGCCCTAAAATAATTAAAGAATTTCCTCTAAGTGGAAAATAAGAATCTGTAGGAAAGGGAAAATCCGACTAGGAAAGTAAATAGTAGGGACTGAGAATCAACCACTTAAGTGAGCTAGTATGAAAATAAAAAGACAAACAATTGTCTTTTTATTACTAAAAGGGCTAAAAGTAGATATTATAACTAAAAAGCTATATTAAAAGTATATTAAAAAGTTATATATTAAAAGTTATATCTAAAAGTAGCTGTTATAACTACAAATAAATAGTTAAGGGATAATATGAAAATGTAAAATATGACATCAAAAGCAGAAAATGTCAGAGAGGGGAATAAAAAATATAAAAGTAGCTATTATAACTACAAATAAATAGTTAAGGGATAACATGAAAATGTAAAATATAACATCAAAAGCAGAAAATGTCAGAGGGGGATAAAAAATATAAATCTTTTAGAATGTGTTTCACTTAAATGACTACAGCTTAAAACAAGTAGATGTAGTTGTAGGTTAACGTATATGAACCCCATGATAACCACAAATCAAAAACCTATAATTGGTACTTAAAAAGAGACATTACTTTGCCAACAAAGGTCCGTCTAGTCAAGGCTATGGTTTTTCCAGTGATCATGTATGGCTGTTAGAGTTGGACTGTGAAGAAAGCTGAGCACCGAAGAATTGATGCTCTTGAACTGTGGTGTTGGAGAAGACTCTTGAGAGTCCCTTGGACTGCAAGGAGATCCAACCAGTCCATTCTGAAGGAGATTAGCCCTGGGATTTCTTTGGAAGGAATGATGCTAAAGCTGAAACTCCAGTATTTTGGCCACCTCGTGCGAAGAGTTGACTCATTGGAAAAGACTCTGATGCTGGGAGGGATTGGGGACAGGAGGAAAAGGGGATGACAGAGGATGAGATGGCTGGATGGCATCACCGACTCGATGGACGTGAGTTTGAGTGAACTCCGGGAGTTGGTGATGGACAGGGAGGCCTGGCGTGCTGCGATTCATGGGGTCGCAAAGAGTCAGACACGACTGAGCGACCGAACTGAACTGAACTGAAAAGTAAAAACAAAGGAACACAAGCATGCTACTAAAGATAATCATAAAACCACAAGGTAAGAAACAGAAAAAGAAGAAATGACAAGAGAAGAACTACAAAAACAACCAGAAAAGAATAATAAAATGGCAATGAGTACATACCTTTCAATAATTACCTTAAATGTCACTGGACTAAATGTGCCAATCAACAGACATGGGATGGCTGACTGGATTTAAAAAAAAAAAAACAAACACCAATATGCTGCCTGTAAGAGACTCACTTCAGAACTAAAGACACACAGACTGAAAGTGATGACATGGAAAAGATGTTTTGTATTTCATATGAATGGAAAAGACAAGAAAGCTGGAGTAGCAATATTTTTAACAGACAAAATTGATTTTTTAAAAAGCTATAGCGATAGACCAAAAAAGAGCATTATTTTATAAAACAAGGACCAATACAAGTAGAGCATACTATACTCATTAACATATATGCCCTCAGTACAGGAGCACCTGAACATGTAAAGCAAATATTAAAAGACATAAGTGGAGAAACTGACAATAATATTATTAATACAATAATAGTAAGGGATGTTAATACCCCACTTACATCAACAGACAGATCATCCAGACAGAAAATTATTAAAGGAACAATGACCTTAAATGGCATACTAAACCAGGTAGACTTAGTAGATAACTGCAGCACACTCCAACCAAAACCAGCAGAATACACATTCTTTTCAAGTGTACATGGAACATTCTCCAGGATATATTACATACTAGACCAGAAAACAAGTGTACATAAATTTAACAGGATAGAAATTATAGCAAGCATCTTTTCCAGTAGTGACTGGAAAATAATTACAGCAAGTTACAGCAGGGAAAGCATGACAAGCACAAATACTTGGCGACTAAACAACATGCTACTGAAAATCCAGTGGGTCAATGATAAAATGAAAGAAGAAATGAGAAAATACCTTGAGAAAAATAACAGTGGAAACACAGCAGGATGTTGCAAAAGCATCTCTTAAGAGGAAAGCTTCTAGCAATACAGGCCTTCCTCAAGAAACAAGAAAAATCTCTAATACAACCTAACCTGCCATCTAAAGGAATAGAAAGAGAAGAACAAACAAAGCCCCAAAGTCAGCAGAAGGAAAGAAATAGTAAGGATCAGAAAAGAAACAAATAAAATACAGTCCCTCCACCCCCCCCCAAAAAAATAGAAAAGATCAATGAAACCATGAGCTTGTTTTTTGAAAAGATAAACAGAATTGATAAACCTTTAATGAGGTTCCCCAAGAAGAAAAGGGAGAGGACCCAAGGAAATAAAATAAATGAAAGAGGAGAAATTAACAACCAATGCCACAGAGATACAAAAATCATCAGTGAATCCTGTGAACAATTGTTTGCCAACAAATTGGACAACATAGAAGAAATAGACAAATTTCCAACAAAACCTGCTAACATTGTATAGGAGTAAACAAACAATTTGAACATACTGATCACTAGTACTGTCATTGAATTTGTTATTTTTTAAAAAACTGCTAGCAAACAAAAGTCTAGGAATTCACAGGGAAATTCTGGCTTCGCAGGAAAATTCTACCAAACATATAAAGGAAAGCTAATATCAATCCTCTCAAACTCTCCAAAAAAATTGAAGGAGACACTCCCAAACTCATTCTCTGAGAGCACCATTACCCTGATACCAAAACCAGACAAAGATGCTCCAAAAAAATTAGAGGTCAATATCTTTGATGAATAGACATGCAAAAACCCTTAGCAACATATTAGCAAATGGAACCAACAGTATATAGAAAGAACCATACACCATGATGAAGTAGGATTTATTCCAGGGGCACAAGGACAGTTCAGTATTTGCAAATCAATCAGTGTGATATGTCACATTAACAAATGGAAGGATAAAAATCCTTTCTGTGTCGAGACACAGAAAGTGTATTTGGCAGAATTCAACATCCATTCATGATAAAAACTCTCATCAAAGTTGGATTATAGAGAATATATCTCAGCATAATAAAGAACATTTTGATAAACCCAGACCTAATATCATGCTCAACGGTGAAAAGCTGAAAGCCTTTCCTCTAAATTAAAAAGAAAGACAGGGATGCCCACTCTTACCATTTCTATTTAACATGCTATTGGAAGTCTAACTCACAGCAATCAGACAAGAAAAAGAAATGAAAGGCATCCAAAGTGAAAGAGCAGAAGTAAAACTGTCACTATTTGCAGATGACAAGATACTATGTATAGAAAACCCTAATGTCTCCACCCAAAATTATTAGAACTAATAGAAGAATTCAGAAGTTGCAGGATATGAGATTAATATACATAAATCTGTTGCTTTTCCATATACAAGTACTAAACTAACAGAAAGAGAAAGCAAGAAAAAAAATCCCATCTAAAATCATAGCAAAAAGAATATAATGCCTAGGAATAAACTTAATGTAGACCTATACACTGAAAACTAAAACATTCAAGGAAACTGAAGCTGATACAAGGAAATGGAAAGATCTCCCATGCTCTTAGATTAGATGAATTAATATTGTTAAAGTGGCCTCACAGAACTGAACAAATAATCCTGATATTCATATGGAAGTACAAAAGACCCTGAATTGCCAAAGTAATCTTGAGAAAAAAGAACAAAGCTAGAGGTGTTACCCTCCCAGACTGCAAATTATACTAGAAAGCTACAGTAATCAAAACAGCATGAGCCTAGCCCAAAAACAGATACATAGATCAATGAAATAGAATAGTGATCCCAGAAATAAACCCACACACTTTCGGTCAATTAATCTACTACAAAGGAGGCAAGAATATACAATGGAGAGATTAAAGTCTCTTCAACAAATGGTACTAGGAAAACTGTACATCTATGTGTGAAACAGTGAGGTCAGAACATCCCTTCATACTGTAAACGAAAATAAAGACAAAATGTATTAAAGGCCTAAATGTAAGACCAGAAACCATGAAATTCATAGATGAAAACATAGGCAGAACAGTCTTTGACATAAACAGTAACTATTTTTTTGGATCTGTCTCCTAAGGCAAAATAAAGAAAAGCAAAAATAAAGAAATGCCCTTAAACTAAAAAGCTCTTACATAGCAAAGGAGACCATTGACAAAACAAAAAGACAACCTACAGGATGCAAGAAGATATTTGCAAATAATGAGTTCAACAAAAGATTGATATCTAAACTATTTAAACAGTTCATACAACTCAGTATCAAAAAACAAACAGTCCAAAATTGGCAGAAGACCTGAATAGACACTTTTCTAAATATGACTTACAGATGGCTAGCTAACAGCATATGAAAAGATGTTCAACCTTGCTAATTATCAGAGAAATATAAATCAAAACAATAATGGGATATCACCTCACACTTTTCAGAATGGCTGTCATCGACAAGAACAAATGTTTTTGAGGATGTAGATAAAAGGAAACCCCTGTACTCTGTTGGGAATGTAAATTGGTACAGCCATTGTGGAAAACAGTATGGAGGCTCTTCAAAGAAAACTAAAACTAGAATTGCTATAGGATCCAGCGGTTCTACTCCTGGATATACATTCAGAAAAAAAGCAAAAACACTAATTCAAAAAGATTCATGTACCCAATGTTCATAGTGTCATTATAAGAGTCAAGATATGGAAGCAACCCAAGCATCCATGAACAGACGAATGGATGGATAAAGATACAGTGCATATATACTCACACACAGGATGGAGTATTATTCAGACGTAAAAAAGAATGAACTTCTGCCATCTGCAGCAACATGAATGAACCTTCAGAATATTGTGCTTAGTGATATATGTCAGCAAAAGATAAATGTTGTGTAATATCACTTATACATGGAATCAAGAAATTAAAATGAATGGAAATACAAAAGCAGAAATAGACTCAAAGATAACAGAAAATAAAGTAGTGGTTACCATGGGGAGAGAGAGGTGGGGAGGCACACATTACAGCTATGGGATTAAGAGATACAAACTGCTATGGATAAAACAGATAAGAACCAAGGATATATTGTACAGCACAGGGGATTATAATTAATATAGTAGCTTTTAATGGGATATAATGTAGAAAAATATTCAATCATTGTGTTGTACACCTAAAGCAGATATAATACTGGGTTGGCCACAAAGTTCATTTGGATTTTTCTATAACACGTTAAATGGAATTCAATTTAAATTCAACTATACTTCAATTAAAAAAATAATTAAAGAAAAACCTTTCAACCTAGAATATTATATCTAGCAAAAATATCCTTCAAAAATGAAAGTGAAATAAAATTTTTTTAAACTCTAAGAATTTACTGCCAGCAGAACTGTACTACAAAAACAAAAATGCTGACAGAAATTTTTCAGCCTGAAGTGAAATGATCCAAGAAAGTGGCTTCGATCTTTACCAAAGAGTAAAGAACATCAGAAATCATTTATATAAATAAATATTAAGAAAATCTAGTTCATGATTGCTTTAAAATGCTATTGGGCTAGCAGCTCAAGAAGCAGTCTTTCATAGCCAGTCACTCTAATATTTATAAGAAAACAAAAATGTAGACTAATAGTTTTGAAATCAAAGGCTGATATCAACTGTCAGAATCTCTAAGAAATTCCCAATTAAGTCAAATTGGGGGAAGAGTGGTCAATAAATGTGAATTTTCCATGATTTACCTTGGGAAGTGGTGTAGATGCCACATCTTGAAACAGACTAAAAGAAATTTCTTACCTCTATCACTATGTGGATGCTTATTCACTATTTGGATGCTATTCACGCTAGGGTCTATCTCTGTCAGAAAAATAGGAACTTCTCCTTGGGTTTAAGACAAATACAATAATAAAGTGGGAACAGTGCAATAAAATGGGAACATTATTCAGAAGATAATGAAAGTATTTAAATCTGACAATGATCTATCTATAAGAGGAATCAGAATAACATTTTAATTTAGGTACCTAATATGAATCTTATTCTACAAATTCAGGTATGCCACAAGAGCCTGTTTATGTATCGATCAAATTAAAATCTACCTTGAGCCCCTATTTAGCCAGGCTTTTAGGAAATAAAATTTTCTTCTTTAATGGAACCCCTGTTTTCTTAGGGTAGAACCAGAATACAGGAGACTTCTGTGATGTCCTCGAAACAGATGAAATGCTTCTGACCTTCAGTCTCTTGTGATCTCTGCTGACGTTCTCTCTTTTATGCCCAGAGTTGGTTTTTGGCATCCATAGATGCTCTGATTCCTTGCCACTTGTGGGCTGCAAGTCTCTATTGATGTAAAATAAAAACCTTAGTTCCTAGGAGCAAGCCTCCCCACTTACTCCTTATAATCATTTCCTCAGGGAGCTTTCTGTCTCGTTAGGCACCTCAACTGAGTGGTGCATGGTTCCCAGCCAACTCTTAACGGTAACAGATTCTGTCTCCTCCCAGGTTTAAGGGAGTCTTTCCTGTCTGTCTCACCCTTTTTCTTTCACTAAGATATACCACTTTCTTCTCTCCTGGCTCCTATCATAGGTGCTTATTAAACTCAGAGCTAGCCTTGATTTTGGAGTACTTCTGTTTTTAGTTCTTTAAAAGTGCCTTGGAGAAGGCAATGGCAACCCACTCCAGTACTCTTGCCTGGCAAATCCCATGGACGGTCGCTAGGAGTCAGACACGACAGAGCGACTTCACTTTCACTTTTCACTTTCATGCATTGGAGAAGGAAATGACAACCCACTCCAGTGTTCTTGCCTGGAGAATCCCAGGGACGGGGGAGCCTGGTGGGCTGTCGTCTCTGGCGTCGCACAGAGTCGGACACCACTGAAGCAACTTAGCAGCAGCAGTAGCAAGGAAAGAGAAGTCCTGGATTCTTGCCTAGAGCAAGAGATAGCGGAACTACAAAATTACCAAATCAATTTCAATGAGTTGACCTGATGCACTTAAAAATTTGTTCCTTTTGATTAACTCATTACTCACAATTACTGTATATTCAAACAATGGAACGCTGTACAGCAATGAGAATGAACAAGCTAAAACCACATACAGTAATATGGCTGTCTCACAAATATAATGCTAAATGAAAGAAGCCGTGTACAAAAATAGCACATAATATATGGTTACATTTATAAGAAGTGCTCAAACAAACAAAACTGTTCTGTTTTGTTAGAAGTCAAGATAGTGGGAACTAGTGCCTGAAAATGAACACAGGGACACCTGAAAAGGTGGTTTTCTGTGGAATATGGGTGTGAGTCACATGGGTATGTTCAATTTGTGAAAAATTTTCAAACTGTACTTTTAAGCATTCTACAGTTTGTGTATCTTACATGTCAATTAGAAGTTTTAAAAAATGCCAAAAAAAGTTTTAAAAAATACTATGTGTTTAAAGGGGTGATCTTCTTAATTGCTTTGAAAAAAGTTTAAAAGTCTAAAGAAAACACACCCTTTTTTTCAACATAAATTTTTGCTAAATAAATGCAATATTTGACATTAATGAACCTAGAAAATCTTCTGTTTATGAAAGAAGGCGTAAAAGATTATAAGCATTATGAAAGATGAAAATTGGTCAGTGGCAAAAGAGATACAGTGCACTTTGGAATGACCAATTCTGGGAGATTACTTATGGGGAAAATTGTAAGCAACAAAGAAACAAATTACAAATATTTGTTAAGTGTATTTTTCTGGAAGAAGAAAATAACTAGTGTTTCCAACTTCTTTGAGAAGGTTAGAAATATGATTTTAAGAGCTAATGAGTAACAAGACCATATAGAAATAAACTTTATTTTTAAGAATTAAATGCAGCAGTGACTTCAGCAGGAAAATTAATAGTTATTTGTTTAAATGAATTGATCTTAGATGATTATAGTAATTAAAAATAAATTTTGTATTAATTCATTGGCTAAATTTTAGTCCTACCATATGTATAGAGAAATAAATGTTTCTTTTGCTGACAATAAACTGGTTTCTGAGCCAAGGTATTTCCATCAATATGCCAGATTTCTCCTTAATCTCTTTAATCTCAAAAGAAACATAGTTTTTATTTGCATGCCACTGAAAACTACAAAAACACTCTGAGATAATTACAGATGTGGGTGTTGAAGCTTAGCAATGTTATGTGATATGTCCATAATGATACATATTGCATGCATTTTTGAATACATGCAATTTTTGAATTCCCAGTCATTTACCTTTTCCACTATCAGTATACCACTTGTAAAAGAGCCATGAAGTAGAGAAGTGGGTCTGTCTTGGATCCACCCAGGAGGTTTTAATAACACTATGCTTGACTGTGTAGTTCTTCCTAATAGCCACTTCACTTCAGGGTTCTTTAGGACACAGTTATGCCAAGGTTGCAGCCATGTGGGCCCATATCAGTAACAGGCTGTTGTTATTCCATCTGAATTTAAAAAGTTAAAATAAGTATTTTGCATAGTTTAATTTTGTCTCCCATTTTCTTATTGCAGTTCTCCAGAACAGAAGGACAAATGGCTCTCTCTCCTTCAAAGGTATTTTTTTTAGTATATATTTTCTAATTCTGTAAGGTATAATTACACCTTAATGAAGTAAATGAATTAAAGTTTTTTCTGCAAGAATGTGCCCCAAGCTATCCCCCTTCACCTTAATAGAAACTGTTCATTTGTCCTCAAAATAAGCTGTTTAAACTGTACATTAGCTACTGCTTACTGTAAGTAATGTTCTCTGATTACATGTATTTCTTTCTTACTAGGAAGGAGAATGTTGAGGTCTGGTTAGATCTTTCTAGACAGAAATTTATCAATAATCTTTCCCATCTCTTTCTGTGTTCCCAGCCTACCATTTGGAGCTAACAGTTTCCTCAAAGCATGTATTATTTCCGTTTCCATTCATGGAGGTTTTCTGCTGAGCCCCTCAAAATTCAATTATTATCCCAACCTTTGAGCATATGGACTAAAATGATCAATTGAGGCTCATCTCTTATTCCCATAGTCCTTCCGTCCTTCCTCTCTGCTCTCCCTTCCCAAGCTTGGAGAAAACCAAGGTGTATAGCTCAATGAGAAGTAAAAGCCCATTGTTTTGGTTTGGTCTAGTAAAGTAGTATATATGCTCCTGTACTTATCACTAAGATAAGTGCTAAGTGGACAGTCCAGAAAATGTAGGGAAGTGTTGAGGATAAAGCATCACCAAAAGATGTCTTAACCGGACTGTGCTTCCCAAACCTCTTTTAAAATGGATCTCCTCTGTTCTTCTTTGTGCCTATGCCTAATGTCCTGAGAAATTTTTTTTTAAATTCTCTTCCAACCCATAATGTAATCTGACTTTGCTGAGTCTTTCCATCTGTCTTTTTAAAAATAGCACATAAATATATTGAAAATATTAGCAAAATAGAATGCTTTAAAAATAAGCCATTAGCAAAATCCATCTGACTCAGTGTTGTTTTGGGTTGTTGTTGCGTTTGATTAGATACATCAATCTAGAGAAAGAAAAGGACTACCCGAAGAGCATTCCCCTCAAAATCTTCGCCAAGGACATTGGGAATTGTGCCTATGTAAGTGTTTCTAAGTCAGAACATTAAATTCTAAGTCCCTGCCTAAGGCAGAACACCTGGATAGAAAGAGAGACAGGCAGGCAGACAGGCTGGGTATGTGCTGTGGAAGGTAGGCATTTAGAAAAATACATTGTGAGAAGGTATATTTCCCTGGGTATCTGTGTTGTACATATGAAAAGTAACCCTAGAGAAAATGAAGTGAGAGAAATTCATATTAACTCAGTATTTAACATTTACACTTGGTAAGATTATTGCCTGTCAGATGTCTCTGTCCTTCCTCTGACATTAATGCTTCTCTGGATCTTTTCAGTAGCAGCCACAGAGGCTGGTAGTAAAGACATTTCCACAAGGAGATATTTCCTATTAGTATTAAGCAAGTTTTCCAACCTGTCACTTCTTAAGTTGAGAGTAAGTTTTGGAAAGTTCTTCATTCTTTGAGTTTTTAGGTATTGAATTCCTCAGCTTAACAAATGGATGAGCCGAGAGAGATAACATTTTTAATGAATCAGCACAGATTTTATCATTTTGGTCAAAATAAAAATTAAGTTTGTTTAGCCCTAAGTGTTATATGCAATCTTATGACTGAAATATAGTCCAAAATGTTGTCGATAATGCACAAAATAGAAATGAGCATTTTTATGATACTGTAGATTGTCACACTTCTCAGCAGCTCTGTTTTATCACTCATATCCTGCTTCAGTTCGTGATGATGTGACACACGGTCTTTTGCTCTCTGAAGTTGCTCCATGGCAAGAGTCTCCTTACAGGGAGCCCTGCTTCCAGAGTGATTCCCCCACATAGGAGTGCATGTATGAGAGGCATTCATTCTCCTTGGCCTTTAGTTATGCACAACTTGTTAGTGAATTCTGCTAATGTGGGAAAAAATAGCCACATGCTCTAGTTAAATTGCTATTTTTTTTGTTTACTAGCCAAAGAACATGCATCTGCTAAGAATTCATTTGTTTTTTCTACCAGAGATGCATGCAAGAAAAAAAAAAAAAACACATCCTATAATTACTATTTTGAACATATATACCTAATATTAAGAAAAATCATTATTTTAGAAACCAGGTACTTTGGGAGTGGTTATTAGTGTTATAGGATAGGTCTTTCTGGTGGAAGACAAACACTGAGCTTTCCCTGTTCATTTCTGATACTTTTGCTTAATCCTTGAAACTATAAGGAATGCAGTTTGAAATCAGTGAATGAATTTCAGAAGCAATTTGTTATTGTATTTATAGAGAATAAATGCAAGGATAGATAAGTGATGAGTTATCAGTGGATTTCACTTAGCTTTATTTTTAGATCATTCTGTTTCCATTTATTTTACTTATTTGTGCCATTTAAGCCTTATCAGGGACACAGCACTAATTGCTTATTTATATGATAATTAGAATATGTAAAATCTACCTATGTGCATAGTAAATCCTTCCTTTTTAATGTTTATTTTATAATGGAGTATAGTTGATTGATTTAACAATGTTGTGCTAGTTTCAAGTGTATAGCAAAGTGATTCAGTTTACATACACATGTATCTATACTTTTTCAAGTTCTTCTCCCTCTTGGTTTATTAAAGAGTATTGAGCAGAGTCCCTTGTGCTATATAGTAAGTAGGTCCTTGTTGGTTATCTGTTTTAAATATAACAGTGTGTGTGTGTCAATCCCAAATTCCCAATATTTATTTCTTTTTTGATAGCATAGCATTGTCTTATTTTTAAATAATGTCTTATAATTCAGTGAACTCTATAGGTAATCTCATCAATTCCATTTCTCTTGTTGAGAACTATTTATTTTTAAGCAGTAATCTCTCAGTGTAGTTGAGCATTTAACACAGGGATATTATAGATACTCTATTCAGTAGCAGAGTTGGTAACAGAATTGAGTTTTCTAAACTGTTCAGTTTATTTGCCAGATTCTTTGGTTTTAAGGCCTCTTCAGATTTCAGCAGTGAGTCTCGGCAGCCACAGTGCCTGACATACAGAAAGTGCTCAATAAATAGTGCTTTTAATTCCAAACTTTAAATTTTGTAACCAGTTCTTATTCTGATTTTGTCTAAACTGATTTTTTACCATACAAAGAAATAAAAACCCACACTGTGAAAACAGTGCTCAGAAAAAAATGGAAAATAGTTTAATGTTCTCCCTTTTTTATCACATGTTGCTTTATGGAAATAGTCATAGACATGATGCAGAGGACCAGCCTCTCTGACTTTTTGTTTGGTTTCGAGAGTGGTCCATGTAATCTCTCTGAACTATATTTATTCTTTTTCTTTCTGGCTGAAGATCTCATATTTTGAGTCATATTTTAAGAGGAAGAGATGTTTTATTAAAAGGAATACTATAAAAATTGAATGAAAATAAATTATAATCAAGGATTTGTGTTCTACCTAAGTGGTACTTTGTCAACACTTGAAATCAAGATTTGCCTGTGGATAATCATTTGACAGTAATTATTTGTTCCCCTGGTTTAAAATCCTTTATTTATATCTGTATTTCTTTTTTTCTCCACAGTCTAAAACTATAACAGTAACGAATTCAGATACAGCAAATGAAGTTATCAACATGTCACTACCAATGCTAGGGATAACTGTAAGTTACTCTGCTAGATATTCTTAATTAAAAACAAACTTTGATGCTTTGTGCTTAGCCACTCAGTTATGTCCGACTCTTTGTGACCCCGTGGACTGTAGCCTGCCAGGCTCCTCTGTCCATGGGGATTCTCCAGGCAAGAATACTGGAGTGGGTTGCCATGCCCTCCTCCAAGGGATCTTCCCAACCCAGGGATTGAACCCACGTCTCGTGCATTGAAGATGATTCTTTACCATCTGAGCCACCAGGGAAGCCCTTTATTTGATACTTTAGATTATTATAAATACTATCCCTTCCATCATAAGACAGCTGATTCTTAGAGGTACCAAAGTCATATTTTGTTCTCAAAAGTATGGAAAATAATGACAACAGTTTTTATTCTTTTTGAGAGTTTTGTTTTCTTTTGAACTGAACTATAGTTGAATTATAATATTGTATTGGTTTCAAGTGTACAACATGAGTGATTTGATGTTTTTATGGATTATACTCCATATCAGTTCAGTTCAGTCGCTCAGTCACATCTGACTCTTTGCGACCCCATGGACTGCAGCACGCCAGGCCTCCCTGTCCCTCACCAGCTCCCAGAGTTTACTCAGACTCAGGTCCATTGAGTAAGTGATGCCGTCGAACCATCTCATCCTCTGTCATCCCCTTCTCCTGCTGCCTTCAATCTTTCCCAGCATCAGGGTCTTTTCAAATGAGTCAGCTCTTTGCATCAGGTGACCAAAGTATTGGAGTTTCAGCTTCAACATCAGTCCCTCCAATGAACACTCAGGACTGATCTCCTTTAGGATGGACTGGTTGGATCTCCTTGGAGTCCAAGGGACTCTTAAGAGTCTTTTCCAACACCACAGTTCAAAAGCATCAATTCTTCAGCATATAATTATTGTAAAATATTATCTATATTCCCTATGCTATACATTGCATCCGTGTATCTTAATTTATTTTATACCTAGTAGTTTTATACCTCATAATCCCCTTCACCTACCTTGCCCTTCCTCCTAACCTACTCCTCATTGGTAATGGTAGTTTGTTCTTTCTATGTATGTTCCTCTTTTGCTGTATCTGTTCACTTGGGGTTTTTTTTTTTTTTTTGGATTTTACATATGAATGAGTGCATGCAGTATTTGTCCTCTGTCTTAACTTATTTCAGTAAGCACAATACCTTCCAGGTCTATTCATGTTGTGTTGCAAATGACAAAATTTTCATTCTTACTTATGGCTGAGTAGCATTCCATTTTTTATGCACACATATACCACATATTCTTCATCCATTTGTCTATTGCTTGACATTTGGATTGCTTCAATATCTTGGCTATCATAAGCAATGCCACTGTGAACATTGGGGTACATATATCTTTTCAAATTAGTGTTTTTGTTTTCTTTGGATATATACACAGGAGTAGGCTGACTGCATCTCATGGTAGTTGTAGTTTTTTGAGGAGCCTCCATCCTGTTTTCCACCAGGGCCGCACCAGTTTACATTTTCACCGGCAGTGTACAAAGATTCTTTTTTCTCTGCATCTTTGAACACTTTTGTTATTTGTGGTTGTTTTGATGATAGCCTTTTTTTGTTTTGTTTTTGCATTTGAGTGTCCAGTTACTCCAATAACAGTTTTTAATATTTACTTCTTTAGCTGCATTGGGTCTTCGTTGTGGCGTCGGGGCTCTCTAGAGTTACACAGGCTCCAGAGCGTGCGGGCTTCAGTAGTTGCTGTGCATAGGCTGCTTTCTTTGTGGCAGGTGGAATCTTAGTTTCCTGACCAGGGATCAAACCCACATCTCCTGTATTTGCAAGTCAGATTCTTAATCAGTGGCCACCAGGGAAGTCCTGATGATAACCTTTCTTAAAGGTGTGAGGTAATATCTCATTGTTTTGATTTGCATTTCTCTGATACTTAGTGATGTTGATCATCTTTTCATGTGCCTGTTAGCTAGCCACCTGCAAGCCATCTTTGGAAAAATATCTGTTCAGGTCTTCTGCCCATTTTGGGATTGGATCAGTTTTTTGATATTGATTTGTATGAGCTGTGTAAATATGGATTTAAATCCTTTATTGGTCATATCATTTCCAAATATCTTCCCCCATCCTGTAGGTTATCTTTTTGTTTTATCACTGGTTTCCTTTGCTATGCAAAAGCTTTTACTAATTTAATGAGGTCATATTTCTTTATTTTTGTTCTTATTCATTTTGCCTTAAGAGATAGATCCAAAAAAAACATTGTTATGATTTTAAAAGTGTTCTGCTTATGTTCTCTTCTAGGAGTTTTTGTTTTTCAGTTCTTAACCTTTAGGCCTTCAATCCATTTTGAATTTATTTTTGTATGTGTTAGGGAAAATATTCTTATTTTATTTTTCACATGTAGCTGTCTTATTTTCCCAATACCACTTATTGAAGAGACTTTATTTTCCCCATTGTGTATTCTTTCATACTTTGTTGTAGATTAATTGACCATGTACACATGAGTTTATTTCTGGGTCCACTATCCTATTGCATTAATCTTTGTGTGTATTTTTGTGCCAGTATCATAACAGTCTTGATTAACTATAGCTTTTTAGTATTATTTGAAGCCAAGGAGCATTTTTTTTTTCCAAGATTTCTTTGGCTATTCGAGGTCTTTTGTGGTGGTTCCATACAAATTTTAAGATTATTTATTCTAGTTCTGTGAAAAAATGTGTATATTTTGATAGCGTGTGCATGCATGCTAAGTCGCTTTAGTCGTGTAGGACCATAACCCTCCAGGCTCCTCTGTCCATGAGATTCTCCAGAACGGTACTGGGGTGGGTTGCCACGCCCTCCTCCAGGGGATCTTCCCGACCCAGGGACCGAACCTGCATCTCTCATGTCTCCTGCATTGGCAGGGGATTTCCTTACCACTAGTGTCACCTGGGAAGCCCATATTTTGATAGGGATTATATTTATTTTGTCATTTATTTATATCATCTTCAGTTTCTTCTATTGATATTACATAGTTTTCAGTGTATAGGTCTTTCACTTGGAACAGTGAAGTTTTAATATTAGCTTAATATTGAGTACTCTTCTTCCATTCCCATTTTATAACTTGTGTTAACTGAAAAGCATAATAAGTTTAGACTACAATGTTAGAATGTTAACATGCATTTTAATATTATATGCTATACATATACAGTTAGGATTTTTTGATATAAAATTCTTAATAGAAAGTTTCAACCTCTTTCCCCTCTTTTCACTTGTTACTATGTAACTCTTATTTACCTATCTCCTCTCCTGGTTCTTCTTCCTTACCTGATTATTCACTTATTATCCCAAGACTCAATCAGTCTTAGAATGATGGATTCTGAAGGATTTACCCTACAATAGAATTTTTACATAAAGAACATAATAGTTAGTAACCATATTCAGTGGCTGCAGGTCCAGAAGATGGGTTGTTCTACCTCCAAATGAACTGGTAAATTTAAAAATAAGTTTTGAATTAGATCATGGATTTTAAAGCATTTTAGTATGCACACCACATTTTCTCTTGCTTTGCTTTTAGCTTCTGCTTCTTTCTGTTTCATGGGGCAATGGTGAGTTTTTGAAATTTTATTGATAGAGAAGATTGGAATGTTTGAAGATGAGGTAGGGAAAGAGAGTTGGAAAGTTCTCGTATTCTCCCTACCAGTATATAAAAATCACATAATGGGTTTTTGTGTTAAAGGGAATGGCTTTCAGAAGGATGGAACTAAAGGAAACACTTGAACAACATCATTTCTTGAGTGAGATTCTCCATAAGTATCAAAATGTAGTGTTACTAAGATGTAACATGTATTAAAGACATCCCATAGTCTTAACTGTTTCAATTTGCTTTTACACATTCCAATTGTAAGTCCTTAAAAATTCAGGGCAACCAAAATGAGGATAATAAATCAGATTTATTTTGGTTAAATTTAATAATATATTTAAGATATAATGAAATATATATGCACTGGATAAAGCAGACACCTCTGCATTGATTTCTTATATAAGCTTATACATTAGAAGAGAATGAACAGTTTAAAGGGGAAGGAGAGAGATTAATTAATTAATGACACTTGTGTTCTTCTGGATAAAGTGATCAGTCTCATCATACCAAAAATATTTCTGTTCAGTATAATTAGGAATTGAGGCAGTTTGGTTTTTAGGTTGTAAGGGATTATTAAAGTGTTTTCAAACACTATAAAAAAAGATAGGATTTTTACTAAATTGCTCTTCCTGTTTGCAATAAAGTTTTTTGACTAGGAAACAATGAAGGACATGATGGAGTAGGGGAGGGCAGTGGGAGATGTAATCTCTTAGCCAGGACCCTCCATTATAAGGTCAGGATCATAATTTTTAATTAGAAGATAAAGGTAAGAATATTAAATATTGCCCATCTGTTGCAGTTTCATTTAAAACATTTTTGCTTTATCCTCTTTTAAAGGATACAGCAAAGTCTGTATAATTTAATATTGTTTCTTTCAAGTGGGATTTTAAATATTGCTGGGTTGTGATTCTGCTAGTGAACAGTTTCATTGTTCCCTATAACTGGGCCTATTCTCTAGACAGAATTCTTGTCCTTTCTGTCCCCAGGCCTGGACTTGCTCAAAGTAAAGCCAGTGTAGACCGTGCCAGCTACCTGTCTCTCTCCTCAAAGCCCCATGGTCATTCTTCTCCTTCTACTCAGAAGCAGCTAAACTGACTTCCACTCAGAAGTCAGCCTTTGAGATTTTACTTTTTCATCACAGACATAGCAGGGTTGTAGCTTTCTGGATAACAAAGTTGTCATTGCAGGGGCATGTTGTAGATTAAATCCAATATTCTTTGAGAAGTTCAGAGAAGCAGAAGTTAGAACTCTGAAAAAGATCAGTTAACCTTTCAGAAAAACAAGAAGTTTCTTCTTACTTTGTGAAAGAGCATATATATGATTTCATATTCTGTGGGCTATCCATAATAGTGAGGGCCTGATTCTGTTACAGTCGGTGGATCTAGTCATCCCTAGGTAAAAATGAGTCCTCTATTAGGGTTTAGAGAGGTTATAGAATCAGAACTACCATCTTCAAAAGCCATATCCACCCGCTATGAAGCTTAAAAGCATTTATATTGCCCCCCCCTTTTTTTTGCAAAACATAAAAATGCCCAGAAAATGTATTCTCATTCATTTACCAAATGTGAAGAATTATTGTTAATTCTTTTGTCTCCAAGGGCTCTGAGAAAGAGTACCAGTTATGGGTCAATTCTGGCAAAGAAGAGGCACCATACCCACTTATTGGTAAGTTTCTATGAAGATCTAAGATAGAATTGATTATGAATTAATTATAATTCTAAATGTCTCAGCAAATTGACTATATAGTCCTAAAATTAAATACTATTAAATATTAAATCTTCTATAATATTCATGTGTTAATTTAATAGATGCCTATCAAGTATTTCCTATGTGCCAGACAAATGATATCTCTTTATTCGAGCAGCTAACGATATAGTTGGAAAGAGAAATGTGAATTTTCCTCTTTTTTTTTCTTTACAAACAGAACTATCTTGTCAACTTTTTAAAACTTTTTTCTGAAAAAAAGCATGTTTTTGTTGTTACTCCTTTTCCCTATATATTTATTTTTCATGATTAGATTTTTAATTTCCTGTTCCCTTTCCTACCTACTACTTGCCTCTGTGGAAGACTATCTATGATCCAATCATGCCTCAATCTGTCAGTATTTAACATCTGCCCTGCACCAGGAATTTTCCTAGGCATCATAAAGACAATGAAATTAAACCATTTTGATTCCTAAATATCCTCATTGACTAACTTAGCAGTCTAGTTTACTAACTACTTTGCTGTTTCTGTAGTCAAATTTTCCAGCATTTGTTTTGAAGAGTCATTGATAAATGATTTATCACCTCACCTTATTTAAACTGATTTCACTAAAAAAATATTCTGGATAAGTGAGTCCATTCAGTGTGGTTAACAGAAAAAGACCAATTACATTAAGGGACAGCATCTGTAGCAGATCTTGAGATGATAACCATTGTTGATGAGAGTTCTGTTAATCATTTTTAAATGCTTACTATCTACCAGACATTGTGCAAAGCATGTCATATGAGTTATCTCATGTTTTCCTTTCATTTACCTGTGGAGATCACTACTGTGTAATTCAGGTTTCAAACAATCTGAGTAATCTAAAATCAAACTTTTCTATGAAATGTATGTTCTCAGACTTAAAACAAGTTGTTATGCTCATAGCTGGGGACAAAAAATTCTTTGCATTTCCAGTTTCTTAATGTTGACCTTTTATAAAAGTCAGTAAGCAACAATTAAAGCTGGGATTAAAAACCAAATGAGTACTTTAAATAATTGTTTTAATAAAATATATTAATTTAATTAAGACTGTATAGATGCTAACTCTCAGGCTTAAAACAGCTTTAAGCTTCATTTCTAACTCTCACTAAAAAATCCATGGGACATGAAACATGATTGTTACTTAGCAACAGTTCTCCACTTCATATTTTAACATGCCTTGCAAACTTCAATTGTATATTAGCCATTGGCTATTTTGATAAATTGACTTGGCTTTATTGCTATCATAGAAGTCCTTTTTTTTTTGCCTTAATCCCTGAAAGTTGCTGTGGTACTTGATGTTAATGGAGCATTGACATTGTCTGCCTGTGCCAGATGGAAAAGAAGGAGTTCACTGAATTACATTCAGTGAAAAATAAGGGATGCAAGAGAATTTACTCTTTTTAAAAAGTAAACAAGATCTACAGCACAATGGTACTTGAGGAATAATTAAGAAAATGCAGCTGCTTAAAAGTACTAAAGAACAAAAAAATCATGTTGCAGTCAGATGCAGAGTCGACGTGGAGTTTAGTTTTTCTAGTTTGAAAATTACTTTTTGAATCTTGTCTCTGTGTTTCTAATACCCTGCAGTCTTCTTCAAATTCTTGCCTTTGAATAACAACCTCAGAGCGCAGTAGGGGGAGGGAAACATAAATCAAACAAACCAGTCCTTTCGCTACTGGGTGACTAATTATATAACTAATAAAAAGTATAAAATGTCTTTTTCAGAAAGATGTCTTGTGTTGAATAATAGTAATAATAGTGATGCCTGAAATATGTAGTTTTTGCCCTTATTATTTTAAAAAATATTAATTCTAAGGTTTACTTATTTGATCCTTATAATGCTATGTGATAGATAGGGTAAATATTTTAAGTCATGGATTTAAGGCTGAGAGAGGTCAAGGACTGACTGAAGATTTACAGAATATACTTAATGTCAAAGGAGAAACTAGAGTGCCTTTAAATATGTACACAGATGTGAGCATAGGAGAAGTCAACATTATGCAACTCACAGACTAATCTGTGCATTCCCAAACAAGATACTCTTTAAAGACATTTTTTTCTCTTTGCTTTTTTCCCTCTGCACTCCAAAAATAAACTACTCTGGTTGGGCCACCTGCATTATGCACTGGTCTCCAGCTGTAAGAGTGTGCATGGTGATCATTAAGTCAACAAAAGGATTCTTTATACCAAAAGTCCCAGGAGCAAATTGCAGTACATTCCAGTATGTAGCACACACAGTCACAGTGTTAGTCTGCCTAAAGTCTACATTTAGATTTTTTTTTTCTCTGTGTAGGGCATGAATATCCCTATGGAATTAAAATGAGCCATCTTCGAGACACTGCACTCCTGACACAGGGATCAAAGGACTCCCCCACACCTTCCAACTTCCAAGAGCCCTTCCTCATGGAGCAGCTGCCCCGAGAGATGCAGTGTCAGTTCATCCTGAAGCCCAGCCGCCTGGCTGTGACCCAGCAGCTGAGTGGTGAGTTTTCTCCTCCCTCATAGAGCCTTTTTTAGCAAAACGTTTCATTCCTGAAAGCAAAAAAAAGTTCTTTGCCTTTCAGCCAGATGAAATATTTTTTTCTTTTAAATTTGCAAAGTGTTTTGAAGGAAAGATGGAGTTTTAGAAGATAGTTTTAGAAATTAGAGGTAGGACTGACTGACTTGTAATCAGCAGCTAATAACTGCAGTAGAGGCTGTTCCTTCTTTCTTCGCTATTCTTTCCCCTTTAACCTTATGTCCACTGCAGAGTCAAAGGCACCGGGCAATGCTGCAGGTGCTTCAATGCTTTCTTTGTACTGTAATACATTGCACAGTGTGTTCCCCAAATGGTCACATTGTAAAAAGGAGGCTGTCAGTGATGCGTGTCAGGAGACTCTAATGCCGGACCTGGATCCTGCTACTGATAGGTATGTAAAGATTACAATGATTTCCACAGAAATCTCTTGGTATTCTTCTAATCCCTCTGAACATAGCCATCCCTTATCCACCCCATAATAAAGACTCCAGAATGGTAAAAATGATATTCCACATAGGAGGACCATCATTAGTTTACTCTAACTCAAGTTTGAGCTTTCCACCTCAATCTGAAAGTAAGATTGTGAAAAAAAAAAGAAGAAAACATATCATGCCAAAAAGTGTTGAGTGGGGTAGTGGAAAATTGGTGCTGACTTTTGTACCTGCTTTTGTCAGTTTGAAAAAACTGGAGAAACCAGTGAACAGTGGCCATTGTTTTATACTCATCCCCCAACACATGCATGTCCAACCCTGTCCCTTTCGGTTGATGACCTAGCCTTAGATTTTATACTTCATTGAAGTCATTGGTCCAGAACTCCTTAATATTGCTGACATTGCATGCAGGCAGGCTCAGTCGTGTCCATCGCTTTGTGACCCCATGGACTGTAGCCCACCAGGCTACTCTGTCCATAGAATTTTCTAGGTAAGAATATTGGAGGTGGGTTGCCATTTCCTACTCCAGGGGATCTTCCCAACCCAACGATCCAGCCTGCGTCTCCTGTGTCTCCTGCACTGGCAGCAGATTGTTTACCACTGCACCACCTGGGAAGCCCTGATCTTGCTGATAGCAGCTATAAAAACTGATCTTGCATTTGCCCCAGTCCTCCTCCCTCCAGCAGTGGTAAATTGAGGTTTTGAACTCTAAGGCTATTTACTCACATCTTTGGGCCATTTTGAAGGGGTATTATAGACATATTACAGTTTCCTAACCTCTAAAATATGAGCTCCTTGAAGGTGGAGAGTTTGGTCTGTTTTGTTTATTGCTATATTCCCAGCACCTGGAACAGTTTCTACATACATAAAAAAATGTCCAATAAATATTTGTTGAATGAATTTATTAATAAGTCTGTTGTTCAGTTCAGTCTCTCAGTCGTGTCCGACTCTTCGCGACCCCATGAATCACAGCACGCCAGGACTCCCTGTCCATCACCAACTCCCGGAGTTCACTGAGACTCACGTCCATCGAGTCAGTGATGCCATCCAGCCATCTCATCCTCTGTCATCCCCTTTTCCTCCTGCCCCCAATCTCTCCCAGCATCAGAGTCTTTTCCAATGAGTCAACTCTTTGCATGAGGTGGCCAAAGTACTGTAGTTTCAGCTTCAGCAGTGCTTATTAAAGTTACAAAAGGAATGTTGCCTTTATATCGAAGATGAGAATATTATTTTACTCTCCTATCTACCCATGTTTTTCAAAACTGTTTCTGTGGGTACCTTGTTAATAAAATAAAATAAGTGTATTTTAACTAATTGGACCAAAATAATCAGGAGTCAAGAACCCTCAAGGTTTTACTCATTTTTGCCAACTATTTGATTAATTAATTGTAAGCAGCCTTTACTTATTAATCCTCTGTTTCTCCCTGTTAAAGGTTAAGATAATAATGGTTGCAGCTATAAAATGATTCATAATAAATGGAGTAACTGTAGACCAATGGTGGCAACTACCTGTGTAGTTAAACAATTAATATGTGAACCAGTTTGTATGTTTTCTTAATACAGAGGATTTTGAGAACAACTACTTTGGAAACCACTAACTTAGATCAGGGATCAACAGACTTTCTCTGTAAAGGACCAGGTATTAAGATCTGCAAGTCAGCAGACAAAACTGAGAATATCATGTAGATACTTACATAACAAGAGAGAAAACAAATTTCCACAAAATTGTTATGGATGATATTCAATATGTAGTAATAATTGAGTACGTGCATGCTCACTCCCTCAGTTATATCCAATCTTTGCAACCCCATGTACTATAGCCTGCCATTCTCCTCTGTCCAGAGATTTTCCAGGCAAGAATACTGGAGCAGGTTGCCATTTTCCTTCTCCAGGGGAATCTTCCCGACCCAGGAACTGAACCCATGTTTTCTGCATTCTTTACCACTGTCCCACCTAGGAAGCCCATAATTGAGTACAATTTTATAATATACAGATATACTAATGAAAATAATTCTTTTGGGTAAATAACATTTCACTTAATTGGGGTTCAAAATTAGTATTCCAGGTTGGGAAGATCCCCTGGAGAAGGGCATGGCAACCCACTCCAGTATTCTTGTCTAGACAGTATTCTTACATGGCAGGCTACAGTCCATGTGGTCACAAAGAGTCAGACAAGACTGAGTGACTAAGCACAGCACAGCACACATCATAATTAAATGTAAAATATTCTGATCTGTAATGATATTTTATACATTTAATGATCTTTGAAAATAGCTTTTCACACACATCAGATCAGATCAGTCACTCAGTCGTGTCCGACTCTTTGCTACCCCATGAATTGCAGCACGCCAGGCCTCCCTGTCCATCACCAACTCCTAGAGTTCACTGAGACTCACGTCCATCGAGTCAGTGATGCCATCCAGCCATCTCATCCTCTGTCGTCCCCTTCTCCTCCTGCCTCCAATCCCTCCCAGCATCAGGGTCTTTTCCAATGAGTCAGCTCTTTGCATTGCCAAATACTAACGTATCATTCTACAAGCATATAATTTTTTTTTTTAATTACACTGTTAATTTATTTTTTTAATTTTTTTTAATTTTATTTTTTATTTTATATTTTAACTGTACAATATTGTATTGGTTTTGCCACATATCAACATGAATCCGCCACAGGTATACATGTGTTCCCCATCCTGAACCCTCCTCCCTCTTCCCTCCCTGTACCATCCCTCTGGGTCATCCCAGTGCACCAGCCCCAAGCATCCAGTATCGTGCATCGAACCTGGACTGGCAACTCATTTCATATATAATTTTTTAAATTTTTATTGGAGGATAGTTGCTTTGCATTGTTTTTTTTAATTTTATTTTATTTTTAAACTTTACAATATTGTATTAGTTTTGCCAAACATCGAAATGAATCCGCCACAGGTATACCCGTGCTCCCCATCCTGAACCCTCCTCCCTCCCCATACCCTCCCTTTGGGTCGTCCCAGTGCACTAGCCCCAAGCATCCAGTATCGTGCATAGAACCTGGACTGGTGACTCGTTTCATACATGATATTATACATGTTTCAATGCCATTCTCCCAAATCTCCCCACCCTTCCCTCTCCCACAGAGTCCATAAGACTGATCTATACATCAGTGTCCCTTTTGCTGTCTCGTACACAGGGTTATTGTTACCATCTTTCTAAATTCCATATATATGCATTAGTATACTGTATTGGTGTTTTTCCTTCTGGCTTACTTCACTCTGTATAATAGGCTCCAGTTTCATCCACCTCATTAGAACTGATTCAAATGTATTCTTTTTAATGGCTGAGTAATACTCCATTGTGTATATGTACCACAGCTTGCTTATCCATTCATCTGCTGATGGGCATCTAGGTTGCTTCCATGTCCTGGCTATTACAAACAGTGTTGCGATGAACATTGGGGTACACGTGTCTCTTTCCCTTCTGGTTTCCTCAGTGTGTATGCCCAGCAGTGGGATTGCTGGATCATAAGGCAGTTCTATTTCCAGTTTTTTAAGGAATCTCCACACTGTTCTCCATAGTGGCTGTACTAGTTTGCATTCCCACCAACAGTGTAAGAGGGTTCCCTTTTCTCCACACCCTCTCCAGCATTTATTGCTTGTAGACTTTTGGATTTCAGCCATTCTGACTGGTGTGAAATGGTACCTCATAGTGGTTTTGATTTGCATTTCTCTGATAATGAGTGATGTTGAGCATCTTTTCATGTGTTTGTTAGCCATCTGTATGTCTTCTTTGGAGAAATGTCTATTTAGTTCTTTGGCCCATTTTTTGATTGCATCATTTATTTTTCTGGAGTTGAGCTGTAGGAGTTGCTTGTATATTTTTGAGATTAGTTTTTTGTCAGTTGCTTCATTTGCTATTATTTTCTCCCATTCTGAAGGCTGTCTTTTCACCTTGCTAATAGTTTCCTTTGTTGTGCAGAAGCTTTTAAGTTTAATTAGGTCCCATTTGTTTATTTTTGCTTTTATTTCCAATATTCTGGGAGGTGGGTCATAGAGGATCCTGCTGTGATGTATGTCAGAGAGTGTTTTGCCTATGTTCTCCTCTAGGAGTTTTATAGTTTCTGGTCTTACGTTGAGATCCTTAATCCATTTTGAGTTTATTTTTGTGTATGGTGTTAGGAAGTGTTCTAGTTTCATTCTTTTACAAGTGGTTGACCAGTTTTCCCAGCACCACTTGTTAAAGAGATTGTCTTTAATCCATTGTATATTACTGTACAACAAAGTATGTATATGAATATACATATACATATATCCCCTCTCTTTTTTCTTTCCCATTTACATCACCACAGAGCATTGAGTAGAGTTATAGATTCTCATTAGTTACCTATTTTACACACAGTATCAATAGTTTATATATGTCAATCCCAATCTCCCAGTTCATCACACCAACCTTCCCCTTTGATATCCATATGTTTATGCCCTACATCTATGTTTTTATTTCTGCTTAAATAAGATCATCTATACCAATTTCTTCAGATCTCACTTACATGTATTAATATACAATATTTGTTTTACACTTTCTGACATACCTCATCTTGTATGACAGTCTCTGATTTATCCACATCTCTACAAATGACCCAGTTGTGTTCCTATTTTATGCCTGAGTAACAGTTTTCTGGACTCCAAAATCACTGCAGATGGTAATTGCAGCCATGAAATTAAAAGATGCTTACTCCTTGGAAGGAAAGTTATGACCAACCTAGACAGCGTATTAAAAAGCACAGACATTACTTTGTCAACAAAGGTCCATCTAATCAAGGCTATGGTTTTTCCAGTAGTCATGTATGGATGTGAGAGTTGGACTATAAAGAAAGCTGAGTGCCAGAGAATTGATGCTTTTTAACTGTGGTGTTGAGGAAGACTCTTGAGAGTCCCTTGGACTGCAAGGAGATCCAACCAGTCCATCCTAAAGGAAATCAGTCCTGGGTGTTCATTGAAAGGACTGATGTTAAAGCTGAAACTCCAATACTTTGGCCACATGATGCAAAGAGCTGACTCATTTGAAAAGACCGTGATGCTGGGAAGGATTGAGGGCAGGAGGAAAAGGGGACAACAGAGGATGAGATGGTTGGATGGCATCACTGACTCAATGGACATGGGTTTGGGTGGACTCCGGGAGTTGGTGATGGACAGGGAGGCCTGGCATGCTGCAATTCATAGGATCACAAAGAGTCAGACACGACTGAGAACTGAACTGAACTGAACTGAATATTCCAATGGTAGCTCAGCTGGAAAGAGTCCATTGGTAGCTCAGCTAGTACATTCCCTGGTACCTCAGCTGGTAAAGAATCCACCTGCAGTGCAGGAGACCCTCCGTTCGATCTCTGGATTGGAAAGATCCCCTGGAAAAGGAATAGGCTACCCATTCCAGTATTCATGGGCTTCCCTGGTGACTCAAGACAGTAAAGAATCCGGCTGCACTGTGGGAGACCTGGGCTTGATCCCTGGGTTGGGAAGGTCCCCTGGAGAAGGGCATGGCAACCCACTCCAATATTCTTGCCTGGAGAATCTCCATGGACAGAAGAGCCTGGTGGGCTGCAGTCTTGGGGGTCACAAAGAGTCGGACACCGAGCGACTAAGCACTAAGCAATATCCCTTTGTACATATGTGCCATATCTTCTTTATCCATTCCTCTCTTGGTGGACATTTAGGTTTCTTCCATGTCCTGGCTATTGTAAATAGTGCTGCAATGAACATTGGGGTGCATGGGTCTTTTTGAATTATGGTTTTCTCCAAATATATGCACAGTAGTGGAATTGCTAGGTCACATGGTAGTTCTGTTTTTGGTGTTTTAAGGAACTTCCATACTAGTCTCCATAGTGGCTGTGTCAATTTACATTTCCACCAACATTGCAGGAGGCTTCCCTTTTCTCCATACCCTCTCCAGCATGTACTGTTTATAGATTTTGTGATGATAGCCATTCTAACCAGTGTGAGTTGACGACTCTTTGTAGTTTTGATTTGCATTTCTCTAATAATTAGTGATGTTGAGCATCTTTTCATGTGTTTGTTAGCTATCTGTATGTCTTCTTTGGAGAAATGTCTATTTAGACCTTGTACCCATGTTTTGACTAGGTTGTTTGTTTTTTTATATTGAGCTGAATGAGTTGCTTGTGTATTTTGGAGATTAATCCCTTGTCAGTTTCTTCATTTGCAAATGTTCTCTCCCATTCTAAGGGTTGTCTTTTTGTCTTGTTTATGGTTCCTTTTGCGGTGCAAACTCTTTTCAGTATACCTAGGTCACATTTGTTTATTTTTGTTTTTATTTTCATTACTGTAGGAGGTGGGTCAAAAAAGGTTTTGCTGTAATTTATGTCAAAGGGTGTTCTGCCTGTTTTCCTCTAAGAGTTTTATAGTGTCTGGCCCTACATCAGGTCTTTAATCCATTTTATTTTTGTGTATGGTGTTAAGGAGTGTTCTAATTTCATTCTTGTACATGTAACTCTCCCATTTCCCCAGCACCACTTATTGAAGAAGCTGTCTTTTATCCCTTGTATGTTCTATCCTCCTTTGTCATAGATTAGGGGACCGTAGCTGTGTGGGTTTATCTCTGGGCTTTCTATCTTGTTCCGCTGGTCTATATTTCTGTTTTCTGCCAGTACCATATTGTCTTGATGACTGCAGCCATGTAGTATAGTCTGAAGTCAGCACGCCTGATTTCTCCAGCTCCATTTTTCTTTCTCAAGACTGCTTTAGCTTTTGAGGGTTATGTTTCCATACAAACTGTAAAATTTTCTGTTCTAGTTCTGTGAAAAATGCCATTGGTAATTTGATAGGGATTGCGTTGAATTTGTATATTCCTTTGCATAATATAGTCATTTTCACAACACTGATTCTTCAAACCCAAGAACATGGTATATCTCTACATCTGTTAGTGTCATGGTTGATATCTTTCATCAGTATCTTATAGTTTTCTACATAGAAGACTTTTGCTTCCTTAGGTAGGTTTATTCCTAGGTATTTTATTCATTGGTTGCAGTGATAAGTGGGATTGTTTCCTTAATTTGTCTTTCTGATCTTTTGTTGCTAGTGTATAGAAATGCAAGATATTTCTGTGTATTAGTTTTGTATCCTGTAACTTTAATCACTCTCGTAGTTCTCTGGTGTTATCTTTAGGATTTTCTATTTATAGTCATTTATAGTCATTTATCATGTCATCTACAAACAGTGGTAGTTTTACTTCTTCTTTTCCAATTTTGATTCCTTCTCTTTCTTTTTCTTCTGTGATTGCCATGGCTATGTCTTCCAAGAATGTGTTGAATAATAGTGGTGAGTAGAGATCCTTGTCTTGTTCCAGATCTTAGAGAAAATGCTTTCAATTTTTCACCATTGAGAATAATGTTTGCTGTAGGTTTGTCATATATGGCCTTTATTATGTTGAAATAGGTTCCTTTTCACTTTATGGAGAGTTTTTATCATAAATGGGTGTTGAATTTTCCCAAAAGCTTTTTTTGCATCTGTTGAGATGATCATATGGTTTTCATTCTTCAATTTGTTGATGGTGATGTGTATCACATTGATTTGTATACATTGAAGAATCCTTATATCCCTGGGATAAATCATACCCTTGATCATGATTGATGATCCTCTTAATGTGTTGTTGGATTCGATTTACTAGTATTCTGTTGAAGATTTTACATCTGTGTTCATCAGTGATACTGCTCTATAATTTCCTTTTTCTGTGATATCTTTGCATGATTTTAATATTATGGTGATGGTGACCTTGTCCAATGAGTTTGGGAATATTCCACCCTCTGCAATGTTTTAAAAGAGTTTGAGAAAAATACGTGTTAGCTCTTCTCTAAATGGTAGAATATTCGCCCATGAAGCTATCTCATCCTAAACTTTCATTTGTTTGAAGATTTTTAATCACAGATTCAATTTCTTTACTTGGATTGGTCTGTTCATATATTCTGTTTCTTCCTGGTTCAGTGTTTGGAGACTGTACCTTTCTAAGAATTTGTCCATTTCTTCCAGTTTGTGCTTTTCATTGACATATAGTTGCTTGAAGAAGTCTCAGGATCCTTTACATTTTTGCATTGTCAGTTGTACCGTCTCCTTATTCATGTCTTAGTTCAGTTTAGTTGCTCAGTCGTGTCTGACTCTTTGTGGCCCCATGAATTTCCTATTGGAACCAGTCTGTTGTTCCATGTCCAGTTCTAACTGCTGCTTCCTGACCTGCATACAAATTTCTCAAGAGGCAGGTCAGGTGGTCTGGTATTCCCATCTCTTTCAGAATTTTCCACAGTTTATTGTGATCCACACAGTCAAAGGCTTTGGCATAGTCAATAAAACAGAAATAGATGTTTTTCTGGAACTCTCTTGCCTTTTTGATGATCCAGCAGATATTGGCAATTTGATCTCTGGTTCCTCTGCCTTTTCTAAAACCAGCTTGAACATCTGGAAGTTCACAGTTCATGTATTGCTGAAGCCTGGCTTGGAGAATTTTGAGCATTACTTTACTAGCGTGTGAGATGAGTGCAATTGTGTGGTACTTTGAACATTCTTTGGCATTGCCTTTCTTTGGAATTGGAATGAAAACTGACCTTTTCCACTCCTGTGGCCACTGCTGAGTTTTCCAAATTTGCCGGCATATTGAGTGCAGCACTTTCACAGCATCATCTTTCAGGATTTGAAATAGCTCAACTGGAATTCCATCACCTCCACTAGCTTTGTTCGTAGTGATGCTTTCTAAGGCCCACTTGACTTCACATTCCAGGATGTCTGGCTCTAGATGAGTGATCACACCATCGTGATTATCTTGGTCATGAAGATCTTTTTTGTACAGTTCTTCTGTGTATTCTTGCCACCTCTTCTTAATATCTTCTGCTTCTGTTAGGTCCCTACCATTTCTGTCCTTTATTGAGCCCATCTTTGCATGAAATGTTCCTTTGGTATCTCTGACTTTCTTGAAGAGATCTCTAGTCTTTCCCATTCTGTTGTTTTCCTCTATTTCTTTGCATTGATCGCTGAAGAAGGCTTTCTTATCTCTTCTTGCTATTCTTTGGAACTCTGCATCCCGATGCTTATATCTTTCATTTTCTCCTTTGCTTTTTGCTTCTCTTCTTTTCACAGCTATTTGTAAGGCCTCCCCAGACAGCCATTTTGCTTTTTCGCATTTTTTTCCTTGGGGATGGTCTTAATCCCTGTCTCCTGTACAGTGTTACGAACCTCCGTCCATAGTTTATCAGGCACTCTATCTATCAGATCTAGGCCCTTAAATCTATTTCTCGCTTCCAGTGTATAATCATAAGGGGTTTGATTTAGGTCATACCTGAATGGTCTAGTGGTTTTCCCTACTTTCTTCAATTTAAGTCTGAATTTGGCAATAAGGAGTTCATGATCTGAGCCACAGTCAGCTCCTGGTCTTGTTTTTGCTGACTGTATAGAGCTTCTCCATCTTTGGCTGCAAAGGATATAATCAATCTGATTTCGGTGTTGACCATCTGATGTTGTCCATGTGTAGAGTCTTCTCTTGTGTTGTTGGAAGAGGGTGTTTGCTATGACCAGTGCGTTCTCTTGGCAAAACTCTATTAGCCTTTTGAGAACTCTTCCTTTTTCCCTTGATGAGTCTGGTTAAAGGTTTTTGTATTGTATCTTCTCAAATAAACAACTTTTAGTTTCATTGATCTGTGCTATTGTTTTCTTTATGTCATTTATTTCTACTCTGATCTTTATGATTTCTTTCCTTCTAACTTTGGGTTGTTTTTTTTTTTGTTGTTCTTTTTCTAGTTGCTTTAGGTGTAAGGTTAGGTTGTTTATTTGAGATTTTTCTAGTTTCTTGCAATAGGATTGTATTGCTATAAACTTCCTTCTTAGAAAGTAAGTTACTATATAGCACAGGGAACCCAGCCTGGCACTCTGTGATGAGCCAAAGGGGTGGGATGGGGGGAGAAGAGGAAGGCTCAACAGGGAGGGGGGAAAATGTATAATTATAGCTAATTCTGTTGTTGTACAGTAGAAACCAACACAACTTTGAAAGCAATTTCCCTCCAATTAAAAAAAAAAATATATATATATATATAAGTTTCTTCTTAGAACTGCTTTTGCTGAATCCCATAGGTGTTGGGTCATCATGTTTTTGTTGTCATTTGTTAGTAGGTAATTTTTTATTCTTGGGGATGGTTTTGATCACACCACCTCCTGTACAATGTTATGAACCTCTGTCCATAATTCTTCAGGCACTCTGTCTATCAGATCTAATCCTTTAAATCTATTTGTCACTTCCACTGTATAATTGTAAAGTATTTGATTTAGGTCATACCTGAATGGTTAGTGGTTTTCCCTACTTTCTTCAACTTAAATCAGAATTTGGCAATAAGTTCATGATTTGAAGCATAGTCAGCTCCTGGTCTCATTTTTGCTGACTGTATAGAGCTTCTCTGTCTTCAACTGCAAAGAATATAATCAGTCTGATTTTAACATTGACCATCAATGTCATTTGACATTGATGTCTATGTGTAGAGTTGTCTCTTATGTTGGTGGAAGAGAGTGTTAGCTATGACCTGTTCATTCTCTTGGCAAAACTCTGTTAGCGTTTGCCGTGCTTCATTTTGTACTCCAAGGCCAAACCTGCCTGTTAGTATATAAGTATCTCTTGACTTCCTACTTTTGCATTCCAGTCACCTATGATGAAAAGTAAATCATTTTTTGGTGTTCATTCTAGAAGGTCTTGTAGGTCCTCATAGAACCATTCAAATGCTTCAGCTTCTTCAGCATTAGTGGTTGGAGCATAGACTTGGATTACTGTGATACTGAATTGTTTGCCTTGGAAATGAACAAAGATCATTCTGTCATTATTGAGACTGCACCCAAGTACTGCATTTCGTAGGGCTTCCCTGATAGCTCAGGTGGTAAAGAATTCACTACAATGCAGGAGACCCTGGTTCAATTCCTAGGTTGGGAAGATTCCCTGGAGAAGGGATGGGCTACCCACTTCAGTATTTTTGAGTTTCCCTTGTGGCTCAGCTGGTAAAGAATCTGCCTGCAATGAGGAAAACCTGGGTTCAATCCCTTGGTTGGGAGATCCCCTGGAGAATGGAATGGCTACCCACTCCAGTATTTTGGTGGAGAATTCCATCGACGGTATAGTCCATAGGATCACAAAGAGTTAGACACGACTGAGCAAGTTTCACTTTCACTGCATTTCAGACTCTTTTGTGACTATGAGGGCTGCTGTATTTCTGCTAAGGAATTCTTGCCAACAGTAGTAGATATAATGGACATCTGAATTAAATTTGCCCATTCCAGTCCAGTCTAGTTCATTGATTCCAAAAATGCCGAAGTTCATTCTCCCCATCTCCTGTTTGACCCTTCCCTATTTACCTTGATTCGTGGACCTAACATTCCAGGTTCCTATGCAATATTGTTCTTTCATCATTGGACTTCACTTCCGTCACCAGTCACATCCACAACTGGGCGTTGTTTTCGCTTTGGCTCAGCCTCTTCATTCTTTCCTGAACTATTTCTCCACTCTTCTCTAGTAGCATATTCGGCACATACTCACCTGGGGAGTTCATCTTTCAGTGTCATATCTTTTTGCCTTTTCATACTGTTCATGAGGTTCTCAAGGCAAGAATACTGGAGTGGTTTACCATTCCCTTCTCTAATGGACCACGTTTTGTCAGAACTCTCCACCATGACCCGTCCATCTTGTGTGGCCCTAAATGGCATGGCTATAGTTTCATTGGGTTAGACAAGGCTGTGATCCATGTGGTCAGTTTGGTTAGTTTTCTGTGATTGTGGTTTTCATTCTGTCTTCCCTCTGAAGGGTAAGAATAAGAGACTTGTGGAAGCTTCCTGATGGGAGGGACTGGCTGTGGGGGAATTTGGGTCTGACTTGGATGGGCAAGGCCATGCTCAGTAAATCTTTAATCCAATTTCCTGCTGATGGGTGGAGCTGTGTTCCCTCCCTGTTGGCCTGTGTTTGGTAGGGGTAATGTTGGTAATGGTAACCTCCTTCAAAAGGGCTTATGCCAGCACACCGCTCCCATAACTGTTGTATTCAGTGCCGCTGACCCATGGCAGGCCATTGTCAAACCACACCTCTGCCAGAGACTCCTGGACACTCACAAGCATGTCTGGCTCAGTCTCTTGTGGGGTCACTCCTCCTTTCAACTTGGATCCTGGTGTGTACAAGGTTTTGTTTGTGCCCTCCAAGGGTCTATTTCCCCAGTCCTGTGGAAGTTCTGTAATCAAATCCCACTGGCCTTCAAAGTCAAATTCCCTGGGGTTCTCAGTCCCTTTACCAGATCCCCAGGTTTGGAAGTCTGTTGTGGGCCCTAGAACTTATGCAATAGTACAAGAACTTTTTTGGTATAAATGTTCTCCAGTTTGTGGCATCCATCACTTCATGGCAAATATATGGGGAAATAATGGAAACAGTGTCAGACTTTATTTTGGGGGGCTCCAAAATCACTGCAGATGGTGACTGCAGCCATGAAATTAAAAGACACTTGCTCCTTGGATGAAAAGCTATGACAGACCTAGACAGCATATTAAAAAGCAAAGACATTACTTTGCCAACAAAGGTCTGTCTAGTCAAAGCTATGGTTTTTCCAGTAGTCGTGTATGGATATGAGAGATGGACTATAAAGAAAGCTGAGCACCAAAGAACTGATGCTTCTGAACTGTGGTGCTGGAGAAGACTTTGAGAGTCCCTTGGATAGCAAGGAGATCAAGCCAGTCAATCCTAAAGGAAATCAACCCTGAGTATTCATTGGAAGGACTGTTGCTGAAGCTGAAACTCCAATATTTGGCTGCCTGATGTGAAGAACTGACTCATTGGAAAAGACCCTGATCTTGGGCAAAACTGAAGGCAGGAGGAGTAGGGGACGACAGAAGACGAGATGGTTGGATGGTATCACCAACTCAATGGACATGAGTTTGAGCAAGCTCTGGGAAATGGAGAAGGAGAGGGAAACCTGGCATGCTGCAGTCCATGGAGTCGCAAAGAGTTGGACACGACTGAGTGACTGAACTGAACTGATTTTTTAACTTCCTCTTTGATTTCTTCAGTGATCTCTTCAGTTGCATATTGTCTAGCCTCCACATGTTTGTGTTTTTTGAAGTTTTTTTGTGTGTGTATGATTTCTAATGTTATAGCATCATGCTTGGATATGCTATGAAGTTTCAATTACAATTTCAGATATGCTTTGGTTTTTTTTAATTTATTGAGGCTTGATTTGTGACCCAAGATTGATCTGTCCTGGAGAATATTTCATGTTCACTTGAGAACAAAATATATTCTGCTGCTTTTAGCCAGAATGTCCTGTAACCATCATTTAAGTCTATCTAGTCTAATGTGTCCTTTAAGGCTTGTGTTTCCTTAATAATTTCCTGTCTGAATGATCTATCCATTGGTGTCTGGGGAGTGTTAAGTCCCCCACTATTAGTGTGTTACTGTTGATTTCCCTCTTTTATGGATGTTAGCATTTGCCTTATGTATTGAAGGGCTCCTATGGTAGGTGCATTAAATATTTATAATTATTATATTTTCTTCTTGGATTAATCCCTATCATTATGTAGTGTCCCTTCCTTGTCTCTTGTGACAGTCTTTATTTTAGTCTATTTTATGTGACATGAGTATTGCTACTTCACCTTTGTTTTGATTTCCATTTGCATGGAATATCTTTTTCTATCCCCTAACTTTTCAGGCTATATTTCTCCCTATATCTGAAGTGTGTCTCTTGTGGGCAGCATATATATGGATCTTGTTTTGTATCCATTCAGCCTGTCTTTATCTTTTCATCAGAGCATTTAATCCATTTACATTTAAAGTATTTATATGTATATTCCTATTACCACTTTCTTAGTTGTTTTGAATTTGTTTTTGTAGGTTTTTTCCTTCTCTGTGCTTCCTGCCTAGAGAAGTTCTTTTAACATTTATAACGAAGCTGGTCTGGTGACAATGAATTCTCTTAGCTTTTACTTGTCTGTAAATCTTTTGATTTCTCCATCAAATCTGAGCCTTCCTGGGTAGAGTAATCTTATAGGTTTTCCCTTCTATCACTTTAAATATATCCTATCTGGCCGGCAGAGTTTCTGTTAGAAAATCAGCTGATAATCTTATGGACATTCCCCTATATGCTTTTTTAATTAATTTATTTTAATTGGAAGCTAATTACTTTACAATATTATAGTGGTTTTTGCCATACATTGACATGAATCAGCCGTGGGTGTACATGTGTCCCCCATCCTGAACCCCCCTCCCACCTCCCTCCCATCTCATCTCTCAGGGTCATCCAAGTGCACTGGCCCTGAGCACCCTGTCTCATACATTGAATCTGGACTGGCGATCTGTTTCACATGTGATCATATACATGTTTCAATGCTATTCTCTCAAATTATTCCACCCTCGCCTTGCTGCTTTTAATAATTTTTTGTATTTAAATTTTTCAGTTTGATTAATATGTGTTTCAGCTTATTTCTCCCTGTGTTTATCTTATATGGAACTCTCTGCTTCTTGGACTTGACTATTTCCTTTCTCATGTTAGGGAAGTTTTTTACTATAATCTCTTCAAATATTTTCTCAGACCCTTTCTCTTTCTCTTCTTCTGGGACCCATATAATTCAAATGTTGGTGTGTTTAATGTTGTCCCAGAGGTCTCTGATATTGTGCTCAATTCTTTTCATTCTTTTTTCTTTATTCTACTTCACAGCAGTTATTTCCACCATTTTATTTCTAGCTCACTTATCCATTCTTCTCTCAGTTATTCTGCTATTGATTCCCCCTAGTGTGTTTTTAATTTCAGTTATTGTGATGTTCATCGTTGCTTGTTTGTTCTTTAGTGTTTCTAGGTCCTTGTTAAACATTTCTTGTATTTTCTCCATTCTATTTCCCAGATTTTGAATCATCTTTACTATCATTACTCTGAATTATTTTTCAGGTTGATTGCCTATTTCCTTTTCACTTGTGGGTTTTTACCATGCTCCTTCCTCTGTAACATATTTCTCTGTCTTCTCGTTGTTTAACTTACAGTGTTTGAGATTTCCTTTTTACAGGCTACAGGGTCATAGTTCCTCTTGCTTCTGATGTCCTCCCTAGTGGGAGAGGTTGGTTGTTCCAAGGGTTTGTGTAGGCTTCCTGCTGGGAGGGACTGGTGCCTGTGCTCTGGTGGGTAGTGCTGAGTCTTTTCCCTCTGATGGGCAGAGTCACATCGGGTGGTGTGTTTGGGGATTTCTGTGAGCTTAGTACAACTTTAGGCAGCCTGTCTGCTGATGGGTGGGGCTGTGTTCCTTTCTTGCTGCTTGTTTGGTACTAAGTGTCCAGCACTGGAGCATGTATGCAGTTGGGTGGAGCTAGGTCATGGTATCAAGAAAGATAGTTTATCCAAGGTTATTCAGCTAAGTAGCAGCGCCAGAATCTGAAATCACCTCTGACTATAGAAACCATATTCTTTCCAAGACACCACGTTGCTGATGGATGGTATCAGGTAAGCTGCATTCCCAGGATGCAACACTGACCTAGCCAGTTGCCAGCTCCTGGAGCAAATGCTGTCTTAATCTATTTTGAGTTAATTTCTGTATATGGTATGGTCCAGTTGCATTTTTGCATGTTGCTGTCCAGTTTTCCCAACATGACTTACTAAAGAAACTGTCCTTTCCTCATTGTATGTTCTCGGCTCCTTTGTCCTAAATTAATTGAGCATAAGTATACACGTCTATTTCTGGACTGTCTATTCTGTTCCATTGATCTGTATATCTGTTTTTATGCCAGTATCATTTTATTTTGATTACTATAGCTCTATAATGTAGTGTGGATCACAATAAACTGTGGAAAATTCTGAAAGAGAAGGGAATACCAGACAACCTGACCTGCCTCTTGAGAAACCTACATGCAGGTCAGGAAGCAACAGTTAGAACTGGACATGGAACAACAGACCAGTTCCAAATAGGAAAAGGAGTACGTCGAGGCTATATATTGTCACCCTGCTTATTTAACTTATATGCAGAGTACATCATGAGAAACGCTGGGCTGGAGGAAGCACAAGCTGGAATCAAGATTTCTGGGAGAAATATCAATAACCTCAGATACACAGATGACACCACCCTTATGGCAGAAAGTGAAGAAGAACGAAAGAGTCTCTTGATGAAAGTGAAAGAGGAGAGTGAAAAAGTTGACTTAAAGCTCAACATTCAGAAAACTAAGATCATGGCATTCGGTCCCATCACTTCATGGCAAATAGATGGAGAAACAGTGGAAACAGTGGCTGACTTTATTTTGGGGGGCTCCAAAATCACTGCAGATGGTGATTGCAGCCATGGAATTAAAAGACACTTACTCCTTGGAAGGAAAGTTATGACCAACCTAGACAGCATATTAAAAAGCACAGACATTACTTTGTCAGCAAAGGTCCATCTAGTCAAGACTATGATTTTTCCAGTGGTCATGTATGGATGTGAGAGTTGGACTGTGAAGAAAGCTGAGCACCGAATAATTGATGCTTTTGAACTGTGGTGTTGGAGAAGACTCTTGAGAGTCCCTTGGACTGCAAGGAGATCCAACCAGTCCATCCTAAAGGAAATCAGTCCTGGGTGTTCATTGGAAGGACTGATGCTGAAGCTGAAACTCCAGTACTTTGGCCACCTGATGCAAAGAGCTGACTCATTTGAAAAGCCCCTAATGCTGGGAAAGATTGAGGGCAGGAGGAGAAGGGGATGACAGAGAATGAGATGGCTGGATGGCATCACCGACTCAATGGACATGGGTTTGGGTGGACTCTGGGAGTTGGTGATAGACAGGGAGGCCTGGAGTGTGGCAGTTGATGGCATCGCAAAGAGTCGGACATGACTGAGCGAATGAACTGAACTGAACTGATAATGTAGTTTGAAATTAGGAAGCATGAAGCCCCCTGCTTTGTTGTTCCTTCTCAAGATTGATTTGTCTATTTTAGGGTCTTTTGTCATTCTATACAAATTTTAGAATTGATCTATTACTGTGAAAACCACAATTGGAATTTTGATAGGGACTGCATTGAGTCTATAGACTGTTTTGAATAGTATGGAGATTTTAGCAATAGTAACTCTGCCAATCCATGAGCATGGACTATCTTTCCATTTATTTGTGTCTTCTTCAATTTTTTTTTCATCAGTGCTTTTTTAGTTTTCAGTGTACTGGTCTTTCACTTTCTTGATGAAATTTGTTTTTAGGTATTTTATTCTTCTTGGTGCAGTTATAAATGGGATTATTTTCTTAATTTAACTTTCTGATAGCTTGTTATTAGTGTATAGAAACACAGCAGATGTATATTGGTTTTATATCCTGCAAATTGACTGAATTCATTTGTTATTTCTAAAGGTTTTTTGATGGAGTCTTTAAAGTTTTCTGTATATATTATTATTATGTAATCTACAAATAGTGGCATTTTTACTTTTTCTTTTCCAGTTTGGACATCTTTCATTTTTTTCCTGCCTACTTGGTTTGGCTAGGCCTTCCAATATCATGTTGAAGAATAATGATGAGAGTGGGCATCCTTGTTTCTAATCTTAGAGGAAAATCTTTTTGGCTTTTGACCATTGAGTATGATATCTGTCATATTAATATATGACCTTTGTTATGTTGGGGTACATTTCCTCTATTCCCACTCTGTTGAGGATTTTAATCATATTAATAAATGGATGGATTTTTTCAAGTGCTTTTTTAAATCTATTGATATGATCAAAGAAAAATCATATGATTTTTTTCTTCTGTTTTGTTAATACGGTGTATCACATTGATTGATTAGTGGAATATGAATCATCCTTGTATACCTTTAATAAGTCCAACTTGATTATGGCACTGATTTTTTTAATATATTTTTGAATTGAATTTGATGATTTCTTTGAGAATTTTTACCTATATGTTCATCAGAGATGTTGGCCTGTAATTTTCTTTGCTTGTGGTTTCCTTGACTGGTTTCGGTATCAGAGTAATTATGGCTTTGGCAAATGAGTTTAGAAGTGTTCCCTCATTTCCTACCTTTTGGAAGACTTTGAGAGTATTGGTATTAATTCTTATTTAAAGTTTTGATAGAATTCACCAATGAAGCTGTCAGGTCCTGGACTTTTATTTGTAGGGAGTTATTAAATTACTTATTCAGTATCCCTACCAATAATCAGTGTATTCAGATTTTCTGTTCATATTCAGCCTTGGAAGTTTGCATGTTTCTAAGAATTTATCCATTTGTCCTAGGTTTTCCAATTTGTTGGCATGTAATTGTTCATAATAGTCTCTTAATGATCCTGTATATTTCTGTGATGTCAGTTGCATCTCTTTCATTTCTGATTTTTTTTTTTTTTTACTTTAGTTCTCTCTCTCTTGTTGAGTCTGGCTAAAGGTTTATCAACTTTGTTTATTTTTTCAAAGAACCAGCTCTTATTTTCCTTGATCTCTTCTAGTGTCTTTTAGTCTCCATTTCATTTACTGCTCCTCTTAGCTCTGAAGTGAGTCTCTTGTAGGCGGCATGTAGGTGGGTCTTGTTTTTTATTCCATCAATCCCTCTCTGTCTTTTGATGGAAGAATTTAGTCCACTTATCTTTAAAGTAATTGTTAATAGGTATCTTATTGCCATTTCTATTGTTTCTGGCTGCTTTGTGGTTCCTCTGTTCATTTCTTCTCCTGCTGTCTTCCTTTGTGGTTTGATGACTTTCAGGTTCCTTTCTCTGTCATTATCTTTTGTGTATCTACTTTAGGTTTTTGCTTGTTGGTTACCACAAGGCTTACACATAACAACTTGTATTTATAACAGTGTTTATGTTGATACCAGTGTTTGAACACTTAGGAAAGCTCTACTTATTTATTCTCTACTCACCCAACATTTTGTTTTTTGATATCATATTTTGTGTCTTTTTTTATCTTGTGAATCCCTTGCTTAAATATTATAGCTAAAGTTATTTTTACTATTTTTGTCTTTTGACCTTTTCATTAATAATTCATTCACTACCATTACCATCAGGCTTCCCTGGTGGCTCAGAGGTTAAAGCATCTGCCTGGAATGCAGGAGATCAGGGTTCAATCCCTGAGTCGGGAAGATCCCCTGGAGAAGGAAATGGCAACCCACTCCAGTATTCTTGCCTGGAGAATCCCATGGAGGGAGGAGCCTGGTAGGCTGCAGTCCATGGGGTCACAAAGAGTCGGACACGACTGAGCAACTTCACTTTCACTTTCACCATTACCATATATTTGCCTTTACCAGTGAGATTTATGCTTTTATATATTTTGTTACTGGAGCCTGGTAGGCTGCAGTCCATGGGGTCGCTAAGAGTCGGACACGACTGAGCGACTTCACTTTCACGTTTCATTTTCATGCATTGGAGAAAGAAATGGCAACCCACTCCAGTGTTCTTGCCTGGAGAATCCCAGGGATGGCGGAGCCTGGTGGGCTGCCATCTATGGGGTCGCACAAAGTCGGACACGACTGAAGCGACTTAGCAGCAGCAGCAGTAGCACCCTTTCTGTTCAGCTTAAAAAGATACCTTCGACATCTCTTCTGAGAATGGTTTAGGTTTAGTGGTGAGGAACTCTTTTATCTTTTGCTTGCTAGAAACCTCTATCTCCTTCAATTCTGAATGATAACTTTGGTAGGTGAAGTATTCTTGGTTGGAAATTCTTATCTTTTAGCACTTGGAATATATTGTGCTATTTCCTTCTGATCTTTAAAATTTCTGCTAAAAAATCTACTGATAGTCTTACAGGATTTCTTTGTACATAAAAAGTTGTTTTTCTCTTGCAGTTTTAAGATCTCTCCTTGTCTTTACCTTTTGACATTTTAATATAATGTGTCTTGGTATAGATCTCTGGGTTCATCTTATTTGGAACTGTCTGGGCTTCCTAGATTTGAATGTCTGTTTCTTTCCCCAGCTTAGGACAGTTTTCAGCCATTATTTTTTCAAATAAGTTTTCTTTCCCTTTTTATTTTTTTCTGAGACCTCTATAATGTGATGGTTAATGCACTTGATGTTGTCCCATAAGTCCTTTAATCTGTCTTCACCATTTTGCATTCTTTTTTTCTTTTTGCTGCTCTGATTGGGTGAGTTTCTCTGCCATGTCTCAAGTTCTCTGATCCTTTCTTCTACTTCATCAAATCTGCTTTTGACACCCACTGGTTATTTTTCAGTTCAGTTATTGTATTCTTCAGCTCTGTGACTTCTGTTTGGAACTTTCTTGTATTTTCTATCTTTAAGTTCTCACTGTGTTTATCCATTCTTCTCCGAAGTTTAGTGAGCATCTTTATGATCATTTATTGAACCTTTTACCAGGTACATTATTTATCTCCAGTTCATTAACTTTTTTTCTGATGTTTTATCTTGTCCTTTCTTTTAGAACATATTTCTGTTTCTTTGTTTTGCTTGATTCCGTCCTGGTTTCTATGCACTGGGTGACAGAGCCACCTCTTCCGCTTGAACTGCTGGCTTTGTGTAAGAGATGAACCTTTTTCATTCAACCCTGTCCTGGCTCTTGGTTTTCTCTCAACTGTTTGTAATTATCCAAGAAGCCTATCTTACATTTAATAGCTCTCGGTACTTAAGGAAGTGCCAAGATCAGTCAGTGTCCCAAAGGGGAGAGCTCAGTCAGCACCTTGATTCAGGCTGATTGGAAACCAAGTCCTCAGGCAGCAGCTTTTCAAGAATGCAAATTATGCAGTTCTATAGGACTGCAAGGCCAGCCCTGCTGGCCCCCAGAGCCAGGCTATCTGGAGGTGGCCCCTGGCAGCAGTCACAGAAATTGCATCTCCAGGTGGGTTTATAAGCTCCTTCTTGGGAGTCACTAGTGAACTGTAGTCACACAGGAGGAAGTGCAAAGATGGTGTCCCCTGGCTGCATCTTTGAGAGCACCTGCTTACCATCTAGGTGTGTGCCAGACCTGTTGCTTATCCCCAGGACTGAAGTTCCTAGACAAGCAGATAGCCTCTTTTACAAAAAAAGTGGGCATGTGTTTCACACACTGTGTGATGCCCTGGAAATGGTAGTCTTCCAAGAACTGTCTCTATAATTGTTACAGTCCTGTGGGACCCAGGAATGCAAGCCCCCGTGACCAGGTCTTTCCCAGGTGGCAGCTGTAAGAACCATGTCACCAAATGTAAAAACCAGAGCACCAGAGTTGTGTGTAGAACCTCCTCTCCAGAAGATAAAAGCACTCTGGAGTACAGCAGAGCTCAAAAATGGTAGCTACTGGCTGACATGGGACAGATGGGGAGTACAAAAGATGGCATTCACTGAAAAAAAAAAAGGAAAAGGAAAAGAAGGGAAAGAAAAAGAGAAAATAGGGGGAGAGGAAAAATAAAAAGATGATACCCAACAGAAGTGCAGGGGGTTGGGGAAGGAAGATGGTGCTGCTGACTTTAGCAAGACAGAGAGAGAATAGGAAGATATTGTCCACCAGCCTCTGTCCAAGGGAGTAACCAAGCAGGTACCAGTGCTTTAAATTAGTAAATGAATCTCTTTCATATGACATCTGGATGCTTTGCAAATGGCTGCTTCTGCACTGAGCTCTGGGTTTGGTGAGCCTAGGCATAAACCCTTTAAGAACCCTTCCTTGGTTCCACAAAGCCCCATATGTCTCATGGACATGAGCCTTGTTGGTCTTCAAAGTGAGATGCTTTGGGGGTTTATCTCTCAGACAATGGATCTTAAAAGTTAGGGTGAGGTATGAACCCTTCACTCCTTCTGGAGAAGCTCTGGGTTTTGAGTTCCCTCCAGACTGGAGGTTGTTGTATTGGGGGTGGAGTTTGTAATGAGATTGTGTTTCAGCCTTTTCGACCCACTAGGATGTGGTTTCCCTCTCATTTGCCCAATGTAACAGGGTCTCTTTACCAATATGCAGATTATTTTCAGAAGAAGTTGTTCCATGTATAGTTTTAGAAAAACTGTATCCATGGGAGAGGGTGAGTGCAAGAGCTTCCTACATATTCATCTTGCTAAAATTTCTTATTAAAAGTTTTTTGTTGTGGTCATTATTTAATAATCAATAAGCACAAACTTTTAAGAATTACAATTTTTAATATTCAGTTTGTTCATTTAAGCATGAAAAGACTCTTAACTTGACTCTTGCTGGGATTGTTGAGGAAAGTTGTATGTTCATGAATTTTATTTGCTCTATATTTACATCATCGTAATATTTTTTATAACAATTGCATGTTTTTTCATCAGCCTTTGACATTTAGAAAGTAAGAGCTATGCATTAAAACCTCTGCAAGAAAGTAAACTTTAATGAAATTTTTTTCCGCTCAGTCCCAAAGGGAACATGAACTCTAAAATTGACTGTGGTATATAATAAAAGCCATGACTGCAGCTGAAAGCATTTATAATAAAGTACAAGACTCAATTTCTACTTTGTCCTCTGTCTATACTCATTGGATAGCTGAGTTTATAACTTTATGATAGAACATTCTTCCTAAGAAGTGTGTGAAACCGAAAAGATAAAATAAATCTAATAGTTTTCAAAATAGTGAAACCATATTAAATGTGAGGAAACTAGACTGAGTATAACTGCTGCTACTGCTAAGTCACTTCAGTCGTGTCCGACTTTGTGCGACCCCATAGACGGCAGCCCACCAAGCTCCTCTGTCCCTGGGATTCTCCAGGCAAGAACACTGGAGGGGGTTGCCATTTCCTCCTCCAATGCATGAAAGTGAAAAGTGAAAGTTAAGTCGCTTAGTTGTGTCCAACTCTTAGCACCCCATGGACTGAAGCCTACCAAGCTCCTCCATCCATGGAATTTTCCAGGCAAGAGTACTGGAGTGGGGTGCCATTGCCTTCTCCACTCAACATATATAAACATACATATTAAACAAACATTTGCACAGATTGACATTGCTGCCACAAAGGAACCCCTTTCTGAATTTAAGAATGGGTTCAGTTTCCTAAACTACTGATCAGTCAGTTCAGTCACTCAGTCATGTCCGACTCTTTGCAACCCCATGGACTGCAGCACACCAGGCTTCCCTATCCATCACCAATTCCCAGAGTTTGCTCAAACTCATGTCCATCGAGTCGGTGATGCCTCCAACCATCTCATTCTCTGTCATCCTTCTCCTCCTGCCTTCAGTCTTCCCCAGCATCAGGGTCTTTTCCAGTGAGTTGGCTCTTTGCATCAGGTAGCCAAAGTACTGGAGCTTCAGTTGCAGCATGAGTCCTTCCAATGAATATTCAGGACCGATTTCCTTTCCGATTGACTGGTTTGATCTCCTTGCAGTCCAAGGGACTCTCAAGAGTTTCTCCAACACCACAGTTCAAAAGCATCAATTCTTTGACACTCAACTTTCTTTATAGGCCAACACTCACGACCATACATGACGACAGGAAAAACCATAGCTTTGACTAGATGGACCTTTGTCAGCAAATTAATGTCTCTGCTTTTGAATATGCTGTTTAGGTTGGTCATAGCTTTTCTTCCAAGGAGCAAACGTCTTTTAATTTCATGGCTGCCTTCATCATCTGCAGTGATTTTGGAGCCAAAGAAAATAAAGTATGTCACTGTTTCCATTGTTTCCCCATCTGTTTGCCATGAAGTGATGGGACCAGATTCCATAATCTTAGTTTTTTGAATGCTGAGTTTTAAGCCAGCTTTTTCACTCTCCTCTTTCACTTTCATCAAGAGGCTCTTTAGTTCCTCTTCATTTTCTGCCATAAGGGTGGTGTTATCTGCATATCTGAGGTTTTTGATATTTCTCCTGGCAATCTTAATTCCAGCTTGTACTTCATCCTGCCTGGCATTTTGCATGATGTACTCTGCATATAAGTTAAATAAGCAGAGTGACAATATACAGCTTTAACGTACTCCTTTCCCAATTTGGAACCAGTCCACTGTTCCATATCCAGTTCTAACTTTTGCCTCTTGACCTGCATACAGATTTCTCAGGAGGCAGGTCAGGTTGTCTAGTATTCCCATCCCTTGAAGAATTTTCCACAGTTTGTTGTGATCCACCACAGTCAAAGGCTTTGGCCTAGTCAGTAAAGCAGAAGTAGTTGTTTTTCTGGAGTACTCTTGCTTTTTCTATGGTCCAACAGATATTGGCAATTTGATCTCTGGTTCTTCTGCCTTTTCATTCCAATCCCAAAGAAGGGCAGTGCCAAAGAATGTTCAAACTAGTACACAATTGCACTCATCTCACATGCTAGCAAAGTAATGTTCAAAATTCTCCAAGCCAGGCTTCAACTGTACGTGAACCATGAAATTCCAGATGTTCAAGCAGGATTTAGAAAACACAGAGGAAACTACTGGTATTATGTATAAAATAGATAACTAATGAGAACATACTGTATCGCACAGGGAACTGTACTTAATGCACTGTGGTGACCCAAATGGAAGGAAGTCCAGAAGGGAGAGGATGTATATGCATGACTGATTCTCTTTGCTGTATGGTAGAAACTGACACAGAGAAGGCAATGGCACCCCACTCCAGTAATCTTGCCTGGAAAATCCCATGGACAGAGGAGCCTGGTAGGCTGCAGTCCATGGGGTCGCTAAGAGTCGGACATGACTGAGCGACTTCACTTTCACTTTTCACTTGCATGCATTGGAGAAGGAAATGGCAACCCACTCCAGTGTTCTTGCCTGGAGAATCCAGGGATGGGGGAGCCTGGTGAGATGCCATCTGTGGGGTCGCACAGAGTCAGACACGACTGAAGCGACTTAGCAGCAGCCTCAGAATCTGACAGGCAAGAATACTGGAGTGAGTAGCCATTCCCTTCTTCAGGGGATCTTCCTAACCCCGGGATCAAACCCAGGTCTCCTGCATTTCAGGCAGATTCTTTACCATCTGAGCCACCAGGGAAACCCAGAAACTAACACAACATTGTAAAGTAACTATATGGCAATAGAAATTAAAAATAAACAAATAAAGGGCTTCCAGTTCAAGATGATGGAGTAAAAGGACATGTGCTCATCTCCTCCTGCAAGATGACCAAAATTGCAACTAGCTATTGGACAACCATCAACAGGAGGACACTGAAACCCACTCCAAGAAAGATACCCCATGTCCCAAGCCAAAGAAGAAGCCACAGTGAGATGGTAGGAGGAGCACAATCATGATAAAATCAAATCCCGTTCCCACTGGGTGGGTGACTCACAAACCAGAGAACAGTAATACCAAAGAAGTTCTCCCACTGTTGTGAAGGTTCTGAACCCCACGTCAGGCTTCCCAACCTAGGTATCTGACAAAGGGACTGGGAATCACCAGGGAATCTGACCTTGAAGTCCGGCAGGATTTGATTATAGGACTTCCACGGGACTGAGGAAAACAGACTCCAGTCTTGGAGGGTACAAACAAAATCTTGTGTGCACCGAGACCCAGAGGAAAGGAGCCGTGAGCCCACAGGGAAGTAAACCAAAAGTACCTACTAGTGGTGGAGGGCCTCCTGTGGAGACGTGGGTCCGCAGAAACTCACCACAGGCACGGGGGCTCTGGCAGAAGCAAGCCAGGAAGGTCCCTCTTGGCGTAAACCCTCTTGGAGTTCACCATTAACCCGGCCATAGAGCCAGGAGACCCCAGGGCTGAGTCACCTCAGGTCAAACAGCTACCAACTACCTATGAGGGAGTGCAGCCCCACCCATCAGCAGATAATTGGATTAAAGCTATACTGAGCAAGTCCCTGCCCACCAGAGCAAGATCCAGTTTTTCCCATTGCCAGTTCTTCCCACCAGGAAGCTTACACAAGCCTCTTAGCCTCATCCATCAGAGGGCAGACAGTTCTTGAAGAAGAACCATAGTCTCACAGTGGCTAAAACAAAACCATATTACAGAGAGTTCATCACAATGAGAAAGCAGAAAGTTATGTCCCAGATGAAAGGACAAGATAGAACCCCAGAAAAACTTCCCTAGCATGGGAAAGGAAATAGTCAACCAAGTCCAGGAAGCACAGAAAATCCCAGACAGGATAAACCCAAGGAGGAGCACACCAAGACACATAGTAATCAAACAAACAAAAATTAAAGACAAAGATAAAATATTAAAAGCAACAAGGGAAAAATGACAAATAACATACAAGGGAACTCCCATCAGGCTGTTAGCTGATTTCTCAACAGAAAGTCTACAAGCCAGGAGGAAATGGCAGGATATGTCTAAAGTGGTGAAAGGAAGAACCTATAACCAAGAATACTCTGCCCAGCGAAACTGTCCTTCAGATTTGATGGAGAAATCAAAAGCTTTCCAGCAATCAAAAGTTAAGAGAACTCAGCACCACCAAACCAGTTTTACAACAAATGCTAAAGGAAATTCTCTAGGCAGAAAATACAAGATGTTTAGAGCTCCCACTATTCAGTTTTTTCCTTTCTGGGATTTCCTTCTTAAGGGAGTTCCCTTTATGTTACTTGCCATTTTTTGCTTGTTGCTTTTAATATTTTATCTTTGTCTTTAATTTTTTTCAGCTATTATCTCTTCAGATATTTTCTCAGGTCCTTTCTGTCTCTCTTCTCCTTTATAGTTGTTACTTGTGTGTTTGTTTTGAGGGCCAGAGGTGCATGCAGCAGAAAGATCCTAAAGGAACCTCAAAGAGCCATTTAAGTATCAAATTCTGTGTAAATCCATCAATTTTCATGTTAAAGTTAGATACAGATGACATCAGCAATGCTTTAGAACTATGATCTCACAAAATCGTGTTTCAGTGTTGACCTTTCTTACTTTTGCCTGTTTTGTTCACATTGTCTTTTATCACCTGAATGTCTGCTCAGTTCAGTTACTGTCCAAGAATGACTTATTGAGTACTTACCAGATACAAGTCATGAAATTAGATCCTCTACCTACTGAGATCATGTTCACTCAAAATTCACATCAAATGCGGAAGCCTCCAAGATCAGTCTTGCGCTCGTAATGTGTAGATGTGTGCGTGCTAAGTTGCTTCAGTCCATGTCTGACTCTGTGCAACCCTAAAGACTGTAGCCTGCCAGGCTCCTCTGTCCATAGACTTTTCCAGGCAAGAATACTGCAGTGGGTTGCCATTTCCTGCTCCAGGGGATCTTCCTGACCTGGGGATTGAACCTGCATCTCTTTTGTCTCCTGCATTAGCAGGCAGGTTCTTTTTCACTAGCACCACCTGGGTAGATAGATGTGATTTATTGGTTTTCTGAATGTTTTTTGTGCTTCCTTCTCCCCTTATGACATTTTATTTATTAATATACTTGCTTTCCCTACACCCACCTATCGCCAGTCTTGTTCTACCCATTAGGTTGTAAATTTTACTGTGGCAAGGGCAAGTTTCACTCATGTTTATATCCATCCATGCTGCCTTAAACATGCTTTTGAAAGTCGGGACTAAAAAGATACAGGAAAGTCTTTGCAGCTGGAAAAATGTGGGGAAATGTGGAACATTAGCTTCCTGTCTCTGTTCTCAGTAGAGTAGAGCATCAGGTAATGATGCTCTATTGTTTCTAGAGCACATTTTAATAGAGACAACTCTTCTTCCCCTAGTTCTTCTTCCCCTTTGCCTCCCTTTTCCTCCTCCTCCTTCCCCTTCTCCTCTCCTCTCACCTTTTTTCCTTCTTCCTTTCTTACTTTCATTATTTAATTGTGGCCTAGTTTAATCTTCAACTTTTTGTATGCTTTGTCTCAGCTTTAAAATGGGATATGTGCTGGTATGAAAATGTTTTACTTTAAGTTGTTACAGTTCAGTAAGGGATCCCTTCTTTCACCTTTGAAGACTTAGTGCCAGAACTCAACTAAGTAGGCCAGTGATGTTCCCAAGAATAGGTGGGAGAATAATCCAAATGTTTGATTCTTCCTTAACTTATAGAATATTGAGCCATAATGGACATACTATAAAAGGAAAACTGTAGAAATAAGATGAAGTGAATTGAATTATTTTTCCTAATAATCTCACTTCTTCCTTAGATTCAGGTCAGAAGACATTTAAAAGGAGAAGATCTATCATAAACTGGGCCTTTTGGCGGGGTTCTAGCATTCACCTGGATAACTTGCCTGTGTCACCAACGTCTCCTATCCCAGGACAGCTCTTCGGGGTTTCTCTGCCAGACATTTGTGAGAATGACAATCTGCCCAAAGCTGTCTTGGTAAGTCTCATTTTGGCCTATAGCACTAATAGAAAAGGAAGTTTGGGAAAGGAATGCTCTGGGAGGTAAATATTTCCCTAAAAAAATGGGAAATTTATAGATACCCATTGCTTTGGCTGGGAATCTTTATTATTCCTCCAAAGAAAAAAAAATCTGATTAAGCTACTGCAGAGTCATAAGGCAGACATAATAGGGAGGGATAATCTAGCCTACTGATTTCAGGCAAGAGCCCCATTAACCTGCTCAGATAAATTAGAACCTACACTGCAGACAGAGAATCCACATTAGCCCTGACATTTTTCTCACAGCCTTTCTTGAACCCTGCATTGTTCGGAAAGTCTCATTTAATCACTTTAGCAACACAGACTAAATCTTAACATTTTTTAATTTGTATTTTATTTGTATTCCAAGTCTTTTAAGTATAAAGATACATCTTCTGGTATTTAGTTATCTTTTGTATGTATAAGAGATCAAATGAAAGCCACTGAGTATATATTTTTTCCAGTTAATATAGTAAATGGGTCGTGTTAAAGAATATTTATTGAGTGTCCAGTATCCCCAAGCAATATGCTAGGTGCCTGGCCCTTTATTCTATGTTGTGCATCTATCTATAAGCTCCAGGTACTAATCTAGCCACTTTATTGCTTATCCTTCACAACAGATTTAGAAGGTAGTTATCATCATCATTACCAACATCCCTACTCTACAAATTAAAGGGAAACCCCCGCCCAAGTTTACCAAAGGTCACGCCATAAATATGTGTCATAGCTAGGTTCCAGATCCCATGGGTTGCTTGTCTCCAACACCCATTCTCTTCCTGTACGGCAAGCAGAGGGCACACAACTATAAAGAAAGTGAAATAAAAGACTGAATTGAATGGATGGAATGGAGAAAGCTTCCTAAAGGAGATGATTTTGGAGGCTGATTTTAAAAGAAGGAAATAGTGATTTCCCTGATAGTTCAGCGGTTAAGAATCCACCTTTCAATGCAGGGGACAAGGATTCAATCCCTGGTCAGGAACTAAGATCCCACATGCCACAGGGCAGCTAAGCCTGCGTACCACAATGAAGACTCAGCACAACCAAAAAACAACAAAAACATAATATTTGTTAAAAAAAAAAAAAAAAAGAAGAAGAAGAAGGAAGTAAAGTGTAAAGCCACATGAAAAGAAACACAAGCAAGGGGACTTCCCTGGTGGACCAGTAGTTAAGAATCTGCCTTTCAGTACCATGGGTTCTGTCCCTGGGCAGGGAACCGACCAAAGATCCCACATGCTATGGGGCAGCTAAGCCCGTGTACCCCAATGAAGAGCCTGCATGCAGCAACTAAGACCTAACACAGCCAGAAACAAACACCCCAAAAAAGAAAGAACAAGATAAGCAAGTGGAGAATGACTTTGGGAAGAGCATTTTCATACTTGGGGAAAAGAATCCATATTGGAGAGTAATGGGAGAATACTTAGGGAGGAGAGAGACAAGTTAACAGGTACCTTGAAGTGACTGCTGGTTCACTGAAAAAAGTCTCATTAAAGCAAGTGTTTAAAATGTTTTAGATGTTAAATATAGCAAGCGTAAATAGGAGAAAGAAATTTAGAGATGCCAAAAAGCAAGTAGAGTTTAATCCTCTAGCAGGCCTTCTAGCCCCAGGCCTTCAGGACTTTCCCCTGGTACACCCCAGCCTCTAGCAGCTGGAAAGGGCAAATATATGTTCCCTTGCTTGTTCTGCATGAAGTGCCATCTTGATTTTCTTTTTCTTTTGCTTCCCCATAGGATATGCTTTTATTTCTTAATCAGAAAGGACCTCTCACAAAAGGCATCTTCAGACAGTCGGCCAATGTGAAATCCTGCAGAGAGCTGAAAGAAAAACTGAATTCCGGAGCTGAAGTACAACTAGACTGTGAATCTATTTTCGTAATAGCATCTGTCTTAAAGGTAGGAAGGTTTCTCCCTTCATCCACCCCACAGCATAGCTCTGGAGAAAGACAACTGATTTATCTCATTGTAACATTACTCCCATCTGAAGAAGACCATGATAAAAATAGAATCTGAAAAGTGTTTAAAAACAAAAAAAAACTTCATACAGTCATGTGTGTGCTCAGTTGTGTCTGACTCTTTGTTACCTGATGAACTGTAGCCCACTAGACTCCTCTTTGTCCACAGGATTCTCCAGGCAAGAATACTGAAGTGGGTTGCCATTTCCTCCTCCAGTGGTCACAGAATCACACTGGCATTTAAAAGCCACTTCTAATGATGTGGCATGTCAGATAGTCATTTTAAAATTTTTCATCCCACGTCACTGTCCCCATCTTCACTTCTGCTACCCCATGCAAAAAAGAAAAAAAGATGAAATGAAAATTAAAAACAATTATAACACACAGTATATTTACCAAAATAAACATCCCGATTAGATGACTTTGTCACAGTCTATCTTCCTAAGACAAAATTTTCAAAAATAAACTTTTATTAAACTTCGAAGCAGAGTTTTACCATAATAAACAAACATTTGCCTAATAATTAAAATATTGCTCACTGAGAGTAGTGAAAATTCTCTTCAGTTATACAGTATCCCCCCTCAATGCTTTTTAAAAAGTAAAGGTGGAGCAAGAATGATTGCAACATCTAGTCCTTCTTTTATGAACCCCTTACCACATTTGGTATCCTTGATCCCATGTATATCTGATATTTCACAATAAGCTTCTTTGCTGCAAGCATTTTTGCTACAGACATTTTGGACATATAACCATATAATTAACCTTATGGTAATTTTGCTAAAAAAATAAAATAAGTGGTTGACAGTTTGTTTTGACCTATACAATATAAAAAGCATGACAGATGACAGTGATTTGTCCCAAGAATTGGTTTCACATTTTGAAATATACTACATTGGAGTTGAAAGAGACCAAGGGCCTTGAAGACATAGCATGAACCCACATTTCCCTTAGAACTCTGAAATGTTTATCAAGAACAAATGGCAATATGCCAAGAACAAAAAATAATGTGCAAGGCTTTCACAGAAACTCAGGCACAAATATGTATCCTAGTACCTAGTATTTGAAGCTTGATGCCTCTCCTAAGAAATCTGAGCAAAAAATCAAAAAGTGCAATGCTGAACAAGAGACAAACCAACAGTCTGTATATATACGCATATACGTGTGTGTGTGTGTATTGTGAATGAAAGACTTGGAAGACAAATGCTTTAGTATAACCCATGAAAAAATATCGAATTAATAATATGAATTGTGCAGTATTGCCATGAATCTATACACATTTTATTTTTTAACTTTTTATTTTGTATTGGAATATGGGAGACTAGCAATGTTGTGATAGTTTCAGGTGAACAGCAAGGGGACTCAGCCATTCATACACATGTGTCCATTCTCCCCCAAACTCCCCTCCCATCCAGGCTGCCACATAACATTGAGCAGAGTTCCCTGTGTTATACAGTTGGTCCTTGTTGGTTATCCATTTTAAATACAGCAGTTACACACATTTTAAATGTGTTCAAGTGTTTTGTATTTCACAATAAAGTCTTTAATTCTGTTATTCTAATTGTTTTATTATGTCCTTCTTAGTATCCCTCATTTATTTTTTGTTATTTTATCTTTTATGGCAGAACTGCCTTATAGCCAGTTCATTATTTGATTAAAGTATTTGCTGGAGAAATGCTTGTGGCAAAAATGTCTGTGGCAAATAAGCTTACTTATGGCAAAAAAGCCAGATCCTCCCCCTTCCCCCCATCATGACACCACCCCCCCACCTATGGTTACTTAACTCACATCCATAGTTGAGTTGATCTTATGAAATGTTTTCCTCCTCACATTCATGAAAATACCTCACATTGTTTGAAAATCTAGAGTCAAAACTAGCTTTTTGCAGAGCTTTTGACCTGAGCAATAGCTTCTGCAGATCAGAATCAGGGTTGGAAGGGATTCTGGGGGAGCTGGAGGCTCCCTCTCTGGACAGGGTTGGAATGTCCCAGAGCCAGGGGTAGAGACAGTGCCCCAGCCCGCATCCCCAGGCCTGGAGCGTAAAAACCAAATTAAGGAAAGCATGATGAAGAAGACTCCTGCATGTGCCTCCTCCTGGTCAGTTCCTTACACAATCATATTTTATGACTTAGTGAATAATCAGATGCCTCTTGATAAAAGAGCCTCGTCTGCTCTTAAACAACCCCACCATAGAGTTTCACAATAAAGTGTCACTCTAAAGAACTGGAGAGGGGCTTCCCTGGTCGCTCAGTGGTAAAGAATCCGCCTGCCAGTGCCGGAGACACAGGTTTGATCCCTGCTCCAGGAGGATCCCATATGCCGAGGAGCAACTAAGCCCATGCAAAACTATTGAGCCCGTGCTCTAAAGCGTGGGAGCTGCGACCACTGAAGCCTGTGTACCTAAGAGCCTGTGTTCCACAGCAAGAGAAGCCACTGCAATGAGAAGCCCCTACTTGTCACAACTAGAGAAGAGCCTGTGCAGCAAGGGAGACCCAGCACAGCCTAAATAAATCAATAATTTTTTTAAAAAAGAACTGGAAAATTGGAGCTAGGGTCATCTAATTTATTTTACACAGGGTTTGTGATTACCTTTCAGTCCTGGAGTACAAAAAAGATATGTATAGTGTGCTTAGCCAGATACATAGCAGGCATGCAAGTATATGCATGATAAATTTTTCTTTGATTTTTGTCATAAAATTAGGCTTTCTCCCATTTTTTAATAAGCCTATGTTTTAGAAATTTTTCCTTAGTATGCTATTCATCACAGCACTACACTTCTTAAAATTTTGTTCTAAATTGTTGAGGCTGCTACAAAGAAGTATGGTTCTAGAACAGTTTAACATATTTCACAGTGAAGAAATAGTACTTATAGAGGAATAGGCAAAAGACGAAAATTAATCCAAATGAAAAATCTGGTTATATGAGTTCTAACTAAAGTGTGATAATCATGTAGCTGTGTTTTACTCTCATTTCTTCCAAGCAGTTGAAAGAAAGGGATACTTTTTGCCAAAAGTTTTTGAGCTTTTGTTTGTTTCTTATTTTTAAGACTATTTGGAAGCAGTACTTAAATTTTCCTTTAATTTTTTACTTACACTGGTTTTGTTTAAATGTAACTCTAATTGGAAGAAAATTACCTGTGATACTGTATTTTTGATTCATCAGACCTCTGAGGAAAAGCACTTTTTTAATCCTGTAGGAATCTCATCTCAAATTAATTTGGGAGTTCTGCTGATGGCCTGGTTTCTGTTTTTGGAAGGGAGAAGACTTTTGGTTGAGTGCTAAGAGCTGGTGATTGTAATTCAGAACCAGCTTTCACGTCCCTTCTCAGATCCAATGGTGGTTGTTATTTCGTAACTTGTTATTCCAGCTGTGGAGAGTTCATTGAGATGTTACAAGTTATTATCTTTCAAGTGTAGGTTTTAAGATTTAATGATGTTTTTCTTCAAGACAGATCATAACTGTGTTTTCCACTGAGATTTTAAAAGAGAGGTATTGTCACTGCCCCATTTTGAAATACCAGATTTTTGCTCTTCTGAATCTGACTTTTAATGTAGGTGCAGCCACTAAAATTAGTCTGAAATTATGAAAATTTGATAGATTGACCCAGAAAAGAGGTAATTTTTATGATGACACATCTGAATCACATATATCCATGGATATTACTACTGGAAAATAGAACAGAAAAAAGACTTTGTATCAATCATCGTCCTACTTGTTAACTACTCTAAAAAAAAAAGTATGATAATAGGTGACATGACTACCAAGAGGTTTTCAAAATTACTGTAGATATAGTTAATTGACCTTTCCTTGTCCTTCACTAATATTTGACCAGATGACAAATAGCCACAGTTCACTAATGACCTCTACTGTGTTTGGGACTGGGGCTTCCCAGGTGGCTCAGTGGTCTGCCAACGCAGGAGATGCAGGTTCAATCTCTGGGTTGGAAAGATCCCTTGGAGAAGGAAATGACAACCCACTCCAGTATTCTTGCCTGGGAAATCCCAAGGACAGAGGAGCCTGGCAGGCTGTAGTCCATGGAGTCGCAGAGAGTCAGACATCACTGAGCGACTGAGCATGAGCACGCACGCACGCCTGTCTGGGAATGTGCTTGGCATTAAGGTGTATGAAGTAGAAGGTGAGGGTCTGATTCTGCCATGAAGAAGCTGATTAGCTAGTAGGAAACATGCTCACCTAGTTAGTTAACTGCAACACTTAGGAGTCACAGCTTCCATATTAGCAGTATAAACATGACATATAAGTAACAAGTTGTACATTCCCTTTTTAAGGCACAAAGGTAAAGCTGCTGATTTGATTTTCCAACAAGAATTAAAATTATTCAGTTGCAGATTTTCACCTGTCTCCACATTGTAGGCAGGAACTTATAAGCAGATAGTCAACCGGTGCCAAAAGCAACAAAGAGATTGCTGCTGCTAAGTCGCTTCAGTCGTGTCTGACTCTGTGCGACCCCATAGGCGGCAGCCCACCAGGCTCCCCCGTCCCTGGGACTCTCCAGGCAAGAACACTGGAGTGGGTTGCCATTTTGGCCTAGAACAAAATAGGAAACACAGGACCAGGACCAGAATTCTTTATTTTTAAAGTTTTTATTAACATATGTCAAACCGGAAACTGTTGGATGTATCCTGCTTGTGTCATAGTCTGGTTTCATCACACCCAGCCCCGCCAGTGTCTCAGTATAAGAGTCTCAAAGACCAGAAAGGATAATGTACCAGAGACATGTTATTTAATGTACATTACGTGTGGGGTGCTGCCCCATGCTTCCAGAGCCCAGCCATAGGCTGGAATGCTTCCTTCTCCTAATATATGAGAGCCCTTCTAGGGGGAACACTAGGAGAAGCTCTAAGCATCTCTACATGAAATTATTCACCAAAGCCACTGGAATATAAAGTTCTAATATAACAGGGACTTGGTTTAATTTGCTACTCTATCCCTACCACCTCAAACAGTACCTGGCACATATGCATAAATATTTGTTGAGTGGTTGGATGACTGATTACTATATTATGAATCTCACAAATGTCTTCATACATTTCTTTTAACTAATGAAATAAAAAGGATTTAGGTTTGCCAGACCCCGCCATGTTATACTAGTTTGCTAAAATGTGCACAAACAGGAGATTTCAGCCTAAGCAGGTTGTCCTTTATCTTTACCACTATAGTCCAGACTCCAGTTTCCCTCTGGTTTTTGTTAGAAAAATATCAAAGCAAATGTTTCTATGGGTGCACATCATTGAGGGGTTGGCACTGAGCTCCATGTAGTCCAAAGAAGAGAGAACGTAACTGTACTTTTCAATAAAGTGTCTTCTTTCTAATGTCTCTAAAAATATTTAACCTGAGAATAACAATTTAAAATATTTATTTTTCCCCTCTATATAAGGATTTTCTACGAAATATTCCAGGAAGTATTTTTTCATCAGATCTCTATGATCACTGGGTCTGTGTAATGGATCAAGGAAATGATGAAGAGAAAATAAATGCAGTTCAAAGGTAATTATTCTGACTTGGTCATTTTTCAAAAATGGTTTTCAAAAAGCTTATATTTTGTAAGCTTGTCTAGGAAGGTAGTATGCTTGTGCTTGCTGTGTTTAGTCACTCAACTGTGTCTGATTCTTTGCAACCCTTTGGGCTGTAGCCTGCCAGGAACCTCTGTCCATGGGATTTCTCAAGCAAGAATACTGGAGTGGGTTGCCCTTTCCTCCTCCAGGGGATATTCCCAACCCAGAGATTGAACCCACATCTTCTGTGTCTCTTTCACTGAAGGTGGATTCTTCACCCACTGAGCCATAATCACTATCAAAATCATATCCATGGGGACCAGTTTAAATATAGATTTATGCTAGCTACTGTCACTTTTCTTATTGCTTTTCCCTAATCCTATTAACATGGAATACTTGACCATTTTACACATTCTGTACATCTGAATCTGATAGGAGCTGAAACCCATTAGACCAAGAGTTAACACAGTAGACTCAATCTATAATTTACATCTTAGTTTAACCAGACTATTCCTTATGTACTTCATTTAACAACTGAATCCATAAAGAGAAACTTCCTTCCCCCTCAAGGGTCTCACAGTCTAGTAAAACAGATAGATAAAACCAAGAATTACAAAGTAGTATAATCGATGCTAGTGAGATACCTGCAGAATATGTGGGAATGCTTCAGAGGGACAGTCAACTTGTTGAAAAGTGTCGAGGAAGAAGGGAGTTGCAAAATCTCAGTCTAATCACAAAGAATGCATCGTTTGTATTCAATGCAAAGAGAAGTGGCTGGCAGGTCTCGCCACCCTAATCCCTTATAGGAAAGAAGAGTCCGTTAACAAAAAGCATACTTCCAGTCCTGTGAAAACCCATGAATCCTAAAATCATTTATTTGCATATGCTTGTTTAGTGCAGTTTTTCTTGAGCAGCTCTAAAATACAAGTCATTATCTACACACTACTATTGATAGATACCTATTATCAATAGAAAAACATAATATAACTGTTGAAGACACCAGAATCAAAGCCACGTAACAGAATTGTGTCTGTTTTGGCAGAAATCATTCAGGGGCAGTGAATGTCAGATCCTGTTTTTTGTTGCTCATTGTCTAAAACTTTATATTCTACAAATGGTTAAAAAGATGATGTTTTTGTATATTATATGTGAAATGAATCGCCAGTCCAGGTTCTATGCATGATATAGGGTGCTCCGGGCTGGTGCACTGGAATGACCCAGAGGGATGGGATGGGGAGGGCGGTGGGAGGGGGGTTCAGGATGGGGAACATATGTACACCTGTGGCAGATTCATGTCAATGTATGGCAAAACCAATACAATATTGTAAAGTAAAAAAAAAAAAAAAAAAAAGATATTTTACAGAGGGTTAGACTTATATCTCTCATACAAATACAAAATAAGCACATGTGAGAGGTTTTATTTAAAACATTAGAGAACTAGTAAGATATTACTGCAAAGTCAAAAGAGATTTCAAACTATCACAACTTACATAATTAAATCAGAAATGCTGAAATGAATTTATAAATAGATGCAAAACTGGCTTTTACTGCTAGGGCATGGGACGCGGTGAGTGGGGCACTGTATGTGCAAATAAACCATTTATCTCTCTACCAGATAAGATTTTTGAGTCTACAGGCAAGTGTTAAGTGCACTGCTATCAGTAATCTACAGTTTACAGAGTCAAATAACTCAACCCCTATGACCCAGATACCCCAGAGTGTGATAACAGTACCTTACTTTCCATTGAATACATCCAGGAATCCTTTGATTCATTTCCATATCTTTCATAATTTGTCCCTTCAAAACTGTTCTCATTGTCAGTCCATAGTGCTGAAGAAACGCCTTTCTATTGTTATACAACAGGAGTCCAAGTACCCAGTTTTCTCCCCCAGGTTACAGATTCTTGTTGGAAAAAAGCAACCACCATGACTATCAACATTTGTATCTGTTTTCTGTCTGACAATAAAAATCATTTCAAGTGAATGATCATTTAAAATCCTTTATCAATTACAAAATAGGAACATTAGAAAAAAATATTATAAGCTTGTATTATATGTGCGAGTAATGTCAGTGAGATAGAAAGATGCAGGGCAAAATTGACCTTGAGAGCTGCCGGAGCAGAATGGACCTGGGAGTCTCATGGCTGAAGTTTAGGTTTTTACCAAGAGACAGAATCCTGTGTTGCTTCTTGGAAGTAAAGGAGCTACATATTAGTAAGTAAAGGAGTTACATATTAAATGCAACTGTTTAATTTCATTAGAAAGCTTTTTGGGGGTTTTGGTTGAGAATATTCTGGAATGTTATAGGGTTTGCTTAAGATACTTTGTAACAGTTTCAGGTAAATATTTCAGACAGCATCTTTTTATGAATTACTTTTTTGCATTCTTTTACATTTTCATTGGATTGCAAAATAAATAATAAATCTCCAGTGCTCCCTCTCTCCTCTTCACAGGCAGTCCTCCCTTCGCATGTGCCGTGTTAACAGTCCTGCACGTCTGAACTGTGAAAGTGAGGACTGCCTGTCAGTGCAGGTTTTCTATGAAATGTTTGCTTACAGAGTGCATTTTCTGTCTTTAGGCTGTTAGACCAGCTTCCGAGAGCCAATGTTCTTCTCCTAAGGTATCTTTTTGGGTTATTACACAACATTGAGCAACATTCTTCATCCAACCAGATGACCGCATTTAATTTAGCAGTGTGCATCGCCCCAAGCATTCTTTGGCCTCCTACTTCCTCTAGCCCAGAACTAGAAAACGAATTTACAAAAAAGGTAATGAAGTTTTTCCTTTTTCTGCTCTGGGGAACCAATTCCCCATTTTGAACCTAAAATTCGGGGTATGAATTCTGAAAGATACATATTTTCTTAAGTGAAAATACTTAAGAAAATAAGTACTATATGTACTAAGTACATATCATTGTAAATCTGAATTCATTGAGTGTTTTATCCTATCCTAGTAGACGACAAAAAAGGTAATTTCTTGAGCAAAAGAGTGATAGATGTTGGATTGCTTCCCTTTTCTCTTTAAGGAGGAAAAACAACTATGACTGACTTAAACCTTAGAGTGATACAAAAACAGTGGATGTGATTTTAAAAATAAATAAGGACTTTCAGTTCTAATGAGGTGTATGAACCTCGAGCCTATTATACAGAGTGAAGTAAGTCAGAAAGAGAAAGACAAATGTCATATATTAATGCATATATATGGAATCTAGAAAGATAGTACTGCTGATCTTACTTGCAGGACAGCAAAGGAGACGCATGTAAAGAACAGACTTTTGGACACAGCCAGGGAAGGAGAGGGTAGGATGGTTGGAGAGAGTAGCACTGGAACATATACAGTACCGTGTATGAAATAGATAGCCATCTATCTATTTAGGGGGTTTGCTCTATGACGCAGGGAAGCCAGAGCCAGTGCCCTCTGACAACCTAGAGGAGTGGGATGGGGAGGGAGGTGGGAGTGGGGTTCAAAAGGGAGGGGCCGTATGTATACCTATGGCCAATTCATGTTGACGTATGGCAAAAACCATCACTGTATTGTAAAGTTTTTATCCTCTAATTAAAAAATAAATAAATAAGGGCTTTGGAATTAGACAGGTCAAGGTTCAATTTTCAGCCCTAACACTTGCTAGATTTACAATCTTGGGCAAAATTACATTAATCCACAGTTTCCTCATCTAATGAATGGAGATGTTGCTAATACCCAGTTCATACATTATTTAAGTTGGTGCAAATGCAGTTTTGGACTGCGAATGTTAAATCATTATAACTAGGCTCAAACACAATCTTTATTAATCAAAATAGGAACCATTACAATCAACACATTTTTGCCAATGAGAAATAAGTTTGTTGATTCCTGTAGCATAAAAATCTATGCTTTGGGATTCGACAAACTCTTGGGAAGCATTTTCTGCCTCCTCCTGGTTGTGGAAGCATTTTTCCTGCAGAAAGTTGTCAAGATGCTTGAAGAAGAGGTAGTTGGTTTTCAAGAAGTCAGGTGAATATGGTAGATGAGGCAAAACTTCGCAGCCCAGTTCAGTCAACTTCTGAAGCCTTGCTTGTGCAACGTGTGGTCAGGCGTTGTTGTGGAGAAGAATGGGCCCTTTCTTTTGACCGGTGCCAGCTGCAGACGTTGCACTTTTCGGTGCATCTCATCAATTTGCTGAGCGTTTGTCTCAGATGTAATGGTTTCACCGGGATTCAGACAGGCAGCAGACCACCAAACGGTGACCATGACCTTTTTTTGCTGCAAGTTTGGCTTTGGGAAGTGCTTTGGAGCTTCTTCTTGGTCCAGCTACTGAGCTGGTCATAACCAATTGTCGTATAAAATCCACTTTTGGTCACACGTCACAATCCGATCAAGAAATAGTTCATTGTTGTCGCATAGAATAAGAGAAGATGACACTTCTAAATGACAGTTTTTTAAATTTTCAGTCAGTTCATGAGGCACCCACTTAGCGAGTTTTTTCACCTTTCCAGTTTGCTTCAGATAAGTTCTTCGGCAACTCCTCATTTAGTTGTAAGGGGATCAGCTTCGCTGTTTACTCTCAGTTGGTCACTGTCAACTTCTGGTGGCTGGCCAGTAAGCCCCTCATCTGCAAGGCTCTTGTCTCCTTTGCAAAAACAAATAGCACTGCACTATTTATTAGCAGTTTCTGGGCCAAATACACTGTTGATGTTGTAAGTTGTCTCTCCTGCTTTATGACCCATTTTGAACTCAAATAAGAAAATTGCTCAAAGTTGCTTTTTGTCTAACTTCATTTCCATAGTCTAAAATAGATATAAAATACACAGAAAGTAGTGTCATTTGCCAAAAACATAAAGCAAAAATTTCACATTAAAATGATGTATACCACAACCACATTTATTTAAGAATGTATTCCAACATCAAACAGCAGAGTTCAACAGTGCAAAACCACAATTACTTTTGGCCCAACCTAATAGTTACTTGAAATCACACACTCCTGTATTGCCTGATTATAAGTACAGGAGTTGGGGCTTTGCTTCAGCTATTGGGGCAAAAAAAAGCTATGTAAAGGTTTCTGTATATCTCATGGAGACACAAAGCTCCCTAGTAAAATCTTACCTCTTCCCGAAGCACCTCCAGTTGGCAGGGCTAAGAGAAAGAAATGCATAGGAAGAGACTAGTCAGCAAAGTGCAAGTTTTTTCTCCAGCTGTCTGTCCTCCTCACAGAGAACCACAGAGGTAGATACGTACCAACTTCCCAACTCATGACACCTGCCTTTTGCATAAGAAATACATTTTATAAGTCTTCATTTAATGACACTTCATGAATTTTAATGAGAAAGTGTGTTTCCTCACCCCAAGTGCCCTATAGAGAATACTGAAAATTACTCCAATTTTAAAGACAAGACAGTTGGTATAAAAATGTTAGTATTAAGCCAAGGCCACAAGTAATAACTAGTCTACTGATTAAAATTAATGTCTATACTCAAACTACTCTTGAAAGTATCATAGTTTTGTAGGGGAAACTGTATTGTAAAGCAAACCTGAATTTTTCTCGGGATTCTTTGGCATTTTTTGTTAGAATTAGGATTCATATATGAAATGTGATTTACAGACAGGCTGTATGAGAAGTTTGCAGCTCATTTTTGTCCGTTTTTTGTACAGGTTTCTCTGCTTATACAGTTTCTTATTGAAAACTGCTGTCGGATATTTGGAGAAGAAATCACTTCCCTCTTGGGAGAGGTTTCAGTGAGATGTGATACCAGAGAGAATGCCTCAGGTATTGTGAATAACTGGATTGTTTTTTGTGGGAAACAGACACACGTCTGTGAAAATCAGCTGGGACAGTGGTTATCCTGGAGCCCACAGCAGCTCAGGTGAAGAAGGCCTCTCACCTCGGTCAATAGGTCTAGGATTCTGCTCCTTCCTTAGAAGGTCAGGGTATGTTAACACTGTGGTAGGGTTAAGAAGTGTATAAGACAAGGTCCCAGATTGTTAGTGGCAGCATTATATAGTATGATGTTTTTAACCTTTTTAAAAATAAACTTTACAGGGAGCCCCAATATGTATAACACAACTGCTCTGGTTGAAACTGGAGGAGAAGGCCCAGAGGCAATAGAGACAGCCCTGTTTTTTCTCCTCGCCTCCCTCTTAGAGGTCCCTGAGGCTTCTCAGAATTCTCGCGAACTGCTAAACACATTAAAAACAAGTAACATCACGGGGCAGGCTGGGGTGTGTGGGGAGTAAAGACGCTCAATATTCCAAATTATGAATTCTTATAACACCAATTACTAGTTATGTTGTCTTTGGCCAATTCTTCGATGCCACTGAACATCAATATTTTCATCTACAAATATGGATAACCATCATATCTAACTGTTGTGATTGTAGTAAAGATAAAGTAATATATAGTAAAGAACTTTGTCAAAGAGAAATTGATAGGGCTGGTAAATGGTTTCTCTTGAGATTAGAGTTAATTATGTGTATACACCAGCAGATCCATTTAAAAGACAGAATCTTAATCCAAACCTGGATATATCTGGCATTAATTTCTTTATATTTTTAACTGTTTCTTGGTATTATGACCATCTTCTCATTGAGGAAATCTTAAAGAAAGCCTATTTCTTCAGGAACTGAGGTAAATCTCGTATACCTCAACAGTTTATTTTTAATTTTGCACTTACATCTGGGGAGATTATGAAAGATTCTTTCTTTCCTTAGAGTGAAAATTTGAACAATCTATATTTAAAAACAGAATTACACCAAATATCATCATAGTTAGGTTTTTTTTCTTATTTTTAAGGCAGCATGCATTTGTGTTCATTAAAAATGTTAATCATGGTTCGCTTTTTCTACAGATATCTCTTGCTTCCAGCTGAATGACTCCTCCTATGACAGCTTGGAAAATGAGCTGAATGACGATGTTGACGCCCCATGTCGTGACTTGGTAAAGAAACTTGGTCAGGGTAGCAGAAGCATGGACTCCGTGTTAACCCTCAGTGACTATGACCTTGACCAGCCTGAGGTGGAAGGCCTTTTAACCCTGAGTGACTTTGACTTAGGCCATTCTAAAGATGAAGACATTCAAATGGGACAGCCCCTTGAGTCCAAGCCAGTGGACACTGCAGTGTACACCAAGGTCCCACGCGCCCAGGCCGCCTCTGGCGCGAGCACACCCAGCCGCCTGTCCACAGCTGCCGCAGATGCTCCAAAAGGCCTGAGGCGACACCGCCGCTGCTCGGAGCCCAGCATCGACTATCTCGATTCAAAGCTTTCCTATCTCAGGGAGTTTTATCAGAAAAAGCTACGCAAGTCCAGCTGTGATGCCATTCTCTCAAAAAAAGATGAGAGCCATCTGAATCAGAATCAACCCCTTCAGGAAGTGGGTAAGACATGTTTTAAAAAGAGTTTAGTCACAGGCATTGATAGCAAGAAAAATGCCGCTAGTAAAAATGTTAAGAAGAAAAGTTTGTCTGATAATGAAGGAAGTCATGTAAAACTTTTTCCTAAATCCAAGCCAGTAGCCATTTCCGTGGCATCGTACAGTCACATGTCCTCCTGTGATCATCCCAGGAGCCAGCCCTTTGACATGGATGCATCCGAATACTCCCCGCCACACACTGCAGACACCCTCAAGAGTTCAAGGAGGCAACGGCGCTGCTCAGAGCCCAGCATTGATGACCAGCACTGCAGACTGACCTATCTCAGGGGGATTTATCCAAAGAAGCAGCAGAAAGCCAGCTACGAAGCCAGTCTCTTGCATGGAGAGGAAGATTATCTCAAGCGGCACAAGTCTTTACAAATGGAGGGCCAAAAGCTTATTAATCAGAGTTTGGTCATGGGGATTGAGGTGGGCAAGAGTAGTGCCACAAACCAAAACGTGGAGAAGGTTTTACCCCCAAGTTTAAACCTTTGCTCAAGGACTAGCTATTCCAGCTTGTCCTCCCCAGGCACTTCCCCATCTGGTTCATCAGTGAGCTCCCAAGATAGTGCTTTTTCTCAGATTTCTGAACACTCTGTGTTTACACCCACTGAAACATCCTCTCCAATAGATTGTACTTTTCAAAGAAAACAGGCAGAGCTTTCTTCTGACTTTAGCAGTTCTGGCCTCATTTCTGGAATTCCTGGTCCCTCATCAGGGCAGGCCAGCGGCCGCCTGGCCTATACAAAAAAGGACAGCGTAGAGTGGCATTCACACATGCATTCTGTAACTCTTCACCCCAGCACATGGTTGAAGAGTGGTGTAGCCAGTTTGAAAAACTGGTCTCTCAAAAAGAAGGCAAGGGCACCCAGACCAGAGGAAAATAAAGTGGGTTCTCTAAAAGGACCCACGGATCCTCCTGCACATGCTTCTGGTGTTCCGGAAGCCATCATACTACAAGAAAGGCAGAAAGACGTGCCCCAAAGGGCAGCTGAAGGACTGGGAGCTGTTCAGACGGCCCGCTGGTATAGTTCCTACCCCAGCCAGGACTCAGAGAAATACTGTAGCTCTCTGTTCAGCCTCGTGGAAGACAGACTTGGGCTTCATATGAAGTCACCCGAGGAAGGAAAGGATAGCGGGCAGTGCTCTCCTGGTATGCTGCCCCAGAGAAGATCCTCCCCCGGCTCTTTGACTGTGGATGATGCGTCCAGCCCAGACTCAGGGCCGCCCGTGGTGTGTGATGCTGAGGATAGACATTTGGCCAAAGACATGTAACCACCATGAGAACCTGACATCTACAAGAACAGAAACAGGCTGATAATGAGACAACAATTACTATGACCCCTTTGTATAAAATACCTGGGATGGGTAGCATAAAGATAATCATTGCTAATACTTAGGACAACAAACGAATTCTCTTTCTTGAGACTATTTGGCCAAAAGTTTAGACTGAAAAATTCTGTGACCTCAGTGTTTGGGAGCCTTTTCCATATTAAAGCATGGATGGATCCTGTCGTGCATTTTAAGAGCTATGAGCAGACAGCTAGAGAAAGCATCTTCTGTAGAGGAAACATGCTGTTTATGATGAGATTAGTTCCTGAGGAAGCCAGGAGATAAGAAGCGAAAAACAGGAAGTGTGGAGAGAGAGGGAGGGCTGCAGAGAAACCATTATTCCATGGAATGTTTTTAATAAGTAGGCCAAAATAATGCCGCTAGTCAAAGCTAAAGAGGTAACACATCTGATAATAAAGAAAATTATGTGAAATTTTTCCCCAAATCCAAACCAGTGGCCATTTCTGTGACATTTTATATTCAGTCACATACCCTCACAGCATCATTTCAGGTATCAGCCCATTGGTGGCAGCCAGAGAGGAAAAAAACTGAAGTGATTTGAAAGCCATGAGTACCATGATATTGTAGGTGGTTTTGTTTGTTTTGTTTTTTGTATTGGTTGAGTTTTTCCATCAGTGTTTCGTGCTCCACAGAGGCTCCACTGCACACTGCAGTGAGGAGGAAGAAGGAGACGACTGCTCATCTCTGTGTCCTTTCAAGGTGCCTGAGCTCAGAACCTTGTCCTGTTATAAGACGACCTTCCCACTGTATCCACTGTCTTAGTGTGGAGGGAAAGACTGCCAGAGCAGCCCTTTCTCTTAACCAGTTGCTGTTGCAAACATGTGATCAAAGCATGACTCCTCTTTGCTGAAATGTTTTTCTGTTCCTTACCTCTTAGTCAGCCAGAAAAAATTCCTAAGTCATCTCTTTACTGATGGTCATTTGTCAGTTGAGAGAACAGTTTTGAGGTTGGCAGGTTATAAATAGTCACAGAGTGGAGGAGCCGTCAGAGTGGCTCTCAGGCCTTCTTTTTGACAGTCATTGGCTTGGGATTATCTTACCTCCAGAAGTTTTTACATCTTTTTTGTTCCAATAGTTCAGTTTATACCCCCATTGATTTATTCCATATTGATGGACATTTCTCCTCTTGCCTTAAAGATTATACCAGTACATCTCCTGGATTATTTCCTTGGGTTATTAGGCCTTGCCAGCCAGAGTGATGCAAAAGAATCAGAAATGGATGTGCATCTTCCTTCATTTTAAATACTTAAAAGAAGTTGCTTAGAGCCCATTGAGTTCAATATCAGATGGACCTCCCCCCCACAATACTTATTTCAAATTATTTTCCTCAGCCACCCAGAAACTTTGATGTCAAATATTTTCTCAATGTTGTTCTAAAGGTTGCATTTTTCACTTATATAAAAAAATAACGTGTTCTGTAAGAGAGAAGTCCTTTCAGTATTAGCTATAGGTGCTACCTACCTCTAGGGGACATGGCCCTGTTTGTCCTAAGCATTGTAATTAACTTTTAGAACTCTCTCAAAAGAGCTCCTTTATGACACTGGCCATCTCAGTCACAGATGTGAAGTAGATTTTACCTTTTAACTAACCACTCGTATATTTAGACTCCTCAGTGTCCATATGCATCTTTTGTGGTATGATATATAAAGGCAACAGGGATTCCCCTCACCCTTAGGGCATACTACTGCAGAACCGCAAGATGTGAATGAAGCTCTTATGGCTTGGAGTGTCTTTCCAGAAGAAATTGCTTCTCTGCTTAACAAAATAATAGTTGTATCCTTTTTTCTTTCACATTGGTGGTTAGGAAACCATCTACTCAGTTTGAAGCATAGAAGATGCTGAGGTTCTTCCATAACCATTCCTGTTCTCTGTGTTCCCTTAGATACTCCTGCAACATTTAATGTGAATAATTAATATTGCTGTAAAGTATTATATTGTATGATTTGAAGACAGACTACATGTCATTTTATTATACTCCATCAATCTATAATATATTAGACCAATGCTTTATCTAAAATGCTTTGAGTTTGTATAATATATCTTGACAAATTTTACTACCATATGTTATGTAATAAATGTGTATTTTTGTACTTGCAGAAACTGCTGCTAACTTTTAAAGTTGTTTGGTTTTAAAGGCACTGATTATGGATATGTATGAAGTCCATGCTGTCTGTTAAATAAAACATCATCCTTCAGAGTTAACAGTCCCACCAGGGCAATATTGCCCTTTGTAGACTTGTTTTAGCTAACGAGCCCAATTTCTGCTTAATATTGGAAATTGCATAAAATGTAATTAATGTTGATTGGAACTTTGAGCTTTTAGTCATAGGCCGTGTGGTCAGTCTCTCTAGAAAAGGAGGGCTTTATTTCTTTTATATTTTTCTGATCTTACTGTTTACCAAACAATACATTTTAGACATAAAGTCTTTGTTTTTCTTAGATATTACATGTACACTGTGCTCCTAGAGTCAGATACATATTGTCTGTGTTCTCATGGCAAAGAACCATCAACTCAGTTCAATTGATGTATGAGATCTTCTTGTCTAAATTTGAGCCCTTCTGACCAGAGTATCTAATTGATTCCAGACATGTCCAAACATCCCAGGATGTCTAGATCCAGATACTACAAAACATCAGTACTTATAAAGTCATATAAAGTCAGTAAATATTCTCATTTCTCTCATTTCCCATGAGTATCTTTGCCTCCTCAAAGTTCATGGAAGTTCGCTGTATGTAAGTTTATGCACCATTTCAGAAAGGTTAAAAATATACACCTGACCTTAATCCAGAAAAAAAATGATTCATTCTGAGCAGTAAAGACCTAAATGTTAAAGAAATGCAAAGATGATTTTTGCTTCTAAAGAAGCAGCTTAATCTACTAAAAACATTGAGTTCAATAAATTATCTTAGTTTTGTGGCTTTTCGGCTTTTCATGGAATGGCATTGAATCGAAAGGATCTCATGTATCCTCGAACCAGTGGCATATTTTGTCTGTTGAAACTAAAAATATTATGTATCTTAATCCAAATTATGGTAGTTTTTAATCTTTTTTACCTGGTCATGTTTTAATGACTTGAGAGGAAGTATCTGCAAACTGTTTATTTCAATACAAAGAAAAAAATTTAACAATAAAGCTGGGTAAAATGTTAATTTCTTTAATATCTATTCTGGTTACAAGGATATCGCATAAGCTAAGTTTCCTGCTGAAAGGAAGAGTACTCTTGAATTCTGTGCTTTCTACCCTAAGTGTGAGTCTACTCTGTTCCTAAGCCACTTGTAAATATAAATCCTTCATTTGTATTGTTTGTTTGTTTTTAAAAGGGAGGGGTGGAATTTCATAAACTTCAGTTCTACATAGTACTGGGTGTGTGATAGAATTGGCAGAAGGCTCTAGGGTGTAATTTGGAAAATTTTGTTTCCAAGTCCCAAAGAAATATGCACAGGGTGGTAGAAGATGCATGTTGTTTCTTAATTTGTGGAATGCTTTCTCGTTGTGCATTGTCAGAGTGCACATGCATTTGTAGATCAAAGTGTTTTTCTACCTATTTAATTTGTTAAGGCAAAGTAAATATGTTCTCTGGAGTTTGATTTTATGTGACAATAGAAGATGCTGATTTGGGAGACATTTAAGATTTAAATGCTAGTATTTTTCTCTAGGTTTAATTTTTAGATTACAGTAATTTGAAATTAAATTTAGAACTTCTTACAGCCTCTTGATCTGCCACGAGGAGTGAATAAACTAGCTAAAAACATGTACTTGTGGCATAGGCCTATTACTCTGAGCAAGTAAAATGGATGCTTAAAGAAATACCCAGTCTCTGCCAGATCACAGGAATTAATTGTTACTGTCTAAAATTTTCAGAAGAAAGAATCATTTTATATCTTTGCCCAAGAATGAGATGACTGAGAAGCAGAGAATCATCAAAATACATGAACACAGAGAAACACTGCTTGAAGATATAGTGAATGATTAGAGAGGAGGAAAGTAATTCAAGACACTGAATCACAAAGAGCTCAAGAGCTTAGTTAAGAAAAGGGAAAAAGAGTTTGTCTAAGGAGACAGAGAGGTTAACAAGTGATGTAAATGCTAGTCAGGCTATCTAAGTTTTATTGTAGGTACTGTTCTAGACCCTAGGATAAAGGTGAAAAAATATTGTGTCCTCAGGGACTTCAAACAACTAAGGGAAATTGGGTTGTGTAGAAGAAGGGGAACAATAACATTGGGCGCTCACTGTTGCCTGTGTGCACTGGTGACCAGTACATTGTTGGTTTTATTTCATTTAGTGCTCACTGTAGCCCTTTGTGGTAGGTACATTCAGCTAGAACCTCATTCTGACCCCAGGCTCTTCTTTTCATCCTTTCATCTTAAAATGATGATGATGATAATACCTCTTCCATAGTAAAGCAGACACAAAGTTAGGTACTTGAGGACCATCCAAACTTTGCTAAGTTATAAGCTAGATATCTCTAAGAAAATCACTCAGTATCAGAAATAATTCAGAAACCGATGATAAATGTAGAAATAATTGGGCTGAAAGTTGGTCCAAACAGTGTAGACCTGCCTCCCTGCTGCTTCTAAGTACATCTATAAATCCTGGAAACAACACAGAGACCAATCAAAGACGGGTGGACTGGTTCAGAGTGCTGGGACTGAAAGGAAACACAGTAGCGGGGCATCTTACATCCCCTCGGCCAACAGAAGAAGAACCAGATCTGGTCTTTTCCAGCCTAGCAACAGAAGGCAGCACAGATCCGTGCATTGCTCCCCAGAATCAGATGGCATCCTTCTGACACCAGGGGTACACCAAGCACCACCAGCAAGAGGGATAATTGAGCCACACTGAGCGGCCAGGCCTGACTGACACTTCCCACCCCCACTGGAGATACTAGAGTCACAATAAGCAGTTCATCCTGGGAAGTATCTCTGTTCCAGCAGGCCTGACTCCCCCACCCATCCAAAGACACTATGATCAGATGCCATGGACAGGAGGGATTCTACCCCAGAAAGCACTCAGCCTGGGGAGTCTCAGGGCCAAAGAACAAATAGGCTTCTCTGACTGAGAACAGGTCAAAAGAGCACCAAAAAGACTGAAAAACTCACTGAACCTACAATTTCCAGTAGGCCAAGGGCCTATGTGTTAAGGCTAAACAAGGTGACTGCTATGAAAGTAAATAGGGCCGTCTCCTAACACAACAGACGAAGTGTCCAGCATACAATTGGAAATCACCTGTCATACCAAGAACCAGGAAAATCACAAGTTCAGTGAGAAGATGTTGACGCCAACATGAAAATATAAAAGCAAGCTAGCATCTTAAAAATGTCTGTGGACAACTAAGTACAAATTATCTTGAAACAAAGGGAAACAAATAGAAAATCTTACCAAAGAAACAGAAGTGCAAAACAGCCAAATGAAAATTGTAGATCTAAAAAATACAATAACATTTAAAAATTCACAGTGTAAATCTAGTAACAGAGTGAAGATGACAGGATAGAATCAGTTAACATGAGGACAGAATTACACAATCCAAACAAAGAAAATAGACTTAAGGGGGGAAAAGTAATCAGAGGCTTAGACATCTGTGGAACAGTAACAAAAGATCCAACATTTGTACCATCAGAGTTTCAGAAGCAGGGTAGGGCTGAGACAGTATTCAGAGAAATGATACCTAAAAACTCCCCAAATTTGATAAAATATACAAATACACACGTTCAGGAAACTAAGTGACACCCAAACTGGATAAATGCGAAGGAAGACATATCACAATTAAATGAAGACTGACTATGGAAAAAGTGTTGAAAGTAGTAACACTTACCTTTAGGGGAACACCAATTTAAATGACAGAAATTATCATCTGAAACCATAGAGGCCAGAAGAAAATGGCACATTTTGAAAGTGCCAAAAGAAAACTGTCAACCCAGAATCCCATATCCAGTGAAACTGTCCTTTGTGAATGAAGGAGAAATAAGGACCTTCTCAGATGGAGGAAAAGGTAAAGAATTTGTCACTAACAGATACATTCTTAAAGACTGGCCAAAGGAATTTTTTAAAACAAAGTAAATGGTAGAAGAAGGAAATTTGGAACATCAGGAAGGTAGGACAATAGAAAGCAGAAATAATAGTATATAATGATTGACTATCTTCATGAGTTTTAAGTTTTATGTGGCACTTGAAACTAAAATTATAACACTGTGTGATACTCAAGAAAATGATATTTAAAAGTGGGAAAAATAAAAGAGACCTAATAGAAATGGCAGAAAGCAAAGAAGAATGAAAGAGCCTCTTGATGAACGTGAAAGAGGATAGTGAAAAAGTTGACTTAAAACTCAACATTCAGAAAACTAAGATAATGGCATCCGGTCCCATCACTTCATGGCAAATAGATGGGGAAACAATGGAAACAGTGACAGAGTTTATTTTGGGGGGCTCCAGAATCACTGTAGGTGGTGACTGCAGCCATGAAATTTAAAGACGCTTGCTCCTTGGAATAAAAGTTACGACTGATCTTGACGGCATATAAAAAAGCAGAGACAATACTTTGCCAACAAAGGTTCATCTAGTCAAAGCTATGGTTTTTCCAGTAGTCACGTATGGATATGAGAGTTGGGATATAAAGAAAGCTAAATGCCGAAGAATTGATGCTTTTGGACTGTGGTGTTGGAGAAGACTCTTGAGAGTCCCTTGGACTTCAAGGAAATCCAGCTAGTCCATCATAAAGGAAATCAGTCCTAAATATTCATTGGAAGGACTGATGCTGAAGTTGAAACTCTAATACTTTGGCCACCTGATGTGAAGAACTGACATTTGAACAGACCCTGATGCTGGGAGGGATTTGGGGCAGGAGGAGAAGGGGACGACAGAGGACAAGATGGTTGGATGGCATCACCGACTCAATGGACATGAGTTTGAGTAAACTCCAGGAGTTGGTGATGGACAGGGAGGCCTGTTGTGCTGCAGTCCATGGGGTCACAAAGAGTCGGACGTGACTGAGTGACTGAACTGAACTGAACTGAATAGAAATGAGTTTTCCATACTTCACTCAAAGGGGTAAAATGTTGATACCAGCAGAATGTAATATGCTACAAATATATTTACATGCTAAGTCCCTTCAGTCATGTCTGACTCTGCAACCCTATGGACCATAGCCCACCAGGCTCCTTTGTCCATGGGATTCTCCAGGCAACAATACCTGAAGAGGGTTGCCATTTCCTCTTCAATGGGTTCTTCCTAACCCAGGGATTGAACCCATGTTGCTTATGTCACCTGAACTGGCAGGCAGCTTCTTTACCATATGTTGTAATAATTAACCAACTACAGAAACTATGTCTTTGGAGAACATTTCTTTCCAAAACACTGTGAGTAAAGCTGGATGGAATCCTAAAAAAAAAAAAAAAAAAAATGTTTAAGACACAGGAAGCCAAAGTAGACAGAGGAACAAAAAGTAGAGGAAAAAACAGAAAACAAATAAAATGGCATGCTTAAGCTCCAATATGTATTACCTTAAATATAAGTGATCTGTATATATCAATGAAAAGACAAAGATTGACATTGTGGATTAAAAAACAAAACAAAAACTACCTAACTATATCTTATGTATAAGAAACTCACTTCCGATTGGTTCAAGATGGCTGAGTAGAAGGATGTGCTCTAATCTCCTCCTGCGAGAGCACTGAAATTGCAACTAACTGTTGAACAACCATCAACAGGAAGATGCTGGAACCCACCAGAAAGGGATATCCAGGTCCAAAGACAAAGAAGAAGCCACAATCAGATGGTAGGAGGGGCACAATCATGGTAAAAGCAAGTCTTATACTTGCCAGATGAGGGACCCACAAACTGGAGAACATAATACCAAAGTAGTTCTCCCACTATTTTAAAGGTTATGGGCCCCTTCTCAGGCTTCTCAGCCTGGGGATCCAGAAAAGGGACTAGGAATCCCCAAGGAAGTTGACTTTGACGGCCAATGGGATTTGATTGCAGGACTTCTACAGGACTGGGGGAAACAGTGACTCCAGTCTTGGAGGGCACATACAAAATCTTGTGCTCACTAGGACCCAGAGGAAAAGACAGTGACCACAGAGGAGACTGAACCAGACCTATCTACTAGTGCTGGAGGGTCTTCTGCGAAGGCGTGGGTGAGAAGTGGCTCACCTTTGGGATGGGAGTGTTGACAGTAGCAGTTGTGGGAAGTGCCCAATGGCATGAACCCTCCTAGAGGGCACCATTAGCCCTACCTTAGAGACTGTAGATTCCAGGGCTAGGTCACATCTGGCCAAAAAACTGACAGAGAAGGAGTATAGCCCTAGTCATCTGCAGACAATTGGATTAAAGTTTTACTGAGCATGGCCCTGCCCACCTGGGCACAACCCAGTTTTTCCCACCACCAGTCCCTCCCATCAGGAAGCTTGCATGAGCCTCTTAGCCTCATCCACCAGAGGGCAGACAGAGGAAAAGCTAGAAGAACTACAGTACCAGCCTCCAGAATGAAAACCACAGTCACTAAAACTTGAACAAATTGAAAAGGCTGAGGATTATGCCCCAGATGAAGGAAAAAGCTAAAACCCCAGAAAAACAACTAAGTGAAGTGGAGATAGGCCAGCTTCCAGAAAAAGAATTAAAAACAATGATAATGAAGATGATCCAGAATCTCAGAAAAAAATGAGAAGATGCAAGAAATGTTTAACAAAGGCCTAGAGGAACTAAAGAACAAATACAGATGAACAGTATGCTAGAAGCAATCAGTCACAGAAGAATTGAGGCAGAAGAATGGATAAGTGACCTGGAAGACAGGATAGTGGAAATCACTGATGCAAAACAGAAAATAGAAAAAAAGAATGAAAAGAAATGGAGACAGCCTAAGAGACCTCTGGGACAACATTAAATGCACCAACATTCACAATACGGGGGTCCCAGAAGGAGAAGAGAGAGAGGACCTGAGGAAATGTTTGAAGAGAAAATGGCTGAAATTTTCCATAACGTGGGAAAGGAAATAATCGACCAAGTCCAGGAAGCACAGAGAGCTCCAGGCAGGATAAACCCAAGGAGGAAGACACATAGTAATCAAACTGACAAAAGTTAAAGACAAAGATAAACTATTAAAATCAAAAAGGGGAGGGAACTTCTGTAAGGTTATCAGTTCATTTCTCAACAGAAACTCTACAAGCCAGAAGGGAGTGGTACAATATATCTGAAGTGATTAAAGGGAAGAATCTACAACCAAGAATACTCTTCCCAACAAGGCTTTCATTCATATTTGATGGAAAAATCAAATTTTACAGACAAGCAAAAGTTAAGAGAATTCAGCATCACCAAACCAGTCTAACAGCAAATGCTAAAGGAACTTCTCTAGGCAGGAAACACAAGAGAAGGAGTAGACTTACAAAAATAAAAAACTCAATTCAGAAAATGGTGATAGTATCCTATATATCAATAATTACCTTAAATGTAAATCAATTAAATGCACCAACCAAAAGACATAAACTGGCTGGGTAGATAACAAAAACAATCTATATATGTGCTACAAGAGACCCACCTCAGACCTAGGGACACTTATAGACAGAAAGTAAGGGAATGGGAGAAGGTATTCCATGCAAACTGAAATTCAAAAGAAAACCAGAGTAGCAATATTCCTATCAGACAAAATAGACTTTAAAACAAAAACTGAGAAACAAGGACAAAGGACACTACATAATAATCAAAGAATAAATCCAAAGGAATGTATAATAATTATAAATATATATATGCACCCAACATAGGAGCAACTCAATATGCAAGACAGATACTAACAACCATAAAGTAAGAAATAGACAGTAACACAAAATAGTGGGAGGACTCTAACACCCCACCTTCATCAGTGGTCAGATCATTCAGAAGAATAAGGAAGCACAGGCCTTCAATGACACATTAGGCAAGATGGACTTAATTGATATTATAGAATATTTCATCCAAAAGCAGCAGACAAAATGACCCAATCAAAAAATGGGCCAAAGAACTAAATAGACATTTCTCCAAACAAGATATACAGGTGGCTAACAAACACATGAAAAGATGCTCAACATCACTCATTATCAGAGAAATGCAAATCAAAACCACTAAGAGGTACCATTTCACGCCAGTCAGAATGGCTGCTATCCAAAAGTCTACAAGCAATAAATGCTGGAGAGGGTGTGGAGAAAAGGGAACCCTCTTACACTGTTGGTGGGAATGCAAACTGATTCCTTAAAAAACTGGAAATAGAACTTCCTTATGATCCAGCAATCCCACTGTTGGGCATACACACTGAGGAAACCAGAATTGAAAGAGACACGTGTACCCCAATGTTCATCACAGCACTGTTTATAATAGCCAGGACATGAAAACAACCTAGATGTCCATCAGCAGATTAATGGATAAGAAAGCAGTGGTACATATACACAATGGAGTATTACTCAGCCATTAAAAAGAATACATTTGAATCAGTTCTAATGAGGTGGATGAAACTGGAGCCTATTATACAGAGTGAAGTAAGCCAGAAAGAAAAACACCAATACAGTGTACTAACGCATATATATGGAATTTAGAAAGATGGTAACAATAACCCTGTGTATGAGACAGCAAAAGAGACACTGATGTATAGAACAGTCTTTTGGACTCTGTGGGAGAGGGAGAGGGTGGGATGATTTGGGAGAATGGCATTGAAATATGTATAATATCATATATGAAACAAGTCGCCAGTCCAGGTTCAATGCACGATACTGGATGCTTGGGGCTGGTGCACTGGGATGACCCAGAGGGATGGTATGGGGAGGGAGAAGGGAGGAGGGTTCAGGATGGGAAACACATGTATACCTGTGGCGGATTCATTTCGATAATATGGCAAAACCAATACAATATTGTAAAGTTAAAAATAAAATAAAATTTAAAATATATATATATATAAAAAAGCAGAAGACATCACATTCTTCTCAAGAGCATATGGAAGATTCTTCAGACTTGACCATAAGGCAAACCTCAGTAAATTTTAAAAAGTTGAAATCATTTCAAGCATCTTTCTGATCACAATGCTATAAGGTTAGAAATAAAGTACAAGGAAAACAAAAACTTAAAAACACAAATACATGACAGTTAAACAGCATGTTACTAAATAACCAATGGGTCACTGAAGAAATCAGAAAATACCTAGAGACAAATAAAAATGAAAGCACAATGTTAGAAAACCTATGGCATCTGTCACATAACACTGAGTCGTATCCAACTCTTTGCGACCCCACCAGGCTTCTCTGTCCATGGGATTCTCCAGGCAAGACTACTAGAGTGGATTGCCATTCCCTTCTCCAGAGGATCTTCCCGACCCAGGGATTAAACCTGAGTCTCCTGCATTGCAGGCAGACTCTTTACCATTTGAACTATAGGGAAGTCCATAGAAAGTCTATGGGATGCAGCAAAACCCATTCAAAGAGGTAAGTTTATAGCAATATAATCTCACCGCAAGAAAAAAAAAAAGTCAAACAACCTAACCATACACCTAAAACTACAGAAGAACAAACAAAACCTAAAGTTAGTGGAAGGAAAGTAATCATAAAGTCAGAGCAGAAATGAATAAAACAGAGAGAAAAATATATGAAACTGAAAGCTAGGTTCTTTGAAAAGATAAACAAAATTGATAAACCTTTAGCCAGACTCATCAAGAAAAAAAAAAAGAGGACTCAAATCAGTAAAATTAGAAATGAGAAAGGAAAAGTTACAACTGACTCCACATAAATACCAAGGATCGTAAGGGACTACTATGAGCAGCTGTATGCCAATAACATGGACAACCTGGAAGAAATGGACAAATTCTTAGAAAGGTACAGTCTCTCAAGACTGAACCATAAGGAAATAGAAAGTATGAACACACCAGTCAAAAGCACTAAAACTGAAACTGTGGTTAATGTATACCTATGGCTGATTCATGTTGAGGTTTAACAGAAAACAGCAAAATTCTCTAAAGCAATTATCCTTCAATAAAAAATTAATTAATTAAAAAAAAATACGCCCAACAAACAAAAGTCTAGGAATTGATGCTTCACAGGCAAATTCTGTGAAACAGAATGGTTACAGGGCAAACAGCTGTCCCCAAAATCAGAGGGACAGACAGGTGGATACAGAGAATCACAGCTTACCAAAGCAGAAGCCTCTGCTGCAGTCGATCTGAAACAGGAAAGTTTAAACTATAGTTGATGGACTGCTGAGAGCTCAGAGCAGGCAAAATGAGAGTTAAAAGTTCCAGGGTGCCCAGACTTGGGAGACATCACACTTCTGCCAGTTTTACTTCTAGGAGCCCTACCAGGTGAAGATCAGAAGAGAGCTCCTCAAGCTTTCAGCAAGGAGAGGAGAGAGGAAGGTAGAGGAAGGAAGGAGAGGAGGAAGGTAGCCATTCTGACATATGCCCAGAGCATTGTTTGTTGTTTGGTTTTTTTTTAACCAGGCTGCCCTCAGGGAGGGCTTCCCAGGTGGCGCTAGTGGTAAAGAACCCACCTGCCAATGCAGGAGATGAGATGCAGGTTCCATCCCTGGATCAGGAAAATCCCCTGGAGGAGGGCATGGCAACCCACTCTAGTATTCTTTCCTGGAGACTCCCATGGACAGAGGAGCCTGGTGGGCTACAGTCCATAGGGTTGCAAAGAGTTGGACATGACTGAAATGACACAGTAAGTTACACACACCCTCAAGGAAAACTACTTTACCAAGGCCCAATCTACCAAGGTTTTATCAGAGCCTGGGTGTTCTTTGGAAGGACTGATGCTAAAGCTGAAACTCCAATACTTTGGCCACCTCATGCGAAGACTTGACTCATTGGAAAAGACCCTGATGCTGGGAGGGATTGGGGGCAGAAGGAGAAGGGGACAACAGAGGATGAGATGGCTGGATGGCATCACTGACTCGATGCACATGAGTTTGAGTGAACTCTGGGAGTTGGTGATGGACAGGGAGGCCTGGCATGCTGCGATTCATGGGGTCGCAAAGAGTCAGACATGACTGAGTGACTGAACTGAACTGAACCAACAGAGAGGAAAGGTAATAGTCAACCCCAGCCAACCCCAGCCTTCCAATTAGAACAGACATGCCCAGTTTCAGCATCAGGGAATGGGGCGGGGGGAGGAGGGGAGCATTTCTAAGAAATGTTTCTTTTTCACAACACTGGGGATCAGGAGAATGGAGGCACTCTGCCTCCATGTCTTCAATTGTAAAATGGAGATATCTGCTCTACTTAAAGGACAGAAAGCAGTTACTCACTCATTCGACAGACATGAATTGATCACTCACTGTGCACCAGGCGCTGTCCTAGCCGCCTACAACAGTGAATCAGCAGGACTCAGTGCGTCTGCGGATATCTAGCGCAGAAGCATTCCTGGCAGTGTGACGTCTAGGAAAACTGTCGGCAACTTAAAAGCACCACGTGTGCGTGCAGGCAAGGGAAAATTAATCTGGTATTTTAAGTATGCTGTGATCTTCTTTTCTTGTTTTCTCTAGACTTTTCTCTAGACTAGTCAAAAATATTAAGAATATTATCTAAAATCAGAGCCGTTTGATGGGACCTAAGAAATCAACAGGCCAAACTCAAATAACCCCCAGAGAGGCCACACCTGGCCGAGGTTCTGTAGCAGGCAATGGCTGGTGTTTCTCTGTCTCTCCCACAGTCTGCCTTCATCTCTGGCATTTGAGAAGCTGCTCATTTGAGACTTGGCTTAGAACCCACAAATGGGCTACTCCAAGTCCGGGTTGTGACACTGAGACTCGCTTCCCTAAGACATTTCTCAAGTGCTAGACTCTCAGCCAAGCATCTGGCCTGGTCAGCTCTGGTTCCCGTCCTTTGCGTTGCAAGCACAGCACCTTGTCCCTTCACCTCTCTTGCCTCCACGATGCGTTCCATTCAAGGACACCTACTGAGGCCACACGTACACTCAGAGCTGCGGCAGCGGACAGAGAAACACCCGGTCCTGTAGTCTTCCCTCCATGTGGTGTCAGATGCAGGCTATGGGCAACGCACGGAGTCAGAGGAGCTGCTTTCAGTCAAAACAGCTCTCAGCCGCTTGTGGCATCAGTGTAAACAACTGGTTATGTTGATGTCGCATAGACAAAACAGCTCTTTGATGGATTGGCTTTTCTCTTTCCAGCCAGCTCGAGTTGGCATGAGTCCAGGGTGGCGCCTGCCAAGAATGTGGGCAGGTTGGGGCCCTGCACGCGTTGCTGTTGTGGTGTTGGCAGCAGCCCCACGTTCCCACTGGCCCCAGAGGTGCTTGGTTTGGGGTTGGGGCAGCAGAAGGGAGCTAAGTTTGGAAAGCTGATCACTGGGATGGGGCTGAGTGTGTCAGTTCCCTAACCTGAAAAAGTCTCAATGTTTCCCAAGTTTACCCTCTTGTCCAGAGCAGGATCACTGGACTTTGACATTCACCTCAGCCCGTGCTTGTGTGTGACTGACCAGGCTACAACAGAGGCTTTCATGGAATCTGAGGTTAAGGAAGATGAAGGACCAGTGCCGCCTGTCTGTCTGCAGTGGGCATATTACATAATAATAGCTCTCTCTGATCTTTCTTTTGCCTGTTCTTGGTTTCTCCATTTCTTCCTTTCAGCTTTGTAATGTGACACCCAGCCGCTGGCTTATCTTTGCTGCCTCCTCACCACCGTCACCACCCCCACCCCCCACCCCGCCCCGCGCCCAGCCTCCCAAATCTCCTCTCTCAGATGGGCACAGAAAAGAGAGACCGCTCCTGTCTGAAAACTTGACCAGGCCACTTCCCTTAACACCCTCTGTTTGCTGGACACACTGTTTCGTGATGCTGTGGCCAGATGAGGATCATTCATCCTGCCTTCGTTGCTTCCCTTTCCCAGTTTAGTCTAAGGTGACTTATTCAGGCAGGTCAATGCCTTGGTAAGCCCTGGAGGCCCCATCTCAGGGGAGGGATAGTGCCTAGATTTGAATATTTAGTCTGGAGGTTTTCCATTCCTCCATAAACTCAAGAGATGAAAAACAAGACTGCTGACTTTCTTAAACAGCTTTATGCTTTGTAAGCATCTTCTGGAGGAAGATAACAAAGACCCCTTTGCCATCACACCCAACCCAGAAGAGACAGCATCTTCCATCTGTGGAGAAGCTTCCAGGGTTACCACAGTCTGGTGGACCCCGGCCAGTGAGTGGCTGTGTGATGAACTGTGGTGTATGTCCTAGCCCAGCACTTCTGGGTCTAAGGAGCCCTGAGCCACCAGCTCAGCAGGGGTGTCATGAGAAAATAGATCAAACTTGGATCATTCCCATCATAAACGGACAGATTACTTCATAAAGAAATGCCTTGCCTGTTTCCTTTGCTCTTTCTTAGAAAGAAAACTGTGTCTTGGAGTGGAGGGGAAAAAAAATGTCCTCATTGTATCTTTTCTCAAACACATGAACTGCAATGATCAGGAACTCCCTGTTGGGTCGCCAATGCCTGGACCGCTCTGCGGCAGGAATGGAGACACTCACATAATTTCAACATTTAAAAAGCCAGTTATAAAACTGCACAGGCTAATGGCAACCTCAGCAGCAGCATTCTTTACTTCTGGTTGTAATTCATGAACTTAGTATAATTTGTGGGGAAATAAAGTCTGTCTCCTGACAAAATAAATTACCTACAATCACATGAACAAAAAAGATACATTAAAAATTGATTTGTGCAGGCAGAAAACAATGAGAGGAGCCATTAGAGGTGACAAAGCAAGACAGCTTGGCAGCCACTTGGGGTTTGCTCCATGGAAATCTCTATCATCTGTCAGCCTCGCATGCCCTTGCATGGCTCTCCCGCTGCACAGAGCCCAGCAGAGCCCCATGGGACTAACACACCTCAAGGACTTTTCCTGGAAATACAAACAAGAGGTAAGATGACTTTGAATTTTGCAATCTTTCCTTTCTGCCTGTCCCCTAAGAAAGATGCTCTTGAGCAGTGAGGTGCTCACAAGTGAGGACTGAGCTAGGAGAAGGGATAAGATAACAACAGAGGGTAATGGACCCCTGGAGGGCTGATAATAGTGGAGTCAATATTATAATACAACACCTGTTGAGAACCTTGTGGCTTTCAGAATTTATTCAAACCCTGCTAGTCAAAGCCCATTATGATGTCATGAGCATGATTACCACCATTTTGCAGATGGATAAATTGGTGACTCAATTAGTAAATGGCTGAGCCAGGGCTTGAACCCAGATCTCCTTATCATTCACTAACATGGTACCTTTTCAAAACAGCAAGCTCTGAGGCTGTTGTACATTTAATAGGTGAAGGGTCTATCTTTCCCTCCCCCTCACAATTATCCCAGACTCTTTTTGGACTCCTAAATATTCACTGTCTCATGGCTAAAAACAGCTTCTCACATGAAAACTAAACCACCCTGCACTGACAAAAAAATTGATATCATCAAAATTAACTAGTTCTTCTCAGCAAAAGACACTATTAAGGAAATGAATAAATAGTCCATAGACTGGGAAAATATGTAAGGCACATATCTGACAAATCTGTAGATATATAAAGAAATCTACAAATGAAGAATAAAAAGGCAAGCAATTCAATTCATAAAATGGGCAAAAATCTGAAAAGATCTGTTGCCAAAAGAGATATAAAAGTGGCAGGTTTTATGTTAGAAAGCATTCGTCCTCACTAGCCATAAGAAAATGCTAATGAAAACTACAGTCAGATAATACTACAGACCCATTAGAATGGCTAAGATTTAAATGACTGGCATCCCTAAAGGCCGTGGAACAAGTGAACACGGGGCATGTGGAAATGGCTCATTCACATTGAAATCATTTACCAGTCTCTCATAAGGTTAAAATACATTCACTATAGGTACTTACCTAACAGGAGTGAAAGAGAACATGTCCATACAAAATCTTGCACACAAATATTCATTGCAAATTTTATTTACAATAGCCAAAAACTTTAAACAACCCATTAATGAGAGAGTGGATAAATAAATTATGCTCTATTCATGAATGGAATATTATTCGGCACTAAAAAAGGAATAACATACTGATGTGTAAAAAAATACAGTAAACTTTCAAACACATTACACTGAACAGAAGACACACGCAACCGTACCTAGTCTTATTCCAGTTGGATGAAGTCCAAGAGCAGAAGATAGGAGCTGATGGTGATAAAAGTCAGAAAGTGAGCAGGAAGGTGACAGAGTTGATTGGGAAGTGGCACAAGAGACATTTTGGAGCTGATGGAAATGTTCTATGTCTTATTTTAAGTAGTGGTTACACAGGTGTCTAAAACTAGCAAAACCCTTCTAATTGAATACCTAAGACCAATGCATTTTATTGTATGTTAATTTTATCTCAGTAATTTTTTTAATAGATCCAGTTGGGTTAGCTGCAAGGGTTATGGCCTTGCTTTTTTGGAGGCCAGTCTCTTTTCCCTCTGACTGAAATCTGAGATCTGTGTGATGAACTCCCCAAGAATCTTGGTCCTGATCAGGGAAGACAAAGGAGAATTTAAGCAAAACAATGTCAACCATTCTGCATAGTGGTGCTGAGAAGGCTACTTCTCTGACCCAAACCCTGGAGTATACTGACCCCAAATTTATTATCTTCATCTGTTAAAATGCAGAAGGGGAATACCAGAGGCGCCTGCCAGTCATCTCCCTCTCTTGTCCAAAAAGGAATAAAGCACAACTCTCTGCAGAGTGCAGCTGGTTTAACAGACCCAGGGTCACCATCATGCTGGGCAGGGAAGTGCCTCATTTTTGGCATAGAAGTCAGCTCCAATGACAGACTCACTCCTAATTTTAGGATTCACTGGACCTCACAGAGCTTGGCTTTAAAACTTTGGGAAGGAATGATAAAAATAATGGCCCTCGGGCCATACCTATATACTTGGATGCCTGGATTCCTGTAGAACCATAGCTGGTGCTGTCCAAACAGCCCCTGGGGCCAAAGAGTTCCCATCCTAGGGAGATCAGGGTGTCAGAGGGTTTGGAAACCAGTCATGTGAGGGACAGTTACAAGCATCATCATGTGTCTTTACTGGGAAAGAATATGGAAGACACCATAATCATTTGAATACTTGAAGTGCTGTCCAAAGAAATAAGAAATAGGCTTTATTTATTTCAACTTGCAAAACTAACCAAAATATAGAAGTCACAAGAGGCTGAATTTTAATGCACTGTGAAAAGGACTTTTGCAACAGCCAAAGCTGTTTAGCATTCCATTCACATGTCCATTCATTCAGCCAATAATATTCGAACACCTACTGTGCTGTGCACACACCAGGATGGATGCAGACTTGGTCCTGAAGAATGTTTACTGCAGGACAGAGACAAAACATGTCTGTAAATAACTCAGACACAAGGCAGCCAGAGACAAGCGCTGGTGAGAGGGCCACTCAGGAGAGGGAGGGGTTATTTCCAACCTCAGCTGGGTCCTGCATGACACTCACCAGTCATTCTGCTCCTCCTCTTTCATCCATTCAATAAATAGTCATTGAACCCTACTGTATGTCAGACACTGTTCCAACTTCTGGAGATATCAAGTGAATAAGAGCAAGCCCTTGTCTGCATGGAGTTTCTAGCCCATGGAGGAAAGAGAGTGAAAAAGCAGACAGATATTTTAGTAAGTCAGTTGGTGGCTGGTACCATAGAGCAGGGATCTCCAGCTCCCAGGCCACAGACCAGTACTGGTCCATGGCCTGTTAGGAACTGGGCCTCACAGCAGGAGGTGGACAGCAGGCGAGCAAGTGCAGTTTCATCTGTATTTACAGCCACTCCCCATCACTTGCCCTGCTGCCTTAACTCCGCCTCTGTCAGATTCTGCATTGTAGTGAGTTGCCTAATTATTTCATTATATGTCACAACTCCTGGAGAAGGGAAAGGCGAACCCACTCCAGTATTCTGGCCTGGAGAATTCCTTGGACTGTATAGTCCAGGGGGTCGCAAAGAGTCAGACATGACTGGGTGACTTTCACTTTCACATATGTCACAATGTAATAATAATAGAAATAAAGTTACTGTAAAAGTGACGCTCTTGAATCATCCCTAAACCACCCCCAACAGTCCATGTGGCCCTAAATGTTGGGGCCACTGCTATAGAGAAAGAGGAGTGCTCTGGATCTTTATCACTCTCTTCAAGCAATCAAGCAGGCCCTCTTCTCTTGCTTCCAACTGCAATGACCTCCTACCTCACTAAGAAAATTGTGGACTCAGCCCCACTCCCTGCGCATCCCAGCCTCTATCATCTCTCCCATCCTTATCCGATTACTTTCTGACTCAGAGGACAGAAAGATTCCTCCTCCAACACTGAACTCTCCATTTAATGCCACCATCACCACCTCCCCCCTCCTCCAACCCCCGCCTCAGGGTCCTTGCTCCATCAACTATGCCAACCTCATGCTCCTCACTTTTCTCTTTCATTAGCTTGTCCTTAACTCACTGACTGCTCAGAGTCCTAAGGCAACATTCCTTGGCAACCCCCAAAAGGCAAGTAGATGTTAGTCAAGAGCTATTTAGATTGGTAGCAACCTGTTGAGCACAGAGGCAAGGGGAATGCCCAAATATTCTGAGACATCTTTTCTGAGAAAAGATACACCTGAAGGGTGACACGTGTGCCCATAGTCACAGGAAGAACCTGGTGTCCTGGAGCTCTTGAGCACTGCAGATGGTATTTCATCTTGCCCCTCTCCCAACCTTTATTGCCAAACTTCTTAAAGACTCATGCTATACTTCTTTCCTCCATTGCTTCTTTTCTCCTTCATTACCTTACCTAAATCACCAAGCTTCTGTCTGCTGATCTGTTCCGCAAAGATCACGCATTTAATACCTAACTACCAAACAGTAAGTTTCCCTCTCATGGTGTTTGGGGTCTTGGCAGTATTAAAGGTTAATGTTCCTGAGGTTACACCCTGAGCCTTCTTCTCAATTTTCTGTCACTCCTTGGACAATCTCATCCATCCCATAGATACAGATGTAATTCTGTATAATACAGATAACCAGATGTAATTCTGGTAGCTTCTCCATCTGATCTCCTGCCCAGAACACTCCTGAGTCACTGCTCACATCCACTTGGATCTATTGCTAAGTTTCTCAAACTCTTGGTGTCCAAAATAGGACTCAATGTCCTTGCCCCTAAATCTTTCTCCTAAATACCATGTTATAGTTTGTAGTATTGCTGATCATGCAAGCACTCAAGCCAGATGGTTGAAGTTGTTGATGAATCTTCCTCTCCCTTACCTTCTACATCACATATACCCCGATCTTGTCAAGTCCACCTCAGCAATATTTGAATCCATTACCTGCTCTCCATTCTCACTGCCACTTCCTTAATTCCAGCCCTTATCTCTCTCTTCTATTATTAAAATGACTTCCTGTGTGTCCCCTTTTCTCTTTTTTATGCTAACTCCCATTTCAGTCCAATTCTTCCTCCTCTTGCCACTAGAATTCTTTCCTTATATAACAAATATCAGCATGCTATTCCTTCAGTTAAAAACCCACTGAAAACTGCAAATGTCCTATGAACGCTGACTGGTCAAACAAACATACTACTGGTGAGTGGAACACTACTCACCAGTGAAAAGAAATGAACTTGAAAAATGTATATAACTTTTTAAAGTTATAACCCATGTACAGTTGTTATAAATATTGGCTATATTCTGTCATACAACACTTCCTTGCAGCCTATTTTATACCCAACAGTTTATAATTCCCACTGCCCCACCCCTAATGCCACCCCACCTCTCCCACTGTTAACCACCACTTTGTTCTTTGTATCTGAGACTCTGCTTCTTGTTATATTCACTGGTTTTTTTTTTGCTTTTTAGATTCCATATATAAGTGATATCATACACTTATATATGATATAAGTGCCTTTCTCTGACTTATTTCACTTAGCATAATGCCCTCCAAATCCATCCATCACTGCAAGTGGCGCCCTTTCATATGTATATCTGTGTGTATACATATCTTCTTTATCCATCTGTTGATGGACACTTAAGTTGCTTCCATAAATTGTAAATAATGGTAAATAATGGTGCTATGAACATTGAGTGCGTGTGTCTTTTTTGAGTTAGTGTTTTAAGGTTTTTTGTTGTTGCTGTTACATAACCAGGTTCAGCTAGTTATATCAACCAGGATCATCTGGTAGTTATATAATCCTGGTTGATTTAGTTATATCAACCAGAATCATATGGTAGTTCTATTTTTAGTTTTTTGGGAAACCTCCATACTGTTTTCCACAGTGACTGTATTAATATACATTCCCACCAACAGTGTACAATAGTTACCTTTTCTCAGCTGAGACTATCTTTTCTCCATTGTGTATTCCTGCCTTCTTTGTCATGGATTAATTGACCAAATAAATTATCATTGACCAATAAATTATTTATTAATTAGTTGATCCTAGGCTCTCCTGTTCCATTGATCAAAGTCTGGTTTTGGGCCAGTGTCATGTTCTGATTACTGTAGCGTTATAGGATAGTTTGAAGTCAGGGAGCATGATTCCTCCAGCTGTTTTTCTCAAGGTTGTTATGGCTATACGAGCTCTTTTGTATTTCCATGCAAATTTTTTTAACTGTTTGTTCAAGTTCTGTGAAAAATGCTCTTGGTATTTTGCTAGGGATTGCATTAAATCTATAGACTGCCTTGGGTAGTGTGGTCATTTTAACAATACTGATTCTTCCAATTCAAGAACATGTTTATAACTTTTCATCTGTTTGTGTCATCTTCAATTTCTTTCATCATCGTCTTATAGTTTCCTTATGTAGGTTTAATCCTAGATATTATATTCTTTTTAATGTGATGCAAATGGGACTATTTTCTTAATTAAGAAATTTCTTAATTTCTTATTTCTGACATTTCATTGTTAGGGTATAGAAATGCAACAGATTTCAGTATATTAATTTTGTATCTTTCAACTTTACTAAATTAAATGATGAGCTCTAGCTGTTTTCCAGTGGTGTCTTTAGGATTTTTCTAGTATAGTATCATGTCATCTGCAAACACTGACAGTTTTACTTTACAGTTTTACAGATATCCTTTCCAATTTGGATATCTTTTATTTCTCTTTTTTCTGGTTGTCAAAACCATGTTGAATAATAGTGGCAAGAGTGGCCATCCTTGTTTTGTTCTTGATCTTAGGTGAAATGCTTTCAGTTTTTCACCATTGAGGATGATGTTAGCTGTAGGTTTGTTGTATACGGGCTTTATTATGTTGAGGTATGTTCCCTCTATGCCCACTTTCTGGAGAGTTTTTAATCATAAATGGGTGCTGAATTTTGTCAAAAGTTTTTTTTCTAATTTATTTTTAATTGAAAGATAATTATAATATTGTGTTGGTTTCTGCCATTTATCAACATGGATCAGCCATAGGTATACATAGTTCCCTTCCCTCTTGAGCCTCCCTCTCACCTCCCACCCCATCCTGCCCTCCTAAGTTGTCACAGAGCCCCGGTTTGAGTTCCCTGAGTCATACAGTAAATTCCCACTGGCTATCTATTTTGCATACATCAGTGTACATGTTTCCATGCTACTCTCTCCATTCGCCCCACCCTCTCCTTCTTACCCCATCCCCGTGTCCAGAGGTCTGTTCTCTATGTCTGCGTGCCCATCGCTGCCCTGCAAATAGGTTCATCGGTACCATCTTTCTAAATTCCGTAAGCTTTTCTTCATCTACTGAGATGATCATATTGTTTTCATTCTTCAATTTGGTGATGTGGTGTATCACACTGCTTAATGAAGGGAGAGCAGATGAGAAAAGTGCTTTGGAGAATAGAAAACCATTTTCAAGGTAAAAGGTTATGAGAGTTGTTACCTCAACCAGCATTTGTTTTCCACCTGAAACAGTAAGTTCTCTCTGAAAGCCCCCAGACCATCATTTCATGGTTTTTATCAGTATAAGATTTTGTAAGGTCGTCACATTTTATGCATTCATTACAAGCACAGGTAGGACACATGCTTCTGTAACTGAGCAGGACCCTATGGGACCTTCCTGGGACACACCCCTTCCTTATATCCTCTGCTTTAGTATTGAAGGCACATTTCCTGAGTTTTTTTAACAGATGCTGAAACTTCCACCAAACGGAAGACTTTAACTACTTAACGACTGTGAGCATACAGCTCCCAGGCCTACTGGATCCTAAAGGATTGATAGTGTAAACCCCTGTGACATAGACCTGTTACCTCATCATCAACCAGAGGATTGTGCACAATCTGATCAATACGCTGGGACTCTCCTCCCTCGCCTTGCCTTTGAAAATGCTTTCACAAAACCCAACAGGGAGTTGGGGTGTTTTGAGCAGTAGCTGTCTTGGACTCCTTGCTTGATGCCCTGGAAAGAAAAGCTGCACTTTCCTGCCCCACAACGCAGTGTCAGTAGAGTAGCTTTAGGGCGAGCAGCCTCAAGTTTGGTTTGGTAACATTTCCAGAGAAGTAAGAGTCATTATACTCCATGGGTTTCCAGATAGAAATCTAAGTAAAATTAAAGATGGTTAAGGAAGATGTTGTTTACAAAAGGTAGACCCAAAGCCTGGGAAGCCCCTGAAGATAAGGCAGGGATGCAGGGCGAGCCTGCTCAGTCCTGGTCTGAGGATTTATTTTTCACTTGCAGCTACTTCCAAGAGCACAAATGTGTTTTCTTCTCTTGGTCTCCAGTTTGCCTGCCTCCCAGCTCACTCCACTGGACTGGGTTACCTGCTGTGTTGGGTTGCTTTTCCCTGAATATTTTCAGCTGTTTCACTCCCTGCCTTCTGCTCGTATGCGCTTCCTCACTCGTGGGGTCCATCGCTCCCGTGATGCTTTCCCAGCACCAGTTGTGAAGACAACACTGATTTGGCTTCCTCCCCACCTCCCCACCTACCATCTTCTATGCTACCCATTTCTATTTATGTTCCACTAGTCTCAATATTGAGCACATTTTACAGATCAGGCATTGTGCTAAACAGTTTCCATATATGCTGTGACTCAATCCACACAGCCAGTCTGTGAAATAGGCACTGTTATTGTTCCCATTCACTAAACGAGGAAACTGATCTTCAGGGACTTCCACCTGCAGGATCTAGTACTTTAACAGCTGTAGTCGCTTTTCTTTTTTCTTTAACTCACCCAAATAATTTCCTATCAGGGCATGTGATATTACAACTTGCCTTTTTCAACATTATATACTTGAGATTTTTCTATTTGAATAAAATTTACCTACTTATTTTAATAGCAGTATTTCATTTTGGGGATATACTACATTGATGGATGTTTAAGTTACTTCCAATTTGTAGTTGCTACAGTATACATTATAATACTTATAATGTGTATAATAGGTCTATATGCTCATGAGAGACATTATTTCAGCTACATACCCAGAAATGAGAGCTCTCAGCTCTAGGTGTTAAATAATAACAGCAGGGCTGAAAATGTAGTTACTTGTGCTAAGTCCTGCATCAGCACACCAAGACTTAATATTTAACCTACTTCAGGTCTAGCCTTTCTGAGGAATGTGACATTTAGCCAAATCAATCTGGAATCACCTGGTAATGTTATCTGCTTGATAGTCCCTACCTATCCCTATAAATGGGAACAATATAATACCTATTTTACAGATTTGCTGTGAGAATTGAATTATATAGTATGTATGTAAATAACCTCAGATATGCAGATGACACCACCCTTATGGCAGAAAGTGAAGAGGAACTAAAAAGCCTCTTGATGAAAGTGAAAGTGGAGAGTGAAAAAGTTGGCTTAAAGCTCAACATTCAGAAAACAAAGATCATGGCATCCAGTCCCATCACTTCATGGGAAATAGATGGGGAAACAGTGGAAACAGTGTCAGACTTTATTTCTTGGGCTCCAAAATCACTGCAGCCACGAAATTAAAAGACGCTTACTCCTTGGAAGGAAAGTTATGACCAACCTAGATAGCATATTGAAAAGCAGAGATGTTACTTTGCCAACAAAGGTCCGTCTACTCAAGGCTACAGTTTTTCCTGTGGTCATGTATGGATGTGAGAGTTGGACTGTGAAGAAGGCTGAGCACCGAAGAATTGATGCTTTTGAACTGTGGTGTTGGAGAAGACTCTTGAGAGTCCCTTGGACTGCAAGGAGATCCAACCAATCCATTCTGAAGGAGATCAGCCCTGGGATTTCTTTGGAAGGAATGATGCTAAAGCTGAAACTCCAGTACTTTGGCCACCTCATGGGAAGAGTTAACTCATTGGAAAAGACTCTGATGCTAGGAGGGATTGGGGGCAGGAGGAGAAGGGGACGACAGAGGATGAGATGGTTGGATGGCATCACTGACTCGATGGATGTGAGTCTGGGTGAACTCCGGGAGTTGGTGATGGACAGGGAGGCCTGGCGTGCTGCAATTATTGGGGTCGCGAAGAGTCGGACACGACTGAGCGACTGAATTGAACTGAACTGAAGTTGTTTAGCACAGTGCCTGATCTGTAATGTGTGCTGAATAAACATTACATTTTAATTTCTGTCCCATAACTGAGTCTAGTGAATCATATAGATAGACACTTTCCCAAAACTCAAGTTGCCTTTGTCTGAAACAATCAGTCTTTGCTAGAAACTTCTTTTTTCCACCCCTTTCTACCTACAAGGACCTTCCATTTTGCACAGTTCCTTGGAGCTTCTTTCTATCTCCTATGCCAGATTCATGAACCATTCAGTTCATTTCAGTTCAGTCGCTCAGTCATGGCTGTCTCTTTGCGACCCCATCAATCGCAGCATGCCATGCCTCCCTGTCCATCACCAACTCCCAGAGTTTACCGAAACTCACGTCCATCGAGTCGGTGATGCCATCCAGCCATCTCATCCTCTGTCGTCCCCTTCTCCTCCTGCCCTCAATCCCTCCCAGCATCAGAGTCTTTTCCAATGAGTCAACCCTTAACATGAGGTGGCCAAAATATTGGAGTTTCAGCTTCAACATCAGTCCTTCCAATGAACACCCAGGAATGATCTCCTTTAGGATGGACTGGTTTGACCTTCTTGCAATCCAAGGCACTCTCAAGGGTCTTCTCCAACACCACAGTTCAAAAGCATAAATTCTTCAGTGCTCAGCTTTCTTCACAGTCCAACTCTCACATCCATACATGACTACTGGAAAAACCATAGCCTCGACTAGATGGACCTTTGTTGGCAAAGTAATGTCTCTGCTTTTGAATATGCTGTCTAGGTTGGTCATAATTTTCCTTCCAAGGAGTAAGTGTCTTTTAATTTCATGACTGCAGTCACCATCTGCAGTGATTTTTGAGCCCCCGAAAATAAAGTCTGTCACTGTTTCCACTGTTTCCCCATCTATTTCCCATAAGTGCTGGGACCAGATGCCATGATCTTTGTTTTCTGAATGTTGAGCTTTAAGCCAACTTTTTCACTCTCCTCTTTCACTTTCATCAAGAGGCTTTTTAGTTCCTCTTCACTTTAAAGCCAATTAGATTTTAATTTTTCTTCATTGAATTTTGGGTTTTAACACAGGGTAAGAGAAGCAAAAAGCAAAGGAGAAAGGGAAAGATATACCCAACTGAATGCAGAGTTCCAGAGAATAACAAGGAGAGATAAGAAAGCCTTCTTAAGTGAACAATACAAAGAAATAGAGGAAAACAATAGAATAGGAAAGACTAGAGATCTCTTTAAGAAAATTGGAGATACCAAAGGAACATTTCATGCAAAGACAGGCACAATAGAGGACAAAAACCATGAGGACCTAATAGAAGCAGAAGAGATTAAGAAGAGGTGGCAAGAATACACAGACAAACTACACAGAAAAGCTCTTAATGACCCAGGTAACCACCCTGGAGCAGTCCCTCACCTAAAGCCACACATCCTGGAGTGTGAAGTCAAGTGGGCTTAGGAAGCACTCAGTTCAGTTCAGTACAGTTCAGTTGCTCAGTCATGTCCAACTCTTTGAGACCCCATGGACTGCAGCACGCCAGGCTTCCCTATCCAACACCAACTCCCAGAACTTGCTGAAATTCATATCCATCGAGTAAGTGATGCCATCCAACCATCTCATTCTCTGTCCTTCCCTTCTCCTGCCTTCAGTCTTTCCCAGCATCAGGGTCTTTTCCAAGGAGTCAATTCTTCACATCAGGTACTGAAAGTACTGGAGCTTCAGCTTCAGCATCAGTCCTCCCAATGAATATTCAGGACTGATTTCCTTTAGGATGGACTGGTTGAATCTACTTACAAACCAAGGGACTCTCAAGAGTTGTCTCCAACACCACAGTTCAAAAACACCAATTCTTCAGTGCTCAGCAAACTCTCACATCCATACACGACTACTGGGAAAACCATGGCTTTGACTAGACGGACCTTTGTTGGCACAGTAATGTCTCTGCTTTTTTGTATGCTGTCTAGTCTGGTCATAGCTTTTCTTCCAAGGAGCAAGCCTCTTTTAATTCCATGGCTGCAGTCACCATCTGCAGTGATTTTGGAGCCCAAGAAAATAAAGTCTGTCACTATTTCCATTGTTTCTCCATCTATTTGCCATGAAGTGATGGGACCAAATGCCATGATCTCAGTTTTTTTAATGTTGAGTTTTAAGCCAGCTTTTTCACTCTCCTCTTTCACATCAAGAGGCTCTTTAGTTTCTTTAGTTTTTTTTCACTTTCTTCCATAAGGGTGTGTCACCTGCATATATGAGGTTATTGATATTTGTCCCAACAATCTTGATTCCAGCTTTGCTTCAATACTGTGGGAAGTATTACTAGAAACAACTAGTGGAGGTGATGGAATTCAGTTGAGCTATTTCAAATCCTAAAAGATGATGCTATGAAAGTGCTGCATTCCATATGCCAGTAAGTTTGGAAAACTCAGCAGTGGCCATGGACTGGAAAAGGTCAGTTTTCATTTCAATTGCAAAGAAAGGCAATACCAAATAATGTTTAAATTATCACAAAATGGCACTCATTTCACATACTTGCAAGATTCTGCTCAAAATCTTACAAGCTAGGCTTCAGCAGTATGTGAACTGAGAACTTTCAGATATACAAGCTAGATTTCAAAAGGGCAGAAGAACTAGAGATCAAATCGCCAACATCTGCTGGTTCATAGAAAAAGCAAGGGAATTAAAACAAAAATCATCTGCTTCATTGACTACACTAAAGCCTTTGACTGTGTAGATCACAACAAACTGTGGAATATTCTTAAAGAGATGGGAATACCAGACCACCTTATCTGCCTCCTGAGAAACCTATATGCAGGACAAGAAGCAACAGTTAAAACTGGACATGAAACAACAAACTGGTTCAAAATTGGAAAAGGAGTTAATCAAGTCTGTATATTGTCACCCTGCTTATTTAACTTATATGCAGAGCACATCATACAAAATGCTGGGATGGATGACTCACAAACTGGAATCAAGATTGCTGGGAGGAATGTCAACAACCTCAGATATGCAGATGATACTACTTTAATGGCAGAAAGTGAAGAGAAACTAAAGATCCTCTTGATGAAGGTGAAAGAGGAGAGTGAACAAGCTGGCTTAAAACTCAACATTCAAAAAACTAAATCCCTGGCATCAGGCCCCATCACTTCATGGCAAATAAATGGGGAAAAGTGGAAACAATGTCCAGTTTCATTTTCTTCAGCTCCAAAATCATTGCAGATGGCAACTGCAGCCATGAAATTAAAAGATACTTGCTCCTTGGAAGAAAAGTTATGACCAACCCAGACAGCATATTAAAAAGCAGAAATATCAATTTGATGACAATAGTTCATATAGTCAAAGCTGTGGTTTTTCTAGTAGTCATGTATGGATATGAGAGCTGGACCATAAAGAAGTCTGAGCACTGAAGAATTGATGCTTCTGAACTGTGGTGTTGGAGAAGACTCTTGAGTGTCCCTTGTACAGCAAGGACATCAGCTCAGTCAGTCCTAAAGGAAATCAATGCTGAATATTCATTGGAAGGATTGGAGCTGAAGCTGAATCTCCAATACTTTGGCCACCTGATGGGAAAAGCCAACTCATTGGAAAAGACCCAGATGCTGGGAAAGATTGAGAGCAAGAGGAGAAGGAGGCAACAGATGATGAGATGGTTGGATGGCATCACTGACTCAATGGACATGAGTTTGAGCAAACTCTAGGAGATAGTGAAGGCCAGGGAAGTCTGGCGTGCTGCAGTTCATGGGGTGGCAAAGAGTTGGACATGACTTAGTGACTGAACAACAATGACGAGTGTCTCTCTTTTTGTTGTTGCTCAGTTGCTAGATCATGTCTGATTCTTTGTGACCCCATGAACTACAGCATGCCAGGCTTACCCCTCCTTCACTATCCCCATTTTTAACTCTATTTGAATCACCTACAGTCTCTCTTCAAAGTGGTAGTACCAGTTTATACTCCCAGCAGCTTCCCACGTTTTCACACCGCATTATCAAATTCCAAGGCAAACGTAGCAAAATATGGTTGGTAGAAACATGGGTGATTCATATTATTTTATTAATACTCCTCTGTACATTTGAAATATTCTATAATTAAAATTAGTTATTATAATTGTCTAATTTTATCAGTAGCTTGGGTGAAGACTCAGAATTCTTACTGATGACATCCACAAATATCACAAAATTTAGAGGAGAAATATGTGATAATGTGATTTATAATAAATGTATATATGGTCTTCTACCCTGTTCCTGGTGCAGATATCCTAAAACTCTTGAAATTTCCTCTGATGAGAGCAACAAAGGTGTGTTTTGTTATGTTAACAAGGTTACAACTGGAAAGTACCTATGGATGGGGGCTGGTTGCCAGGACAAGCAACCTTGTGATTGGAGAGTTAGAACTTCCAATTGCTTGCCCAGACCTCTGGAGGTGGAGAGGAGCTAGAGATTGTATACGTTGCCAATGGCCAATGAATTAATCATGCCTTCATAATGAATACTCCATAAACACCCTAAAAGGACTGGATTCAGAGAGTCCTTTGCAGGTTGGTGAGCACACAGAGGTGCTGGGAGAGAGCATGGATGCTCCACACTCTTTCCCCACACTTTGTCCTGTGTATCTCTTCTACCTGGATGATCCTGAATTATACCGTTTTGTAATAAACTTATAATCTAGTAAGCAAAAAGATGCTCTGAGTTCTGTGAGTCCCTCTAGTAAATCTATTGAACCTGAGGAGAGGATTGTTGGAATCTCGGGTGTATAACAATTGGTCAGGGCACCAGTAACCTAAAGGAGGGTTGGGGACAGTCTTGGGACAGAACCTTTAACCTGTGGAATCTGATGCCATTTCCTGGTAGATAGTGTCAGAATTGAGTAAAATTCTGGGCGTTAGCAGGGTGTCTGAAAATTTCTAGTTGGTGTGGGAAAACTCCCACCTTCTACACACACACACACACACACATTTGAAATGGATATTGATTGATGGTTAAAAATAAAAGATCATCTTTACAAGCACAGGAAAGAGAGATCTAGCTTAGTAACTGAATCGAAATGAAAGTGTCAGTGGTGGGTGGTGAAGGATAGATATGCTTGGATGACCAGATACTCAGTGTAAGCCATCGATGGAGTATCTGTTTCTGATAAAGAGGTGAGCAACATCTGTACCAGTCAGGGTTCTTTGGTTGCAAACAACAGAAACCAACTTTGGCTAACTTACGCAGAAAAGGAATTTTTTAGAAAAATTATCTCGGCTGAGGAAATTGGCAGGAAGGCTGCAGAGACATGTTCAGAAACAGGCAGAAACCTGCAGGATCCAGGAAGCAGAAAACACAGGAATGAGCTGGTAGCAAGAATGGCAGGATCTAAAGCTGCTCTGTAAACAGATGCCTCAGTACAGGGTGAAAGAAACATTATTCCTTGCAGGTTCTGAGCTGGTCAGGTCAGACCCCACCTCACTTTTTAAATCATTATACACAGTTTAAAATGGAACGTGTTAAGAGAGTTGGACTGTGAAGAAAGCTGAGCGCCAAAGAATTGATGCTTATGAACTGTGGTGTTGGAGAAGACTCTTGAGAGTCCCTTGGACTGCAAGGAGATCCAACCAGTCCATCCTAAAGGAGATCATTCCTGGGTGTTCTTTGGAAGGACTGATGCTAAAACTGAAACCCCAGTACTTTGGCCACCTCATGTGAAGAGTTGACTCATTGGAAAAGACTCTGATGCTGGGAGGGATTGGGGGCAGGAGGAGAAGGGGACAACAGAGGATGAGATGGCTAGATGGCATCACCGACTCAATGGACGTGAGTCTGAGTGAACTCCGGGAGCTGGTGATGGACAGGGAGGTCTGGCGTGCTGCGATTCATGGGGTCGCAAAGAGTCGGACACGACTGAATGACTGAAATGAACTGAACTGAACTGAAGAAAAGGCATGTTTGGGAAATCTGGCTTTCACAGAAGACAGTCTAGAAGCCACTGCCAAGGGCACTCCATGGTGGTACAAAAGACCTGCCTCTTGTTACCTGCAGAACAAAACTAGGGACAATGAGTAAACGTTTCAAGGGACAGAGTTGAGGTCAGTAAGACCAGGGAATTTCTAATAAATGAAGCTATTCAACAGTGGATTTAACAGACTTCCATGGTGGTGAGCTTGCTGGCCACTGCAATTGTACAAGACTGAAGTCTCTCTGATGGGATATGACAAGGAACCCTGCCTTAATAAGAAATAGACTGGACAACCTATAGGATCCCTCTCAACTCCTTAATTTGTAATTTTAAACAAGACTTTTGCAGCTATTTGCTGGAAATGAAAACTCTTTATAGCCATTCCCCTTCCCCTCCCCATAATATTATAGATGCAAAATCATCTACAATCATTGCTATCGTCCTCAGAACAATTTTAATTCATTTTTCCTATTGTAAATCACATAATCACACCATAGAAACTTGGAGGTGGGGAGAAAAGAAGAAATATCATCTATAGTCCTAACAAAAAAAAAAAAGTGACCATTTGTGGGTTTTCTTCCAATTTTTTTTATGTGCATTTTTTGAAATGAAATAGTTAATTTCTTCTGATTGTAAAGATGTCACACACAGTATGTTCAGTGGATATGGGAAGCTATAAAAAATGAAAGTAAAAGACTATCTAAAATGTGAAACATCTTGGAACACATCTTTTGTGATATTTCTTTATGCATAAATATGCATATATTATGTTTTTAACATTTTGCATAAATGGGATACTATATAAATGGGGGATTTGTAACCCTTTATAACAGGGCTATAGTGCTCATCTTATGCAAGTGACAATATAAATATCATCTTCCAAGTAACCACATAACATTCTTTATATGGCTGTTTCATAATTTAATTAATATCCTATTAATGAATATTTTTGAATATTCATATCAGACAAAATAAACTTTAAAACAAAGTTTATATCAAAAGACAAAGAAGAGCATTTTATAATGATACAGGACTCAATAAAGGAAGAGGGTATTACACTCAATAACATACATGTGCCCAAGACTGGAGCACCTAAGTATAAAAAGCAAATACTAACAGACATAAAGGGAGAACTGATGATAACACAATAGTAATAAGGAACTTTAACAGCCAACTTAAATCAATGGACAAATCATGCAGACAGAAAATCATTAAGGCAAAAGTGGTTTTAAATGACACAACAGACTAGTTGGCTTTACAGACATCTACAGGGCATTCCATCCAAAATCAGCAGAATACACATTCTTTCCAGTGCACATGGAACATTCTCCAGGATAGGTCACGAGCTAGGTCACAAAATACATCTCAACAAATTAAAAGGATTGAAATTATATCAAGCATTTTTCCCAACCACAATGTTACGAAAAATATAGATTAAAGACAGAAGAAAAGATGTGAAAAGTACAAACACTTGGAGACTAAACAACACTACTAAAAATCCAATGGGTCAACAACAACAACAAAAAAAAATCAGGAAACACCTCAAGATTGGTTAAAAAAAAAAAACAACTAAAATCTATAACAGCCTAACCTACCATATAAAGGAATTAGAAAAAGAAGGATAAATAAAGCCCAAGTCAGCAGAAGAAAGGAAATAATAAATATCAGAGAGGAAATAAATAAAATAGAGACCAAAAGTATTAGAAAAGATCAAGGAAACCAAGAGCTCATTGATAAAATTGATAAACCTTTAGCCAGACTCACTAAGAAAAAAAGAAAGATTGTAACTAAACAAAATAAGAAATGAAGGAGGAAAACTAACAACCAATAACACAGAGACACAAAAAGTCTTGAGAGAATACTGCGAACAGTTAAATGCCAACAAACTGGATGACCTTAGAATAAAAGGACAAACATCTAGAAACACACAACCCACCAAGACTGAATCAAAAACAAACAGACAACCTGAACAGTTCAATCACTGGTAGTGAAATTGAATTCGTAATTTTAAAAGTTCCTAGCAAAAAAATTTCAGAAACAGACAGCTTCATAGAAAAATTTTACCAAACATAAAAAAGAGCTAATACCTATACTTCTCAAATTATTCAAAAGAAATGCTGAAGAGGACGAACACTCCCAAATTCATTTTACAAAGCCATCATTACCCTGATACCGAAATCAGACAAAGACACCACACACAAAAATTACAAGTCAATGTCTTTGATGAATACACATGCAAAAATCCCCAACAAAGTATTAACAAAACAAATCCAACTATATATAAAGAGGATCATGTACCATGACCAGGTTGGATTTATTCCAGTGATGCAAGAATGGTTCTATATTCACAAATGAATTGGTATGACACATCACATTAACAAATATAAGGATAAAAATCACATGATCATTTCAATAGATGCAGAAAGAGCACTGGACAAGATTTAACATCAACTCATGGTAAAAATTGTCATCAAAGTAGGAATAGAGGGAACAGAACATAATAAAGGACATTACAAAAAACCTACAGCTAACATCATACTCAAAGGTGAAAAGCTGAAAGCCTTTTCTCTAAATTTAATAACAAGATAAGGATGCCCAGTCTCACTACTTCTATTTAACATAGTATTACAAATCTGAACCACAGCAATAAGGCAAGAAAAAGAAACGAAAGGCATCCAAAGTGGAAGGGAAGAAGTAAAATTGTCAGTATTTGCAGATGACATGATACTGTGTATGCTGCTGCTAAGTCACTTCAGTTGTGTCTGATTCTGTGCAACCCCACAGACAGCAGCCCACCAGGCTCCCCTGTCCCTGGGAGTCTCCAGGCAAGAACACTGGAGTGGGTTGCCATTTCCTTCTCCAATGCATGAAAGTGAACAGTGAAAGTGAAGTCACTCAGTCGTGTCCAACTATTCGCGACCCCATGGACTGCAGCCCACCAGGCTCCTCTGTCCATAGGATTTTCCAGGCAAGAGTACTGGAGTGGGGTGCCATTGCCTTCTCCGGATACTATGTATAGAAAACCCTAAAGTTCTCACCCAAAATTATTAGAACTAATAAATGAATTCAGGTTCAATACACGATGCTGGATGCTTGGGGCTGGTGCACTGGGACGGCCCAGAGGGATGGTGTGGGGGGGGCGGGGGGAGGAGGTTTAAAAATTAAAAAAAAAAAAAAAAAAAAAGGCAAAAAAATAAAATAAAATAAATGAATTCAGCAAAGTTGAGGGATACAAGATTAACACATAATACACATAAACCTGTTGCTTTTCTGTACTCTAATGCTGAACTATCAGAAAGAGAAAGCAAGAGAAAATTCCATTTAAAATCACATCAAAAAGAATAAAATGCCTTAATATAAACTTAACCTTGGAGGTGAAAGACCTTTACACTGAAAACTATAAAACATTGAAGATGATATAAAGAAACAGAAAGACATCTTATGCTTTTAGATTAAAGGAACTAATATTGAGAAAGTGGCCATACTACCCAAAGCAATCTACAAATGTAACGTAGGGAGGCCTGGCATGCTGCAGTCCATGGCGTCACAAACAGAGTGACTGAACTGAACTGACTGGTCATAAAAAAGACTGAAATTCATCAGCCATTTGCAACCATGTGAATGAACCTTACGCTTATTGAATAAGAGTATTATGCTTAGTGAAATATGGCTAGTGAATAATATGCTCAGAGAAAGACCAATACTGTATAATATCATTTATATGTGGAATCTAAAACAATATAACAAATTAGTGAATATTTTAAAAAAAGAAAAGAAACAGGCTCACAGATACAGAAGACAAAGTAGTGGTTTCCAGACTGGAAAAGGAAGAGGAAGGGGTATCTTAGGGGTATGGGACTAAGAGACACAAACTACTATGTTCAAAGAAGATAAGCAACAGGATATATTGTATAGCACAGTTATTGCCATTATCTTGTAATAATTTTTAATGGAGTATAATCTGTATAAATAATTACTATGCTTTACACCTGAAACTGCCTTTCCCTTCTCCAGGACATCTTCCTGACCAAAGGATCAAATCCCAGGTCTCCTGCATTGCAAGCAGCTTCTTTACCATCTGAGCCACCTGGGAAGCCCCATCAACTATGCTTCAGTTTTAAAAAGAGAAAATGTCATAGAGCCATACAATATAATATTCAGCTATAAAAAGGAATGAAGGAATGTAGCATTGAAAAAGCAGATAAACATTGAAAACATTGTACTAAATAAAAGTGGACAGTCACAAAAATCACAAGTTATATCATTCCATTCACATAAAATGTTCAGGACAGAGAAATCTACAGAGACAAAGTAAATCAGTGGTTGCTGACAAATGCATGGAGAAATAGGAGTGTGATAGTTAAGGGGCACAGGGTTTTTTATGATAAAAACATTCTAAAATTGTGGTGATGGCTAGGGTTAGGGTTAGGATTAGGGTTAGGGTTATATACTAAAATCCATGAAATTATATGCCTTAAATTGGTCAACTGTACAGTATGTGAGAAGGGAAAGGCTACCCACTCCAGTATTCTGGTCTAGAGAATTTCATGGACTGTATAATCCATGGGGCTGCAAAGAGTCACACATGACTGAGCGGCTCTCACTTCACAGTGCATAAACTATATCCCAATAAAAACTGTTAAAATGTTTGATTAAAATAAACTTATACAATTCAGTTCAGTTCAGTCACTCAGTCATGTCCGACTCTTTGCAACCCCCATGAACTGCAGCACACCAGGCCTCCCTGTCCATCACCAACTCCTGGAGTTCACCCAAACCCATATCCATTGAGTCAGTGATGCCATCCAACTGATGCCATCCAACCATCTCATCCTCTGTCATCCCCTTGTTCTCCTGCCCTCAATCTTTCCCAGCATCAGGGTCTTTTACAATGAGTCAGCTCTTCACATCAGATGGCCAAAGTATTGGAGTTTCAGCCTCAGTATCAGTCCTTCCAGTGAACACCCAGGACTGATTTCCTTTAGGATGGACTGGTGGGATCTCCTTGCAGTCCAAGGGACTCTCAAGAGTCTTCTCCAACACCACAGTTCAAAAGCATCAATTATTCGGTGCTCAGCTTTCTTCACAGTCCAACTCTCACATCCATACATGACCACTGGAAAAACCATAGCCTTGACTAGACAGATATTTGTTGACAAAGTAATGTCTCTCCTTTTTAATATGCTGTCTAGGTTGGTCAAGGAGTAAGCATCTTTTAATTTCATGGCTGCACTCACCACCTGCAGTGATTCTGGAGCCCAAAAAAATAAAGTCAGCCACTGTTTCCACTGTTTCCCCATCTGGTTCCCATGAAGTGATGGGACTGGATGCCATGATCTTAGTTTTCTGAATGTTGAGCTTTAAGCCAACTTTTTCACTCTCCTCTTTCACTTTCATCAAGAGGCATCTTAGTTCCTCTTCACTTTCTGCCATAAGGGTGGTGTCATCTGCATATCTGAGGTTATTGATATTTCTCCTGGCAATCTTGATTCCAGCTTGTGCTTCTTCCAGCCCAGCGTTTCTCATGATATACTCTGCTTATACAATTACTAGTGACTAAAACTACTTTTGAAAATTTCTAAGACTGCTCCATGTGGGAACAGTAAGTCTCAGTAAGTCTCTCAGTAAGTCTATAAGACTCAGCTTGCCTCATAGTTAGAATATATCTGCTTCTTCAGTTGAGTTTGAAATGAGTAGATGAGTCATATTAGAAAAGTGTACACACAAGAAGGGAGGAAGAAAGGAAGGAATAGATAAAAAAAAAAAAAAAACAGGACCTACTATATAGTATAGGGAACTATATTCAATATCTTGTAATAACCTACCATGGAAGAGAATGTAATAAAAGAATACATACATATTTACATACATACATACATAATCACTTTGCTATACAGCTAAAACTAACACAAGATTGTAAATCAACTATGTATCAATAAATTTTTCTAAAAAAGCTTCTTATCTTCCTTCCCTAACAGCCCACCACAGTTGGGCCCATGGTTTCATTCACTAAATGCTCCCTAAATCGACCTTATCATCAATTGCATGTTCAAAACCTCTTCCCCACTCTGCCCAAGAGGATGCTGAAAGGCCAGAGGTAGAGTCCAGGGTCAGAGACAGTTGCAGAAGGGTGAGGTAGGTCATTGAAACTTTGGGTAACAAAGTCAATCACAAATGCGTGGGAATTATGCACTTTTTAAAAATCCTTGCCTTTGCTTGACCCATCAACAGAGCCAAGGAAAGATTATCTTCATCTCACTCATCTGGCAAACTATACTAAATCCTACTAGTTACCAAGCCAGGAAAAGCACTGAAGAGAGGAGAGATCATCCTAATACCAAGTGAACAAAATCCACTCTTTTTCCTTGTGATGTTTACAAGCTAGTGGTGGGAGGAAACAAACCCTCAACAGTCAGACCACAACCAACCTCAAAATAACACAACGAGTGCTCAAAAGAGGGACAAGAAAGGGTGTCCTGGGGGCCCCGGTGACCTATGTCTTGACCGTGTTCATTTTTTAAATAATAGAAATTGAAAGCATTGTTTGGAATTAGCATATATCATCAAGTATCTTTTTTTAAGCAAATCATTGTCGAATAAATAATCGATCTTTCAGGAGCCTCTACATGTCTTGGTCTTGCTCTGGTGACTATCTGGTGACAAATGCTAAGCTATCTATTCCCACATGGAGGGCTTGGTAAATATTTGCTTTTGAGATGAAGGTGACTTTGTCAAGCAGCGTCCTTTCTACCAAGTGCACAGAACTACACAGCTCTTCCTCAGACTCTAATTTTGTGGATTTCACCTGCAGATCCTAAAAGGAGCCAGTGGTGCTTCACACTGCCTTCCCCTCCTGTCTACCCCAGATTTGGCCCAGACTGTGTCCCTAATTCATACATGTCTCTGGTCTCCCTGTTGTGGGCACCTGCTCCCCATTTTCCATCACCCCTCTTAAGATAGAGAGGTGCTTCACTTTGCTCTGAATGCGAAGCAGCCCACATAGCCAGCATGAGTTGGCTACCCTTCCCCAGAGTATCGAACATCTTGAAGATATTTGTAATTTTACTCACAACTGGAGGATATAATTCATCGCTTGCTGAGTAAGTCCACCAGCTGCCAAAGGATTCCAGAGACCGAGTGCATGACACTTAGAGTAAAAACAAAATGAAATGGTTCTACTCTACCCTCCCTCACACACAAATACACACACTCACAACCAAGCCAAGGGCTCGTGCTCTCAGACAGAATAAGCCCACCACCTCCCGTGGGCCCCTGCCTCCCAGCTCTTGATCTCTAAGGAGAGGTAGTTCAACGCATGTTCAGGATACACAGATTTTGTGATGCAAATCAGGCCCAGGCAGATGGCAAGGTTAAGAATGAATTACTGTCAGCTATAAGAGGCTCAAGGGATAAAGGGAATCCCAGCCAAGGAGAGGGATGCAGACTTGCTCTCTACGCAATTAATCATCTGTCAGTGCACAAGGATGGCTGCTGGGAAGATCAGGTGAGTCTCTGCAGCTTACAGTCTGCTTTCCCTGCTGGGGCTCTGTGGTCAGAGGGGCTTGATCAAGACCTCCTCCTTGCCTGGAACTTGGGGAACAGAGAGAAAGCAGACTGGCATTGGGATTGCCCATCCAGAGTCAGCCAGCCTGTCCTGGACACAAGTGCCCTGGCCTTGACTCTCCCCGTGGTTTCTACCTGCAGGCACCAAGTGAATTCCAGCACCAACCACATTGCCCAGACTGCTCAACGGTGACAGTTGCCGCTCTTGTGTCCTGTGCCTTGCTAACCTGTATACACAATCTTACTTAATCCTGCCTGCGGCCCTTTGAGACTGGGTACCACACTTATCCCATCTAATAGATGAGGAAAATAAGGCTCAGAGAGACTCCGTGACTTGCCCAAGGTCACGCAGTTGTTGAGTGATAGACACAGGGTTTGAGCTCAGGCCTGTCTGATTTAGAAGCCACTGTTTGGAACCACCAGACTGCTGCCTCTCCCCAGAACTGGAAGGAACCTTCATGAGACAGTCTGTTTTGAACTGAGAACAAGAAAAATTTGTTCTCTGAACGCATTGTAGGTTGTCTCAGCTTCAGTGAAGATAACTATAAAAATAACTGGGAGACACATTTATGGCTCCACTGCAGCAGCAACCAGCTATGTCCTTCCAACATATTCTGAGTTTGATTCCCCTACTCCCATTCTCAACTCCTTGGCTTCCTACACCTTCCTAATCCTCTTTGTGTGTGTGTGTGCTTGTTTTTATTATGGTATGTGTTTTCTGAAGATCTTTTGGAGAATGAGATGTGAAGTAGAAACATGGAAAGAAGGTCAGGTGGATGCCCAGACAGATAGATGGGAGACCAATAGATGGTTGGACTGATAGATGGATTCACACAGATATATAGATGAAGAGATAATCAGACAAATGAACAAGCACGTGGACAAATGGACAAGAAGATAGATAAGTGAGTGGACAGATAAATAGACAGATGGACAGACAGGTAAACAGACAGAACAGCCCTGACTCATGTATGGATTGACTCTGACAGACACCCACATCAGGCACCTGGGCTCTCTGAGAATGACCGCTGACCACAAGGAATGCCACTCTGAGGGCAGAGAGGCCTGGGAGGTCCTATGAAGGCCAAGAGTTTTGCACCTGTCACTGAGTTGGCCCTCTCATACCTAGTCAGTAAGGAGGATACCTGGTCAGTAAGGAGGTGAGGAATGGCTTAACCCAGGGTTGATGTTCCATCCACCTCCTTTGTCAGGCCTTGCTCTCCTGCCCTGATTTTCGTCTCTTCCATTCTACTTACTCCCAAGGGGACACAAGCGGCCAACATGACCTTGTGTGCACAGTCGTTCAGTCCCGTCTGACTCTTTGCCACCCCATGGACTGTAGCCCACCAGGCTGCTCTGTCCATAGAATTTCCAGGCAAGAATATACTGGAACAGGTTGCCATTCCCTACTGCAAGGGATCTTCCTGACCCAGGGATCCAACCTGTTTCTCCTGCATCTCCTGTGTTGAAAGTCAAATTCTTCACCACTGAGCCACTTGGGAAGTCCCACATGACCTGACCTGGTTTTTATCTTGTATGCATGGATTTTTGCATTCCTTTCCCACTTGCCACCTCCAGCTAGATTTCAGGCACCCTTAAGGCAAGAAATACGTCTCTTACCTCTGTTCATCCAGTGCTTACCTCAATACACTTTAGTGCCAGGATGGAAAATTACCTCATGGAACTCATCATCAGTAAGTACAAATCTCCAGCTTCTATACTTGGAGAAGCTTCTTTAGCCTCTTCAAGCACAATCAGAAGTGCCTGCAGCACTCAATAGCATCCTCAAATAGCATCCATGGTATATAAAAATGTCCCAACACCCCCACAATGACTATTTACTGAGTATTTACTAGGCATATGATATCATAACAATTATTAATAATAATAGAACATTCAGTGCTGATGTAAGCACTTTACACTGCATCAATAATAGGGCCTAGAGGTAGGTTCCATTTGTACCTACATTTTCTGGTTGAGAAGACTTAAACGCTGGAAAAGGTTAAGTAACCGTGTTAGGTGGGACCAGTGGAGTGAGCCCTGGTGACCTTGTGCAGTCGTTAGAGAGCTTTAGTGGACATCTTCTGACCAGTCCTGACCATACAGCCCCCTTCTCTTGTCAGACAAGAGCTGCTGGAGTCTAGCACAGAGGCACAAGCTGGCGGTGGCTCGTGGGGACACCTCCCAACCAGTTAGTGACCTGTCACTCCCGCTCGGAGCCCAGGACCAGCAAAGGGAGTTAAGGCTTGACTCACGGTAGCCATTCAGTGCTTTCTGTGACTTTCCCCAAGTCACCTAACCTCTGTGAGCTTCAGGGTCCTCATCTGTCGGTGGGGATAGTAACACCAACCCGGGTTCCTGAACGGGGCTGTCATGAGAATCCAGTGAGTGTCGCTGCCTTGTCGAGGGGGCAGGGGGCTCTGCTGGGCTCTACCAAAGGCCTTGGCAGCATTTCTGCATCAAGGCCCCTTGGAAAACATGATCTAATTGGATGATTCAAACTGGCTTCCCAGATGCATTCTAGATCATTGCTAGGAAATACCAAATGCTGTCTGAGAGTTCAACCAGTCCCAGAGGTTACTCTCAAAGCTGGTGCGTAAACCACGGTTATATCACTTCGGGCTCCTGGCCATCTGGCTGCAGTGCTAGAAATGCTTCAGGCTTGTTCTATTCGGACTTGGTTTGACCACAATCATATTAAATGTTAAATCATCGAGTGGCACTGGCATAGAAAAGCACTATGTCAGGCGTTAGCTATTCTGTCTTTTGTTACAATCCATAACAATTTCCTAAGCATTTAGAATGCGCCAACTTCAAGGCTTAAAAATGAATTATATCTGGCCTAAAGAAACTTTGTCCCAGTTTCACTGGAAATTAAAACTCAGCCCTCAGACACTGACACTGTGTTTCTTCATGATCTTGGGAAGCAAACTCCACCACGACAAATGCAGATCCTCTGCCCTTAGGGGAGACTGTAACTCTTCAGGGCTGGGACTCAGCACCCCGCCCGCCTGTCCCATTCATCACAACAGTAATTCTGGGCCCTGTCTGTTCTCCCCAGGTCCTCAGTCTCCCCCCTCTGGCAGCTGATAACACTGCCTTCTCCCTCACCTAGGGCTGTGCTTTCCACCATGGGCCATCACCACGACCCAGGAATCTGACTCAGTCTCACAAGTAGAGGGACAAGCTGACATGAGCCCTCTTCTGGGAAGCAAAATTCCCAAATCACCTATGGGGCAATCCCGCAAAAAGGTTTCACCAGCTAAATCAGGAGGAACCAATCAGACAAATCTAGAATGTGAAACATTCAAGGAGACAATTGGCTTGGACTCTACAAAAGTATCGATGTCATTTTTTTAAAAAGTGGAAGACTATTTTACCTGAAAGAAAACTAAAGAGACATAACTGAACGTAATGTGTCCATAAACCTTGACTGGATTCTGGTCCTTCCCCCCGAGAAAATTGCTCGTAAAATTCGTCAGGAAAATTGGTGAAATTTGAATATCAGATGACGTACTGGATGAGAGTTAGTTTTCCTGTTGGCATAATGTGCTGTTGCAGAATGTCCTTACTCTGAGGAGATGCATTCAAGGGTGAAGAGATACAGTGTCAGCAAACTTCAAACCTCATTATTCATAGATTTTCAAATTTGCTTACTAGTTAAAATTTATTTATAACTTCAAAATCAATACTTTTCATGGTTACTTGCTTTCATGGTTACTTACAGTCATGCCCAGGATGTCAAAAATTTGAATCATTCAGCATGCACGTTCCCAACTGAGGTCAAACAAGGTGGTACTCTGCCTTCTGATTTCATTATTTCAGAAATGAACACGTGTAAACAAGTGTCCCTTTCATGGTCTATTGAGTGCATATTTTCACCATACTTTTTTGAAATTTTGCTTTTTAAAATGGTCCCAAGCACAGTGCTTGGAGAAGGAAGTGGCAACTCACTCCAGTGTTCTTGCCTGGAGAATCCCAGGGACGGAGGAGCCTGGTGGGCTGCCGTCTATGGAGTCGCACAGAGTCGGACACGACTGAAGCGATTTGGCAGCAAGCACAGTGCTGTCTATTTCTGCTAAGTGCAAGAAGACTGTGATGTCCCTTACAGAGAAAACATACATGTGTTAGATAAGCTTGGTTCAGGCATAAGTTACAGTGCTGTTGGCTGTGGGTTCAATGTTAATAAAATACCGTATCTTTAAACAGAAGCAAGGTTAATGAAAATGTGATCGGAAACTCACAGGAACCTAATTCTGTATTTCCCTTGGAAACAGTGGTTTAGCATTTGCTGATTCAGTGTTCAATTTTATAGCATACAACTACCATCTGTGGGGTCACACAGAGTCGGACACGACTGAAGCGACTTAGCATAGCATAGCACTGTGGTTAATGAGAATGGATTATATGTGTGTGCATATGTGTGTGTTATAGTCACATCTAGAGAGTGTGAACTAGTGTAGTAAAGTGTTAACAACTGGTGAATCTAGATGAAGAGCATAATCTTTTATTTTTCTGCAGATTTAACTTTTTCGAAAAATGTTGGAAAAGAACACACCACACAAACTGTGGCTTATAGCATGTTCATGGTAAGATCAGCTTAGAGAATTCAGTGTCTTTTTAATGAAAACATGGATTGGATTGGAGTGGAGCAGAGGAGATTAGAAAAGAAAATATCATTCTTTCACATGCATACTTGGTGAAACTTGTTTTTAGAGAGGCATGATGTGTGTTTGCTCTGTTGCAAAGTAAAATGTTTTCCTTATTATGAGTTATGGTTCAAAAACATTTGCAGCTCATGAATCTGTAAACTCAAAGGCAGTCACTGGCACCCTGCTTTTCACCTTCCCTTCTCTTCAGTGCTCTGTGTCAGAGTTCAGACCCGCCTCTAGAGGGCGTCCTTCTCCTTCCCAGGCTGGTGCCCTGCGGGCGGGCTCCTCCCGCTCCACCCCCGCTCCATCCCTCATCCTCTGCTTCTCTGAAGCCCCACCTCTTCCCACCTCTTCCCATGTGCTCCCTCTAGGCCACCAAGAACCATGCTGTAGTCTCCCCCAGGATCACTCCCTAGGCCCTGATACTTTTTACTTTCAGCCTCTGCTAAGGCATGACTCCTGTATCATCAAGTCCTTGAACTTGCCTCTGATCAGTGCACCATGGAGGTGGTCCTGGAGTCTGTGAGGGCAGAGGAGAAGCAGATGGAGTGGGGGATGCAGGGAATGCTTCCAGGGGAAGATGCTAGCTCAGACATTAGAAAGTTCTCTTACTAAGTGACTAGCAAAGCTCTGTATAAGAAGTAAAACATTTAGACATATCCAGGAGAATAGACAGGAGTCAGCTTAGTAAAAAGTTACAAGAGTAAGAACATTCGAGGTAGCAGGGACAACTAGACCAGAAGAAGGACAGAGGGAAGCAGCAGCAAGAGTAGGAAAAGTGGACTAAACCAAGAATCAGAAATGTGAGTGTCATCAGGCGCAACTCAAAAGGATACTGCAGCTTCCGCCTCATTGCAGAAGTCACGGGTTAGTAGGACAGAAACCACAGGCTGACTGGTTTCTGGGCTCACAGCTCTGAGGAAACAAGTTTTCTGCTAATTAAGGAAGACAGTACCAGCCAGCATCCATGAAAAGTGCCCATTCTTGATATAGGAGTTTTCATTAATTATTAGGCTTCAAAAAAAAAAAAAAAAAAAAGATAAGCCTGTAGGCTACAAAGAAAACTAGACAAGAGGAACACATCCAGGAAGCCCAGTGTCCCTGGGACTCCTGTCAAGGGTCCGCCATCCTTTAGCAGAGGTCTAGGATGCTCTCCTAGTCTAAAAGATTCAGAGTTGGGGAGATACCTGGAGACGAGAGGATTGAGGTGCTCCCAGTGTGAGGAAATGGGAAGACTTTAGGAGTGGTGGAGCTTCTCAGGGAACCAGGTTAATGAAGGAAACACAGGAGCAGGGGCCAGCCAGGTCCTGGCATGGCCCTGAGAAAGGCCTAGTTCCTCCTGCTGTCTCTTTAGGACCCAAGGGAAGTCCAGGGGATGAAAACCAGACCATTACCTCTTCACCACCTATGGTAGGATGACTTCTGTTCTGTCCTAGCTTCTCAAGAAAAACTCTTGGACAGTGACTGCAGCCACAAAATTAAAAGATGCTTGCTCCTTGGAAGAAAAGCTATGACAAACCTAAACAATGCATATTTAAAAAGCAGAGACATCACTTTGCCAACAAAGGTCCATATAGTGAAAGCTATGTTTTTTCCAGTAGTCATGTATGCATATGAGATATGGACCATAAAGAAGGCTGAGCGCCAAAGAATTGCTGCTTTTGAATTGTGGTGCTGGAGAAGACTTTTGAAAGTTCCTTGGACAGCAAGGACATCAAACCTATCAATCCTAAAGGAAATCAACCCTGAATATGGAGGGACTGAAGCTGAAGCTCCAGTACTTTGGTCACCTGATGGGAAGAGCCATTGGAAATGGGAAGAGCCATTGGAAAAGACCCTGATGCTGAGAAAGATTGAGGGCAGGAGGGGAAGGGGTGCAAGAGGATGAGATGGTTGAATGGCATCACGGACTCAATGGACATGAGTTTGGGCAAACTGCAGGAGGTAGTGAGGACAGGGAAGCCTGGTGTGCTGCAATCCATGGAGTTGCAAAGAGTCAGACACACCTTAGTGACAACTGCAACAACTAACAGAGGTCATCTTGGGGCAGAGAAAGGACAGGCTGTCAGGGGAAAGGAAAGTGGTTGTTGCCTAGGGGAGAAACTGTGCTGAGCACAGTAGCAGGAGGGGAGCTGGCAGCAAGAGACAGGGTCTTGCCCGAGGACACCCCTAGGGGGACACCATGCTGCTACCCCTGTATTTTGGAGACAGTCTCTCTCTAAAAGGGGGAAGTTTTGGCAGTTATACCTGGATTTATATATTATATGGATTTAAAAGTTATGTGGATTTAAAAACCATAAATTCTGAGACAGGACTGGAGAATGAAGGTGATATGGACCTGCAACGGGCCAGGACTTTCTTCCTCAGGGCAATGTCTTTTATCTTGGCTGGTCATCAGAATTCTGAAGGGCAGTCTTGTAAAACACACCCTTTTGTGAATTCCCTGGCAGTCCAGTGGTTAGGACTCAGCGCATCTACTGCCAAGGCAGGGGTCCAAGCCAGGTCAGGGAACTCAGATCTCACCAGTTGTGCAGTGTGGCAAAAAATAAAAATAAAAAACAGAACAAAAAACCCTCAAACATTCAGTTCTGTTCCAGACTTGCCAAATTAGAATCCACGGGTGTTCAATTATATATTTTATCTCCACTGTTAGATTGTGAGCCTCTTCAGATGGGTCTGGGTCTGAACAAGGGTCAGTGGTTGTGAAAATGAGCTGGTTCAAGTAGAGAGGGCTGATCCGGCCCCGTTGGTACAGAGCTGGCACTGAGAGCCCGCTCAGCTGTGCTCTCCTTCACCTACTCTGGGCCCTAGATCTCTGCTGCTCCTGCTGCTGCTGCTGCTGCAGACATGCCCCTCTCCCTTTCCCACCTCCACTTTTCAGTGCAGAATTCTGCAGCTCTTACTGCTTATGCTGCAGCTGGCATATGACAAAACTAATAATAATAATAATAATGGCTCGATATAACCTTTTCATTCAAGTGTTTATTGTCATTTCTTCGTGGTTTCTGAGTGGGGGGTAACAGTTTGAGGAAGAGAATCCTTGGTTGATGGACTAACTCTTCTGGGTCAATACAATGAATTGGAGGGGAGTAGGAAACAGATGGAGAAGGCAATGGCAAGCCACTCCAGTGCTCTTGCCTAGAAAATCCCATGGATGGAGGAGCCTGGTGGGCTACAGTCCATGGGGTCGCCACAAGTCGGTCGCGACTGAGCGACTTCACTTTCACTTTTCACTTTCACACAATGGAGGAGGAAATGGCAACCCACTCCAGTGTTCTTGCCTGGAGAATCCCAGGGACGGCAGAGCCTGGTGGGCTGCTGTCTATGGGGTCACACAGAGTCGGACACGACTGAAGCGACTTAGCAGCAGCAGCAGCAGCAGGACACAGAACCAAATGTGGCCATGTAGGCCCACTCCCCTTCAGCAGTGGCCATCAGAGCTGAGATAGCAACAAAATTCCCACGACAGTCCTACTCAGATAGTGTAATAGGAAAGTGAGCAAGGTGGTGGTCTAGCAGTTAGAACTCCACACTTCCACACTTCCACAGCAGGGGGCATAGTTTCGATCCCTGGTTGGGGAGCTAAGATTGTGCAAGCTGTGCAGCAGGACAAAAATTTCAAAAGGTGAGCAGAGAGTTGTGGCTTGGAAAAATTCAGGGCTCTTAGAAAACTATGCTATCTTCACATATTACTGAAATCTTAAAGAATACAAGCTAAACTCTGAAGACCTTTCAGCTCAGTTCAGTCGCTCAGTCGTGTCCGACTCTTTGTGACCCCATGAATCACAGCACACCAGGCCTCCCTGTCCATCACCAACTCTCGGAGTTCACTCAGACTCACGTCCATCGAGTTGGTGATACTATCCAGCCATCTCATCCTCTGTCGTCCCCTTCTCCTCCTGCCCCCAATCCCTCCCATCATCAGAGTCTTTTCCAATGAGTCAACTCCTCAACTTTGAGTACTTTGAGATGGCCAAAGTACTGGAGTTTCAGCTTAAGCATCATTCTTTCCAATGAACACCCAGGACTGATCTTCTTTAGAATGGACTGGTTGGATCTTCTTGCAGTCCAAGGGACTCTCAAGAGTCTTCTCCAACACCACAGTTCAAAAGCATCAATTCTTTGGCGCTCAGCTTTCTTTATAGTCCACCTCTCACATCCATACATGACTACTGGAAAAACCATAGCCTTGACTAGAAGGACCTTTGTTGGCAAAGTAACGTCTCTGCTTTTCAATATGCTATCTAGGTTGGTCATAACTTTCCTTCCAAGGAGTAAGCGTCTTTTAATTTCATGGCTGCAGTCACCATCTGCAGTGATTTTGGAGCCCAAAAAAATAAAGTCTGACACTGTTTCCACTGTTTCCCCATCTATTTCCCATGAAGTGATGGGACCAGATGCCATGATCTTCGTTTTCTGAATGTTGAGCTTTAAGCCAACTTTTTCACTCTCCACTTTTACTTTCATCAAGAGGCTTTTTAGTTCCTCTTCTCTTTCTGCCATAAGGGTGGTGTCATCTGCATATCTGAGCTTATTGATATTTCTCCCGGCATTCTTGATTCCAGCTTGTGCTTCTTCCAGCCCAGCGTTTCTCATGATGTACTCTGCATATAAGTTAAATAAGCAAGGTGACAATATACAGCCTTGATGCACTCCTTTTCCTATTTGGAACCAGTCTGCTGTTCCATGTCCAGTTCTAACTGTTGCTTCCTGACCTGCATATAGGTTTCTCAAGAGGCAGGTCAGGTGGTCTGGTATTCCCATCTCTTTCAGAATTTTCCACAGTTTATTGTGATCCACACAGTCAAAGGCTTTGGCGTAGTCAATAAAGCAGAAATCGATGTTTTTCTGGAACTCTCTTGCTTTTTCCATGATCCAGCAGATGTTGGCAATTTGATCTCTGGTTCCTCTGCCTTTTCTAAAACCAGCTTGAACATCGGGAAGTTCACGGTTCACATATTGCTGAAGCCTGGCTTGGAGAATTTTGAGCATTACTTTACTAGCGTATGAGATGAGTGCATGAAGTCAAACAGGAAGCCTGTAAAAGGGTAGAGAAGGTATACTTGGCTGCACAATAGAAGCCAGGCAAGCCGAGCTCCGGTCCCAGTTGTTTACTGACTGGCGGCGTGACCTTGGGCAGGTCCTTCTTCTCCCATAGGCTTTGATTTCCCAACCTATGAACAAGGAGTCTGAATGAAAAGATCTCTCCCTCTTGCAATACGTAGTGTGTTTATGCATGGCCTTCACTCTTGGTTACCTATGACTGATGGGCAATCTTATATAAACATTTCACAATCCTAAGAATGACTAGAAATGAACTGCTCATAAGATGAGCTGGGCCTGCCCAGGCAGGAGTTGGTTACATATCACCCTGAGTCCACTCAGCCTTAGTGGATTCTGTTGCAATGGTTCAGTATCTTTAGGACATTGACCTCTATCTTGTCCAACATAGTATTTTTGCACAAAAAACCTGGGAAAACTCAGTGGTTGGTAGTCCTAGGCAAGGCAGACACAAAAGAGACCCTCCAGACTGAAGTTCCCTGCAGAGAGCAACTATTTTGTATTTGTGAATTAAAAATAGCTATTAGTGGTTGGCTAGAGTGGATTCCTAAGGGCCTAAATATAGGGTTCACAAGGATCCAATGTCTTCCACACTGGTCAGGGTTTTCTGGCCTCTCAATGAGAGCCCTCATCTATTTAACATTCACTTTTTTAAACCTTGTGGTAACTCTGAATACCCCACTAAGTATAGTGCCTGCCACCTCTCTGAAAGACATCTTGGCATTCCCTGCTGGTTCTTTTTCAGTCTCATTTGTCATTGACAGCTTACCATTTATAATTCCTCTAAGTTGCAGTCTCTCACTGGTGTCCTATGAAACAGACTGAGCGATTGCATTTGGCCTGCACAGGACAGGCCAGCAGAGTTGTGTTGCTGTTGTTTTTAAATCTTGAATTAGCTTTTGCATTTAAAATTCAATGCCATGATCTGGTTATCTATTGCTCCCTTACAAATCATGCAGCTTAGTGGCATAAAACATAACCACTAGTTGTAATTATGCAAGTCAGGAATTTGGGCAAGGCACAGCTCAAGGTGGAGGGCAGGAGATGGAAGGTGGTCTCTGCACCATGATGTCTAAGACCTCGACAGGGAAGACTCAAACAGCTGGAGTGACTTGAAGAGCTGATGGACGCTGCTCAAATTAATCCTGTCACCTGCTTTCCTAGGATCATTCTAGGCAAGATCCAGCTTACTTAAAATTGGAAGACAATAATCATTTACCAAAAAATCCAAAACTTAAATGGTGAGTGGATAGAATAATGGCAATGGTTTGTAATGGTGAGGGGATACAGTGGTGGCAAATTTGTAAATGATTTCATTCACCATAACCCTCAAAAGGGGCCACAGATGAAAACTTTTTTCCCCAGGACTTTCTAGAAACATATTGTGAAGTTTACCTGAGAAATAATCCCAGACTGATGCCAAGCTCCTGACCTACACATATGAAAAGGAAGACTTCAACATTCTAAAGTATTTTATAACTCTCCTGGGCCTGATTCCCTAGCTCACTTCCTCCTGGTTGTTAATTATAATTTTATGCAAATTTTCTGGGCCCCTTGACCCTTTGTGACAGATGTTACTGAATATTGCAAAAAATGCGAAAGTAATACTGTTGTTTGCTCAAAATCTTTATTCTCATCATTAAGTATTAGACCCCAAGATATTTCATCAATGCCTATTGCTTTAATAAATATTTCACATTCCTCTATTAATGTGTCATAATCTTACAAGTTTGTTGTTATACTTCACGTTTCATCCAATGAGACTTAGAAACCATAAATTTGGGGTTGCATAATTATCAGTGGACTCATAAGACTTTTATTTGCTCAAATGCAAAATGCTTTACATAGTTTCAGGGAGCTGAAATGGCTCTTGTAATATGATACCAGATTAAACAAATCCCTCATACTTTTTATGCTTCCTCTTGATTTAAATTTCTTTTACGAAATGGACAGAAGTGGTCAGTGTTATTAAAAATGATTAGCAATCTTCAGTAATCAGGGACCACAAAATTCCATTTGTGCATGCCTGTCCTGAGGGAACACCAGGCCACCCTCTCTCTGTCTGTTGCAGAGAAGGAGGAGAGTACTGCCCTCACACAGGTTCTGACATGAGACAGACCTGAGCTCAGATTCCTGCTGAAAATCACTGGAGAAGTTCGGGCCTTTGTCTCACAAGAGAGAAAAGAAGATGATGATGCCTACCTCAAAAGGCTATTGAGAGAACTGACAACCTATATGGCTTAGGGGTTTTATGTTTAAATTAAATCAGAAAGACTTAGATTCAAATCCTAACTCTAGGAATTCTGAGTTGAGTAATCTTGGGCAAGTCACATAAACTCTCAGCCTTACATTCATCTCTAAAATGGGGTTACTAACAGTGCTTAATTCATAGGGTTGTAAATGAGATGCAAATACATGTGAATTGCTAATGCAATGCTAGGCAGTTGGGGGGCCTGAACCAATCTTGGGTCCACTCGTCTGAGTGCAGTAAAGCTAATCTACTGACTCCAGCTTGTAGTGAAAGAAAGTACAGTGTTAAAGCAAGGAGAATGGGCAGCTCATGCTCAAAAGACCCAAACTCCTCCACTGCTCTCAGAGAAGGGATTTTAAAGGGAGTGTGAGAGAGGGGGCTGCAGGGTGAGTGATTAGCTCATGCACAGTTCTCAGATTGGTTGGCATCAAAGTGAAGTATCAAGCATCATCAATCTTCTGGTTTCAACCAGTCTAGGGTCTGTGTGCTTGTGGTCAGCAGTTTTCATCTGGAGGGGGTCTGCTTCCTGTAAAAATCAACTTAAGAACGCATGTCAGCGCTTTGTCTATATCTTTCGGGGAACTGGGAGTTCAGTGACTCTGCTAGGTGGTGGATTTATAGTCTAAATTGTTACCAGTTTCCCCAGCCCAACTGCTATTCTTTGCTTCTACATCTTCAATTTTCCAATTGTTAACTCTTGAGTCTGCCTTTTGAAACTCAGGGGAGGCCTAGGAGACTAAAGCAAAAGCCTTCTACTTTGAAGTGAAGTGAAGTGAAGTGAAATCGCTCAGTTGTGTCTGACTCTTTGCAACCCTGCGGACTGTACCCTACCAGGTTCCTCCGTCCATGGGATTCTCCAGGCAAGAATACTGGAGTTGGTTGCCATTGCCTTCTTCAGGGGAATCTTCCTGACCCAGGGATTGAACCCAGGTCTCCCGCAATGTAGGCAGATGCTTTAGCGTCTGAGCCACCAGGGAAGTTTTTACTTTGAAGGACAGGGAAACTGGGGCTTGTATACAATTTCATATACAGGAACCCTCTTCCCTTTCTCTTGGTTCACTGTCTTCTGAACCTACTCTCTGCATCTCAGGTTTTTCTTATTGCTGGTTTCCCAGAGCTTGGATTTCCAAGCTTTCTGTTCAGGTGTCAGAACTAGAGTCCCAATATCTAACTTAGACACAAGGGTGACCACAGCCCCCGGGGCCTGATACAAGTGGTAAAAGCTCCTCCACGGCACATGGCGGGTGAAGGACCTGCTGTTACCTGGGAAGTCACTGCCCTGGAGCAGCCAGACACTTGGGGCTCTGAGGAAACCAGTGGCCTGCGTTTGGTAGCAGCTTCCAGCTGCTGCCACAGGCTATGGTGGCCACAGATGCCCCTCTCCAGCCATGTACATGATGCTATGGTCAAGCAAGACCTGGGGAAGAAGCTGGAAGGGAGGGGAGCTCAGAGTACGGGCCCTCCCCTTCCTCCTCTTCAGCTTGTCCTGAAGCACGTACAGCCCCAGCACCCCCAGGTCCCCCCTGCACACCCAGGCTTCACAGGCACCTGAGAGTAAAAAGTGAAAGTGTTAGTCACTCAGTCGTGTCCAACTCTTTATGACCTCACGAACTGCGGACTGTACCCCACCAGGCTTCTGTGTCCATGGGTTTCTCCAGGCAAAAATACTGGAGTGGGTTGCCTGAGAACCCACTGCCATTGACTGAACATTTCCCAAGTGCCCATCCAAGTTTAATCTTCACAATAGTACCAGGAGGCTGTTGCATTATTCTAATTTTAGAATTGGAAGTAGAGAAGCCCAGAGTCATCACCTGCCAAAGTCCCACGACTGGTCTGTAAGTGAGCAGAATTGTAACCCAGGCCTGGTGTCCCCAAAACTGGCTCTTTACCACTGAGAATCTCTTTTTCTCAAATGCAGGGATAAAGTCAAGTTGAAAGAGGCAGGCTGACACTGGGGAATTTTCTATATGGACAGGAGTTTGGTCATTGCAATGATTCCTGGAAGTGTCTTGCAAATTGGAAGAAGGGAGCAATCAGAGAAGGGTGCGTGGAGACACCCAGATCTTTGGGAGGCGGGAGCAGCCTGGTGAGGGTCGGTGAGAAGTCCAGAGGGCAGAGGTGCGGCCATCAGGATCTGGACCAGGCTGAGCCCCAGCTCTGAGGGAGGCCACGAGGCGCACAGAGCAGAAATCTCAGGACCTCTAGGAAAGGAGCCTAGACGCCCGGAGTGCGCATGCGCAACTGAGAACCACACTCACCAAAGAGACGCAGGGAACTTCCGGGCTTGGTCTGGGGGTGTCTTGTCTCCCCCCATTAGCCGGACGATGAGATCTTGTAACTAGCAAGAGGAAGTCATCAACTTGCAAAATTATTATTAATATGGAACGCCAGGAATGGTACTAGGCATATTTTACAAGTAATTTTTAAACCCAATGACATCTGTCTGGGTGGGCATCAGGGCCCCATGATCTCTAAGGAAGCTGACTTAGAGGAGCAGAGACATTTGTTAGTAAGTAGCGGAGAACCCGCCTGCTTTCCCCTACAACACACACAATATGGACAAAATACTTCTCATCTTTGGACCTGGACATAACATTAAGGGGTCTGTTGGTTACTGACATGTTACCAGTCTGAATTCCGTTTCTCACTGGAAAAGAGTTTACTGTCGGTTTAGGGAAACCGATTGCAGTCTTCTTTCTTCGTAAACCTCTCGGTGCAGTCTTCCTGGGCAGCTCTGCGGCTCCACCCCGCGACGGCCCAATCTCCATCTCGCTCGGGAGCTCACTGGGCTTCAGTGAGCCAGCCTCTGTCAGACCCAGCGGTTGATAGATCGGCCTTTTCGCTGGAGTGTTACCAAGAATTTCTCCGTCCCTCCTTGCCAGAATGCATGTTTCCAATTATGTTAAACTCTTCAGGAGAAGTTCACGTCTTTTTGAGCTGGTTAAATAAAACTGCGGTGTTTGGGAAGCGCCCGGATCGCTGCAGGAGCGGGTCCCAGGAGAGTGGGGCGAGGGCTGCAGAACCAGCGGCCTGCGAGCGATTCCCTCCAAGCCAACCGCAGAGCGCACGTTGCAGGTTTCTTTTTGGGTGCCCGGTTTTCTCCCGTTTGCAAGACAGGCGTTATCTGCCGTGGAGAATGAGGTCTTGGGTCCCTGGCTGGAGGCAGGAGGGTGGATGTGACCCCACCCTCAGCACACACAGGTTAGCTTTTCCGAGACAACCCGGAGTAGGATTCTGGACAGGTGGGGCAAGGGGGTCAAACCTTAATGTCTGTCAAGTAGCCTGGTAAAGAGTTTTCAGAGGGGGTGATCCTGCCCTCCCTTTCCCACCCAGAGTGTTGCCCCTAGGGCCGCCTCCTCCCAGTCTCTGGTTGCATTTGCCTAAGAATCTTCTTCCTCCCCATCTGCTGCCCCCCAACCCCCTTTATGTGAGTTGCCCCACCCCCACCTCCTGCTCCCACATTCGGACTATTTCCACAAACCCCAAAGCAAGAAGCATGGAAGGTGTGAGGAGCCAGAAAGGGTGTCTGCCAGCCTTCTAGTCCCACAGACTGAGCTCTCCCAGCCAGCGGCCTCATCCCCTCCATGCTCACTCCTGTTTCTTGTAGGCCCAGGGCCAAAGGGCTCCTTCCAAATCCAAAATAGTTAATCCTGGATCACCCTCCCTCCCACTGATGGTTTCCGCTGAGCAAATTTTTCATACCATTGCCTAACAGACTCAGACTCTGTCCCCCAGGTACCCTCCTCCAGTCGACCTGTTGCTGCTAAAATGGGGAACACTCACCATGTAAACACTCTCCAATGGGGAGAGGGCAAGGTGGTGGTCAGGAAAGGCTTCTTGGTGCTTGCACTGCATCTTAAAAGATCTTTCAAGATTTTCTTTTAAGACTTCAAATTGCTTTTTGAGGGAATATTTGTGGGGTGGGTGGAACATTAAGGAGGAACTTTCTAGGCAGAGAGGATGGTGTGAGAAAGGCGCTGGGTGGGCATGAAACCTCACAGCCTGATCCAGACAGTAGAATAGTGTGGAGTTCATCATAGACAAATCACAGGATGTGATTAGGTATAGATCAAAGGTGAGGCTGCAGAGGAAGGAAGGGTCCCCTCATCATGTTCTCTGGGTGCAATGACAGGGATCTGGGGCTCGATCGTATAGACTAAGGGAGTCATTGAGGAATTTTAGTCAGGAGAGATCTGCATTTTCCAGATATTACAGGGAATGTGTGGAGAGAAACTCAGCACCAAGACAGGAGCAGTGAGAATAGAAAAGGGAAGACCGACCAAGAAGAGATATTTAATGTGTAGACTATATAGGACGTTGTGAGTGACTGTTGTTCTGGCTCAAGGACTGGGTGGTTAAAGGCCCCATTAATTCACCAAGATAGGAAATGCCAGAGGATGAGAAGGTCTGGAAGTGCCCATGATGAGTGTGGTTATAGATGTGTGGAGTTTGAGGTACCTGTAGGACAGGTAAGTGGAGATGCCCGGTTGGCAATTGTCAGAAGAAGGGTGTGGGCCAGGCGGTGGTCCAGTTGTGGGCCCCTTGGTCCCAGAATTCTACACCGATGTTCTTTTTGTTCACATCTAACTGTTGTCACCCCCCAGCCCAATGTGCCATAGCCGTCAGTTGGTTGGAATGCTTTTGGGATTCGTGTGGACAATACAGTCTCTGATACCTAGAAGTCAAACAGGTATATAACTCTCCAACCCCCATCCACTCACCCCATGTCAGTTATCTGCCATCTAACTGGAGGAAATACCTATTAAACTTTGGAGTGTCTCCATCAGTGAATGGTAGGATTTAATGTAGCCACAGCAAATCTGGGATGAGAGAACTGTGGGATCTAGATGGTGGTGGTGTTTTGGGAGGACTTTTTGGAACTTTGTATGTTACACAGTTTGAAGCAGAGAGAAAACTGTGTGCGAAGCTCAGAAGACTAGAAAGAAATTATATTCTGGGACAAAGAAGATATGGTCGATATATGCAATGCAATATTACTTAGCCATTAAAACGAATGAAATGATGCCATTTGCAGCAACACGGATTTGCAATGCCTAGAGAGTGTTATACTGAGTGAAGTGAGTCAGACATAGTGTATGCATCCCTTATATGTGGAACCTAAAAATAAATGATAGAAATGAACTTACTTACAGAACAGACTCACAGACTTCAAGAATGAGTTTATGGTAGCAGGGGGAGGAAACAGGGAGGGAGATGGTTGGGGAGTTTGGGCTGTTGTTGTTCAGTCATCAAGTCGTGTCCGACTCTTTGTGACCCCGTTTATTGCAGCACTCCAGCCTCCCTGTCCCTCAGCATCTCCCAGGGTTTGATGAGATGTACACACTGCTGTATTTAAAATGGATGACCAACAAGGACCTACTGTGTAGCACATGGAACTCTGCTCAGTGTTACCTGGATGGGAGGGTAGTTTGGGGGAGAATGGATACATGTATATGTATGTCTGAGTCCCTTTGCTGTTCACCTGAACCTATCACAACTTTGTTTGTTAATTGGCTCTACCCCAATACAAAATAAAAAGGTTGAAAACAAGAAATGACCACATTCAGAACTGCAAATAGATACGTGTGGGGAGGAGAGACCAGAAGGATGCGTAGGAACCAGACCTTGCAGGTTCTAATAAATCATGTTACATAATCCAATTTAAATTTTAAAAAGATTGTTCTAACTGCAGTATTAAGGCATGCTTTCAGGGAGATGGGGGCAAAATCCTGGAAGGGAGGAAGAAGGCATTGTGACAGTGCAGTCGAGAGATGATGATGGCCTGGCCTATGGTAGGAGCTGCGAGGACAGACACTGGAGAGATTTGAGAGCTGTTCAAAATGGAAACTACAGGATTAGAGTAGTGAGGCCCCTAACGCTCCAGGTTACTCCTGTCACCTGCGATGGTGACATCTGTGACTGGTAAGACGGCTTCGTGGCTCTGAAGCCTGGCCATGTAAGGTGCCCGGCCCCCACACACGGCTGCAGCATGAATATACAGGGTAATGGCTACCATCAAGCTCCCCCACAGGAGACTCTTCCAGGACACAACAAAACACGCCTTTAGAGAGTCCACCTCTTACCCCCTGTACTATGAATCTAGAAGATTGTTTTCTAGATGTTGTCAGATGAAACAGAAGACATGAAACACAAGGAGGTTTCCATGTACTTGGAACAACAAATACAGTCATAAATAGTGAAAATGATACAAGAAGTTTTAAGGAGATGGAAACTAAAGAGAGAGTTCAGAATGGAAAAGAGTTAATAAAAACAACTCCCAATTATTCATAATATGCTCAAGGTCAAGCATTTTCTCCTTTAAAATAACCTATGAAGAAGATACTGTGATAAAAAAGAGAAAGAGAGGCTGTGATGCCCAATTTACAGGTGAGGAAACTGAGACCAAAGGTAAAATCTACCAGTATCCTGGTCATCTATTGCTGAATAAGAGACATTTCAAAACATCATCACTGAGAACAGTAAGCATTTACCATCTCTCACAAGTTTTGTGAGTCAGATCAGCTGGCACTTTTAGCTCAGAATCTCTCATAAGGTTGCAGTCAAGATGTCAGTCAGGGCTACAGTCCGCTGGAGGCTTGGCTGTGACTGGAAGATCCAGTCCCAAAGTGGCTCACCACAAGGTGGGGCTGCTGTTGAAGGGAGGCCTCAGCCCTGCCGTGTAGACTTTGTCACAGTCTACATGGCTTGAGTCGTCACATCATGGCGGCTGACTTCCTCCAAGGAAGCTACCCCAGAAGTCACACAACATCACTCACACAGAGTTACACTGGTCACTCAGGTCAGCCCTCAGTCAACGTGGGAGAGGACGACCCACGGGCACACCCACCACTGGTGAGAGTCATCGCAGGCCATCTCGGAGACCGGCTAACATGCTAGCAAGTGCCTCATTCAAGATGCAAGCTCGGGTCTGTGGGACACCTCACTGCTCTCTCATGAACACAAAACAGTGCTCTGTGGTCAAATAAATAAAGATGGATACTTTATCTCCTCAGAGCCATGCACTGTGATTCTCCAAGAGTAAGAATAAAATGATATGACCTTGAGACCAGGTTGGGAGGTAATGGCCTCCTGCGTGGCTGGGAGCTCTGAACAGAGGGTTTGTTTTTAGGTACAAAGAGAAGAAGGTAATGATCATTTTACAGAGCAGGACAGGGAGGGAAGTCCAGAGAAAGACAAGACACCAAGCCGTGAAGTCAGGACTATCCGCATAATGCCCATCTGCAAGGGGTTGACTTCTCACTGTTTTAGTTTTGACCTTGGCTCTAGGGTTGAACTGACATAGTCAAAGTCAAACAGATAGTAAATGACTTTATCTGGATACATGAGGGAAAAATTAGTTTTACTGTTCACTTTACTCGCTTTACTCTCTGACAGCAAAGTAAATCAATCTTTATAATGTGAGAGCTGCTCAACACAAATTGTAATCACACGCTTTTTTATCTCAGTGTGATTCAAGGTAAATATTTTGGATTCTAATGGCCTTAGCATAGTGGTTTGTCACTTGGCTACACAGTAGAATCATTGTGAAAATGAAGTTTTTTAAAAATACAGTCATACCCGGGCTCCACTCCAAATAAACTAAGTCAGAATTCTAGGATGTGAGGCTTGGGGACTGATAGTTTTTAAAAGTTCCCCTGGCTGATTCCTATTGCTCTTTCTCTCCCTCATTCTCTTTCTTTTTCTCTCTTTTATTTTCTCTATTTCTCTTTCTCAATCTCCACACATTCCCTCCCAATACACCCACTTCCAGGCAAAACACCCAACTTAAGAACTACCTTAAAACCGTTGTTATCCCCTTAACAGAGCCCAGGCAGCGCTGGTGTGCGGTGGTGCTCAGGCTACATTTGTTTTTATCTCAGCTGATGGCATTTCCCAAGGAGGCCTTTGTGTCTGACATTTCTCTGGTCATACACGTCGAGACCCTGAGTGGATAATGGGCGTGAGTGGCCAGAGAGTCTTCTTAACAATTGAGTGCCACTGTGGATAAATTCTCCATAGTACTAAGTATTTCCATACATGTTAAGATTTGACACTCAACAAATCTTTCTGGGATTTTGAGACACAACACTTCCTATCAGGTCATCTGAAGTCAGTGGAGACTCACTTGTAAAAACACCAGAGACAAGAATTTCAAAGATGGCAACGGAATCTTGGTTATGTAACATGCACATTTTATTATTTTTGAGGTAGTGATCATCTCAGAAGATAATGTGAGAAAACAGTTTCTTTTTTTAATCTGTCAGATAAAATTAAGTTAAAACTAAGCCTAAGGGAGAACAAATATTGGTTTGAAAGATAGATTTTAGTCATTTAAAAACATTAAAATTCATGGTTATTTATGGGGCAGGGCAGATGAGAAACAAGACTGGGAGGAAAACATCTCTTCATAAGTTTTTATACTTACAGCTTTGTGAATAAATCATGTGCCTATTCGAAAAGGAAATAACAATAAATAGAATGTAATCAATTATACAGTGCATCAAGTGAAAAGAAATGGCATCATAAGATTAATGAATTGATTGCTTCGGTCTATTAGTATTTATTTTGCTTTTCAAGTTTAAAGTAATTAAGAACTAATGTCTTCCACATTGCTGAATGAGTTCACTGAATCACAAATTCTAAGCCTTTTTTCTCTTGAAGTAAGTAGGATTTTTTTAAAGTCCCATTTTCTACCCGGGGCCTCTTTGCTGGCTTCCCAGGACACTGCCTGCAGGACTCCAGGAAGCCTGATGCCCAAGAGATGGGCCAGAGAGCCATCTAACAAGCCAGGAAAAATAGGAAAAAATTCAGAGTTAGATGGAAGAAACTCAGGTTGGGCAAGGAAACACACCAGACTGGAAAACAATCGGGCTGGCATTTTCCTGACCAAATAGGCTTGCCTGTGAGCAGCCAGGCAATTGAGCAGAACAATCTTTAGGGGGATTAGAGAAGCCAACACAAGTGAAGAACAATTGTGTGGAGGCAGCATCCTGGACGGACCATGACCAGTCTCTTAAGGACAAGTGTAAGTGCAGCTCTAACCACGAAGTTCTCTTACCTGCCTCCTGAAACTTCACACTACTTTACCAGGGAACCAAGCCTTCCTTCCAGAGAAAAGGGCAGAGAGGAAGCCACTGACCTTAGATGGCACAGCTTAGGGGCTGGAGGGAGCAAAGAAGCCCATGGAATCTACAGGGAAGACAAGTCAGAGTGGGGAGCTGAGGAGAAGGTGGGCTGTGGCTGCAGCTTCTGAGGACCACCTTAAGGACTAAACTCCTACCTGACCAGGGCCATGGTCATCAAGAGATGGGACCAAGGTCACCACCTCTGTGCGTCACTCAGAAGATGTAAACACTCAGAAGATAACATTGTGGAATGTTAAGCACAAAACTTGGAAACTTGGAATCTTAGCTCTCAGTGCACACTGATGAGCAGAGAAGCAGCAGCTCTTGGTCGACTCTTGGTGGGCCTTCTGGGCACTTGCAGTCCCTTCTTTCCATAAGAGGTTCGCTCAGAGGTGGCTCTGTGCTGTGCTGCCTCTGGGCACATTCTGGAGCCATCAGGAGAGCAAGCTCTGGAGCCAGGCTACCTAAATCCAACTCCCAGGTCTTCTGCTGACCCATACATGGTTATCAGTTGGCACTCAACAGCTACAAGTGACAGAATTTCTAACTCTAGCTCAAAGGAGATGCATTAGCTGGATGTTGGGTAGTGGCGAGGGAACCGGGACAGGAGCCAGGAGGACCCTGACATCTATGCCTTCTCGTCCCAGAGCTGCTGCTGGAGAGGACCCCACCCCCACCCATCAGTGTATTTCTCTGATGCCATGAAGAAGAGGAGCCTGGGGCTGAGGGCTTCAAAGTCCCGGGATGTGCACACTTGGGTAACAGTGTAGCTTCATTCAGTTCAGTTCAGTCGCTCAGTCGTGTCCGACTCTTTCTGACCCCATGGACTGCAGCACGCCAGGCTTCCCTGTCTATCACCAACTCCCAGAGCTTACTCAAACTCATATCCATTGAGTGAGTGATGCCATCCAACCATCTCATCCTCCGTCGTCCCCTTCTCCTCCTGCCTTCAATCTTTCCCAGCACCAAGGTCTTTCCCAATGAGTCAGTTCTTCGCATCAGGTGGCTAAAGTATTGGAGCTTCAGCTTCAGCCCAAGAATACTGGAGTGGGTAGCCTATCCCTTCTCCAGGGGATCTTCCTGACCTAGGAATCTAACTGGGGCCTCCTACATTGGAGTTTCAGCATCAGTCCTTCCAATGAATATTCAGGGCTGCTTTCCTTTAGGATGGACTGGTTGGACCTCCTTGCAGTCCAAGGGAGTGTAGCTTATGCTTACGTTAACTTACCTTAACACAGGCTCAGTTTGCTCACACGTAAACCAGGGGCATCAGTAGTTTTACAAGAGGTTGTTAGGAGGACTCAGTAAAATCAGGGAGGTGCTTAGGCTCCACCTGGCACGCAGTTAGCTCTCAGTACACCTCAGCCATCGGAGGTCTCATTCGTGGATGCCCCAAACCTGTGTTGCATTCCAGAGGGTGCCTCTCCCTCTGCCTGGCCATGGAGGCTGTCTCCCCGAAGGCTCTGGAGGGGCTGGGTGTTGCCGGGTGACCTGGATGATCCTGACTACTCGCAGGACCTGTGACCCCCAGCCGCTGAGTGCCTTCCCAGCAGGGGCAGGGACCCTTCTGCTCTCAGGTAGCCCCTCCCCCCATCCCTCTCCCTCAGGAGACCCCAAAAGAGACCTCACAAATCCCTAGGAAAACTTTCTGTCTGCAAAAACATTTCATCCCAATAACTGAGTTTCAACTGTATTGATCCCCTGCTGTCAGCAAGAATAGAAAACATGATTTACCTCTGTCCCCGCAAGCCATCTCTTCACACACATGAAACTGTGAGCGCCCCCCAGCCTCGCCTCTGCCTACCACCTGTGACTTCCGCTGACTCTAGGCACAGTAAGCAGATCTCCTCAGCGGTTCCTCAGAGGTGTCATTCCTTCACTTCGTAACTCAGCAGCTTGAAAATCATTTATCTAAGGAGCACACAGTCACTTATGCTCTGCCCCAGTACACACACGCATGCATGCACACATGCACGCATGCGCGCACACACACGTATGACACCCACAGTCCCCCTTACTCACCGCCTGGGGAAATATGCAGTACCAGATTGCTTGCCTTTGGAGCATAGACATACATAACTTACTTAAGCAGTTTGCAGATTAGATCAGAATTCGTGCAGCTGTTTATTCAGTTAAAATTTTAAAAGCCTGTTAGGATTCTGGCCATGGCAGCAAAGAACGGACTGGATTTTTAGACTCTCCACATAAACACATCCAATCTACCAAAATCTCTAACCTCCAAGACTTGCCTCTGTCCTCTAGACTTTCTCTTGTCCAATCCATTCCCTTATTTCCAATACTGTCAACCTCCCAACTCTTTACCGCATATGTCCCTCCGTCCCTTCCTCCAATGCATCCAGTGGCACTTAGCCATACCATCTTCTGCCTGAAACCTCTTCCCCAGCCCCTCAAGCCTGGGTCCAGGTCCCCGCTGTGTGCTCACACCAATCACAAGTTGAAAGCAGGGCCTGTGTTTAGCTCTCCCTCCAGCTATGAACTCAGCGTGTGGTGCCAACAGGCCCTCAATAATGATGGATCAAATTAACGTGTGTGAGTGAATACAAAGGATGAGGGGGCATCACTCAACTGAAAGCTGTCCCGTTTAACCAAAGGACTTGAGGTCAGTTTCCCTGGCATAGTGGGGCAAGCCCTCCTAGGAACTAATTATTTACGGGATATGGATATTATGGGAAAGGAAGCCAATAACAAATGAAATGTATAAGTTTTAAGGAGGCAATAATCGGAATTGGAGTCAATTGAATCAACTGATTCACTCCTCAACAAACGTTTACAGAGCATTCATGGTGCGCCCAGCACCACACTAGGTCCAGGGACAAAAGAAAACAGGAAACAGTCCCTACCCCTTAGGAGCGCAGAGTTTGGAAGAAGAGCGATGTTTATAAGAAGAAATAATAAAAATAAATCACACCGATGGTAATAACAACAATAACAACAACTACCTTTGTCGGGCATCCCCAACATTCTGCTTCCTGTCCGGGGCATTTTACGTTGTCTCATTCTCATTTTCCAGCACAGCACTGAGAAAGGTGGGGAGAGGGAAGAAGGCCTTCAGGTGGGGGCTGCAGAGGGAGCTGAGACTGGGCACTGCAAGGCCAGCCGCCTCTTGGCTTCAGCTGCACCCCTCGGGCAGCCCTGAGCTGGCCAGCGGGGCCTTCCTGCAGCTGGGCCTGGATCCCGAGCCAATCAATCTTGCAGTCCAGGCTGCTGCAAGGGGGCCTCGGCAGAGCCCGTAATTAATCTGGCTGGAAACAGAACTTATTTTTACACCTCCTCACATCAGTCCCTATGGACCAGGCTCGAGCACAAAGTGAGAAAACGAATTGATCACAGCTGTGAGACCATGGTAATTAGTGTGAAGTGCTGAAACCCTCGTTTCTGTGGATGGAACCCCTGGCTTCATGGCCACAAGTGATTAATAACACAAATACCTCTGCCCCAGCCTTCCAAACCTTAGTGTCCGGGCACCACCAGCAACCCCTTGCCCTCTCTTGTTCATCGACCATTTAGCTCAAGTTCTAGAATGGGCTTTAGAGTCATTAAATGGAAGGACTGTGCCCAAAATTGCTGCAGCCACAACCAGAAGCCAAATGATTGTCAAGGAGGTGAGGTACGGCATCTCAAGGCTCACGCAGCACGGTCCCTGAGAACTTAAACTTGAACTCAGGTCACCTAATTCAAACCCCAGCATCTACTCGCTAACTGTATAACCTGGAGCAGGTAATTCATCTCTCAACTATCTGAAGTAAAGGACCAGTTTTTGGTTTCTGGGTCCATTTGTTTTTGTCTTTTTTTCCCCCAAACTTGGAACTGATCCTTTTGTAAAATACAAAGAAAATAAACTGCTAGAACAATGATCACATGGTTGGAAGTTGCAACAATCTCCAATTGCTATAAAAATATTTAAAAGCTAATTTTCCATTCCTATACTCAAAATCACCATGGATGGTGACTGCAGTCAAAATTAAAAGACTCTTGATCCTTAGAAAGAAAGCTATGACTAACCTAGACAGTGTATTAAAAAACAGAGACACCACTTTGCTGACAAAGTTCCATAGCGTCAAAACTACGGTTTTTCCAGTTGTCATGTACAGATACAACAGTTGGACCATAAAGAAGGTTGAGTGCCGAAGAATTGATGCTGTTGAACTACTGTGCTAGAAAAGACTCTTGAGAGTTTCTTGGACTGCAAGGAGATAACACCAGTCAATCCTAAAGGAAATCAACCCTGAATATTCATTGGAAGAACTGATGCTGAAGCTGAAGCTCCATTACTTTGGCCATGTGATTCCAAGAGTTGACTCCTTAGAAAAGAACCTGATGTTGGGAAAGATTGAAGACAAAAGGGGAAGGGGGAAACAGAGGATGAGATGACTAGATAGCATCACTGACTCAATGGACATGAATTTGGGCAATCTCTGAGAGATAGTGGAGGACAGAGCAACCTGGCATGCTGTGGTCCATAGGGTCACAAAAAAATTGGACACAACTTAGCAATTGAACAAGAGCAACAACAAATTAACAAACAGATCATGGATCAGCACTGATACACAGATCACACTGTGAACAAGAGTCTGGCACCAGGTAAGGGTGAGCAAGTGTTAGCTGCTGTGATGATGAGTCACTTTCTACATGCCCAAGGCTCAAGTCCACCCTCACACACACAGCAGTGGTCAACTCTAGAGAGGCTACTGGACTTTGGAAAATCTCATCAAGCAAATGCATTGAGAAAGAGAAAAATATAGTCTTCTGAGTAATATTATTATTTGTTTATTTACTTTTTCTGGAAAGGCTCTTACTAAAATTTGTTGTTTAAATTTATTGCCCCTTCTGTTTAGAATTGTTTATTTAATTTCTACATTTTTAGTGGTCTTCTTAAGAGATTAATTTCCATTTCTGAGGACCCCTGGATAACAGGGCTGATTCAGCTCTGAGTGGGTTTCTAGAGGCCTATTATGTGGCCTGATTCCCTCTTAGTGCTTAAGAGCTCCGTGGGGGTTATATAAATGACCCAAAGGTGGCCTCTGTATATTGACCCCTAGACTGTTTACTTCTGCAGAGATTAGGCCAGAACCCTTTAACTCCCACTCGTAACAACTTATAACTCAAATCTGTACACTTCCAATTGTCTTAAACATAGCCCAAATAAGCAAAGTTTTAGCCATTTAGAACCTGGGTGCTTTGCAAAGCCTGTGAAACCAGCCACAGATAAGATAGACCCTGTGGCTATAAAGCCCCTGAGCCATTACTTCCCTTCCAAGTTCTCTGACCCAGAGATTCCTGAGTGACAGCACCTAGACATGTAGGCACCTCTTCTGATCCCTTCTCCCTGGGGTCTCCCTTGTCCTTCTCCCTGTCTGAGTGGAAGCCCCACGCTGCCCTTGACGGCCTCACATGGTGAGGAGTTTCCCCCACTGGCCAACTGGGTAAGCATCGCCCGAAAAAAGGCCGAGTGTGCTGCTGCCACCTCGTGGTCGTATCTGTTTCTTGATCAGTCCCCAAACCCTTCACATAGCCTACACTGGGAAGACAGTCAGGCTTCTTTGCTTTGAACTTCAGCGCACAGTGCTTGAGGCAGTGAGTGATGTGTAAAGCTGACCCTGAGCACAGCTGTGGTAAAGGGGAAAATCTATTGATTGTTCCTTCCTACAAGAGGCTGGAATGCGAAGTTGCAAAATCTGCCTTCAAGTCCTTACTCTGAATCTTACAGGCTGTGGAACCATGGACAGCTAGCTGCCTTTTCTGACCTTCTGTTTGCTCAGTGAGGAATTAAGAAATATAATATCCACCGCAAAGGTCATGAGAATTAAATTAATTAATGCATGGTATGTATAACACACAGGCTTCCCTTATGGCTCAGTGGTAAAGAATCTGCCTGCAATGCGGGAGATGCGGGAGACATGCATTGAATCCCTGGATTGAGAAGATAGCCTGGGGAAAGAAATGGCAACCCTCTCCAGTATTCTTGCCTGGGAAATCCCATGGGCAGAGGAGACTGGCAGGCTACAATCCCTGGGGTCACAAAAAGTCGAACATGACTTAACAGCTAAACAAAAACAACAAAAGTGTAACAACATCACAAATAGTAAAGATTCAACAAATGGTCACTACCATCATTATTATTACTGTAATTTCTCCTTCTGTAGGCACTCTCTCAACATCTAGGCCTGGCCCATGAGCCTACCTCCATCCCTAACACACGTCTTCATTTATTCATTCACCCTTTCAACAAATAGTTAAGCACATACATACCTGGTTGTGCTTTATGATCAATCATGAAGATATAGAAAAACTGAATAGACCTGTAACTAGTAAGGAGATTTAATTAATGTCAAAAAAATATCTCTACCTGAAAAGCCCTGGGTCAGACTGCTTCACTAGTGAACCCTACCAAACTTCTGAAGAACAATTAACACCAATCCTTTTCAAACTTTTACCAAAACTTGAAGAGACGGGAATACTTCCTAACTCATTCTATGAGGGAAGGCCCAGCCTTGCCCTGACACCAAAGCCAGACAAAGATAGAAAATTAAAGAAAGCTGTAGACCAATATTTCTATGAATATTGACATAAAAATACTCAAAAAATACTAGTAAACTAAATTTAGCAGCATATTAAAAGTATCATACACCATAACCAACTGGGATTTATTCCTGGAATGCAAAGATAGTTACAACACATAAAAATTGATATAATATGCCACATCAATAGAATTAAAGGAAGAAATCACATGATCAGTTCAATTCTGTAGCAAAAGCATTTGACAAAATTCAGCACAATTTTATGATTTAAAAAAAGCACTCAATAAGCTAGGAATCAAAAAAGATGCCCTCAAAATTTAATAAAGTGTGAAAGTCACTCAGCCATGTCCAACTTTTTGTGACTCCATGGACTATACAGTCTGTGGAATTCTCCAGGGCAGAATACTGGAGTAGGTAGCCTTTCCCTTCTCCAGGGGATCTTCCCAACCCAGGGATGAACCCAGATCTCTCGCATTGCAGGTGGATTCTTTACCAGCTGAACCACAAGGGAAGCCCCAATATAATAAAGGTCATATATAAATAACCCACAGCTTACTCAGGGAAAAACTGAAAATTTTTTTTTCTAAGATAAGGTATGGGACAAAGATGTCTATTTTCAGTAAGTCTATTTAACAGAGTGTTGGAATCTCTAGATAGAGAAATTTCACAAGAAAGAGAAATGTAAAAAATATCTATATTGAAAAGAAAGAATAAATTTTTTCTTTTCCCAGATGACAGGATCTTATATGTAAAAGACCCTAAACATTCCACCAAAAAAAAAAAAAAAAAAAGCCGTTATTACTAATAAACAAATTCAGCAAAGTTGCAGGATAAAAAATCCATATACAAGTCAATTTCATTTCTGTACACTCATATTGAACAATCTGGAAAGAAATTATGAAACAAATTCCATTTACAATAATATTAAAAAGAAGAAAATATTTAGAAAGTCACATAATCAAGGAAGTAAGAAACTTGAACACTGAAAACTATATTGAAATTAACAAAGACATAAATAAGTGAAAATCTATCCCATGTTCATGGATTGAAAGACTTAATACCATTGAATCAACAAACCACAATTGTTGCTGTTGTTGCTGTAAGTGACCTATGATTCAATGCACTCCCTATCAAAATTCCATCTTTTTATTTTTGCAGAAATAGAAAACTCCATCTAAAACTTAAATGGAATCTCAAGAGACCTCAAAAAAGTCAAAACAATCTTGAAAAAGAAGAACAAAGTTGAAGGACTCATACTTCCTGATTTCAAATTTTAATACAAATGTATAGTTATCAAAAGAGTGTGACACTGGACATAGCGTGGATCAGGGCAGATAGATAGACCAGCGGAGTAGAACTAAGAGCCCAGAAATAAAACTTCACATGTAAGGTCAAATTATTCTTGACATTAAATGAATCCAGATCATTAAATGAAGAAAGAACGGTCTTTTCCACAAATGATAATGAAAAAATTAGACATTCACACACAAAATAATAAAGATAGATTGGAAAGAATTCAGAATAAGCCTCCCTAAAATGTGTCACTTTGGCACGTAGACTATTTTGATCTGAGCGCAATTAAGACTTAGAAGACACAAGAACTTGTGTCATGTCTGACTCTTTGCAACCCCATGAACTGCAGCACACCAGGCCTCCCTGTCCATCACCAACCCCCAGAGTTTAACCAAACTCATGTCCATCGAGTCGGTAATGCCATCCAACCGTCTCATCCTGTGTCGTCCCCTTCTCCTCCTGCCCCCAATCCCTCCCAGCCTCAGGGTCTTTTCAAATAAGTCAGCTTTTCGCATGAGGTGGCCAAAGTATCGGAGTTTCACCTTCAACATCAGTCCTTCCAATGAACACCCAGGACTGATCTCCTTTAGGATGGACTGGTTGGCTCTCCTTTCAGTCCAAGGGACTCTCAAGAGTCTTCTCCAACACCACAGCTCAAAAGCATCAATTCTTTGGCACTCAGCTTTCTTCACAGTCCAACTCTCACATCCATACATGACCACTGGAAAAACCATAGCCTTGACTAGATGGACCTTTGTTGGCAAAATAACGTCTCTGCTTTTTAATATGCTGTCTAGGTTGGTCATAACTATCCTTCCAAGGAGTAAGCGTCTTTTAATTTCATGGCTGCAGTCACCATCTGCAGTGATTTTGGAGCCCAAGAAAACAAAGTCAGCCACTGTTTCCACTGTTTCCCCATCTATTTGTCATGAAGTGACTGGACCGGATGCCACGATGTTAGTTTTCTGAATGTTGAGTTTTATGCCAACTTTTTCACTCTCCTCTTTCACTTTCATCAAGAGGCTCTTTAGTTCCTCTTAACTTTCTGCCATAAGAGTGGTGTCATCTGCATATCTGAGGTTATTGATATTTCTCCCAGCAATCTTGATTCTAGCTTGTGCTTCTTCCAGCCCAGCATTTCTCATGATGTACTCTGCATATAAGTTAAATAAGCAGGGCAACAATATACAGCCTTGACGTACTCCTTTTCCTATTTGGAACCAGTCCATTGTTCCATGTCCAGTTCTAACTGTTGCTTCCTGACCTGCATATAGATTTCTCAAGAGGCAGGTCAGGTGGTCTGGTATTCCCACCTCTTTCAGAATTTTCCACAGTTTATTGTGATCCACACAGTCAAAGGCTTTGTCATAGTCGATAAAGTAGAAATAGATGTTTTTCTGGAACTCTCTTGCTTTTTCGATGTGTAAGGATGGGAAATTGGATGAAGTTTGTCAAAAGACACAAACTTCCAGTTATAAAGTAAAGAAGTACTAGGAATGTAATGTACAACATAATGACTACAGTTAATGCTGTGGTATGGTTTTTCCACATCACATGTACAGATGTGAGAGTTGATCTGTAAAGAAGGCTGAGAACCTAAGAATTGATATTTTCAAACTATGGTGCTGGAGAAGACTCTAGAGTGTACCTTGGACAGCACAGAGATGAAACTAGTCAACCCTAAAGGAAATCAACCCTGAATACTCATTGGAAGTATGATGCTAAAGATGAAGCTCCAATACTTTGGCCACCCAATACAAAGAGCTGACTCACTGAAAAAGACCCTGGCACTGGGAAAGATTGAGGGCAGGAGGAGAAGAGGGTTACAGAGGATGAGGTGGTTGGATGACATCACTGACTCAATAGACATGAGTTTGACCAACTCTGGGAGACAGTGAAGGACAGGAAGCCTGGTGTGCTTCAGTTTATGGGGTTGCAAAGAGTTGCACATGACTTGAAGACCGAATAACATCAACATGGTATATTTTAAAGTTGTTAACAGAATAAGTCCTAAGAGTTCTCATTACAAAGAGACAAAAACCTTTTTTTAAAATCTATGTTTCTTGGTTGTGTGTGTAGAGATAAGTGGTTTTTCCAGGGATTATAGTATGGCTTCTTTTTTTTTTTTTTACCCCCCCCCCCTCTCCCCGCCACACGCCGGGCCCTCGGGGGACCAGGACCTTCCCGCCCTCTGAACCCCGACGGGCTCCGGAGCCTCCACCCCACTCTCAGCCTCCCGCCCACCCTCTGCCCTCCTTCAGTCTCGTATCCCCGCGCTAACCCTACGGTGCCTTCCGCGCGCGCACACACCGACACACACACACACACCCTCGTCGTGCTGGGACGCCCCCTGTTCTGGCCTGGCCTCCCCAGAACCCCCACTTCCCGCTGCTCGCCTCGGGAACTCCCGCCCCGGGGTCTCCTCCAGCCCCGGTTCCCGGCATTCCGCGGACCCCGAACCCCCCAGCCGCCCGCAGCCCGCCCGCCCCTCCCCGCGGAGCCCCGGTGCTGGGGTCTCCGGCGTACCACCATCCCGGTTCCCATCCATCCTTCTCCTCTCCTCTCGCCGGCGACTCTACCGTTTCCTGCTCGCTCCCCCTCCCTGCCCTTTCTTCCCTCCACTTTCCCTCGTTACGTCCTCCTAGTCCTCCGCCCCAACGCACACATCCTCCTCCGAACGGCCAGATCCCTTTCCTCGCCGGGTGCCATCCCCCCGCTCCCCCCGGAATTCCACCCCCCATTCAATCTGCAAGCCCCGGAGCGTCCCACGCCGCCCTATAGTATGGCTTCTTATCACATGATTAATACTATGCCTTTTCACATATTCCTGGATCAGGAAGATCTGCTGGAGAAGTGATAGGCTACCTACTCCAGTATTCTTGGGCTTCCCTTGTGGCTTAGCTGGTAAAGAATCCACCTGCAATGTGGGAGACCTGGGTTCGATCCCTGGGTTGGGAAGATCCCCTGGAGAAGGGAAAGGCTACCCATTCCAGTGTTCTGGCCTGGAGAATTCAGGTCGCAAAGAGTCAGACACAACTGAGTGAATTTCACTTTCACACATAATGAATGAATATCACAACAGTGTTACTCTGAGAACTCCCCTCTCATCTTCTGTGTAACCACTTTCTGAGTTTCCTCTCCCCAAGCTTCCCATTTTCTACCTGTCTTCTCTTTTCCTATCTTTCCCAGGACCTGATGATCTAACAGTAAGGCCAAGTTTTAGCCCCATCGTACAGACTTGAGCATGTCTATTACTGCTGGGTTTTTTTCATGAAGAAACTGAGAATTTGCTCAAGAGTTAATCTGTTTAGAGAAAAGTATGAACTTGTGGCAGCATCAACAGAGCTCAGATCAGTCAAGCTGGGAAGGACTGGGTGATACTGTCAAACCCAGAGCACAAAGGCACAGAGAAGAATGCAGGAGTGGGCTGGTTGGGGGTGCTGCGAGCAGGGCTAGGGGCCAGTGAGGCCTGACGTCAACAGAGCCCCTGGACCTCCTCACAAGGACCTGGATTTTATTCTGAACAAGATTTTTAAACTCATTAATGGAAATTAAGCAGGGGAGTGACATGACATGATTATTGTTTAAAAGATCACTCTGGCTGAGCTGTGAAGAGCCTGCTTTGCAGGAGGATACAAATGGAAGGAGATTAAGAGGCTGCAGCCTTAATCCAGGAAGAGCTGATGGGAAAGATTGATTTCTCTGAACTTCCTTGAAGCCCTGTTTTAAAACTCTATTTCTCTGAATCAGTATGTGTGCTTAATAAGGGAGCAGTCTCAGACCGTGAGATGAAAGAAATGCCCTGCGTGCACCACAGATGCAGAGCCTGCTGCCAGATGCAATAAACTGCATTTACCTGCTTCTTAGCAGGGCTAATTCTCTATTGCCTGTCACCCCTTGAGTGGACTTGGGCATGGCTGACACGGGTGAGGCCAAATATTCTGGGTTCTATCAGTTGCCTTGACAATAGCTCATTCCAGTTTTTCTAAAGTTGAGGAAATCCTCTTCCAAATGGGAAACGTGTTTGGCTTGCAGTGTTTGGCTAAACTGCAAACTGTTCCGAAGGCCCTGAGACAGTTTTTCATGTGTGTTTGAAGGGAAAACCTGCCCCTCTGAAGATCTCCTGACTTTTTTGGGGGGGAGGTCAAAACTAGTGGCCCCAGGCATTTTCTTTTCAGGAACTCTCTTCCCAGGCCTCCATCGAGAGCAGACATTGGGAGTCTGCAAGGAATGAGGAGTAAGGGAAGCAGTCTAGCCACCCCAAGGGTTAAGGGCAGCAGGAACCTGGCAGAAATAGTCCTGCCGTTCCCTCAACAGGCCTCACCTGTCAGCCCAGTCCTACACCACCCCCACGTATCCCAGAGCAGAGAAGACGGCCCTTACCATCAGGAGGGTGGCAGCCATGTGACTGGTTAACTTAGGATGTGCTCAAACAGACCAGCACCAGAGAACCTGTTTTTATGCAATAGTTTCTGTGCTATGTGCTGAGATACCGTGTGTCTGCTCTCATGGAACTTACATTCCAGAAGAGGAACAGGAGAAGAAAAGTTCCCCAGGAATGAATGATCCAACACTGGGCCCCTCCTCAGCCCCATTCCTCCTGCAGATGGAGTCACCACGTCATGCTCTTCAATGACTCACTTTGTGGGTGTCCTAACCTGATCCTCAAGTGCCCAAACACTGCCTGGGTTACAGTCTGGCCTCCAGCCTCTCCCTAGACCATGCTGCTCCGAGTACAGATACTAGCCAGGAGTCTTTCCAAATTTCCCAAGCCCTTTGGGCCCCTGGTTGCCATGTGAACTAATCCAGTGTCTCCTGCCTCCATCCCACCATTTTCTCTGGAGCTATGATGAAGTTCACGCCCCAGTATGTGTCTTGCTTGAGCTTATAATAAAATCGTTCTGGCCCGTGAATATGGTTTATCCATACTAGGCTATCTATCTTGTTTTCTCTTCCCTTTGATTGTCCACAAATAATAACAATAATAATTAATTTGATTAGAACTTTCATTCTGAAGAATATTTCTCTCTCCAAACACAACTTGAAATCCAGCCACCATCTCCCAGGCAATGGATCTCAAATTTGACTACACATTAGAGTCACCTGGAGAACGGGATAAAAATGGCAATGCTTTACCTAAGTGTTCAGCGACAGAGGAATGGATAAAGATGTGCTACATATATACAATGGAATATTACTCAGCCATTAAAAAGAATGAAATAATGCCATTTGCCACAACATAGATGGACCTAGAGATTTTTATACTGAGTAAAATAATTCAGAGAAGAAGAAATATCGTATGACATCCCTTATGTGTGGAATAAATGATACAAATGAACTTACAAAACAGAAAGAGACTCACAGACTTAGAGAACAAACTTATAGTTGCCAGGGCAGAAGAACAGGGAGAAAGGATAGTTAGGGAATTGGGGATAGATATGTAGACACTGCTATATTTAAAATGGATAAACAAGGACCTATTATATAGCACATGTATGCAGCAGCCTGGATGGGAGGGGAGTTTGGGGGAGAAAAGATAGATGTATACATATGGCTGAGTCCCTTTGCTGTTCACCTACAACTATCACAACATTGTTAACTGGCTTTATTGTTTTTGTATAGCCATTGTTATTGGGCTATACCCCAATACAAAATAAAAAGTTTTTAAAAACCACTGATGCTTTTAACCCACTCCAGACTAATTAATTTAGAATTGCGGGGGATAGGATCCAGGCATCAGCATTTTTTTAAGCTTCCCAGGGGATTTAATGTGCCACTAGACTTCAGAACAATTTCCCAAGGACAGTGTCACAGCTGAGTGAAGTGCAAAGGCTGACAGGAATGCACAGCTAGGGCCAATCCACGGATTACAAGACAACAGGACATAACTCAGCCAGTAATTTAACCAGAGCCTGATTTTCCCTACACACATGTGCACTGTTTGCTCTGCTACTGATTTCTTTTTGGCAAGGTTTTTGTAGATATCTCAGTCCGATACAGTAAGGATTGAGTTCCACACTTTGAAGTCCTCACAGAGAGCAGAGGACCAGTGTCCCCGCAAACCAGGAAGCTCCAGAAGGTGCCCACAAGGCACAGGATGGAGGGAAAGGGAATCTCCCTGTCCGTCCCCCAGGGCCCCATACTCCACCAGCTGGATGGGGGTTCTAACCTGGGGAGACGTGGGCTCACAGGTATCACAGATAGTTTCTCCTCAGATCTGGAGCTTAGAGGTAGATGACCTCAGTGGTCAGGCAGCACGCTCAGTCATGTCCAACTCTTTGCAACCCCATTGGCTGTAGTCGACCAAGCTCCTCATCTGTGGGATATTCCTGGCAAGAATACTGGAGTGGGTTTCCATTTCCTCCTCCAGAGGATCTTCCTGATCCAGGGATTGAACCCACATTTCCTACTTCTCCTAACCTATAGATGGATTCTTTACCACTAAGCCACTGGGGAAGCCCCTCTTAAACCTGGCAGTGCATTAAAATGTAAAAGACCAGAAAAGACGGGAAAAAATTCCCAGTTCCCACTCCAGACCAACTGAAACAAAGACTCTAGAATGAGGCCCAAGCAACCATGTTTTTTAAAAGTGCCCCAGATATACAAACTATGAATAAAATACACAAATAAGAACCTACTTTGTAGCTCAGGGAACTCCACTCAGTGGCCTGAGGTGATCTAAATGGGAAGGAAATCCAAAAGAGGGGATATGTGTATGCATGTATCTGATTCACTTTGCTATACAGTAGTACAGTAGAACAGAGAAGGCACTGGCACCCCACTCCAGTACTCTTGCCTGGAAAATCCCATGGACGGAGGAGTCTAGTAGGCTGCAGTCCATGGGGTCGCTAAGAGTCGTGTCACTTTCCCTTTTCCCTTTCATGCATTGGAGAAGGAAATGGCAACCCACTCCAGTGTTCTTGCCTGGAGAACCCCAGGGATAGGGGAGCCTGGTGGGCTGCCGTCTGTGGGGTAGCACAGAGTCAGACACAACTGAAGCGACTTAGCAGCAGCAGCAGCAGTACAGTAGAAACTAACAAAACATTGTAAAGCAACAATAAAAAACAAATTTTGAAAAAAAGTTTCCTCAGGTGATTCTAATGTGCAGTAAGAGTTGAGAACCACGTCTAATCCAACATACTCATTTTGCAGATGAGAAAGCCACAGCCCAGTGGACTAGAAAATAAAAGACCCTGGGCCAGTATAGGAGCAATTTTGCTGTTGTTCAGTGGCTCAGCTGTGTCTGACTCTTTGCGAACCCCATGGACTGCAGCACCCCAGGCTTCCCTCTCCTTCACCATTTCCCAGAGCCTGCTCAAACTCATGTCCATCGAGTCGGTGATGCCATCCAACCATCTCATCTTTTGTCGTCCCCTGCTCCTCCTGCCTTCAATCTTGCCCAGCATCAGGGTCTTTTCCAAGGAGTCAGTTCTTCACATCAGGTGGCCAAAGTAACGGAGCTTCAGCTTTAGCATCAGTTCTTCCAATGAATATTTAGAACTGATTTCCTTTAGGATTGACTGGTTTGACGTCCTTGCAGTCCAAGGGGCTCTCAAGAGTCTTCTCCAACACCACAGTTCAAAACCATCAATTCTTCAGTGTTCAGCCTTCTTTATGGTCCAACTCTCACATCCATACATGTCTACTGGAAAAAACCATAGCTTTGACTAGATGGACTAGATTGGCAAAGTAATGTCTCCACTTTTTAATATGCTGTCTAGGTTGGTCATAGCTTTTCTTCCAAGCAGTAAGAGTCTTTTAATTTCATGGCTGCAGTTACCATCTGCAGTGATTTTAGAGCCCAAGAAAATAAAACCTGTCATTTTTTTTTTTATTGTTTCCCCATCTATTTGCCATGAAGTGATGGGAATGGATGTCATAATCTTCATTTTTTGAATGTTGAGTTTTAAGCCAGCCTTTTCACTCTCCTCTTTCACCCTCATCAAGAGGTTCTTTAGTTTCTCTTCGCTTTCTGCCATAAGGATGATGTAATCTGCATATGTGAGGTTATTGATATTTCTCCCAGCAATCTTGATCCCAGCTTGTGCTATATCCAGTCGGCATTTGGTATGATGTACTCTGCATTTAAGTTAAATAAGCAGAGTGACAATATACAGCCTTGATGCACTCCTTTTCCAATTTTGAACCAGTCCATTGTTCCATGTCTGGTTCTAACTGCTGCTTCTTGACCTGCATACAGGTTTCTCAGGAGACAGGTAAGGTGGTCTGGTATTCCCATCTCTTTAAGAATTTTCCACAAGAGCCATTTTGGAAGAAATCAAGTCAGATCCTTATCATGCACTACACATCAAAATTAACTCCAGAAACTTAAACGTAAAAAAAAAAAAGAAAAAAAAATCTACCTTTAAAAAAGAAAAATAGAAAAAAAATGTGCATGTTTATCTGCTAGAAAAGTTATAAAGAAATGCTCAGGTTCTTTGGTTAGAAAAAGAAATGTTAATTGAAGCAATACTGAAACTTCCTTTTCCATATAGTATATAAATAGGATTTTTAAAAGATGAATGCTGAGTGGTGTGGGTGAGGCAGACACACACTGTATTTCTTCTCTTTTCTGAATGTCAGCTTGTGTCTTCTCATACATTACTGGAAGGAATATTCATTGTTAAGCATTCTGAGAAGCAGTTCAAAAATAGCTATCAAAAACTTTGAAAATAATCTAGCAAGAGAATGTTCTATTAGTCAGAGCTTTCCAGAAAAACACAATTGATAGAATGTGCAAAAAAAAAAAAAATATATATATATATATATATATGTAAAGAGATATATTCTAAGGACTTGACTCATGCATTTATGGAGGCTGAGAAGTCCAAAATCTTTACAGGATGAGCTGGCAGACAGGAGACAGAAAAGAGACAATGTTGTGGTTCAAGTACAAAGGTCATTAGGAGACTCAGAAAAAAGTTAAGGCTTGCAGTTCAAATCTGAAGACATCCGCTGCAAAATTCCCTTTGCTTGGAGTAGGATCGGTTGTTTTATTTTCCAGGCCTTTAACTGATTGGATGAGACCCACCCACACTATAAAGAGCAATCTGCTTTACTCAAAGTCTATGAATTTAAATGTAAATCTCATGCAAAAACACACTCACAAAAACATCCAGAATAATGTTTGACCAAATATCTGGGTATTGTGGCCCAGACATGTTGACTCATGAAATTAGCCATCACAGATGTATTTTAGAATTAGACCAACCAGTATCTAAATCCCAGTTTTGCCACTTAATAGCTGTGTGACTCTCTGAGCCTTCTTTTATCAGTAAAATGCAAATAATAATACAAATCTTGCAGGAGTATGAGCATTAAATTATATAATAAAGTGCCTGGCATATAGTAAGTGCTTAATAAATGACAGACATTTTTATTATTGTTACTCATAGATTCCACTTTTGGTACTCTGTACTTTAATAAATAAACTTATATATGAAAAAGTTTTATCATCAAAGATGTTTATTACTATACAAGTTATATTGAAAAAACAGGAAATAACCTAAATGTCCACCCATTGAAGAATGGCCAGACAAACTACAAAGAATATTAAGCAGTCATTAAAACTGATGGATGCAAAGTATCCTCAACACTACAGGAAAATATTCATGTCATATAAAGTAATAAAAGCAGGAAACAAAAATCACATATATTGTATGTGCTCAACTATGTAAAAAAAAAGGATAATGAAATATTCATTATTAAAATATTAATGATTTCTTCTTTCTTTATTTTCTAACTCAACAATGAGCTTTCATGTTTTAATAATTAAGCAAAATTAAAATAATATATCTTTAGCTGGCCCTCAGTGATGAGCTGTATTTGGTGTGGTAGCAGAGTGGTGACCAAGAACACGTTCTCCCTAGCCTGATCTCCCTCAAGCTGGGCCTGAGCTGTTCATGGGCAGACAAAGTAGGCACATCCCAGGCTGGCTGCCGGTTTCTTTGGGTGGTTTAGAGCCAAGCTGCACTTTCACTTTTCACTTTCATGCACTGGAGAAGGAAATGGCAACCCACTCCAGTGTCCTTGCCTGGAGAATCCCAGGGACAGGGGAGCCTGGTGGGCTGCCGTCTATGGGGTCACACAGAGTTGGACACGACTGAAGTGACTTAGCAGCAGCAGCAGCCCCATAGAAATGCTCCAAATATTTTTTCATCAATTGATTCTCTGAAAGAATAAAGCCACATTTCCTACTCTACAGGTGACATAGTAGTAGTTCCATTTTCTTGATTTCTTAAGAAAAAGTGAGAAGGTGGCCATAGGCATTAGAGCTGACTCCAGTCTCCTAACCTCGCTGGTGCAGTTAGCAGACAAAAGTTTGACACCCAGACTCCTGAGAAGAACTCAGGTGACCTGGGAGTCTTAGTATGAGGAAGAGAGATATCCAGCTAAAATTACCAACCTCTCCAGGCAACAAAGAGTTGGCTGACCGGAAACCTAGTGCCCAAGAACTGAAATAACACCTTGCATTGCTTCATCTCATGAGCTCATGTGATCAGGAAAAAATTACTTACTACAGAAATCACAAAGTAAGAAGAGATTAGGAAAGGAGAAACCAAGGAGGTAGTCTGCTCTCTGCAAGTAAACATATGTAACTAAAGCATAAACTGGGCTTCAAATTCTGTCACTGTGACCAAAACTGAATTTCTGCTAGGGATGGAAAGTCAGGAAATGCTTTGTGCATCATATTAATAATTTAATCTTGGTCTCTGCAATAATCATCATGAATGAGCAATGCCCTTTTGCACTAAGGTTCCCTTTTCTCCACATTCTTACCACAATCTTTTTTATAATAACCACTCTAACAGTTGAGGGTGATACTCACTATGCATTTCCCGATTTGACCAGTGATGTTGAGCATCTTTTCAGGGATCTGTTGGTCATCTGAATGGCTTCTTTGGAAAAATGTCTATTCAGATGCTTTGCCTTTTTTTTAATTGAATTCCTTAAGGAAGAATTGTCTGATCTTACAAAAATACTTTTAAGTCCTAGAAGAAGTAATAACAGTTAACATGTATTGGGGTTTCCCAGGTGGTGGTGGTGGTAAAGAACCTGCCTGCCAATGTAGGAGACATAAGAGATTCAGGTTTGATCTTCCTGGATCAGGAAGATTTCCCTGAAGGAGGCCATGGCAACCCACACCCTATTCTTGCCTGGAGAATTCCATGGAAGAGGAGCCTGATGGGCTATGGTCCATAGGGTCACAAAGAGTCAGATATGACTTATTCTCATTCAATATGTATTTGATAGTGATATGCCAGGTATTATTCTAAATGTTCTGTATTTATTACATTAACTTATTTGGCCCTCACAGCAAATCTTGTAAAAATACTACTGATTTCACTGCCATTGTTAGATAAGGAAACATGGGCAGAGATGGTGAGTAAGTTGCTGAAGCTCCTAGCTAGGAAGTGGAATACAGAGCCACAGTCACTTTGGCTTTAGAACTTGGGGGCTGAACCACCATAGGATGGATGGTAAGACTCAAAGTTTGAACTGGAGTCAAAAGTTCAGAGTTCAGAGATAAGGGTAGAATTGCTCATGAGATGAGGAAAGACACATGTTGTTGAAGCAAGAAAAGGTGGTGGGAAGAAGGAATGGGAGGGGAGGAGAGCAGAGTCTAAGGATGATGTAGGAAAGCACCAGGAGAAGACCTACCCATAGTGAGGAAGCCTAAAACGGATCTCTGGAGAGCAGGAATGTTTATAATTGTTTTTAACAACAGCTTCATTGAGGTTCAATTGACATAAACTGTACATATTTAAAGGAGACTATTTGATAGTTTCAGTTTCAGTTCAGTCGCTCAGTTGTGTCCAACTCTTTGAGACCCCATGGACTGCAGCACACCAGGCCTCCCTGTCCATCCCCAACTCCCAGAGTTTACTCAAACTCGTGACCATTTGATAACTTGAAACTGTCACCACAATCTAGGTAGTGAAAACATTCATTACCCCCAACGTGAGCCCCAACCCCCTACCCATCCAGTCAACCAAGACCTCTTTGCAGTCATTATAGTTTGCCTTTTGTGGAATTTTATATAAATGAAATGACATAGTAAGTACTCTTTTTCTGTCTGGTGTCTTTAACTCAGTGCGATTATTTTGAGATTCACTGATAATTGATACCAGTAGTTTATTTCTTTTTAATGGACAAATGCATTTATTCTACTAGAAGTAAAGTACCTGGGTCATATTTTTGCTGTTGTTAGTTGTTTAATCACTAAGTCATGTCCAACTCTTTGCAACCCCATGGACTGTAGCCTGCCAGGCTTCTCTGTCCATGGGATTTCCCAAGTAAAACACTGGAGTGGGTTGCCATTTCCTTCTCCAGGGTCATATTTTAGGTTTAGGTTTAACTTTTTAACAAATTGCTTTCAAAAGTAGTTATACCAGCAGTGTATGAGAATTCCAATTCCTCCACATCCTCAAGGATATTTGGTATCATTAGTCTTTTTCATTTTAAACATCCTGCCATGCTCCTCTGTCCATGGGATTTCCCAGACAAGAATACTGGACTGGGTAGACATTTTCTTCTCCATAAAGATTCTAAAAAATATGTATCTCATCTAGTAGCATCTTATTGTCATGTATGGATGTGAGAGTTGGACTGTGAAGAAGGCTGAGCGCCGAAGAGTTGATGCTTTTGAACTGTGGTGTTGGAGAAGACTCTTGAGAGTCCCTTGGACTGCAAGGAGATCCCACCAGTCCATTCGGAAGGAGATCAGCCCTGGGATTTCTTTGGAAGGAATGATGCTAAAGCTGAAACTCCAGTACTTTGGCCACCTCATAAGAAGAGTTGACTCAATGGAAAAGACCCTGATGCTGGGAAAGACTGGGGGCAGGAGGAGAAGGGGACGACAGAGGATGAGATGGCTGGATGGCATCACTGACTCGTTGGACGTGAGTCTGAGTGAACTCCGGGAGTTGGTGATGGACAGGGAGTCTTGGCATGCTGCAATTCATGGGGTCACAAAGAGTCAGACAGGACTGAGCGACTGAACTGAACTGAGTAACAAATGAGGGCTTCCCTGGTGGCTCGGACAGTAAAGAATGCGTCTGCAATGCAGGAGACCTGGATTGGGAAGATCCCTGGAGGAGGACATGGCAACCCACTCCAGTACTCTAAAATTGGCTTAAAACTCAACATTCAAAAAATGAAGATCATGGCATCTGGTCCCATTACTTCATGGCAAATAGATGGAGAAACAATGGCAACAGTGACAGATTTTATTTTCTTGGGTTCCAAAATCACTGCAGAGAGTGACTGCAGTTATGAAATTAAAAGACGCCAGCTCCTTGGAAGAAAAGCTATGACCGACTCAGACAGCATATTAAAAAGCAGAAACATTACTTTTCTGTCAAAGGTCCATATAGTCAAAGCTATGGTTTTTCCAGTAGTCGTGTATGGATGTGAGAGTTGGACCATAAAGAAAACTGAGAGCCAAAGAATTAATGCTTTTGAACTGTGGTGTTGGAGAAGACTCTTGAGAGTCCCTTGGGTTGCAAGGACATCAAACCAGTCAATCCTAAAATAAATCAGTTCTGAATATTGATTGGAAGGACTGATGATGAAGCTGAAGTACTTTGGCCCCCTGACATGAAGAACTGACTCCTTGGAAAAGACCCTGATGCTGGGCAAGATTGAAGGCAGGAGGAGAAGGGGACAACAGAAGATGAGATGGTTGGATGGCATCACCGACTCAATGGACATGAATTTGAGTAAGCTTCAGGAGTTGGTGATGGACAGGGAAGCCTGGCATGCTGCAGTTCATGGGGTCACAAAGAGTCAGACATGACTGAGCGACCGAACTGAACAGAATAACAAATGATGTTGAGCATCATTTCATGTATTTATTTACCATCTACATATCTTTCTTTATTAAATATCCATTAAAGTATTTCCCCATTTCTCTTATTGAGTTGTTTTACTGAGTTTTGAGAGTTATTTATACTGTTGGATACAAGTCTTTTACCAGATACGTAGTTTACAAATTTTTTTTTCACTCTGTGACTTGACTTTTCATTCTCTTTTAACAGTGCCTTTTGAAGCAGAAGTTCCCAGTTTTAGTGAAGTCCAATTAATTCAGTCTTTTCTTTCCTGCATGATGCTTTTGGTGTCATAACTAAAAATCCTTTGCCCAACTCAAGGTCCCAAAGGTATTCTCTTATTTTTCCTTCCAAAAGTTTTATACTTCTGGGTTTTACATTTAGATCCAAGATCCATTTTGAGTTCATTCGTTTGACATTTAGCAAGTATGTAGCACAGATCATATTTTTGCATATGGACATTAATTATTCCAGCACCATTAGTTAAAGAATGTATTTCTTCCACTGAATTGCCTTTATACCTTTGTCAGAGTCAATTGACCATTTATGTGTGGGTCTATCACTGAACTCTATTCTGCTCCATTGATTCATACATATCTATCTTTATACCAATATCACATTATCTTGAAGACTATAGATTTATAATACATCTTATACTAAGTCTTCAAACTTTGTTCTTCAAATTATTCTGGCTATTGTAGGTCCTCTGTATTTGCATATGCATGTTAGAATAAGCTTACCAATTTCTATATAAAACCTCTTAGAATTTTGAAAGGGACTGTGTTGAATCTGTAGATCATTTTAGGGAGAACATTATAACAATGTTGAGTCTTCCAATTTACAAGAGTAGAATATTTCTCCATAAAATGGATTTTTAAATGTTGACTGCTAACTTCAGCGAAGTCATAAACTTATAAACATATGCTCATAAAGTTTCGTGGGGTCTATGTGTGTGTCTGAAAACTGCTGAAAGAGCTAAGTTTCATGTTTTGATAACACGGTGAGGACCAAAGCAGTGTGTGTGGAGCCAAGGGCACAGGGCTATGGGAGAGTGAGTCCCCAAGAATTGATGGAAATTTGACAGTGCACCTCCACAGGCAGTGAAACTGATGTTATTATGTTAATATACTAGTGAAAGATATTACTGAGATCTTAGGGGTCAGAAGTGCTTCTGGTAACATCCGGGTCATAGACTGAAAACCCCTTGCAGGAGAAAGAAACCCCCTCATCATGTGACCTCAGATTCTGCCCCTCCTTCCAGAGTAATGAAAAAGTCCCACCATAGCACTTCAGAAGATCTGTTCACCTCTACTCCCCACGACACAAGGCTCCATAGCATTGTAATTATACATGAGCACTCAGCCACCCACTCACACCCTGTGCAGGTATGGCAAGTTGCTAACTGTAAGTTTAAAAACTCTTTCTCTCTCTTCCTTCTTAAGTCTCTTTTGAGAAATAAATAAAAAGTCTTCAGTCTCCCTAATCATCCTCTCTCCAAGATTCTGGAATGCCTTTGAAGGGTGCATTCCTCTCAATCTCTCATTTATCACTCCCAGAAAGTTGATGCAGCAGGTGGAAAGCTCACCTGTTTTTACTTGCTCCCCCGGCTGTAGAAGACTACTGACTTGGGACTGGTGCTAGAACTTCCCTGCCTGTATTGTTTACATGGCCAGTGTCAGTTTCACAGTCTGGATCTGCAGGGCAGGACAGGGATGCTATTTTATTTTTCAGTAGTTCCTCTACTACCTGAAACATTTTCTGTAGCTGCTACCTTCTTTGTGTTCATTAGGAACGGAGCAACAGATGACAAAATGCATACTCCAGCTGGGACTTGGAAACCTACCTCGACAGAGGAGTTAAAAATGAGCATATGAACTTCAGCCACCAAAAAGAGAACAGTGTTATTTTCATAGTCCCTTCCTTCTAGGAATGATGTGGGTTTCTTACAAAAGAACAGCATTCTTCTTGCCCTGAGCAGAATACCATTCCCTCAGGACTAGGACCCTGATGTTTCCTGAACGTCCTTCAGCCAGGACCCAGAACCTATCCTGAACCCCACGGTGGAACTGGATATTTGGGGCGTGAAGAATGGCTTTCTCTGAACCAAAATACAAGGGGGAAGTCACTTCACAGTGCATTCATGGTTCTTGTCCTGACTTTATTCAACATTTTTGTTGGTGATTTGCTAAAAAACACAGAAAATCATGGAATTATGACAGCAAATGTAATACAGAATATCAGTGCTCACCAGATATTTCATGTTGCCCAGCCTCCCTTGAAGGTGGGCTGGGGTCACATAACTAATTCTGGCCAATGTGGGCTAGGGTCACATAACTAATTCTGGCCAATGGGCTAAGAGCCAGGAACCTCCTCCATCCTTTCCTTTCCCCGTAGCAGAGACCCTGGGATCCTTGTGTTCAGACAGCCCTGCCTCCAGGTAGAGGAGGGGAGGGGAGAGGCAATGAGTAAATGAGAAATAAACCTTTTTGGATTAAGTCACTGAGGTTTGCCATTTTGTCTTTTAGGGCAGCTACTGCTATTATTTCGGTGAACAGAGCCACAGTGCAATTGAGAACCAGTATCTTGGTCCAATCCTGAAGAGGATGAGTAGAGCTTTCAGGCATCAGGTGCTGTTAGCTAAAATGGAGGGCATCACTAGAGCCTCCTTTTGCCTTAGAATTTTCTTTATTTTTTTTTTTTTTATTTTTATTTTTTTACATCAAACTCAAAACCATAGGCATCTTGCCAGTTTGCCCCATCAACTAGCAGGGAAGCTTAAGTCAGAGACACCATTTCAGAGAACTATGGCCAAAGGTGGTGGAAGCAGCCTTTCCGTGGATACATTTAATGATGTGTCTTGAAACAGGAATTTCAGTAACCTCTAAATGAGGACATCACTTACTGTTTTCTGTGATCAAATGGCAGGCATGCAGGTGTAGAAACCTCTGCCAGCCCAGAGGCAGAACCCAGATCAAGCTTTCCTTCCTGGGACCAACCAGCTTCCTATTCGTGCCAAGGGCTGACATCAAAACTTTCTTGCAACAGAAAGAAAGCAATCTGCCTCCTCACCTCTAACAACCTCCAGCTCATTATTAGGAGAAAGGAGAAGCCTTCCCTCAGCAGGACGGGGGTGGTTTTTATCGATGCATGGTTACATAATGCTGTCTGCCTCAGAAGTTACAGTGTAATAGGAATACTGGCATCACTACAAAAAAAAAAAATGGTAAATAAATAAAGCTCTCTCGCTGGCTCCAAGCTTACCTTTGATTTGCCTTATATTGATCACAAAGAATACCTTAGGAGATTCCGTCAGGATTAGAGTCTCATTCAAGAGGAACTGGTATTAATCTACAGAGAGAATTATGAAGTGGCAACTTGATCATATTTCCCTTTTTACAAGGATTGCTTTTTTTGTTTGTTTTTTTCTGTAGCCGTGGTGAACCGGTCTATTTAGAGCTCATTGCTTAAGTAGGAAAGTGAACTCTGGGGGAAAAAAAAGAAGAAAAGAAACTTTTAAACAGCACATTAGTCTCAAAATGGCAGAGGCATCCATGTCTAAAAGAAGGGATACTCAGGACAGTTATCTGCTCACCACAGAGCTCAGGTATTTTAGAATTCCTTCAGATGTGGGGACAAAGAACTTTGAAAGATCAGCCAAAATGATAGCCTGATGTGACAGGACCAAGTGACAATTTAGTCAAAGTGGGCTTTCCTTTTGCTGTCTGTGCAGCTGCTAAAGCTCACTGCTGTTACACAAACGATACCAGTTCTAATGAGGTCTCAGTGGCCCAGAACCATCCCCAGATGAGCACCCCAGTTTCTTCTAAGCAATTAAGGGGATGTGCCATGTGGACAGAGTTTTAAGTCTGAAGGCAGATTTATTCAGGGAGAGCCTGGTTTGGCTGTGGTCTGAACCAGTCATTGCAACCATCCTTATCGAGCTCATGCACACAAAGTCCAGAAAAAGAGATGGTTTTCCATGATGCTCTCCACCAGCTGCCTTCTCACTTGGCGAGCAGGAGTGCTAAGCCTCATTCTTTCTCTAACTTCAGGGCCGCCTGTGGCCTGATGTGGTATCACTCAGCTCACGAGTGTGGGCTGTGTGGTTCAGAAGTTGAAAGACAAGAATGGCAACAAAAACAGGAAAGGCGTTCAACTGTTTCTTGTCCAGAACCCAGGTTGTTTACTTAGACTAGAATAACTTCAGATGTGGTGAAGCTATCAAGACATTATAGAACATATCAACATTCTGTCTGGGGTCTGCTTGAAAATAACCAGAGGGTAGGGTTGGAGAAGGCAATGGCACCCTACTCCAGTATTCTTGCCTGGAAAATCCCATGGATGGAGGAGCCCGGTGGGCTGCAGTCCATGGGGTCGCTAAGAGTCGGACACGACTGAGTGACTTCACTTTCACTTTTCACTTTCATGCATTGGAGAAGGAAATGGCAACCCACTCCAGTGTTCTTGCCTGGAGAATCCCAGGGACAGGGGAGCCTGGTGGGCTGCCATCTATGGGGTCGCACAGAGTCGGACACGACTAAAGCGACTTAGCAGAAGCAGTAGCAGCAGGGTTGGGGTAGGAGAGTCAAATAAAGAATGTCACTGGCCACCCAGTTCGATAAGAATCCGGACATTAGGCTCTGCACTCACTGACCTGCAACACACCCTGGAAAGAATTCAGGTGAACACCAGCCATGAGGCACTCTATGCTCTGGGAAAACTGACAGAAAAGGCTTTCAGGTAGATATTTTCAGGAGAAAAAATTTCATGAATCCAGATTCTTGCATCTCCCCATACGTAGAAAAGCACTAAAATCATTAACTGAATGTGACTAACAGTAACCTTCTACCAAGATGCGTGCTTGACTGCATGTAACCCTTCTCCAAAATCACGTTTCTACTGACCTCCTCACCCCCACCCTCTCCGGAGCAGCTCCTCAGAGCTCTCTGGGAGGTGTCTCCCTACCTCTAGTCCTCAATAAACCTCCAAATAAACCCCAAACTCACAGCTCTCACATTGCACATTTTTATTTCAGTTGACAGGGGCCTGGAGGGTAAGGTTGGAGGGGTTGAGGTTATAGAAGAAAGAGTCATGAGTGGGAGTTGGCACTTGTTGAAACTGGGTGATGGGTAGATGGGGGTTATATGCTTATAGGATAGTTGTTAGGATCATACAAGTTAATGGATGCAAAGAGCTCAGCATATAGTGAATGCTTAATAAAAAAGCAGCTATTAGCTCCACTTTACACATGAAGATGTGAAGTTCAGAGAAACTAAGTAACTTGCCTGAGGTCATAAATCTAAGACCTGGTAGACAAGGTCTCTAAACCACACCTACTGCATCTGAAAGCCCGGGCTCTCAGCCTCTATCCTGTGTCTCTCTTCCCCCCTCCCCTCTTCAGGTTTCCATGCTTTCCCACTATTTGGCTCCTTTCTTCCCTTTCAAAGTTGCATTCGCTTAATCTCCCCTCCACTCAGAGTTCTGCCTGGACCCATGCCTGCCTTTAAAGTCAAGTTTCTCAATGATTCATTCAACTCACATTCAAGTGGCTGGCATGAACAGGGTGCTGGGGTGGTGGAGGTGAAGGCCCGGCTTCAGGAACTCCTAGTCTAGCGCAGCAGAGGTTAACAGAGTTATCAAGGGCCTACCACGTGCCAGGCTCTCTAGCGTAAGTGTGGGCTGCAGAACCCGAGAACCATAAAACATGCCAAGTCCCTTGCACTCAAAATAAGAAGTCTGAGGCAGAGGTGAACTGAAGAAAGTAGGAAATGGGTTTCTGGCAGGGAAACCACTGACTAATAAATACTGGGGCTCTTCCTGTTCCAGCGAGAGCTGGGGGCTCAAGAAACACAAGGGATACCAGCCCAGAGTCCTAATGCTGAGCCTGGTGAAGGGGGCGTGCAGCATGGGGCAGCGGGCAGAGCATGAGGAAAGGCGTGGAGGCATGCCATAGCACGGAACACATGAGTGGCACATTGCCACTGCTAAGTCACTTCAGTCACGTCCAGCTCTTTGTGACCTCATGGACTGTAGCCCCAGGCTCCTCTGCCCATGGAACTCTCCAGGCAAGAGTACTGGAGTGGGTTGCCACGTCCTCCTCCAGATGAATATTCCCAACCCAGGGATGGAGCCCACCTCTCCTGTGTTTCCTGGGCTAGTGCCACCAGTGGGATGGCTGGAGCCAAAAGGGCGCATAAGCAATGGCGGAATCAGCGCCAGAGAAGCGGGTCTGGGGGTCTAAGGTGTCTGCCTGGGCTCTACTCTATTGGTCTGTTTCCGAAACATGCCTGATAAGAAATCAGCCAGGTGCTTGTTAAAGGCTGAACCAGGCCTGCTACACCAGGGTCTTCAGTGAGGCTCTGAATGAGACCTTTCAGCAAGCCTTCAGTGGTTCTTATGACCAAGCATATTTGGAAACAGCTTGCAGGCAATGTTGAGCAATGGAAGCTAATTCTAGACCAGCTCATAACAAAATGCATCCTTACCCCTCCCCTTGCAGAAGTGCACACCCTTGAATCTCTGCAGGGTAAGCAGGGGTTGGTCCGATGACCGAGCCTGCAGACTTCCAGATCTCATGACCTACTGAGGCTGGGTGTGACCTTTGCCACCAGCAGCATCACTGCAGACCAGTACATTCCCACTGGCAGAAATCAAACAGCAGACAGAAAAGCAACAGAATATTGTCTGTATCTTCTTTTCACTGTTGTTGTTTTCTTTTCTCTTTATCAGGTGATGAGATCTTGTGTTTGCAGTGTGCACTAGCCATAGACTGTCTGAATACTGCAATTGAAATGGAGTAGAATGGAGAGGATGAATCCTGGAAGAAAGGTTGGAGTAGTGAAGAGAAATTTTTATGGGTCAGAGAATGAGGTTTGCAGCCATTTGGCCAAGTGTAATAGAACATGCCTTAATGAAGAGACAAATGATATCTCCTCCTTCTAGCATTCTCAAGGAGTGCTGGCAAAAGCTTCCTCTGAGAGAGTGGTGAGTGATTTGACAATACAGATTCTATACATGCTGTGCGTAAGTGGGCTAGGGATTAGATTTCCTAATACCAAGTTAGTGTTGCTAAAGCTTCCCGTGATGGAAAAATGCTCTCGATGCTAAATATCTTGGCTTCAGACAGTTCAGAAAGGATTAGTGAGAAATCTTATTGCAATTCATGGTTGATTCAAAAAAAAAAAAAGAGGGGGTAGGAGAATAGAGAGAAAAGCAAGACAATGCCAAAAAATGAAAACTCATTTTAGCTCTTCTATTAAAGCCAGATGTTATTTTAGGTCCTGTTTCTAGGCAACTGCATAATGGTAATATTCCTGAATCTTTTTTAAAGACTCACAACTGTCAGAGTCAGTAAAGGTCAGAAGGTAATTATAAAGTAATAAGGATGACATATGAGAGGCAGAATCACTCCAAGCAGTGACATTTTGTATTTTGCATTCATTTTCAGAAAATCTAAGAACTTCCTTGGGGCACTCAGACCTGCCCCTCTGGGAAGACCACTGACTCAATGAAACTTGAACGTGACATCCCCTGCCCACACTATCATCACACCTCTCAGATCATCCTTGAGAAGGATGGAGTCCCCACAGTGGGCACCAGCTGGTTGCTAAGGGGGGGTGACAAGCCTCTAAAACAATGTAGAACCAGTGAAGAACTTTCTAACTGCAAACTGGCTGAGAGAGAAGTCCAGGCTCCATACATGGACAAGAAAACCACACCCAGAGGCAGGGCGGGAAAAGGAGAAAGAAGGAAACTAAGACCCAGGAAGTGCATGGCCTAGGCTCTGTGAGTGCCTTACATCTAGCGCGTTGACTTTGTCCTTAATTGTGGGTGCCATCCGAGGACAAAGAAGATGAACATTCGCTGTGTTCCCCAAGCACTTTGCTAGGCCTTTGATATACACTAGCATTTGATTTTCACAACAGCTGAGGGGGGCTGATAGGTATCATTTCTATTTCACAGGGGACGAAGCCAGGGCTTGCACAGAGGTTAAGTCTCCCTGATCCTGTCCACTTACTGCAGGTGTGACTTTGGAAAAGGTCATGCAAGCTCTCATCTGCAAAATGATGATCAAGTACCCTGTGGGGTACTTCACAAGATTGAATGGGTAGTTTATGTGAATGTCTAGCACAGAAAGCTGGGTGGTCAGAACATCACTGACTCACCAGTCAGAACATCACACGGCTTTTCTCAAAACCTTCCAGCAGCTTCCATCCCACAGGAATAAGCCTCCTGGGCCTGCTCCCCCTGGAAATGCTCCTCCACACACAGATCTTTTAACCCCATCCTGATCCTCCTGGCTCCTGCTGTGCCTGGGGCATCCACCTGAGACCACCTCACTTAAAATGCAGTTCCTCACCCCCATCCTCTCCTCAACACCATGGCTCTCCTCTGCTTTTTTGTTCTCCAAAGCACTTACCACCATCTAAAATATCCTATGTATTTTCATTTATTTCTAACCTCCCTTGGCCCTGGAAAGTTAAGCTGTGAGGACAGGAATTTGGTTTATTTTTGTTTGTTTTTTGTGCTTGCTGAATCCCCAGCATCTACTAGATGCTCAATAAATATTTGCTAAATGAATACATGGATATTATCCTCCTCTCTCCCTCATTTCCTTCCTCTTTCAAAGTCACACAGCCCGCCCTTCCAAAATATGAAAAAGGCAAGAAAAAAACTTAACCATAAGTAACTATAAAACACATTTAAAGGGCTCCAAGACAAAGAACAGGTCCAAACCAAGGTTTGGACCAGGTGACCAGGGCTAGTGTTACCAGGGCCTCTGGATTCATACTATAACTCCTTGCTGAGTTTGCGATATTTGTGCCTTCACAGTTTTTTTGGTTTTTAGTGTTCACGTGGCTTGTCCACCTCTCATGGAGGCACCCGCTCGCTGCCTTCCAACACTTCAGAACAAGCATCTGCTGGCTGACAAGTGTGTGTCGGACACCAAGTTCTGGGCATTGTTATACACAGGATGGGGCTCAGTCGGTGGCAGACCAACACCAACAGCCAACCTCAGCACGTTCTAATACAGCAAATGCTAAGATGAGAGTACACGCTAGGGGTCCCAGAAAGGGGGAAGTTAACCCCAGTTGGGAATTCAGAGATGACTTCCAGAGACATCCGGAAGAGATCAAGCCATCCCCAGGCCAAGAAAGGGCAGGAGGATGGTCCAGGGGCCACTCTAAGTGCAGCTGCCAAACTTTATGATGTGTTTGGGGAACTACCGGGGGTGCGTGTTACCAGGACGTAAGATACGAGGCTCAGAGTCTCTTACATGCTATATGCAGGGCACAGACTTCACGTTTAGAATGTGCAATGACTCCATTTTCTTGCAGACTGATCATTTGAATGGAGGATAGTTTTAAGGCAGGCTTGTGAAAGGTTCCTTAGGTCTATGAAAGCAAGACTTGGTGAGATCTTGGATGACACATCTGGTCTTTTTCATACAGTAACAGGAGAAGATACAGACCCTTCAGAAGCCACTGTAGCCGGCAGTGGTCTCCAATCTTTTTGGCTCCAGGGGCGGATTTTATGGGAGGGTGGGGAGGGATGGTTTCCAGATGATTCAAATGCATTACATTTATTATACACTTTGCTTCTATTGTTATTATGTTAGCTCCACTGCGGATCATCAGGCATTAGGTTCCAGAGGTTGGGAACCCCTGGCCTAGAGGATTTCTTATTAATAGAATTAGGCGAAATGCCTAGAGAGGCTGGGTGATCCACTAAAGTACACAAGTCAACCTACAGGCTCACTCTGTCTGTTGAGCCTCCTAAAACCAGAGAAGCAAGTGAATCAACTTTGAGGCTTCTTGAAAATCAGATGCATTGAAAAAGACCCATGTTGACATTTCAGAGCCTTCCAAGTGTCATGAAAATCCTAACAATCAGGACTCAACCAACTCACTTCTCAGGGATTCTCTAGACCAGAGGTTGCAAGGTGGCAGCCACTTCATCTGCTCAAGGGTCTTTTATTCATCCCATGTAATATTAAAACCAGAAGCTAAAACAACTTAAAATCCATGCAGAAATATCACAATCAGGAGAGTTCACATGAAAATATGGGTCCCAGCTTTCTTTGGAGAAAATAATCTGAAAATACTGGCCTGCCTTCCTGTGTCGCAACAACTGGCTGGAGGGAAACAGCAGCTGCCACACCGCCCTGTCTTCCTCCTCCCCCTAGATGGGGCGTGACCACGTGCCAGTCCCTGCCAGGGACCCTACAGGGGACTTCTGAATCTTCAGCAGTGGACCCTAAACATTCTTAGGTGTCTTCATCTTAGTCAAGATCATAGCCCCTCATCTCCATCTAGATTTATTAGGTGATCAAACTGAAAAATTCCTTCAAGACTAATGAGCATTACCCACAGCTCTCTCTGACCAAGTCCTCGGTGCTATTACTGGGTTAGATGTGGAAGATACCTTAGTAAAGGAGGACATAATGGGCACTAACAGAAAGGAAGAAAAAGACAAGGTTGGGTCAGGTAGGAGTCAGGGCAGGCAGAGCACCCTGATGGATCAGAAGGGTTTATGGAGCTGATTCAAAAGATAATAAATAATAAGACAACCACAAAAAGAACGGAATTGGGTCATTTGTAGTGATATGATGGACCTAGGATCTATCTTCAAGAGTGGTAAGTCAGGAAGAGAAAAACAAATATATTAACACATACGTATGGAATCTAGGAAAATGGTACAGAAGGACCTATTTGCAGGGCAGGAATAGAGACACAGATGTACAGGACAGACGTCTGGACAGGATGAAGGAAGGAGAGGGTGCAACGAATTAGGAAAAGTGCTGGTGGTGGTGGTGTAGTCACTAAGTTGTGTCCGACTCTTTGCAACCCCATGGACTGCAGTCTGCCAGACTCCTCTGTCCATGGGATTTCCCAGGTAAGAATATTGGAGTGAATTGCCACTTCCTTCTTCAAGGGATCTTCCTGACCCAGATCAAACTTTCGTCTCCTATATTGCAGGCTGTCTCCTGCATTTCAGGCAGATTCTTTACTGCTGAGCCACCAGGGAAGCCCGGGAAAGTGGGACTGACACATATACACTGTCGTGGACAATTTAGTGGGAAGCAGCTGTGTAGCACAGGGAGCTCAGCCTGGTGCTCTGTGATACCTGGATGGGTGGGATGGTGGGGGAGGTTCAAGAGGGAGGGGATACACACACACACACACACACAGAGCTGATTCACTTATTGTACAGCAGAAAGTAACACAGCATTATAAAGCAATTATACTCCAATTTTTTTTTTTTTTTAATTAAGAGAGAGCTTGCTTTCTCTCTCTGCTCTCCTCCAGGTGAGGACACAATGAGAAGCTGGAGTCTACAACTCTCAAGAGGGCTCTTGCCAGAACCTGATCATGCTGGCACCTTGACCCCAGACTTCCAGCCTCCAGATTGTGAGAAATAAATTTCTCTTGTTTACAAGCCAAAAAAAAAAAAAAAGACCTAAGTGTGGAGAGGGGCAGGACAGAGGTGGGGGGAGGAGGAAGTAGAATGGAATTAGTATCTTGGCAGAAAGTGTGAGTGGGACAGGGAGGGATTCCTCTACGTCTCAAGCCTCATGGTCAAATGTTTAAAAAAAAAAAAGCATTAGGAGCCATGCACTTCTAAATTTTATTACTAATTAGAATTTAACATGCTTGGGGGTTTGGGATGAGGTGTTAAGTACCAAGTATGTTACCTTGGACAGGGTGAGCTTTTTCCAGTTCAGAATTAATACCCCTACAGAAAATAAGAGCAAGGGGATGCTTCACCCAGATGGTTTTGCTCTTTGGTATCTACACACATTCTGAAAACACCTAATGTACTTTTAAACTTTTGTGTGCACTGGCATTAGGTGATGACTGCTGGCTTTCTTTCCTTTTCAGTTTGCCCTTTGCTCTCCAAACAACTTTTAGTTTGGAAGGCTGTAGTCAGCCCACAAATCTGGACTAGTGGCATAAAAAAAATTGTGTAATAGCGGGGACACATGAGTGCCAACAGGTGGTTTTGCAATCTAATGTCTCATGATAAGTTCTGTCATCCCGCTGCTCAGCATGAATTCTGAGCCTGATGATGGTTGTTTTGAGGTGTGTACATTAACCACATCAAGATGAGGCTTTCACCCACCCAGAATAGGGTTTCATGGGGGCTTTGGAAGGAAGGGCTCCAAGTCTGAACATGAAGTGAGCTCAAAGTTACTCAGCCACATCTGACTCTTTGCGATCCCAGGGACTGCAGCCCACCAGATGACTCTGCCCATGGAATTCTCCAGGCAAGAATACTGAACTGGGTTGTCATGCATGACTACACAAACATAACCAGCCTGAGAGCTGGTACAACAGTTAGACATTCTAGTCCCTGGTAGAGGAAGGAAAAAGCCAAGGAACTCAGCTTCTTACTACCCTCTTTGTCCTCTACAGTAAGAAGCCTGCATCTCCTGAAGGTGTGCTCACCAGGCAGGACACCCCAGACAGTAGAAGCTGATAGAAACGGGTGCCAAGTCAAAGTATGTCCGCTCCACTGCTGGGTACATGAACAATTCCAGCTTTGTAAATTCTGGCAGCGCCCTTACAAGAAATAATCATCTTGTTCTTCCGAAGAGTTCAACTGTCTGGCAAGAGTAATAAAAACACTTGAGAGTTTGTCTCCTCATCATCCTGGTGATCGCTGTGTGTGTGCACTCAGTCGTGTCTGACTCTATGCAACTCCATGGACTGTAGCCCTCCAGGCTCCTCTGTCCAGGGAATTTTCCAGGCAAGAATACTGGAGTGGGTTGCCATGCCCTCCGTCCAGGGGATCTTCCCGACCCAGGGATTGAACCTGAGTCTCTTGCACCTCCTGCGTTGGCAGGCGGATTGTTTACCGCTGAGACACCAGAGAAGCCACGAGAACAGCTATATCCCAAGACTTTAACCCTGAAAGCTGTTGATAGTATATAAACTTTTTGCTTTCCTTTGGTTTAGTGGACTCGTTTTAACATAATCACACTTACTTAATCCACACCCCTAACCTGAGATTTTCTCCTCTCGAGCCCCTCCCACTTTACCCCTGAAGCCGTTCAGAGCACAGTGGTGGGCAAAGGAAATGGGTCTTTTCATAGGAATTTCATTCAATAAACTCAACCAATATTTAGTGACCACCTACTACATGTCACATACTCCTCTCAAGGCATTTGGAACATAACAAGTCAAAGACTGAATGATTTACCTTATCATGAGCAATGATTATGCTTTAAAATATTTGGGGTGTCAAGAAATGTATAAAAATTTTTTGAGCTGATTTTAAAACTATATTAAAACTCATATGTATATCTTACTTTAGTGGGAAGGGAGTAAGCTGATCACAGAAGTGCTGCTATTCTTTTCAAAACATGTTTCCACTAAAAAAATAAAAAACAGGTTTCCATATAGCAATTTGTATTAATATTTTAGTATATGAATAAATGTGTGGTTTGAAAGAACTGACATTGCTCTAAAAAGTAAACAACTTATTCTTTCATTTTCAGCAATGGGGCCCTCACTTCGGTCACTTGTATTGAAAGTTGCTCCTTGCTTTTTCTTTCAAAAAGACAGTTATTTCCAGTTCAGACACAGCTGTATTATCTTATTTGCTTCCTTTTGTAGTTATTATAGCCTAGAAATTTTCAACTCGTAACTACTTCTTGAGAATTTAATATATGTGGTTATCAATGGAATGTGTCTAATATAAAATATTATAATAAAGTACTATAATAAAACAAATTTTAATGCATTCATCAGATGGGTAGTAGGCTTAAGATTAATCCCTTTGCACATCTGCTTTTCAAAAATAACATTCTGAATATAAAAGTCAAAGAATCAAGTCTCAGTTTGCAATTCATATGCAACAGGAATTTCATGTTTTAATACCTAAGGGTTAGATTTTGTCAAGAAGCAACCAACAATCACACAGTGCTTTACAGTTAACAAAAAACGTCTATATGCATCATCTTAAATAATTACTAAACTGTGTCCAGCAGAGACTACTACACAGATGACAAAGCAGTTTGGTTCAAGTATGGGTATTATCATCTCTACTTAACAGACATGTAACCAGAGACTCCACAGGGTTCAGTGACTACCTCAAGATGGAACATTCATGAGGAGGCATAGCCAGGCCTCAAGTGGACACTGTACAGTTTTCTGCAAATTATAAAAAGCTCTCATACAAAGGTATAGTGACCACATGTTTAACTCATTAGCAAGGAGATAAGCAGAATGACAAGACTGATTCAAAGAAAGACATGAGAAACTGATACACAGACACACACGTGCGCATGCGGAAGGAAAAGAGAATGCTGTTTTAAGACTGCAGAGATACAAAACTGGCTGCCTTACAAGGCAAGAAAACCATAACTCTTAAAGAGTTACCTTTTCTACCAAACTATTCCTTTGCAACTTACCAGTCTTCTCTACATTATCTCACATCTAACTTTAGAGGGACCAGGCCCTAGTCAATAGTAAGGACCAAGTTAGCTTCCTCCTCCGGAGCAGGAGTCAGCAAATTTTCTCTTGTGCAGGGCCAGACAGCAAATACATATATACACTTCAGGCATTCTAGGCCATTTGGTCCCTGTCACAACTACTCAACTCTGTTGTCGAAGCATCAAAGCAGCCATAGGCAATGAATAAAAAATGAGCGTGGCTATGCTGCCATTAAGACATTACTTACTAAAACGGGATGGGCTTGATTTGACCCACAGGATACTTTGCCAACTCCCTTGCCCTAGAGCTTCAGATGATCCTTGGGTGGCCCAGTTAGACAAGCCACTTCACAACTTTGAAGTGACCTGCAGTAATCTTTCTGCTTTATTTCCAAGTTTTAGATAATTTTTTTAAAATGGTGGTACCCAGGCTTTCAAACAACTTTTGCTGTGCTTTTCCTGCACAATGTAAGACAGCCTACTTTGCTGTCTCTCTAAGGCTCATTCAGACTTTGGACTTCTGTTACAGAACAAAAGGCTCTCATTAAAGAACATTAGGGGCTTCCTCGGTGGCTCAGCAGTGAAGAACTTGCCTGCAATGCAGGAGACATAGCACAAGCTGTGCTTCAATTCCTGGGTCAGGAAGACCCCCTGGAGAAGGAAATGGCAACCCACTGCAGTATTCTTGCCTGGAAAACCCCATGGACAGTCCATGGGGTCACAAGAGTCTGACATGACTTACTGACTAAACAACAAAAGAATATTAAAACAAAACCACTGAGTTCTTTTTAATGTCTTTGCTTGCTTGGTTTGAGGAGATTCTGACTTCCTATTCTTTTTCACAGGCCTGAAGAAAGCTAATCAGAACCGATGGAAAACCCAATGCTAATGATAACTCACTGAAGGCTACCATAAATACAGGATGCCAAGGCTTTCCTGGAGGTCCAGTGGTCAAGACTGTGCTTCCACTGCAGGGGGTACAGGTTCAATTCCTGGCCAGGGAAAGTCACGCATGCCAAGCGCTATGGTGAAAAAAATTACAGGATGTCAGACACTTCTAAGATGAAGCACCACTGATCTGCAGGCATGGTGGTAACAGTGTCACATGACTCAAGAGAATGGAGTCCATGTATCACCTATAGGACCTCAGCACTCAGACTTCAGGAACCACTGACATCTAAGACCAGCAGAGGGATCTGCATTGACCTCATTCAAAACTGTTTCGGCCAAAATGTTAAAAAAAAAAAAAAAAACCCTCATTCTTCTTACGGCTGAGTAGCATTCCATTGTGTATATACAAATCTCCTTATCCATTCGTTTGTTCATGGGCATTTAGGTTGCTTTCGTACTTTGGCAATTATAAATAATGCTGTTCTGAACATTGGGATACACGAATCTCTTTGAATTAAGTTTTCATCTTTTCCAGGTATATGTCCAGGAGTGGGGCTGCTGGAACATAAGATAGTTTTGCTTTTACTTTTCTGAGAACGCTCCATACTGTTTTCCAGTGACTGCATCAATTTACATTCCCACCAACAGTGTACAAGGGTACGCTTTTCTCCACATCCTTGAAAACATTTGTTGTGTTCTTGATGATCAGCATTCTGATAGGTGTGAAGTAATATCTCATTGCAGTTTTGATTTGCATTTCCCTGGTAATTAACAATGTTGAGCACCTTTTCATGTGTCAGTTGGCTATGTGCATGTCCTCCTTGGAAAAATGTTTACCCAGGTCTTCCACTCATTTTTAATTGGGTTGTTTTTTTGATATGATGTGTAAAGGATGTTTGTGTGTTTTGGATATTAACCCCTTATCAGTCATATCATTTACAAATATTTTCTCTCATTCAGTAGGTTGTGTTTTCATTTTGTCTATGTTTTCCTCTGCTGTGCAAAAGCTTTTAAGTTTAATTAGGTCCCATTAGTTTATTTTTTGCCTTTGTTTTCTTTGCTTTAGGAGACAGATCCAAAAAATACTGCAACAATTTAAGTCAAATTTTGTCATTTACAACAACATGGATGGACTTGGAGAGTATTACGCTAAGTGAAATAAGTTAAACACTGCATGACATTACTTAAATGTGGAACCTAAAAAACACAACAAACTAGTGAATATAACAAAAAAGAAACATGTACAGATATAAAAAAACAAAAGTGGTTACCAGCGGAGGGAAGGAGGGGACAATATAAGGCTAGGGGGTTAAACAGTACAAACTGTTACATATAAGCTACAAGGATACAACACAGGGAATATAGCCAGTATTTTAATTATAAATGACTATATGCTTTAAAAACTGTGAATCACTATACTGTACACCTGTAACTTACATAATATGGTATATGAACTATACTTCAATTAAAAAAAAAAATCTTGAAGTTGAACACCATCCTTTTAAATATAATGGAGATTATCTAACCTCTCAAGAAAATACTCCTATGTATCTGACTCCCGTTAAGTTGGAGTTAGGATGCAGGCACACTATAAGGCCTGTACTGGGCTCATGTAATCCCATCAGTAACAGGTGACTGCTGACGAGCAAAGCACCAGAAGCACGCTCCTTGTAAGCCCAGGTTTTGACTAATTCACCTATGTACTGTATACCTTGTTGTTTAGTCTCTGAGTCACATCTGACACTTTTGCGACCGCAATGGACTGTAGCCTGCCAGACTCCTCTGTGCATGGGAATTCCCACAGAGAAATACTACAGTGGGTTGCCATTTCTTTCTCCAGGGGGTCTTCCCAACCCAGGGATTGAATCTGCAGCTTCTGTACTGCAGGCATATTCTTTACCACTGAGCCACCAGGGCTTCCCACTGTATAGCTACTGTAGGCTAAATACCACAACAGAGACTGCAAAGCTGAACACAACGTAGTCCTTACCCCAGAAGTGACCAGCAGACAAAGGGACAGAGGGAGCCAGAAAGGCACAATGGCTTTTCTTAATTTTATATTATTATCAAATCAAGTCTAAAAATTAAATGACCAATAATACATCCAGATAATAAGATAAGCAAATGGGATTCAAAAGGAGAGAAGAATAAGACATTGATCAGGTGATTTATTACTAACAGTTTTTGCAGAAGTAACACCTCTCACTGTAAAGATCTTTCCCATCAACTTCTCAAGTTGCTTTGAGTAGATTTAAATTATCTTTTAACTTCCTGTTTCTGTTGTCATAGCCACATTTATTTCTGTCTGCTGGTGATCATGTCTTCCTCCTGCCAGCTGGCTGTCTAGTTTTTCAGTTTCTAGCAACTTTGAAACAGAAGAAAATCTGATAAAAGTAACTTGATATCATGTGATGTGTTGATATATTAAAGGAATCCTGTTGCTGCTTCACAAAGATCATGCTTCTATTCTTCAAAACTTTTCCAACAAGAAACAAAGTTTATATGTAATTTCTGAGTATCTATGAATGGTTTACACTTAGAATAAATTTTCACAGGCTGGTTTTAGGAATATGCATACAATTATTTTGGGTTTTTTTTTTTATTTATAGTGATGTTATCCTACAAATAAGAAAGTCATCAAAGAAATTCTGATCCCAAAATGTGGTTTACCACAAAATTTCAAGTAGCTTAAATAAAGGAAAAGCAATTATAAGAGCTGTAAAAAGGAAGAAAAGAAATAGGAAAACATATACTGAATCTAAATTTACCTCAGAAAACATTTTTCCAAGTGAAATGTAATTGTTCTATTGCTTAATGACCACAAAAACCACATGGACCACCATGTGATACTGAAGTAGTTATTTAAAAAGGAGGAGAGTTGTCCTTTAAGACAAAAGTTTGACAGTATTTTTCACAGTGAAACTTAAGCAAAAGGTTTTGGAAATTCTTAGAAGTGTTCACTTAAATTCAGCAGTTCTGAATTATTTCCATATTACAGGATGGTTTTATCTGTGAAAACCAAATTCAACATTTAGTATTAGCACGTAACCAACAATTCTATAGAGTACTGTGCCAAAGGAAGGTGCATTTCTTGATGGCAAAGTGACAGAGAAATGTAAACTGAAAATTACCCAGCTTTGCAAGGAAGCCTATCTTTCTTCTCCTGGCTTTAAACCATCAAGAAGAAAACTATGAGGAGTCAGAATAAAACAAACGAACCATCATAATAAAGGAGACATAAGAATCTTTTGAAACACAATTCAAGAGTAAAACCTAGCCCTCTTAAAAAGTTTAGAATACTGTTAATTAAAAGGCTAATCTTCACAGGCAATGAAGTGCTAGTAAATTAATCTGAAAGTAATGGTTACTGTGATGGCTTAAAAATGTTGTCTGCAAATTCTCTGAAATCCCACAATGCAAATGATGGGTCAGACTTGATGTCTCACTTCTAATGAAACAAACAAGCAAAAGCAATACTCCATGACTTTCAGCTTCTGCCTAGCAATGCTTATACGCCCCTTAGGGCACTGGCTCTCAGAAACCACCTACCCCATTGTAAGGACACCCGGCTTACACGAAGGGACCGTACGTACATGAGGGTCCTGCTAGATCCCCAGCGGACACCAGCATCAACGTGCCAGTCACATGAGGGAATCATAAGCCTTCAGATGATTCTAGCACCTGGCTTCTAATGCTCAAAGGGCACAGATATACTTGAAGCTAACTCAACTTTACAATTCACTTTGCACTAATTTTTTTCTGCCCTTCCCCATTAGTCCAAAATAGTTACTGTTTCATTACACTTTCAAGAGCATACTTCATACCCTTTTATTGTCATTTATCAGTTTATTCACAATAAAGATAAAATACAAATGTCTGCCATGCATGGATGGTGATCTGAAGGGCTCAAGCCCCCCGTCCTCCAGGACCCTGCCTGCATGCTCACTGCACACCACGTGGCTGTCCTGGCCGAGGGGATGGTAGCCCCCTCGTTCCCTTCTTAGGACAGAGAAAACCTAATCCGTAAGATATCCATTCTGTCACAGGGAGAAATTTATAAATAAGCATTACTTTTTAAAGATTACAAAGACAGACCATTCTGATCAAGATTAAAAAAAAAAAAAACACATTTAATTTTTAGTTTACTCCTCCACCTCAGTCAGAATTGAGACCAAACATCTTTGACAGTGCTTTATTATCTGTGCTCAGATTTTAAATGAGATCCCTAATTTCCCCAGTTTCGACCTAAACATGTACAGTTCTAGTACTGACCTTCTAATTAGCAGTATGACCCTAGACAAGCCACCTTACATCTCTGCCTCCACCCACATCCAAGAGAGATAATGACACCCTTTTTTAACCTACTTACTTATAGGTAGGTAGGCGTAAGATTTATGTTGCTGATCAATCACAGGTAAAATATATAAGGTTTTTCATACTAACTACTTTCTAATATTTGTTTTTATAATTTAATCAAAATAAAAATGGCATACTTTCAGAACTACAAAATTCAGCAGTTGTATCAGATGAATTTAGTAAATCTAGTCATAATGATAAATCCATTCATCCATGTTCTCATTTAATTACATTAAGAAATAATAATTATAAAAATAGGGTAAAATGTTGTGAAAATATTCCTATTTATTCTATCTTTGAGGAGTTCATGCCCATATCAATGGACTCTCTGGCATCAGACACGGCATCAGGTACTCGAACAGTCATATTGTCCATAGCCTTTGTCAAACAGATCTGGCAGCCCAACCGCGATCTGTATAAAAAAGGGGGAAGGTACGGTTTAGTATTAAGTATATCTTATTCACAAGGCAACGTAGTTAATACGACCTTTTCTTACCCAGAACACTGGGATTTATTTACCTTTTAAGTTTTCATTAAGTCAAAAAAGATACATCCAACCCTTTCAACTAGAGAATAACAGAATGTAAACATGAAAACAAAAAGGTTGATATGTCAAAGTTTTATTTTAACCTCTAGCTTCTATCTTCTACTAATTGTTTCATCAGAACTACTGATTTTTGGTGACAGGAACGACAGGCAATGAAACAATGAGAAGACACAACGTTGGAGAAGAGAACTGGGGTTTTAGCAATGCCAAGAAAATAATTACCTTACAGTCACAACTACACTGGGAGGTGACAGGCACATCAGAGGTATCCATCCCTTCAACTGAGTTATGGGAAATATGTTAATACTATGTACTGAATTTCATTACCATTCAAAATAATTCCAGCCCAAAAAGATTACACTATGGCTGATTCATGTTGTTGTTTGCCAGAAACCAATACAATACTATAAAGCAATTATGCTTTAAATAAAAATAATTTCTAGAGAAAAAAAAAGACTACAAAACAAAAATTAAAAATACAGAAACAGCATAAATTGATAAAAGGAAAGTAAATATTTATCACTGGAAGAATAACTGTAATTCCATTTTTTTCACAGAATTATGACCAATTTTATGTTTAAAAAGGAATCTTAAACAGTGATGTACAAATTTATGTCTTCGTAGCTCTAAATCTAAGTATAAACAAATCTTTCAACAAGCATAAAATGTTAAGTTATAAGATCATTTTACACCATATTTTAATTAGCAGAGCTTTTTATTTCTTAATGGCACATAAAAATAAATACTATATTTGTCTCATACTCCAACTGCCTTCAAAAAATTTGATGGAATGTGATATGCAGGTCTTGATTTCATCAACATACTCATCAAGCACCTGCTGATCATCTAAAGGGACAGAACTAAATGTCAGTGGGTTTGCAAAGAGCAGTTCACTTCGATCCTTACTAAACACCTCTTACAAGTCGGGCACCACGGACGGCAGGAGGAGGCAGCACGGGGGCTAGAACCACACAGACTGAATGTGGTTCAGATCCAGCACTGAATGTGACGTGTTCACAGGCAACTTTCTTAATCCTGACAAATATTAGTTTCCGAATGTCATCCTAAAGATGGATAATAAGTGAGTTCCTCACAGGACTAATTTGCTAATATCAGTATTAAGGCGTGAACTTTAAATCAAATAGAAGAGCTGAGACACATTCACAGGTAATTAACATGTGAGATTGTGACAAATGTCATGAGAGAGAAAGCTGTAAGGTCTGAGGAGAAAGCACTGACTTCTAGCTGGGGAGATGGTGTTTCTAATGGGTTCTGAAGATTGGATAGGATTTAATACTTAATAAAAGATAAAGAAGAAAGGCATTTGAGGCAAAGGTAATAGGGGTTCAAGGCATGTTTGAGTTAATATGGATTTCTGACTTGGCTGCTGTGCAGGCCAGACAAGGACAGGAAGAGTGATGGGCTAGAAAGATAGTCAGGCCACGGACAGCTCTGAACATCAATGAAGGGGTGGTTCATGTTTTCACTAGTGAGCAATGAGGGACTCTGGGAGGGGCCCTGAAAGGGAGTAAGTACTACAGTCATTGGCTTCCCTGCTGGCTCAGTAGTAAAGAACACACCTGCCAATGTAGGAGACACAGGTTTGATCCCTGGGTTGGGAAGATCCCCAAGAGAAGGAAATCAGCTCCAGTTTATGGGGTCAAAAAAGAGTCAGACACAACACAGTGACTCAACAACAATGAACAACTACAGTCATGGAAAACATTGACTGCTGATAGAAAAAAATCCCTTTCTGCCAGTAGTTCCTATTTGTTAAATTAGAAAATCTTGAGCAAAGAATGCTCAAACTACCGCACAATTGCAATCATCTCACATGCTAGTAAAATAATGCTCAAAATTCTCCAAGCCAGGCTTCAGCAGTACATGAACCATTAACTTCCAGATGTATAAGCTGGATTTAGAAAAGGCAGAGGAATCAGAGATCAAATTGCCAACATCTGCTGGATCATCCAAAAAGCAAGAGAGTTCCAGAAAAATATCTACTTCTCCTTTATTGACTGTGCCGAAGTCTTTAATTGTGTGGACCACAACAAACTCTGGAAAATTCTTAAAGAGATGGGAATACCAGACCACCTTACCTGCCTCTTGAGAAACCTGTATGCAGGTCAAGAAGCTACAGTTAGAACTGGACATGGAACAAAAGACTGGTTCCAAATACAGAAAGGAGTCAGTCAAAGCTGTATATTGTCACCATGCTTATTTAACTGTCACCATGCTTATTTAACTTACAGGCAGAGAACATCATGAGAAATGCTGGACTGGAGGAAGCACAAGCTGGAATCAAGACTGCCAGGAGAAATATCAATAACCTCAGATATGCAGATGACACCACCCTTATGGCAGAAAGTGAAGAGGAACTAAAGAGCCTCTTGATGAAAATAAGAGGAAAGTGAAAAAATTGGTGTAAAACTCAACATTCAGAAAACTACGATAATAGCATCTGGTCCCATCACTTCATGGCAAATAGATGGGGAAACGGTGGAAACAATGACAGACTTTATCTTCTTGGGCTCCAAAATCACTGCAGATGGTGACTGTAGCCACAAAATTAAAAGACACTTGCACTTTGGAAAAAAGTTATGAACAACCTAGACAGCATATTAAAAAGCAGAGGCATTACTTTTGCCAACAAATGTCCGTCTAGTCAAAGCTATGGTTTTTCCAGTGATCATGTATGGATGTGAGAGCTGGACTATAAAGAAAGCTGAGCACTGAAGAATTGATACTTTTGAACTTTGGTGTTGGAGAAGACTCTTGAGAGTCCCTTGGACTGCAAGGAGATCCAACCAGTCAATCCTAAAGGAAATCAGTCCTGGATGTTCATTGGAAGGACTGATGCTGAAGCTGAAACTCCAATACTTTGGTCACCTGACGCGAAGAACTGACTCATTGGAAAAGACCCTGATGCTGGGAAAGATTGAAGGCAGGAGGAGATGGGGATGACAGAGGATGAGATGGTTGGATGGCATCACCAACTCAATGGACATGAGTTTGAGTGAACTCCGGGAGTTGGTGATGGACAGGGAGGCCTGGTGTGCTGCAGTTCAAGGGGTTGCAGAGTCGGACGGACTGAGTGACTGAACTGAACTGAACTGAAAATCTTCAATTATGCATTAAGCTCTTTCAACAAGAGAGAAAATGAGGCAAGCCAATTTCAAGCCAAAGCAAGTCAAGCAAAAATGAGACAAGACAAAGATTGTGGTGAGCCTGAGACAGACTATTGGTTATACTCTTGGTGTTCATATAAAATTAAGTAATGCTAGTCTTCAAGGAACTTGGGGAAGAGGATGGAAAAAGCTATCAATGATATAGGGCAGAATCAAGTAAGCACAGTAACAGAAGAACCAGAAGTACATAGGAGAACATGGGGAAACCCTCCTGGTTCTATAACCTGAGAGGTAAGGCAGTGGTGCTGGGACCGCTCTCACTCCCCTACTTTCTCCTGGAAGGTCTCCGGCTCTAAGGTGGATCAGTGCAGAACCTCTAGAGAAGGAGCCGGACTGCAAGTCTTCCTTGATTTCATTATTAATTAATTTTGGGAATTCCCATAATTTTTTTTTAAAGAAAAATACAGTTTATTTCAAGCTTACAGAAACTTTCAGAGTGCTCCATTTGTCCATCTGTTTGTTTGTCCAAAGTAACAGGTTGTTGGGGTAGGCCCAGAAACTGCTCCCTTGTTGAGCTCTGAAGCTCAGCTCCCAGAAGGATGCTTCCAAAACTAAGTTTTGGCCACAGCAATCAGAGCAGAAAAAGAAATAAAAGGAATGCAAATTGGAAAAGAAGAAGTAAAACTCTCACTATTTGCAGATGACATAATCCTCTACATAGAAAACCCTAAAGACTCCACCAGAAAATTACTAGAACTAATCAATGATTATAGTAAAGTTGCAGGATATAAAATCAACACACAGAAATCCCTTGCATTCCTATACACTAATAATGAGAAAACAGAAAGAGAAATTAAGGAAACAATTCCATTCACCATTGCAACGAAAAGAATAAAATACTTAGGAATATATCTACCTAAAGAAACTAAAGACCTATATATAGAAAACTATAAAACACTGGTGAAAGAAATCAAAGAGGACACTAATAGATGGAGAAATATACCATGTTCATGGATTGGAAGAATCAATATAGTGAAAATGAGTATACTACCCAAAGCAATTTATAGATTCAATGCACTCCCTATCAAGCTACCAACCGTATTCTTCACAGAGCTAGAACAAATAATTTCACAATTTGTATGGAAATACAAAAAACCTCGAATAGCCAAAGCGATCTTGAGAAAGAAAAATGGAACTGGAGGAATCAACCTACCTGACTTCAGGCTCTACTACAAAGCCACAGTTATCAAGACAGTATGGTACTGGCACAAAGACAGAAATATAGATCAATGGAACAAAATAGAAAGCCCAGAGATAAATCCACGCACATATGGACACCTTATCTTTGACAAAGGAGGCAAGAATATACAATGGATTAAAGACAATCTCTTTAACAAGTGGTGCTGGGAAATCTGGTCAACCACATGTAAAAGAATGAAACTAGAACACTTTCTAACACTATATACAAAAATAAACTCAAAATGGATTAAAGATCTCAACGTAAGACCAGAAACTATAAAACTCCTAGAGGAGAACATAGGCAAAACACTCTCTGACATACATCACAGCAGGATCCTCTATGACCCACCTCCCAGAATATTGGAAATAAAAGCAAAAATAAACAAATGGGACCTAATTAAACTTAAAAGCTTCTGCACATCAAAGGAAACTATTAGCAAGGTGAAAAGACAGCCTTCAGAATGGGAGAAAATAATAGCAAATGAAGCAACTGACAAACAACTAATCTCAAAAATATACAAGCAACTCCTACAGCTCAACTCCAGAAAAATAAATGACCCAATCAAAAAATGGGCCAAAGAACTAAATAGACATTTCTCCAAAGAAGACATACAGATGGCTAACAAACACATGAAAAGATGCTCAACATCACTCATTATCAGAGAAATGCAAATCAAAACCACTATGAGGTACCATTTCACACCAGTCAGAATGGCTGAAATCCAAAAGTCTACAAATAATAAATGCTGGAGAGGGTGTGGAGAAAAGGGAACCCTCTTACACTGTTGGTGGGAATGCAAACTAGTACAGCCACTATGGAGAACAGTGTGGAGATGCCTTAAAAAACTGGAAATAGAACTGCCTTATGATCCAGCAATCCCACTGCTGGGCATACACACTGAGGAAACCAGAAGGGAAAGAGACACGTGTACCCCAATGTTCATCGCAGCACTGTTTATAATAGCCAGGACATGGAAGCAACCTAGATGTCCATCAGCAGATGAATGGATAAGAAAGCTGTGGTACATATACACAATGGAGTATTACTCAGCCATTAAAAAGAATACATTTGACTCAGTTCTAATGAGGTGGATGAAACTGGAGCCCATTATACAGAGTGAAGTAAGCCAGAAGGAAAAACATCAATACAGTATACTAACGCATATATATGGAATTTAGAAAGATGGTAACGATAACCCTGTATACGAGACAGCAAAAGAGACACTGATGTATAGAACAGGCTTATGGACTCTGTGGGAGAGGGAGAGGGTGGGAAGATTTGGGAGAATGGCATTGAAACATGTGAAATGTCATGTATGAAACGAGATGCCAGTCCAGGTTCAATGCACGATGCTGGATGCTTGGGGCTGGTGCACTGGGACGACCCAGAGGGATGGTATGGGGAGGGAGGAGGGAGGAGGGTTCAGGAAAAAATTAAAAAAAAAAAAAAAAAACAATAAGAAAAAAAATAAATAAATAAAATAAAATGCATATTAAAAAAAAAAAAAAAAAAACTACTCACAGGTCAAGCCACAAATTAAACAATAAGGTATTATTTATTGAGGTGACTTCGATGGGATGAGGTGTTGGAAAGAGGTTGGAGGAGACAGAAAACAAAGCCCAGGTCCCCTGAGCTCACTGCCTAGACAAGGTCTTAGACATCCTAAAGGAACCTAGGACCAGACCCTGGGCTGCAGGAAGGAAACATCCCTGGGAGGTTCAGGAGCACAGAGCTGTTCTGTGTGGGGGTGGGGGGGGCAGGTACCACAGCTACTTTCATATCTTCAACTAATCTCTCTTCTATCTGCAAGCTCATCTCACCACTCCTTAACCAGCAGGAATATTGGTTCTCCTGCTGGCTCTCCCCCTTCACACATTCACTTGCCTACTATCAACCAGCATTTAGCTTCTCCTCCAGTCATTCCCATAATTCCCATAATTAATTTTCATTATTAACCCCACAAAATCTCCCACTTGTGCAAACCCTGAAGACATTTTCTACAGCCACTTTGTCATATACACCTAACAGCAAAATATACTAGGTGTGTTAATTTGACTTCTAAAGTTTGGTTTTCAAAGCAAAGAAGGAGCTTCAAACTGTAAGAAACCAAGGGCTTTGGGGTCCAATGTAACTGACTGAAACCAGGGCTCTGTCATTCTCCAGCTATGTGGCCTTGGCAAATCTCTGAGAACGAAGCCCTGTCCCATAAGGTGGTGATAATACTGCAAACTCTGAAGGTTAGAAACAATCTTTGTTAAGATTGTAGGCATTACAGTAAATGTCTGGCATATGAGTTAATATTTTATAGTTAAAATGCCAACAACAACCACTGAGTGAATGCTTTTTCCATCAGACACTATTTAAGGAGCTGCACGAGCATGCATTACTGACATGACACAACAATCCTATGAGGTAGGTACTATTTTATTATCCCCATTTTACAAATATGAAAATGAGGCCTCTGTGTAGGTTATCCATGAAAACTGGTTGCAGGGAGCAATGACAACTATCAAAAATAGATTCACAAATCATTCCTGAAGCTATCAACCATTAATTCCAAAAACAGCTGGTGATGATGCCCTTTCTGAGTCAGGCACTAGAGATACAATGATGAAATATTGGATCATCAGTTTCCTTTCAACAAAAGTAAAAAAAAATTAATTGGAAGTATTAGAAGATAAGTTCTAGATCCTAATAAATCTTCTTTCATCTATTTTTATTCAAGGAATTAATATTTGCCACAATTTAATGAGTTGAGATGAAATTTGATGCTTTTTATGGTATTTTTGAAGGACAGATTTGATAATTGAAAGAAATTATAATGAAAAGTTTTACCTACTTGAGAGAATACAGTTTTTAGAAAAACTTAAATAATAATGTTAAAATGAATAGTTTTAATTGTACATTAAAGAAAATTAATCAGAACTTATTCTTGTTATTAAAGGATCATCAGTCCATTATTAATCAAGGCTAAGTACACTCTCTAATAACATTAAAATGCTCTTCAATCTAAAAATCAAGGACATTTACATCGAACTTAATTTTAAAATAAACCTAGATCTAAAGACTGAGTTTCCTTTAATCTTTGGAAATATATAGTACCCTAGAAACAGAAGTTTACATGCAGTTACCATTTTTGAACAAAATTATTTTCATTCCATTTTATGAATGCTTTCTAAATCCTACCTGTTAAAAGCATTATACTCTTTACCCACACCCTACTTATTTAACTTATATGCAGAGTACACCATGAGAAACGCTGGGCAGGAAGAAGCACAAGCTGGAATCAAGACTGCCGGGAGAAATATCAATAACCTCAGATATGCAGATGACACCACCCTTATGGCAGAAAGTGAAGAACTAAAGAGCCTCTTGATGAAAGTGAAAGAGGAGAGTGAAAAAGTTGGCTTAAAGCTCAACATTCAGAAAACGAAGATCATGGCATCTGGTCCCATCACTTCATGGGAAATAGATGGGGAAACAGTGGAAACAGTGGCTGACTTTACTTTTCTGGGCTCCAAAATCACTGCAGATGGTGACTGCAGCCATGAAATTAAAAGACGCTTACTTCTTGGAAGGAAAGTTATGACCAACCTAGACAGCATATTAAAAAGCAGACATTACTTTGCCAACAAAGGTCTGTCTAGTCAAGGCTATGGTTTTTCCAGTCGTCATGTATGGATGTGAAAGTTGGACTGTGAAGAAAGCTGAGCACTGAAGAATTGATGCTTTTGAAGTGTGGTGTTGGAGAAGACTTTTGAGAGTCCCCTGAACTGCAAGGAGATACAACCAGTCCATTCTAAAGGAGATCAGTCCTGAGTGTTTACTGGAAGGACTGATGTTGAAGCTGAAACTCCAATACTTTGGCCACCTGATGCCAAGAGCTGACTCATTGGAAAAGACCCTGATGCTGGGAAAGATTGAAGGCAAGAGGAGAAGGGGACGACAGAGGATGAGATGGTTGGATGGCATCACCAAGTCACTGGACATGGGTTTGGGTAAACTCCAGGAGTTAGTGATGGACAGGGAGGCCTGGCATGCTATGGTTCATGGGGTCACAAAGATTTGGACACGACTGAGCAACTGAACTGAACTGAACTTTCCCCATAGAGCATTTCTACTAAAATTCTGTGCACATAAGAATACCAGCTATAAAATGTCATAAAAGCTATTTCTTGCTTTCCATTATTTTGTTCTAAAACGTCTAAATTTTACCATCAAAATTTTTGGCTAGCTTACATTTGCAATAGGTCTTATATCTTCTCACAGTCTTGTATCTCTCCTTTAATGAAGCTCTCCCTTTCCTCTCATTTTTTCTTTTTGTTCAGAGTATTATCTGTTACGTGCACCTATAAATTTTATCTGAATAAAAGAGCAAGCAGTTAGCTATGGTTTACCCCTCACATTGAGAGAAACAATTTTCAGAACCAAATCGACACAACCACTGAGTGTGTAGTGTGTGTTACCCTTTAGAACAGAAAAGGAGGTGTTGATAGAGAATGTGGCACCTGAAGATGTGAGGGAGACTGGTAGGTGGCAGCCACAATAAATACCAATGAACTAAAAACTTTTGTTGAGGATTACAGAGTTTACATCAAGGGTCTAAGAAAATGGTGGTTACATAATACACATGAAATAAAGTTTATTATTACTTTTTTATTGTTTTCAACTATTTTTCATTAGGGCCACAAAACTGGAGTTAAAAGTCAAAGCCAACCTGAAGTAAACTCTGATTATCTTGCCCTTTGAAACATTAAATTAACTCCATATCTTCCCTAACTCAAACCAAAAGGCTAGATAATTAAAAGAAAAAAAGTATCACTTGATATCACTTACTACTATAAATCTTACCACTTCATTTTGATATATGGCAAAACCAATACAATATTGTAAAGTTAAAATAAAAGAAAAGAAAAAAAAGAATAATTCTATTAATAACAAGAGTAAGATCTGAGTTTCTTCAATGTACAATTAAAACTACTCATTTTAACATAACTATTATAAAGTTTCTGAAAACTGTATTCTCACAAGTAGGTAAAACTTTTCATTATAATTTCTTTCAATTATCAAATCTGTCCTTCAAGAATACCATAAAAAAGCATTATATTTCATCCCAACTCATTAAATGTGACAAATATTAATTCCTTGAATAAAAACAGATGAAAGAAGATTTATTAGGATCCAGAACTTATCTTCTAATACTTCCAGTTAACTTTTTTTTACTTTTGTTAAAAGGAAAGCTTCATAAGGGTTAAACTGTAGAATACATGGAGAAATGTCATATATTTGATATTCAAAGTTTGCGACTTATCTGTCTACACAGGGAGAACACTATTACATGCACGCAGATTACATGTCTCTGGTCAGAGACAGACATGAACAAATAAAACTTTCACCCTCCCAGATGATTCTTACAACAGAAATGGTCTGAAAATCTTACCTATCTGTTAGTCCATATGCCAGATCAAGCATGTCATTCTCCTCATCAGTGATTGCTTCCAATTTCTCAAATATGTGCTGTTCAAAGATGAGGTGACAGGTAGAACAAGCCAAGGTTCCCTCACATGCACCTACAAAAGCAACAAACATTGAAAGCACTCCTCTCTACATTCAGCAAGATTCAAAATCGACTGGAATTAAGTAATTTCTAAATTTAAAAATCAGCATTAGCACACATCAATGGTAGGACTTTATTTCTGAATAATAATGAGAATTAGGGACAACTCCGCATACCCAATACACACAGAGTTGGAAATCACTTTCAAATATTACTTTTAAGAGGTTATGGGTTAGATGCTGTGAGGGAGACTCAAAAATACAAATCCTAATATCAAAGAGTTTACAAGTTAATGAGACATGTATAGATACAAAAATTTATGCCTTTTAAATTTATATAGTTAATAATTTACATACAGCTGTAGAAGTTACTTACCTTTTTCTGGAGAACTCAACACAATTTATAGGAGCTTTTGTGGTATGTAAGAGGGATCAGAAAGTAATCAAACTGATATCTAAATAAAGTTAAATATTCTTCCCTCTCAATCTTTCTTTATAATCAAGATTGCCAGGAGAAATATCAATAACCTCAGATATGCAGATGACACCACCCTTATGGCAGAAAGTGAAAAGGAACTAAAAAGCCTCTTGATGAAAGTGGACAGTGAAAAAGTTAGCTTAAAGCTCAACATTCAGAAAATGAAGATCATGGCATCCGGTCCCATCACTTCATGGGAAATAGATGGGGAAACAGTGTCAGACTTTATCTTTTTGGGCTCCAAAATCACTGCAGATGGTGACTGCAGCCATGAAATTAAAAGACGCTTACTCCTTGGAAGGAAAATTATGACCAACCTAGACAGCATATTAAAAAGCAGACATTACTTTGCCAACAAACATCTGTCTAGTCAAGGCTATGGTTTTTCCAGTGGTCATGTATGGATGTGAGAGTTGGACTGTGAAGAAGGCTGAGCACTGAAGAACTGATGCTTTTTAAGTGTGGTGTTGGAGAAGACTCTTGAGAGTCCCTTGGACTGCAAGGAGATCCAACCAGTCCATTCTGAAGGAGATCAGCCCTGGGATTTCTTTGGAAGGACTGATGCTAAAGCTGAAACCCCAGTACTTTGGCCACCTCATGCGAAGAGCTGACTCATTGGAAAAGACTCTGATGCTGGGAGGGATTGGGAGCAGGAGGAGAAGGGGATGACAGAGTATGAAATGGCTGGATGGCATCACTGACTCGATGGATGTGAGTCTGGGTGAACTCCCAGAGCTGGTGATGGACAGGGAGGCCTGGCGTGCTGAGATTCATGGGGTCGCAGAGTCGGACATGACTGAGCAACTGAACTGAACTGAACTGATAATCAGGACAGAATCAAAGAAGTCACTTTAAGAGTCACACTGGTTTAAAATAAAGAGAATATTTCTCCTGCTCCATGTTTTTAAAAGTCATTAATTTTACAGTTGTTTATTGAGTGCCTATTACACGCCAAGCACTATAAAAAGGGAACCGAAAAGTCATCTAGTCCAACCAAACTCTGACTGAATATGCTTTCCAACACCCTTTTCCCAGGGTTTACCCAGCTCCTGCTCAAAAACTTCTGACAAAGAAATCCTCCTGCTGAAGCTGGTCGATCTCACATTTGGCTGCTTCTGTGCTGAAGTCTGTCACTCTGTAACTTTCCACCTACTGCTCCAACTCTACCCCATGGAGTCCAATCTTTTTTTTCCTTCTGGTTCTACTGAGGTAAAATTAACAAAATTGTAAGATATTTAAAGCACACATCATAATGATTTGATATATGCATGTACTGTGAAAGGACTCCTCTCAGGACTCGTTAATACACCTGCAACCCCATATATGTCTATTTACTTATTTTCCATGAGAATATGTAAGGTCTACTCTCCCAGCAACAGAGTTATAGCCACCATGATTTACATTAGATCCTCAGTTCTTAATATTAGAGGTAAAATTTTAAAGCCTTTTACCTATTCATCTATTTCCGTGATCTCCGCCAAGCCCCTGGCAACCACTTTTCTACTTTCTGTGTCTATGAGCTTATTTAGTGAATCCTTCTAAACAACAGCTTTTCATATATTTAAAAATGTTCTCCAGGCTGAGCATACCCAGGTCCTTCAGATTTTTCTTACATAGTAACATAGTTCTAAATCCCTCCTCTCAGTCTGGTTGGGTTTTCCTTAAAATACAGCATCCAAAAGATGACCCAATAAAACAGAATCATCCATAATCATGTTCTCATTAAATTCTACCTAAAAAAGTTATTCTGGTTTCCTTTTTAAATAATTTTTAAAGCCATTATACAATTGTAAAGATTATAGACTCTTGGAAGTAACATCAGTTGGATTTAGATTCTCTTGGTCAATAAGCATTATATAAAATATTAATAGAACTACTATCAATAGTTAGTGAATTTCTTACTTTTCCTGTGAAAAAATTTATCATTGTAACAAGAATTGTTCTTTCACAATTTAAACATGTTACTCATATTATTTTAAAACATAAAGAAAGAAGAGAGGCTTCCTTAAACATTTCTATTAAATTTCATTCAAAGCAGATTTTATTAAATCTCATTCAAAGCGAAACAAGATGAAGCAGAGACATACCATACAGTGACGTACAGGGGTCATAAGCATATACTCTGGAGCCAGATTGCCTGGCTTCAATCTCAGCTCCACTTTTTACTAATGGCCTCACGTTGGGCTCCTCCACCCTCCATGCCTGAATTTCCTCAGTAGTAACTGTACCAACCTCACAGGGCAGTTGCAAGCATTACACATGAATGTGTGCTTAACATATGTACTTGCAACCATGGCTGACTGGGAGAGTAAGACCTATTCAGTATTGGCAATTATTATTATTTGGAAGTTACAAGAAAACTTAAAAGAATTTCAACTTTCTTATATATTAAATTATATGTATGTTTATATATTAAATATATAAATATGTATATACAGTACATTTATGTAATATACAAATATATACCCACACCAATTAGTTATTTGAACAAGCGCTTTACTTTTCTACTTTTGCATAAATTTGAGGCTTTCCACACAAAAAGGTAAATGGATATATTTTACTTAAAAGGAAATGGGCTTCCTCTGCTTAAAAAAAGGTAGGCAAGTTGTTGTTTAGTCGCTAAGTTGTGTCTGACTCTTGCGACCCCATGGACTACAGCCCACCCAGCTCCTCTGTCCATGGGAATTTCTCCAGCAAGAATCCTGAAATGGGCTGCCATTTCCTTCTCCAGGGGATCTTCCCAACCCAAGAATTAAACACACGTCTCCTGCAGTGGCAGGCGGATTCTTTAGCGCTGAGCCACCAAGTAGGTAGGCAGAGAGGTAGAAAGAAAGAAAACCTCTGCAGTAAAAGGAGAACTGGTGGAGTGCAACCCTGAGGCCAGCTGGGCTCTGGAGGAATCTGCCATACTGTCCGCTGTGTCCTGGGCAGGCGTCTCAAGGACCTCAATTTTCTTCTCATCTGTATCATGGGAGATTGAGGTAGATGATACCTAAGGGCCTATTCACTCTAATATTTTATGACTCCACAAAGAAGAGTTGTAGTTCTTAATGGATTTGCTTACTAGTATTCAATAAATACATACTAATTTTGCTTTCTGTTTTTATCTGATCAGTACCCAATCCAGACAAACTCAAACTAAAATGTCAAATCCATCTGGAGATATTGGGGGACAAAGTTCAGGAAATTCAGCATCTTTTGTCTTAAAATGTAAGTAAAACCCTCCCTAAAATATACCAAGCAACTACCCTAATTTAAAAAGCTTTAAAAAGCTTCAAATTTTTATTATTAAAAAAACAAATCCTGAGACATGCAAGCAATGCGTAACAGAAGATACAAGAAAAACAAACTCACGATCCTGGGCAGAATGCGGAGTTGGGAGCTGGCTACAGAGGCAGATGGTGGACCAAGCACAGAGGCCTCCCAAGCTCTCCCAAGGAGCCTGAGCATGCGTTGTAAGCACACACACTGGGTGGGTAAACCAGCACACTCTCAGGGTGGGTTGCCTCCGAGATGTTTCTGGCTGGGGATTACCAGCAACTGTCACTCTACCACCCCTCTTGAATCCAGCCCCTGGAGAACAGTGGTTGCTGCTGAAGTTTTAGGAAGCTACTAAAGGATTCTGAGTAGGAAAGTGACATGGCATGTTTATTTTGGATAGATCCTGCTGGTGCCTGTGTGTAAAGGATGGGTTTGACATGGACAAGACAGAAGCTAAAGTCATGACATCTCACCAGAGAGGAGGGGGAAAAGAGGAAAGGAAGGATAAGAGACTGAGAGAGTCAAAGAGACACGTCCCCCCACCCACCAAGAAAAGGACTTAAAGTACAGATGTGTCAACTGGAAGACAGAGAACCAGAAAAGGGTGATATCAGAAAAGCCCAGGGAAGAAGCCAGTGCATACAATATGGTCTCAATCATCATGGAATTCACAGAAAAGTCCACATGCCAATAAATCCCTGCAGAAAATTTAGGACATTCTTTGTACCACCTGGTCAGTCAAAATGAAGAGTTACCATCCGTGTTCTAGGTCTTCGCTTTCTTCCCTAGGAAAACTCAATTCTTTTAACCTTCTCTTAAAGGCTTTATTTTCATTCTCTAATAATTTTCATAGCTCCTCTCAGGAACCTTGCCAGCTGATTCCACATCTTGCTTAGGATGCCAAGTTCAGAGCTGAAGAGAGTATTCTAATAAGAATCTGACAAATGTTGAATATATACAAAAGATTAACTTTTGGTTCCTACACTCAAGTTCCTATTACACATTCTAGCCCCATATTTATTCTTTAGATAAACACATCATGCTTGGGATTCCTCCTGATTTTACAGTTTATTTCAAACTTTTTCTATCACAGGTTGTCAATAGATATGCTTTTCTTATTCTTTGTACTGGGAAGAAACTCAAATATAATAGAAACTTTAAGGTTCAGGATGAAATCAACTCAGCCTGTATAAAATGGCTATCACTGAACCAGAGACACATATGGTCATGTTGTGGTACAAATATCACTATAGAAAAAAAATCTGGAGCAAAGCTTTACAAACCCTGTGAATAGTACTTAAAAGAAGAAACAGTCTATCCTGCAAAACTTCAAAATAATACAACAATCTGAGCATTTTTGGGGAGGGTTTTTTTTCCCTTAAACCATACATTCTATAAAAAAAGAAAAAAATTAGAGAACAGTGAAGACATGTCTCTGATAAGGTGTCTGGAGGAAAAAAAGATTTTAAAAGACAGCCTAAAACTGTGAGAAGAAAACTTTAAGTTACTCCTTTTTAAATTTTTTTTTTCATCTCATGATTTCATGGTGGGTATTTCTGCCAATTTGTTTCCTGGTCTTGTAATTAGAGGTAGGCCCCCAGTCAATAGGCATCTGACTTTTGTCTTTTCGGTATACAGGTCTATGAATCTTAACACATGTATACGTTTGTGCACCCACTACCACAACCAGGACACAAAGCAGGTTCATCACCCAGAAGAAAATCCTCGTGCCTGCTGTGCTCTCGGAGGCACAGCCTGCATTTCTCCATTCAGGAAACAATTCCATTTACAATAGCATCACAAAGAATAAAATACCCAGGAATAAATGTACCTAAGGAGGTAGAAGAACTATACTCAGAAAACTGTAAGACACTCATGAAATGAAAGACAATACAAACAGACCAAGATACACTGTGTTCATGGGTTAGAAAAATTAATATTGTTAAGATGACCACACTATCCAAGGCAATCTACAGATTCAATACACTTCCTATCAAATTACCAATGGCACTGTCCACAAAACTAGAACTAAATTTTTTTAATTTGTATGGAAACACACAAGACCTGAAAAAGCCAAAATAACCTTGAGAAAGGACAGCACTCTAAGTATCAATTTCCCTGACCTCAAACTATACTACAAAGCTACAGTAAGCAAAAGAACATGGGACTGGCATAAAAACAGACACACAGATTAACAGAACAGAATAGACAGCCCAGAAACCAACCCACCCATCCATGGTCAATTCCTCTCTGACAAAGGAGGCAGTGATTTACAATGGAGAAGAGAGTCTCTTCATTAAATAGTGCTGGGGAAATGCTATTACATATAAAAGAATGAAATTAGAACAATTCTCTAACACCATAGATAAAAATGAACTCAAAATGGAGACAACACAGACTCTTCAGTAAATGGTGCTGGGAAAACTGGCTATTACATGTAAAAGAATGAAACCAAAACACTCTCTAACACCATATACAAAAATAAACTTAAAATGGATTAAAGACCTAACTGTAAAACCTGAAACCATGAAACTCCTAGAAAAAAACAGAATATTCTTCGACATCATAGCAGTATTTTTTTTTGGATCTGTCTAATAAAGCAAAGGACATGAAAACAAAAATAAACAAATGGGACCTAATTAAACTTCAAAGCTTTTGCAGAGTAAAGAAAACCATTGACAAATTGAAAAGACAACCTACTGAACAGGAGAAAATATTTGGACACAACTGAGTGACTTTCACAAGATATGAAGACAACCTAAGTGTATGTCTATGGATGAATGAGTAAGATATACATACACCACACACACACACAATTATTATTCAGCAATAAAACAGAAGAAAATCCTGGCACTTGTGAGACAAGAATAAGCCTTGAGCAATTATGCTAAGTTGGAATAAGTAAGACAGAGAAAGACAAAAACAGTACAATCTCACTTATATGTAGAATCTAAAGTCAAATTCATAGAAACAGAGAGTGATGGCAGGGGCTAAAGGAAATGGGGAGAGTTGTCAAAGGGTGTAAATTTTCAGCTTTAAGATGAACAAGGTCTGGGGATCTACTGTAAAAGATGGTGACTACAGATACAACACTGTGTTATATATTTGACATTTGCTGAGAGTAATCCTAAATGTTTTAACCACCAAAAAAAAGGAACGATGTGAGGTTAACCCTATTGGGATAATCATTTTGCAGCTGATATGTGTATCAAACCATTACATTGTACATCTTAAACTTACACAATGTCAGTTGTCAATTATATGTCAATAAAGCTAGGAAACAAAACCAATAGTGGTGATGGTTACATAACTGAATATTCTAAAAAAAAAAAAAAAACAGTTTACTTTCAATGAGTAAACTATATGGTATGTGAATTAAATCTCAGTAAAGCTCTTCCAAAAAAAATCAACTAGATGTATTTTTTTTTTGCTATTATTAGACTGCCTTGCTTACTGTAACATCAAGTTTTAATATCTGTACTACACATACTTCTTCCAACTTTATCCTTCTCTTCTAAAACTGGCTGTTGTAGTTCATTTTTCTGTAAAAAGTTCAGAATCGCTTGTTTGTATCCACAAAAAATCCTGCTGAGATTTTAACGGGAAATGTAACAAATCTATATTATCAATAAAAACTGACATCTTTACTAGGCTGTCTTCCAATTCATGAATATAGTATGTCTCTCAACTACTTAAGTCTTTGCTTTCTTTCATCAGTTTTATAATTTTCAAGATATTGATGTTATATTGTGTTAAACCTAAAAATTTCATTTGGGGTAGGTACTGTAAATGTTCTTTTAAAAAACTTTTTTGGTTCCCAACTATTCATGCTGGTATACAGAAAGACAATTGATTTTCATGTGTTGATCACATACTAGGACCTTGCTAAACTCACTTAGGTCTAAGGTTTTTTTTTTTTTTAAGATTCCTTGTGATTTTCTATGTAAACAGCCATCTAAAAACCTTTTAAATCAGTATGCCTTTGATTTTTTTTGTTTGTTTGTTTCACTACACAGACTAAGACTTTCATCCTGATGTTATAAGATGGTAAGAACAGACATTCTAAGCTTGTTCCTAATCTTAGGAGAAAGGCATTTCATCCTTCATTACTGGGCATGATGTCAGCTGTAGGTTTTCACAGATACCTTTATCAGCACCGGATCTACACCAGAGCTGATCCGGCACTGCCCACTTGTCTTCAGTTAAAATGCAGGAGCTGCCACCAATTCTGTATCCTATTTGACACCAAGTTCATGTCCTTACTGACCATCCCTGCAGCTCCAAACTCCACTAAAACCACAACCCGAACTGCACACGCTACAGACAAGAACAAAGTGAATGACGCTCCCCTTGGGCTTCATCTTCTAACTTATCTTCCGCATTATAGAATTCCCAGGTTCCTATCCACCGTGAAATCACCAGCATTGGAAATCAGCAGTAAATATTTTCCTACTACCAAACTGGGATGCAAAGGGGAGTTCCTATAGCATATGAGCGGGTACGTGCATTGTGCATATGCAGTAGGTGGGCCCAAGGAGTTTAGAAGTTCTTGATCTAGTATTAAAAGTTAGACATTAAAATGCAGTCTCTCATAGAAACCAGGGTATAAATGGTTAGTTAGCTATTAAGTTAGTTCTGTGGGTTGGCCTGAAAATTTAGCCATCATGTGTAACAGTATTTCCATGGGAAAACAAATTCCAAATGCTAAGAAGTTGACCTGAAAATGAATCTGGTAAACAAAACCTATCCCAAAAATGAAAAGTGTTTGTTATTTTTTATGCTAATCACATACAATAGGGAACAAGTCCATAAAACAGTGGGAGACAATTTATCAAACAAAAAAGGATACACAAGCAGCAACTACTATAGAACCTTCAATCTAAAAATGATAATCTAAAATAAATTTTAAAAGTTAAAATGATAGCTGATCAAAATATGGGTATATTGATACAATAATACATGTGGAGAGATGGGAACTGAAAGTACAAAAGTTATGTGACTTATGCTTATACACAATCCCAAAGCAGTACTGACAACTGTTGGTTTTAAGTGTCTTTGTAAGACGTTGGCTATATAAAAGTAAATTAATAGATAAAATGTGTAGATATGTGTGTGTATATACACATGTATATCTGTATCTATATACTTATATATACAGATACATACTCACAATATATTAAACATAACATGATCACATTTTATGAGGAATACATTCTCAAAGATTTTGAAATTGTTATAAGTCTCATAATTCGAGAGTTATATTCTCAATGAAACAAAATGGATTCTTACGGTCCATAAAGCTTTAACCTTCAAATCATTATTTTTGTTGCAAAATATACTTAAGTAGAACAAACATTTGAAGTGAAACTTTTTACACTACTATGTCCACCTTTCAAATAATCAAAAATACTCCATGCCTTACAACAGACGATAATCTGATATGACTCAGGGACACATTACAGCCTCATAAGCCCGTGGTACCAACATTTTACCATCGTCCAATAACTGTCATGAACTTAAAGATATATACGGTTCAGTGCTGCTGTAATTTTGCTGGCATTTTGCCTAATAATTCAGAGTTCTTTCTCCTAAATTAGCAGTAATAGAAATTATGACAGGTTTTTGGCTTCCTTCACTGCATTCTGTCACATTTAACTGCTGTTCCAAAATAATTCATTTTCAGATGCATTTTTCAGCATTAACACTTAATGAATGCTTGGCTGAAACCGTCATGGGCTTTAAAATGATATTAAACTATAATCACAGTTTAAAATATCAGCACTACAGTCAACAAAAATCACACAGACATCAGATATCTGGAAACAGCACAGTTTACATGATACTGACAAAAGCTGACAGATACTGGCTTGTAATTGTAAAAGGTATCAAAACAAATATACAATTTGTAATTCACACAGTCTGCCAGCTTGAAATTATGGGATTCTTGACAAAAGTTTTGGGCTTCACAATACTTCTGATTTTACTAGAGTAAGAAACTTAATATTATTAATCTGTACAATTTCAAATGTGTATAATTTTAAAATTATGTTAAGAATAAGTAAGATATTTTGTTAACTAAGGTATTTTGTTTAGTAAGGCAAGGCTATTGGCTAATTTCAAGGCTGATGATGAATAAAACTTTTTGTTTTTAACAAGACTAATACTAAAGATTAAAATTCCTGTCATAAAAAACTAATTCCCAGAGTAAGTTAGCTATCTGCAGACTACTACTCCTTTCATGTAACTTAAGAGTTTTCCACCAGGAACAGACTGTTTCATGGGTGTGTGAGTGTGTGTATATCTGTAGCTTATATTATATTAAAAAAACTTGGAGCTCTATAATGATGCTGACAAGAAAGATTGCTAATCCCTTTCTCAAACAAAACTCCAGAGGATAGCTATGCTGGAATATTATATCCTAAAAATATGAAATGATATATAAATATTAAAACCTAATTTTCTAAAGTAAAGCTTGATTTCAGAGCCATAAAGAATCAATTAACATGACATGAATAAATATTTATATGATCATTATCAGGACCACACAATTTGAATAATTTCCCTCAAAACAGTCACACAAAGGAAATACACAGTAAGAAAATATAAATAGTCTGAGATAATAAAGGAGGTAAATTTGATCAGAGAGGTGTAACTGCCCCCTAGTGACAGAATACTATAATACTGAAAACTTAAAAGATCATCCAAGAAAACCTACATTAACATAAAAGTTGGAAATAAGAATTTTTATAAATGTATTGCTTCCAAAATTTACTTTTTACTCACTGATCCATTCATTACTTCACTTCATATATGAAAATAAGAATCACTAAATCCTTCAATACAGTCCCTAGGGAGAAAGATGCAGAAATAAACAAATATATAAATAGATTATGATGTGATGAAAGAAATGAACAGGATGCTGTGATGGAGAAAAACAGATTCAGGGTAATAAAAGAATTCCTATTTTGGACTGGGTGGTTGGGCAAAGTCCCTCTAAGGAAGTAACAAACTGAGACCAGAAAGATGAAAAGCAACACATAAAGGATTCTTCAGGAGGGAGAGGAAGTGTCCCAGGTAGAAAAAAATGTAAAGTGTATATACAAAGTCTTCAAGCTAGAAATTCTAGGTGAGCTCAGCTCTTGATAAATGGCAAGTGTGGCCAAAGTGACAGAAAGAACAATGAGAAGAGGGAGAGAGGAGGAAGGGCAGAAGGAGCCAGGTAATGCAGACGCTAGCATAAGGAATGTAGATTTTATCCTAAATGAAATGGGAATTTATTCATGGTTTTTAATCAGAGGATCTGTCTTATTTGCATTATGATGAATGACCCCAGCTGCTGGGTTCAAAAGCAGAAGTAGAGAAGTGCAGCTCCTGTAACACGTAACTGGCAGCCCAGACAGTGACTGCAGAAATGGTGAGAACAGGACCCACTGGAGACAAACAGAGTACATCTGATAGGAACAGCTGACGGCCTGAAGGGAGAGGATGCGGAAGAAGGAAGAATAAAAGATGCTCTCCAGTTTCAGGTTTGAGCACCTGAGAGATGCTCACTGCTGACAGTCAAGATCCTCGGAAGGGGAAGTTTCAATAAGGGCGGTGTGGAGGGGGGAGGAGGGCGGGGATCAAAAATCCGTTTAAATATGACAACTTTTTTCAGTTCAGTTGCTCAGTCCTGTCTGATTCTTTGCAATCCCATGGACTGCAGCACGCCAGGCTTCCCTGTCCATCACCAACTCCCGGAGCTTGCTCAAACTCATGTCCATCGAGTCAGTGATGCCATCCAACCATCTCATCCTCTGTCGTCCCCTTCTCCTCCTGCCTTCAATCTTTCCCAGCATCAGGGTCTTTTCCAATGAGTCAGCTCTTCGCATCAGGTTACCAAAGTATTGGAGCCTCAGCTAAAGCATCAGTCCTTCCAATGAATATTTAGGACTGATTTCCTTTAGGATTGACTGGTTTGATCTCCTTGCAGTCCAAGGGACTCTCAAGAGTCTTCGCCAACACCACAGTTCAAAAGCATCAATTCTTTGGCGCTCAGCTTTCTTTATAGTCCAATTCTCACATTTATACATGATTACTGGAAAAACCATAGCTTTGACTAGACAGACCTTTGTTGGCAAAGTAATGTCTCTGTTTTTTAATATGCTGTCTAGGTTGGTATTAGCTTTTCTTCCAAAGAACAAATGTCTTTTAATTTCGTGGCTGAAGTCACCATCTGCAGTGATTTTGGAGCCCAAGAAAATAAAGTCTGTCACTGTTTCCCCATCTATTTGCCAAGATGCCATGATCTTAGTTTTCTGAATGTTGAGTCTTAAACCAACTTTTCACTCTCCTCTTTCACTTTCATCAAGAGGCTCCAAGAAAAGATATAAAGTAGGAAGTTGTGCAATTTCCAAGAAAAGAATTAAATAGGAAGTTGAATCTTTAAGTCCAGGACTCAGAGGGACACTGTGAGCTAACAACACACAGTCTATGGACATCTAGATGGGATTTAACGTCACAGAAGGGATAAGATCACCCAGAGAGGAACCGTACAGACACTCTGAACTAGGCCAACCTCAGCTGTGTACAGTGTTCACCTGTTGAGTAAGACTAGAACAAGGGCAATATTTAAAGCATCTCCTGTATTCAGCTTTAGAAATGAATGAAATAGTTGGCCCTGCATACCTGCCAAGTCGCTTCAGTCATGTCCGACTCTCTGCGACCCTGTGCACTATACCCTGCCAAGCTCCTCTGTCCATGGGATTCTCCAGAGAAAAATACTGGAGTGGGTTGCCATTTCCTTCTCCAGGGGATCTTCCCGACCCAGGGATCAAACCTGCCTCTTTTATGTCTCCTGCACTGGCAGGTGGGTTCTTTACCAGTAGCTCCACCTGGGACGCATAGTTGTCCCTTACAATGTTATTATAATTGCTTCTTTGTAAACATGGTAGTTCAGACTTCTTGATTTCATTTCTTCCATTTTTATTCTAGAAAGTGACTTAGGCTTAACTCTTATCTTTTGTGAACCTAGTTTAGCTTATCTCAAATTTATATTTATATCCCAAAATTCTGGACACATTAGGATCCTTGATCTTTAAAGTATCTCTTCTATGTCCATGTAAACAAATGCAGAATTCTTACTGAATTACTAAAGACTGTGTTGGCATTAAACTTTCGGTACTTACAGGAAACTAGGGGGAAAAGGACTCTTTCAGTGTTTATCTCTGTGTATTAAGACTATGGGAAGTTACAATTTTTTAATGTGCTTTTAAAATTTGTTATAATGAACAATGAACCTGTAGTAATAACTATGCTAACAAGAATAGCTAACATTAATTTAGCCTTGCTTAGATAAACTCATTTGATCTCTATAGCAACCTTACAAAGTACTTAAGTACTAACATTATTTCTATGTTACCCTTAAGGAGACAAGGTATGAAGAGGTTAGAGATCTAACTGAAGGTCAAAAAGGTGACAAAGTGACAGAGCTGGGAAACAAACACAGGCAGGAACTCCACTCTTAACATTCCAGCCAACAGTTTTCCAAAAAGAAAATATATATATTTTAAAATGTGACTCATTGTATGAGTCCAATTTTACATTACAACCTGGTATACATATACTTTGTAAAATAGCTAAACAAGCATTTCATGGAATAATACAAAAGATGGTGCTGTTATATTTTCTTTTTAATTACTTTAACTGCTGAGAGCTACTAAACTGATTATATGACTAATGGTTGCAAACTGCAATGTGAAAAACAATGTTATTGCAATATATAGTCATGAATGATAAAAGAAAAAATACTTTAAAAAAATTTAAAGTACTTTCAAGTATTAAGGTCAAAATATGCTTTTATTTCAAAGAAATGGAAAGCAACTCATGAAAATTATCTACTGTAATAAAGTACAGTATTTTGAGAAAAACGTAGTCCCGTGTAAAACAGAGGTTAAGAGCCTTTCAAATAAATGTTTAAAATTAATTTTCATTAGTTTTTTTGGTCAAACAGCACATTTAAAGAGCCTTTGCTAATGGCTAAAAATAAATAATACCTCATCAGAAAAGCAGGCAAATAATTTGAGCAATTAATAAAACAAATTTTACTAAGTAATTCTTTCCCTAGGAATTTACCACAAGGAAATGACAGAACACAAACACAGCAAAGTATTCGTGGGGATGTTCACCTTAAGGGTATTTGTAATAGCTGAAAAATGGAAGTCCCCTAATGTTCAAAGAAAGAAATGGATTAAATATACCATGGAATTAAAAGCTTCCCTCCTGCTTCCCTACCAGTAGGTAACCACTGATTATTTGTTTTCAAGACTCCTTCCACAGTTTTGTTTTGTTTTTTAATGGAGTAATATAGTATCCCCTTGCATGACTAAGTATCAGTCTTCTATCAATGGGCATTTGCTTCTTTCAAATCTTTTGCTCTCAAATAACTCTGGAGTAAAGGGTCTAGTATATATGTATTTTCATAAAGCTGAGATTGAAGCTGTGGAGAACTGTATAGAAACAGATTTACTGGATCACAGCCTCCACATTAGCCGTTCCAGAACACAAAAGATTAGCTTTCTCAAGAACAGCAAAAACGTTCTATACTTCTTTAACAAACCCTCACACCCAGTGGTAACAAAGTCCACACATAGTGATGTACAAAGGCCAAAGATCATCCCCACATACCTTAAGCTCTCTGAACTTTGGTAACAGCTGATTCAACATTTTGTCTAGTAAGTCTAATAGCTGGGACTCCTCAGGGACAGCTACTATTGACTGCTTTTCTTCCTGAGTATGGGCCATACTTTCCTGTTTCCTTAGGCATCTTGAATTTTTTATTGCAAAGTAGAATAATATAATATGGCAACTCTGGAAATCAGGGCTCACCACTGTCTCCCCTAGGTTTGTTGCTGCGGCTGGCTTTTTGGAGATTGTTCTTGCAGCTATTTATTTCTTTAGTGACTTTCCCAAACTAACTCTGAGGTCTGTATTCCCTGCAGCACGTGATCAGCGATGTCTCTGTTCAGTGAGCTTAGTGATCAGCTGAGATCACTATCTGGAGGTTTCCTTCAGGGCTTTGAACCAGTAAGGCTTCTACCCTCTGCTAAGGAGCTCAGTTCATGACTAGGCACACCTTCAACATTCAAGTACTCTGCATGTCTGTCTTGGCCTTCACCTGCATGAAAGACTCAAGATCAGCCAGAGATGCACAGATGGGAGACTAAGGCCCTATCGGGCCTTTTCTGGGCATAAATACAGTCCTGCATTTGTGCATGGCCTCCAGATCCCCAAAGTATTTCAAAGCCATTTCATACAGACATTTCATTCACCAGATTTTTCTTTTAGGCTTTCTGGCCAGGCTCCTGTTTGCTCCAAGAGGCATCACAGCCTCAGGCAGCAAAACTACAGGTCATTATTTCAGACGAAAGTCCTAGGGACAGAGCCTCCTCACAGAGCAATCTCTGAGGCAAATCGAATAACAACTCCTTGGAATGGAGCTTTTCTGGGAAGCTGCAAAATAAGTGATGACATTCTGGAGAATGCTTCTGAGCAAGTCAAATCAGTTTGTTCCTCCAGTGGCTGCAAGGCTGCCAGTTTTTAAGGCTACTGCTGAACAGGGAAGAGGAGGAGAGCAGACCAAGTTAAAATACCACAAATTCTACTGTTCTTACCAACGTAGCCACTGTGCTAAGCACTTCACTTCCAATATACTACTTAATCTTCAACAGTCCTATGATGTTAGAACTATTACAACCATATTTTACAGAAGAGGAAACTGAGGCATACAGATATAAAGCAGCCTGCTCCAGATATTATGGCTAGTAAGTGACAATGTTGGTTTATGAAGCACAATTGGTCTGATTCTAGGGTCTATTCTCAATTACTGTGCAGTGTATTACTTTTCATTTGTGAGAGAACAATTCAAGAAACCAAGCTTAGTCAACTAAGTGCTGCTGAATATGAACTCATGAGGGAACTCAATTATATATAAATTTTACAGAATATATATGGAATTACCCATGGGTTCTTTTACATAAATCAGTCAATCTATGGTATGGATCTGAATCATGTGAATTCAAAAGGATATCTGCACAACTTCCCACTCTCGCTATACTATCAGGACATAACATACTTTAATATTTCTACAGATTTCTGAAACTCAATCCCAGCCAAGAACCACCGCTTTAGAGTAAGAAATTCCTTAAAACTAGAACTCGGAGAAGGCAATGGCACCCCACTCCAGTACTCCTGCCTGGAAAATCCCATGGATGGAAGAGCCTGGAAGGCTGCAGTCCACGGGGTCGCTGAGGGTCGGACACGACTGAGCGACTTTACTTTCACTTTTCACTTTCATGCATTGGAGAAGGAAATGGCAACCCACTCCAGTGTTCTTGCCTGGAGAATCCCAGGGACAGGGGAGCCTGGTGGGCTGTCATCTATGGGGTCGCACAGAGTCAGGACATGACTGAAGTGACTTAGCAGCAAAACTAGAACTATAGCAACTATGTCATCACCTAATTTCTGTAACAAGTGTTCACAAAGGAAAGACACTTCTTAAGAGAAAAATGGTTTCTTACAGGAAAAAGCCGAGGTTTGGGAGTTATGAGAAACTTAGGCTTGAATTTTGTAAGGCATTCTCACTTGTTACTGTATGATCCAGGGAACACTAAGTTTCTCTGAACTTTATTAGTTTCTTCACCTATAAACTGGAAGTTAAAAAAAAAAAAAAAACTGCCTCTTAGAGTTGTTAAAATAATAGATAACATATGCTGGAATATAGTAGGTCCAGTTATAGTTATCCCTGTAATTGACATTAGATTCAGAAATTTAGCAAATATTACTGAGTGCCAACTCTGGTTACCTGAGTGATAAGAGTCTTCCAAAAGCACACAATCTAATAAAGGGAAGGGACATTCTCTCTAAAAAAGAAAACTGAAATGAGTATTAACATATAGAAGTATATTTAATATATCATGGGAAAACAGAAGGGAAGAAATAATTCTGATCTGAAAAGAGCTCTTAAAAGTGCAATATGAATGGTCCCTTGAATGAAAAATAGTCAGATATGCTCCTTGGACCTGACTGCAGACTAGTGGTTCTCAAACTTTCGCATGCATCAAATCACATGGAGGGCTTGTTAAAATACACATTTCTGGGCCTATCCCAGACTTTCTGATTCAGGAAGTCCAGAGTGGGGCCTGAGAATGTGAATTTCCCAAGTGGCACTGATGGAACCCTCTTAGAGAACTACCATTCTAGACTAGAGAGAATGCTCAAGCAAAACTGGCAAGTGACATACAGTGTATCCCTGAGCTCTAAGATGGCAGTTTCCTGGATATGGGCTTTCTGTGAATGGTTAAGGAATAAGGTAAAAAGTCTAGGAGTGAAAATTTCCTAAACAAAACACTCCCTTAATAAGAAATAGATTAACTACCCTTTCAAGGAAGGTGAGTTGACATCCCTGACTGTATAGTGCATGCATGCTAGGTCACTTTAATCATGACCGATTCTCTGAGATCCCATGGACTGTAGCCAGTCAGGCTCCCCTGTCCATGGGATTCTCCAGGCAAGAAAACTGGAGAGGGTTGCCATGCCTTCCTCCAGGAGGCTTTCCCACCCCAGGGATTAAACCTGTGTCTCTTAAGTCTCCTGCATTGGCAAGCAGGTTCTTTACCATTGGTGCCACCTGGGAAGCCCACCTGAGCCACAGAGATCTTCAATGTATGGTGATGAACGCTATTTGGACTTACTGTGATCTATGTCACTTTGCAGTAAATACAAGTATCAAACCATTATGCTGTATGCCTGGAACTAATATGTCAACTACATCTCGATTAAAAATTAGTAAGTAAAATAAAACTCACTTAAAACAAAAAGAATGCATAAGTTCAATGTAACTAAGAAAATACCAGTCTGGGAATTCCCTTGGCTGTCCAGTGGTTAGGACTCCTGGCACTTTTACTGCCAAGAGCCTGGGTTCAATCCTTGGTTGAGGAACTAAGATCCCATAGCCTCTGTAACATGACATTATGACATTTAGTATCTCAACCTGGTATTTTTTTTTTTTTTAAATTTATTTAATTGGAGGCTAATTACAATATTGTGGTGGTTTTTGCCATACATTGACATGAATCAGCCATGTGTCCCCCATCCTGAACCCCCCTTTTACCTCCCTCTCCATCCCATCCCTCAGGGTCATCCCAGTGCACCAGCCCTGAGCATCCTGTCTCATGCATCAAACCTGGACTGGCGATCTGTTTCACATATGATAGTATTCATGTTTCAATGCTATTCTCTCAAATCATCCCACCCTCGCTTTCTCCCACCGAGTCCCTGGTATTTTTCAATTCCACACACTACTTCCAGCTTTGCATCACACATATAATCAATAAGGTAACGAGGCAACAGACTTTAGGGCATATAGCTAATTAAATGTTCAAAGAATAGAAACACGGTGCCACTCTTAACTTCATAAGTGAGAATATAACACTAAAGCATCCTGAATTTTAATAGTTCACTTAGCATGCTATAGTTAAAATTCTTCAAAAAGAAAAAAACAAAGCTGAAACCTATTTAATAGTTTCACTTATACATTTTAAGGAATGTTCCATACTCACCAAAACCATCAATATCTAGATTATTTTGAACCACAACATCTAGCAGAGAGTCACCAATTTTTCCTTTGGTTGTTAATGTTTCACCATCACGGTTTATAAAGTGGACTGTTATTTTATCTTCTGAGCTGGAAAAGGAAACAGTTCTTTATTACTTTCAGTAATTTCAACATACTTTAAAATAGTTGCTTGAAGAATCCGTAAGGTGAAATAATTAGGTTGTGTGTGGGTTTGTATGCATGCAAATATGCTCCTTTATAGGATTTTCTTTTCTTTCTAAAGTTTATTTGGGAAGGAGACACCAGAAACCAGAGGTATAACTATCTACCCACCAACCGGAAGGGAAGTTCTGCCACCCTAAAGGAAATGGCGAGTACGTCACTATCAAGGCCACCTGAAGTATGTCTTCCCAGTGGTCACCATCAGTCACAGTTACATGAAATCATTAGCAATCATTATCACTTGTGAAGTCTGTTTTGCTCTCACACAGGTCCTCCAAAAACCAACATCTCTATGAATGTGTCCCTAAAAATTAGATGAGGGCTGTGGAGAGCTTTAAACACAAATCATCATGCTATTGATAAGGCAATTGTTATGCAAGTGTCTGACAAATACAGTCACCAAGAGGCAGCAGTTTGGTAGCTTGAGTAGCTGAACATTTTGTTTTGGTCAAAAACCAAAGGGACTAGAAAAAGGTTTTCTGTTTAAATCTGTGGGAAGATAAATATAACCCTCCTTGTATTTTTCATTATTATAGGATATCTATCAGTCAGTCATCAGTCTGCTAACTTACTTACATTTCTTACCCTTCTCTCAAACATGAGTCCAAATTTTGGGAAAAGAAATCATACTATCAACTAATTGGTCATTTAAATTTTTACTTCATAATTGAAAAGATGTACTTCAGCTTAAAATAATGAGTTGTAATTTTCACCACTCCCAATAGACAGTCATAGTCCATCAAAGAAAACTTTGTTTAATGTAAGTAAAACCTAGAATTGTACAATTTCAGAGCTATAAATATCATACAAATTACCAAGTACAGTCATGTCATTTCACAAAAAAAGGCAGCCTTATCAGATAATATCTTCCCTGATAACTCAAGGCCGAAAAAAAAAAAGATTCTATTAAAAATTGATCAGAATTGTGTTGAGAAAGACAGAATGTCCCTTAAATGGGCCTGTACTCTCCAACTTCTTTTCACAGGGGAAAAAAAATGCTTTAAAGCAAGTATTCCCAAACACACATGATTTTCAACTACGCAACTGACATTTTTTCAAAGAAGAATGACTAAGAATGAAGATACTCTGGAGGCAGGGAGACCTTGTTGGAGGTTATGAAAGGGCATAAATGAAGCAACAGTGTAGGAGATACTAATTTAAGAGATATTCAGGAGGCAGAATTAAAAGGTTCTGGAGAGGGAGGAAGTAATGCTGAAATTTCTTGCCTGGGCAATGGGAAATACAGGTTACCTGAGGATTAACTGAGGAGGAGAAGGAGTTTTGGGGAAGATCGGAAATGAGCTCAAGTTTAGACGTGTTTGATTTAATAATAGAAAAAAACATATGCTTCAACACGTTTGAACCTTGAAAACATTTACACTCAAGTTATACAAGCCTGGTTATATATATATTAATACATAAATTTCCCAGGAAAGGCAAATCTATAAAGACAGAGAGCAGATGAGAGGTTGCCTGGGACTAGGGTTGGACATGGGGACCGACTGTAAAATGTCAAACTGGTGAAACGAAATTGTTCCAGCGCTGGATTGTGTTTATGGCTGGACAAATCTAAGATATGGTAATGGCAGCAGAACCCTAAAGATGTGCTAAAAAATCACTGAATTTTATATTTATCAGTATATTTTATGCTTTATGTTATACCTCAATTAAATGTTGTCCTAATTCTATCCGAAGTTATGATATGCTTAGCTAAAGATAGAAAACTCATGTGTCAACACTAGTGATTATTAAATCGCTTAAATCATTAAATTGTTAAATCTAGAAAATCTTTATTCCCAGTTCACTAAACTGTGTACTATTATCAGAAATAAAACTTATCTTGAACATAAAAATAATAATAGAAAAAACAAAGGTCCAAAAGCCAAAGGGAAATATATGTCTGAGACCCACAGAAGTCTAGAGATTTGACATCACAAAACACCTGGTACACTAAGCGACAGTAAGTACAACAGAAAGATTTCCATAGTTTACCCACACTACTGAAGGCTGGAGGTTTGGGGACTGCTGCTCTTCTGGGGCACCCTAGAGCTAAGCTTTGTTATCGTTGTTTAGTCACTAAGTTGTGTCCATGGACTATAGCCCTCCAGGCTCCTCTGCCCATAGGATTTCCCAGGCAAGAATACTGGAGTGGGTTGCCATTTCCTTCTCCAGGGAATCTTCCTGACCCAGGGATCCAACCCATGTCTCCTGCATTGGCAGGCGAATTCTTGACCACTGAGTCACCAGAGAAGCCAACAGCAAAGGAATTTCAACTCTGACACCAGATTTCTCTTCTTTAAAATCAGGGTAACATTTATCTCATAGTTTTGATAACATATGGAAAATTCCTAACAGAGTAGAGCTCAACAAACACTGATTGATAACTTTTATTTAAAGTCCCAGTCCTTTTGCTGCTAAGGCGCCTGAACTGCTGCTACATATTAAAGGTGTGCATGCGTGTGTGCTAAGTTGCCTCAGTCATGTTCAACTCTTTGCACCCTATGGACTGCAGCCCGCCAGACTCCTCTGTTTATAGATTCTCCAGACAACAATACTGGAGTGGCTTGCCATGCCCTCCCTCCAGAGGACCTTCCCAAACTAAGGAAAGAATCCATTAAAGGTGTTCAGTCCCAGAAAAAACTGCCGAATTAAGAGTAATAACAGGTTTACCAAAGGACAGGAGAGAAAGCAGAAATGAGAGTAAAAGTAATTGTGCAGTTGAGAAAGTATGGAATACAAGAGTCAGAAGACATAAATTCCAGCCCTGGTTCCAACGTACTCATTAGGTGACCATGGGAAGTGGCAATAACGGTGACTTCACTAAGCTGCTGAGAGAATTAAAGGAGAGAAAGTTTGTGGAAACATTTTATTCCCTAAAAAGCATCATACATGTGTACTTTACTCACCTAACTTTATTCATTATTAACAATTGCTACTGATGGGTTTCGTAGGTTTCTCTTCCCCAATTTTAAGAACTAGCAAAAAGTTTTTAGCTATTCCCCAGAAGATCAAGATTTCAGGTAATGGAAAATAACTATGATCCCTCTAAATCCTCTATCATCATCAATATATCAACCAGCACCACAAACAACTACTTCCTTCAACTGTTACCCTTTATGCACCATGCACTGCCATTTATTCTGTTCAGCCACAGCAGATATCTCAATCAAGTTGTCAGTGGCTGTTGTAGAAAAGCTCTTAACAGACTTCTGACAGACAAGGGAGTTATGGCTGCTGATGCTCACCCTTTCACTACCTGGGGCGGCCTGGGGCAGATGGTCCAAGAAAAGGGCCCCATCTAGAGCGCCCCACTTCCACAGCCACCTTAACTCTTCCAAATGACCCTACAGGCTAAAGAATTATCAACTCTAATGGTGCTCAAAAAACAAACAAAAACTATGTGAGTTCTAGTCCCAGTTTTGCCTGCTACTTAATATAAAATTTTTATTCTCATTTATTTACTTTCCCTGCCTCAGGAGATTTTCTTAAGGATCAAGTGAAATAATACACGTGAAAGCCCTTTGCAACCTAAATCACTACAACATGTAAAGTACTAGGACAGGGTATTTTGGAGTTAAAGTTTTTTGACTCTCAGTTACTGAAAGCTTACTTACATGTTAAACTTCAAAGTCAGAACTACAGCCTCTAGACTGCTCTGTCCAATTAAACTTGAACAATAACAGAGATATTCTATAGCTGTATATAACTGATGTCCCAGACAGTAGCTACTAGCTATGTGAGGTTATTCAGTATTTGAAATGTGGCCACTGGAACTGGGAAACTGATTCTTTAATTTTATGCAACTTTAATTATCTTAAATGGCTACATGTGGTTACTGGTGACCATACTGGATAGCCTGGGAAATTTAGTTGCAGCTCCAAAGTCTGTGATGGCACAGGTCATCAACAGAAACTGTGCCAATGGGGCAGAAAGTAGGTTTAAGAGGGAACAAAACAGATGTGCTTCCCTTTAAGACAACCTGATATACCAAATCAAACAGTAACCTGGAGGAGATAATTCCCACTCACGAAAGCACTCATTTTCCTTTAAATATGTTACATAAATGTGTTCAATAAGAGTCCCAATTTATACACAATTTTTCAAGAAAGCAACCAACTTAGAAAATAAGGCATCCAGGTAGATGGACGTCAAAGACTGGAAAGTAACAAATAACCCCAACTTGCCTTCCCCATTATCTCCTTCACAGTTCATGCAACAAAAATTTAGTGAGCACCCACTACCTCACAGATTAAGGGGGAAAAGATGAGTAGGTCCCACACCCTATTCTCAGGAACTTCACAAAAAGAAACTAGAGAGGAACACAAACCCAACTGTTTTTCCCTGCTTCCTACTACAGGACAGCTGGTCAGAGAGCTGTTCAGAGACCTACATTATACTAAGGCTCCATCCACCACAGTGCTATACTCTGAAATTATGAGTTCATTTTATCTCTATTGTATCTAAAGAGGATTGTGTCTTTGAGAAACAAATCTACCCAAGAATATAAAACTGCAACATATTCTGGGCAAATTTTTTTTCACATCTCTTTCAACATTTAGTACACAAAACTCAACGCTGTGGGCTTAGGAGGCGGCTGAAGCTAACAGGTGGGATTTACTGAGCCCCCCAGACTCCTTGCAATATGTGTATGCTGTTATTTGTTTCTTTAAATAATCCTGTGAGGCCTACACGACTCTTAACACCCAGTAACAGACATTAGACAAACTGGATAATAAGTGTCAAAGCCCAGTTTAAAACCCTGGCTTGCCAGTCCAACGCAGGGGACTTTTTATCCGACAGCAACCAGAAGGAGTGGAGAAGGGCATGGCATCCTACTCCAGTATTCTTGCCTAGAGAATCAGACGGACAGAGGAGCCTAGTGGGCAACAGTCCATGGGGTCGCAACGAGTTGGACACGCCTGAAGCGACTTAGCACGCACGACTTAGCACTTAGCGGGGAGCACACAGGGAAGCTCGGGGACAAGCGGGTGTACCCTAAATGGACAAGAACTTGGAGACAGAACGTTTCCAGAGCCGGCAGGAGGAAGAGGGCCCAGAAGAAAGCCCTGGCCGCGACACAAACTGGGCGCGAGGTTCACCGCGGTCTCCGGCAGGGCAAAGGTTAGATCCACGCCAAACAGCACGGAGAACCAGCAGCAGCAAAGTGCCAGCTTTCCCGAGGGCACAGGAGGCGCTGGGACAGGGAAATCGGGGGTCCCAGGCCCCCGTTCCCCGCCAAGCGTCGATGGACCTGAGAAGCAACTTGGCAACTGACGACAAGGAGGAAGCGACCGCAAGGGACGACCACCCTGGGGACATGGAGAAGGCAGCGGGACTGGGCTTGTGGCCCGCAGGCCGGCGCCCGGGAGAGGACGACAGACCTGGAAACCTCTGGAGATGACGGAGGCGCCGCCACCAGAGGACCCACGAGCTCGGCGCGCCCTCGCGCGCGCCCCCCGCGCGCGCCTCACCTGCTCTGCGCTCGCCCCGATACGCTCAGCGTCCGCGTCGCCACTGCGCCGCCGCCCAGGCCCGGTCCTCGGCTCCCACGGAGGCCGCCGGCTCCCGCGCGCGGTCGCGCGAGAAGCCGCCACCGGCCGGCCGTGTCGCCGAGGGCGGCGGAGGCGACGCGCAGGAGGCGGGCGGCCATAGCCTGTCGGGGAACTACGGAAGGCGACGCAGGCCGCACGGCAGCGGCCGCGAGGGCAGACTCAGCGAGTACGGGCGGGCTGACGCCGCGCGGGTCTGCGGAGAGAAGAGAGGCGCAGCGGACTCTCAGGGCCGGGGTTCCCTCGAGGGCCTGATGCGTTCGCCACCGGGGGCCCCGAGCGCCTTCCGGGTGACTATAAGGCCCGCGCGCCTGAGCGCAGCCCCGCCCCCTGCCGGCGCTCCGCCCCGCCCCCTGGCCCTGGCTTTAGGGGCGGGGCTCCGCGCCTCGTTTTACCTACTGACCAGGTTTTGTCTTGATCTTGCTGCTTCGTTGGCATCTAGGGTCCCCAAGTGAGAACATTAAATTTTAAAAGATAGCAGAATGTCTGACGAAAAGATACAATAAAACAATCCCCAGTTAACTATACCACTCTTTTTTTTTTTCTGCACCTCCTTCTCCTGTCTATTAAAAAAAAGTGGGAGATGGCCATCTTGGAGTTCAAAAACTAGAAAAGAGAATTACAACAGTTGTTTAAAAAGGACCGTAGGAAATTTCAACATGCTAATAGGCAAACACAAAGAAGAATAAAGAATAATAACTGTGACAATAAAACTATAAATAATCACAGTAATGAATGAACGCGGATACCGGAGAAAGCACGTGATGTTCCCAGACTTTGAGTAGCAAATAAATGCTCGTTGAGCAGCTGAAATCCACGAGCCTGAACAGGAAACTTTGATGAACTGAGAGCTTTTTAAGAGTTTTACAAAACTAGGAAGCTGAATTTAAAAATACACTTCATCGTGGTTAATACGTTGTGGGGAACGCATGGGCTTTGAGGTCAGAAATAGCGATGTTCAAATCCAAGGTCTACCACTTTTGAGCTCTTGAGACCTTGGATAAATTACTCTCTTAGAGGATCAGAATCCCCAGAACAGTTTTACGTGGAAAAGATGTTCCATCCTTCAGGGCCAGCCTGAGGGTTAGACAAACTAACCCGCAGGATGGGGTAAGGATAGGATAGTGCGTCACAAAGAGCCATAACTCTTCCTGGGCCTTCCTGCCTAAGGCTACTCTTTAAAGGTTAAAGTCACGTGGCTCTTGCAAATATGCTAAACACAAGAAAAGATACACTAAAGAATACCCAGAACAAGAAAGTATAGGCCTAAGGAAAGCCTCTCTGGAGACAACGTACGGTGAGTATTGAACCGGAGGGCAGAGAGACCCGGAGTCTATCAGCTCCTGAATTGCCTCAATCTTCAGATAAAGAGAAAGACCTTCAAGTTGAACCGTTCTCAGCAAACCCCGAGAGTAGCCTGGGAGAGGAGGTTGCTTAAAAAAAAAACAGTTAATCATTTTTTTAAGATGAAATCTCCAAGGTCAGATGAATTACTTGTAGGAAAAGAAATGGAAACGAACAAATGCTCCAGAAACTTCTCAGGCCTCCTGTAAATCCAGCTTCAGCTCTGCAGAGGCACTTACAGATTTCTGCTTTGTGGAGTAGTTGTTTGTATACATACTTCCTTTTAGTAGCCCCCATGCTTCCAGGGCCATGGCCTTGAGCATATCAGGGTTTCAATAAGTATCTGTAAATAAATGAATAGTATAATCTCCATTAGTTATCATCAGAATTCATGAATCATGTGCAGGAAGATTAAAGAAGAAAAAAAAAAGTTTTCCAGATTTTCAAAGGGCAGTAAGGGTAGATTCCGAAAATCACAGACATGCAGATTCAGCAGTATTCCAAAGGGAATTTATAAACATAGGTTCATAAACAGAGATTAAAAAGTAATATGGAATTACTGAGGACAAGCTTTTGCTGATGTGTTTATCTAAAACTCCCACTCTCCCATCTGTTACTCCTGTCAAAATCCGCCTGTATTCTGAAAGTGTGAAAGTGAAAGTCTCTCAGTTGTGTCCGACTCCTCCTGACCCCATGGACTATATAGTCCACGGAGTTCTCCAGGCCAGAATACTAGAGTGAGTAGCTAATCCCTTCTCCAGGGGATCTTCCCAACCCAGGGCTCAGTCCCAGGTCTCCCGCATTGTAAGCAGATTCTTTACCAGCTGAGCCACAAGGGAAGCTCAAGAATACTGAAGTGGGTAGCCTATCCCTTCACTCATCTCATATTTGATCTTTCCGATGAAGTCATAGCTACTAATCGCAAAAGATCATCCCTCCCTCTGCTAAATGCCTGAGACCTTTGTTTATTCCTGAAAACTTTATGGTCCCCATTGTTTCAAATAGGATAATGTTCATGAAAGTGTGTTGTAAACTGTAAAGTGTTATAAAAATTCCGGTTCAGTGTTTACTGAGCACCTACTCTGAGCTTCAGGGTACCGTGTGCTCTATCATAAATACTTTGTATAGCTCCTCTAGAGTGAAAGTATCAAAAGTAGGAAGGCTGTCTTAATCATCTTCATATTCCCAGCACCTGGCATAGTGCCTGGCACAAAAGCAACCATTTAATAGTATCTTTGTTAAGAACTGTGTTACAGACTTTCACAATGTTTTAAAATTAAAGTGTCCTTGATTTACAATATTATGTTTCAGGTATACACCAAAGTGATTCAGTTACTTTTTTTTTCAGAGTATTTTCCACCATATGTTATTACAAGATACTGAATATAGTTCCCTTTACTACACAATAAGTCCTTTTTTCTTACCTATTTTATGTATAGTAGTTGGTATCTGTTAATACTATACTATTTATCCCACTCACTTTCCTCTTTGGTAACCATAAGATTGTTTTCTATGTCTGTCAGTCTGTTTCTGTTTTGTATATAGATTCATTGGTGTTACTTTTTATATTCCACCTATAAGTGATATCACATAACTCTTGTCTTTGTCTGTCTGTCTTACTTCACTAAGTATAATAAACTCCAGGTCCATCCATGTTGCTGAAAATAACAATATTTCATTCTTATTTGTGGCTGAGTAACATATACACCAGCATCAGCCCCGTGGCCAGACCACAGGACCTGATAAGCACCAGAGACTCAGTGCTGGCAACGCAAGGCACCTATAGAATGCTGTACATGTTGATGCCTGGCACCATCTGCATGCAGTATTGGGGGAACCTTGGCACGACCCCACTCGAGATGACTGATACCCCTCCCCTTCTAGCCCTAGAATGCCCACCAGTGATGTCTATAATACTTATCTCACATCTTAAGCCACTTGTCTTTTGATAAGCACTTGGATTGTTATGTCTTGGCTGTTGTAAATAGTGCTATGAACATGTATGTTTTTGAATTTGAGTTTTCATCTTTTCTGGATATATACTCAAGAGTGGGATTTCTGGGTCATATGATAGCTCTCTCTTAGTATTTTAAGGAAACTCCATACTGTTTTCCATAATGGCTGCACCAATTAACATTCCCATCAACATTATAGGAAAGTTCCCTTTTCTCCACACCCTCTCCAGCATTTATTTGTAGGATTTTTGATAATAGCTATTCTGACAGGATTGAATTGGTATTGCATTGTGGTTTTGATTTTCATTTCTCTAATAGTTAATATTGTTGATCATCTTTTCATATGCCTGTTGGCCATCTACATGTCTTCCTTGGAGAAAAGTGTTTATAGATCTTCTGCTCATTTTTTGTTTGAATTGTTTGTTTTTTTGATATTGAAGTATAAGAGCTGTTTGTTAGAAATTAAGCCCTTGTCTGTTGCATCTTTTGCAAATATTCTCTCCATTCCATAGATTGTCTTTTCACGTTGTTGATGGGGTATTTTTGCTGAGCAAAAGCTTTTACATTTTATTAGGTCCCATTTGTTTGGTGGCACTAGTGGTAAAGATTCTGCCTGCCAATGCAGTAGACACAAGAGACACCAGTCAATCCCTGGGTCAGGAAAATCCCCTGGAGAAGGGAATGGCTAATCACACCAGTATTCTTGTCTGTAAAATCCCATGGACAGAGGAGCCTGGCGGGCTATAGTCCATGTGGTCACGAAGAGTCAGACATAACTGAGCAAGAAACAGGACATGTTTATTTTTACTCTTATTTTCTTTGCCTTGCAAGACTGAGCTATGAAAATATTGCTACAATTTACATCAGATAATGTTTTGCCAGTGTTCTCTTCTAGGAGTTTTATGGTATCATATCTTATAGTGGTGGTGGTGGTTTAGTCGCTAAGTTGTGTCTGACTCTTGCGATCGTAGCCTGTCAGACTCCTCTGTCCATGGGATTCTCCAGGCAAGAATACTGAAATGGGTTGCCATTTCCTTCTCCAAGGGATCTTCCCAACCCAGGAATTGAACCTGGGTCTCCTGCATTGCAGGCAGATGATTTACCAACTGAGCTATGAGGTCTTTAAACCATTTTGAATTTATTTTTGTATATGATATGAAGGAGTGTTCTAATTTCACTTATTTACATGTGACTATCCAGATTTCCCAACACCACTTATTGAAAATCTGTCTTTTCTCCATTGTATAGTCTTACCTCCTTTGTCATAGGTTAATTGACCATAGGTATGTGGGTTTATTTCTGGGTCTCTATTCTCTTCCATAGAAGATCTATATGTCTGTTTTGAGCCAATACCATACTGTTTTGATTACTATAGCTTTGTAGTATAGTCTGAAGTTTGGAAGGGTTATACCCCTAGTTTTGTTCCGTATTCCTCAGGATTGCTTTGACAATTCTAGGGCTTTTACGATTCCATATAAATTTTAGGGTTATTTGTTCTAGAAATTTCCATAATTTTTATCTCATACCTTTAGCTCAGCAACTCTGTAGAGAAGACATAAATATTTACTGACATTAGCAGTGTGAAAAATCATGATGCTAGTGCTGAGGACACAGCAGTGAACAAAACAATCCCTACCCTCTTATTTTACAGATGAGCAAACTGAGGTACACATTGGTTGTGACTGTCTTAGAATTATACTGCTATTAAGTTGTGAATCTAAAATTTAAATCCAGGTCTTCCTGGTCCCAAGTCTGGGGCATAAGCCTAAGAAATGACCATTTTATTATATATATTTACACATAAAATTTTATTATTATATTATTGTACATTATATTATTATGAATATGTTTATATCACATGTATTTTTCACATCTACATTCAATAGTAGATGCTTTAGAGGCTACACAATCCATATAATTTAGAAACAGGATCAGAAATTAGCATTGCCTAAAATTTTAAAAAGTATGAAATTAAGTATATTTCACTCCCAAGAAATTACTCCACCCCCAGGGATTTATTAATATGGCTGATAAAATTGGTGAATTTCCTAACTTTAAATTAAATCACCAGTATGTAAATAAATTGCTGTCTTTGTCTTAATTGATCTTCCTGTCTGCAGTTAGCATCCATCATACTCCCTGGCTCAGATGGTAAAAAACTGCCTGCAATGCAGGAGACCCAGGTTCAATCCCTGGGTGGGGAAGATCCCTGGAGTAGAAAATGGTAACCCACTCCAGTACTGTTGCCTGGAGAATTCCATGGACAAAGGAACCTGGCAGTCTGCAGTCCATGGGATTGCAGTTGGACAGAACTGGGCAACTAACACTTTCACTTTCATACTACCAGTAGGCTAATCCTATTAACATATTGATATGATCAAGTTACTTTTGTCAGCCTTAAAAATAAAATAGCCAGTTATTCAACCACCAAAATGAGATTATTCAGGAACAGCAGAGGAATTGCCACTCAGGCCATGCAAACTATGGCAAACTACAGGCCAAGATCAGAAAACAAAAAAAAGGGGGGGGGGTTGCTTTTATAGAGGGAGGGGCTGTTTTGAACAAAAATTCACTGGAGGCCAATGAGAGTCCAATACTTTGGTCACCTGATGGGACGAACCGACTCATTGGAAAAGACCCTGATGCTGGGAAAGATTGAAGGCAGGAGGAGAAGGGGACAACAAAGGATGAGATGGTTGGATGGTATCACCGACTCAATGGACATGAGTTGGAGCAAACTCTGGAAGACAGTGAAGGACAAGGAAGCCTGGTATGCTGCAGTTCATGGGGTCGCAGAGTTGGACTAGGCTGAGCGACTGAACAACAACAAATGAGAGTTCAGGGTGGTAACGGCTTTTCATTGACTGGGAGTGTAGTAGTTTCTCATTGGCTGGGTTGTTGCTGGCAACAGCCTACTGTTGGGTATGTAAAGTAAGCTGCTTCGTGTTAAAGAGTGAAAGATAGCTTCTTCCTGATGGAGTCTGCAAAAGGCAGTTAGTGATAGTATGTGAGAGCTCCCCCTTCAGAACTTCCCAACTCCATTGTATTTTTCTTTGTTTTAATATATATGTATTTGGCTGCACCAAGTCTTAGCTGCGGCAGGTGGGATCTAGTTCCATGGTCAGGGAGGGATTGAACCCAGGCCCCCTGTAATGGGAGTGCTGAGTCTTAACCGCTGGACCACCAAGGAAGTCCCCTGACTCCATTTTCAATGAGGTTTCCTTTATTCTCACTTTCAGTATGAAATCCTTGAATGACATTCCATCATCATGTGCTGTTCCGTCACCCTTGAAGTGACAATCATCATTTATTAGTAGAATAAAACAAACTGCTGAACTGGACCCACAGTGTCCTTCAAGCTCTTTCCAACACCCATCCGTCCTGCCTCAAGCTTTTCTCCCCTGAATTATGTTATGTACTCTTCTGCCTGTGCCTGGCTGAAGTGTATCCAGCCTCCAGGACTCAGTTCAGCCCTTGCAAGAAGCATACTCTGACATAAATAACTTTTGTGAACCTTACAACACTACAAATCCCTCTGTCATTGCTGGCAGTTAAATCATTATGTGCAATAGGAACTTGGACCAAGTGGCATGTGCAGTTTCAGTTCCATTTGTTCAAGTTTACTTTCTAGGTACATCTAAACTTTTAAATATGACCCTCAAATGTTAATAGTTGGTTGTCTCTTTTTGTGATCTTAGCCAGTCCTGATGAACAGTTCACTTGGGCATACAAAATGAGGTATTCTAATTCAGACAATCCTTCGTCATTGATTGCCTAGGCTACTTCTGCAAAGAGAGATTTGCCCTCATCTTCTATTCAGATATTCTGAGGTAGAGCCTGTATGGGAAAAGCAGAATAGATGTTTGATTGCCTCCTTTTATTTATCTGTCATACTTACAAGTCTATTCTTATTTTCCATTTATTCAAAAGCTGGTTTAGAAAGTGATGCTTTTCTAGCAAATGGTGTATTTTACCTAATTTGCAGTACTTATTGACATAAAAATTTTCCTGTTATTTATCTTTAAAAAATCTCTGATGTGTCTATAGCTATACTGACAATTATATTTCATATGTTATTTTCTGGTTCATCTCCCTATTTTTTTTCAATAATCTTGCCAAAAGTTGATTTTATTAAGCTTTTCAAATAATAACTCTGGACATTGGTCTGTGCTGTACCTTTATTTTCTAATTTTGTTTATTCATTTATATTAACAACTTCTTTCACTCTAAATTCCTTAGATTTACTTGGTGGTTCTTTTTCTAACTTCTTCATCCAGATGTATAGCTCATTAATTTTCAATTTTTTTTTTAAGTATTTAAGCTTCTCTATTTAAATTTTCCCAAGTTCTATGTTTGGCTGCATCCACAATTTGAAACAGAACACTTTATTGTTTTGTTTAAGTATTTTCAAATTTCTACTCTGTTTATTCATTGACAGTCAGCCATTTGGAAGTATGTTTTGATGTCTAAATGTACAAAGGTTAGAAATCAATAGCATGGCAGAATCAAAGATCAGTGAGCCTGAAAACAGCAATGTTAGCTCTCCAAAATGGCATCCAAAGATTAAAAAGAAGAAAGCTGGGGAAAGAGAAGGAGCATGGCATCATTGGCCTCTGTTACAATATCAGGTGGCCTAACATACTTCTATTTGAAGTCCCAGAAGAAATAGACGAGGCTGAAATAGAGACATTTTAAAGCCAACAAAAATTAATAGAGGTATCGCCCTCAGACTCTCACTAGAATTCACAAAAAGGACGTTAGTAGTAGGCAGCTTCCAACCTGGCTCCCACTGATCCCCACCTACCGGGGTTCATGCCTAGGTTTAATCCCCTCATCTGGAACATAGATTGGACCAGGTGATTTGCTTCTAACAAATAAATACAGAAAAATTGATAGGGTGTCCCTTCTGGTATTAGGTTACTAAAAGACTGTAACTTCTGTCTTGCTGAGTCTTGTTCTATTATACTCCAGGCTTCCATGATATGAAGACGCTGCCATGTTTGTGAGGCTCACTAGGCAAATAACAGAGAGTTGCCTCTAGAAAACAGCCAGCAATGAACCAAGACCTCAGTCCAATTGTCTACTCTCAAAGAACTGAATCCTGTCAACAAATATTTGAGTGAGGTGGAAACAGATACTTCCTTGGTTGAACCTTGACATAATCACATCCCCCATTGATTGCAGCCTGGGAGAGACCCTGAAGCCGCGGGCTCAGCAAAGACACACCAGATTCTGACATCCAGAAACCATGAGATAATAAATACTATTTCAATTCACTACATATTAGAGCAATTTGTTATGCAACAATAGACAATACAGTGTTCTTCTAAAATAGCAAAGCTGAATGCAAAAGGAAGGACTAAGAGGTAAGAAGAAATTATAAGCAAAAAAATTAGCAGCTGTATCATGCGTGCTCGGTTGTGTCTGACTCTTTGTGACTCTATGGACTGTATAGCCTACCGGGTTCCTCTATCTGTGGAATTTTCCAGGCAAGAATACGGAGTGGGTTGCCATTTTCTGCTCCAAGGGATCTTCCCAACCCGGAGATGGAACCCCAGTCTCTTGTGTCTCCTGCACTGGCAGGCGGATTCTTTACCACTGCTCCACCTGGAAGCAACTGTATGGGTAAATTTAAATAACAATAACTATGATCTCATCAGAAGACACAGATAAAAACAGAACTATGTAAAGTGTTATTGGTAGGATCCTTTTCCCTTTTCTTCCTTTTAGGAATAGAATACCCTGAATTTTAGCTAAACACATGACTTAGCAGCCAGAGGCCACATTTCTCGGCTTCTCTTTTAGCTGGGTGTGTCCTTATTATAGTTTCTGCTAGTTGTACACAAGTGGAAGTGATGTGTGCAACCATATAATCTTTTTTTTTATGAGGAAGCGTTCTCTATTTTCCTTTTCCACAGGTTAAAAATGGCAGCAACCAGAGTGCTCACATGAGATTCATTAAAGCATGAAAGATAGCAGAGTGTCAGAACCAACCTACCAGCCTAAGCTCCTGAAGAACCTCATGTAGTGGAGTTGCCTGCCTATGTTTGCATGGCAGCGCCTCTCCCCACCCCACCACCATCTTGGCTCACATAAATGTCCCATGAGAGAGAAGTCAACATTTATGCTCTTTAACCTACTTGAAGTCTTTTCGTTATCCTTGCAGTTTAGCATCCATCCTGATAAGTACATCATTGAAGCTCCAAAAGAAAGAATAAAATGAGGGGAGAAACATTTAAAAGACACATATTTTAAGAGTAAAATGAAATAGTGAAAGTAAGTTCCACTATATCAAAAGCAAATGGACTAAGTACACCAATGAATAGGCAGACTTCTATTTAGGAAGCAAAAATTCTATACTACCACATTTAGAAACGACTCATCAAAATTATAAAGACAAAAAGATTGAAGCTAAAAGGTTAGAAAAACAAATACTAGGTAAAAACAATTCAAAGAAAGTTAATTTTTTGTATTGCTGTTTGATTAAATGGACTTTCAAGGGGAGAAGCATTATAAAGAATAAATGGAGCCACTATCTAATGCTAAACATTTAAATTAACTTGCAATATTTAGTAATTCCAAACCTACAAATTTCTAAGGACATGGCCTATGTGTTTGTGTATTTGTGTATACATAATATTTATTAGACAGAATTTCATGGGAAATGGGCAAATATGTCATCATGTTGAGAGACTTTTTTTTAATGTATCTCTTTCAATAATGAATAGATCAATCCATAAGAATATCATAGATTTCATACATTAGTAACCTGTACTTAAATAATCCAATTTTCTAATAAGTTTAGAGAGAACGTTTGACAATATACTAGGTAATAAAGTGTCAGCACGTTTCAGAAAAATGATATCATAGAGAAAAAAATGTAGTTGATGTAAGTTAAAATGTGTAATTTACATATCTTTGTTCTGCAATATAAGTACATCAGAAGATAGAAACTTCCCAAATGAATTTATGTTACGTTAATGATCCCTGAGATATCAAGTCCTGATATTTCACTGTTGGCATCACTGGTTTGCAGGACTGCACGGCACTGAGTCAGTAACAAACCTCAGTAGTCTTCATTCACAGTGTTGCTATTGTAAAAGATGAACGGCACAGTGTTGATTTATTTTCATTAAGCTTTGTCAGACAAAAGAGTCTGAAATTCCTTCAACTCTACAATTTTATAAACGTAGTGTATGCCATATTTTCGGAGAAGGCAATTGCACCCCACTCTAGAACTCTTGCCTGGAAAATCCCACGGACGGAGGAGCCTGGTTGGCTGCAGTCCATGGGGTCGATATGAGTCGGACACGACTGAGCGATTTCACTTTCACTTTTCACTTTCATGCATTGGAGAAGGAAATGGCAACCCACTCCAGTGTTCTTGCCTGGAGAATCCCAGGGACAGGGGAGCCTGGTGGGCTGCCGTCTATGGGGTCTCACAGAGTCGAACATGACTGAAGCGACTTAGCAGCAGCAGCATGCCATATTTTAAATTTCTGAAACGTAGACCAAACTATTTCTTGCCAAAAGAGTTTCCAAAAGGTCCAATTTCACAAGCATGACAAAACCACTCAGTGCATTTATACATCTTTATGTAAATGTTCCAACAGAGATGGATTCAGCATTGCCCTGAAATACCAGTGATTTGACTTTCTTGCCAGTTCCTCAAAAGTCCTCTTGCAGCCTCAGGTCCAGGCTAGGCCATCTCAAATGTTGTAGAACAGCAAACTAGCATGTAGTGTGCCTAACTCATCTGTGGTTCAAGCCAGTGGAATGTGTAGTTTTGGTACTATTTGTTTATTCATGGCACGATTCATTCAACTTTTTTAGCACAAAACATGTAATAAATGGAGTTAAGTTCTACGTTCTTGCAAAAGATTGCTACCTTGATGTTGCCAACTAAGGAATGTCACTCACCACCTAGCTCTACAAGAATCCAGTCATTAGCCACTGCTCCCACTGACTTGCAACACACCGAGAGAATTTAGGGTAAAGATCAGTGATGAGGCACGTTGTGCTCTGGGAAAATTGCAAAACAAGCCCTCAGATAGTTAGATATTTTCGGGAGGAAATTTCATAAATCCAGATTCTTGCATCTTCCCACACTTAGAAAAGCACTAAAATCATTAACTGAGAGACCCATGCCTCATGACTTACAGTAACCTTCTACCAAGATGTGTGCTTGGCTGCACATAACCCTTCTCCAAAATCATGTATCTACTGACCTCCTCACCCCCAACCTTTCCGGGGCAGCTCCTCAGAGCTCTCTGAGGGGCGTCTCCTAGGCTTTAGTCCTCAGTGAAGTGAAGTCGCTCAGTCGTGTCTGACTCTTTGCGACCCCATGGACAGTAGCCTACCAGGTTCCTTTGTCCATGGGATTTTCCACGCAAGAATTACTGGAGTGAGTTGCCATTTCCTCCTCCAGGAGATCTTCCTAACCCTGGGATTGAACCCAGGTCTCCACATTGTAGGCAGATGCTTTACCATCTGAGCCACTCAGTCCTTAGTAAGTCCCCAAATAAAACTGAAACTCATAGCTCTCATACTGTACAGTTTTTTCAGTAGACAGTTTATTAGTTCTCTTGTTGCTGTAACAAATTCATTATCTCACAATTCTCTAAGATGGATCCAAACTGGGACTCACTGGGCCAAGTCATGTCCAACTCTTTGAGACCCCATAAACTGCAGTGGGCAGGCCTTCATTCCTTTCTGGGTGCTCAAGGAGAGAATCTGCCTCCTTGCCTCTCCTGGCTTTAGTGGCCACCTGCATTCCCTTAGCTCATTTCTGTTTTTCAGAGCCAACTATAGCTGGTCTGCTGGGTGAGACCCCACATCACATCTCCATGACTTTTTAACCAACATCATCTCTCTGACCACAGCAGGTTCTTCCTTTTGGTGTTAGTTGCTCAGTCCTGTCTGATTCTTTGCAATCCCTTAGACTGTGGCCTGCCAGGCTCCTCTGTCCTTGGGATTCTCCAGGCGAGAATACTGGAGTGGGTAGCCATTCCCTTCTCCTGGGGATATTCCCCACCCAGGGATTGAAGCAGGATTTCCTGCATTGCAGGCAGGTTCTTTACCATCTGAGCCACCATGGAAGCCCTCTCGCTTTTAAGGACTCATGAATAGTTGGGACTCATCTGGATGATAATAGGATAATCATTTTCAAGGTTCCTACCCCTAATAACATCTGCAAAAACTCATTTGACATATAAATGAACACTTTTGCAGGTCCCAAATATTAAGAAGAGAGTGTGTGCATGCTAAGTCAGTCACGTCCAGCTCTTTGTGACCCCATGGACTGTAGCTCGCCAGGTTCCTATGTCCATCATATTCTCCGGGCAAGAATACTGGAGTGGATTGCCATGCCCTCCTCCAGAGGATCTTCTTGACTCAGGGATGGAACCCATGTCCCTTTTATCTCCTTCACTGGCAGGCAGGTTCTCTATCACTAGGGCCACTGATAATATAATAGCTAATATTTATTGCGTGCTTACTCGGTGCAGCACTTGCTTTACATGTTTGACTTTTTAAATCTTCTTGAAAAATCCTATGAGGTGGCTATCAGCATTATTACTATTTTATTTGATGAGTAAGTTGAGGCAAAATTTATATTTAAATGAGGTGTGCAGTGTTACCAAAAGAAATGATACTAGATGACCTTCAGTACAGTAGTTTTTCTAACATACAAATAGAAATGTATGCTCTATTCTATAATATGATAGGGGTATATTACATTCTACCCCCCCAAATGCATTTATTCCTTTCCTCCCTTGGAGTCTAGGGGAAAAATAGACAGAATCTATACATTTCTGTTTTATTGATTCTGAAAGAATTGCCTCCACTGGGATCGTGTGTGTGTGTGAGAGAGAGAGAAAGAGAGAGAGAGAAAGGGAGGGAGAGGGAGAGATTGACTTACTATCAAAAGGGATTTCCTCCAGTTCTATTCTGCATTGTTTGTACCAGTTTCGCTCTGTGATATCTGTTCAAGACATTATATGTGTATTATTTTGCCTTTGGAGTTATTAATATGCAGTTATTAGAGTTACTGTATGCAGGCTGTATTAGAACTCAGCAAAAAATAGAATTCACTTAATAGGGCTGTGGGGGAGCTCAAGGCCAGTTTCTAGGAATGCAGCATTTGATCTTTCTGGATTAAGATTGAGCAACTACACAGCAGTTGCCAAATTTCCTTGAACTTCCTCGGCCTAAAACTCTTGAGTTACAGAAAAATATTTTTTGTTTTGTTCAATAGTCATTTGTTATGTGTTAGTCTGTTGCAAAGCTTCAGACTTGGGGCCTCTGCTTTGAAGAATCCATTTCTATTAAACTTTACCTTGAATTTTGACCAGCATTTCAACTTCCCAACTCTTTTCTAAAAGCTATATCTTCCTGCAAATTAAAATCACCCTGCATACCATTTTCCCTGTCAAATTACTTAAAAATCCACTGTTTAGACAGCACAATGTTGGTGGGGCTGTGGGGAAGCAGGCACTCTGATATAGGCCTACTTGACGTGGACAATGGTCCGACTTCTATGGGGAACAGTATAGGCTTAGCCGGTGGCGCTAGTGGTAAGGAACCCGCCTGCCAATGCAGGAGATGTGGGTTCGATCCCTTGGTCAGGAAGATCCCCTGGAGGAAGAACTGGCAACCCACTCCAGTATTCTTGCTTGTAAAATCCCATGGAAAGAGGAGCCTGGTGGGGTGCAGTCCACGGGGTCACAAAGACTCAGACACAATTGAGCACATGTCAGTATTTACAAAAGTTACAAATTCATTTACTCTTGAACTCAAGAATTCCACTTCTGGGAATTTGTCCTTCTGATACAGATGTGTATAATATGAAATGGTATGTGTATGGTTTTATTTATTTGTAGCATTGTCTATAATAGCAAAATATTAAAAATGGCCTTCAAGTGTCCTTCATTAGGAAATCAATTAAATAAACTGTGGCATTGTCCCACAATTCAATAATATACAGCTGGAAAAAATAAACGAAGGTCTTTGTGTGTACTGCTGTAAGGTAACTTCCAAGGTACATTGTTAAGAGAAAAAGACAAGGTGTGAACTAGGGAGTTGTTATTGTTCAGTTGCTCTGTCACATCCGACTCTTTGCAGCCCCATGAACTGCGGCATGCCAGGATTGCCTGTCATTCACCATCTCCCGGAGCTTGCTCAAACTCTTGTCCACTGAGTTAGTAATGCCATCCAACCATCTTGTGCTCTGTCATCCCCTTCTCCTCCTGCCTTCAATCTTTCCCAGCATCAGGGTCTTTTCCAGTGAGTCAGTCCTTTGCATCAGGTGGCCAAAGTATTGGAGTTTCAGCTTCAGCATCAGACCTTCCAATGAATATTCAGGATTGATTTCCTTTAGGATCCACTGGTTTGATCTCCTTGCAGTCCAAGGGACTCTCAAGAGTCTTCTTCCATACCATAGTTCGAAAGCATCAATTCTTTGGTGCTCAGCCTTCTTTGTGGTCCAACTCTCACATTCGTACATGACTACTGGAAAAACCATAGCTTTGACTATACAGACCTTTGTTGGCAAAGTAATGTGCCTGCTTTTTAATATGCTGTCTAGGTTTGTCGTAGCTTTTCTTCCAAGGGGCAAGCATCTTTTAATTTCACGGCTGCAGTCACCATCTGCAGTGATTTGGAGCCCAAGAAAATAAAATCTGTCACAGTTTCCATTGTTTCCCTATTTATTTGCCATGATATGATGGACCAGATGCCATGATCTTAGTTTTTTGAATGTTGAGCTTGAAGCCAGCTTTTTCACTCTCCTCTTTCACCTTCGTGAAGAGGCTCTTTAGTTCCTCTTTGCTTTCTGCCATTAGAGTGAGTTGCCATTTCCTTCTCCAGGAGATCTTCCTAGTCCAGGGATTGAACCTGGTCTCCTTCATGGCAAGCAGTCTCCTGGACTGCAGGTGGATTATTTACCGACTGAGCCGCCATATATACTTATAATGTGTATGTAAGTATAGTATATATAGAAGCAAACAAAAAGTTTATAATGATGTGTAGTGATAGATGTTAACTAGATTTATTATGGTGATCATTTTGCAGCATATGCAAATATATAATCATTATGGTATACACTTGGATATTATTTTTTCACATTTTTATAATACAAAAATGTTTTACTGAATTCTGCATAATGTACAGAATTTGTAAACATGTACATATTTACAAAGGAATGATCTTATATACATTTGCATGTGTAAAATAGATAACTAGTGCTGTGTAATACAGGGAGCTCAGCTTGGTGCTCTGTGATAACCTGGAGGTGTGGGATGGTGGGGTGGGGGGTGTGAGGGAGGCTTACAAGGGAGGGGACATATGTATACTTATAGCTGATTCGTGTTGTACAGCATAAACCAACATGACATTATAAAGCACTTATACTCCAATTTAAAATTGTTTTAAGTTAAAAAAGAGAATGATATACACAACTGCAGGGAGAAAAAAGAGAAAGAAGCCAAACACAGAAATTGTATATTGTACGATTCCATGATATTAAGTCTGCATGCTTCATGCTAAGTCGCGTCAATCATATCCAACTCTATGGACCATGGTTCACCAGGTTCCTCTTTCTATGGGATTTTCCAGGCAAGAATACAGAGTGGGTTGCCATGCCCTCTTCCAGGGGATCTTCCCAACCCAGGGATTGAACCCAAGTCTCTTCTGTCTCTTGCATTGGCAGGCAGGTTCTTTACCACCGTGCCACCTGGGAAGCTGATATTGTCTAGAACTGGTTAAACCAGTGATGTTGGAAATCTGATCAGTGGTTGCCTGGGTTTGAGGATGAGAAAGCACTGATAGCAAGAAGTGTGAGGGAACTTTCTAGGGTGATGCAAATGTCCTATATGTTCACTGTAGTAGTAGTAACTAGTTAATGGACATATATCAAAAACTCATAGAAGAGTATACTTAAAATGTAAGCATTTATTATACTGTATATAAAATACACCTCCATGGAGTTGGTTTAAAGACACACGTCCCTTCAGCCACTGTTCTTTGTTCCCTTTTATAGAAAAATTCCTCAAAATAGTTCTGTGTGTTCTGTGTTCGTTTTCCCTCCTCCATTCTCTCTTTGACCATTAAAGTCAGACTTCTGTGTCATCACTTCACTGAGATTTCCTGAGTCAAGATAATCAACAATTTCCACGTGGTAAATGTCATGGCCAATTTTCAGTCCTCTTGATTCATCAGCAGCATTTGTCATATCAATTACTCTTTCCCTCTACAAATGCTTCCTCCCCTTGTCTTTAAGAACACAATTTTTAATGTTGTATTAGTTTCTTGCATGCTAACACAGAAACTGTATGTGTGTGTGTATATATACATATCCATATATATATCCATATATATATGGAATCTAAAAGTGATATAAATTAATATATAAATATATACATATATTCTTTTCCAGATTCTTTTCCATTATAGATTATTACAAGATGTGGAATATAGTTCCCTGTGCTATAGAGTAGGACCATGTTGTTTGTTTATTTTATACATAGTAGTTTGTATTTGCTAATCCCAAACTCTTACTTTATCCTTCCCCCACCCACTTCCCTCTTTGGTAACCATAAGTTTGTTTTCTATGTCTGTGAGTCTGTTTCTGCTTTGTAAATAAGTTCATTTGTATCATTTTTTTAGATTTCACATAAAATGATATAATATGATCTTTTTCTTTCAGACTTATTTCACTTAGTATGATAATTTCTATGTGCATTTGTGTTGCTGCAAATGGCATGATTTCATTCCTTTTATGGCTGAGTAGTCTTTCACTTTCAAGGACAGGGAAACCTGGTGTGCTGCAGTCATGGGATCACAAAGAGTCTGACATGACTTAGAAACTCAACAACAACAACAGTATTCCAATATATGTAACATATCCATTGTGATCCATCATGTCACGTTTTTCATCCATTCATGTATTGATGACACTTAGATTACTTCAATGTCTTAGCTATATAAATGGTGAGGCTGTGAACACTGGGGTGCATGTATCTTTTTGAATTAGAATTTTCTCCAGATACATGGCCAGGAACAGGATTGCTGGATCATATGGTAACTCTATTTTTAGGAATAATTTCTATTTTAAGGAACTTCCATGCTGCTCTCCATAGTTAGTGGCTATGCCCATTTACATTCTCATCAACAGTGTAGGAGGGTTCCTTTTTCTCCAAACTAGGAGGGTAGCAACTTTAACATACTCCCAACAAATATATTACATACTTTGATTTAAATAAATCAATGTTCTGTCCATAGTAAGCATTCAATAAATATTAGTTGAAAGAATTAATGAACTAAAGATATTTATCCTTGGACTTGAGAGTAGAAGTACTGTGAAACAGCCAGAAATGAAATTCAAAGTGCTAGAAATATGTGGATAACCTGGTGGACCAGATTTTCCTGAGATAAAGAGGGCAAAGGGATTGGAAAGTCATATAAACAATGTGTTCACTTAGAACCGAAGACCCAGGTCAGTTCCTGTGATTCTAATAGAAGTAACAATTATCAACAGAAGATCTTCCATAAAGGGAAACTTTGCATATTGAAAATAGTAATTGAGAATCACTGAAAATGAATAGAAGTTTCCAGCTTCCATAAGCTCTCGTTAACCCACTATTGACTGTTAAGGAACATGGGAACGTTCCTCCAAAGAAGGAAATGTGTCCATGAGGTATGATCAAAAACTATTTAAATTCCTGTCCAGGAATAATAGAGTTTCACAGAGTCACATTTAAGTATAATGTTAAAGTAAGATATATTAGAGTTCTGTTTAATTTGAAGATTTGCAAGCAAAACCACAACGGGGAAATTAGGCAAGCACTGGTCATTTTTGTCCAATAGATGGAGCCAGAATAGAAAGGAAGCAGTTTTTGGCAGATTGTGAAATCACACAAAGAAGGATTGGAACTGGGAATCTACTGTGGATTCCAGACCCTTAGAGCTCATTAGGCATCTAGCCAGGGCTCTGTCTAGTCGGTTGGTGTGGCGGGAGGTGAAGGAGGGTGAAATGAACTCCATGAATGTATAGAGTATATATAGCAACACAAAGCAATGTACCGTGGAAAGAAAAGCAATTCTGATTTTTATCTGGACACCAAAGGTTTGTTTTTTCAAGTGTGCACAACTTTGAACTTTAGAAACTGAGGTGGGATGGAGGCTGATTTGTGACATACTTTGGGTTATATATAAAAGATTAATAGTTATATTGAAATTATAAGGCTAATCTTTGTATTAAAATTAAAATCATGAGACTGTGGGTTTATGGTAAACACATGTGTGCTAGAAGGAAAGAGAAAAAAGTGTAAAAAGAAGGCTTGTGATTACCTAAATTACTATGACTGATTAATAACCAGATATATAATGTTTCTGCAAGATTTCAACATTGTGATGCTACTAAAATTTATTGAATTACAAATAATGAATTATAGTTCATGGATGAACTTAGTACTCTACCACTTTTAAGATGGTCTCCTGTAGATCATCCTGAGAGCAAACCTCAGAGACAGAAATTGATAACTGACCCAAGATTAACAGGGCAATCAGTAAAAATAGATACCCCATCTTATGTACCTCCACGCCTTTGTCAACCACCAAGAGCCCCCTGCCTCCTTGATTCTTTGAATAGACTTAGTGGGTGTGACTGAATAAGAATACAGTTCTCCAGAGATGGGAGCTATCCTCTGAGGAGTGTGATGACACGGTGAGTGGAGAGAGAGTTCAGGAAGGAGAGCTGGGGCTGAGTGAGCTTGGACTCACAGTACTGGCCCTCTCTTATCCACACGGCGAGGGAGGGCTCTGTCCTCTCCATCAACCCGTGAGGACAATGAGGGGACAGAAGGACCAGGGAAACTCATAAGATTACTGGGCTGCATAAGGGCCTCCAGGAATGTAAAGTGAACCCAGTTCATGAGGTTGCATGCTCTGCTGCTACACTCAATGAGGGAAGACAGGGCCACCTGGAGTTAATAAGGTTGGGATGGTCCAAGAAAGTAGAATCCCATGAGATGGAAAAGGGTGCTTGGAGTGTGTTCAAGGAGATGATTAAAATGATCAGCCATTGAATTTCAGTTGGATAAGAACATCAGTGAGGAATGGAAAGTCGTAGGCGTGGTCTGAGCCCATTCTCAATAGCCAAGGTTATAGAAGGACAAGGGCTGTAAGAAAGCAAGGAGGAACCTGACCCTGATGGCCTCTTAGAGAGAGTAGAACCCAATCTCTAAGCCAGTGATCTGGTTTCCTCTGCCTTAAACAACTCTTGGGTCGGCTGGTTCACAAAATCACCTTTAGAATCAAAATTGCCTTTAGAATCAAACCCCATACCTGCCAGAGATGCTTGGAGGGCTCAAACAAAACCTTGTGCACACCAGGAGACCCCACAGAGAATGAGCCAGACCTGCCTTTGAGTGTTTGAGAGTCTCCTGCAGCAGTACAGGTCAGCAGTGGCCTGCCACAGGGCCAGGGTCTCTGGGTGCAGCAGACCTGGGTATGGCATAAGCTCTCTTGAAGGAGGTTGCCATTTACCCCACCATAGAGCCCCCAGAACTTACACAGGACTGGGGAAACAGACCCTTGGAGGCCACAAACAAAACCTTGTGTACACCAGGACCCAGGAGAAAGGAACGGTGGCCCCACAAAAGACTGACCCAGATTTGTCTGTGGCTGTCCAGGAGTTTCCGGTGGAGGCATGGGTCAGCGGTGGCCTGCTGCAGGGTTGGGGACACTGAGTGTGGCAGGACCTGTTAAAGGACTTTATTTTGGGGGACTCCAAAATCACTGCAGTTGGTGACTGCAGCCATGAAATTAAAAGACACTTGCTCCTTGGAAGAAAAGCTATGACCAATGTAGACAGCATATTAAAAAGCAAAGACATTACTTTTCCAACAAAGGTCTGTCTAGTCAAAGCTATGGTTTTTCCAGTAGTCATGTATGGATGTGAGAGTTAGACTATAAAGAAAGCTGAGCACTGAAGAACTGATGCTTCTGAACTATGGTGTTGGAGAAGACTCTTGAGAGTCCCTTGGACTGCTAGGAGATCAAGCCAGTCAATCCTAAAGGAAATCAGTCCTGAATATTGAAGGGACTGATGCTGAAGCTGAAACTCCAATACTTTGGCCACCTGATGTGAAGAACTGACTCATTGGAAAAGACCCTGATGCTGGGAAAGATTGAAGGCAGGAGGAGAAGGGGACGACAGAGGATGAGATGGTTGGATGGCATCAGCGACTCAATGGACATGAGTCTGAGTAAGCTCCAGGAGTTGGTGATGGACAGGGAGGCCTGGCATGCTGCAGTCCATGGGGTTGCAAAGAGTCGGACATGACTGAGCAACTGAACTGAACTGAACGTCACTATTAAGACTAAAACTAACAAGTAGGAATGAAAGATCTAGCTTGAAAATCGAGTTTTCAGAAAAAAATATTTGTCTATTTGCATCTCATGGTGCTGTTGCAAAATGTGACTCATACACTCAAAGTCCAGAAAGAAACTAAATTACAGTGCTTTAAAAGAAAACAATTATTCCTGATGTACTCTAAATTTTCCTAAAGTAAGTTAAAAGAAGGCTGAGATAGAAAAATCCTTATTTGTAGCCTGCAAAGGAGGTTCCTGCCATGGAGGCAATTGGCTATTTGCCCCAGGATATGTCACAAATGAGGTGAAAATGTGAGCATTTGGCTCTTATTCAGGCTCAGGTGGGGGTTTGGCCAGGCCTGTGGTTCCCGGGAAGTCTGTCCAGGGACCTGTCTTGCTTTGTCTTCGACCACCCACTACATGTTTTGCAGGGACAGGATCACAGGCCTCAGAGGATGTTGTTCCAAGGAGACTAGAAAGCCAGAAGGAAGCGAAGGGTAGCACTCCCTACCCCACACTGTTCTCCCACTATTGTCTGTCTGTAGGAGTAATACTAGTGCCTGTAATATTTCATCCTGATGCATGAGGCTGGGGTGTTCCCATCAGATGAGTGATACTGGAGAAGGGGTTTTCTGTTCTCCACGCACAGATGGGCATGTCACTCACATACTTCACAATCCAGAGTGAGTGAAGACAAAAATCCAAAATTATATCTATTTTAAAAAATTTTTGTTTTAAATACTTTTGTATTTAGTGTAGAAAAACAAACGTGAATGTTTTATTTATTTTTTTCCTCTTAAGAGCTATTCACCCTTGTTTCCTAAGGGAGAAAGAAAAATATTTATTAATTAGTGTTTGGGATATCAGAGAAGCTTCATTCTCCAACAAACTCCAACTGGATCAGAGATATAAATGTCTAAAAGAAAATTTAGAGGCTTCCCTGGTGGTCCAGTGGTTAAGAATCTCCCTTGCAATGCAGAGTTCAATTCCTGGTCTGGGAAGATCCCACATGCCGTGGAGCAACTAAGCCTGAGACCAACTACTGAGACCGCTCTCTAGAGGCCACAAGCTGCAACTTCTGGGCCCACCAGCCGCAGTTACTGAAACCTGCTTGCCTAGAGCTCATGCTGCACAGCAAGAGAAGCCACTGAAATGAGAAGACTGAGCACTGCAACTACAGAGTTGCCTGCGCACAGCAAGGAAGATCCAGCACAGCTAAAAATAGAGAAAAGAAAATCTAAAGGTATTAGAAGACTTAGAAAGAATTCCCAAATAGAGTAGACTGACCATATGCTTTTATTTTCTGTGTGTAGGATAAATAAAAACTCCCAAAGATATGTCTGTGCCCTAATCCCCAGAACCTATGAATGTTACTTCAAATGATAAAGTAGATTGCAGATGTGATTAAGGCCCTTGAGGTAGGGAGATTACTCTGGATTATCTGAGTGGGCCCTAAATGCAGCAACAAGCATCTTCTTAGGAGAGGGAAGGCAGAGGTGTTACGCAGACACTGGGGAAGGCAATGAGATCCCAGGGACAGAGACTGGAGTGATGCAGCCACAAGCCAAGGAATGCTGGCAGCCATCAAAAGCTGGGAGACCTGGGAACAGATTATCCCCTGGAGCCTCCAAGAGGAATGTGGCCCTGCTGACACCTTGATTTCAGATGTCTGGCCTCTAGAAATGAAAAATAAATTTCTGTTTTTTTAAGTCACCAATTTAGTGGCAATTTGCATAGTGACCCTACACTTGATCTTAGCCGAAAGGCCAAGAAGCGATGCATAGTGACCCTAGAAAACAAATACACTTCTGGATCCACCCAAACTTCACTAAAATAACAGTGAACAGAAGGAAAATGATACAACTCACAAAGCAGAAAAGAATTTCTGTAAATTTTTGGAAAATAGAAAAATGAATGAATGAGAGGCAACTAATTTATCAAAAGTAAGAAAACTGCAACCCTGAGAGCCAGGAGAAAGGGCTGTGTGCAAGACGAGTCACTTCTCCCAGAGGGTCACCAAGCACCAGGCAGGGGTGGGGGCAGAGAGTGGGGCTGAAGCTGGAAGACTTCCAGTGGCTTTAAGAACACCACATTGGGTCACTCACCCCACCCCCTGCTTGATACTGATGAGCCAAGAGCCCAGTACACCCCTGTTTCTGGCTTCCCACACCTCAGTCCATTCGCCTGATCCCATCACCACATGACAGACACATCCGTTCTACTCATACTCCTTCTGTTGTAGAGAACTGGTCTCAAGGGTCTTCCTAGATGTGGGTGGGCTGGGGGATACCACGCAGGGCCCGCATGGCTTCCCACTACCCTGCTGTTCTGCAAAGGAAGGCATGCTTTCTGATGGCCCAACAGCAGCATCTGCCACACTCTCTAAGGCACATCATCCTAAAATTTCAGAACACTGGGCATAAAAAGAAGATTCTAAAAGTTCCCCAGATGAAAAATGTGGTCACTTCATGTACTAACAATCAGCAATCTGACTGACATCAGACTTTAAAACAGCAATTCAAAATGCTAGAAAACAATAAGGCAACACCCTCAGTAGCTTATAAGCAAAAAGTTTCTATTTCGCCAAACTGTCACAAAATGTAAGGGTGGTATGCAAGTTTTGAATGATATGCCCACAATGCATCATCTAAGAGGAAGCTATCAAGGCGCATAATTCAGCACAATGTAGAGTAAACAAGAAACGGGAAGACATGAAATCTAGGGGAAGAAAAAAATAATCAGGATGCATACAGGAGACTGGCAAAGGGGGAGTCCTAGGATGATGGATGTTTATCACACCTGGCAAGTAGCCATTCCTACTTGAACAGAAGCCTGTGCGAGTGTGAAGGGGAGACATTTAAGGAGAAAAATAGAACTGATTATTTACTGTGTTTGAGAATTTGGGGAAAAATTATTACTAAGAGTTTGCCAAATTTGTTGGATTATCTGGGGACAAAAAGTGATGATATGTAGAAAACTAAACAATTTCATCAGAAGTAAGGGGGGGATTAGCAATTATTAATGCCAGGAAAAGCAGGTTATATAAGAAGTATGGTTATGATATAATATCTGATTCAGTGGTGAATAATATTTGATAGTCATAATTATATAAGCACTGACTCTACTAAACTAGACATTGCAACATAATTATTTTGGGAAAAGGGGAGAACCTAAAGTGGGGAGACTTAGAGCTGGATAAGAAATCAAAAGCCTCAGTGATTTCTTTTCCAGGATTCTAATCTATTTTTGACACATGTACGAGGATTTATGTACAAAAAAGTTCATCACATCACTGAACAAGAAATAGCAAAACAGAGACAACTTTAATATCTGTCAGTTGAGGGATAACTATATGTTTAACCATTATCTTAAACAGGTCATGGTTAAATAGAGTAAAGTGCAAGCTTTAAAAAAAAGCCAAGCAATAAATGATGACATGAACAACCAGATAGTGAAAACAAAGCGGGGAGGGGTGGGTCCTGTACACCATCACTTTGTGGGGAAAACAGATATATGTATCAATATATTCCCATGCACAAACATTGAATCTTGTATATGTATAATTTCTGGAAAGATACACAAAGAACTGCTAACCGTGACTGTTTCTATGGAGGGGAACTGCGATCAGACAGGAAGGGATAGAAAGAGACCTACTTTTCCTATACATCATATTGTTATTTAAAATTTTATGCTAGAAAATATATTATCTATTCAAGTGAATAATTTTTAATAAAATTATTTTTAAATGTTTAATAATTTAATAATTTTTAAAGGAAGGGAAAAAAATTGGCAAAAGAAAAACAACAAAACAAGATTAGCCCCCTTAATATCTCAACTTAATATATCAAATATATCTTAAAATGTCATTTCACTATTTTTAGCATTCTCCTTTGTGCTGTGCTTAGTCATTCAGTTGTATCCGACTCTTTGCAACCTCATAGACTGTAGCCCTCCAGACTCCTCTGTCCATGGGGATTCTTCAGACAAGAATACTGGAGTGGGTTGCCATGCCCTTCTCCAAGGAATCTTCCCAACCCAGGGATCAAGCCCAGGTCTCCCACATTGCAGGCAGATTCTTTACTGTCTGAGTCACCAGGGAAGCCATATATCAAATATGTCTTAAAATGTCATTTCACTATTTTTCAGTCTTTTCCTTTAGGTGGCGGCAACTACATTTTTTAAATGCTATCCATCTGTCTAACCTCAAAGATCAGTTAACTGTAGCATTTAGATTTCTTATTTTTTCTTTTCATAAGAAAATATTTCTTAAGATGTTTAAGTATATATTGATGAAATGCATGGTCTAGAGATATTCCTGAGTACTGTTATGCAAAATATAATAATGATAAATTTAAAAACAGGTTATACATTTGAGGAAATATAAAACAGACTGGGAAGCTATTCCCCAAAATGTTGGCAGTGATTATTTCTGGATAGTAGAGCAATTAATAGGTGAATTTGTTTTTCTCTTTGCCTTTCCATATATTTTACAATGAACATGGTATTTTTTTAAAACCCTGTTTTATCCTTCAAGCCTGCTTGTCTTAAAGTGTCATCTGGCACCCAAACATTCCCAGTATCACTGAGCTCTTTATTTCTTAACTATAGAATGAAAATGACAGAAACTTTAGGCCCACCATAAGGACTATTGAAGGAGAGATTTCAGAGCTAAAGGATTCTTTCAATATTCTTCAAATCTATAATCAGATTTACTGTGCATGCGTGCAAGTTGCTTCAGTCGTGTCCAACTCTACCACCCTATGGACTGTGGCCCACCAGGCTCCTCTGTCAATGGGATTTTCCAGACAAGAATACTGGAGTGGGTGCCATGTCTTTCTCCAAAGATTTACTGTAAAGTTAATAAAATTTGTGCTTTGGAGTAAACCCCCTTCACTTGCTCTTATCCCTTCCATAACCTTGTGTCTCTCTCTCTTTTTTTTAAATGTGTATCATGGTTGTGACTATATTTTTATAATTTTATTTATTTTTGGCTATGCTGGGTCTTCATTATTATGCAGGCTTTTCTCTAGTTGCCACGAGCAGGGGCTACTCTCTAGCTGCGGTGAGTGGGCTTCTCATCACAGTGGCTTCTCTCCTTGAAGAGCACAGGCTCTAGGGTGGGTGGGCTTCAGTAGCTGTGGCTCCGGGCTCTAGAGCACAGGCTCAGTAGCTGTGGTGCATGGGTTTATTTGCTCTGCGGCATGTGGGATCTTTGCAGATCAAGGATCAAACCCGTGTTTCCTGCGTTGGCAAGCAGATTGTTCTACCACTGAGCCAACAGGGAAGCCCCCATTGTATCTTATTTTGAACTCATAATTTTGTATTATTTTCTTCACAGGGCTCATAAATTACAGTTACAGAACCTACCAAACCAAGACCCACCACTGCCAAAGCACATCAAAATACTGTTTGCCAATTTTTTAACATCCTTGAATGAGATAGTCTAGTTATCATTTATTCTGAGGGGATGTAGGGAAGATATCTATAAGCTCCCCACTAAACTGAGAGGCCAAGCCTCGCAAACTTTTGTACCCCTGTTGCCTTGCACACTTCTGGCACATTTCAGTATTCAAAGACCATTTGTAGCACTATTAAATGGCAGTGAGTTTAAAGGGAAAAGTAAAAGATCTCTTCACCAATTCTTGTCCTTGGAGTAGTTGAGGGGTAGTCCTTGTAGAGCTATTTCTGATGGCTAGCAGAAAGGGTGCACCCATCTCAAATAACTGAGGCCACAGCATGACCCCTGGTCCCCAGAGTTTTTGATTGTCTGTGGGATGGTAAGTGGATCGGCCAGGTGAGTCATCACAATGGGACAATGCAGGCAGACTCTGTGCCAGTGAGGAAAAGGACCTCATCTCCTCTCTTTGAAGAGATAAATTAGCATGTCTATCTATGAAACAGAGAAGAAGACATGTCTGGTGTGTGACTTTTACATCTCTCAAATACAGGAATGCAAACTGGTGTGGGACACCAAAAGACAAAAGTGAGAGTGAAAAAGTCAGGTGCCACGTGACCAGCACTTCCGTTTCTGGGTATATACCCATAAGGAATGACAGCTGGGATTTGATCAGATATTTGTACACCCGTGTTCATAGCAGCATTACTCACAATAACCAAAAAGGGAAAGCGACCCATGCCCATAGACAGATGAACAGATAAACAAAATGAGCATACATACAATGGAATATTATTCAGTCTTTAAAGGAATGAAATTCAGTATACCTGTGGTGGATTCATTTCAATATTTGGCAAAACTAATACAATTATGTAAAGTTTGGAAATAAAATAAAATTTTAAAAAAAGGAATGAAATTCTAACATATGCTACACTGAACCTTGAGGACATTATGCTGAGTGAAGAAAGCCAATCACAAGAGGACAAATATTGTACAAATCCGCTTATTTGAGGTGTCCAGAGTAGTCAAATTCATAGAGACAGAATGTAGAATGATGGTTACTAGGCCCTGGGGGAAGGGAAAAGTAGGGAGTTATTGTTTAATGGGTACAGCGTTCCTATTTTTCAAGATGAAAAGAGTTCTAGAGATGGATGGTGGTGATGGTTACACAATAATGTGAATATACTTAAAGCACTGAACTTCACACGTAAAAATGGTCAAAATGGTCAGTTTTATCTATATTTTATTGCCAAAAAATGCCTATAGATGGAATGAGGAAGTAAGTATTTCCTATATTTTATGAATATCTTAAAAAGAAGTTGGATGTTTATTCCAGAACTGTTCTGTAATATAGATTTGAATTATTTGTAGATGTTAATAATGATTGCTAATACCTAATGAGTCAGGGACTATACTAAGGGATTTATGTACATTATCTTAATTCTCATAACCTATGAGGTAGCCTCTGAGGTAAATGCTTTTTGTTATGGTCATTTTCAAGTTCAAAAAAGTGAGGCTTCGTTTAAATCATTTGCCCACGGTGCAAGGTTGATGCCCAGGGTGATGGTAGAGCCAAGATTTGACAGATTTATTAATGTTAAGCATATTGCTCATTTCAGAGCTGTAATCCTGCTTTTTATAATAAAATTTTTTTTTGATTGTCTTAGACTTAATATTTTGTACTTACACAGAAGAAATTTCTAAAACAAGAAATCTGAATCAAGAAAATCCAAATTATATTGATAGGCCAGAGGATATGAGTTGAACAGCAGTTCTTACCAAATTGTGCTTAAAACAATGCCAGCAAGTCGTCCCTCAAATTTACTATGGAGTTGGGGAAGTCAAGTCTAAATTCAGAGGTAAGGGGACTGGAAAAGCAACAATGACCAAATATTCCTTTTGGGATACAAATAATCTTGTAAAATAACTCTAAATATCACTTTAAATTTTTTATTTTCAGACTTCATAACTGTAATTTCTGGCACATTATGCAGCATAAAGTTTTTTTTAATAAGCATTCACTGGATAAAACACTTGACTCAACTAAGGAATTCAGAGATTACAGTCTGTTCATTTCTGGGACTCCATCTTCCCCCAAAGGATTAACTGGATATACTACTACATTTGCTTTTCAGACATGTGTTAATCCGTACACACATACACACACAAAAGACGGTGGATTATGCACATGCATTTCCTTCTACTACCTCCCATAGTCCCATCAAAGTGACAGAAAAAGTCTTTAAAGAGAATGAGATAAAACAGGAATAGGAAACAAGAAACAGTATCATCAACAGACCGGAAGTTTTGAGAAATTTGTGAAAGACCAAAAGCAGATGGATGGACTGAGAGAAAGTTTATGGCAAACTGCAGGCCAGGACACAAGAAATGAACACGTTTCCCTAAGGAGGGCCTGGAAGGGAGCTCACACTCAGCAAGCTATACACTAATGAGCTGTGGGGCGATAACAAGTGGCCTCATCAGAGAACTAGACTCAGTGCCTAGGGACAGTTAGGCCCTTTCCTTTGACCTGTGCAAACAAAGCTTGGCAGCTGGGACTTTTGCCCTCAGGCCAAAAGCCAGACACACTGCCCTTTAGGAAGCAAGCTATCAGCTCAGAGAGGGTTCTTGGTCAGGATTTTGTGGCCTACCTGGTAAAAGATAATGAAGAAATTCTGGATCTCTATAATAAACTCAGAGTTCATTGTACTTAGTGCATGTGAATGGAGAAGGAAATGGCAACCCACTCCAGTGTTCTTGCCTGGAGAATCCCAGGGACAGAGGAGCCTGGTGGGCTGCCGTCTATGAGGTCGCACAGAGTTGGACACGATTGACGCGACTTAGCAACAGCAGCAGCAGCAGTGCATGTGAAATTGTGTTAGTCGGTCAGTCGTATCCAACACTTTGCAACCCCATGGACTATATAGCCCATAGGCTCCTCTGTCCATGGAATTGTCCAGGCAAGAATATTGGAGTGGATAGCCAAAATCACTCTTAAAATGCATCTCCACCCATTCCACCTGAAAACTTCTGTTTCCCCCCACCCCCTCAATTCTGTCCCCCACCTCCCCACCCCCTCCACCGCCCCAACCCCCACTTGGTTGTTTGTTTCTTCACCCACAGGAAACCCCACCGAGAAGTCTTCCTGTCCACAAACCCCACCTTCTAATATAAAAGCTGTCAGTCATTCAAGAGCTTCTTGGGAAAACAAATCTAAACAATTGAAGAGGAGGAAACCCAGACAAGCTACCTCTACTAAATTAAGGTGTTTGTTTAGTTCTTAATTTATTCATACAAATGAACAACAGGAAACATCAAACTTGTGAGGAAAAAAAACAATGCAAAAGGGAAAGACTTAGAAAATAAATTAGATAACTGAGGTTGGAGGAAAAGATAATCCAAGCAGTTAAAGAGAATTTTTTTAAAAAAACCTAATACACACAAACCAATCACATTTTTTATTAATCAATTAAGAAAAGTAATATTTAAAAGAATTCCAATAAGAGCAATAAAAGTGTTAATTATATCATTGGTGAAATTTATAACCTATTGCATTCTTAAGACAATTACAGTTTGTGATAAAAAGTAATAATCAGAGAACTTGAAAGAGTTCATAGAAGCTAAAAATGAAAATTCAATGGAATTGCTAAATAATATAGATACAATAGAAGATCAAGTTGGTTACCTGGAAGATAAAGGAAATAAAAAGACAGAGAATATGAGAAAAAAATTAACACATATGGAAGTTAGTGTTAGTAAATCTAATTTATAAAATGTGATTCTAAAAGGTACAGCAACTATGGAGAAAAAGAAATAATCAAGAAGATAATGAAATAAATTTCCTTATAAAAAAAAAAGTCCACCAATTACTGAGCAGGAAAAACAAACAAGAGCATGTATACAGACACCCTGGTGAAATTTTAGAACTTCAAGAACAGAAAAGTGTTAGTCGCTCAGTTGTATCTGACTCTTTGGGAAGCTTTGGACTGTAGCCTGCCAGGTTCCTCTGTCCATGGGATTCTCCAGGCAAGAATGCTGGAGTGGGTTGCCATTGCCTTCTCCAGGGGACCCAGGGATTGAATCTGGGTCTCCCACATTGCAGGCAGAGTCTTTACCATCTGAGCTACCAGAAAAATTTTAGAATTCTAAGAACAGAAAGAAACCCTAAAAGCTTCCAAAAAGGGAAGAAATAAAAAGGAATGATTATCAAACCATCATCCAACTTCTTTTCAGCAATACTAGTAACAGAAGACAATAAGACAAATATATGCTGAGTGTATACTGTGTGCTCGGCACTATTTTAGATCCTTGGGATATATCAGTCAAACAAACCAAAATCCTGCTCCAGTGGATCTTACATTCTATTGGCAAAAGTATTCAAAATGCTGAGGGGGAGAAAATGAGTTTTAGAATTCTAAACCTGGCAAAGCTATCAGTAAAATGTGAGGGCTAAAAAAAAAAAATTTATTTACTTATTTATTGTAGTGAAGGAAATACACCACTTATCATAGGGTGCCAAGCAAGCAGATTGGGCAACATGTTTTCAAAAGACTAGAACTCCCAAGTTGCTTTCAGGCAAGTATTTTTAACAATGCTTTTTTTAAAAATACAATTTAATTTCTTTATTTATTTTCAGTTGTGCTAAGTCTTCATTGCTGCGTGGCCTTTTCTCTAATTGCAGAGACTGGGTTCAGTTCAGTTCAGTTGCTCAGTTTTGTCCAGCTCCGTGACCCCATGGACTGAAGCACGCCAGGCTTCCCTGGCTATCACCAATACCTGGAGCTTGCTCAAGCTCATGTCCATAGAGTCGGTGATGCCACCCAACCATCTCATCCTCTGTTGTCCCCTTCTCCTCCTGCCCTCAATCTTTCCCAGCATCAGGATCTTTTCCAATGAGTCAGTTCTTCACATCAGGTAGCCAAAGTATTGGAGTTTCAGCTTCAGCGTCAGTCCTTCCAATGAATATTCAGGACTGATTTTCTTTAAGATTGACTGGTTTGATCTCCTGGCAACCCAAGGGACTCTCAAGAGTCTTCTCCAACACCACAGTTCAAAAGCATAGATTTTTTGGCTCTCAGCTTTCATTATAGTCCAACTCTCATATCCATACATGACTACTGGAAAAACCATAGCTTTGACTAGACAGACCTTTGTTGGCAAAGTAATGTCTCTGCTTTTTAATATGCTTTCTAGGTTTGTCATAAGTTGTCTTCCAAGGAGCAAGCGTCTTTTAATTTCATGGCTGTAAGTGATTTTGGAGCCCCCCAAAATAAAGTCTCTCACTGGTTCCATTGTTTCCCCATCTATATGCTATGAAGTGGTGGGACCAGATGACATGATCTTAGTTTTATGAATGCTGAGTTTTAAGCCATTTTCGCTCTCCTCTTTTTTTTAGATTTAATTTTTTTTAATTATATTTTATTTTTAAACTTTACATAATTGTATTAGTTTTGCCAAATATCAAAATGAATCCGCCACAGGTATACATGTGTTCCCCATCCTGAACCCTCCTCCCTCCTCCCTCCCCATACCATCCCTCTGGGTCGTCCCAGTGCACTAGCCCCAAGCATCCAGTATCGTGCATCGAACCTGGACTGGCATCTCGTTTCATACATGATATTTTACATGTTTCAATGCCATTCTCCCAAATCTTCCCACCCTCTCCCTCTCCCATAGAGTCCATAAGACTGTTCTATACATCAGTGTCTCTTTTGCTGTCTCATACACAGGGTTATTGTTACCATCTTTCTAAATTCCATATATATGCGTTATTATACTGTATTGGTGTTTTTCCTTCTGGCTTACTTCACTCTGTATAATAGGCTCCAGTTTCATCCACCTCCTCAAGAGGCTCTTTAGTTCTTCACTTTCTGCCCTAAGGGTGGTGTCATCTGCATATCTGAAGTTATTGATATTTCCCCCAGCAATCTTGATTCCACTTTGAACTTCATCCAGCCCTGCATTTCACATCATGTACTCTGCATATAAGTTAAATAAGCAGGGTGACAATTTTCAGCGCTAACATACTCCTTTCCCAATTTGGAAACAGTCTGTTATTCCATGTCCAGTTCTAACTATTGCTTCTTGACCTGCATAAAGATTTCTCAGGAGGCAGGTAAGGTGGTCTGGTATTCCCATCTCTTGAAGAATTTTCCACAGTTTGTTGTGACCCACACAATGAAAGGCTTTGGTGTAGTTAATAAAGCAGAGGTAGATGTTTTTATGGAATTCTCTTGCTTTTTTACTTGATCCAGTGGATTTGGGCAATTTGATCTCTGGTTCCTCTACCTTTTCTAAATCCAGCTTGAACAGCCGGAAGTTCACAGTTCAAGTGCTGTCGAAGCCTGGCTTGGAGAATTTTGAGCACTACTTTGCTAGTGTGGAGATAAGTGCAATTGTATGGTAGCTTGAATATTCTTTGGCATTGCCTTTCTTTGGGATTGGAATGAAATCTGACTTTTTCCAGTCCTGTGTCCACTACTGAGTTTTCCAAATTTGCTGGCATAAAGAGTGCAGCACTTTCATAACATCATCTTTTAGGATTTGAAATAGCTCAACTGGAATTCCATCACCATCACCATTATTTTCATTTCCTCCTGCATAGTTTGGTCTTAGGTCAAATAACAAGGAGGGAACCTAACTCCATCTATCAACAAAAAATTGGATTAAAGATTTACTGAGCAGGGACCTGCCCATCAGAATAAGACTCAGCTTCCCCCACAGTCAGTTTCTCCCATCAGGAAACTTCCATAAGCCTCTTATCCTTATCCATCAGAGGGCAGACAGAATGAAAACCACAATTACAGAAAACTGATCAAACTGATCACATGGACCACAGCCTTGTCTAACTCAATGAAACTATGAGCCATGCCATGCAGGGCCATCCATGACACACAGGTCATGATGGAGAGGTCTGACAAAACGTGGAACACTGGAGAAGGGAATGGCAAACCACTTCAGTATTCTTGCCTTGAGAACCCCATGAACAGTATGAAGAGGCAGAGAGTGGGGGCTGCTCTCTAGTTGTGATGAGTGGGCCTCTCATTGAGCAGCTTCTCTTGCTGCAGAGCACGGGCTCTAGGGTGAGCAGGCTTCAGTCATTTCAGTGTGTTGGCTCAGTAGTTGTGGCTCCCAGGCTCTAGGGCACAGGCTCAATAGTTTTGCCCCATTGGTTTAGTTGCTTCACAGCATGTGGGATCTTCCTGGACCAGGAATCAGACCTGTGTCTCCTGCATTAGCAGGTGGATTCTTTACCATTGAGTCACCAGGGAAGACCCAGGCAAGGATTTTCAAATGTAACATTAGGGGTGAGGGTCACAGGGTATGCGATCAGCTCATGGACATTTTTTCTGATTTGTTGCTGGGGAGGTAACAGTGATATTTCAGGGATCTAAATCATTAACCTTCTGGTTCCAACCAGTCTATGGTCTACATGTTTACGATCAGTTTATGGTCACCATCTTCAACCAGGTGGGGGGGGGGGGGGTCTTAGTTCCTGCAGAACAACTCAAAGATGTGTGTCAAACTTATATGTAATCCCTTGAGGAAAGACCATTTTTAGACATTCAGGAAATCAGAGAACTTACTTCTTACACAACACAAGCCGAGAACTTAAAGAAGTAATCCGACAAATTGTAATCCAAAGGATTTCCCTGGTGGTCAAGTGGCTAAGACTGTACTCCCAATGCAGGGGGCCCAGGTTTGATCCCTGGTCATGGTCACAGATACCACATGCTGCAACGAAGAGTTCACAAGCCATATCTAAAGATCCCACAGGCCGTAATAAAGATCGAAGATCCCGCATCCTGGTGCAGCCAAATAAATGGTTTTAAAATAAACAGAAAAAAAACAAAATCCAAACAACAAAATATCAAAGTATAATCCAAGAAAGAAAACAAGAAGCAATGCTATCTGAATATGAGCCAACAGAAGTACAGAAAGCAAGAAGAGGAGCAAAGGAAAGAAGGTAGAAGGATCTCTTAGTTCTTCAAGTTTAGAAAAAACTCATTTAAGCTGCAAATTTTCAGTTAAATAGGATCACATTTCCTTCTTGATGTAGATTCATCTACACAACTCAGTTGATAGTAATAGCTGGTAGTTGTAGAGGAGCGCTTTACATGGGTTAATGTTTTTACTCTTCAGAAGACTTAATTATAATTACAGAGCAGAATATAAATATATTAAAATATGACTATGTGTATATAGATATATATATACACATGTACCTGTACATTAGATGTGTGTTGAAAGATGGACGGTCTTGTATAACTGGGAATCAAAAATGTCTGTCTTAGTAAATACAGAAGTAGAAGTTTAGGTACATTATTTAAAGTTATAAAGAATAATTTAAATATACTATTAGAAACATTCAAAATATATTACAAATAATATAAGTAACACAAAGTGGGTGATAAAGGGATACAGACAAGTTGGGAAGAAGTATAAACAAAAGAAATTACTAATTTTTCCTATATGGGAGTCAGTACATACTTTCTAAAGTTGACAAATTGAGAAGTGGAGCTATAAGCATATTATTTTAAATTATAATGGTAACTGTGATGTGATCTAGTAACAGTGCCTGTTAATGGTGCTGATTCTGAAGAGCAGGCCTAGGTTGCAATGGTATGGAGATCATACCCATTTTTCTAAAAAATTTTCGTTGGATTGTAGTTCATCTACAATGCTGTGTTGGTTTCTGCTATATAGCAAAGTGAATCAGTTATGCATATACATATATCTACTCTTTTTTAGAATCTTTTCCCAGATAGGTCATTACAGAGTATCAAGTAGAGTTCTCTGTATACAGTAGGTCCTAATTAGTGACTCACATATCCATTTTGCACTCTTCTGTACTGATAAATTTTTTTCTTATTATGTGTGTGTAAAACTGCCATAAAATAATAATAAACTGCTTCAACAATACTAATATGTTAATATTTTTAAAGAGTGAAAACATACTGTTAATCTTTTCCACAAACACAGCAATAACATTTAATATATGCAGGTATATGTTACTTAGTCATAGTTGCCAAATGTCCTCAAAGGCTCACAGTTTTTAGGAAAAGTTCTGAGGCCAAAGAGAGTTTATCATATTATTTATCTGACTTTTTTAAGTTGAAAAACAAATAAAACCCACTTCCTAGCTTTTCTGATTTCGAATTTGGAGAAAATTGCAAATATTGTGTGTTTTAACCTTGTTGACCCTACAAATGACTCAAAAACGGATGAACTAAAGACTTTGGACTTTCAAAAAAAGGAATTCAATCACTTAGGATTCCTCATCCGTCAAACTAGAATAAAATGCAGTTTGTATTAAGCAAGCTTCGCTGACAGTTAATATTTATTCAGTCAGGGATGCTGTGGTGGAGTGGACAGAGCTCAGGTCAGAGAGCCTTTCTGTCCCCGCTCTGTCCCTAACTAGCCCAGTGACCTGAGGCCACTGCTTAGTCTTCCGTTCCTTCATTTGTAGAGTGTGGATATAATCCACCTCCTCACTACTTCATATTGTCCCTATGAGGATCAAAAGGGATAAATCATTTGAAAGTCTTTGAAATATTACAAAGTGCTCTGAAATTACAATGGAGTACAATTTGGATGATAGAGTTTCAAAGTTGGAAAGAACTTAGAGGTTAACTAGTCAAATTTCTTTAATTTGGTTTCTTTTTCTGACTTACTTAGAGGTACTTCATATATTATTACCAAGAGTCTTATAACAGAAATTGATTTAAAATGATATTCTGAATTATGTCCTCTTCTAAAATTGCAAAGAATCATAGCTTGCTGATGCTGCAAGGGACTTTGCCAGTCATTTCATCTAATCCCCTTGTTTTAACGTGAAGCAATAGCAGCCCAAAGAGTGCGCTGGCCTAGGACCAACACAGGACAGTGAACTCAGACCTTGGGTTAGAATGTGGGTTCCCAGACTCCTAGTCGCACGATCCTTTCCCATGTCACTGCTAAATCAAGAAAAGAGTGACCATTTATGAATAATAATAGTTAATAAAGGTATATATTGACCTGACAAGGTATAATTAACCTGACCACAGTATGCCAATTATTTATAACCATTTTTATAATGTTCAAAAGATTTTTCTTTCCTCAAAAAGCAATTATATGACAAAATAAACAATAAAAATGTAAAATTTGAGGGAAAAAAAATTTTTAATGAAAAAAGTAATTATGTTTGAAAAATAATATAACTACATAGACTCAAAACTATTCTCTAAATAAAGCTAAGATTGTAAATATCAGCGCAGTTAGGCATTTAATAGTCAAATAAATTATCAACATTTCAGTGAAACTTGGATTCATTTAGGTCTTCATACAAATCTTTGGAAGAGAGGTGGAAGAGTGTAAATGGTAGGAACACAGGGTTTAAATCACAATGTAAATTCAAATTCCAGCCCTGCCAATTACTAGATATATAACTTTTTGAAAATGTACTCAATCTCCCTAAGTCTCAGTTTCCTCACAGGTATTATGAGAATCACTGTTGTTTTTCAGTCACTAAGTCATGTCTGCTCCTTTGTGATCTCATGGACTGCAGCATGCCAAGCTCCTCTGTCCTCCACTGTCTCCCAATTCACGTCCATTGAGTCGGTGATGCTAACCATCTCATCCTCTACTGCCCCCTTCTCCTTTTGGTTTCAATCTTTCTGAGCATCAGGGTCTTTCCCAATGAGTTGGCTCTTTGCATCAAGTGGCCAAAGTATTGGAGCTTCAGCATCAGTCTTTCCAGTGAATATTCAGAGTTAATTTCCTTTAGGATTGACTGGTTTGATCTCCTTGCATTCCAAGGGTCTTCTCCAACACCACGGTTCAAAAGCATCAATTCTTCAGCGCTCAGCCTTCTTTATGGTCCAACCCTCACATCCATACGTGACTACTCAAAAAACCATAGCTTTGACTGGACAGACCTTTGTTGGCAAAGTGATGTCTCTGCTTTTAAATATGCTGTCTAGGTTTTTCATAGCTTTCCTTCCAAAGAGTAAGCATCTTTTAATTTCACGGCTGCAGTCACCATTCACAGTGATTTTGGAGTCCAACAAAATAAAATCTGTCATTGCTTCCACTTTTTCCCCATCTATTTGCCATGAAATGATGGGACCAGACGCCAAGATCTTAGTTTTTTTTAATGTTGAGTTTTAATAACAATTATATCATAGGGTGGTTGTGAGGATTAAAAAGCAATTCACAGAATTCAATAAACAGGATCACTCACTTATTACCATTTGGGATTCTCACAGATGGAGAGACCAGAGTTCACAGAAACTATTAACTCAAGATTGCTCACCTAGTAAGTGGTAGAGACAAAACTGAAATCTGTTTAGCTTTGCTAAAAGCTCCAGCTCTTTCTACAACTAAAAGAAAGTTCTCCCTAAATAGGACAGCTTTGTCAGCCAATTTCAGATGATAAGGCCTCTAAATGCTTGCCTCTCTGCTGGCCTGCCAAAAAAAGCTGCTGGACTCTCAAGTTCACAGTCCCTGTGTACTGGGGAGGGGTGGCCACCCATCTGTGCCACACAAACCTCTGTTGTGTTCCTATGACCCTGATTTTGTGTACAAGAGGAAGCACATGCCCTTCATCCCTTCCCCCATCTCAGTTTGCTCCTGACAGGACTCTGGAAAATCCTTCTCCTTTTTACACCCATATCTGATTGCAGGCTCTTCAGCACTTAAGTGCCCCTCAAGAACCCCTGATTTTTCTCTGAGAGGGCTCATGTAGACTTGACTCTCCCTATCCTAGAGGTTAGGGGACCCAGTCTTTTTATTTTTGTGCCTCTCAGAGACCAAGCATGAGTTGCATTTATTAGAACTCCATAAATGTTTGCTGGGAAAAAGTTGGAAGGAAGAAGGAGAGGCAAGTAGATACCAGTGTTCTTGTCACTCTAGAGTTCCTGAAAAGGGTATAACCAGGAGGTTATAACCTCCCTAGTTCCAAAAACATCTAACAATATTCACACACTTATCTCATGTATCTATCTATATATGGAAGTATTGATAATAGAGAAATCACTTTTAGTCTCAGAAATCAAGCTCAAACTTTAAGAGATTGTAGCGGGGTGTGTGTGTGTGTGTAAGTCCAAATTAGGTGGGGACTATGAGGATTGAATTGCAAATGTGAGTGGAGTCCAGTAGCAGAACATGGAAATTAAAAGGCCTCAGTTCTTCTTACAGATATGCCTCCAAGCTGCTATATAAACCTGGGTAAGTCACACTCTCAGGACAGTTAAAATAGAAGTAATTTTAAAGGCTGTCACTCTTACAGAATTGTCACAGACAAAAATGATAATGCATTTTAAATAGCCAGTTTTAAAAGGACCCATGGCAGTGATCATTGTGCTTTCTGAATTTTTACAATGCCTATTGATCTTTATGGACCATATTCTCTCATTTGAGCTTTTTCTAGTTGCACTTTCTCTCTATCCTGACTAATACCTCTAGAATTCATAACTTTTGGCTAAACAGCCATTCATTCCCATTAATTCCACCTCTGAAATGGCTTTAGAATCTGTTCCCAGCCTCTCTGTTCCCCTTGTGACTCTCCAAGTCTTTTCAATAATTCTCACTTAGATGCAAGAGCCTTTTTAATAGTCACTCTCCATTATATCTGCTTCATTCTAGGACATTAAACCCAGGTTGCCCATGGCATGTGTCTTTGAGAGTATGTAAAAGCTTAGCTTTTGGCAGCAGCTATTCTGGATATATCCTTCAGTATTCTCTGGTTTCTAATCCCTTGGCACACTATTCCAGCTCCTAATACCATTCATAGACTACCGGCTTTGGTTACCTGAGTGGACATGCTTTTCTGTCACTCCACATTCTATTTGACGTAACATTTTTATTCACAAGCCCATAGCTGCAACCCTGGGCAAAAGAGTTTTTTCACTGCCTTATTCTGGCTATGACTGAGTCATTCTATCCCACTAGCCTACTCATTTTGTAAAGGAGACCAGGCAAAGTCCATCATTAAAGTGTCATTCCAACACTCCAATTATAACATGATACTCTCTGATTTCAGAGTCAACAGCAAAATGTCAGTGTTGTTGCCCAGTATCTGGGGACTTGGCTGGGTATGAGACACAAATGATCTTTGGCGACAGAAGGCTGGTGGGAAGGAAAACAGAAGTTGGCTTTTGGGGAACACCCACCACTGGAATGGAAGGTGAACTAGGAGGAGCTGACCAAGCTCCAAAAGCAGGCCCTGGAAGAGATTGTCAGGGGAGCAAAGTCAGGAGGTCATGACAGTCTCAGCTACCAATCCAGAGGCTGTTGGAGCTGTCATGGAGGCAGAGGGGATGGCGGTTAACCAAGCCAATTACACTCTTTAAGTTTTCACCTTAAAAAGCACACAGATAAATCCTTGCTGAACAGTCCATTTATTCCTTCAATAAATCATTAGACACCAAGTATGTATGAGACATTGTGTTAGGCATTGAAAACACTAAGGAAAAAGAGAGCGGCCTGGTGACTTCTTTGCAAGCTTTGTTAAATAATTTGGCACACACCATTCTTCTTTACTGTCTGGTCAGTTTTAGAATAGGTTTTGGACCAGTAGATATGGCTTCTAGCCCATGCATTTATGCAAACAATTCTCAGGTGTGCCACAAATATGTGGTCAAGATAAGATTATAGCCTCCATCTCTGCTCTGAAATAATGAAGCAATCTTTTTTTAAAAAAAGAAATCCTTCATAGGCAAAGAACAAAAATATACATTGGTGGTTTCTGGTTGTCTTGAGTCTTCCAAGCAGTTTTTTCAACTGACCTTTCTCTATATTCAGTTCAACAAAAATCCCAGCCTGGAATCTTGAATAGTTAATCATCACAACACAATTTTCAACAATACACCCATGTGTTTATGCTAACTGTCAAGAGTACTTGGTGACCCAACCCAATGAAATGATTTCATTTTGTTGAACTTGCTTCTCACAGAAAGGTTAGTAACAACAACAACAAAATTATCCTTTTGAGAAGAAACTAGTTCATATCACTAAGAATAAGTGTCCAGTGAGAAAGAAAACTTACATAAATAAATAGGCATGTCAGGGAACTTCCCTGGTGGTCCAGTGATTGGGATTTCATGTTTCCACTGAGGGGCATGGGATAATCCCTGGTTGGGAGAACTAGGATCCTGCATGCTGCATAGCATGGACCATTAAAAAAAAAAAAAAAGGCATGTCATATTCTTGGCTTGAAAGACATACATTGTAAAGATGTCCGTTTTTCCTAAAACCAACCTATAAGTTTATTACAGCCCAATAAAATTCTAATGGAATCCTTTGGGGACTTGGGAAAACAGTTTTAAAATCTGGAAGAATAAAAGTCTGCAAGAATAGCCGGGAAGAACCTAATACAGAAGAATGTTCAGAAGGACTTTGCCAGTTATTTAAACTGCAGTATTTGCTGCAATATTCTGCTGCAGGCATAGACAGATAATGAATGAAACAAACTATTGAATAGTTGATATGAATGAGATTTGATTATATAATAAAATGGTGAAAAGAAAAGTGTTTGTTATTTGAACAGTCAGTTTAATCATTTGGAAAAAGAATAAAGTTGGATCCCTACCTTGAACTTCCAAATGGAATAAAGATTTAGAGTACTAAAAACTTTTTGATGAATAATTTTATAATGTTTAAATGAAAGAGGGTTTGAAAGCATGATACTTGGCTGTCTCAGCATCAGATCCCTGCCCCGCACCCCGAGGGTGTGATTCCCCACTGTGAGTGGTCTCCGTGTGACAGGGTACACTGCCTGGACGTTAGGTGCTGAGGAGATCAGTCCTCCTCAGGCACACACACGTGGCCTCGTGGGGACTTTCTGTGACTTGCTAACTAAAGACGGTGTTCACGACTGGTTTTCAGATGATTCTTCCCTGATATACAGACACTAGTACACTACACAAGTACATCTCGTTGCCCACCTTCCTGGAAGGAGCAATGGCCTTTTGGTTTAGAATCCAAGGAGAAAAGACTTCAGTCAAGGGGGACACATTAAAGATTCTACTGAATTGGAAAATGAAACTCCTACATTTTTATTTCTTGGCACATAGACAGAAAGAAAGTTCGAGTGTAGACTGGGAGATTAACTCTGACTGCAAAGGGAAAGAGAGTTATTGTAGCATAATAAGGGCAGAGAGGGGATGCCTAGGTTTTTACCTATGCATACTCTGTGACCATGTTGAAAGTCAGTACAGGAGATGCTAGTAACACCACACAAGCAGAGCCATTATGCACCCAGATCCCTTGGAAGTGAAAATTTGGGTCATCTGCACCACTAAAAACCCCAACCAGCTAAAGAACAAGTGGAGGGCAAAGAATCAGTTTTGTGTTTTCTAGATAGTATTTTGGGTTATGCATTCCAGAACTAACTTCAACATGTCAACATATCCCCATTTTAAGCACTAACTCTGTCCAAGCTTCCTAGAGAAAGATAAACCTTCTTGCTTACGAATTGATCTGCAGAGGAAGTTTATACCATCTGCTGTTTTTCATCTTGCTGTCTCCTCTCTCCCTTATCCCCTACCTCCTGGTCCTTGGGACTCTCTCCAACTCTTTCTGCTTTTGATACTTTGCTATTGTTTCCCTCAATTCATCAGGCTCTATCCCACCTCCATCCACTTGCAGCTTTCCCGCTTCCTTCCCTTTCTTCCACACTGCTCACCTCCTATAATCCAGGATGCCATCTAACAGTCTTCTCTGAAGCCTCATGGGTTCCTCCTTACTATGTAAGAGTACTTTATACTTTGTCATTATAGGTTTACATGTTTGTCTCTGCTTATGAAATTCACCTTTAAAACCCCAGAGCTTGGCCCTGAGAATAGCACAGAGTAGGTGCTCAGTAATGCATGTGGACCAAACAAATGAATCACCAGTGTTAGAGGCACGTTGAGAATGGATAGACTCTCAGCCATAGACTTTCTTTGTATTTTTTAAATCTTCTTCAATTTCCTTTGTTAATAATTTATAGTTCTCTGCATAAAAGTCTCTCACTTCCTTGGTGATGTTTATTGCTAAGTATTTTATTTTTTGGATGGGATTTTATTAACGTAATGGATTTTTTGTTACATTCCCTTTCTGGTATTTTATTTTTAGTGTAAAAAAATAACAGCTGACTTCTGTATGTTAATCTTGTATCTTGCCATCTTAATGAATTCATTTTGTGTGAAGTCTTTCAGTCAGTTAGTTCAGTTGCTCAGTCGTGTCCGACTCTTTGCGACCCCATGAATCGCAGCACGCCAGGCCTCCCTGTCCATCACCAACTCCTGGAGTTCACTCAGACTCACATCCATCGAGTCAGTGATGCCATCCAGCCATCTCATCCTCTGTCGTTCCCTTCTCCTCCTGCCCCCAATCCCTCCCCGCATCAGAGTCTTTTCCAGTGAGTCAACTCTTTGCATGAGGTGGCCAAAGTACTGGAGTTTCAGCTTTAGCATCATTTCTTCCAAAGAAATCCCAGGGCTGATCTCCCTCAGAATGAACTGGTTGGATCTCCTTGCAGTCCAAGGGACTCTCAAGAGTCTTCTCCAAAACCACAGTTCAAAAGCATCAATTCTTTGGCACTCAGCCTTCTTCACATTCCAACTCTCACATCCATACATGACCACAGGAAAAACCATAGCCTTGACTAGACGGACCTTTGTTGGCAAAGTAATGTCTCTGCTTTTGAATATGCTATCTAGGTTGGTCATAACTTTCCTTCCAAGGAGTAAGCGTCTTTTAATTTCATAGCTGCAATCACTATCTGTAGTGATTTTGGAGCCCCCAAAAAGATAAAGTCTGACACTGTTTCCCCATCTATTTCCCATGAAGTGATGGGACCAGACGCCATGATCTTCGTTTTCTGAATGTTGAGCTTTAAGCCAACTTTTTCGCTCTCCTCTTTCACTTTCAGCAAGAAGCTTTGTAGTTCCTCTTCACTTTCTGCCATAAGGATGGTGTCATCTGCATATCTGAGGTTATTGATATTTCTCCCGGCAAACTTGATTCCAGCTTGTGTTTCTTTCAGTCCAGCGTTTCTCATGATGTACTCTGCATAGAAGTTAAATAAGCACGGTGACAATATACAGCCTCGACGTACTCCTTTTCCTATTTGGAACCAGTCTGTTGTTCCATGTCCAAACTGTTGCTTCCTGACCTGCATACACATTTCTCAAGAGGCAGGTCAGGTGGTCTGGTATTCCCATCTCTTTCAGAATTTTCCACGGTTTATTGTGATCCACACAGTCAAAGGCTTTGGCATAGTCAATAAAGCAGAAATAAATGTTTTTCTGGAACTCTCTTGCTTTTTCCATGATCCAGTGGATGTTGGCAATTTGATCTCTGGTTCCTCTGCCTTTTCTAAAACCAGCCTGAACGTCAGGAAGTTCATGGTTCACGTATTGCTGAAGCCTGGCTTGGAGAATTTTGAGCATTACTTTACTAGCGTGTGAGATGAGTGCAATTATGCAGTAGTTTGAGCATTCTTTGGCATTGCCTTTCTTTGGGATTGGAATGAAAGCTGACCTTTTCCAGTCCTGTGGCCACTGCTGAGTTTTCCAAATTTGCTGGCATATTGAGTGCAGCACTTTCACAGCATCATCTTTCAGGATTTGGAATAGCTCAACTGGAATTCCATCATCTCCACTAGCTTTGTTCGTAGTGATGCTTTCTAAGGCCCACTTGACTTCACATTCCAGGATGTCTGGCCTAGGTCAGTGATTACATCATCGTGATTATCTGGGTCGTGAAGATCTTGTACAGTTCTTCTGTGTATTCTTGCCATCTCTTCTTAATATCTTCTGCTTCTGTTAGGTCCATACCATTTCTGTCCTTTATTGAGCCCATCTTTGCATGAAATGTTCCTTTGGTATCTCTGATTTTCTTGAAGAGACCCCTAGTCTTTCCCATTGGTATCTCTGATTTTCTTGAAGAGACCCCTAGTCTTTCCCATTCTGTTGTTTTCCTCTATTTCTTTGCATTGATCGCTGAGGAAGGCTTTCTTATCTCTTCTTGCTATTCTTTGGAACTCTGCATTCAGATGTTTATATCTTTCCTTTTCTCCTTTGCTTTTCGCTTCTCTTCTTTTCACAGCTATTTGTGAAGTCTTTAGGGCTTTCTGTATATTGTATGCAATTATAAGTCTGTGTTTATGTTATTTATTTATATTATTTTTGCCCACTAGGCTTTTGTTGCTCTGCGTCGACTTCCTCTAGTTGCAGTGAGCAGGGGCTACTCTCTAGTTCCGTAGACTGTCAATGGAACAAATATTCCTCTAGGTTTACTCTGCCCTAAATAACTAAAGCTTATACCCACAAGCACTTAGAAAGAGCCAGTATTAATTCTGTACTCCAGAATATATTGCTATTTTTCACATTCAACACTTCATGGGGAAAGAGTCTAGGCCTGTGGGTACAAAAAAGATCATAGTAATAACCAGTGAGATTTTCTCTACCTTTGGCCCTGATCCTGTGACTCACTTTGTTCAAGAGTAAGTTGTACAGACGCACAGCATAGTCTGTAGTGCATTTTCAGCTTCGGGAATAATTGAGGCTAGGAATTCAGTACTATTGCTGTATTACAGTTTGCATTTTTGTTACAAACTTCAATCACTAGTCGAGTTCTTCTTCCACTCCCTAACATTTCCCTAGGTCTGATAACTGTCTTGGTAAACACACTGTATATTAATAGCATGTGAAATTTTGGGAAATTTCCATTTCCTTCCTTTTTTCTCAAAAATGCTGTTTTCCATTTTTACCCACCATCATTGTCAGAAGTATATTATACATGACAGGAGTCTTGTAACCTCTCCAAATGTCTCTGTTTCCTCCTGAGAATATTTCAATCATCTCTGTATCTGTTTGGCCTAATTTTAATTATGATTCCCCTGGTCATGGGACTACTCACATCCAGCTTTCTGTTCTATGTAGTTACTCACTGAGCCAGAATTTTAAATCCACAAACTCAGAGTAACCACATTAAAGCTTTGGGGATAGTAGAAGCTATTTTATGCACTAAAGCAGCAATTTGCCAAATGTTCCCTAGTGATCTAAGAAAAAATTGCCGAGTTTTTCATGGTATTTAATTTGCTTCCAGGAATTTAGGGAAAGAGAGAATCTGAGTTAATGTGAACAACTGGATAATCTTAGATCTTACCTGTCCTAAAATCAATACTCTTGCCTAATTGAGTGAGCATGTACAGGAAATGTGTTCAAAGATACAGGCCCAGCTCTCTGAACAGTGAAACGCGTTACTTTCCTCTCTTGGGAAAATAACCATAGGAGAAATTCTGTTTCTCCTTCATGACTTCTCTAAAAGTTAATTGTTTACTTTATGCACCAAATAATAGTTAAAATATGCATATATTTTTAAATCTCAGGTTACCAAATATTGGGCATTCCTTGTTTACAGTATAGTCTTTAAATACATTCACCATTTTATACTCAGAAACTCAGTATTTATCAAAATAAAAAAGTGGTCCTTTAATGACTTTATAAATTACCCTTTCTATTGCCTTACAAATAGCGGTGAAAAGAAGAGAAGCAAAAAGCAAAGGAGAAGAGGAAAGATATAAACATCTGAATGCAGAGTTCCAAAGAATAGCAAGAAGAGATAAGAAAGCCTTCTTCAGCAATCAATACAAAGAAATAGAGGAAAACAACAGAATGGGAAAGACTAGGGGTCTCTTCAAGAAAATCAGAGATACCAAAGGAACATTTCATGCAAAGATGGGCTCGATAAAGGACAGAAATGGTATGGACTTAACAGAAGCAGAAGATATTAAGAAGAGATGGTAAGAATACACAGAAGAACTGTACAAAAAAGATCTTCACGATCCAGATAATCACGGTGGTGTGATCACTGACCTAGAGCCAGACATCCTGGAATGTGAAGTCAAGTGGGCCTTAGAAAGCATCACTACGAACAAAGCTAGTGGAGATGATGGAATTCCAGTTGAGCTATTCCAAATCCTGAAAGATGATGCTGTGAAAGTGCTGCACTCAATATGCCAGCAAATTTGGAAAACTCAGCAGTGGCCACAGGACTGGAAAAGGTCAGCTTTCATTCCAATCCCAAAGAAAGGCAATGCCAAAGAATGCTCAAACTACTGCATAATTGCATTCATCTCACACGCTAGTAAAGTAATGCTCAAAATTCTCCAAGCCAGGCTTCAGCAATACGTGAACCGTGAACTTCCTGATGTTCAAGCTGGTTTTAGAAAAGGCAGAAGAACCAGATATCAAATTGCCAACATCCACTGGATCATGGAAAAAGCAAGAGAGTTCCAGAAAACATCTATTTCTGCTTTATTGACTATGCCAAAGCCTTTGACTGTGTGGATCACAATAAACCGTGGAAAATTCTGAAAGAGATGGGAATACCAGACCACCTGACCTGCCTCTTGAGAAACCTATATGCAGGTCAGGAAGCAACAGTTAGAACTGGACATGGAACAACAGACTGGTTCCAAAGAGGAAAAGGAGTCCGTCAAGGCTGTATATTGTCACCCTGTTTATTTAACTTCTATGCAGAGTACATCATGAGAAATGCTGGACTGAAAGAAACACAAGATGAAGTCAAGATTGCCGGGAGAAATATCAATAACCTCAGATATGCAGATGACACCACCCTTATGGCAGAAAGTGAAGAGGAACTAAAGAGCCTCTTGATGAAAGTGAAAGTGGAGAGCAAAAAAGTTGGCTTAAAGCTCAACATTCAGAAAATGAAGATCATGGCATCCGGTCCCATCACTTCACGGGAAATAGATGCGGAAACAGTGGAAACAGTGTCAGACTTTATTTTTCTGGGCTCCAAAATCACTACAGATGGGGACTGCAGCCATGAAATTAAAAGACGCTTACTCCTTGGAAGGAAAGTTATGACCAACCTAGATAGCATATTCAAAAGCAGAGACATTACTTTGCCAACAAAGGTCCGTCTAGTCAAGGCTATGGTTTTTCCTGTGGTCATGTATGGATGTGAGAGTTGGACTGTGAAGAAGGCTGAGCACCAAAGAATTGATGCTTTTGAACTGTGGTTTTGGAGAAGACTCTTGAGAGTCCCTTAGACTGCAAGGAGATCCAACCAGTCCATTCTGAAGGAGATCAGCCCTGGGATTTCTTTGGAAGGAATGATGCTAAAGCTGAAACTCCAGTACTTTGGCCACCGCATGCAAAGAGTTGACTCATTGGAGAAGACTCTGATGCTGGGAGGGATTGGGGGCAGGAGGAGAAGGGGACGACAGAGGATGAGATGGCTGGATGGCATCACTGACTCAATGGACGTGAGTCTGAGTGAACTCCGGGAGTTGGTGATGGACAGGGAGGCCTGGCGTGCTGCGATTCATGGGGTCGCAAAGAGTCGGACACGACTGAGCGACTGATCTGATCTGATTCCATTATAATCACCACTAAGCCCCCAAACACTCTACAGCCTCAAGGAAATTCCTGATGATCAATTCCTTTGACATAACCTCAACAGAATGAAATACTCCAGAGATATTTGTGGAGCATTTACTATACTCCAGGACTGGGCTGAACAGTGGCAATAAAAGTGACTAAAAGAGACATCATCCTAACCTTCATTATATTTACAGTCTAGCTGGGAGATTGCAATAACAGGTCTTCATATGATTAATGTATAAACAGAACTCTGAGGATTTTGATCCCAATAATAAGCTGAATTCATCCGGTCAAGATCACCATGGATCTTCATATGGCTAAATCCAATGGTCAAGTCTCAGTCAATCTTACTCAGCATCTCAAAAGCATTTCATAAAGTAGCTCTCAACCTCCTTTGCTAAACATTTCTTCAACTGATGTCCAATTTCTTGGCATGACTTCTAAGTTCTTATCTTCAGTCCAGTCATTTTTGTAAATTTGACATTCTATATGTCTATCTGCTACCCAACACCCCTTCTCAGAGATCTAATAGCATCTCAAATTAAACCTATTTTGACCTGAACTTGCATTGCATTCTCCACTCCACACAAATCTACATCTCTCCTCCTGTTCACTATTTTATTAAATGGAACCTGATTTATTCAGTACATCAGATTAAAGATATTGGAATTGGTCATAATTTTTCTTTTTTGCATACTCCTCAGGTAAATGACCAGAAAATCCTGTTAGATTTATTTTCAACTTATATCACAATTTTACTGTCTCCGCCCACCTTCATCACTACTATTTTAGTTCAAGACACCATTTTCTATCATCTGGATTATTCTAGCAGACTCCCAACTCATCTCTTTGATTTTGCTCTTTTGTTCTATACTCCACACAGCAGTTAGAGCCTTTTGAAGGTCTCATCATGGCATTTCCTTGTTTATTTCCTCTCCATGGCTCCCTGTTACGCTTAGAGTAGAATCCTTACTCTGCTGTGTTAGACTGTCTATGTGCTGGTCTTTGCCTGCCTTTCTGCTTCCCTTCCCTTCTACTCTTCTTGCTATTCCTGGGCTTTGCTCTGCACAGCCCCACTTTGAGGGCTTGGCATTTGTGTCTCTCTGACTAGAATATTGTTTACCTACATATTACAAGTTCATACATGTTTCTGTTCAAACGTTCAGCTTTCAGAGAGAACTTCTCTGACTAACTGTAAACTACTAAACCAGCACAACCCCTCCACCTCCTTCTCTCGATCATCTTGACCTACTTTATTTTCCTTCTAGTTCTTATGCCCTGACATCACGTGTGTGTGTGTGTGTTTTGTGTTTCTCTCCAAGAGATTCAAGAGCACAGGAAATTTTGTCTAATTCACTCTTGTATACCAATGCCTAGAACTATGAGTATCTGGCACATACTCTTAAGATGTAGGTTACATGAATAAATGTGATGATAGTAAAAAGGAAAATCACAGAGGTAGTTAAGATAGTTATATAACTCAGACTGAGGTGTCAGGGAAGCCAGAGAAGGAAGCAAAGATCCATTCTGGTTAACACCTATAAACAAAAAAGGCAGCTCACAATGTGCATAACAGAGTTCTCTAATATTATACTCTCAAGACAGTTGCACATCCCTCCTTCTGAGCTGACCCATTGGGTAGGCATAAAAGCTCTATTGAAGAAAAATGTTTTTCATGTATAGTTTGGTTTTGTTTTTTCCCAGAGAAATGTAACCAGCAATATCTCATTTATCCATGTAACAGATCTGTTGGGTAGTCGGCAAGAGAGATGAAAGGAGAAGGAAAAAGAAAGGAATAATACCAGTATTGTCTCAGTAAAAAAGCAATGAAACAGAGAGAAGTCTTGTGACATACCCAGCATGATATTGGTAGAACTAGACATGTAATGAATCCTTTTAACTTATTACTGATCTCTGCTTCCAGGGCCTGAGATGTGGAGTGGGAAGAAGGCAGAGGGAGAGGGGGGAGAGAAGTTTCTGTGTATCAATTCAGAATGGATATGTTTTCTGTTATATCTTCTTAATCCATATCATCAATTGTAATTTCCATCATGATTCCCTGAAGGTTTGCAGTGCAGGAGACAGAAAGATGTAGGAAAGAGCTGGTGTTCTATAAATCATTATTGAATTGATAAATTAGTTGGTAAGAGCAAAGGGAACAAGAAAGAAGGTTTTATTGCATGTGAATACATGTGAATTCACATGTATACACACATAGGTACAATTCCTAATGATCTGGGCCTATGTGAAGAAAAAGGAATTTAATAGCCTAAAAAGAATTGGAATTTCTGAAATTCGAACATGGGAGTAAATAGGGAATCTGTTCATTTCTCTGACTTCTGTGTTTTTAGTCTCAGTGAACTGTCAACTACCAGATACTTCTTATTTATGACAAAGTATCTTCTTTTCAAAATTATCAAAGAACTATATTTGTCAAGTACATTTTTGTTGATATGTCAGATTTAATTGTGTATCGTGCTTCCTCACTCCAGTCCAGGTGTATGTAAGATCAAAATGACAGTAACAAGCAGCATCAGCTTGACTTGGCTCTCAGAATCCCTTAATCCCATCCAACCAAGTGCATGCTGCTCTTCAGTGTGGGCTTGTGTAATACTCTAGCTGCACAAGACTGGGAAGGATGGGAAACTACTAGATTCTACAAATGTCCTTGGATGGCTAGTACCCAGTGCCTCATGGGGGTAGGACCACAGATGGGTGTTACCTGTGTCACCAATTACTACAGTCCTGAAAGCATAGGTAGGGTCCTCTGTAGCTGAGTCTGTGGTCAACAGAGATCATTCAGTTCAGTTCAGTTGCTCAGTCGTGTCCAACTCTTTGTGACCCCATGGACCGCAGCATGCCAGGCCTCCCTGTCCATCACCAACTCCCGGAGTTTACCCAAACTCATGTCCATATTAAGATCATTGTAAGCAGTAATTTCCCAATAAAGCAATACGGAGGAGGAATTGAAAATGGCAACATGTAGCACTAGAAAGAAAAAGTGTGGTCTCAACAATGTAGGGTAAGGACCAGGCCTTCTGTTTGCTTTCAGGCTCTTAATATTTTTGTGTAATGTAACTATGGATGGGGATGGGATTTGCAAAAACTTATTTTGATATAACCCTATTTATTTATTTTTGCTTTTGTTTCCCTTGCCTGAGGAGATATATATTTAAAAAAATATATTGCTAAGACTAATGTCAAAAAGTATACTGCCTATATTTTCTCCAAGAAGTTTTATGGTTTCACCTCTTCAACTGTCTTTAATTCATCTTGTATACACAGTGTTCATCAATGATATTGGCCTATACTTTTGTGTGTGTGTGTGTGAATCTTTGTCTGGTTTTTGTTACAGGCCTCATAGAATGAATATGGAAGAATGTCATCCTCTGAAGTTTTTTGGAATAGTTTTAGAAGTGTTAAGTATTTTCTAAATATTTGGTGGAATTCATCTGGTCTTTAACTTTTGGTTTTTGGGAATTTGTTTATTTTTAATTCAGTTTTATCACAGGTAATTGGTCTGTTCATATTTTTTATTTCTTCTTGGTTCAGTCTTGGGAGATCGTACATTTCTAGGAATTTGTCTGTTTCTTCTAGGTTGTCCATTTTATTGGCATAGAGTTGTTCATAGTAATCTTTTATGATCCTTTGTATTTCTGTGGTATTGGTTGTAGCTTCTCCTTTTTCATTTCTAATTATATTGATTTAAACCTTTTTCCTTTTTTTCTTGATAAGTCTAGCTATAAATTTATCAATTCTGTGTATAATTTTAAAGAACCAGCTCTTGGTATCATTGAACTTTTCTATTTCTTGCTTGTTTGTTTGTTTTTAGTCTCTACTTCATTTTTTCTGCTCTGCTCTTTGTTATTTCTCTCCTACTAACTTTGGGTTTTGTTTTTTCCTCTTTTTTTTTAGTTTCTTAAGTGTAAGTTTCTTGAAATTTTTCTTGTTTCCTGAGATAAGCTTGTATTGCTATAAACTTTCCTCTCAGAACTGCTTTTGCTGAAATTCATAGATTTTGGAATATTCTGTTTTCCTTTGTCATTTGTCTCCAGGAATTAAAAAATTTTTTTTCCTCTTTGATTTCTTCAGTCACTCATTGGTTCTCTAGTAGCATGTTGTTTAGCCTCCATGTATCTGTGGTTTTCCAGTTTCCTCATAGTTGATTTCTAGTTTCATAACATTGTGGTCAGAAAAGGTGATTGATAAGATTTCAGTCTTCTTAAATGTACTAAGATGTTTTGTGGACTAGTATATGATGTATCCTGGAGAACATTCCAGATACACTTGAAAAGAATGTGTATTCTGATGCTTTTGGAGGAATTGGTTCATTCAGTCACTTAGATTTAATTTTTTGACACATCTTTATATTTAAGTGAGTTTCCTGTAGACAGTATATTCTTGGGTATTATTTTTATTCAATCTTTTCATTTTATTCAAGCCTCAATTTTTGTGATTTAATGAATATGTTTAGACTTTGATTTTAATGTAATTATTAATGTTATTGGATTAAAATCTATCATCTTATTTTATCATGTTTTATTTGTTCCATCTCTTTCCCTTTCATTTGGAGTGAGTGTTCTTTTTTTTTTTTTTTTTTTTTTTAGATATTTGAAATACAACTTTATTCTGATTCTAAACGAAAAGGAATGGGAATGACAGTAACAAACAAGATTCCACCTCTCAATATTGTCATGTGACTATAGCAGTCTTATATTTGAAACTCAAGGAGGAAACAACTGTGTTCCAAAACACCTAAATATGCAGGTCCAAAAAATGAAGGTTTTTTTTTAACTGCCACATTCACTCCAAAGCCCATCCATCTCCTTCAGCATCCAAAGATTAAGCACATGTTCTGCTTAGCTATATAATAAAGTGGCAAACACGCTGCACCACTGACATCACAGGACAGTTGCCTATAAAACTAGACTTCTGACGCTGGGCCCCAGCTTCACTTTCTCACAGGTCATCATCTTCATCCGGGAGAGCAGTTGTCTGAGCAACCTCTAAATCATGCTCATACTGTGCTGCCAAGGCTGGGTCCATGACCACCTCTGGCGGGGCAAGAGCAGGCATGGCGACAAACTCCTGGAGTGAGTGTTCTTATGATTCCATTTTATCTCCACAATTGGCTTTCTATTTGCACCTCATTTTTTAAAAGTTACCTCACAGTTCAAATATGCATCTTTAATTCATCACAGTCTACCTTCAAATATTATAGTGCTTCATATGTTGGATAAGGGCCTTATACCAGTATATTTCCAATTCTACCCTTCTGTTCTTTGTGTTATAGCTATCATACCTTATATTTTACATATGCTACCAAAAATATGCTGATACAACTGATTTTTCCTTTAGGTAATCAGTTGTCTTGTAAAGCAGTTAAAAATAAGGAAAAAAGAATTTTATATTTGCCTTCATTTATGCCAGAGCTTTTCATTTATTTGTGCAGACCCAAGTATGGAACAGAATATTTCTTCCTAAAGTTAATGAAGGTGGTGGTCCTGGTGGTCCAGTGGCTAAGAATTTGCCTTTCAATGCAGAGGACTCAGGATCAATCCCTGATTGGGGAACTAAGACCCCACATGTCTCAGGGCAATTAAGCCTGTGCACTGCAACTAGACAGCTTATGAACTGCAAGGAAGACCCAGTACAGCCAAAATATAAAAAATAAAGTTAATGAAAATATTTTCCTAAAATTGTAAGAAAAACTATTATGTTATCCAAGAGGCTGTTTGTCAAGGTTTATAGAAGATAAGAATTGATATCACAGTTACTCCTTTTCAGTATGAACATGTATTAAATGGCTTAATGTGTAGTTAACTATTTTTATCTCTTCAGGGTAACTTTTTTGTATAAGACTGTGACATTTATATTCAAATATTTCTGTAAAGTTCAAATTCTTTTAGAAGAAAATATTTGCAAGCAGTGTGACCAATAAAGGTTTAATTTCCAAAGTATACAATAACCTATACAACTCAGTAGCAAAAAACCCCCAAAACCTAACAAAAAATGGGCAAAAGACATAAACAGACATTTCTTCAAAGAAGAAATACACATGCCAATAAGCACATAAAAAGATACTTAACATTGTTAATTATGAGAGAAATGTACATCAAAATTGCAAAAAGTATAACCTCATATCTTTTTGTCCTTTTATTAAAAAAAAGATATGAGGTTACACCGTATGAGTTACAAGATGGAATCAATATAGGTAGGAGAAACATCAACAACCACAGATATGCAGATCAGTTCAGTTCAATCGCTCAGTCGTGTCCAACTCTTTGGGACCCCATGAATTGCAGCACACCAGGCCTCCCTGTCCATCACCAACTCCCGGAGTTCACTCAGACTCACGTCCATTGGGTCAGTGATGCCAAGATATGCAGATAATACCTCTCTAATAGCAGAAAGTGAAGAGGAACTAAAGAGCCTCTTGATGAGGGTGAAGGAGGAGAGTGAAAGAGTCAGCTTAAAACCAAATATAAAAAAACTATGATCATGGCATCTGTCCCCATTACTTCATGGAAAATAGAAGGGGAAAAGATGGAAACAGTGACAGTTTTCCTCTTCTTGGGCTCTAAAATCACTGTGGATGGTGACTGCAGCCATGAAATCAGAAAATGTTTGCTTCTTGGCAGGAAAGCTATGACAAACCTAGAGAGTGTATTGAAGAGCAGAGATATTACTATGCTGGCAAAAGTCCATATAGTCAGGCTATGGTCTTCCCAGTGGTCACGTATGGTTGTGAGAGCTGGATTGTAAAGGCTGAATGCCAAAGAATGGATGCCTTTGAACTCTGACGCTGGAGAAGACTCCTGAAAGTCCCTTGGATAGCAAGGAGATCAAACCAGTCAATCTTAAGGGAAATCAACCCTGAATACTCATTGGAAGGACTGATGCTGAAGCTGAACTTCCCATATTTTGGTCATCTGATGCAAAGAGCTGACTCATTGCAAAAGTCTCTGATGCTGGAAAAGATAGAGGGCGAAGGGGAAGAGGGCATCAGAGGATGAAATGGCTGGATGGCATCACCAATGCAATGGACATGAACTTGGGCAAACTTCAGGAGATGGTGAGGGACTGGGAGGCCTGGCGCACTGCACTCCATGGGGTCACAAAGAATCGGGCATGACTGGGTGACTGAACAACAACAGCATAGCCTCATACTGGTTGGAATGGGCATCATTAAAAAAATCTTTAAGGGAACTCTCCTACACCGTTGGTTGAAGTGTAAGTCGGTGCAGCCACTATGGAGAACAGTATGGAGGTTTCTTAAAGCACTAAAAATAGAATTACCATGTGATACAATAATCCCCCTCTTGGAAATATATCCAGAGAAAGCTGTAATTCAAAAAGATACATGCATCCCAATGTTCATAGCAGCCCTGTTTACAACAGCCAAGGGTGGAAGTGATCTAAACGTCTATCGACAAGGAATGGATAATAAAATGTAGCATATGTACACAATGGAGTACTACTCAGCCATAAAAAAGAAAGAAAGGATGCCATTTGAAACAGCATTGTAGAACTAGAAATTTTCATACTAAGTTAAGTAGCAAGGTAATGCTCAAAATTCTTCAAGATAGGCTTCAACAGTACGTGAACCAGCAAATTCCAGATGAACAAGCTGGATGAACAAAAGGCAGAGGAACCAGATATCAAAGTGCCAGCATCCATTGGATCATAGGAAAACCAAGGTAATTCCAGAAAATCATCTATTTCTGCTTCCTTGACTATGCTAAAGTCTTTGATTCTGTGGATCACAACAAACTGGAAAAGTCTTAAAGAGTTGCAAATACCAGACCACTTACCTGCCTCCTGAGAAATCTGTATGCAGGTCAAGAAGCAATAGTTAGAACCAGACATGGAACAATGGAACAACAGACTGGTTCAAAATTGGGAAAGGAGTATGTCAAGGTTGTATATTGTCACCCTGCTTATTTAACTTCTATGCAGAGTACATCATCCAAAATGCTGGGCTGGATGAAGCACAAGCTGGAAACCTGATTGTTGGGAGAAATATCAGTAACCTCAGATATGCAGATGATACCACCTTCATGGCACAAAGCAAAGAGGAACTACAGAGCCTTTTGATGAAGATGAAAGAGGAGAGTGAAAAAGGTGGCTGAACTCAACATTCAAAAAACAAATATCATGGCATCTGGTCCCATCACTTCATGGGAAATAGATGAGGAAAAAGTGGACACAGTGACAGACTTTATTTTCTTGGTCTTCAAAATCACTGCAGATGGTGACTACAGCCATGAAATTAAAAGATGTTTGCAGCTTGGGAGAAAAGCTATGGCAAACTAAGACAGTGTATTATAAAGCACAGACATTACTTTGCCAACAAAGGTCCATCTAGGCAAAGCTATGGTTTTTCCCAGTATTCATGTTTGGATGTGAGAGTTGAACCATAAAGAAAGCGGAGCACCAAAGAATTGTTGCTTTTGAACTGTGGTGTTGGAGAAGATTCGTAAGAGTCCCTTGGACTGCAAGGAGATCCAACCAATCCCTCCTAAAGGAAAACATTCCTGAATATTCATTGGAAGGACTGATGCTGAAGCTGAAGCTCCAATACTTTGGCCACCTGATATGAAGAACTGACTTCTTAGAAAAGACCCTGATGTTGGGAAAGATTGAACGCAGGAGAAGAAGGGGACGACAAAGGATGAGATGGTTGGGTGACATCATGGACTCGATGGACATAAGTTTGAGCAAGCTCTGGGAGTTAGTGATGGACCGAGAAACCTGGTGTGCTGCAGTCCATGGTGTCACAAAGAGTTGGATGCAACTGAGCGACTGAACTGAATTAGGTCTTTGAAGATTGTGTTTGAAATGGTACAATATTTGCAAATATATAATTCTGGTTTAGACGTGAGATGGGAAGGAAGGTGGGAGGGATGTTCAGGTGGGAGGGGACATATGTAAACCCATGGCTGATTCATGCTGATGTTTGGTAGAAACCAATGCAATATTGTAAGGCTATTATCCTTCAATTAAAAATAAAGGAATTTAATAAAAATATAATTCACATACATTTGTGTGTATTTGTAAGTTTTCTGTTGCTTTTGTGTGTCTCTGTATAGGTCATCAGTCTTACTTCAAATGTAATACATACCAAAAAAAGTATTTGCATATGTTAAAATATCTGTATGCTTAACTGATAGCTCTATTCACCTCCAAGATTTATGCAAATTTTTGTAAGTTTATTTTGTAAGTCCATTACATGGTTATGTGTCAATGAGACCAAAGTCATAATTCTCATAGGTTAGCTGTTTCAACTTTTACCTTCTGAGCCCAGTCACCAGGCTTATACAATCACTGCTTCTAAAATGTCTCTGTTAGCGCAGGCTGCTATAACAGACGGAGAAGGCAAGGGCGCCCCATTCCAGTACTCTTGCCTGGAAAATCCCATGGACGGAGGAGCCTGGTAGGCTGCAATCCATGAGGTTGCTAAGAATTGGACATGACTAAGCGACTTCACTTTCACTTTTCAGTTTCATGCATTTGAGAAGGAAATGGCAACCCACTCCAGTGTTCTTGCCTGGAGAATCCCAGGGACGGGGGAGCCTGATGGGAGGCAGTCTATGGGGTTGCACAGAGTTGGACATGACTGAAGCTACTTAGCAGCAGCAGCAGCAGCAGCTATAATAGAACATCATTGACTGGGCAGCTAATAAGCAATAGACATTAAGTTCTCGCAGTTCTGGAGACTGGAAGTCTAAGGTCAGGATATCAGCATGGTTTTGGAAAGAGCCCTCCTCTGGGTTGCAGATGGTTACTTCTCACTGTTCCCTCACAGGAGAGAGCCAAGGGAGAAAGCAAGATCTCTCATGACTCTTATCCCATTCACGAGAGCTGCACACTCTTGATCTTATCTAATTCTACTACCATCAGATCAAGGGGTAAGGTTTCAACATAGGAATTTGATGGTGGAGGAGACACAAACATCCAGTCCATAACAACAACAGCAACCAAAAAACTGAAAACCTACAGATAAGAACTCAAAAAACAAGTAACTTGTTTCTGTGTGAAAGATTAGCCTAATACTTTGGCCACTTGATGTGAAGGGTTGACTCACTGGAAAAGACCCTGATGTTGGGAAAGGTTGAGGGCAAGATGAGATGGTTGGATGGCATCACCAACTCAATGGACATGAGTTTGAGCAAACTCCAGAAGATAGTGAAGGACAGGGAAGCCTGGCGTGCTGAAGTTCATGGGGTTGCAAAGAGTTGGACACAACTTAGCAACTGTCCAACAACCACCATAACACTGTCCGAAACATAGCTATGACCTACACAAACAGCAGGGCTCAATATCCACTCTAGCCCAGGGCATAAAGAAATTTTCAGTTGGTTCTTTTCATCCTACGTTGGGAAGGAGACACAGCACCTCTACCACCATCACAAGGTGTCCAGAGGAGGAGGCTCCCTAGGGTATAAGAACACTACAGGGTAAGCGGACCACAGGCAGAGAAGACTGGGAGGACGTTGGAGCGCTGGGAAGGAGGCAGTGGCACACTGCTCTGTATCCAGTCTGCTTTCACAGGCTGAAACTCTCCTTTCCTCATCTTTCCAAACCTAGTTTTCCTCTTTCCCTCTTGCACTCTTTCCCCTGTCTTCCCTAACTAGAGTCTCACGTAAGGCCTAGAAGGTAAAGCGTCCACAGCTTTCTTCCTGGAGCATTTGTTTCTCTTCACTAAGTGGTAACTCATGGCTATCCAATACCAATGAGAGTACGGAAAGGAAGGGGAGAAACCAGAAAACAACAGATTAATTCCTGGAGGTATGACCTTGCCATGTTCATAGACGATCTTCAGGGCCACAGTTTTAGACATTGCTGTGATGTATTTACATAACCTCCTGCCTGGATTTTCATCTTCTCTCCCTGTTCCTCTGCTTGCCTCTTTAAAATACTTAGATCTGTTGGCTTTTCTTTTTTTTTTTAAATCTCTTAACTCTGTATTCCTCTTGAGTTACTACTTTATTCCTTCCCTTCAGAGTTAGTCTCTTGAAATAATCTCTACACCAGGGGCATTCAAACTGGGAGACAGGTACCCCTGGAAATGTGCCAAGCTGTAAAAGGCACTGTAGTTTAATGGTAGGTGTGCAGGTCACACATAATAAGTCTACTCCAAGCTCCCTGTCTCCCTAAACCTTTGGGTTCCCTTCAACACATAATGCAGGGAAGCTCAGACATCTCAATCTCATTGTCATCAGCTGCCAATCAGTCTAAGTTTCAGTAAATCCAAAAGGTAGTTTACTAGAGGCAACTACAGTTGCATGAATTAATACTTGAAACCTGAAACCTCCAGTAAGTGCACCCGTATTAATTTAATTATTATTATTTATAATAATAATAATATTTATTATATATATATATAATAATTATTATATTAATTTAATTATTTTTATATTCTTCTTTTTTATATATGTATATAAAATTATATATATATTCTTTTATATATATAATATATATATTAATATATATATATATAATAATTATTATTAATTTAATTATTTTTATATTCTTCCCTCTTTAGACTAACACCTTTAGAATACATTTCCACATACATTCCCCAGTTTCTGCTGGAATATATTCATAATATCTTGCGATTAGTTTGGTGTGTAAGTTGTCATCTCCCGTAATTGTTTTGACCCTTTGAAATGTGGTGAAATTTGACCACAGTTACAGGTATAATGAAAACAGGAAGTGATTATGGTGGGTATTGAGAAGAAAGAACATCCCCCTTCAAGGTGTATGTCTGAAGTGAGATTAGCACAGGAAGACTAGTAATCTCAGACAAAAGATAGAAAGCTATGTCTACAGACATAAGGGAGGCTTAGATTCTGAGTTTTATCTGAGTCTAACTAAATGTTCTCATCTCAAGTTTTAGGGTTCCATAATGTCCTGGTCAATACTATAATTTTCACATGGGATACTTAGTGAGGCTGTGAATTTAACACTTGCTATAATTCTGCAACCCACAATATTAAGTTTTATGTTTGATTTTCAGCATCAGCTCTGTAGTGACAAGAACTGAGATTCTTTTTAAGATGTCATAGTTCTGTGGTTCGAAGACCATGATTTTAACTAAGAGTTATAGAACCTAAGATTGTCATTTTCTTTCTGTAAGCTCTCTAGTGTACTCAGAATAGTCTATGATAGTCAAATATAGCTGCAAGGACTCCAACAACACTTGTTCAATTGGCATTTAATTAACCATAGGTGAGAAGTTAATCATAAATTACTTCATTCCATTTCCCATTGGCAAGAAGCTCAACATATTACCCAATCCCCAAATTCATCTTTTTGGGTCTGTCTCCTGGGACCACCTCAGATATGAATTCTAATAGCAGTCAGAGTTCAATTAGGAGACAGAAACCATACCAGTAATTAGAGCAAGGGAAATTTAAAATAAAGAAATGTTAAGTAATAAAAGGTAGTTAACTATTAACAAGGCTAGGGATGACTCAAATATCCGTAAGTAGCAAGTACAAGGAGAAGGCAATGGCAACCCACTCCAGTACTCTTGCCTGGAGAGTCCCATGGACAGAGGAGCCTGGTGGGCTGCAGTCCATGGGGTTGTGAAGAGTTGGACATGACTGAGTGACTTCACTTTCACTTTTCACTTCCATGCATTGGAGAAGAAAATGGCAACCCACTCCAGTATTCTTGCCTGGAGAGTCCCAGGGACAGCAGAGCCTGCTGGGCTGCCATCTATGGGGTTGCACGGAGTAGGACATGACTGAAGCGACTTAGCAGCAGCAGCAGTCTGTAGTCTAAGAAAGAGTGAGAAACGTATAAACAAAGGATTGAGCAGAGACCTGAGACGTCTTGAAAGAGAACATGGCTACCACAGAAAGACACAGCCTGGCCACAGTGTGTAAGCTTGGCAGAGGCTCTGGGTCAGAGCTGGTCTGCAGCAGTGGCTCACCATTGACAGAAGAAATAGGTGAATAGCTGTTTCATAGACACAGGACTGGGCTTCCCTGGTCGCTCAGCTGGTAGAGGATCCACCTGCAACACAGGAAGTTCAATCCCTGGGTTAGGAAGTTCCCCTGGAGAAGGGATTACGCTACCCACTCCAGTGTTCTTGGGCTTCCCTGGTGGCTCAGATGGTAAAGAAGCTGCGGGAGACCTAGGTTCTATCCCTGAGTTGGGAAGATCCCCTGGAGGAGGGCATGACAACCCACTGCAGTATTCTTGCCTGGAGAATCCCTATGGACAGAGGAACCTGGTGGGCTACAGTCCATGGGGTCACACAGAGTCGGACACTACTGAGCAACTAAGCACAGCACAGACATAGGACTAATTGTTATTAAGACTTCAATTTGACACCCCCCTAAACCTGCCTTTTCAATATGTTGGTGACTCACTCCCACATTCATCGATGCCTCATTTTCTTGAATTCAAAGCCTCTCTGATTCAATTTCTCCAGTGTGAATTTTGCTCTAGTTTTCTGCACAAGTGAGGGAGGAGTCATAGAGTAGTGGAGGACATCTAGGTGTGCTAACTTCTCCTTTCAAACAACCCTTCTATTTTCAACCCAACCCTGATCCCCTGGCTTCAAAGGTTGCTGAAGACTGCACACTCGAATCTTTATGGAATTCATAAGTAGAGAAAGTTTCACTTGTTACCTCTTCTCTGTAGGCACTTGGGTGATTTCTGGGAGTTTTGAGGAGAAAAGACAGAAGTCCTTTCTTTTGTTCAGTGTATCATATTTAACCAAAATCTCTCTTACCTTTTTGTTGTCTATTTCACTTAAAAACATGTCCTCTTTAGTCTATCGGATATTTATTTTGGTGTGTGAAGGGAGATGAGGATGTACAGAGTACATCACCACTGTACCAGAGTGAGCCAAAACCTCATCCATTCGTTGAGCATCTTTTCTTTCTCTCGTTTGTAACACATAGGGAGGAGCACACTTGGCTTTCAGAAATCAGAAATGGTATACAAAATTTATAACATTTTCTCTGGGCCTTAAATGATCAGACAACTAGAGATGTGTAGAAGGAAGTAATTGAGGCATATGAAACGATGGGTGGGACTGTGTGCAGAACTGAAAAAAATGGGAAGTGAAAAATGAGGTTGATAAGAAGACACTGAGCCAGATCTTAAAGGGCATTTTATACCATATAAAAAAAATTGAACTTTATGTATAAGAACCACTAGGTCATAAGAGATACACACAAACCATCTTGTACACAGTTGATTAATTGACCTCATAGTGGTCCCTTTTCAGTTCTATTGACTAGTAATTTTCCAGTTTTTACTCTCCCAAGCATGCTTAAGATTCCATCAATTTCTATGCTTCTATAATTTTTTACTTCTTTCTGCATCTGAATGTAACAGGACTGAAGAATACTCATCTTATGTATGCTAAATAAATTCTCCCCTATTTCCTGGATAACTGGGAAACTATACACACACACAAAGGAGACACAAGAGGCCTCAGCAGGAAGCAAAAGCCAAGGGACACTTGACAGCTGGCTAAGCTCTGAATGCACTCACCAATTCCCACACAAATGGATCAGCAGAGTGTGGAAGCCTTTTAGGCTCAGAGTGTTTGAAAACAAACACCATCCAAATCACTGGCTGACTACTAAGTCATGAAGTTACAAAAGTAAACGCTAGGAGGTTAGACTGAAAGAAATAAAAATTGCAATAAATATGTCAGCCGATATACTACCAGCTGCATACTGTGGAAAAGACAAAATCTGTAGTTCAAGTCCAGGGGAGATATAAACAAACAAAAACTCTCAAAATCCATGCTTGCTACAATATCCTCATATTAGTTAAAATGCCTAGTTTCAAAAAAAGACGAAGGTATGCAAAGAAGCAGAGAAGTAAAAAAGTAATCAGTACAAACTGACAGTTAGGGAGCACAAATGTTGGATTTATCACAAAAAAGACTTCAGAGCAACTATTATAAAGAAGCACAAATAATTTTAAAAATATATTTTGACAATCTTATATATGTATATATAATATATACTCTTAGCAATTGAGGCTATCAATATAAATATAAAGTTTTTAAAAATAAGATTCTACAATTGAAAAATGCCACACTAAATTTTTTTTTAATTACTAGACGGGCTTAACAGCAGATCTCAGATGTTAGAAGCATCAGTGAACTCAAAATAGAACTATAGAAATTGTTCAATCAGAACTACAGAGTAAAAAAAAAAAAAAAAAAAACAGAAAGAAAACAGGAAAAAAGAACAGAATCTCAAAGACCTATGGGATAACATCAAGCATATAATAGGAACCCAAAAGAGAGGAAAGAGTGAATGATTCTGAAAAATATTTGAAGGAAAAAGGCCAAAACCTCAAATTTGATGAAAAACAAATGTATATATAGATTCAAGAAACACAAATAATCCTAAGTAAGAAAAAGACAAAGGTACCTGTACCTAGACAAAGGGGAAATATTAAACAGTAGAAGAAAAAAAATGGATAAGATTTTCTCTTTCTTTGTCTCGGTGTGGATATCTTTGTGACCCAGTTTAGATTCAAAGATTCTAAAGTAAACAGTAAAGGATGGAAAAGGGTGATAATGCAAACAGAAACTATACGGCAACTGCACTGTATATACTTTAGAAAAGATTCCTTGGGACCAAGTGGGACATGTCATATATTTAACAGTTGTAAATGGGTAACAGCTAAAAACAGCCACAAAATACATAAAGCAAAAACTGTCAGAATGAAAGGAGAAATAGACAATTAAACAGTTGTAGTTAGAGATTTCAATAATTCTCTCAAAGTAATTGATAAAGCAAGCAGACAGAAAATTAGTAAAGATATAGATGAACATGAACAGAACCACCAACCAATTGATATATAGAGGACTCTCCACTCAAATAGCAGAATAGATGTTTTTTTTCAATGACATGGAGCCTTCTTCTCTAGTAGAGATCATATGCTGGGATATAAGGCAAGTTTCAATAAATTAAAAACTATGTTCACTGATCTCAATGGAATCAAATTGTAAATCAACAAAGGAAAAAAATTTGGAGAATCTCCAACATTTGGAAATTAAGAAACACACTCTTAAGTAACTGTGAGTCAAGGAAGAAATTACAAATAAAACCAGAAAATACACTGAACTAAATATGAAAATATAACGTGTCAAAATTTATAGACTGCAGCTAAGACAAAGCTTAGATAGCATTATATGCTTCTATTAAAAAGGAAGAAAGACCTAAAATCTATAATGTAAGTTTTTACTATAAGAAGCTAGAAAAAGTAGAGCAAATCAGATCTATAGTAAATATATAGAAGTAAATAATAAAGATCAGAGCAGAAATAAATGAAATAGAAAATAAGGATACAGTAGAAAAAACAATAAAACCAAAAGTAGACTTTTTAATGCAATCCATAAAATCTATAAGCTTTCAGCTAGACTGACAAAGAAAAAAAAAGAGAAGATGCAAATTACCTAAACCAAAAATGAGACTCAACAGCAATTAGAAGGAATAGTACAAACAACTTCATAACACTAAAACTCTCAAGAAGAAACAGAAAATATGAAGAGATCTATATCCAGTAAATAAATGAAATTTTATTAAGAACTTTCCACAAAGAAAATCCTAGACCCAGAATACTTCACTGTTGGAGTCTATCAAACATTACAATAGAAATAACATCAGTCACATAGGAATTCTTTCATAAAATAGCAGAAGAGGAACCGTTTCCCCAATCCATATTGTAAAGCCAGTGTTATCCTGATAGTAAAGCCACATCACAAGAAAACTACAAACCAATACCTCTCATAAACATAGGCATAAAAATTCTTATCAGTAAACAGAATCTAGCAATGAATAGAAAAGATTATGCACCAAACCAAATAGAGTTTATCTCTGCTGCTGCTGCTGCTAAGTCACTTCAGTCGTGTCCGACTCTGTGCGAACCCATAGATGGCAGCCCACCAGGCTCCCCCATCCCTGGGATACTCTGGGCAAGAACACTGGAGTGGGTTGCCATTTGCTTTTCCAATGCATGAAAGTGAAAAGTGAAAGTGAAGTCGCTCAGTTGTGTCCGACTCTTCACGATCCCATGGACTGTAACCCACCAGGCTCCTCTGTTCATGGGATTTTCCAGGCAAGAGCACCTGAGTGGGGTGCCATCACCTTCTCCAAGAGTTTATCTCAGGTAAGTAAAATTGCTTTAACATTAAAAAGTCAATTGATGAAATATATTATATTAATAGAATAAAGGATCAGATCAGATCAGATCAGTTGCTCAGTCGTGTGCGACTCTTTGTGACCCCATGAATCGCAGCATGCCAGGCCTCCCTGTCCATCACCAACTCTCGGAGTTCACTCAGACTCAGTCCATTGAGTCAGTGATGCCATCCAGCCATCTCATCCTCTGTCGCCCCCTTCTCCTCCTGCCCCCAATCCCTCCCAGTGTCAGAGTCTTTTCCAATGAGTCAACTCTTTGCATGCGGTGGCCAAAGTACTGGAGTTTCAGCTTTAGCATCATTCCTTCCAAAGAAATCCCAGGGCTGATCTCCTTCAGAATGGACTGGTTGGATCTCCTTGCAGTCCAAGGGACTCTCAAGAGTCTTCTCCAACACCACAGTTTAAAAGCATCAATTCTTTGGCGCTCAGCCTTCTTCACAGTCCAACTCTCACATCCATACATGACCACAAGGAAAACCATAGCCTTGACTAGACGAACCTTTGTTGGCAAAGTAATATCTCTGCTTTTGAATATGCTATCTAGGTTGGTCATAACTTTCCTTCCAAGGAGTAAGCGTCTTTTAATTTCATGGCTGCAGTCACCACCTGCAGTGATTTTGGAGCCCCCAAAAATAAAATCTGACACTTTCCACTGTTTCCCCATCTATTTCCCATGAAGTGATGGGACCAGATGCCATGATCTTTGTTTTCTGAATGTTGAGCTTTAAGCCAACTTTTTCACTCTCCACTTTCACTTTCAGCAAGAGACTTTTGAGTTCTTCACTTTCTGCCATAAGGGTGGTGTCATCTGCATATCTGAGGTTATTGATATTTCTCCCGGCAATCTTGATTCCAGCTTGTGTTTCTTCCAGTCCAGCGTTTCTCATGATGTACTCTGCATAAAAGTTAAATAAGCAGGGTGACAATATACAGCCTTGACGAACTCCTTTTCCTATTTGGAACCAGTCTGTTGTTCCATGTCCAGTTCTAACTGTTGCTTCCTGACCTGCATACAAATTTCTCAAGAGGCAGATCAGGTGTTCTGGTATTCCCATCTCTTTCAGAATTTTCCACAGTTTATTGTGATCCACACAGTCAAAGGCTTTGGCATAGAAATAAAGCAGAAACAGATGTTTTTCTGGAACTCTCACTTTTTCCATGATCCAGCGGATGTTGGCAATTTGATCTCTGGTTCCTCTGCCTTTTCTAAAACCAGCTTGAACATCAGGAAGTTCATGGTTCACATATTGCTGAATATGCTGAAGCCTGGCTTGGAGAATTTTGAGCATTACTTTACTAGCGTGTGAGGTGAGTGCAATTGTGCAGTAGTTTGAGCATTCTTTGGCATTGCCTTTCTTTGGGATTGGAATGAAAACTGACCTTTTCCAGTCCTGTGGCCACTGCTGAGTTTTCCAAATTTGCTGGCATATTGAGTGCAGCACTTTCACAGCATCATCTTTCAGGATTTGGAATAGCTCAACTGGAATGCCATCACCTCCACTAGCTTTGTTCGTAGTGATGCTTTCTAAGGCCCACTTGACTTCACATTCCAGGATGTCTGGCTCTAGGTCAGTGATCACACCTTCGTGATTATCTGGGTCATGAAGATCTTTTTTGTACAGTTCTTCTGTGTATTCTTGCCATCCCTTCTTAATATCTTCTGCTTCTGTTAGGTCCATACAATTTATGTCCTTTATCGAGCCCATCTTTGCATGAAATGTTCCTTTGGTATCTCTGATTTTCTTGAAGAGATCTCTAGTCTTTCCCCTTCTGTTGTTTTCCTCTATTTCTTTGCATTGATCGCTGAAGAAGGCTTTCTTATCTCTTCTTGCTATTCTTTGGAACTCTGCATTCAGATGTTTATATCTTTCCTTTTCTCCTTTGCTTTTCACTTCTCTTCTTTTCACAGCTATTTGTAAGGCCTCCCTAGACAGCCATTTTGCTTTTTTGCATTTCTTTTCCATGGGGATGGTCTTGATCCCTGTCTCCTATACAATGTCACGAACCTCATTCCATAGTTCATCAGGCACTCTATCTATCAGATCTAGGCCCTTAAATCTATTTCTCACCTCCACTGTATAATCATAAGGGATTTGATTTAGGTCATACCTGAATGGTCTAGTGGTTCTCCCTACTTTCTTCAATTTAAGTCTGAATTTGGCAATAAGGAGTTCATGGTCTGAGCCACAGTCAGCTCCTGGTCTTGTTTTTGCTGACTGTATAATATTCATGTAATCATTTCAGTAGATACTGAAAAAGCAATTGACAAAATCCAACACCTTTTCACCCCACTCCAGTAGTCTTGCCTGGAAAATCCCATGGACAGAGGAGCCTGGTGGGCTGCAGTCCATGGGGTTGCTAAGAGTCAGACACGACTGAGTGACTTCACTTTCACTTTCTAACACCTTTGCATGATAGAAACACCAATAAATTAGGACTAAAAGGGAATGTACTTAATTTGATGAACAATATTTATTAAATACCTATAGCTAACATGATACTTAATGGTGAAAGACTGAATGTTTTCACGGTAAAATCCATAGGTTTATAAAAAAGAAAGAAGGAAGAAAAAAATGAAAAATACGAAGAAAAAAGAAAGAAGTCCTTTGAGTCTAATCTAATGCATTGCTTAAAATAGAGATGGTTAAGGAAGTTTGGGAGGGAGAAAAACTATCATCTTTGCAACCAAAAGTTCTGTATTGATGCTCTAGGAAAGAACATGGTAGATCTGAAGGGGAAAAGTGGAAGTGATGGGTAAGTGATCCTAAGAAATTCTCATATGCATGTTTATTCTTTTCCATGTGGAGACCTGACTCCATATTTGTTTGCATATGTATGGTCGGTATTATAATGAGAAACTACACCAATTCAGTGCTGTCTTTCACATTTTGGCTGGTATATTTATACTGGAAAATGCTCAACACTGTTATTGATCCTATTGCATTAGCATCTACTCACACTAAGGAAGTAAGCCTTCTCATCTGAGTTTCAGCTTTGATGAAGGATGTATTTGAATTTGTTTTGGAAAAGGCTAGGACCACCTGATCTATCCCATAAGAAGGGTTATTGGGTCTCCTGTAACAGGTATTATTGGGATCTATCCCCTGAGAAGGGTTATTGGTGTAAGACCAACATTTTAATCAGGGTGCTGAGTGCTGAAATAGTCCAGCAGCACTCATGGCCACTGACACTGAACAAGGAATGAGGCCGGCACCATGTTAGATGGAATCTAAATTCACAGCGAGCTACTTGAACTGGAACTAGTCATAAACAGAAATAACTTAGATGGGTACTTTCCTGGACAGGTGAATACTAGCACAAATACAAAACGCAGCAGAAATGTTGGAGGGTTCCTGCACCTAAAACTTAAACATGGTTACACAGCATGTCAAGGATCCTCGCTCACATTTTTGTTCATTGGAACATTGAAGTTACCCTTAAAACTCATCTCTAAATTTTAGCTCCAGTCCTATTGCTAAAAACCACTACATCAACCATTACTTTTTAAAACTTTATCTAACTTGAGAGATCTGGGGGACTTCCCTGGTGCTCCAGTGGTTAAGAATCTGCCGTCCAATGCAGGGGACACAGATCCCATCTCTGGCTGGGGAACTAAGATCCCACATGCTGTGAAGCAACAAAGCATACCTGCCACAACCAGAGAGAAGCCTGTGCACCGCAGCAAAAGATCCTACGTGCTGCAGCTAAAACCCAGTGCAGACAAATAAATATTTAGAAAGAGAGAGAGAGACCTGTAAGGGGCAATAATGCAGGCTAACATTTACTGAGAACTTACAATGTACCAGGCCCTGTTCTATGTGCTTTACAGGTATTAATTAACTGTCACAATAGCCATAGAAGTAGTTGCTATTATTTCTCTCCATATTCCAGATTGGAAACTAAGGCACAAGGGGATTAATAATTTGCCAATAGTTGACTAGCTGCTGCTGCTGCTGCTGCTGCTAAGTCACTTCAGTCATGTCCGACTCTGTGCGACCGCATAGATGGCAGCCTACCAGGCTCCTCGTCCCTGGGATTCTCCAGGCAAGAACACTGGAGTGGGTTGCCATTTCCTTCTCCAATGCATGAAAGTGGAAAGTGAAAGTGAAGTTGCTCAGTCGTGTCCGACTCTTAGCGACCCCATGGACTGCAGCCTACCAGGCTCTTCCGCCCATGGGATTTTCCAGGCAAGAGTACTGGAGTGGGGTGCCATTGCCTTCTTTGGTTGATTAGCTAGTAAGTATCAAAGCTAGTATTCAAATCCCATGGCCTGCTTCCAGAGCCTGTGTGCTTGACCCCTATGTAATCAGTCCCTAGAAGCTCAGTTTGGTGTGAAAACTAGGGCTCCCAAACTGCTTATTCAAGGGTTTTAAATCTTTGCAGAAAAGAAGTTTAGATGTAGGAAAAACTCCTCTTTCCTTGCTGGTCAGCAGGACTCTGTGTGCATGTGTGCGTGCATGTGTGTGTGTGTGTGTGTGTGTGTGTGTGAGTCAGATCCAATATGCGTGCAGGTCTGTGAGTGATGAGTTGAGAATTTGGTAAAAATTGGTGGAAATGGTAGCTGAATTGTAGTGTTTGGGCTCAAAAATACATCATTTTCTCTGCTTGGCAGCTGAGCTGAAAACAGGAGGCCATTCTCAAATAAGAAATTGGATTGTCCAAAAGAGGGTGTGTATTTTCAAACAGAAATAGAGAAGGGGTCTGCTTCTCATCGGTTGAGGGAGACAAAGCTCTAGGGGACAGTGGCCACCTAAGCCTCATGAGAGAAGCCCAGATGCTGACTTGGTGCAAAATGAAGAAATTGTGCTGTACCACACCCAAAGGTGAACCCAGTCCTAACTACCCACTTGAGACAAACCAAGCAGAAAGGACAGGATTAGAGCCAAAGTAGGATTTCCAAGGTCAGGGCCATAAACATGACCTGGAGTGCTAGAGCTAATTCCAAATGAATATTAGGGGCAGAATCTTTGCAATTCAGAGGTGGGGGGCGGCGGGGGGTGGGGGGGATTTTTTTTTTTTTTTTTAACTTAGACAGAGAAACCAAACTGGGCCAAAAATTCTGGGATTTGTATGAAGGAAAATCAGTTGAGCCCAAGCTGGAACTGACAGTCAGAGAGCTGATCCCAGAGAACAGACAGAGAGGCAAGCCAGAGGAACCAGAAATCCTTCCCCAGATTCCACCAGAGATAGTTTGTTCCAAAGGAACATGGGGCCAGAAATCCGAGGAGCTCAGTCTAGCCTCCACCCTATCAGGCCAGATAGTGAGGAGGCCAGGAAAAAGAGCTGGAGCTGGTTAAGCTCCACAAACCATGCCAATCTAAAGAGGCTGTAGCTGAACCTTGGTGAGATTAGGACATAAAAAAAATCTGGGTTTTGTAAACCTATCTGTTTCTCTGCTCTCATACTTGCTTTCTTTTCCTTCAGTTCTTCCCCCTCAAATTCCAACAAAGTCTCAGCTGAGCCCAGAGAAAAACCAATCTCTCACACCTGAATCAGGATAAATGAAATACTGCAGAGGCAGCAGAGGCTGGGAATCAGAGGCAAAGAGAAAAGTAAGAAAGCAGGATGTGGAAGAGTTCTGAACAGCAGGTTATTACCCCCTCCTTAGGGATTTTTACCTTATCTTTATGTTTTTCCTTGAAGCTTGTGCTTGCACAATGACCTTGGGTAAGAGGTGCAAGAGGCTTTGTGACTTCCCATTGTCAGGGCCAGAGGAACAAATAAAGGATTGCCTCTGTGGACTTGTGGAATGTTTATTATCCTAAAGAAAAGCATTAATCTTCACTCACAGGGAAATCCTGTCATCTTATCTGAGAACTTCCTCTGAAATAAATAGTTTTCAGTGCCCTTATTTTATCTTTCCCAGCTTTATTGAGCTCTAACTGACAATGTTGTCAGCTTAAGGTATACAATAGGATGATTTGATATAAGTGTAAGAACTGACTCATTGGAAAAGACCCTGATGCTGGGAAAGACGGAAGGCAGGAGGAGAAGGGAACAATAGAGGATGAGATGGTTGGATGGCATCACTGACTCAATAGACATGAGTATGAGTAAGCTCTGGGAGTTGGTGATGGACAGGAAAGCCTGGCATCCTGCAGTCCATGGGGTCGCAACGAGTCGAACACAACTGAGCAACTGAACTTAACTGATGTTGTGACCACAATAAAGTTAGTACCTTAACACAGAAGAAAAGCAGGATAGGAAGGTTTGGTGACCTACCTGTGGGTACCCATCCATGGACAGTGGCTAGGATTAAAGGAAACCCCCACAGCTGCTCAGGTCAAAAATGATCATGAAACTAAACCCTCTCCCCTGATCCCAGCACGTTTCTGCCCTGTCCCTACTTCCTCCTTCCTCCCCAGAGAGCAAGATCTGGGAGGCCATGGTCTCAAGCAGAGCATCAAGGCTTAACCCTAGAGATGAGAAATGGAACTTACTGACAAATATTGCTGTGATCTCTTGGTATGTTGAAAAACTTCAAGGAAGCCAGGAAAAGGGCAGGCAACCCCAGCTTGCCTTCCAGTTCACCCTGTCTTGCTGACAGAGTGCCTACTACCCTTACAGGACACACAGCTGCTTTCATGATTCTAAAATTGCCCAGAATGTGAAAGACTTTTTAAAAAATTTATTTCTAGTTTAAAAAACAAACAAACCTTTTTCTCCTTTGTGTTATAATTCATATTTTTTTTTCTTAATCTCTTCTGTAGGATCTAAACAAATAAAATGTGACATTAACAGAAATCCATTATCATTTTCTGTAACCAATATGTAAATATTTTCCAGTCCTACTTTCTTTTTTACTTTTTTTTATCCATGCCACACAGCATGTGGGATCTTAGTTACCTAACCCAGGATTGAACTCATGCCCACTATGTGGAAGTTGAGAGTCCTAACCACTGGATTGGCAGGGAATTCCTGACTTTTTCCTTTTCACTTTTTATTTCTGATGCTCAGTTTTCAAAAATAGCTTTCCAAAGTGAATTTAGGAACTGAATGCAAGTTTTATGTCTTTGTCTTTCTATTTTCATTGTCCTTTGCAGTCTAGTCTACCACATACTCATAGGGCTTCCCAGGTGGCTCAGTGGTAAAGAATCTGCCTGCCAGTGCAGGAGACTCGAGTTTGATCCTGGGTTGAGAAGATCCCTTGGAGAAGGAAATGGCAACCCACTCCAGTATTCTTGCCTGGAAAATCCCATGGATGGAGGAGCCTAGAGAGCTGCAGTCCATGGGGTTGGAAAAGTCAGACGCAACTTAATGACTGAATAACAACAACAAAGCATGTTACATACTCATGCACCCAAACCAAAAGTAGACACATTTATAAGTTTACCTAGAATAATATCTGAGCTGATGTCATCACTGTTTTATAAATGCACAGTTAGAGATTTGTAAAAATGCAGTTTAGCAGGTTCAGAGTCTAATTTACAAAAAATACTTTGTATTTCTAAAAAGGGCAGAAATGTAGGCTTTTGTGCTTAAAATAGTAAAAAGAAATTTCAGCAAGAGAACTTTATGAAATCGGGTTCCTTTTTGCTTTAAAGTTTTGTAATTTTGTAACACTGTCACTAACTCTGTGTGCTGGGGCTTGTTATCTTACATTTTACCAAATAGACAATAGAAACAATTTAAATAGAAAAGTCTTATTTTAGTGAAATCTAAAATGATCCATTGTCAAATCAAAAAGTGGAGAAAATGTCTCTACCAAAGATAAATGTAGCTGATTTTACAATTTTTCCTAAGACAATATGGTTTTACACATTTTATCTGTTTACAGTTTACCAATCACATGTGAACCTTGCAAATATTATTAAATGTATGTTTATTAAACAAGTGAATTGTTGTTTCAGACAAGTAGAGAGACTTCTAAGGCTCAGACTTTTGATAAATGGCAGAAGCCGTCATAACTGCAGAGCACCAGTCTGACAGGAACTGGCAACGATAACACAGAGAACAATGAAGGTCGATTATCTCACCGTTCGCAGAAGAATGGCTTGGCATCTAGCCAGGTGTATAATAAGTCTATTTTAGTGTTTATCGTACAAACCGATGGATTTTTCCAAGGAATAGTAAATTTGGTGTGGCTCTTTTCTTTCTTATTTTAAAAAGAGGATTTCCTGACAATCTGTCTAGAAGTTATGATAATATCTTTGTATATTTTCATAAAATGGTACATCATGCACCTGTGATAAGGAACAATGGGACTTTGGTATCAGCTTTTTGATTCTGAGTGTTTGAGGACTTTTAATTTGAATGGTTCTCTCTAGACTCTTGTTAGAGACTCTTTTGTTAGCCTCCATCAAGGCTGACTAAATGTACCTGATCTAAATCCCTTAAAATATGTGCTTTGTGATGCCCCATTGCAATAAATAAGGGGAGTCACATTGCCTATAATGCAGCCAGGTCTGCACTCAGTCAAGAGGAGAGCAAAGCAAAAACAGCACTGCTACTCATACATTACCTGCAGTGTGTAACTCTAGGGTCACGTGTGTTTTTGAAACCAAATATCTGTATTTATTAGCACATTGCAGTAATTGCTGTGTAATTGCTACATAATTAACTTTCCTCATTGTTATAACATATGGAACTAAAATTTAAATTGTTGATTGTGAAAAGAAAACTTCAGCCTCAAATCACTTAACATTCTATTTATTATTGAAGCTGCCATAAAGAAGTCAAAATTTTGGTTTTTAATATTAATGAGGAAATTCCTCATTTTAAAAATTGGTTATACTATAAACCCATTTCACAACAAATCGTGGAAAATTCTTAAAGAGATGGGAATACCAGACCACCTTAACCTGCCTCCTGAGAAATCTGTATGCAGGTCAAGAAGCAACAGTTAGAACTGGACATGGAATGACAGACTGGTTCCAAATCGGGAAAGGAGTACATCAAGGCTGCATATTGTAACCCTGCTTATTTAACTTATATAAAGAGTACATCTTGTGAAATGCTGGACTGGATGAAACAGAAGCTGGAATCAAGATTGCTGGGAGAAATATTAATAATCTCAGATATGCAGACACCACCCTTATGGCAGAAAGTGAAGAAGAACTAAAAAGCCTCTTGATGAAAGTGAAAGAGGAGAGTGAAAAAGTTGGCTTAAAACTCAACATTCAGAAAACTAAGATCATGTCATCTGGTCCCATCACTTTATGGCAAATAGGTGGGGAAAATATGGAAACAGTGAGAGACTTATTTTGGGGGGCACCAAAATCACTGCAGATGGTAACTGCAGCCATGAAATTAAAGGAGACTTACTCCTTGGAAGAAAAGCTACGACCAACGTAGACAGCATATTAAAAAGCAGAGACATTAGTTTGCCAACAAAGGTCCATCTAGTCAAAGCTATGGTTTTTCCAGTAGTCATGTATCGGTGCGAGAGTTGGACTATAAAGAAAGCTGAGCACTGAAGAATTGATGCTTTTGAACTGTGGTGTTGGAGAAGACTCTTGAGAGTCTCTTGGGCTGCAAGGAGATCCAATCAGTCCATCCTAAAGGAGATCAGTCCTGAGTGTACATTGGAAGGACTGATGCTGAAGCTGAAACTCCAATACTCTGGCCATCTGATGCAGAGAACTGACTCATTGGAAAAGACTGTGATGCTGGAAAAGATTGAAGGCAGGAGGAGAAGGGGACGACAGAGGATGAGATGATTGGATGACATCACTGACTCGATGGACATGAGTTTGAATAAACTCCGGGAGTTGGTGAAGGACGGGTAAGCCTGGTGTGCTTCAGTCCATGGGGTCACAAAGAGTTGGACATGACCGAGTGACTGAACTGAACTGAACTGATAAAGCCATTGCAAATTTTGTAAATAATATTAAAACATTACTCACTCTTGTATTTGGTATAAAATTTAAAATTATTTTAAAATAATTGCTAACACTTCAAATAATGCTCAAAATGTTTAAAACTCCAACATCCATTAACAAAACTCTCAGCAAAACATGAATAAGAAGGAACTCCCTCAATCTTATAAAGGGCAACTATGAAAAACATAGAGTTAACATCATATTTCGTGGTAAAGGTTGGAATGACTTACCCCTAACATTGGGAGTGAGGCAAAAATTATCTATTCTTATTACTTCTGTTCAAGATTGTATTGAAGGTCTTAGACTGTGCAATAAACCGGAAACAAGAAATAAAAGGAAAAGAACAAATAAAGCTGTCTTTATTTGCAGACAACAAGATCTCCTATAGGAAATCCTACAGAATTACAAAAAGCTACTAGAACTAATTATTGAGTTTAATGTTGCAGAATACAAGACCAATATAAAAATCAATTATATTTCTACATTCTAATAAAGATCTTAACTTGAAATTCAATCTCAACTTGAAATTTATAAAAGCAATACCATTTATAATAGCATCAAAAAATATTTAGGAATAAATTTGACAAAATGTGTTAAGATCGATACATTGAAAACCATGAAACATTTTTGAGATTAAAATTAATGGAGACGTGCAGTACATTTCTAAATTGGAAGACTCAGTATTTTTAAAATATCAATTATTTCCAAATTGATCTATAGATTCAGTGAAATTCCAATCAAAATATTAGCATTATTTTTTCTATAGTAATTCAAAAACTGATTCTAAAATGTGAATGAAAATATAACATACCTGGAATAGTTAAAACAATTTTTAAAACAAAAAATAAGGTTCAGAGATATACACTACCTGGTTTCAAAATTACTATTAATCTACATTAATCAAAGTTGTGAGGAATTTTCATAAAATAGATATTTAGATTGTAATGATCCAAATGTAATGGTAGATAGGGTCTAGAAATAGATTTGACTGGTTTTCCAGAAAGGTACTAAGGCAATTTAATGAAAAAGGGAAAATCTTTTTAATAAATAGTATGAGAAAAATAACCCCCAAATGAACTTCTAAACTTTCACATCATGTGCAAAAATTAACTCTGAATGTATTATAGACCTAAATATAAAAATTAAAACTATAATAGATCTAGAAGAAAATGTAAGAGAAAAATCTTAATGATGTTTAGTTTATTAAAGAGTTCTTAAATATGACACAAAAAGCATGAACTAGAAAAGAAAAAAAATTGTAAATGTAAAAGTAAAAATTTGTAAATTTCATCAAAATAAAAAGCATTTGCTCTTTAGACACTGCTATGAAAATGAAACAGCGGGCCACAAAGTGGGAGAAAATCTTTGAGAAACTTTTATCATGCAAGAGACTTTATTTAGAATTTTAAAATATCTCTTATAAACCAATCAGAAGGCAACCTTTGTTAAAAATGGGCAAAATAGGGCTCTTCTGGTGGCCCAGTGATTAAGAATCCATTTGACAATGTAGAGGACACAGGTTCAATTCCTGCTCGGGGAAGATTTCACATGCCCCAGGGCAACTGATCTGGTGGGGCACGGCTAGAACCCAGCAGCCAAAACTACTGAGGCCACGCACCACACATACTGAAGCCCAAGTGCCTAGAGCCGATGCTCCACAAGAAGAGAAGCCACGGCAGGGAGAAGCCCACACACTGGAAGGAAGAGTAGTCCCGCTCGCCGTAACTAGAGAAAGCCTGCCTGCAGCAACAAAGACCCAGCACAGCCAAAACTAAATAAATAAATCTTAAAAAAAAAAAAAAAAAAAGAAGTTCCAGGCCTGCAGAAAGCACTGTTCAAATAAAACTACCCTGCGTATGTGTGTGCATGCTGCTGCTGCTGCTGCTGCTAAGTCACTTCAGTTGTGTCTGACTTTGCGACCCTATGGACTGTCGACTGCCAGGTTCATCTGTCCATGGGATTTCCCAGGCAAGAATACTGGAGTGAGTTGCCATACCCTTCTTCACGGGATCTTCCTGACCCAGGGATTGAACCTGCATCTCCTGTGGCTCCTGCATCGCAGGTGGATTCTTTACTGCTGAGCCACCAGGGAAGCCCTAAAACTACTTTACCTATCAAAAAAAAAAAAAGAGCAAAATAATTGAACAGACACTTTAGCAAAGTAGATATATGGGTATCAAGCACATGAAAAGCTCATCATGAGTCTTTAGCGAAATACAAATTAAAATCATAATGTAATATTACTATACAACCACTAAAATGGCTAAAATTAAAAAATTTTTTAAACTGACTATATCAAGTGTTAGTGAAAATATAAAGCAAGCATAATTTTCCCACGCGGGTGGTGGAAATATAAAGTGGTACACCACTTTGAAACAAGTTTGGCAATTTCTTAAAAAGTTACACATATAACTATAATTTGACCCAACCATTCCACTCCTGGGTATTTACTCAAGAGAAAAAACTATATTCCACATAAGCTAAGCTAAGCTAAGCTAAGCTAAGTCACTTCAGTCGTTTCGACTCTGTGCGACCCCATAGACGGCAGCCCACCAGGCTCCCCTGTCCCTGGGATTCTCCAGGCAAGAACACTGGAGTGGGTTGCCATTTCCTTCTCCAATGCATGAAAGTGAAAAGTGAAAGTGAAGTCGCTCAGTCGTGTCCGACTCTTAGGGACCCCATGGATTGCAGCCTAACAGCCTCCTCCGTCATGGGATTTTCCAGGCAAGAGTACTGGAGTGGGGTGCCATTGCCTTCTCCGATTCCACATAAGACTTATACACAAATGTTTATGGCAGGTTTAGCTGTAAGAGCTCCAAACTGAAAATAATTCAAATGTTCATCAACAATTGAAAAACAAATCACAACACATCCATACAATGAAATACTATTCAACAATGAAAAGCAACAAACCATTGATACATGCAATAGCTTAAATAAATCTCAAAATAATTATTCTAAAGTGAAAGAAACATGACCAAAAAAGAAAAAAGAAAAAAAGACACTCTGAATGATTCCATTTATATAAACTTCTAGGAAATGCAAGCTAACCTATAATAACAAAAATCAGATCCAGTGGTTGCCTGGGCCTGGGTTGGGAACAGGGAGGAATGGGAGAAAAAAGGACCCATGAAAGGTTTGCGGATGGTGTGTATTCATTACTTGAATTGTGGTGATGGGGATGGATTGTGAGAATAAAAATGTCAAAACTCATCAAATTTAAACTGTAAATGAGTGCAATTTACTGTATGGAAATATAGCTCAATAAAGCTGGGAGAGAAATGCTTTTTAAATATTGCTCTTTTTACCCCTTTGTCTGTGACTTATGTAATGTTAGTAATTCAAGTGCATGTGCTTGACACAACATTTCAAAATTTATACTTAGAGTATACTTGTTATACTTAGATAGATAAGCTAAAGTTATATCCAAGTGTCTAAATGTGGTTTAATAATATAGTATTATTAAAAGTTACTTTTAAAATATATAAAATAGAGGAAAAATATGAAATATATTTCTGACCACTCAGAAATAACAGCTGGCATTTTATTTTCAGGTTTTTTATGCATAGACAAAAATAATAGTTTTTAAATTTGGGATTATGTTATATGTAATGTTTTGTATCTTGATTTTAACTTAATATTACATTAAATTTCCCAAAATGCAATTTTTCTATTGTATAATAAATTATGTAACAATATTACATTATTCATTGTATGGATATGCCATAATTTATTTAACTTTTCTTGTATAAGGACATAAGGACATTTAGATTGTTCTCAAGTTTGCACTAACATATATAATGTTGAGTTGAATGTCTTTGAATGTGTGTATATTAAACCATATCCTTATTTTTTAATATGGATTCTTAGAAATGGATTACTAATCAAATAGTATGAATGTTTTTAGGTCTCCCAATCCATGGTGCCAAACTATTTTTCAGAAATATTGTACCAAGTTACATTCCACTGAAAGTATATAAAAGTATATGAAAGACCCAATCTTACAATATTCTCCAAAGTACTGAATATTATAGAGCTTTTAAATTTTAACACCATACTCCCCTACCCATTGTCTAAGGAAAAGGAATTTCCTTCAAGGAAATTATTATTTTGATATGACATCCTATTTAAAAGACACAAGTCAGCTTTGCAGAAAAGCAAAAACCAAAGTATTATATTTATATTTTTGACACAGTAGTGTCAAATTCATTAACATCATACTACATTGTAATATATATATATATTTATTTATAGCTTCTGATTTTGATATCAGTTCAGTTCAGTTGCTCAGTCGTGTCCAACTCTTTGCCACCCCATGGACTGTAGGATGCCAGGCTTCCTCGGCCATCATCAACTCCTGGAGCTTACTCAAACTCATGTCCATCGAGTTAGTGATGCCATCCAATCATCTCATCCTCTGTCATCCCCTTCTCCTCCTGCCTTCAATCTTTTCCAGCATCACAATCTTTTCCAATGAGTCAGTTCTCCACATCAGGTGGCAGGAGTATTAGAGTTTCAGCTTCGGAATCAGTCCTTCCAATGAATATTCAGGACTGATTTTCTTTAAGATTGACTGGTTTGATCTCCTTGCAGTCCAAGGGACTCTCAAGAGTCTTCTCCAATACCACAGCTCAAAAGCATCAATTCTTTGGCACTCAACTTTCTTTATGGTCCAATTCTCACATCCATACATGACTGCTGGAAAAACCATAGCTTGACTATACAGACCTTTGTTGGCAAAGTAATGTCTCTGCCTTTTAGTATGCTGTCTAGGTTGGTCATAACTTTTCTTACAAGGAGCAAGCGTCTTTTAATTTCATGGCTGCAGTCACCATTTGCAGTGATTTTGGAGCCCCCCAAAACTAAAGTCTCTCACTGTTTGCATTGTTTCTCCATCTATTCACCATGAAGTGATGGGACCAGATGCCATCATCTTAGTTTTCTGAATGTTGAGCTTTAAGCCAACTTTTTCACTCTCCTCTTTTACTTTCATCAAGAGGCTCTTCAGTTCTTTACTTTCTGCCATGAGGGTGTTGTCATCTGCATATCTGAGGTTATTGATATTTCCCCCTGGCAATCTTGATTCCAACTTGTGCTTCATCCAGCCCGGCACCTCATATGATGTACTCTGCATATAAATTAAATAAGCAGGGTGACAATATACAGCCTTGAAGTACTCCTGTCTTGATTTGGAAACAGTCTGTTGTTCCACGTCCAGTTCCAACTGTTGCTTCTTGACCTGCATACAGATTTCTCCGGGGGCAGGTCAGGTAGTCTGATATTCCCATCTCTTGAAGAATTTTCCACAGTTTGTTGTGACCCATATAGTCAAAGGCTTTGGCGTAGTCAATAAAGCAGAAGTAGATGTTTTTCTGGAACTCTCTTGCTTTTTCTATGATCCAACAGATGTTGGCAATTTGATCTCTGGTTCCTCTGCCTATTCTAAATCCAGCTTGAACATCTGTAAGTTCACAGTTCATGTATTGTTGAAGCCTGGCTTGGAGAATTTTGATCATTATTTTGAAAGCGTGTGAGATGAGTGTAATTGTGCGGTAGTTTGAACATTCTTTGGCTTGCCTTTCTTTGGGATTGGAATGAAAACTGACTTTATCCAGTCCTGTGGCCACTACCGAGTTTTCCAAATTTGCTGGCTTAAAGAGTGCAGCACTTTCACAGCATCATCTTTCAGGATTTGAAATAGCTCAACTGGAATTCCATCACCTCCACTAGCTTTGTAGTGATACTTCCTAAGGTCCACTTGACTTCACATTACAGGATGTCTGGCTCTAGTTGAATGATCACACCATCAGGGATATCTGGGCCTTTAAGATTTTTTTTGTACAGTTCTTCCATGTATTGTTGCCACCTCTTCTTAATATCTTCTGCTTCTGTTAGGTCCATACCATTTCTGTCCTTTATTGTGCCCATCTTTGCATGAAATGTTCCCTCGGTATCTCTAATTTTCTTGAAGAGCTCTCTAGTCTTTCCCATTCTATTGTTTTCCTCTATTTCTTTACATTGATCACTGAGGAAGTCTTTCTTATCTCTCCTTGCTACTCTTTGGAACTCTGCATTCAAATGGGTATATCTTTCCTTTTCTCCTCTGCCTTTAGCTTCTCTTCTTTTTTCAGCTCTTTGATTCTGATATACAAACAAGTAAAATTTAAGGCATAATTTGTGAAATTATAAATTTATGTTTCTTTTATGTTTTATTATTTTCCAGCAGAAAATTGTCATCTGGCAAGAAGTGACAATAACTTAGCTACAGATATCAAGTATAAATTTTATAGACTATGAATATGAATATAGACTATGAATAGTTAAAAACATGAAAAGTCATCCTAGGATCTACAATCTAGATGTGTTTCCCAGATCTAGATATATATATATACCGTAACTTCATAGTTCTTTTAACTGTTAAATCAGGAAAAAAATTAAGACACAAATCAAGTGCTAGGTCTTTTTCACTTTTGTGTATTCTATAGAATGCTGAGTCTTTTGGGTCTTTGACAAATCTGACCTCACCCCAGTGATTGTCCTTGCTTGTCCAGCACTCAAAAAATGGTATAACCTCAGTCTGTGGTGCTACTGGGCCAGGACCCCAAGAGAATCCAGTCCCGGCCAAGATCCATAGGTTCAATGTCAGTTTTCGGTGGGGTATTCAGAAAAAAAAATGTTAAAGAAGCAGACAAAAAGTTACACTATTTGAGGCCAGAATAAACATACTATGAATGAGGTCTACAGGAACCTGGTTAGAGAAATTATCTAAAATGTGATTTGAAAGTAAATAATGTGCATGTTAATTAGAAATTGCAATATGTTATAAAGTGTGCCGGAATGATGAAGGGTCATGTTGAAATGATAGGTGTAATTATCTTTCCCTGGTGCAGTTCATCGTGCTTTGCAGTGCTTTGCAAAAGTTTGTGGATGAACAAACGATTGTTATCTTGGAGTCAAGACAAAAGATAGAGAAGAAAACAACAATAAAGAAGATTGATATTATGCTCAGAACAGCCCTAGATAGTTTTCTGTGTGAAGAAAAAAAGAGATGAATGTGAAGATGAGCAGTCTGAGTTTTCTTCAAAGTTTAAATAAGTCACACTTGAGCCTTTGTCAACTTCTTCCTCTCGTCAGTATTTCTGTTTGTTTGTTTGTGGTTTTTTTCCCATACAGATTTATGGAGAGATTTGGTGGAGTGGAAAAAATGATGCTCTCCCTAGCAAAGGAAGGAGGTCTCAGAGGCTTCAGTCCTGAGAGTAGATAAGAGATCAAGGAATTGGATTGTCTCGATCCAATTTTTACCAAAATGATGGGTCAGAGAGAAGGTAGTCTTCTTATATACTCTGACCTAGTTGACATTCTAAGGAAAAATGAGTGAGTGTTATAGCTATCAAGTTTTAAGGCTTATAAGTTTGAAATTTCTCTGAGATGCTATTTTAACCACTCCCTGCACCAAATGCCTTTCTTCTTTTGAAAGCTGTAATACTCCTCAGAAACACTCTTCTGAGTCATTTTCTGGCATATGGACAAGGAAGGGAGGAAATAAACAATTACATTGTTTTCAGAGGAAGAGGGAAGAAACTCAGGCTGAGGAATGGGGCCGGGGTGGCGGGGGGCGGCGGGGGGGGGGGGGGTGGCGGGGATGTGACGCCAGAAGAAAGCTAGGGTCAGACTGGATCATCTGGGAGAAAAGGATGAACAAGGGGCCAGGCCTGGCAAGGAGACATGTCTTCAGGAGTTATCACTAGCAGGAGAACTTTGTCACCAAAGGCACTGCTCATTTCTGGGTAGGAATAGATGGGTGTACCCTACAGTGGAAAAGAAAAATCATTAGCGTTTTTTCCCATCAAATACTGACATGGTATTCAAGATTATGAGGTTTCCTTTCCTGAAAATATCTTCCTTTAATCCCACACTGATTTTGCAATTTTCTCATTATTTATGCCCTACCTCAGAGTACCGTGCAAACAAGTCTGAGTGATTTCCTGAGTATTCATCCTGGCCCCACTGATTACTAGCTATGTTAATACGTCCGTTCATTTCCTCCTATAGAAAATTAAGAGAAAAAAAAAAAAAAGAAGAAAAAGAAAAAGAAAAGGATAGTACCTACCATCTGGATCTGTTGTGAGAATTCAAAGAAATAGCACATACAAAACTCAGCAGACTATCTGGCCTAGAGCAGGTGGTTGCTCAATGCAACTGCTGCTGCTAAGTCACTTCAGTCGTATCTGACTCTGTGTGACCCCATAGACGGCAGCCCACCAGGCTCCTGTGTCCACAGGGTTCTCCAGGCAAGAATACTGGAGTGGGTTGCCATTTCCTTCTCCAACGCATGCATGCATGTTAAGTCACTTCAGTCATGTCCGACTCTGTGCAACCCTATGGACAGCAGCCCACCAGGCTCCTCTGTCCACTGGATTTTCTAGGCAAGAATACTGGAGTGGGTTGCCATTCAGCTTCCAGCTCAATGCAACTGCTGTTACCATTTCAGTTTTATAAGTATCTCAGTTTGGGGTATCTAGTACCAGCGGCTCACTGACTGGTAGACCCCAATTTAGAGTGGTGTGGCAGAGAGACCACTGGATGTTTGTTGCATCAGGTGTTCCTCGAGATTTGTCAGCCTCACCTGTCTCCAGGGTTTCGGCCTCTTGTTTGGGCCCAACTGATGCTGTAGTACCGACTCTGACTTCATACAGTTGCTGTATGATGTGATGGTGACTCCCTTCATGCCCATGCACATGCCTACTGACTCCCTTGCTGAAGCTTCTCTATGGATGCCGATGATGAGATGCCGTGGGACCCACACAGAACTCAAGGCAAACAGTTGGAATTGCAAGGAAGTTAATGCCTGATGGGATGAACCTCAGCTGACCAGAGATAGGAACCAGTGGTTGAATTTCTCCTTCTTTCTCACTGGGCAGAATGCTCTGAGATACAGTCATTTACACTCCTCTCTGAGGCCTACTCTATAAAATCAAGTGGTTACTTGTGCTTGATACCGAGTGATGCCAGTTCAGTAAAGACCTTGACATAGGCTCTCCCTCCTTCCCTGACTCACTCACCTTCTTTTCACTCCTGTTCTCCTGGTTTTGTCCTACATGGTAAATAGGAGCACATTTACTTCTGCCTCAGCTTCTGCTTTCTGGGAACCCACACTAAGACATTTATTATATCCACTGTTACTTCTTTTATATAAGATGGTATTTTTAATTTGTAGCTAAGCACATCGGAGAAGGAAATGGCACCCCACTCCAATACTCTTGCCTGGAAAATCCCATGGACAGAGGAGCCTGGTGGGCTGCAGTCCATGGGGTCACTAAGAGTTGGACACAACTGAGCAACTTTCCTTTCACTTTTCACTTTCATGCATTGGAGAAGGAAATGGCAACCCACTCCAGTGTTCTTGCCAGGAGAATCCCAGGAACGGGGGAGCCTGGTGGGCTGCCATCTATGGGGTCACACAGAGTCGGACACGACTGAAGCAACTTAGCAGCAGCAGCAGCAGCTAAGCACATGGTTACCCAGAGTAAACACTATAGTATCCAAATTTTCTTGCAGCTACATTTGGTCATTTGACTAAGTTCTGACCAATGAATACAATTATTTATATCAGTTCAGTTCAGTAGCTAAGTTGTGTCTGACTCGTACGACCCCATGGACTACAGTATGCCAGGCCTCCCTGTCCATCACCAACTCCCAGAGCTTGCTCAAACTCACGTCCACTGAGTTGCTGATGCCATCCAACCATCTCATCTTCTGTCCTCCCCTTCTCCCCCTGCCTTCAATCTTTCCCAGCATCAGGGTCTTTTCCAGTGAGTCAGTTCTTCACATCAGGTGGCCAAAGTATTGGTTTCAGCTTCAGCATCAGTCCTTCCAATGAATAGTCAGGACTGATTTCCTTTAGGATTGATATTATTTCCTTTAGGATTGACATTATTATTATACAATATTATATATTATATTACAATACAATATACAATACAATACACAATATTATATATTATTATATGTAATAATATATTACATTTTAATAATACATAATGTATATAATAAGACACACACACACTATGGGAAATGCCTTTAAAATAATGGGAGTGGTTTTTTCCTTTTCTTTACTTTTGCCTCCTGGTTTTAATATAAGTATGATGGCTGGAGCTGAGGCAGCCATATTTTACCATGAGGTGGAAGCCACGTATTGAAGATGGTGGAACATAAAGGTCACAGGGCTGGGGCTGGGGCTCCTGAAGATTGCACAGGTACCACACCAGCTCTAGAATGCCTACCTGGATATCATTTATAAGAGAGAACTTTCTACCTTTCCAAAGTCACTATTATTTTGGGCTTCTGTAACTTTCTGCTGAGCTTAATCTTAGCTCGTCAAGCAAAAAATTGACTTTCCATATAGATAAAATGAAGAAAAAGAAAGAACAAATAGCATCAAGAACAAATAGCATTTATATGCCTTATATGGCAGCATTTGATGCAAAGGCCAATGTTTTTATCCTTACATTATACTTCCTCTCACAAATTTAGATTATATAAGCTAGATGTCCAGTGACCTGAACACCTTTGAGTTACCAGAATGTTGACATTCCAGACTAACATAAAAAAAAAAAACAAAACCACTCCCCCTTCAGAAATCTGGCCTGTCAGTACTTCTCATCAGCATTAATACATGGCATTAATTACAATAGTGTTTACTATGGGTCAGGCCCTGTGCTAAGCTCTCTAGTTAGAAAACTTAAGATATAGCACTCTATATCAGACAAAATAGACCTTAAAATAAAGAATATTACAAGAGATAAGGAAGGACACCACATAATGATCAAGGGATCAATCCAAGAGGAAGACATAGCAATTGTAAATATCTATGCACCCAACATAGGTGCACCTCAGTACATAAGACAAACAGACATAAAAGGAAAAATTGACAGTAACACAATAACGGTAGGAGAATTTAACACCCCACTCACACCAATGGATAGGTCATCAAAACAGAAAATTAATAAGGAAACACAAGTCTTAAATGATACATTAGATGAGATGGATCTCATTGATACCTTAAGGACATTCCATCCAAATGCAGAAGAATACACCTTCTTTTCAAGTGCACATGGAACATTCTCCAAGATAGACCACATCTTGGGTCACAAATAAGACCTCAGTAAATTAAGAAAATTGAAATTGTATCAGGCATCTTTTCCAACCACAATGCTATGAGACTATATATCAATTATAAGGAAATAGCTGTAAAAAACACAAACACATGGAGATTAAACAATATGTTTCTAAATAACCAACGGGTTACTGAGGAAATCAAAAGAGAAATTTAAAAAATTTCTAGAAACAAAAGACATTGAAAACACAACAACTCAAAACCTATGGGATGCAGCAAAAGCAGGTCTAACAGGGAAGATTACAGCAATGCAATCCTACCTCAAGAAACAAGAAAAGCATTGAATAGACAACCTAACTGTTATGAACAACTATATGGCAATAAAATGGATAACCTGGAAGAAATGGACAGATTATTAGAAAAGTTCAATCTTCCAAGACTGAATCAGGAAGAAATAGCAATTATGAACAACCCAATACAAACACTGAAATTGAAGCTGTGATAAAAAAATCTCCCCCAGGACCAGATGGCTTCACAGGAGAATTCTATCAAACATTTAAAGAAGAGTTAATGCCTATCCTTCTAAAACTCTTCCAAAAAATTGCAGAGGAAGGAACACTTCCAAATACATTCTATGAAGCCACCATCACCCTGATACCAAAACCAGACAAAGACAAGACAAAAAAAGAAAACTACAGACTAATATCACTGATGAGCATAGATGCAAAAATCCTCAACAAAATTTTAGCAAACAGAATTCAACAATACATTAGAAAGCTCATATACCATGATCAAGTTGAGTTTATTCCAGGGAATATACGACATAGAGAATAGACTTATGGACATGGGGAGAGGGGAGGAGAGATTGAGATATATGGAAAGAGTAACATGGAAACTTACATTACCATATGTAAAATAGACAGCCAATGGGAATTTACTGTATGTCTCAGGAAACTCAAAGAGGGACCTAGAGGGGTGGGATGGGGAGGGAGATGGGAGGGAGGTTCAAAAGGGAGGGGATATATGTATACCTATGGCTGATTCATGTTGAGGTTTGACAGAAAACAACATTCTGTAAAGCAATTATCCTTCAATTTAAAAATGAATAAATTTTAAAAAAAGAATCTACCTAACCACTCAAATAATCCTATTAAAAATAACTTTTAAAAAATAGCTTCTATGAAGGATTTTTTAAGAGAGATAGAACACTATTCTGGGATTTTAGTTGGGAGATTTACCAGCATCCTAGATTAAGAAAGTGGTAGGTAGCAGAGTTAGAGAGGAAGAGTGGGCTAGAAGACTCTTTTAAGAGATGTTAGTAAGACTTGATGACTGAGAGAATGTAGGGGTTGAATGAATTCAGGATGATGGGTTCAGCTCTGGGCATGTTGAATTTGAGATATTCATGAGTACCAAGTACAGATGCTAAGTAGAAAATAAATATATCAGCCTGGAGCTCAGGGAAGACAGCTTACCTAGAGTACTTTTCAAATTATCTAGAGTACTAGATACTTTTCAAATTATCTACTTTTCAAATTATTAATTTTATAATTACCTGCTGTAACATTGCTCATTCCAGTAGACTGAGTTTCTTAGGGGAAAAGTAGTCTTATTAATCTTGGATTCCCAACACCTAGAACAGAGCTTGCAGCATAGCCAATGCTCAAGACATGTTTGTTCAGTGGCTGAGTGATAGATTAAATGAATGAAAGCATGAATTTCAATTGGTCAAAAAAGGGACATGTTTTTTCATCTCAAGTTGAATCTCCAATATACATTACAGTGGAAACATGATTACAAACCTCAGTTGGTTGCACAGTACTGTGGGTCCAGGTACATAATGTTTTAATAAACTTCTGAAGACCAGCTTCAGAATTGAAACCCCTTCCAAACCATTTCCATGGGGATGGGGAGGGGGGCGTCTTTCAAATTTCAAATTAGTTTACAGCATAACTTTGAACCAAAAGGTCCTTCACTAGGTGGGAATGTCATTCTTTCATGTGAAGAACTTACATAAGGCCCTGTACCTGCACTCTGGAAGCCATCATATTTTCTGTCCACCTGAGGCTCAGCCAGAGCATTGAGTGGTCATTAACTCAATGCTTCAGCACCACGTTGGGCACCCTCTTTTGGAATCAGGTCACTACAATGCCTATGAAGAAGTCTTGAGGGAGGGAACAGAGGCATAACCCCATGACTTGACAGAACTCCAGAGACTAATAACTGGACTAGATCAAGGACTCTAGTGGATTTGCAGGGGGCTTAGAGTTTGTCCCCTTTCTTCACACGCAGCTATCAGTAGCAGTTAGATATTTATCAGCAATACCAACTCTGATTCAGACAGTCCCTCCAATTTTTCTGTAATCATTACCTTATATTGTATATCAGCTGCTTGTGTAAAAAAGTATCCTTACATTCATTTACTAACTTAAATCTCATATTGTGTAAAGCAATTTATAGGACAAGTTGTTTTTTAGTTAAAGTAATGATTGTTGTATCACTCTGTGTTCTTAGGATACAGAACCAATAGGATATACAGAGGTATGTATGAGAGATTTTTTCAAATGGAAATTGGCTCAAATGTAATAACAATGATAAAGAAGACCCATGGTCTGCCACCTGCAAGCTGGAGAGCCAAGAAAGCTAATGTTGTAACTCAACCCGAAGGCCTGGAGACCAGGGGCCTGCTGGTGAAAGGTCCAGGGTCTAAAGGCCTGAGAACCAGGAGCTCTGATGTCCAAGGGCAGGAGAAGATGCATCTCCCGGTCAGAAAGCGAGTGAGATAGAGAGAGAGAAAATTCACCCTTCTTTCACTTTTTTGTTCTCTTTGGACCCCCAATGGATTGGATGATTCACCAACTTTGATGAGTGGATCCTTTCACTCAGTCCATTCAATCAAATGCCAACCTCTTCCAGAAACACCCTCACAGACACACTGAGAAATAATTTTTTACCAGCTACCTAGGCTTCAAGTTAACACATAAAATTAACCATCACAGTTATATTTCAGGAAACAAGTGACAAAGTCACAAAGTAAACAAGTCTACATGACAGCTTTGTCATAATACAATAACTATGCCTAGATATTGTATACCACTAGTGTTGCCAAAAACAATATTTGAGGAATGTCGATGATTTTCTTTCCACTTAATAAATGCATTGTATTGTGCTCAGAGTTGAGCGCATCAAATTGAGAGCAGCAGATGGGTGATAAATAACATTAAACTCAGAGTCAGGAAACCTAGATTTTAGACCTACAATAACTTCGTGGGTAATTTCACTCATTCTTTCAACAAATATTTCTTGGCCACCTTATGATGTGGATACTGTGCTAAGTGCTAGGGCACAAGAGTAAAAAGAAATTGGCATTGTATCTACATTTATAGACTTGTAGTCTAAAGGAGGGGCTTCCCTGGTAGCTCAGCTGGAAAGAATTTGCCTGCAATGCAGGAGACCCTGGTTTGATTCCTGGGTTGGGAAGATCCCAAGGAGAAGGGATAGGCTACCCACTCCAGTATTCTTGGGATTCCCTGGTGGCTCAGCTGGTAAAGAATCTGCCTGCAATTTGGGAGACCTGGGTTAGATCCTTGGGTTGGGAAGATTCCCTAGAGAAGGGATAGGCTACCCACTCCAGTATTCATGGCCTTCCCTGGTAGATCAGATGGTAAAGACTCTGCCTGCAATGCAGGAGACCTGGGTTCAATACCTGGGTTGGGAAGATCTCCTGGAGTAGGTCATGGCAACCCACCCCAGTATTCTTGCCTGGAGAATACCCCTAGACAGAGGAGCTTGGCGGGCTATGGTCCATGGGGTCGCAAAGAGTTAGACACGACTGAGTGACTAAGCACAGCACAGCATAGCACAGTCTAAAGAAGAGGACAGACATCAATTTTGAAAAAATCTATCTGTTAACAATGCTCCTGCTACTAAATACTACATGGAGATTTTAACAGGGTGGTAGGGTGGTCAGTACAGGTTTGATTGTGACTGAGATCTAAAGATAGGAAGGTGTCAACTAGATGAATGGGCAGAAGGAACTGCATAGGCAAATTGCCAGTACCCTGAGAGGGACATCAGGCATGCGTGCTGTGCTAAGTTGTTCAGTTGTGTCTAACTCTTTGCAACCCCATGGACTCTAGGCCACCAGACTCCTCTGTCCATAAGATTCTCCAGGCTAGAATACTGGAGTGGGTTGCCATTTCCTTCCCCAATTGATCGCTTACGAAGGCATTCTTATCTCTCTTTGCTATTCTTTGGAACTCTGCATTCAAATGGATATATCTTTCCTTTTTTCCTTTGCCTTTCACTTCTCTTCTTTTTTCAGCTTTATGTAAGGCCTCCTCAGATAAGCATTTTGCCTTTTTTGCATTTCTTTTTCTTGGGGATGGTCTTGATCACTGCCTCTTATACAATGTCACGAACCTCCATCCATAGTTCTTCAGTCACTCTATCAGATCTAATACCTTGAATCTATTTGTCACTTCCATTGTATAATCGTAAGGGATTTGATTTAGGTCATATCTGAATGGCCTAGTGGTTTTCCCTACTTTCTTCAATTTAAGTCTGAATTTTGCAATAAGGAGTTCATGATCTGAGCCACAGTCAGCTCTCAGTCTTGTTTTTGCTGACTGTATAGAGCTTCTCCATCTTTGGCTGCAAAGAATATAATCAGTCTGATTTCAGTATTGGCCATCTGTTGATGTTCCTGTGTAGAGTCATCTCTTGTGTCCTTGGAAGAGGGTGTTTGCTATGACCAGTGCGTTCTCTTGGCAAAACTCTGTTAGCCTTTGCCCTGCTTCATTTTATACTCTAAGGTCAAACTTACCTATTACGCTAGATATCTCTTGACTTCCTACTTTTCATCCCAGTCCCCTATGATGAAAAGGACATTTGCTTTTGGTGTTAGTTATAGAAGGTCTTGTAGGTCCTCATAGAACTGTTCAACATCAGCTTCTTCAGCATTGGTGGTTGGGCATAGACTTGGATTACTGTTATTTTTAATGGTTTGCCTTGGAAACAAACTGGGGTCATTCTGTCATTTGTGAGATTGAGCCCAAGTACCGCATTTTGGACTCTTTTGTTGACTATGTGGGCTACTCCATTGCTTCTAAGGGATTCTTGCCCACAGTAGTAGATATAATGATCATCTGAATTAAATTCACCCATTCCAGTCCATTTTAGTTCATTGATTCCTAAATTGTCAGTGTTCACTCTTGCCATCTCCTGTTTGACCACTTCCGTTTACCTTGATTCATGGACCTAACATTCCAGGTTCCTATGCAATATTGTTCTTTACAGCATCTGAATTCAGTTTCTCCACCAGACACATCCACAACTGAGCATTGCATCCGCTTTGGCTTAGCCTCTTCATTCCTTCTGGAGCTATTTATCTGCTCTTCTCCAGTAGCATATGGACACCTATGAACCTGTGGAGTTCATGTTTCAGTGTCATATCTTTTTGCCTTTTCATACCATGGTGGCTCAGATGTTAAAGATTCTGCCTGCAATGCAGGAGATCTGGGTTTGATCCCTGGGTTGGGATGATTCCCTGGAGGAAGGCATAGCAACCCACTCCAGTATTCTTGCCTGGAGAATCCCTATAGACAGAGGAGCCTGGTCAGCTACAGTCCACAGGTTTGCAAAGAGTCGGATATGACTGAGTGACTAAGCATGCACTGTTCATGGGGTTCTCAAGGCAAGAATGCTGAAGTACATCATGCGAAATGCCAGGCAGGATGAAGCACAAGCTGGAATTAAGATTGCCAGGAGAGATACCAACAACCTCAGATATGCAGATGATACCATTTTAATGGCATAAAGTGAAAAGGAACTAAAGAACGTCTTGCTGAAGGTGAAAGAGAAGAGTGAAAAAGCTAGCTTAAAACTGGACATTCAAAAAATGAAGATCATAAAAAAAATTTTTTTTTTAAATGAAGATCATGGCATTTGGTCCCTTCACTTCACGGCAAATAGATGTGGAAACAATGGAAGCAGTGACAGACTTTATTTTTGGGCTCCAAAATCACTGCTGATGGTGACTGCAGCCACGAAATTAAAAGAGGTTTACTCCTTGGAAGAGAAGCTATGACAAACCTAGACAGCATATTAAAAAGCAGAGACATCACTCTGCCAACAAAAGTTTATACAGTCAAAGTTGTGGTTTTTCACCCCAGTAGTCATGTATAGATGTGAGAGTTGGACAATAAAGAAGGCTGAGCTTCAAAGAATTGATGCTTTCAAACTGTGGTGCTGGAAAAGACTTTTGAAAGGCACTTTGACAGCAAGGAGATTAAACCAATCAGTCCTAAAGGATACCAACCCTGAATATTCATTGGAAGGACTGATGTTGCAGCTGAAACTCGAATACTTTGGTTACCTGATGTGAAGAACTGAGTCATTAGAAAATACCCTGATGCTGGGAAAGACTGAAGTCAGGAAGAGAAGCGGATGACAGAAGACGAGATGGTTGGATGGTATCACTGACTCAATGGACTAGAATTTGAGCAAACTCAGGGAGATAGTGAAGGACAGGGAAGCGTGTTGTTCTGTAGTTTATGGGGTCTCAGAGAGTCAGACATGACTTAGTGAAGCAAGGAAAGTCTAACCACATACGAAGTTTAATAGATCACAAACTAGTGGATATTTGAGTCAAAAATTATGAAATATCACGTTAAGTGACCCTTTAAGTAAATGCTTTATGTTGTAAAATAGTTAATTCTAGAAATTACACTTTGTTATGTATATATGCATGCATGCTCAGCTGTGTCTTCTTGCATCCCTATAGACTATAACCCATGGGAATTTTCAGGCAAGAATACTGGAGTGGTTTGTTATTTCCTTCCCCAGAGGATCTTCCCAACTCAATGATAGAACTTGAGTCTCCTGCATCTCCTGCATAGGCAGGCAGATTCTTTACCACTGTGTCACCTGGGAGTCAAATATTTTATATGTGAATCAGAGTCAAAGTTGAAGAATTTTAGAACTTGAAAACTTACAGATGGTCCGTCTAATCCACCTCCCATGTTTAGTAGATGAGAAAGCTGAGTCTATTTTAAAAAAAGAAAAAAGATGTTCTTAGAGTCTCATACAATTAGCAGCAGGAAGCCACTGTTGATAGGATGGATGGCCATCTCACCATAATACCGGGGAGGAAATTACTGCTCTTTGAGCTCCTCTTCTAGTTCTGAAAAACTACAATGTCTTAAAACAATCTCTGGGACATGCCCAAAAGGTATATGTAATGTTCTCCCTCTTTTAACATTGTTTGCAGGTAAATTACAGTCTAGTCCATTTGATCTTTCAGGGTTACCTAGCAACTTGTTGGTAAGAACTGGGAATAAAGCCAATTTATTACTTACCTCTGAAATGTTATTGTTGTTTATCATGAATTAAATTGGCTTTACTATCTAACCAGAGAGGATTAAGCAATAACTTTTACCTTGTCATTGTTGAAGACTACCTGCTCATATCACATTATGAAGTGTGTACTTATGTAATTTAATCTTAGATAGAGAGAGAATAAAGATATGAAAATACCTGCGGTTTCTTGACTCTTAGTTTAGGCACATTGGACATCAAACCTCTATTGACTGTACTGAAATTTTATAGCTTATATCAGCAGTTAAATTTGTATGGCTTACTAGACATACAAAGAGATGATAAGATAGTTTTATTTATCTTGCCTGTTTTTACTGAGGTCTATTATATTGGTGAACACATTTTGAATATGTACTTGAATGTGTAAGATAGTGTGAATAGCATGAAATATCACAGTTACAACAGAAGACTCTCATTCATTTTTTTTTTCTACGTATAGGTTTTAAAAATAGTGACTTTGCTGAAGCTTTTTAAAATTGCGAATAAAAATTTTTGATGGAAAAAATGTTTTAGTTTGTTATGTTGCTTCAGATAAACTTAATTCTAATATTGTTGTATTAAGTTCAGTTCAGTTGCTCAGTAGTGTCTGACTCTTTGAGACCCCATGGACTGCACCAATCCAGGCCTCCCTGTCCATCACCAAGTCCCAGAGCTTGCTCAAACTTATGTATATTGAGTCTGTGACGCCATCTAACCATCTCATCCTCTGTTGTCCCCTTCTCCTCCTGCCTTCAATCTTTCCCTGCATTAAGGTCTTTTTTAATGGTCAGGTCTTTGTATCAGGTGGCCAAAGTATTGGAGCTTCAGCTTCAGTATCAGTTCTTCCAATGAATATTTAGGACTGATTTCCTTTAGAATTGACTGGTTTGATCTCCTTGCTGTCCAAGGGACTCTCAAGAGTCTTCTCCAACACCTCAGTTCAAAGCATCAATTATTCAGCGCTCAGCTTTCTTTATAGTCCCACTCTCACATCCATATGTGACTACTGGAAAAACAAAAATTTTGACTATATGGACCTTTGTTGGCAAAGTAATGTCTCTGCTTTTTAACTACTGTCTACTTTTGTCATAACTGTCCTTCCAAGGAGCAAGGGTCTTTTGATTTCATGGCTGTAGTCACCATCCACAGTTATTTTGAAAAATAAAGTCTGTTATAGTTTCCATTGTTTCCTCATCTATTTGCCATGAAGTGATGGGACCAGATGCAATGATCTTAGTCTATTGAATGTTCAGTTTGAAACCAGCTGTTTCACTCTCCTCTTTCACTATCATCAAGAGGCTCCTTAGTTCCACGTCACATTGGGCCGTAAGGGTGGTGTCGTCTGGATATCTGAGGTTATTGATATTTCTCTCCAGCAACCTGGCCCAGCATTTGGCATGTTGTACTCTGCACAGAAGTTAAATAGGCATGGTGACAATAGACAGCCTTGACGTACTCCTTTCCCAATTTGGAACCGGTCTGTTGTTCCACTGTTCCATGTCTGGTTCTAACTGTTGCTTCTTGACCTGCATACAGATTTCTCAGGAGGCAGGTAAGTGGTCTGGTATTCCCAACTCTTTAAGAATTTTCCAGTTTGTTGTGATCCACAGAATCAAAGACTTTAGTGTAGTCAAGGAAGCAGAAGTAGATGATTTTCTGGAATTTTCTTGCTTTTTCTATGATCTAATAGATATTGGCACTTTGATCTCTGGTTCACTCTGTTTTCTAAATCCAACTTGAACATCTGGAAGTTCTTGGTTCACATACTGCTGAAGAAGCCTCGCTTGGAGAATTTTGAGCATTACTTTGCTAGTATGTGAGATAAATGTAATTGTGCAGTAGTTTGAACATTCCTTGGCCTTGCCTTTCTTTGGGATTGGAATGAAAACTGACCTTTTCCAATCCTGTGGCTACTCCTGAGTTTTCCAAATTTGCTGGCATACTGAGTGCAGCACTTTCACAGCATCATCTTTTAAGATTTGAAACAGCTCAGCTTCACTAGCTTTGTTCGTAGTGATGCTTCTTAAGGTCCACTTGACTTTGCACTCCAGGATGTCTGGCTCTAGGTGAGTGATCACACCATCATGGTTATCTGGGTCATGAAGATGTTTTTTTGTATAGTTCTTCTGTGTATTTTTGCCACCTCTTCTTAATAGCTTCTGCTTCTGTTAGGTCCATACCATTTCTGTCTTTTATTGTGCCCATCTTTGCATGAAATGTTCCCTTGGTATGTCTAATTTTATTGAAACGCTCTCTAGTCTTTCCCATTCTATATTTTTCCTCTATTTCTTTGCATTGATCATTTAGGAAGGCTTTCTATCTCTCCTTGCTAGTCTTTGGAAGTCTGCACTCAGATGGATATATCTTTTATTTTCTCCTTTGCCTTTTGCTTCTCTTCTTTTCTCAGCTATTTGTAAGGCCTCCTCAGACAACCACTTTGCCTTTTTGTATTTCTTTTTCTTCAGGGTGGTTTTGGAAAAGCCTCCTGAACAACATTACGAACCTCCATCCGTAGTTCTTCAGGCATTGAATCAGATCTAATCCCTTGAATCGTTTGTCACTTCCACTGTATAATCATAAGGGATTTGATTTAGGTCATATTTGAATGGCCTAGTGGTTTTCCCTACTTTCTTCCATTTAAGTCTGAATTTTGCAATAAGGACTTCATGATCTGAACCACAGTTAGCTCTTGGGCTTGTTTCTTCTGACTGTATAGAGCTTCTATATCTTCAGCTGCAAAGAATATAATCAATCTGATTTCAATATTGTCCATCTGGTGATATTCATGTGTAGAGTTGTCTTTTGTGTTGTGGAAGAGGGTGTTTGCTATGACCAGTGAGTTCTCTTGGCAAACCTCTGTTAGCATTTGCACTGCTTCATTTTGTACTCCAAGGTGAAACTTGCCTGTTACTCCAGATATCTCTTGATTTCCTACTTTTGCATTCCAGTCCCCTTTGATGAAAAGTATATCTTTTCTTGTGTTAGTTTTAGAAGGTCTTGTAGGTCTTCATAGAACAGTTCAACTTCAGCTTTTTCGACATTAGGGCTGCTGCTGCTGCTGCTAAGTCGCTTCAGTCGTGTCCGACTCTGTGTGACCCCATAGATGGCAGCCCACCAGGATCCCCTGTCCCTGGGATTCTCCAGGCAAGAACACTGGAGTGGGTTGCCATTTCCTTCTCCAACGCAGGAAAGTGAAAAGTCAAAGTGAAGTCGCTCAGTTGTGTCCAACTCTTAGTGACCCCCTGGACTGCAGCCTACCAGGCTCCTCCGCCCATGGGATTTTCCAGGCTTATTGTTATATTGCATGATTTGCCTTGGAAACGAACAGAGATTATTCTGCTGTTTTTGAGACTGAGCCCAAGTACTGCATTTTGGACTCTTGTTGACTATAAGGGCTACTCCATTAGCTTTTCCTTTCTTTTTTATATATATACTATGTGCAATACATAAAAGGTATTTTTAAAACTATTGATAATATCAGGGTTTTTTATTTTTAAAGTAGTTTTTCACAAGTGTGAGTTTTCTTTTTAACACTTAACATCTGCAATATTGGAATTAAACTGAGAAAGAAAATTTTCAATGAAGCCTTAAAATTTTTTTTTTTTTTTTTTACTGCAAAAGTAGTACAGAATATAATGAAGACTAGAATAAGGGGCAGGGGGAACAGATGCCCGTGGAAACACTATCCTGAGACAACTCTGTGTTTCAATTTTTCTTTTTGTCTAACACCTCATAGGTGTCTTTTTTTTTTTTAAAGCAAAACATAGATGTGATCATACTGCATGATTAGTTTCACAACTTGTAGCGTTTTTTTTTTACCACTTAATGCTATATATTTTAAGCTGTTACCTAAAATGCTACTAAGTATTTATAGCTATCTTTAAGACATTTAATTTCCACAATCGTTATTTTTGCATCTTATAAATTGTGACATACAGTTTATGAATAAAACTTTTGCTCTATTACAGATTATTTCATTCAGCAAGAATCCCAGTTATGAGATTATGGGTTACAAGGGTATGAACATTTTTATAGGTTGAATCACAGTGCCAAATTTTTCTAAACAGGTTGTTTCTGTTTACACTCCACTCACAATGTCTCTCAGCACCTTTTTAATCTCACCAGCATTGAATATTATCCTTCATTTAAACAGTTACTAATATGATAGCTGACTGAAGTGTTACAATTTCTCCTCTGTTTGCTGTTGAAGAGTATAGGATAAAATCAAGGCTTTAGAATCAAATGATACTGCGTTTGGTCAGATTCCACAACTTCCTGTGTTACAGTAAGCAAATTACTTAACTCCTTTGAGGCTCTATTTATGGGTTTTTTAAAAACGTCAATAATATTTACCTCAAACTCAGGGTTGTTATAATTATTTTAAAAAGACAGTCTTATAAAGCATTTCATACCAGTGCCCGTCATGTGACAAATGATAATGAATGCTTCATTTTCTGTTGCAAAAGTATGTTTGATTGGTGTACTATCTAGGACTTTACACAATAGTTTGACTATCTTTATGCATGCAGCTTGTAGAAGTCTGAAAAATCACTCGGATAATTGTTCCACCCCAGGGAGGTCAGGGAGTAATCCTATAGTTAAAGAAAAGCACACACCTGGTTCCCATCTTCGAGGACTCTGCACTCTAAAGGCCTTAGAATTAACTCTTGGGACTTTTAATTGTTCCAAGTGGTCTCAAAGGACAATGGTGGAAACACGCTGAAGAGTGTTTAATTTAATAAAAGTGATCAGAGGAGAGTTTCAGGAAAAAGCTATAGTCTCAGGGAAGACAAACAGTAAAGCAAGAAGGATACAGATTATTTGTTCTAGAAAAGTTGAGTACACTGGTGAGGTTGTATTTGAATGGGCTTCAGTGGTGGCTCAGACCCTTAAGAATCTGCCTGCAATGCAGGAGACCTTGGTTCCATCCTGGGATCAGGAATATCCCCTGGAGAAGGGAATTGTTACCCTCCAGTATTCTTGTCTGGAGAATTCCATGGACAGAGGAGACCGGCGGGCTACAGTCCATAGGGTCACAAAGAGTTGGACATGACTGAGCAACTTTTTCATTTTCAAACTTTGTTAATAAAAAGTAAACTATATAAAGCAGGGCAGACTAGGCTAATCTGATTTTGTGCACTTGCTATTTCCATACGCAGAGCAAGTTTTGCTCTTTGAATCCCAGAAAATACAAGAGGAATGGGAGTAGATGACAGAACATCGACCATAAGTCTGTCTAGTCTCGACCACTACCAAAACGAGTGGGCTAGTCAGACCATGATCAAATGCCTAACTTTCACAAAGTCAAAGATAATTAGGTTTGGCTGCTCTTTGCGGTCCCACTTGCATCATTTTTCTTTTACTGACTTCTTCCTTGCCTGGATAAAAATTTGCACTCTCGATTGGGGTTTTGGTGGGGCCTAAAAATTGCCCCTGAAAAAGCCAGTTTTCTGGTTGGGTAAACACTGCCAAAATAAAGTTCTTCATTGTATATATAAATCCCTCTAAGGCAGGCCTTTTTCTCTCTCCCGGTCCAGGATTTTCAAGCTTTCAACAGCCAAGTAACGCACTCCACTCGGTCCTTGATTCCCTGGGAAAGAATGCCTCCTTGGGGGCGATGGAAACGCCCTCTGAATTTTCTGGCACCAGCGGGAGTTTCAAGTTTCCACCGGTCGCGGGGAAGCGGCAGGCCCACTCCCAGCTCTGGGTTTGGGCGGTTCCGCTTCCCTGGGCATCGGGCTTCACTCTAGCCCAATCCCCCTCACGGAAGGAGTCGCCCACCCCCGCGCTCGGCCCCGTTCCCTAGGGACTCCCGAGCCGCGGCCGGATCCTTGCGCGTACCCGCCCCGGACGGAGACCCTCCCTTCCTCCGGGCGATGCCCCGGCCGGCGAGTGGCGGCGAGCCCGAGGGGCTGGGCGGGGCTGGGCCGGGGCGGGGCGCGGGCGGCCGGGTGGCGGCCGCCGCAGCGGCGTTGGCGCCCGGGCCGCGGCGCGAGGCCGGCCGGCCGGCAGGGGGAGGCGGGGGGCGCGGGGCAGCCCCGCCTCTCCCCCGAGGAGCCGCCGGGCAGCCATATTGCGGAGCTGTCTGCGGTGGTGGCGGTACCTCTGCTCTTCGGAGTCCCGGCGCTCGCTCCACCGCCGCTTCTCTCTCTCTTTCTCTCTCCCCCTGCCGCAGCCGCTCGCCCGCCACCGCCGCGCAGCGCCCCGGCCACTCTCGCGGCGGGAAGGAGCCGCCCGCTCCTGAGGTAAGCCGCCGGCGCGCTCCCTTCCCCCACTGCCGCTCCCGGGCTCCGCCGGAGCCGCTGAGGTGGCGGCGAGAAGTCGCGGCGCCCGGTGCTGCCCGGTGGCCTCGCCGCCAGGGCCGCGGCGCCGCCTGTCCTAACGGTCCGGCAGGCCAGGCCGCTCCCGGGGTCGCGGACGCCGCGAGGCTTGGCCGGCGTCTCTACCGCGGCCTGAACACGCCGCAGCGAGCTGCTCCCCGCCGGGCGCGGGTCCGCCCTCAGCGTCGGCCCCGGGCTCGGTCGGGCTCCCGCCGCTCGGGCGTCGCCCCGGGCTCGGCCTGGCTCGTCCCTTCTAGGTAGTCTTGAGAATTCAGATTTAAGCGTAGGAAAAATGACTTTTTTTTTTTTTTGCTGTGGTAGGAAAGGAATTTATTACTACTTCTCCCCGGTCTCCGATTTGAAAGTAAAGGTGTTCAATTACTAGAGAGCGTGAGTTCCGCCGTGGCGGCAAAGGGAGGTTGCGTGACGGGGCTCGGGGCGCTAGCGGCCCCCCGCACCCGCGCGGCGGCCCTGGCGGCTCCGGCCCTGGTCCTACCTGCTGCTGCTGCTGCTGAAGTTGCGGGCGCCCCCCGAGCCCCGTAACTTTCTCCGATTTTGGATCTTAGACCCCAGTAGACAAGTTGAGTACATTACAGTCCCCTCTTCCTTTAAAGGGTTGTAAACGTAATTCTCAGGCTAACTTTGAAAGGGGCGGGGGGTGGGGGGAAAGCACTATATTATTTTAAATAGAGTGCATCACATCCTATACAGATGTAGCATGGTTCTTTATTCACACCATGTATTGAGCGGTTTTTTCTTTTTTTAAAATACCATTAAGGAGTGGTTATTAACGAGGCTGGAAATGTGTTGAAAGTCAGCTACATCAACGATATATTTTAAAATCTATCTACTTGAGATTTTTGTCGAAATGTTAATGAGTTCTGTGGCAATAGGCAAGCATGATGTAAATACCTAAGATAGTAAGCATTTGTTTGATCAACGAGCGCTCGAAAATAGGCATTGCAATCTATTGTTTACTGAGCATACATTTTTTTTAGAGCACTAAATACTCTTTTATATTTCGGATGGAGCTCTGAATGAACAATTGCCCTGTTCATTTGCTGGATAAATAATGGCTTAATCCGTTTGCCATAACAGCATTATTAGAGTTAAGAAGAGAGACTGATATTCAGGGTTGCATTAAAATTTTTTTTCAGTATTACATTATTTTCACGTGTACTTTATCTGCCAAAGGCTAATAATTACCTCAAATGTGGTAAAAACGTAAAACATTTCTTTTGAAGTTAGTGGATTATAATTCATCTGTAAAATGAATTGCACTTTGTTTCTTTTGCTTAATTACTTTTGTAAAATGCATAATGGTATTTAATAAACAATGCTTTTTTAGTGAGGGATGAATAGATACGCATTGAAATTCTTTACAGTATATTTAAATGAAACAAAATTTGTGGCATTTAGGAATGTTGAATTCTTGCCCTTGTGGATTATACATCGTTTTGTTCACTCCTGTGTTCCCAAGCATGGCAGAGCGTAGGAGAGGCTCAGAACTGAAATTAATTTCAGCATGGGGAAAATATGTTTAGTCTGTCCTTTGTTTTGGACATTTGCATTAACTGGAAATTAAATTGATACCTTTTTTCTGTGGTGGTGAGAAATGACAGACTGCTGTTCTTTCTCTCTTTTGCTAACACTCAGTAGTCTCAGAGAACAAGGGGTATTTCTTGATTTTTTGCTTCTCTATTCCCAGGAGCAGAATTGGATTTTATTATTCATTTTTATCTTTGGCAGGCGGTTGAAATGAAAGTCTGTATGCATTTTATCTTAATTTCAGATCTGAATCTTCTAATATAATCTATCTAATGTAATTTTCTAGTACAATGGAGTCTGAAATCTTCAGTTAGGATGGGAGTCAAGTTTTTTCATTTATTTTTAACTTAATTCAACTTAACATACATCATTTCAAAATGACAAATTTTAATCAATATTTCCCAAAGACCAAAGCCTAAAACAATGTGTCCTATTAAGACTGTGAGGATAGTCATGTTGGGGAACATACTTGATAGGGAGTAGTTAATACAATACTATAGTATTGGTGTCAGTCTGGGAAGTCAAGAAAGTCACCCTTTCTTGGATGGCTTGTACATCCTGCGGACCAGTCGCTCTTCTCAGGACCCTGCTAACTACCCTTGGCTTACTGGAGTCAGTGGAACCGGATTGGACTGCTGTAGATTCCACTCTTACAAGGTGATTTTAAACCTCGTGGTGTCAGGAGCCCTTCAGGGAACTTCCCTAACTTCTGCAGCAACTATATGCTCTGTTGAGTGGTTGGTGGCTCATCTGACCCCAGAGATTTCCTCAATTTCTAGCCTCTTTCAGAGGAATCCTGCTTTACTGTTTATATTAGTTCTTGGTATATTTTTCAATATTCATTTACATTGCACATATTTTAAACCACTTTAAATGACTATAAAATTAATAAATTTTATGACAAAGTTAAAAAAACCCAGAAAGATGTTAAGAGAAAAGTAAAAGTTCTCCCCAACTTCCCAGAACACCCCCCGGTCTTGTTTTTCATAGGTAATTGCTATTAGCCATTCCTCGTATGTAGAAAATGCCAATATTTATGGAAAGGTAAATATATACCATATATATATATATATATATCCCTTATTTGCAATTTTAAAGTCTTTAAAAGTAAGGTTATTTTGTAACAAACAGTGAAAGGATGTTTATTACTGTGTTTAGTATTCAGTACTTAAAATTGCTTGGATTTTTCATCATTTAAAGTCGAAATGGAATTTCCTATAAGAAGTGTTTACATACCTGTGTAAATTTTTTTCATGATTGAAGGTGAATTCACTTTTTGTTTTCTTCCTAGGGTATAGTATATAACTGACACTGGAAAATATCCTTTAAAAAAGGGTTTATGATTTTGGATAGTGAAATGTCCCTATGATAGATGGAGATTTTTGCCTGGAAACTCTTTGGAAAGAAAGTATGGTTCATATGATTCATTTCTTTATTTTTTCGTTCTTTTTAATAGTGAATCCAGTCTTGCACTTCTTAGAGGGTTTTTTTCAGGTTAGCATTTGTATAGGTTTTTTTTTTTTTTTTTTTTTAACATTACTCACTTTTGATGCATTGGGCCTTAGTTGCAGCACATGGTGTCTTTGTGCCGCATTAGGGATTGCTCCTTGCTGAGCACGGGTTTCTTTCTAGTTGAAGTGCATGGGCTCCAGAGCCAGTGGGCTCTGTAGCTGTGACCTGCGGGCCTAGTTGCCCTGTGGCATGTGGGATACTAGTTCCTTCTCCTTCTTTGGAAGGTGGACTCTTAACTGCTGGACTACCAGGAAGTTCCTGTATAGGTGCGTTTTTTTGAATAACCAATATGTATAGAAGTTCTTGCAAATTCATAGAATTTTAATTTTTTTTCAGCAGAATTCTAAAATACATTTTATAGAGGCTAGTTATATATGTCAATAAGGTCATTGGACTTTACTTTTACATCAGATGCTCTAATATGAATAGGAAGCTCTAGAAACATTGGTTGCTTCTTTGCATAATTTACATACATTTGAAATAAGAAACTTTTAGTTCTAGTAAAGTTGATTGATTGGAACATGACGTTCTCTTTACAGTTAACTGGAGAAGAGATCAGCAAGCTAGTTTGTAGACCAAATTCAGCCTGCTACCTGTTTTTGTAAATAAAGTTTTATTTCAACACATGATAGCTCATTGATTTGCCTTGTTGTCTATGGTTGCTATTGTGCTACAACAGAGAGTAGTTGCAACAGGTTTTGTGGGCCATAAAACCTAAAAGGTTTACTTAGTCTGGCCCTTGGCAGAGAAGTTTGCTGACTCTTGCTTTAAGGTATCATTCATACATTTGGACATTTATAATCATATGCCAGATATTGTTTGCATTTGTTAAGTAAGATAATGAGACCATCACACTTTAATGGGAATATGCTTGTGCCATTTTATATACCATGACATGTATTTAAATGCTGTTTGTGTATATAAACTGTAATTCATATTCAGTGTAACAGCATTGTAAGCATAGTTTTTTGTGATTTGAATTTTTTGTTTTTTGTTAAGAAAAAACTTCTTGTGTTTCATAACCAGAGTAATTTTTTGTAATCAGAAATCCTGGTAGATTTCAGAATGATGTGGGCACAAGTGTAATAGAGGGAGCATTAAAAGGGAGAATGGGGACATAGGAGGTCTCAGCCCTGGTTAATTGAATCCAGTCATGTCTTGGCTTTTATCGTGAGTGTGGGATGGGCTAAACTTTCATTAGCCATCCTTAACAGTCTTGATATTTAAGCTGTTTCTAGATTCTAGACTGAAGGAAACTATAAAATTCTAGTTTGGTTATTAAGCAAAGTTGGTGCTCCAAATCTGTGCATTCTCCCAACCAACCTTGATTGAAAATATTCCGTGGGGGTAGGGGAGAGTTTCTGAAAGTTCCAAAAAGTAAAACTTGAAAGCCACATGCTGGCAAGTATTTACATTGTATTTACAATTATTTACATAGCATTTAACATTGTATTTACACTTACTTACATAGTATTTACATTGTATTAAGTATTATAAGTAATGTAGAGATAATTTAAAGTATATGGAAGGATGTGTATAGGTTATATGCAGATATATTTTATATGTATATGTGTGCATGCTAAGTCTCTTCAGTTCAGTTCATTTGCTCAATTGTGTCCGGCTCTTTGAGACCCCATGGACTGCAGCAAGCCAGGCCTCCCTGTCTATCACCAACTCCCAGAGTTTACTCAAACTCATGTCCATTGAGTTGGTGATGCCATCCAACCATCTCATCCTCTGTTGTCCCCTTCTCCTGCCTTCAATCTTTTCCAGCATCAGGGTCTTTTCCAGTGAGTCAATTTTTCGCATCAGGTGGCCAAAGTATTGGAGTTTCAGCTTCAGCATCAGTCCTTCCAGTGAACACCCAGAACTGATTTCCTTTAGGATGGACTGGTTGGATCTCCTTGCAGTCCAAGGGACTCTCAAGAGTCATCTGCAACACCACAGTTCAAAAGCATCAATTCTTCAGTGCGCAGCTTTCTTTATAGTCCAGCCTCACATCCATACATGACTACTGGAAAAACCATAGCTTTGACTAGATGGACCTTTGTTGGTTAAGTAATGTCTCTGCTCTTCAATATGCTATCTACATTGGTCATAACTTTTCTTCCAAGGAGCAAGCGTCTTTTAATTTCATTTTTATTTATTTTTTTAATTTAAATTTTAATTTAAAGTCTCGTCAGTTGTGTCCAACTCTGTGTGACCCTATGGATTGTAGCCTGCCAGGCTCCTCTGTCCATAGAATTCTCCAGGCAAGAATACTGGAATGGGTTGCCCTTGCCCTCCTCCGGGGGATCTTCCCAACCCAGGGATTGAATCCTAGTCTGTTATATCTCCTACATTGGAAGGTGGGTTCTTCACCACTAGTGCCACCTGGGAAGCCCATGTATGTATAAAGATGCACATGTATTTTGTATAAGGGGCTTGAACATTTCTAGATTTTGGTGTCTACAGGAGGGTCCTGGAACCAATCCCCTGTGAGTACCAAGAGATGACTATACCTGAAGTGCTTACCATTTATATCTAACTACTAATGACAGCATGACAATGATAGATATTATTAAATGTGTTGAATTAACTGGCCTTTAAATTTGATTGTCAAATTAAATGAGATTATTGAAAGAGTCTTAAGTGTGATGATAAAGGCCTGAATTTGGAAGACCTCGTTAGGGGTTTTTATTTTTTTCCCCAACATTCATGGTTGCTGTTTCTTGTAGCCTGTTGCTTACCAGTTCACTCATCTGAGAGGAAAATAATTGACCTTGATAATGATCAACAGAAAAGTTCCAGTGAATATTATGTACTTAATTTACTAACAAACATCTGAGGCCCTACTGTGAGCCAGACACCATTCCAGTTTCTCAGAAAGGAGATCAAATATCTCAGAAGTTAGAAACTTAGTGATAGGACTGCCATGAAACCTTACTGACTGCATCACAGAGTACTGTCTAATTTTAAAGATATTTCAGAAACATTCTGACTTTAGTCTGCTTTGAAAATTAAGTTACTGTAATAGCTGGTGTTTCAAAACATGTGGAGAGAATTCCTCAGGTCAGTTAGAGATGTTTCTTTTTTCCTGTACCTAGGGAACTTACTTGAACCTATCTTTGTTTTCCCATTTTTAAACATTTATTATATGAATTTTTGGTGTTTCCTTAAATGTAAAGTGAAGAAATTGGACTGGATTTAGCTTTCTTACCTTTCAACATTTGCAGTTAATTTTTGCAAATGATACTGTGTTGTTTTTCTGCTCTCCTAGGAAACAGTACAGATATAGTGTTTTCTCTTTTTTAAGTTTAAAAAATTCATTTAGAAAAGAATTTAGATTCAGTGTAAAACTTAGCTTTTTGCTTTATGTTTGTTTTAGGTTCTAGAAATTTGCTTTGCATTTCCAGTAATGTGTATATTGCTCAAAAATGTTGAATATTTTATTTCCTTGAACAGAAATCAGTTCCTACATAAGCAAGTACTTAATACCTTATTTAGAACTGCATGCCTCCCTTACAGGAAATTAGTTTACAAAGGTAATTACATCAATATTAATGTGCACTTACAGCATGTTTAGAAGTAGTCTTTTTGACCTGAAAACTGTAGAAGAAAGAGCTTTAACTTCTTGAAATGCTCTGGTAATTGGGGTGAGCTTCTCTAGAATGATGTCAGACGAACGCAGAATAGGATAGCCAAAAGAGCTCAGGACTTGGACGAAGAGGACTTCTGGCTTTGTTGACTAGCTTTATTACCTTGGGCAAGTGACTTATTTGAATCTTCATTTGCTTAGTTAGAAGAAAAAGGGATTGTGATTCTTAACTTGGTCAGAAGGAGGAAGGGCAGTTATTAGGAAGATTAGATGGAGGTAAAGTGGCTGAAGAGGGAGCTTTCTGCAAATAATTCCATTTACTACCCTTGTCCTTGCTTTTGGCCTTGTTTCTTTTTTGGAGCTAAACTTCTTGTCCTCTGCTTCTCTTGGAAAGTCTACATGGCATTATGTAGGTAAAGTACATTATTACTTCTATTAGATTCAGTACTTTACAGAGCTAAAAAATTTAATAAATAGTTCTTCGTATATTTGAGGTTTTAAAGCTGTAGGTCTGTAAACTTGAATAGAGAGAACAGTTACATCTTTACATGTTTTCTTCCATTATGAATGTGGGCAGCAGTAGCAGAGACTGTTTCTAATAGAAATTGTAGATATTTTAATGATGCATTATTGTTGCGTATCTCAGAATGGTGTTTAATACCCATCATTACTTAAAGTTTAATTATTAGATACACTGGTAGATATTTATTTAAAGATTAATAAAGCACATGTTACTGTATATATTTTATACGTTTTATATTTTTGATAGTTATAGTTCAGTATAATTGGTTTTTTATGTGATACTGTGTTATTTTATGTATTTGAAAGATAGTTTTCTAGGAAGGAGTTCATAGACTTAACAGAGGTCCCGTGTTGGGGGAGAAAAGTGATTAAGAACTTTTTTGCTAGATGCCATTATTGCATTAATTTGACTGCCAGAATTACCTTATTAATTCAGTTTGTACTTTGTTATCCTGCTTCTTAATCCCCAGTAAGGTGGCAGAGGAATCCTTTTGTAATTTTATGGTCTTAGGAGAGACCACATTTATATTCAGAGATGAGGTCTCAAAAGACAGAAAGAAAAAGTACAGTTATGCTTGCGGAAAAGAATATCTTAAGAATAAAATGAGGCATCCTCGTATAAATTATTGAAGCATCATTGTAGGCCCAGTATGGGCAGACTTAACACCTGTTTTACCCCTGACAGGTGGGGAGAGTCTGCTGTTGTGGAGGTGTTAAGTGTGAGGCTGTTTTTTCCATTGTACGGAAGAAAAGAGGCTGTTTTTGGGTCATCCTCAGAGTTAAAGGACGAAGAAGAGAAAGTTTTATATGAGTGTTTTGTCTCTGAAATATGGCGCTGTGTTTGAGTACATGTTCATGCATTTTCTGGAAATGAGAGATGTGTATGTTGGCGGTGTCTCTTAATACTGTTTGCCATGACTGCTTCATTGCTTCTGTGGGAGCCAGTGTAGAAAAGAGGTTGGGTGAGACCCCTAAGAAATTTAGAAAGAGCGGGGAGGAAAGAGTAGATTTTTTGTCAATAATTATTTGTTATGAGGGTAAGGGGAGAAGAGTTTGTTTTTATTATATATCTTTGATATACAGTGGTTAAGTGATTATATGCTATCATTTTTCTAGAGAAGAAAGAAAGGAAGGCAGTGAAATCCAATTTTCAAGATGAACCAGTTAGAGGTATAAACCAAGGACATGTATGTAGGTACCTTGGCTTTTCATGTGACATTTTATTAAATTGTTCATTCTGCTACTAACAGGTGCCATTTTGAAGGAGAAAAAAAAATGTGCTAATATAATCATAGAAGGACTAGAAATGTACTATTGAGGTTGAATAATATTATGATAAATATTTTTTAATGATCCCTAAATTGGCTGAAATCTTAGGATTTAACTACATTTATACACAGCCTGGTGCGCTGCCATCTATGGGGTCGCACAGAGTCGGACACGACTGAAGCAACTTAGCAGCAGCAGCAGCATACACAGCTTCACACTAAAAAATATAAGGTAGAATTCTTATGTATACCATGATAGGAATAAATTGGTATGTAGTGAAATATATTTTTAAAATTCTTATTTGATTTTTAAAATTAGTAGCTTAATGAAAAATAGGATATAGTTAGTATTAAATGCTCAGTTCCGTATATCCAAAATCCTTTGTAAGGATACCTGCTTTTTTACTTAATTATAATAAGTGGCTATGTATTCCACATTTTTACTTATCCTTATGTAAATGTTGACACAGTTTGTCCATCTTATCATGTAATTTCCACATTACTTTAATTGTGATTTTGATTTTAATCATTGGCTGTTATAATATTGTTTTACTGCTGAGAATATCTTTGTACACTTTGCTTTGTTTTGTTTATTTATTTATTTGGAATATACTCCAAAGTAGATTTCCTGTTCAAAGAAGCTTTGTTGCTTTTGTTATATATTGACAACTTATTTTCCAGAAATATGGAGTCAGTTTATGATGCTACTTGATTTTGAAGAGAGAACGCTGGTCTGAAAATACGTATTTTAGAAACTTCTTTTAGAAGTCAACTATATCCTTATTTGCAGAGACTTTTTGTTAGGCCATTCACTTTGCACAGTTCATATAGATCAGTTAGGCTTGTTGGAGATTTTAAAAGCTTAGTGTGTGTGTAAACCTGGTTTTGTATATGTTGGCCTGTGATATATTTGTTTTATGTCACCAGAGTGTTCATACTAAACCTAAAACTTCAATAGAGTTATTTTGCTTAAAAAGTCCTTTTCTAAAGAGTGTATCTTGCAGTAACTCTAATATGACAAACTTGGATAAATTATTTCTTTAGGGAAAAGGAAATTTAATTATTTACCTTTACCTTTTTTATTTACCTTTATTTAATTCCAGTAATTGATTAATACTTAACTTTAAGAAGTTTTGCAAAATCTTATGTATGTGATGTTTATTTACCTGCCTAGCTGATCCTATGTTTGATGAATACTCTTACTGTAATTTGAATGCTTTAACTTAGTTTATATTCTGGCATGCAAGTAATGCTCACTTTTTCCCTTTGTTCTTGTTTACCAGTGAAACCTGGCACAGGAAGGGCTCCGCAGCCATATGGTTTAGCAAATAACAATGATCAGGACGTGAGCAAGCTCTCTTGAGTATCTGCTAACTTCTCTAGGGTGTGGCCATGGGGTCTGATATGGTATTAAAGTGCTAAATCAAGAGGGTAAAAATTGATCGGTTGTTGTTCAGTTTCTAAGTACTGTCTGGCTCTTTGCGACCCCATGAATTGTACTATCTCCCAGAGTTTGTGCAGACTCACATGCATTGAGTTGGTGATGCCATCTGACCATCTCATCCTCTGTCATCACCTTGTCCTCCTGCCCTCAAATCTTTCCTAGCATCAGGGTCTTTTCCAGTGAGTGGGCTCTTTGCATCATTTGGCCAGAGTTTAGGAGTGCTTCAGCATCTGTCCCTTCCAATGTATATTCAGGACTGATTTCCTTTAGAATTGACTGGTTTGATCTCCTTGCAGTCCAAGAGATTCTCAGGAGTCTGTTCTAGCACTATAATGAAAGCATTAATTCTTTGGCACTCAGCCTTTTTTATGGTCCAGCTCTCACATCTGTACATGACTACTGGAAAAAACCATAGCTTTGACTATATGGATTTTTGTCAGCAAAGTGATGTCTCTGCTTTTTAGTATGCTGTCTAGGTTTTTCATGAAGCTTCCCTTGTGGCTCAGCTGATAAAGAATCTGCCTGCACTGTAGGAGATCTGGGTTCGATCCCTGGGTTGGGAAGATCCCCTGGAGAAGGGAATGGCTACCCACTCCAGTATTCTGGCCTGGAGGATTCCATGGACTGTATAGTCCATGGGGTTGCAAAGAGTCAGACACGACTGACTTTCACTAGGTTTGTCACAGCTTTTCTCCCAGGGAGCAAACGTCTTTTAATTTCATGGCTGCAGTCACCATCCACAATGATTTTGGAGCCCAGGAAAATAAAACCTGTCACTATTTCCATGTTTTCCTATCCTATATGCCATGAAGTGATGGGACCAGATGCCCGTGTTTTTTGAATGTTGAATTTTAAGCCGGCTTTTTCACTCTGCTCTTTTACCCTCTTCACTTACTGCCATTAGAGTGGTATCTGCATATCTGAAGTTGTTGATACATTTTCCAGCAGTCTTGATTCCAGCTTATGAGTCATCCAGCCCAGTACGTTGCATGATGTACTCTGCATAGAAGTTAAATAAATAGGGTGACAGTATACAGCCTTGACTTACTCCTTTCCCAATTTTGAACCAGCCCATTGTTCCATTTCTGGTTCTAACTGTTGCTACATGTCCTGAATACAAGTTTCTCAGGAGGCAGGGAAGGTGGTCTGGTATTCCCATCTCTTTAAGAATTTTCCACAGTGTGATCACACAGTGTGACTGTGTGATCCACACAGTCAGAGGCTTTAGTGTAGTTAATGAAGCAGAAGTAGATGTTTTTCTGGAATTCCCTTACTTTTTCTATGATTCAACAGATATCAGCAATTTGATCTCTGGTTTCTCTGCCTTTTCTCTGGTTCCTCTGCCTTTTCTAAATCCAGCTTATACATCTGAAAGTTCTTGGTTCGTGGACTGTTGAAGCATATCTTAATGGATTTTAAGCATTACCTTGCTAGCATGTGAAATGAGCGCAGTTTTATGGGAGTTTGAAATTCTTTGGGATTGTAATGAAAACTGACCTTTTCCAGTCCTGTGGTCATTGCTGAGTTTTCCAAATTGGCTGGCATGTTGAGTGCAGCACTTTAACAGCATCATCTTTTAGGATTTGAAATAGCTCACCTGGAATTGCATTACCTCCACTAGCTTTGTTATTCATGATGCTTCCTAAGGCCCACTTCACGCTCCAAGATATCTGGCTCTAGGTAAGTGACCACGCCATTGTGTTATCTGGGTCATTAAGATCTTTTTTTGTATAGTTCTTCTTCTGCCACCTCTTCTTAATCTCTTCTGCTTCTGTTAGGTCCTTGCCGTTTCTGTCCTTTATTTTCTTGAGAAGATTGATTTAGGGCAATTAAAACTTCTGGTACTGTATTCTGGTAGGAGCAAACCTGAAATACCTCTGTAAGGTTACATAGACAACTCAGGGCTTACAGAAATCCCACACTGGGGAGTGGTTAGGGACATGAGCTTTCTGACTAAAATTATAAACCCCATAAAGAAACAAATCATAATGAATTGGAAACAAAGTTTTATAGGGATATAAAATAAACATTGTAGGGATAAAAGGATTCAATGCAAATTATAAAATAGTATAGCATTAAAATTTTTTTAAGAGACTAAAAGTGAATTTTTAGAAGTTGATATAATCACTTAAAATTTAATGTAGTGGACAGGTAAAACATTAAGAACACCTGCAGAGAATTAGTGACTGGAGGAGTGTTACACAGACAGGTAAAGAAATGAAAAATAAGAATTTGTAGCCATGGATTAGAAAACAAGACAGTCAGTATGTATCTAAGTAAAGAATTGCTGACTGGGAGAGACAGTGGCTAATAATTTTCCAGAATTTGAGAAAAGCACAAGTCTTCAGAAAAAGAAAGCTTACCAAATCCTCAGCAAGAGAAATAGAAGCAAATCTAAAGAATGTGCTCACACACACAAACTTAAAGGAAAGCAGAGAGAAAAAGCATACCTGGAATAGATTAAATTGACAGCAGACTTTTCATCAGTAACAGATGCCACGAGAAAACTAGTATTTTCCAAATACTGAGAGAATAATAGTTGATTTAGAATTTTCTATGCTATTGAATTATTACTGAATGAAAAAAGTTACAAAGATAGAATAATTCTAAACCTTTACTCACCTAATAACAGCGTTGATTGCTTGCTAGGTTGCACAGTCGTGTTTGACTCTTTGCAACCCCATGGATTGTAGCCCGCCAGTCTCTCTGTCCATGGGATTCTCCAGGCAAGAATACTGGAGTGGGTTGCCATGCCCTTCTCCAGGGGATCTTCACAACCCAGGGATCAAACCCAGGTCTCCTGCATTGCAGACAGTTTCATTATGTTCTGAGCCACCAGGGCTGCTGCTGCTAAGTCGCTTCAGTCGTGTCCGACTCTGTGCGACCCCATAGACAGCAGCCCACCAGGCTCCCCCGTCCCTGGGATTCTCCAGGCAAGAACACTGGAGTGGGTTGCCATTTCCTTCTCCAATGCATGAGAGTGAAAAGTGAAAATGAAGTCGCCTAAAACCATATAAAAAATGAAATTAAAAAACTGGCAATTCATAAGAAGAAATTAACATCCACAGTCAGTTGAAAAAAGGTAATACATTTTTTTCTCATTTTAATCAGCTAAACTGAAGGGACTTCCTAAGTGGTGCTAGTGGTAAAGAACCCGCCTGCCAATGCAGGAGACTTAAGAGACACAGGTTTGATTTCTGAGTCGGGAAGATCCCCTGCAGAAGGAAATAGCAACCCACTCCAGTATTCTTGCCTGGAGAATCCTATGGACAGTTGGCGGGCTACAGTCCATAGGGTCGCAAACAGTCGGACACGACTAGAGTGACTTAGCATACAAACTAAACTGAAAGTAGAGAGACTGGAAACACAACATTAAATACTTGATCCGGCTGGATCTAACTTATCAAATGCAAACATACTTTATTTTCATTTATATCTGGAACAGTCAAAAAAGAAACGAAACTGACCAAGCACTAGATATAATGGAAATGAATTCTTTGACTGTAGTATATAATAAATGTAGAAATAAATGTAGACTCTGCCGCCAGGTCTCTAACCATTTTGTTTGAAAATTTAAAACTTAGTAGTGAGTAGAAATTATAATTGGACACTGAAGCACCTAGAGTTAAACAGTAATGACAGTGGTACAGAAAAATAGAAGAGTTTTAAATATAAGATATTTTTCCCCCTAGTTATCCCCCCCCGAAAGGAGATTTAGATTTGTTTTCGTAGGAACTCATTGCAAGATGTTTTGTCTTAAGCATGGATGTACTGTTTAAGAAACTGACCTGAAATGCCTTTAGTACATATCAGTTTGGAAGGCTCATGGAGCTCATCTGATAAGTGATTTAAGTGTAAAAACTAGGCTGAGAAGTTTAGAGGAGAACTGGTTTTTAAAAAGTCATTTAAAAATAACACACCTAGAATATAAAGTCCTACTAAGGTTTTATATAAGTGAGTAGTTGTGGCTTAAGATAAAAATTTTAGTGATAGAATCAAAAAGTACTTTATGTAATCTGGAAAACACTGTAACTTCAAAAATTTGATAAAGATGCTCATGTTTTATGTTTGAGGAATTTAGATTATTTTACATAATCAGATAATTATTTTAAAATAGTCTCAGTGGCAAAACAGGGAGATCACTTTAAATTTGGAATATCCTTATAGTGGGATGTATTTAGTTTGTGACCTTAATGCAGAAAGAAATTTCTGCATTTCTCTTATATTAGAAAAAAGATTGGAAATTACTTAGGTAGACTTTCAGTTTCAGGGATTAGAAAATTAGCCACAGAGTCAAAGCCAACTACTGAGAAGAAAAGTGATGAGAAGTAGGACAGAAATTTAAATAAAGCAGAGAAATAAGCAGATTGATAAAACTGAAAGCTTGTTTTTAGACCAATAAATGAAGCAAACTCCTGGCAAGGTTAACTGATCAAAAAGGAAGACAAAATGGACAGTATTAGGAATGGAAAGGGGATCATCACTGTAGATGTAGTAGAGATATTAAAAAAACACAGGAAAGATATTATGAATATAGAAATATGTCACTAAGACTTGCAGAAAAAACAGATTTGACTATAGGGTGTAGAGGTTTAAGCTGTTTTATAGACATGCTGAATTTGAGGTGTCATTTAGATGCTGAGTAAGCCAAGTTAGCTAAACAAGACTAGAGATACAAATTTGGGAGTTACTAACTTATAAATGGGTGTCCCTGGTGGCTCAGATGGTAAAGAATCTGCCTGCATTGCAGGAGATGGTGTAAAAGATTGGTTGAGCGGCTGTTTCAAGACCTGAGATGATCTGATAGTAGGGATTAAAAGGAGGATTTAGAAGTGGAAGCTAGGACTGAAGTACAGTAAAGTTCATGAAAGTAGGTGATCCTACGATCACCTACTTTCATGAACTTTACTGTACTTCAGTGTAGAGATGGAGTATCTGTCATTTTCTAGTTAAGAGTTAAGCAACAAGAGAGAGATGAGATAGTTCATGCTTCTCACTGAATTTCATACCCAATTGTATTAGGTGAGAAATTTCTCATGATGAAGTTCCCTCTGTAGGGAGGTTTATTAGCATGTGATCAGCTAAAATTTAGAGAAATGACCTCATTTTGATCCTTTGTTTTTATTTTAATTTGAAGAATTTTCGTTTTTATTAAAGTAGTATCTTAAAAGGGAGTTGATGCTTCTGACGTAGACTTCAGATGGGGGTGGGGAGGGCAAATATATTTTTTAAATTCAAAATTAATTGTACGTTTATCAGTAGTTCATAGTATGATGAATAAAAGTTCTTTACAGATATTACTTGTATATTGTGATTTTCAGGTAATTATATATTACTTAAAATAGGTTTTCAAATTGGAATGATAATCAGTTTTTTTCTGGACAGTTAAATGGTTAAGAATGTTAGATCTTTTGGTAGTTTTATAGGAGGAAAACCCAATTTTGTTAGATGTTTGTAAAAAAATTTACCCTAAAATAGCATGTTTTCCCTGGATTAAGATTTAGATCTGTTGCCTTAGTGGGTGAAGGTATAATTTAACGTTGGTCTTAAGGACAGTTCTGTATTTTAGTGAGGGCCATTCGCTTGCTGGTGAGTAGCATGCCGGTTGCTAGTGTGGAGACTAAGGCTGTTTATATCCACCTTAGGTGAAAAAGTTACTCTTAACATATTTGTCTCTACTTGGACTTGTAAACTTTCAAGGAGGAAAAATAATTTTCTTTAAAAATTTATCTTTGTGTAGTTTACATTAATCAGTATTTCCCTTTTTTGTCTTCGACAGCGTAGAAGAAAGGTTGAAAAGTGTTCTGGAGTTGATTTCTTTAGACTCTGAATCAGTTCTCTGCTGTCCCTCTCTACCAGTCTGGGCACAGGGGAGAACTTGACTTGGAAAGAGAGAATTTGGGCTCTTAGTAATCTTTCCTTTTACTATGTGTTATCTGTAATTAAAAAAACTTTTCGTTGATAATCAAGATGCTTTTATATTTTTATATAGTATGTTATTTGAGATGTGTGATATTTTAAATCACCAATTAAGTATTTTTAAAGCATGAGAAATAATAGAAGACATTGAAAATCAGAATAAAATGAGAACTTAACATTTTAAAATGTGAGTTTAAAATTGTATTTAATCTGTACATTATTATATAAAAAATTGATCGATTATGCTTTCTTTTCTTTAACAGACGTACAAGAAAATTCATAAAAGTGAAGAATTTTCGAAGAGGGCGACAAAAAGAGAAGAAAAATGCCGAAACCAGTAGGTGTATTTTATTACTTTGACACTGCTTACTTAATGGCGTTAAGTTTCTTTTGGAACAAGGCAAAGTATTATGGTAGAGTTTTGGTGGGGGAAAAGGCACTGACATTACTGTTGTTTGTTTTAAATTTATGTGGCTGAAGTAATGTGTTATATGGGCCAGTGATAGAGGTTTAAGTATCATGGATGTATTAAGATTACCATAGGTTGTGGGGTCAGACTTAGTTCTTATCCTCACCCTGCCACTTAATCTGACTGACCTTTGTTAGATTCAGTCCTTCCTGGTCTTAATTTCTTCACATGTAAAATGGAGATGTAATTAGTTACATGAGAGTCCGGTGAGGATTAGAAGATCCTGGTACATACACATTCAGTGCTCAGTAAAAAGTTACTTATTGTTAAAACAGGAGAACATGATGAGAGGTCAGAAGGATTCGTGCAGAATTATTTTTCTTGTAATTCTAGCTTTGATACTAGTGATAACAGTGCTGATGTTATATACAGTTGTGAAAATGAAAAGTGTTAGTCACTCAGTTGTGTCTGACTCTTTACAACTCCAAGGACTGTAATCTGCCAAACTCTTCTGTCCATGGGATTCTCCAGGCAAGAATACTAGAGTGGGTAGTTATTTCCTTCTCCAAAGGATCTTCTAGACCCAGGGGTTAAACCCAGGTCTCTTGGATCGCAGGCAGATTCTTCACTGCCTGAGTCAGGGAAGCCCAAAGTCTTAGGTTTTTGATTTAAAGGCGTACATACAATAATTTTATTGTTTTATTATTATATAATTTGTGACTGAGGTTTATTTTTTTATCCTAGGATCAGTGTTCCTTTTTTCATCTAACAAAATGTTTTTTTTCTTTTTTTTAATGAACTTTTTGGCCAGTTATTTTTTGAAGAAAATCATTGTTTTTTGGTTTTTTGAATTTTCTGGCATGAATGTCACTTTTGAATTACTTTTCAAGATTGAGCAGGTAAAAAGTGCATTGTTGGAAGGAGAGAAGAATAAAAAGATAAAAGGCATAATCAATAGAAAGCAAGGATTATGTTTTTCTCTATTTGCAGATGACATGATTATGTAAATAACCTGGAATTTACAAAACAGCTATTAGAACTAATAACAGAATTTAGCAAGATTGTTGGACATAAGGTTTTATTTTTTTAAAAATCAGTTTTATATACAAGCAGCAAAATTCAAAAAATGAAGTAAAAATTCCATTTGTAACAGCATCAAAAACATAAAATATTTAGGAATAAGTTTTTAGAAAGTGTTTAAAATCTCTACACTGAAAACCTTTAAGAAATTAAAAAGACCAAAGGATATAGAAAAATATACATTGGTCATAGATATGTCTAGAGAATACTATTAAAACAGTTCTCTCCAAATGTATTGGTAGGTTGAATGTAATTCCAATCAGTTGAATCCCAGCAGTTGCATCCCTTTGGATAAAATTGGCTAGCTGATAATGTTTATGGAACTACCAAAACTTATGTGGAATATTTAAAGCAATTTAGAAGAAAAACAAGGGTAGAACAGTTAACACTCCTGGATTTCAACATTTATTTTCAAGAGACAAAAGTAAGACAGTGTGGTATTGAAAAATTAGATAATAGGATCAGTGGAACAAAAGTATACCTACACATACATTCTTACTAAATATTTTTAGCAAGATGTCACACGATTCACTGGGGAAATTAAATTCTTTTCAAGAAATGATGTTGTAGCAAAGAGTTATCCATACAGAAGATTGTGAATGTTAACCCTTACATCACAATTTACAGACATCTAACTCTAAATGGATCATAAGCATAAATTAAAAGCCCCAAACTATAAAAGAAAATAGAACATTTCTACAGTTGTGAGGTAAGCAAAGATTCTTTGATAATACACAAGAAGTTCATAGCATTTAAAAAAAAATTCATCAAAATTAAAAACTTCTGCTATTTGAAAAACACAGTAAGAAAATGAAAAGGCAAGGCAGAATGGGACAAAATAATTGTAGTATATTCTTTTAGAACTCTAATAAAGACAACCCAGTTTTTAAAAAGTGGGCCAAAACTTTGAGTAGATACTACACAAAAGAAACTTCACAAAAGAAGGTATATTAATAGCCAATAAACACTTGGAAAGATCCTCAGGGAAAAATAAAGCTAGTGAGATACCACTTTATACTTACTAGAGGGGCTAAAATTAGACTGAAAAGACCATGTCTGTAAGGATGTGCATCAACTGGAACTCTGTTTCTGGTAGGAATGTGAAATTTACAGCTACTTTGGAAAACTGTTTGAATAAGTACAGGAGGCAGGGATCAAGACCATCCACAAGGAAAAGAAATGCAAAAAGGCAAAATGGTTGTCTGAGGAGGCCTTAACAAATAGCTCTGGATAGAAGAGAAGTGAAAGGCAAAGGGGAAATAGAAAGATATACCCATTTGAATGCACAGTTCCAAAGAATAGCAAGAAGAGATAAGAAAGCCTTCCTCAGTGACCAATGCAAAGAAATAGAGGAAAACAATAGAATGGGAAAGACTAGAGAGCTCTTCAAGAAAATTAGAGATACCAAGGGAACATTTCATGCAAAAATGGACTCAATAAAGGACAGAAATGGTATGGACCTAACAGAAGCAGAAGATATTAAGAAGAGGTGGCAAGAATATAGAGAAGAACTATACAAAAAAGATCTTCATGACCTAGCTAATCACAATGGTGTGATAACTCACCTAGAGCCAGACATCCTGGAATGTGAAGTCAAGTGGGCCTTAGGAAGCATCACTATAAATAAAGCTAGTGGAGGTGATGGAATTCCAGTTGAGCTATTTCAAATCCTAAAGATGATGCTGTTAAAGTGCTGCACTCAATATGCCAGCAAATTTGGAAAACTCAGCAGTGGCTACAGGACTAGAAGAGGTTAGTTTTCATTCCAACCCCACAGAAAGGCAATGCCAAAGAATGCTCAAACTACTGCACAATTGTACTCATCTCTCACGCTAACAAAGTAATGCTCAAAATTCTCCAAGCCAGGCTTCAACAGTACGTGAACTGTGAACTTCCAGATGTTCAAGCTGGATTTAGAAAAGGCAGAGGAACCAAAGATCAAATTGCCAACACTGGATCATAGAAAAAGCAAGAGAGTTCCAGAAAAATATCTACTTCTGCTTTATTGTGGAGAAGGCAATGGCACCCCACTCTGGTACTCTTGCCTGGGAAATCCCATGGACGGAGAAGCCTGGTAGGCTGTAGTCCATGGGGTCACGAAGAGTTGGACACAACTGAGCAACTTCACTTTCACTTTTCACTTTCATGTACTGGAGAAGGAAATGGCAAACCACTCCAGTATTCTTGCCTGGAGAATCCCAGGTACAGAGGAGCCTGGTGGGCTGCCATCTTTGGGGTCGCACAGAGTCGAACATGACTGATGTGACTTAGCAGCAGCAGCTGCTTTATTGACTATGCTAAAGCCTTTGACTGGGTGGACCACAACAAACTGGAAAATTCTGAAAGAAATGGGAATACCAGACCACCTGATCTGCTTGTTGAGAAATCTGTATGCAGGTCAGGAAGCAACAGTTAGAACTGGACATGGAACAACAGACTGGTTCCAAATAGGGAAAGGAGTATGTCAAGTCTGTATATTGTCACCCTGCTTATTTAACTTATATGCAGAGTACATCATGAGAAACACTGGGCTGGATGACACCACCTTTATGGTAGAAAGTGAAGAAGAACTAATGAGCCTCTTGATGAAAGTGAAAGGAGAGTGAAAAAGTTGGCTTAAAACTCAACATTCAAAAAACTAAGATAATGGCATCTGGTCCCATCTCTTCATCCCAAATAGATAGGGGAAAATTGGAAATATTGACAGATATTATTTTCTTAGGCTCCAAAATCACTGCAAATGGTGACTGCAGCCATGAAATTAAAAGATGCTTGCTCCTTGGAAGGAGTGAAAGTGAAAGTCGCTCAGTCATGTCCGACTCTTTTCGACCCCATGGACTTAGGCCATGGAATTCTCCAGGCCAGAATACTGGAATGGGCAGCTATGACAAATCTAGATAGTATGTTAAAAATCAAGGATATCACGTTGCTGACAAGGGTCTGTCTAGTCAAAAGCTGTGCTTTTTCCAGTAGTTATGTACAGATGAGAGAGTGGCACCATAAAGATGGCCGAGTACTGAAGAATTGATGCTTTTGAATTGTGGTGTTGGAGAAGACTCTCTTGAGAGTCCCTTTGACAGCAAGGAGGTCAAACCAGTCAATCCTAAAGGAAATCAACCCTGAGTATTCACTGGAAGACCTGACGCTAAAGCTCCAGTACTTCAGCCACCTGATGCAAGGAGCTGACTTCGTTGGAAAAGACCCTGATGCTGGGAGAGATTCAGGGCAGGAGAAGGGGACGACAAAGGGATGAGATGGATGGATGGCATTACCAGCTTAATTGTGGTGAGCAAACTCCAGGAGATAGTGAAGGACAGGGAATCCTGGCGTGCTGCAATCCATGGTGTTTCACAACTTAGCGACTGAACAACAACGGAATTACTCTTAGAATCAAATGAAACAGCTCTGACGTTAGCCTTCTGGGCCTTTTTTAAACAAACATGTAAGTAGACTTTTCTGAAAAGCCTACTTGATGTTTTTTATGTTAACATCTGATAGGTTTTTTCTTGTTATATTTAAGTTAATATCTTAACATTTTCTCAGTTTTTCTAATGTGAATATGGGTAGAGAACTCACATATAAAAGCTTTTTGGGAAGAGCATAAGGAGATCCTGAGACTTTGAAATTGGAGAAATTCTAACCTAGGGCATTATTATTGTCTTTTTAGTTAAAGGTAATTTACTGTTCAGAGAAGCTTGGTGGGCTTGCATGGGGTTGCAGAGTTGGTGAGATTAATTCAGATCCACCCACAATAATTTTACTATCTTAAGATCAACTGATTAGTAACCTTAAGTACATCTTCAAGATCTCTTTTATCATGTAATATTAATGTAATCATGGGAGTAAGTTGTAGGGGTTGGGGGAAGTCATGAGGGCCATCTTACAATTCTGCATATACACATAAGAAAATGTTCCAACTTCATTAGGAATCAAGAATCTGTGTATTAATAACATACTGAGATATCAGTTTATACCTACTAGATTGTTAAACATTAGCAAATCTGATGTCTACTAGTGAACATACAAAGCAGCAGCAATTCTTATTCACTGTTGGTGGGAGTGTAAATTGATGCTGTCATGTTAGAAGAAAATTCAGCATTACATTGTGAAGTTGAAGGTGTGTACTTGGTCACCCAGGGATTCTCCTGAGTTATACTTCTAGAGGAACTCAGACACTTGTAGTAGGAGACATGTACAAGAATGCTCACAGCAGTTTTGTTCTTAAAAACCAAAAAATTGGAAACAATTTAATGTCAATTGATAGGAAAATGATAAATGAATTACTGTCTAGTCACATAAAGATGAGTGAATTGCAACTACTAACAAAAACACCAATGAATCTTAGAAATATAACTGAAAAGGAAAATTATAGTTTAGCAAAATTTTTGTTTAAACCTTTTATTGAATTAGAATATACAAAAAAATAGAATATGCATATGCAAAAGAATATATATGCTGGATGCATTTTCATAAAGTAAATACATATTGTAATCGTTGTCCACATCAAGGAAGACTTTATTAGCAAGTACTATACAATTTTAGAAAGATCCCCTGGAGAAGGAACAGACAACCTGCTCAAGTATTCTTACCTGGAAAATTCCATGGACAGAGGAGGCAGGCAGACCACATACAGTCCATGGGGTCACAAGAGTCAGACATGACTTAGCAACTGAACAACAACAAAACAGCTAAAAATCAAAAACTAAATAATATTTTACCATAGATACCTACATTTGTGATAGAACTATTGTTTTTTTAAAAAAACTAAGAGGATCACAAACAGAAAATTTAGGTTAGTGCTTACTTCTGGGGATTGGAACCCACTCCAGTGTTCTTGCCTGGAGAATCCCATGGACAGAGAAGCCTGGTAGGCTGCAGTCCATGGGGTCGCACAGAGTCGGACATGATTGAAGCAACTTGGCAGCAGCAGCAGTGGGGATTGGGGTTCCAGAAATTCACAAAGAAGAAATATACTGGTGACACTGCTTTGTCATTTCTAGTTTTAAAGTTGAATGGTAGATTTATGGGTAAAGGAAAACACTTTGGTAATTCAAAATGTTCTGATACCCAATGGGTGGGTTTTCCATACCAGTCAGTTCCCGAGTTCTGTGTGGATACCAGGTGTGTGTCCTGCAGTTTAATTTATTCTGACACAGCTATCCAGAGTTAACGCAAACCCCAGAGATTAAGGGCCCAGACCACTAGACTGCTGAAGCTAATCACAGGTAATGCGTGTGACTGTCTCTCCTGACTAACTTGCCTAGGGTTTGGAGATACCCACAATCCCTTCTTCAGGTTCTGTAATATGCTATAACAGCTCACAGAACTCAGGGAAGCACTTCACTGCTGTTAATGACTGGTTAATGTAAAGGGAACTATAAAGAACATGGATGTAGAGGATGAGGTCCAGAAGGGTCCTGAGTGAAGTAGCTTCTTTCTGTCTTTGTGGAGTTTGCGATGCACCACCCTGTCAGCAAGTGGGTGCATTCTGAACCCCTTTGTTTAGGGTTTTATGGAGTTCCATTTCAGAGGCATGATTGATTAAATCATTGGACCTTGGAGATCAGCTCTCTTTCCTTCTCGTTCACTCTCCTGGGTAGTTGGGATGGGTGGCTCAAAGGTTTACTCCTCTAATGGCATGATTGGTTTCTCTGGGTACTGGCCCCCATTCTGAAGCTATTAGGGTCCATCTAGAGTTACCCATTAGCATAAACTCTGGTATGATCAAAAGGAGCTTGTTGTGAATAACAGAAAATCTTCTCACATCTATCACTCAGCGAATTTAAAGGATTTTAGGAGCTCTGCTGGGAACCAGGATAAAGACCAAATATCATTGTCTATATATGTTACATACATTTTATGTGTATTAATATTTCCAAAAAGATTATTATAAAGAAGGAGCTCTAAAAGGTATTTTTGATTGGAGAAAGTATTTCAGATAAAAGTACATGTGCAGAGGTACATGTGGTTTTTAGAATGAGTTAAAGATAAGGGGAAATAAGTCTGATGTAGAGTTCTAATAGTGTGAGTTAAAAGATAGGTTTTTACTATGTCATGGTGGATTCTAGGTGAAGATGCTATTCTGGAATAAAAATTACTTTGGTTAAGGCATGTTACATTTTTGGTGAGATACCTACCTAGGAAGTTATTTACACATAAAAATCAGAATTTGAAAAAGTCTAGCAAGTAAAAGGCAATAGATGAATGCTTTTTGTAAAGTAAAGAATACATTTACAGTATAAATAAAACAATATTTGATTTTTGTGTCAAAAGAAATAAGGAATAGTGAATGACATTCAAAGAATTTGGAGTTGTACCTCAGTTAAATACCTGCCCTGCTTTTTAATATCTGTGTGTTCTTGGGCAAGTGACAGAGAGTTTTCTATATAAATGAATACTTCTGTGGAAATGCATATATCTCCTGGTATTGTTGCAGAGGCTAAATAAAAATGTGAAAAGCACCAGACCTGGCACCTAATGTATGTTAAGTATTCAATAAATCAAAAATATAAATAAATCAAACTATCACTTTAATAAAGAAAATATTAGGTACATTGAGTTGTTTTTTAATTGCTTAAATATTTTCTCATGCCTGACATTATACTTAAGTATTTTCTTTTTTCTGCTGATTATACCTTTTGTTTTCATTGCAGATCAATGTAAGAGTAACAACGATGGATGCCGAGCTGGAATTTGCCATTCAGCCCAATACAACTGGCAAACAGCTTTTTGACCAGGTATCATTCACTACATGAAGTATGCAATTTTGACACCATAGTGTGCATGCTATTGCATACTTTTTCTGTTTTTCTATACCTTTACTTAAAATGCTACAATGTAGCATTTGAAATTTTTCACAGTACTTGTTCAGATATTTTGAACAACTGTAGGGATAGTCTTTCTCATTCCTAGATTTGAGAGATGGGACTTTTAAAAAATAATTATTAGCAGGTGTTTATTAAACATCTGATATGAAAATCATTGTAATGAGGACTAAAAGGAATTCAGTGATATTCTCCATAGTCCATGAGTGGAATAGGTGTTGATCCTAGACAGAGGACATAAACGAGCAATGGGCTTGTGTAGCCAATGCACAGAAAGTCAGACTCTTAACACCAAGAGTTTACAGTGGAATAAGGGTTTATTGTAAGGCACCAAGCAAGGGAGTGGGAGACAAGTCTCAGATCCAGTTCAACTTGGTCTTTGAGTTAGAGGTTTTTTACAGAAGGGAAAGAACAGAGAAGCTGGGGTTAATCATCATGTGATATTTCTGTGACATTTCTTAATTGTAGTTTTGGTTTGGTTAGTCAGGATATCTCTGGTTTTGTTACCTGAGGGTCTCTTAGCTTATCTCGCCCTGGAGAAGTAACCTGTGTGTTAATGATGATATATGATGATACAAGGGCAGTTTTACTACATTATTGATATTATCAACAATGGCAGCAGTTCTGGCCATCTGACTCTGGTTGATTAGTGTTCAGTTAGCACAGGATTAAGGTCAGAGGGGACAAGAATGGGAGTAAAATTGGATAGAGAGATTAATCATAAACTCGGCAGGGGAACTTGGGTTTCAAGGAGATGGCAGGAGCAAAGGCATAAGCTATAAATAGGGCCGTGATAGCAGGTTGATGTCGTAGGCTCATAATATACTAGCCTGGAGTTAGAACATGGATGTCATGTTAAAGAACTTGAACTATTGATTTTATCTTTTTTATCACTCTTGAGTGCACACTTGAGCCACCCTGGGGAGCTTTAAAGAGAAAAATAAAGCAGTGCCTGGAAACCACCTCTAGAGATTCTGTTTGATTGTCTGGGACCTACTCTAAACTATTAGTACTTTTATTGAGGCTCCCCAGGTAATGCTGTATATAATGATTTAAGTAGTCAAGTTTTATTGAGAAAAGGAGGAAAGAGATTGGTGACTAGGGGTCAAGTGTTTAAGAAGTGAATTGATTGCAGAAAGGAGGAGGTAGCTTTTACATGAACTTTTACAAGAACTTTTACATGAACTTAGGATCAGGAGAGCAGTAGTCTGTGGTCATGCTAACTATTGACCTTAGAAAATGGGAGAGTTCCTGGTATTACAGCAGTGAATAACATACTAATTACCTACTGATCCCGAATAATGATGACATAAAAATTCAAAACTCCTGGGAAGTTGTTTCTTCCCTTGACTAGGTAATAAACTTAATCTACTAATTAGATAATTAATGAACTTGAACGGCCAGATAAAATCTTTTTGGAGATGAAAGGATTTTTTTTGTTGTGAGTGAGCAATTTTTTAAGGCAACATTGTAAGCAATTGCATGCAATTTACGTTATAGATATTTTACTTTTGTGAACTAATACTTCTGTTGATTCTTCTAGGTCTCATGTTTGTAAGTACATAAGCTGTCTTGAATAAAAATGTGGATGGAGTTAGCATTTACTGTACTCATAGCAAATTGAAATGTTATTTATAGTGAGCAAAATGTTTTGTGTTAGTCAAAAACAAATTAGCACATGGGCCTTTTTGGTATTGGATAGTGAGAAATAAAATATTTGTTTTTTTTCTTAAGCAGAATTGCTTTAGTTTAGATACCAGGGAAAAGGAAACTACATGTTTTATGATGCAGTAATGTGTAGTAGTTGAAAAACGTGGGCTCTGGAACCACACTGCTAGAGGTAGAGTACCAGATGTTGCTGTTTGACTTCATACGTATTACTTTCTTTGTCTCATTTTTCTCATTTACACAAATGAGGATGGTGGTAACATTATTCCTTCAGAAGGTTTTTGTCAGAATTAATTGAGACTTCATGTAAACTGTGTATAACAGTGTTTGATACACAAACACACACACATACACACATTTCATATTGTAAATGAAAAGATCTAAGTTAAAGAGCATTGCTATCTGTTACGGCCTTTCTCAGCAGTTACTTCTTGTAGTCCCTGTTCTGTATCTTGGCAACTTGAGCCCAAATTCCAGATCCAAATCTGTGTTACCTTGGGTGAAGTTGAATATATGGGTGAGCTGGCTGTCACGTCAAGGTCAGTAGGTTCAGGGTCAGACCAGCAGGCCTAGGGGCAGGAGTTCTATCAGATGAATCCACCTGTAGCAAACCCTCACTTCTGATTAGGATGTCAGCTTGAAGCCATCTGCCATGTGGAGAGGCTCTGGTTGAGTTTGTGAGGTCCTTGGGTTTGCTACCTGCTGACTTTCTTCACTGGCCTCCTCTTCTAGCTTCTGCATGTGGGACTATAATAGTACTACCCCCAGGAATACTCAGCATCATCTGTTATAGTGCAAGAAAAAAATACTAAAATGTTTGTTTGTATTTTTATCTTGCTTTTAATTTTTTAGGATGGGCTTTCTGATATATTAATGTGATAGCGTATGTATAACTTATAAATAAATATACATATATTATAGTTATGTGCTAAATATACATATATTATAGTTATGTGCCCAAGTATGTTTTTACTTGTAGATGCATGATTTAAAGTTTCCTACAAGACTTTCAGAAATAGGGAAAGATGGAGCTTGTTAAAGGAATTTCCCAGCTGTGGTCTCTTACTTTTCTGGTGTGTGTTGTGACAGTCTGAATTTAAGAGGCTGTCCCTTGTGCTCCTCTGGCAGATCCCTTTGTACTTAGCAGTGTTGTGACTCACAGAAAGCCTGGAGACAAAACTGAGGCTTGCTGCTTTGGTGCTGCCCTTGACATTTCTTGTTCCTGCCACTCTGAGCTGAAATGTTTTCTGTGGCTGTGTTGGGACAACCTATCTTTTGCCAAAGTTAAGTTATCTGGGATCTCCTTTGTCCACGTTCAAGTTTTAGTTGTTTGGCATTGATCAGCTTTTGCTGTCACTGTGGATATTTATATACCATATCATTCAGACAGTTCTCTCTCTTTTTTTTTAAAGTGGTAACCTTTCCTTGCACAGCTAAATTTTTTTTTTTCCACAGCTAAAATTTTTTTCTTATTTTTAATTTTCGTGTCATTTCAGTGAAATTTTTTCAAGAGGGAAAGTAAACTGAAGGGTTCCATTTACATCTTGAAACCAAAAGCCTGGCATGTTTTTAGATTTTTATTTTAAAAGAAATATTTGTTTTAAACCAAGAATGTTTACTAAAGAACTAATGTTGAATCTTTTTGTAAAGCTTTTAAAGTCCTAATAAACTCTCACCTCCCTCATTTTAAATTCAGATTTAAAAATATGCTTTTGTTGGCATAATCCTGAGTGTGAGTTAATAATCCTAGCTTACCACTTTCAGTTCAGTTCAGTTCAGTCCAGTCGCTCAGTCATGTCCAACTCTTTGCGACCCCATGAATCGCAGCACGCCAGGCCTCCCTGTCCATCACCAACTCCTGGAGTTCACTCAGACTCACGTATTCTTGAGTACCTACCACAAGCTAGTCATTCTTGGAAATGACATGAATATTAAGATGAATAAGGCAGTAATCTTTGTCCTTAGTTTTAAACAGCCAAGGAAGGTAAATAGATACTGTACTAATAATAATTAATTATGATAAAATAAATGTTTAAGCAGCAGTATAAATAAAGTACTGTGGAGTTACTAAGGACCAAGTGATTAATTTTGTCTAGATGATAGGAAAGCTTCATTCACAGAAGCGTGTTAGTTGAGCTGGGCCTTGAGAAATGCATTATTTAACAGGTGGTAAAAGTACAGGAGAAAAGCAAAGAAAAATAAAAGTACAGAAGAAACATTCTAGGGAGGGGAAGAAGCATGAGCAAAGGTATAGAAGGGTAAAATTTATGGCATGTTCCAAGAATGGTTTCTTGCTCAGTGAGAGTAGAACATAGAATATATGATGCTGAGTGAAGGTAGGTAGGAATGGAGGTGAAAGCAGCAGCTGGATAGCCTGAGGCATGGCAGTTACATGTCCTCAGAGAGTCTTATTACCAAATGATACTATTTGTTTGGGCTACTTGATAGTATAGTTTGGGTTGGGGGTAGTGATAAATTGAAATAGAAAAGTGGGATTAGGATTGCTCTGTATCTTTTCCTCAGATTCTTCTATCTGTTAGGGTCATGTTGGCAGATGAGAAGGAAAAGGGCATACAGAAGAGTGGATCAGATAAGATTGAAATGACATGAAATTTAATAAAACCTGAACTTAAATTTTTAGGAATATTCCTTTAATTAGTATGTTAAATTTAGGAAAGATCTTTACTATAGCAAAGGAATAAACCTATAATTTCCATGTGGTTTTGTTCTTCCTTTGAAATATAGTGCCTTCTGATTACAATGTGAGTGCTGAACTGAAATAAACTTTTTTTTTAAGGTGGTGAAAACAGTTGGTTTGCGCGAGGTTTGGTTTTTTGGGCTGCAGTACGTGGACAGCAAGGGCTATTCTACATGGCTTAAACTAAATAAGAAGGTAAAGTGTGTATGATAACATGTCTAGCTAATAATTAAGTTGCTTTGAAGTTAATTTTGATCATGTTAAATCAGTCAGACTGAGCCAGAAAAACTCAGAGTCTAACTGATTTTAAACCTCTTTTTATAGTTATCTCTGTGAATCATTAAAGGTGTCATGTCTTTTAATTTACTAAGGTACCATCTTAGTATCATCTTCAAAAAAAGAAATGTTCATTTTTTTCCTATTTGAAAACTCAGCAGTAAGAAATACTATAAGGTATTGCTAAGTATTTTGATCTTAATTTAAACATCTTCAGGATAAGTTGCTCTGGAGAAATTTCAATTAGGTTATTAATTAGGATCTGTGAGTTATCAGTCACATTCATAAGCATGGAATCTTTTTCTCACATTTATTATAGGTTTAAAATCTTAATAGATTTAGAATCTTATGTTTTATATCCTATTTTGTACCAAAAGAGGATATTATGTGACTATGGTCAGTTACTATGAACCTAAGATTTTTATTGACTATACTTGAAATTACTATTACAGGTGACACAGCAAGATGTTAAAAAAGAGAATCCTTTGCAATTCAAATTTAGAGCTAAATTCTTTCCTGAAGATGTTTCTGAGGAGTTAATTCAAGAAATAACCCAGAGACTTTTTTTCTTGCAAGTTAAAGAAGCTATATTAAATGATGAGATATATTGTCCACCAGAAACTGCAGTTCTTTTGGCTTCCTATGCTGTCCAAGCCAAGTATGGAGATTATAATAAAGAGATTCATAAACCAGGCTACCTGGCTAATGATAGGCTTCTCCCCCAGCGGTAAGTGAAGCATGCTTTTACGCTATAGTCTCTGAAAAATCATGTTTTAGAAGTTTGTAAATGGTTGTGTTTTTTATTTTTTTAGATTTTTAAGTTGCCAGTTGGGTTAGAGTATACTTTTTAAAAGTTATGACCCAGAAGCTACATAGATTTATGTACTCTGTAATTACTTAAACATTTTGTCTCTTCTCATTCTCACAGATAAGCAGTAAGTGGAGGCAGTGATAATTTGGGCTTGAGGAGGCATGACTGTTGCTGCTTATTAGTAAAAATTCTCATGCAGGTAGACCATTGCTTAATAAGTGTTTTTGAAAATAATAAGTTCCAGGCTACATTTCCTCCATAGAATTAAAATTAAATTTCTGACATTCCAAAAGACTTTTTAAACCTGGTTATTGGACTCTTGGTCTAGTGCTCTGTTCTCATCTGCAGCATACTACTGCCTGTTCTGAACTTGGGTCTGTTCCCCAGATGCAGGAAAGCCAATCTACTGACACCTGTTTGTGGTAAAGGAAAGTACACCATTTATTGCAGGGTACCAAACAAGGGAGTGAGAGGCAAGTCTCAGATCCACTCCCACCTGATCTTTGAGTTCGGTGCTTATTAAAGGGAAAGAACAAAGAGGCTAGAATTAATCATTGTTTTGTGACAGCTTGGGAGTCAGAAGTCTGTGGTTTAAGATTCTCTGGCTAGGTGGCCCATGACTTGGGGGTCTGCCAAGTAACCTGAGTTTGTACATTAATGCTGATATCTATAATAGCAGTTTTAGTATGGTAACGTTAATAGTGATATTGACAACAGCAGCTTTAGTCATCTGGCTGTTGGTTGATTAGTGTTCAGTTAGCACAGGATTGAAGTCAGAGGGGACAAGGAAAGGCAAAAAAGCTTTGCATATAGAGATTAATAAAATCTCAGTAAGAGAATTGGGTTTAGGCAGACTTGGTTTCAGTATAACAGTTATTTTAAAGTAGCATGCTGCAGGAAAGCATCATTAGCAGGCCTTGATTTTAAATGCTGATTCTACCCTTTGCTAATTATGTGGCCTCAGGTATATAACCTACACTCTCTGAGCCTTAATGTCTCACTCTGCACAATGAGGGTAGCAGTTTTGCTCTGTCAGCCTTATGTTTATAATTACAGTTCATGAACTGTGTGCTTTACAGTTTTAATTGTAAAGTGTGATACAACTGTTAGTTGGTAGTATTATTTATAAAATTTAGAAATTACATCAAATATTACTTTTAAACATTTCAGTTCTTAATGGTAGTAGTATATATGACTCTGATATTAGAATGTAGATAGGGATTTTTCTTTAGAATCCAGAGAAATTATTACTGTTTGCACAGATTCCTGAATTTTAAAATTTCTATTTAAAGGCAAAACTGCATATTATTAACCTAAAATTTAAGTTCTCTATTACTTCCTCATAATATTTAAGCTCTTAAGTGTAATTTCTTTTTTGTAGGTACTAAATGTGAAGAAATCAAAACTACTTTATGTCTACTTTTATTATTAAATTCCTTTGGTTGTAGCATTAACAATTTTGGTTAGTAAATTATATTCTGTTGCTGTATGCTTTATAGGTACCATTAAGTACAGTAGGTTTAGTAATTGATCATTAAATGTTATGTACTGTTCTGCTCTTTAATATTATAACAGTAATAGTTATAATAGTATATAGTATTCACTGAAAGAATCAGGAGTATGAGATACTTGTTAGTCTGTTTATAATTATTGGTCCAACCCAAAATTCAGTGTCTCGGATTTTTTAAGCATTGAATTGAGTAATTGATTACTAGTGTAGTAGAATGGTGATGGCACACCACTCCAGTACTCTTGCCTGGAAAATCCCATGGATGGAGGAACCTGGTAGGCTGCAGTCCATGGGGTCGCTGCGGGTTGGACACGACTGAGCGACTTCACTTTCACTTTTCACTTTCATGAAGGAAATGGCAACCCACTCCAGTGTTCTTGCCTGGAGAATCCCAGGGACGGGGGAGCCTGGTGGGCTGCTGTCTATGGGGTCGCACAGAGTCGGACACGACTGAAGTGACTTAGCAGCAGCAGCAGAATTGCATTTCAGATGTGGTTTTTTTTTTTTTGTTTTTAAATTTAAAAAATTATTTATTTTTTTTAAACTTTCTGTTTTGTATCAGAGTATAGCAGGTTAACAATATAGTGATAGTTTCAAGTGAACAAAGAAGGGACTCAGCCATACATATACATGTATCCATTCTCCCCAAACTCCCCTCCCATCCAGGCTGCCATGCTACATTGAGCAGAGAATCCCTGTACTATACAGGAGGTTCTTGTTGGTTATCCATTTAAATATAGCAGTGTATACATGTCCATGCCAAACTCCCTAACTGTCCCTTCCTCCCAGCAACCATAAGTTTGTTCTCTAGGTCTGTGAGACCTAGAGAAATCCAGTCTATTTAGGAAGAAGAAAGATAGCACGTGCTGCTCAAGATTTGGTTTTTAACTTTGAAGGTCCAGTCAGGTGTCCTTCAAGTTGTTAGTCTCAGGAGGATTCATTCAGGTTATCTAAGTTTAAAAGAAATCCATAATGTCAGAATATTAAGCTTTTAGTTTAGAATGGAGGATATACTTTTTAGTCATTGATTTTATTCCATGTATGAAAGTGAAAGTTGCTCAGTCATGTCTGACTCTTTGCGACCCCATGGACTCTCCATGTAATTCTCCAGGCCAGAATACTGGAGTGGGTATCCTATCCCTTCTCCAGCAGATCTTCCCGACCTAGGGATCAAACCGGGGTCTCCTGCATTTTAGGTGGATTTTTACCAACTGAGCTGTGAGGGAAGCCAGATTCCATGTATAGTATATAACACACTTTTATCACTTAAGTGCCTGGGGGAAAGTTAGTAATCAGGTTATTTGGTGAACCTAAATCAAATACCTTAATTTAATGATTTTGATGGATATTTATAATCCTTGTATTGAAAAACCCAGATAAACAATCTGGTTTCCCACAGTAGAGTTTAGCAGTCTGCTGATAGGAATAGTCAGTCCCACCAGATACTATCCCTCTCTTTTGAAAAGAGCTAGATATGCATGTTTTTCTGTACCAGGTTTCTGACTTGGGTATCTGGGTGGTTTGCAATAGCTTTTCAAGGTGAGAAGGAACCCATTTCAGAGAAGGAAAATGTCAGTTTTGAACCTATTGACATCTCCAGTGTAAGAGCAGTTTTAGTAGAGTGTTGGGGGTTGAAGCCAGATTGTGGTAGAGTGGGGGCAGTGATGTGAGGTGCAGCAATAAAGGACAGTAAATACAAACAGTTCCCGAAAGAAATTTGGCTGTGATAAAAAAACTAAGAGGAGGGAAGCATGGATTTAAAGTGTTCTTTAAAAGATGGAAAATAATTGATTCCTTTATTCACTCTACAAATTTTTGCCTCTTCTGTTTTGGCACTGGGCATAATTGGTGAGGAACATGGATGTGATTGTTGCGTGCTTCACGCAAATAAGTATACTGCCGTGCCTCTCTTTTTTGTGCTTTGTTTTATTGTGTACTGTAGGTACTGTGTTTTTAACAAATTGAAGGTTTGTGGCAGCTAGCATCAAGCAAGTCTGTTAGCACTATTTTTTTTCAACAGCTTTAGCTCACTTCATGTATCTCTGTCAGGTTGAGGCTTCTTGCAATATTTCAAACCCTCCAGTAGCAAAATGATTATGACATTCTGAAGGCTCAGATGGTGGTTACCTTTTTTTTTTTTTAAACAATAAAGTATTTTTAAGTTTTAGTATATACATTGTTTCTATGGAGAGAATGCTGTTGCACACTTCATACAGTATAGTACAACCATAACCTCTGTATGCACTAGAAAACTGAAAATTTTGTGTAACTTGCTTTGTTGAGGTGGTCTGAAAATGAACCGAAAATGTCTCTGAGATGTGCGTGTATCTGGTAATATAGATAGGCAGGGATGATAAATGATGAAGTGAGAAAATATTTCCTGAGAAAATAGACAAATAAGTCATGTAAAGGGATTTCCAGGTGGCACAATGGTAAAGAATATCCACCTGCTAATGCAGAAGACACAAGAGACATAGGTTCCACCCCTGGGTCAGGAAGATCCCCTGGAGAAGGAAATGGCAACCCACTCCTGTTTTCTTGCCTGGGAAATCCCATGGACAGAGGAGCCTGGGGGGCTACAGTCATGGGATCGCAGACTGGGATATGTCTTAGCATGTGTGCATGCACATACATGCACAAGTCGTTTAAATCAAATAGATTTAAAGCCAAGGTGAAACATTAGCCTTATCATGAAGAAAAGACTCCTTTTTTTCTGGACAGAAGATTTAGCTTCCCCACCCACCCCTCAGTAATTGTTTTTTTTTTTTTTTTCTTTAAAGTTTTTTTTCAAGTTTTTTATTTTAATTTTTGGCTGTACTGAGTCTTCCTTACTGTGCACAGGCTTTCTCTAGTTGTGGCACGTGGGGGCTACTCTCCAGGTGTGGTGCCTGGGTTTCTTATCGAGGTGGCTTCTCTTGTTGCAGAGGATGGGCTCCAGGGCATGTGGACTCAGTAGTTGCAGGCTCTAGAGTCATTTAGAGTCAGTTTTTTGGCAGGGGTGAGATTTAATAACCACTTTATTCCATGCACTAGGGACTCTGGAAGGGACTGGGGCTGGGCTGAGATCAGAGAAGGTACACTCCTAGAGGAAGGAGGGCAAAGAGAAGGACAGAAACCAGGGAAATATGTATTATATAGATGCTCTAATTTTATAGACCACATCTCACCCGCATGTGACCACTGCCCTTCCCAGCACCTCTTCACCCAGATGCTGGGTCACCCTCAGGCTAGAGTCTCTTCCCCAGCCCCCACCCACCCCCCAAAGCTCAGGGCCAAGGTCTCCAGAAAGCTCATGGCGGGGCCCTGGGGCCCTGTCTTGTCTTTGAGGCCTGAGACGCCAGCGGCAGCAGTCTGGTGAGGGGACCTGGCTCTCCAGAATGCCCGGCTCTGGGGGCAGGGTCCAGCCCACACACAATATGGCCGGGTTGAGGAGGCCTTAGTGCACCGGGTGCGGTGGTGAGTGCTGGACCAGGCGCTGGGGGTGCCGAGTCCAGCAGGAGGCACGGTGCTTGGGGCCTTGACCAACGAGTTTCGGCCAGGGCAGCCTGGGGCGCAGAGAACTCTGCAGCGCAGGGGAGAGCTGGGTGCTGGTGGCCGGCGGCCAGGATGGCGGTGTGCGCAAAGGCCCCTAGGCAAAGCAGGCACTTGGCGGAATCCGGACAAGTGGCCCCTGACTAGCGCCTCAGCTTCCTGGACTGGGGACAGGGAACCCTGGGGGCTCTACCCGGCTTCCACTGCCTCAGATAGCCCACAGCGAGCTCCACTAGGGCTCAGTAGTTGTGGCCCACCGGCTTAGTTGGCCTCACAGCATGTAGGATCTTCTCCGCCCAAGAATCAAACCTGTGTCCCCTGCTTTGACAAGGGGATTCTTAACCACTGGACAGTGAGGGAAGTTCTCTTTTTTTAATTTAATTTTTATTTTATATTGGGATATTTGATTTACAGTGTGTTACTTTCAGTGTACAGCAGAGTGGTTCAGTTATACATAAAATATGTCTATTCTTTTCCATATTCTTTTCCAAAGTGGGAATTTTTAGATACCTGCAAACCAGTTATGCAGATTAATAATACATTATATAAAATGGAAATGAAGGAGATTTGAGATGCTTAATATAAAAAACCAGAACATAAATCTTCAGATCAGTTCAGTTGCTCAGTCGTGTCCGACTTTTTGTGACCCCATGAATCACATCATGCCAGGCCTCCCTGTCCATCACCAACTCTCAGAGTTCACTCAGACTCATGTCCATCAAGTCGGTGGTGCCATCCAGCCATCTCTTCCTCTGTCGTCCCCTTCTCCTCCTGCCCCCAATCCCTCCCAGCATCAGAGTCTTTTCCAGTGAGTCAACTCTTCGCATGAGGTGGCCAAAGTATTGGGAGTTTCAGCTTCAGTATCAGTCCTGCCAGGACTGATCTCCTTTAGGATGGACTGGTTGGATGTCCTTGCAGTCCAAGGGACTCTCAAGAGTCTTCTCCAACACCACAGTTCAAAAGCATCAATTCTTCGGCGCTCAGCTTTCTTCACAGTCCAAAAACAATACCCAGTTGTGGATGTGACTGGTGATAGAAGCAAGGTCCGATACTGTAAAGAGCAATATTGCATAGAAACTGGAATGTCAGGTCCATGAATCAAGGCAAATTGGAAGTGGTCAAACAGGAAACGGCAAGAGTAAATGTCGACATTCTAGAAATCAGCAAACTAAAATGGACTGGAATGGGTGAACTTAACTCAGCTGACCATTATATCTACCACTGTGGGCAGAAATCCCTCAGAAGAAATGGAGTAGCCATCATGGTCAACAAAAGAGTCCGAAATGCAGTACTTGGATGCAGTCTTAAAAACGACAGAATGATCTCTGTTTGTTTCCAAGGCAAACCATTCAATATCATAGTGATCCAAGCCTATGCCCCAACCAGTAAAGCTGAAGAAGCTGAAGTTGAATGGTTCTATGAAGACCTACAAGACCTTTTAGAACTAATACCCAAAAAAGATGTCCTTTTCATTATAGGGGACTGGAATGCAAAAGTACGAAGTCAAGAAACACCTGGAGTAACAGGCAAATTTGGCCTTGGAGTACGGAATGAAGCAGAGCAAAAAGGCTAATAGAGTTTTGCCAAGAGAACGCACTGGTCATAGCAAACACCCTGTTCCAACAACACAAGAGAAGACTCTACACATGGACATCACCAGATGGTCAACACCAAAATCAGATTGATTATATTCTTTATAGCCAAAGATGGAGAAGCTCTATACAGTCGACAAAAACAAGACTGGGAGCTGACTGTGGCTCAGATCACGGACTCCTTATTGCCAAATTCAGACTTAAATTGAAGAAAGTGGGGAAAACCACTAGACCATTCAGGTATGACCTAAATCAAATCCCTTATGATTATACAGTGGAAGTGAGAAATAGATTTAAGGGGCTAGATCTGATAGAGTGCCGGATGAACTATGGACAGAGGTTCATGACATTGTACAGGAGACAAGGATTAAGACCATCCCCATGGAAAAGAAATGCAAAAAAGTAAAATGGCTGTCTGAGGAGGACTTACAAATAGCTGTGAAAAGAAGAGAAGTGAAAAGCAAAGGAGAAAAGGAATGACATAAGCATCTGAATGCAGAGTTCCAAAGAATAGCAAGGAGAAATGAGAAAGCCTTTGTTAGCGATCAATGCAAAGAAATAGAAGAAAACAACAGAATGGGAAAGACTAGAGATCTCTTCAAGAAAATTAGAGATACCAAGGGAACATAAATCTTAGTGGCATTCAGTTTAATTAACTTGTGCATTCAGATTTCGTTAACATTGTCATTTCTGCAGTTGGCTGCATTGCATTGCATTACATTGCCCTGGCTTGCCTCTTGATGAGCACAGAGGGCAGATGGCAAGAGAGTATTAAGAAAAATGAGAAAATTTAAGTGCTGTGAAGAAGTGTTCAATTTAAGTGTTGAAGATAAAAACGTTTGTTTATGTTTGCTTACATTTGTAGAAGAAACACTGAAATGATACAAAAGAAACTAATAAGTTACTTGAAGCTTGGGGGTGTGGTGGAAAAAATGCCTTTTCACTTCTAAACTTACTTAAAAGTATACCTGTAGAAAATATAAAAATTAAATTTAGCAGCAAAGAAAGTAAATACATAGACGCAAAGAAGAATTCTGATTTTTGATCTATTCCTCTCCGATCTTTCTTATTATTCATGAGAAAGTTACTTTCCCTGTTTTTGATGCAGTATTTTATTCATTGCAAACATTTGAATTCCCATAAACTATCCATGTAACTATTTCTAAATGTAAAAGAATTTTAGGGTCATAAAGTCTTTTTATTTTGAGTTAATTGTAGGTTCACACACAGTTGTAATAAAAAATGGTAATGAGGTCTGAGTCCTGTGTATCCTCCGAGCCTTCCCTGATGGTAACATCTTGCATGACTTCAGTACAGTATCACAGCTAGGGTGTTGGCGTTGATGCCATCCACTGACCCCATTCAGGTTTCCTCAGTGTTCATGCAGTCATTTGTGTATATGTGTGTATGTATTTGTGCAGTTTTACATGTGTCTAGCTTTGTATGACTACCACAGTTAAGGGACTTGAATAATTCTAGACTTTTTAAAAGCATATTGATTTTGAATCTAAGGGACATTTTTATAGATTTTTTTCTTTCCTTACAGTGTTTTGGAGCAACACAAGCTGACAAAAGAACAGTGGGAAGAAAGAATACAGAACTGGCATGAAGAACACAGAGGAATGCTAAGGTATTGAGTGGTTATTTTCTTAGTGTTTTTCCTCAAATTAAGGTTTTTTTTAATAACACTCTTTATTATATCAGATTATCCCTCAAAGGTTATTAGACTTATATGAATACATGTAAAGCACTAAACTTTAATCCAAAATGTTTTGTAATTTTTTTGATCTTATTTTTATATATGTTAAAATCAGCTTTATTTCAACAGGGAAGATTCTATGATGGAGTACTTGAAGATTGCACAGGATCTAGAAATGTATGGAGTCAACTATTTTGAAATAAAAAATAAGAAAGGAACTGAATTGTGGCTAGGTGTTGATGCTTTGGGTCTGAATATTTATGAACATGATGACAAGTAAGTAAATTAGTTGAATAGTGAATTAGTCTTTATTCAGCAGTCTGTATGGCTTTAATCTTATGTGTAAAGTTCTCTTGGGGCCTGATTACTCTTAACTGCTGCTCTCTTGCCCCCAAATTAAAAGATTAGTTAATGTCAGATAGGTTCTCACATAACATACCTGTTTTCTCAACATCTTGTAGTTTCAGAGTTCTACTTCTCAAGAAGTATGGTTATCAAATAGAGTGATTTCACTTCTATTTGAAGTATGCTTCCTGATGTCTTGTGAGTTATATCTGGTAACTTAAAATTTATTCTCTCATAGATGAAAAGTGATTACTTAAATGTTTTGCCTGGCCTGTAGGTTGAAATTGAAATTAACATGCATAATCAGCAGCAGTGAGACAATGAATTATAGGTGTATAATTTACTGTATCTTAAAGCACTTTTTGTTTGAACATTTATAAGAATTATTTTGAATATTTTTAGACATCAGTAAAGTAGAATGTTGCTGTATCATGCATAGTGAACAGTGGCATTTTATTTTGAAATCGACCCGGAATGTATAACATGTCAGGCTCTTAGAGCACTTTTAAGTAATGATAGCTACAGTTATTTTACACCTTTTTATTTACCATGTCACATGAGCCTCTTAACTCTATGCCAGTAATGCTTTTTTCTAAGATGTTTCTTTTTATTTTGGCTTCAGAACTTTATTTTCATTATTTGCAAGTATCTAATAAAGTACACATTCCTAAGCAAATACAAATTCCAAAAGAGAGTGTTTTACTGATTTTACTCTCCTATTTTTCCGTATATTACAAAGCAAATTAAAATGCTATGTTATTCAGAAGAGAAAATTTTGAAAGTTTTGAATGAAAAACAGAAATGACCTGAAGAGTAAATTTTGTGGATGAAATCTTTTTTTTTCTTCCTTTAAAAATTTTGAAAGAGTTTCCGTTAGAGTACCTGTTGGAAGTGTGACTACAGATAAAGATAGGGAATGTGAAAGAGGGGTGAGCTCAAGATGGGAGGGAATGGGATTAGGGATTCTGGACAGTGGGGACTTTGAACTTAACTGGAACAGGTCAGTTTCTTTTTATAATGAGAATATATTCATCTTAAAGGGTGCTTTTATTTTTTTGAGGTTAACACCTAAAATTGGTTTTCCTTGGAGTGAAATCAGAAATATTTCATTTAATGACAAAAAATTTGTTATAAAGCCGATTGACAAAAAGGCACCTGTAAGTAAAATTTTTTTATTTTTATGTATTAACTCTTTAAATTTCTGCCACTTTGCTATGCTAGCACTTGAAGAATGACAATAATAATAATAGATATTATTGTGTATTCATTGAATTGGTTCTGAGAAGTAGCCCTTTTCAAAGTTTTATTTTAACTGAGATTTAACTATAAAATAGGCAATATTTATTAGGAGATGGTTGGAAACAATCACCATTCCTATTTAAAAAAAGCATGTTTGTGGCTAGAATTAGTGGAGGTAACCTCCTCTACATTAACTTGCTTAGAGAGTATTGCATAATGAACTTTGGATTTTTGTAACTCAAAGCCTTGAACGTAAGAAATCTTTATATTTAAATAGTTTTTTTAATAGCTCTAGTGTCAGGTATACTCTAGTATTTTAGCTCAGTTATTGAAAACACAAAGATATGGAGAAAATTTCTGGGTTAAAAAGATTAACAGACTTGAAAAAAGGTCCAATTTTGAGATTAATGGCAAAGGCAAAACAAACAAAAAATCTTCCTCTGAGGTGAAGAAATTGATGTTCATAGTTTCTTTGGAGAAGAAAAAAGAATAAATGTCATTTAATACATTGAGAAGATAAGAATGTTAGCTTCTCCACAAAACCAGTAGGGAACAAAAGGGTGAGGAACCAGTTTTGTGAAAGTATGGCATAAGGAGTAAAGAAATTCCATGATTTCTAAACTATATGGAATATGACATTAGAATTCATAGGAAAGGTTGAAATTTTGTAGAGATTATTGTGGGAAGAACTATCCTTCATGAAAATTTTAAATTCAGGCTCCTTTATGTTTAGGATTTTGTTTTTTATGCACCTCGTTTGAGAATCAATAAGCGGATTTTGGCCTTATGCATGGGAAACCATGAACTGTACATGCGAAGAAGGAAGCCTGACACTATTGAAGTACAACAGATGAAGGCCCAGGCTAGAGAGGAGAAACATCAGAAGCAGTTGGAAAGGTATGGAGTTTATGGCCTTTCTTTTTCTTAATTTTTGACTGCTGGGTCTTGCAGCACATGGGCACTTCTCTTCTTTTGTTGTGGGACATGGGCTCTAGAGCACCCAGGCTCAGTAGTTGGGGTGCATGGGCTTCTCTAGTTGCAGCACGTGGGCCTGGCTGTCCCAAGGTACGTAGAACCCCAGTTCCCCAGCCAAGTGTCAAACCTGCATCCTGTGCTTTGGAAAGTGGATTCTTTACCACTGGGCCACCAGGCAAGTCCCTGGCCTTTCATTTTTAGTTGATACCAGTAGGTTATCTAAAATTTAAGAATCCTCATCAGTTTCTATAGTATACTCTAAATTTACATTTTTACATTATATTCATTTAATACCATGATATATGGTTGACCAAAAAATTTGTCCAGGTTTTTCCAGAAGGTGTTACGTATTAAAATTGAATGACAGCATGTGTTATCACTGTCCTCTTTTAAAGTGACTGTGTATAATTTTCAAGTTAGAAATCTTTGATAGATATTTCTGAGAAAATAGCTTTTTGAGACTTCACAGATATGCTTTTCCTGTATTGTGCTTGCTTTTTACTGACAGACTTTGGTGTGGACATAGTATGAAATTTCAAGTTTGTTTTGCTTGTGACTTCTGTGTCTTCATTTTTCAGGGTAGGAATATGCTGAATATTTTCTTTGAAACGGTGTCAGTGACGTGACGTGAGTAGTCACTATTCAGAGTTTAGTAACTCTGGCACTCCCTGCCAGTGACACTGATCTTTTAAACCAGGGTTCACTTAGACTTTCGAAAAAGATGTTAAATATATTAAATTAAGACTTCTGAAACATAAAAGTATTGAATAAGTTCCTCGTTTACCTTGGAACCACATTATTGGCTCCAGCACTCATAATTCCCAAATCTGATTCTATACTAATTTAGACTTTATGCTTTATTTGAAAAAATTTAGAGACCAAATTCGGAGAAGGCAATGGCACCCCACTCCAGTACTCTTGCCTGGAAAATCCATGGACAGAGGAGCCTGGTGGGCTGTAGTCCATGGGGTCGCTAAGAGTCGGGAACGACTGAACGACTTCACTTTCACTTTTCACTTTCATGCATTGGAGAAGGAAATGGCAACCCATTCCAGTGTTCTTGCCTGGAGAATCCCAGGGACGGGGAAGCCTGGTGGCCTGCTGTCTCTGGGGTCCCACAGAGTCAGACACGACTGAAGCAACTTAGCAGCAGCAGCAGCAGCAGAGACCAAATTAAAGTTAACATCTATTGAGGAAATCATTGTAGAATAACACAATAATCTTAAGAGTAGAGTAGGTCCTAAAGAAAACAAAATTGAGGACCCCTAACCATATACATAAAAACATTGTGTTGGAAATAACATGATTTGAATCCAGTAATTAAATCAGCCCTCTGCCAGAAATAGTTTTGCCACCTATATTTTTAGTCATTGTATTAGATACATTTTTTTTTCTTAAATGTTCTGTGTAATTCAGATATTTTATTAATTCACATTGTTTCACTCAAGTTGTCTGCCTTAGAGAAGTTCAGTTCAATTGCTCCGTCATGTTGGACTCTTTGCAACCCCTTGGACTGCAGCACGCCAGGCCTCCCTGTCCATCACCAACTCCCAGAGTTTACTCAAACTCATGTCCATTGAGTCGGTGATGCCATCCAATCATCTCATCCTCTGTCGTCCCCTTCTGCTCCTGCCTTCAGTCTTTACCAGCATCCAGGTCTTTTCAGATGAGTCAGTTCTTCGCATCAGGTGGCCAAAGTATTGGAGTTTCAGCATCAGCCCTTCCAATGAATATTCAGGACTGATTTCCTTTGGGATGGACTGGTTGGATCACCTAGCAGTCCAAAGGACTCTGAAGAGTCTTTTCCAATACCACAGTTCAAAAACATCAATTCTTTACTGCTCAGCTTTCTTTACTGTCCAACTGACACATCCATATGTGACTACTGGAAAAACCATAGCCTTCACTAGACAGACCTTTGTTGGCAAAGTAATGTCTCTGCTTTTTAATATGCTGTCTAGGTTGGTCATAACTTTTCTTCCAAAGAGCAAGTATCTTTTAATTTCATGGCTGCAGTCACCATCTGCAGTGATTTTGGAGCCCCCCAAAATAAAGTCTGTCACTGTTTCCCAGTCTATTTGCCAAGAAGTGATGGGACCAGATGCCATGATCTTAGTTTTCTGAATGTTGAGTTTTAAGCCAACTTTTTCACTCTCCTCTTTCACTTTCATCAAGACTCTTTTTAGTTCCTCTTCACTGTCTGCCATAAGGGTGGTGTCATCTGCATATCTGAGGTTATTGATATTTCTCCCGGCAATCTTGATTCCAGCTTGTGCTTCCTCCAGCCCAGCGTTTCTCATGATGTACTCTGCATATAAGTTAAATAAGCAGGGTGACAATATACAGCCTTGACGTACTCCTTTTCCTGTTTGGAATCAGTCTGTTGTTCATGTCCATTTCTAACCGTTGATTCCTGACCTGAGTACAGATTTTTCAAGAAAAGTCAACTGCTTCATAAAACATGTTTTAAACAGGCATGAAACTGTCCTGTAATTCCTGACCCCACCATTAAAGATGCTAAGTTGGAATGTTACTTTGATCTCTGTCATTTTTTACTGGTCTCTTGTGGCTTAGGATTACATTGTAGTTCTTGATTTACTTTTCATTGAAGGATAATTACAATATTGTGTTGGTTTCTGCCATACATCAGCATGGATCAGCCATAGGTATACATACGTCTCCTCCCTCTTGAACCTGCTTCCCAACTCCCACTCCATCCTACCCCTCTAGCTTGCAACTAGCCCCAGTTTTAGTTCCCTGAGTTATATAACAAATTCCCCGACTGGCTGGCTGTTTTGCGTATGTTAATGTGTGTTTCTGTTCTGTGCTTCTCTCCATTCATCCCACCCTCTCCTCCTTATATTCATCTTACCCTCTTATATTCATCTCCTCCTCTCCTTCCACCCACTGTGTCCATAAGTCTATGTTTACATATCCATTGCTACTGGGCAAATAGGTTCATTAGAACCATCTTGCTAGGTTCAATATATGCCTTAACATAGGATATTTGTTCTTCTCTTCTGACTTACTTCACATTGAATCTGTAGATTGCATTTGGTAGTTTAGTCATTTTCACAATATTGATTCTTCTAGTGCAGGAAAGTAGAATATCTCTCCATCTGTTTATGTTGACTTTGTTTTCTTTCATCAGTGTCTTATAGTTTTCTATGTATAGCTCTGTTTCCTTAGGTTGATTTATTCCTATGTATTGTGTTCTTTTTGTTGCAGTGATAAATGGGATTGATTCTTTAATTTCTCTTTCTGACTTTTTGTTGTTAGTGCATAGAAATGCAAGTAGTTTTTGTGTATTGATTTGGTATCCTGTGATTAGCTCTAGTAATTTTCTGATGGTATTTTTAGGGTTTTCTATGTATAGTAGTATCATGTCATCTGCAAACAGTGAGAGTTTTACTGTTTATTTCCAGTCTGGATTCTTTTTGTTTTCTTTAACTCTCTGATTGTCATAGCTAGGACTTCGAAATTATGTTGAATAATAGTGGCGAGAATGGGCACCCTTGTCTTGTTTCTGATATTAGAGGGGATGCTTTCAGGTTTTCACCATTGAGAATAATGTTTGCTGTGGGTTTATCATTTATGGCCTTTATTATGTTGAGGTAGATTCCTTCCATGCCCATTTTTTAAAGAGTTTTATCATAAATGGGTTCTGAATTTTTTTCAAAAGCTTCTTCTGCATCTATTGAGAAGATCTTATGATTTTTATCTCTCAGTTTGTTAATATGGTGTATCACATTGATTGATTTGCTTATACTGAAGAATCCTTGCATCCCTGGGATCATGGTGTGTGATCTTTTTTTCTTTTTCCCCAAATAAGTTTCACATATTTTTTACTGAGCCTCATAGCCAGCTAGCAAGGAAACAAGAAACATTAGGAGCCATGCATTCCATCTCTCCCATAAGTTTAGACAGTTGTGATGTTCCAACTGTGATTTGGCTGGTTTATCTGCAGATGGTCTTAACACACAGCATGTGTTCCACTTTATATGTGACACTTCTTATAGACCCAGCTTGGTTTTTCTCCAGTGTCTTCTCTTGGAATTGTCCCTGATCTTACTAGTCTTTGTTTGAATCCATTGAGGAATGGGACAATTCTGCTTTTGTTTCTTGGCTAGGAATTGCTTGACCCTGAGAGTCTTGTGAGACGACATCATGGGAAGCAAACTCAACCACACATAGGATGGTGGAGAAAAGAAAAGTGCATGTGTATTCTTTATAATGTGTTGTTGAATTCTGTTTGCTAGAAGTTTCTTGAGGATTTCTGCATCTTGTTCATCAGTGATATTGGCCTGTAATTTTCTTTTTTTGTGATGTCTTTTTCTGATTTTGATATCAGGGTGATGGTGGTCTCATAAAATGAATTTGGAGGTATTCCTTCCTCTGCAATTTTTTTGAAAAAGTTTCAGATGGATAGGCACTAGCTCTTCTCTAAATGTTTAATAGATTTCACCTGTGAAGCCATCTGAACTTTTGTTTGTAGGGAGATTTTTGATCAGTTTTCAGTTTAGTGCTTATAATGGCCTTGTTCATAGTTTCTATTTTTTCCTGGTTCAGTCTTGGAAGGTTGAACTTTTCTAAAAATCTGTCCGTTTCTTCCAGGTTGTTCATTTTATTGGCATATAGTTTCTTGTAATAGTCTCTTCTGATTCTTTGTATTTCTGCATTGTCTGTTGTAACCTGTCCTTTTTCATTTCTAATTTTGTTGATTTGATTTTTCTCCCTTTTTTCTTGAGTCTGGCTAATGGTTTGTCCGTTTTATCTCCTTAAAGAATCAGCTTTTAGTTTTATTACTTGTTACTATTGTTTCCTTCATTTCTTTTTCATTTATTTCTGCTCTGATCTTGTTGATTTCTTTCCTTCTACCAATTTTGGGGTTTTATTGTTCTCCTTTTTCAGTTGTTTTAGGTGTAAAGTTAGTTGTCTATTCGATGTTTTTGTTTCCTGAGATAGGATTGTATTGCTATAAACTTCCCTCTTAGAACTGTTTTTGCTGCAGCCCATAGGTTTTTGGTTGTCGTGTTTTTGTTGTCATTTGTTTCCAGGAATGGTTGATTTCTCATTTTACTTCGTCAGCAACCTGTTCATTTTTAAGAAATGTGTTTAATTTCCATGTATGTGTGTTTTACAGTTGTTTTTTGTTTCCTTGTAATTGGTATCTAGTCTCATATTCTTATGGTGAGAAAAGATGCTTGATATGATTTCCATTTTTTAAAATTTATTGAGAATTAATTTGTGACCTGAGATGTGGACTATCCTGGAAAATGTTCTATCTGCATTTGAGAGGAGGGTGTATTCCTTTGCATTTGGATGGTATGTCCTAAAGGTATCAACTAGGTCCATATGACCTAATGTGGCATTTAAGGCTTGTGTTTCCTTAATTTTCTGTTTTGATGAACTGTTCATTGGTGTAAGTGGGGTATTAAAATCCAAACTGTTGTGTTACTGTCAATTTCTCCTTTTGTGTCTGTTTGCCTTATGTATTGAGGGGGTCCTCTGTTGGGTGCATAAATATTTGCATTGTTATGTCTTCTTGGATTGATCACTATGTAGTGTGCTTCCTTATCTCTTATAATATTGTTTTATTTTAAGGTCTGTTTTGTCTGATAGGATTGCTACTCTGACTTTGTTTTGATTTCCATTTTGCATGGAGTGTCTTTTTCCATCTTTTCACTTTCAGTCTATGTGTGTCTCTAGGTCTGAAGTGGGTCTCTTGTAGATAGCGTTGTATGGGTCATGTTTTTTTATCCATTCAGTCTGTGTCTTTTGGTTGGAGCATTTAATCCATTTACATTTAAAGTAATTATTGATATATATGTTCCTTTTGGAATTTTCTTAATTGTTTTGGGCTTATTTTTGTAGGTCTTTTTCTTCTCTTGTGTTTCCTTCCTGTGGAAGTCCTTTTAACTTTGTCTGTAAAGCTGGTTTTGTGGTGCTAAATTCTCTTAACTTTCACTTGTCTGAAAGGTTTCAATTTTTCTGTCAAATACGAACGAGATTCTTGCCAGGTCGGGTAATCTTGCTTGTAGATTTTTCCCTTTCAGTACTTTAAATATATCCTGCCATTCTCTTCTGGCCTATAAGGTTCCTGCTGAAAGATATCTGTTAATCGAATGGGGTTTCCCTTGTATGCTGCTTGTTGGTTTTCCCTTGCTGCTTTTAATAGTCTTTCTTTGTGTTTAATCTTTATTAGTTTGACTAGTATGTGTCTCAGTGTGTATCTCCTTGGGTATATACTGTAGGGGACTCTGCGCTTCTTGGACTTGATTGTTTCCTTTCGCATGTTGGGGAAATTTTCACATATAGTATCTTCAAATATTTTCTCAGACCCTTTCTTTTTCTTTTCTAGTACTGGGACACCTGTAATCCGAATGTTGGTGTGTTTAATATTGTCTGAGAGGTCTCTGAGACTATCCTCAATTCTTTTCTTTCTTTTTCCTTTAGTCTGCTCTTCAGAAGTTATTTCCACCATTCTATTCTTCTGCCTCAGTTATTCTGGTATTGATTGCTTCTAGAGTATTTTTGCTTCCCTGGTGGCTCAGGTGGTAAAGAGCTTGCCTGCAATGTGGGAGAGATCTGGGTTCAATCCCTGGGTTGGGGAGATCCCCTGGAGAAGGGAATAATAACCCACTCCAGTATTCTTGCCTACAGTATTCCATGGACAGAAGAGTCTGGTGGGCTACAGTCCATGGGGTTGCAAAGAGTCAGACACAACTGAGCTACTAACACACAGAGTATTTTAAATTTCATTATGTATTGTATGTCTCTGTTTCTTCTTTATTTCTTCTAGGTCCATATTAAATGTGTTAATTGATCCTTGCATTTTGTCCATTCTGTTTTTGAGGTTTTGGATCATCTTTATTATCATTACTCTGAATTCTCTTTCAGATGGTTTGCCTATTTCCTCTTCATTTATTTGGTCTTGTGAGTTTCTGTCTTGTTCATTCATTTGTGCAATATTTCTCTGCCTTTTCATTTTTATTCTAACGTACTGCGTTTGAGGCTTCCTTTCCCCAGGCTTTCAAGTTGTATTCCTACTTCCCTTTGGTTTCTGCCCTCAATGGGTAAGGTTTGTCCAGTGGTTTGGTTAGGCTTTGTGTTGGGAGTGACTTTTGCTTGTGTTCTGGTGAAAGGAGGTGAGGTGGTTTTTTTTTTCTCCCCTTCTGATGGGCTTGGCTGTGTGAGGTGGTATATTTTGGGATGTCTGGTAATCCTGTCTGCTGATTAATGGTTGGGTTTATGATTTTGTCTTGTTCATTGTTTGGGTGAGGTGTCCTGCACTAGAGTGCTGCCAGCAGTTGGGTGATGCTGGATCTTTTTAACACAGTTAACAACCCCATGGTTCCTTTCTTGGATTCCATGAAAGGTTCCAACCTATCATTAGTGAATATTTATTGCCTGCTTTGTATACAGTAGGAATTCATTAACTCTTTATTTCATTTGAACACCTGAAGGTTGTTTTATGTTAGTCCAGCCACATGGGAATTGATGGTCTTTCAGAAGTGGCATGCCAAGTCTTTGTTCATTCCCTGCTTTATAGGTCAGAGAGAGAGAAGTGACAACTGTGTATGTGGAAACAATTTCCATCAGGCCCAATGACAAAGGAGCCAGCAGACATACTTGGGGGAATGCCCAGAGGTGTGCTGCTGGAGTTTCTTGGGCAAGAACAGTAGTTGGGAAGAGGCAGCAGGAGGCCTCTTTCCCTATAATACATTGGCGTATGTAGCTATGTCCTCCTGCATAACTCTCATCACTTCTTTTTAATAGTGAAAATCACGTTCTTTTCCATGGATTATTGGTCCTTGTAGTCTGCGTTCTTAAGTTACTTGTGTCCAAATCAAATTGAGTTTACAGTTTAGAGTGAGATAGCTACATACCAGTTGTAGGTTAGCTATGGGATAGTCTGTGTCACAGCTGACTGCCTGTACGCCTGGGACTCAGCTGATGTCATACCAAAGAACACAGGCTTTGGATTAGATAAATCTGGGTTTGAATTCTAATACTTGTTGAACAAGTAACTTCTTATTCTCTTATCCTTACTGTGAAAATAATAGTCCTTTCAAGAGTTTTTGTGAGAAATAATAGGGTCAGTACAGAAACACTTAGCAGAGTACCTAATCCCTAATTAAGTAGTAGCAGTAAAGAATTTTTAATATTACTAGTACATAGTTTGATTAGAAGTTGAATATATGTTGCTTTTTAGTTTTCATTTTAAGAAAAATGTAATTGGTGCTATTAAAAAAGTAATGTATTCTAATATGGGGCTTCTCAGGTGGCTCAGTGGTAAGGAATCTTGACCTGCATACAGGTTTCTCAGGAGGCAGGTGAGGTGGTTTGGTATTCCTATCTCTTTAAGAATTTTCCACAGTTTGTTGTGATCCACACAATCAAAGGCTTTAGTGTAGTTGATGAAGCAGAAGTACATGTTTTTCTGGAATTCTCTTGCTTTTTCTATGATCCAGCTAATCTTGGCAATTTGATCTCTGGTTCCTCTGCCTTTTCTAAATCCAGCTTCAACATCTGGAAGTTTTCAGTTCTTGTACTGTTGAAGCCTAGCTTGAAGAATTTTGAGCACTACTTTGCTAGTGTGTGAAATGAGTGTGATTGTGTGGTAGTGTGAACATTCTTTGGCACTGCCTTTCTTTGGGATTGGAATGAAAACTGACCTTTTTCAGTCCTGTGACTGCTGAGTTTTCCAAATTTGCTGGCATACTTAGTGCAGCACTTTAACAGCATTATCTTTTAGGATATGAAAAGGCTCAACTGGAATTCTATCACCTCCACTAGCTTTGTTCATAGTGATGCTTCTTAAGGCCCACTTGACTTCACGCTCCAGGGGAATTTTGGCTCTAGGTGAATGATAACACCATCATAGTTATCAGGGTTGTAAAGATCTTTTTTGTACAGTTCTTCTGTGTATTCTTGCCACCTCTTCTTAATATCTTCTGCTTCTGTTAGGTTCACACTGTTTCTGTCCTTTATTGTGCCCATCTTTGCCTGAAATGTTCCCTTGATATATCTAATTTTCTTGAAGAGATCTCTCTAGTCTCATTCTATTGTTTTCTTCTATTTCTTTTCATTGCTTGCTTGGCAAGCCTCTCTTATCTCTCCTTGCTATTTTTTGGAACTCTACATTCAGATGGGTATCTCTTTCCTTTTCTCATTTGCCTTTCGCTTCTCTTCTTTTCTCAGGTACTTGTAAGGCCTCCTCAGACAACCATTTTGTCTTTTGTATTTCTTTTTCTTGGGGATGGTTTTGATGACCACCTCCTATACAATGTTATGAACCTCCATCTGTAGTTCTTCCGGCACTCTGTCTCTGTCTCTCAGATATAATCCCATGAATCTGTTTGTCACTTGCACTGTGTAATCAATCATAAGGGATTTGTTTAGGTCATACCTGAATGGCCTAGTGATTTTCCCTACAAAAAGAAACTAGGTATCACTAAGAAACATGGAGAGCCAAAGTCATTTGTGTTAATTGAATGGGGTGTTCATTGGTGATGGCTGTCAGCAGGTGAGAATTCTTGTGAGATGAGAAGTACAAGCTTTGTAAGAGTGCAGTGTAATGAACTTTACAAAACACTTTAAATATCATAATCAAGTTAAATACTGGCTATACATTTATTTCATTTTTCAGTATAAACACTAAAATTCCTCCTCCCAACTTGGTTGTTGTTATCTTCAGTCTTTTTTTCTTGCTTCCGTGTCTCCTTTACCTCCATCCTTGAGGAAGAACAAATGAAACGTCAATAGGGAAAAGGTAAACAGCACCAGTGCCCACCTCCAGAAGGGGCCATCTGTGTGCCAGAGCAGGACTTGAAAAGTTCTGAGTTTGTGGAATATTATTGCAGCCTTTGGTCTTCAGGTCTGGTGAGATGTAAGTATTCATGAAGTGTCTCGGGGCCTCAGTGTCTCAGGGCGGAAGCTAACTGTCTTGGAGACTGTGGCAGCGCTGGATTTGACTAAGCAGGGACTAAGGAGTGATGTGGGCAGGCTATTCAGCATCTTCGAGTAGCAGGCAGCCTGGCATGAAAAAAGTAGCTCTTGACCATACTAGCAATTACTTGAGAAATACTGTGCTCTTGATGTCACAGACAAGCCTACTTTTTCAGCTTTCTAAAGAATACAGGAAGGGCACCAGTATCTGTGGGGCCTGCAGGGCCTTGTTTTTTCTCAAGGAAATTGGGATGTTCAAACTTTCTTAAACCTGTGTAACCCCTGACTCCTAGAGTGGTGGGGGCTGTTTACCTGTGTATACTCTGTTGATTGAGATAGGATGAAAGAGGTGAATGTGCTAAAAGTGAGTCCAAGTCTTGGGGGCAGGGGGGCGCTTAGTTATTCAATCTTCCTTCTGGCTGTTGAGAAAGTACCTTGTAGGGAAGTCTAAAACAGAGATGGAGCTCCTCTCTCATGAATGAACTCCAGGCCTTAGATTATTAAATGCTGTGAGGATTCATTAAAACCAGTTGGAAAGATATGGTCACCCTTAAGCTTAATGCAGGGCCTACTTTTCTTGCTGACTTGTTACAACTCTATCTGTTTGCCCCAAAACTGGAGTCTCTTTTCATTTTGAAAGCAGATAGGTACTAGTTGCTGCAGGAAGAAATAGGTAATAAAACTTTGCTGATAAGCTTATCAGAGATTGCAAGTTGAGAAATTATGTGATTTGGGCTTGAAATTCAGAATTGACATCAAATGGCAGCTATGTCTTTTGTAAATATTTAGGTATATTTAGATAAGTTTTAGAGGAAAGCATAATTATTATTATTTTTTTAACTAAAAAGGGTATTATTCCCATTGAAGTTGATAATATTATCAGATAATTAAATCTTATTCATCATTATATTTCTGGCCCTCAACATAGAGTCTGATCCACAGTAAGCCTTTGGTAGATGTTTGATAAATGAATTTGGCTATATTTAGGCCCATGGTAGATGCATCTAAATGACAAATGCACTCGTTCCCACCAAACTCTCAGGAAGATCTTTTCAGATAGCATTCAGTTCAGTTCAGTCACTCAGTCATGTCCGACTCTTTGCGACCCCATGAATTGCAGCACGCCACGCCTCCCTGTCACATCACCAACTCCCGGAGTTCACTGAGACTCATGTGCATCGAGTCAGTAATGCCATCCAGCCATCTCATCCTCTGTCGTCCCCTTCTCCTCCTGCCCCCAATCCCTCCCTGCATCAGAGTCTTTTCCAGTGAGTCAACCCTTCGCGTGAGGTGGCCAAAGTATTGGAGTTTCAGCTTTAGCATCATTCCCTCCAAAAAAATCCCAGGGCTGATTGATCTCCTTCAGAATGGACTGGTTGGATCTCCTTGCAGTCCAAGGGACTCTCAAGAGTCTTCTCCAACACCACAGTTCAAAAGCATCAATTCTTTGGCACTCAGCCTTCTTCACAGTCCAACTCTCACATCCATACATGACCACAGGAAAAACCATAGCCTTGACTAGACGGACCTTTGTTGGCAAAGTAATGTCTCTGCTTTTCAATATGCTGTCTAGGTTGGTCATAACTTTCCTTCCAAGGAGTAAGCGTCTTTTAATTTCATGGCTGCAATCACCATCTGCAGTGATTTTGGAGCCCAAAAAGATAAAGTCTAACACTGTTTCCACTGTTTCCCCATCTATTTCCCATGAAGTGATGGGACCAGATGCCATGATCTTCGTTTTCTGAATATTGAGCTTTAAGCCAACTTTTTCACTCTCCACTTTCACTTTCAGCACGAGGCTTTTTAGTTCCTCTTCACTTTCTGCCGTAAGGGTGGTGTCATCTGCATATCTGAGGTTATTGATATTTCTCCCGGCAATCTTGATTCCAGCTTGTGCTTCCTCCAGTCCAGCGTTTCTCGTGATGTACTCTGCATAGAAGTTAAATAAGCAGGGTGACAGTATACAGCCTCGACGTGCTCCTTTTCCTATTTGGAACCAGTCTGTTGTTCCATGTCCAGTTCTAACTGTTGCTTCCTGACCTGCATACAGATTTCTCAAGAGGCAGGTCAGGTTGTCTGGTATTCCCATCTCTTTCAGAATTTTCCACAGTTTATTGTGATCCACACAGTCAAAGGCTTTGGCATAGTCACTAAAGCAGAAATAGATGTTTTTCTGGAACGCTTTTCCTTTTTCCATGATCCAGCGGATGTTGGCAATGTGATCTCTGGTTCCTCTGCCTTTTCTAAAACCAGCTTGAACATCAGGAAGTTCACGGTTCACGTATTGCTGAAGCCTGGCTTGGAGAATTTTGAGCATTACTTTACTAGCATGTGAGATTAGTGCAATTGTGTAGTAGTTTGAGCATTCTTTGGCATTGCCTTTCTTTGGGATTGGACTGAAAACTGACCTTTTCCAGTCCTGTGGCCATTGCTGAGTTTTCCAAATTTGCTGGCCTATTGAGTGCAGCACTTTCACAGCATCATCTTTCAGGATTTGAAATAGCTCAACTGGAATGCCATCACCTCCACTAGCTTTGTTCGTAGTGATGCTTTCTAAGGCCCACTTGACTTCACATTCCAGGATATCTGGCTCTAGATGAGTGATCACACCATCGTGATTATCTGGGTCCTGAAGATGTTTATTGTACAGTTCTTCTGTGTATTCTTGCCACCTCTTCTTAATATTTTCTGTTTCTGTTAGATCCATACCATTTCTGTCCTTTATTGAGCCCATCTTTGCATGAAATGTCCCCTTGGAATCTCTAATTTTCTTGAAGAGTTCTCTAGTCTTTCCCATTCTGTTGTTTTCCTCTATTTCTTTGCGTTGATCGCTGAGGAAGGCTTTCTTATCTCTTCTTGCTATTCTTTGGAACTCTGCATTCAGATGTTTATATCTTTTCTTTTCTCCTTTGCTTTTTGCTTCTCTTCTTTTCACAGCTATTTGTAAGGCCTCCCCAGACAGCCATTTTGCTGTTTTGCATTTCTTTTCTATGGGAATGGTCTTGATCCCTGTCTCCTGTACAGTGTCACGAACTCATTCCATTAGATGCATACTATTATTCTAAGGAATTTGTCAAAGGAGATAAAACTGATTTGTCATCATGTATCCAAGTTTAAGTTGATACTATGTTAGGAATTAAACTTGTGTTAATTGATAATGATTGAAATATTTTGCCCCTCCATGTTAATTTGCTTTTTAAAATGAAACGGCCTGTGCATTCCCTTCAAACCTTTGCTGGTTCTGCCAGTGGGTGGTTCCTGCTAATCTAAAGAAGGCATGTTCTTGGGTATGGCAACTGTGCAGTTAACTTGTTTTGTGCTCACATATAATTAATTGTCAGGAGTTCTTTTTATTTATTTATTTCTGACATTTCATTTATTTATTTTTTTGGATTGAAATCAAAGCAAAATGTTCATATTTTAATGTTTATGTTTCCATAGAGAATACTCATTTTTCCAGACCTAACTTTATGGTCTCAGAGTGGGAGCAGAGGCCATCCATATGGTCTTGAGTCTCTTTATCTCTTTGTAATGTATCCTCAGAGACAACAAAACTTTAAGTTCTTTTCAGTTCAAGAAGCATGTCTGGGTTCTTTCAGCGTCAAGATTCCAGCTAGTCACTTAATTCAGTGACTATAGTTTTTGTGACCCTACAATAAAAGATATATTTTAATCCAATGTATGTATATGTAACAGTGTTGTAGTCCTATATTCTTAACCATATGACTTTTGAATGCATCTAAATATAATGAATACTTAAAATATTGATACGCTGTCATTTCTTCTTAGTTGATTTACAGTTAGTACTTAGGTTTCATGTATATATTTTCATATAGTAATTTCTAACAACAGTGTAATTCCTTTTAAGGGCTCAATTAGAGAATGAAAAGAAGAAAAGAGAAATAGCGGAAAAGGAAAAGGAAAGAATAGAACGTGAAAAGGAAGAGCTTATGGAACGTCTGAGGCAAATTGAAGAACAGACAATGAAGGCCCAGAAAGGTAAAAGTTTCTTTTTGATACTGGATTCAAAATTGTTGCTCTGTCATCAGATAATATAGTATTTCTTAATACTATTAAATCTTATTTGTCTTTTTTAAAATATATTTTTTAATTGTAGGTAAATTGCTCTACAATGCCATACAGCTACACGAATCAGCCATAACTGTACATACGTTCCCTCTGTCTTTAGCCTCCCTCCCCTCCCACCACCGCACCCCTCTAGGTCATCACAGAGCACCAGGTTGAGCTCCCTGTCTTCTCTAGCGGCTTCCCACAAGCTGCTTATTTGACACATGATGGTGTATGTATCAATGCTGCTTTCTCTATCCGTCCCACCCTCTCTTTCCCCCACTGTGTCCACAAGTCCATTCTCTACATCCGTGTCTCCATTCCTTCCCTGCAAATAGGTTCATCTGTACCATTCTTCTAGATTCTACATATAATGCAAATTATTATGCCATGTTTGGTTTCCTCTTTCTGACTCAATTCATTCTGTATAACAGGCTTTAGGCTCATCCACATCACTACAACTGACTCAAATTTGTTCCTTTTTACGGATGACTGATACTCTTTTGTTTTTATGTACCACAGCTTGTTTATCCATTTATCTGCTCATGAACATCTCGGTTACTTCCATTTCTTATATAGACCTCAGTTCGGTTCAGTTCAGTTGCTCACTCATGTCTGACTCTTTGTGACTCCATGAACCGCAGCATGCCAGGCCTGCCTGTCCATCACCGAACTCCCAGAGTCCACCCAAAACCATGTCCATTGAGTCAGTGATGCCATCCAACCATCTCATCCTCTGTCGTCCCTTTCTCCTCCTGCCCTCAATCTTTCCCAGCATCAGGGTCTTTTCACATGAGTCAGCTCTTCGCATCATGTGGCCAAAGTATTGGAGTTTCAGCTTCAACATCAGTCCTTCCAGTGAACACTCAGGACTGATCTCCTTTAGGATGGACTGATTGGATCTCCTTGCAGTCCAAGGGACTCTCAAGAGCCTTTTCCAACACCACAGTTCAAAGAAAAGCATCAATTCTTTGGCGCTCAGCTTTCTTTATAGTCCAACTCTCACATCTAGACAGACCTTTGTTGACAGAGTAATGTCTCTGCTTTTTAATATGCTGTCTAGGTTTGTCATAACTTTCCTTCCAAGGAGCAAGCGTCTTTTAATTTCATGGCTGCAATCACCATCTGCAGTGATTTTGGAGCCCAGAAAAATAAAGTCAGCCACTGTTTCTACTGTTTCCCCATGTATTTGCCATGAAATGATGGGACCAGATGCCATGATTTTAGTTTCTGAATGTTGAGCTTTAAGCCAACTTTTTCACTCTCCTCTTTCACTTTCATCAATAGGCTCTTTAGTTCCTCTTCATTTTCTGCCATAAGGGTGGTGTGGTCTGCATATCTGAGGTTATTGATATTTCTCCTGGCAATCTTGGTGCCAGCTTGTGCTTCCTCCAGTCCAGCGTTTCTCATGATGTACTCTGCATATAAATTAAACAAGCAGGGTGACAATATACAGCCTTGACATACTCCTTTTCCTATTTGGAACCAGTCTGTTGTTCCATGTCCAGTTCTAACTGTTGCTTCCTGACCTGCATACAGGTTTCTCAATAGGCAGGTCAGGTGGTCTGATATTCTCATTTCTTGAAGAATTTTCCATGGTTTATTGTGATCCACACAGTCAAAGGCTTTGGCATAGTCACTAAAGCAGAAATAGATGTTTTTCTGGAACTCTCTTGTTTTTTCGAGGATCTAGCAGATGAGCACTTTGATCTCTGGTTCCTCTGCCTTTTCTAAAACCAGCTTGAACATCAGGAAGTTCACGGTTCATGTATTGCTGAAGCCTGGCTTGGAGAATTTTGAGCATTACTTTACTAGTGTGTGAGATGAGTGCAATTGTGTGGTAGTTTGAGCATTCTTTAGCATTGCCTTTCTTTGGGATTGGACTGAAGACTGACATTTCCCAGTCCTGTGGCCACTGCTAAGTTTTCCAAATTTTCTGGCCTATTGAGTGCAGCACTTTCACAGCATCATCTTTCAGGATTTGAATATATATAGACCTAATTCTATTTAATTGCCAATTTAATACTTAGTGGAATTAAATCATAAACATTTTAAAGGCACATTCATGTATCCAGTGCTCATATATTTGTTTTTCATTTACTTAAGTACTCAAATATTTTTATATGTACTTTTATTATTGTAAATTACAAATGACTATATGTGTTAATTTTTTCCTTTGGACTCTCCAGGGTTCCCTACACAGAAATATATTTTCAATGCTTTCTGGCATTTAAACAAAATCTTTTTATGGATATTTAAGTACTTTAAGGCATCTAGGTAATTTAAGGTGTTTTAAGCTATTGTGACTTTTTTAACTCTTCTAGAACTCAATCTCTAGTTTCATTATATTAAAAAATACACAACACGTAGCCATGTTTTGTTAGTTTTTGATAACATGTTTGGAAGAACCTACTTCCTAGACAGTGGGTAACCAAAATGTTAGATTATATTAATGTTTTATTATTTTAATATTGTTTTATTTGGCTATGTCAGGTCTTAGCTGTGACAATGCAGGATCTTCACTTTGTCATGTGGAATCTTTTTTTGTCGTACATAGACTCTGTAGTTGTGTTACATGGCATGTGGGATCTTAGTTCCCCAACCAGGGATTGAACTAGAATTCCTTGAGTTGCAATTCAGATTCTTAACCACTGGACCACCAGGGAAGTCCCAACTACAATGTATATTTAGAAGGGCTACATTTATATTTAGCAAATGTGGTTTATATAAAGTAACTTTAGACAAAAAAGATAATGAGCAAAATAAAATGCTGTGTTCCTTCTTAAGAATTAGTACTTGCTTTCCTGATGACTAGTAGAATCAGACATTCAGTTCTGTTGAAATAGCTGTTACTTTTATTTAAGGTTTATTTTTGCTCCTTGTATCAGCTGATGGTGGGATGATGCTCTTGAGCAGTGGGTAGAATAATTTGCCCAGATGGATAACTAGAGGAGGAAGTCACAAAGATTGTTATAAATGCACAAATTGATCATCCCAATTGTAAGATGATTGGAAATAATATTTCTAAGAGAAGAAATAGATTTTACAAAGCCCTGGGTTTTACTCTTTACTCATGAGGAACCTTCTCAGAGCTGTAAGAGACCTAGAAACTGTTCAGTTTGAAACCCTGAGATAGTAAAGAGACTTGTTTGCAGGCTGTAGCACAAGGGTAAAACTAGTTTCCTGAATTCCGGCTTGATGCTGTTTATACCACTCTTGGGCTTCCCTGGTGGCTCAGCTGGTAAAGAATCCTCCTGCAATGTGGGAGACCTGGGTTCGCTCTCTGGGTTGGGAAGATCCCCTGGAGAAGATAATGGCTACCCACTCCAGTATTCTGGCCTGAAGAAGTCCATGGGGTCACAAAGAGTTGGACATGACTGTGCGAGTTTCACACACACTGCCACTCTAGGTGGTTTTTCATCAATTAAAGCAAGATATTCACGATGTGCCAACTTTGTGCTGAATTTTAGACAGACAGATACATAGCATTCATGGGAGTGAATCCTGTGTGCTTGACAGAAATGAGATGGATACATAAAAATTTTAATAAAGTTAGATAACATGTGCTAAGTGCTATGTGAAGAGTGTAAACAATATTTATATTAGAGGAAAAATCTTGGGAAAAAAAGCTAGAATGTTCTAAAGTGTTTTTTATAAAAGGAAAGTTTAAAGAAATTTATAATACTGCTTTGATTTTAAAGAGAAGATTGAAGGATAGCAGCTTTTCATTTATATAATAACTTTTCTGAGAGAATAGCTATTAAATCTTTCAGTCATTTATTTAGATGTTTGATAAAAATATTACTGATTTACATACAGACAAGTACTTAAGTAAGTGAACACTAAAGAATATAAGGAAGATAGAACACAAGAAAAAATATAGAGCATCCTTGTCAAGACAGTTTCAAATCAGTCATCTTAAGGCGAAGGACATCCAGTTTTGCTTGTTTCCTCTTCTTTTTTCTAATAATAAAGCTTTTCCAGGCTGTCCTAAACTCTGCATCAGTTGTCTTGTAATTTATGCTAAATTCTCATTCAAATGATAAGTAGCTCCAACCATTTCTAAATCGTGATATTCAGTAGATAAACCAGTAATTTTTTGTTTGAAAAGAAACATATTTCATTATTGTTATTTTCTTAAAAATTTGATATTGATGGTATTATTTGAAATTTGAAATGTCACAAATAATTAAACAGAATCATGCTAACAGTTTGCATTGCCATATTCATTATTGTTAAGTTATTTAGCTTCCTTTGTCATTCTTTTAACTATTTTTAAGATAACATTGGTGACTGTATTTGAGATATGACAGCCAAACTTGAATTTAGTTTCTATTCTAAAAAAATACATTTCAAAATGAATTTCCACCTTCACAAAAACCATAGGAAAGAGTTTGGGGTATCGTGATTTCATTCTGGATACTTGTTATCATAATGACCCATATGACCATGATAGTGTCATCAGTTACCTGGAGCCAAAGTGTGAAGTCCAGTCATCCTTGAGTGTGAAGTCATGTGAGCCTTAGGAAGCATCACTACGAACAAAGCTAGTGGAGGTGATGAAATTCCAGCTGAGCTATTTCAGATCCTAAAAAATGATGCTGTTAAAGTGCTGTACTCAATAGGCCAGCAAATTTGGAAAACTCAGCAGTGGCCACAAGGACTGGAAAAGGTCAGTTTTCATTCCAATCCAAAAGAAAGGCAGTGCCAAAGAATGTTCATACTACCACACAATTGCACCACTCATTTCACCGGCTAGCAAAGTAATGCTCAAAATTCTCCAAGCTAGGCTTCAACAGTATGTGAACTGAGAAATTCCAGATGTTCAAGCTAGATTTAGAAAAGGCAGAGGAACTAGAGATCAAATTGCCAACATCCATTGGATCATTGAAAAAGCAAGAGAATTCCAGAAAAACATCTACTTCATTGACTATGCTAAAGCCTTTGACTGTGTGGATCACAACAAACTGTGGAAAATACTTCAAGAGATGGGAATACCAGACCACCTTACCTGCCTCCTGAGAAACCTGTATGCAGGTCAAGAAGCAACAGTTAGAACCAGACTTGGAACCACGGACTAGTTCCAAATTGGGAAAGGAGTACATCAAGGCTGTATGTTGTCACCCTGCTTACTTAACTTACACGCAGAGTATATCATGCGAAATGCTGGGCTGGATGAAGCACAAGCTGGAATCAAGATTGCCTGGAGAAATAGCAATAACCTCAGATACGCAGATGACACCACCCTTATGGGAGAAAGTGAAGTGGAGCTAAAGAGTCTCTTGATGAAGTTGAAAGAGGAGGGTGAAAAAGCTGACTGAAGACTCAACATTCAGAAAACGAAGATCATGGCATCTTGGTCCCATCACTTCATGTTAAATAGATGGGTAAACAATGGAAACAGTGACAAACTATTTTCTTGGGCTTCAAAATCACTGCAGGTGGTGACTGCGGCCATGAAATTAAAAGATGCTTGCTCCTTGGAAGAAAAGCTCTGACAAATCTAGACAGCATATTAAAAAACAGATTACTTTGCAGACAAAGGTCGGTCTAGTCAAAGCTGTGGTTTTTCCAGTAGTCATGTGTGCATGTGAGAGTTGGACAGTAAAGAAGGCTGAGTGCCAAATAATTGATGCTTTTAAACTTTGGTGTTGAAGAAGACTCTTGACAGTCCGTTGGACTGCAAGGATAGCCAACCAGTCCATCCTAAAGGAAATCAGTCCTCAATATTCATTGGAAGGACTGATGCCGAAGCTGACATTCCAATACTTGGCCAACTGATGCAAAGAGCCGACTCATCAGAGAAGAGCCTGATGCTGGGAAAGATTGAGGGCAGGAGGAGAAGGGGACGACAGAGATGGTTGGATGGCATCATTGACTCAATGAACATGAGTTTGAACAAGGTCTAGGAGTTGGTGATGGACAGAGAAGCCTGCAGGGCTACAGTTCATGGGGTTGCAAAGAGTTGGACACGATTGAGCTATTGAGTAGCAACTCAATAGCTTGTTAAGCACCCAGTACTGTTCTAGGCCGTTTTCTGGCTGTTGGGGATATAGTATTGAACATGTAAGATCCCTACACTTGTGTAGCTTACAGTTTATTGAGGAAAGACAGAGTAATAAATGTAACAGATAATAAAAATCATTTTATGCAGTTGTAAGTGCTGTGAAGAAGATAAACAGGGTAATGTGATAAAAGTAATAATTGTGAGCAGGAGGGGGTTTATGTATACATTGTTTACAAATAGAAGTCAAGCTTTAATTCAGATATTAATTTACAATATGACCATAAGCGAGTCACTTTTAGCCTCTAGATCTCCTTAGGTTCCTAACTTCTAAAATGGAAGTAAATAATCTAGTTTACTGACGTTTTTATATAGTTACGGTAAAGATTTTTTGTTGAAATTTTTTCGTAGGTATAATAATGTGCATACCTCTTAGATGTAAGGCTCAGTGAATTTTTATAAAATGAATTTATTTTTGTAACTGCCCAAAACAAGATAGAGAACATTACCTGCCCTCAGGGAACCCCCTTGTGTGTCTCTTCCCAGTTTTTCATTCCAAATGTGAGATATCTTTCTGATTTGTATCATCATAAAGTTTAGTCTTTTTTTTTCTAGTAGCTTTGTTGAGATACAATTTACATACCACACAGCCATTTGAAGTGTACGATGTGATAGCTTTTAGTAATATTCACAGGAGTTACGCAGCTGTCACCAAGGTTTTAGAACAATTTCATCACCCCTAAAAGAAGTCCTATAACTGTTAGCATTCACTCCCATTTATTCCCACTTCTCCCTGCTTCCCCACCCCCCATACCTGGGCAGTTACTAATTTAATTTTTTTATCGCTATAGACTTTGCTGTCCTGGACATTTCACATAAATGCAGTCATGCAAATCATGGTCTGTTGTGACTTGTGCTAAGCATAATGTTTGCAAGTTTCATCCTGTTTTCGCATCTTTGAAGGACTTTATTGCTGAATAATATCTTATGCATATGATGCTACATTTTACTTTTTCATCAGTTTTTGAACTTGTGGGTTGTTTCTACCCTTTGACTGTTGTGTTTGCTGTAAACATTTGCGTACAAGTTACTGTGTATCCATACGTGTTCACTTCTTTTTGCTGTAAGCCTGAGAGTGGAATTGCTGGGCCGTGTGTTTAACTTTTTGAGGACTTCCCCATCTGATTTCTAAGACAACTGTTTGCCATTAACATTCCTACCAGCAAGACATGTGTTCCCCACATCCTCACCAGCACTTGACGGTGTTTGTCTTTTGGATTATAGTCATTATAAATGGCAACCACGTGCTGTCTCATTGCGGTTTTGATTTGCGTTTTCCTAATGGCTAATGATGTTGAGCATGTTTCCATATCCTTATTGGCCCTTTGTATCTCTTTGGAAAAAATGTATTTTCAAATTTTCTCTGCAGTTTTCAATCAAGTCTTTCTGTTGTTGAGGTATAAGACTTTTTAAAAATTTGTTTGTAAATCTCATATATCACATATATAATATGCAAGTATTTTCTCCTGTGGGTAATCTTTTCACTTTGTTGATGGTATTCCTTGGTTTTAAATTTGGATAAAGTCCAATTTATTATTTATTTTGGGCTTTTATTACTTGAGTTTTTGGCACAATGTCTTAGAATCATCTTGCCTGTGTTTGAACTACATAGAAATTCACGTGTACTTATTTTTGGCTTCTTTTTGCTCAGACTTATGCAGATAGCTGTAGTTTTTTTTTTACATTATTGTATAATATTCGACTGCACATATTTACCTGTTTATCCATTCTACTGGTGCTAGACATTGGGGATATTTCCTGTTTGAAGCTATTATAAAATCAGGCTGCTATGACCATTCTTGAAAATAGTAGTTGGTATACTTGTCCACTAATTTGTTGAATGTACACAACTGGAATTGTGAGTGGAATTGCAGGATCACAGCTGTACAGAGCTATTGTAGATACTGCCATCAGTTTCCCAAAGTGGTTGTATCAATTTTCATTCCTCCCAGTGCTCTACATCTTCATCATTACATCCACCACTCATTATTGTCATGATTTCTTTTTTGTTTAGCCGTTCTAGTGAATACAGTTAGTACAATGCATTCCTTGATGACTGATGACTTTGAGCACCTTAACAAATCATAGCTCTCTCTGAAGTGCCTTTTCACTTGTTTTGCCCATTCAAGAAAAACATTGGATTTTCTTCTTTTTCCTATTGATCTATTGATCCTATTGATCATGTAAAGGAAATCTTTACATGTATTATTAAAAAAAAAAAATCTCTCCATGGTATACCTTTTTACTCTCTTAATGGTTGGTGTCTTTTAATGAAAAGACAGTCAACTTTAAGCTCTGTTTATCACTCTTTTTTCTTATGATTATGAATGTGTTATTCTTTACTACCTTCTAGAAACTTTGTTTTACCTTTCACATTTCGGTCCATAGTCCATATATGTGATTTTTGTAAGGGTCAAGGTTTATTTTTTACCCATATGTATTTCTAACTGACCCAGATCCATTTATTGCTAAGACTTTGTACCGAACATAGCATCACCTTTGTCACAAATCCAGAAGTCTCTGTGTGTGAATCTATTGCTAGACGTTGTTCCACCTACTGCTGCCTGCCTGCCAAGTCGCTTCAGTTGTGTCCGACTCTGTGCGACCCCATGGACTGCAGCCTACCAGGTTTCTCCATCCCGGGATTCTCCAGGCAAGAACACTGGAGTGGGTTGCCATTTCCTTCTCCAATGCATTAAAGTGGAAAGTGAAAGTGAAGTCACTCAGTCGTGTCTAACTCTTAGCGACCCTGTGGACTGCAGCCTACCAGGCTCCTCCGTCGATGGGATTTTCCCGGCAACAGTACTGGAGTGGGGTGCCAGTGCCTTCTCCCTTGTTCCACCTACTAGTTTGCCTATTGAATTGCCAGTGCCACAGAGTTCATTTACTAGTTGTATCTAAAAAGATTTTTAACTGATGTGTCTCATAAATAAGTCATAGGTATACAATAAAATGGTAGGAAGCATGTTTCAAGGACAAGGTGACTCTTGGGCTGCCATGTTACTTTATCTTTTATCTTTAATCTTTTATGGTATTAGTTGTTAATGGTTATATGTTATATACTTTTATAATCCTGAAGTTGAGAAATGGAAAATATTAATTACTTGAAAAACTTATTAGAGAGCCATTTAATTTATAAGAAGACATCTAATGTCTACAGAAGAGTTCAATATCTGCCAAGACTAGGCTCTTCCATTTAAGTCAACAATCTGAATATACTGCTATTTCACAGAATAGACCCTCTCCTCTCATAGTATTGTGAGGTGATGCACTTCCTGGTTCATTCCTAGGTTGGTAGTTTTCTCTTTGCTATATTAACTATTCCTTTCCTCCAATCTTCTGTGACTTTCTATTCTAGTTATTCACAATACTTTTTTGAAGAGAGAGCTCCTGGAGGAGATATTCTGGAAATGGAAACTCCAGGAGAAGAAGATCAGCTGTTGAAATGTTTTTGCTGCAAACTTCTGTGGGTTGCATGAATGTGATGAAAGCTCCATAACTCTGATTTATCTTCTAAGTTGGCACTTATAATCATGCTTTTCTGTTAAGTTCTCCACCACTGCCCGTGTGTGTGTGTATGTATGTACATTTTTTTTTTTTCTTTCAGATTTTTTTCCTTTAATGTTTCATTTTCAGCCACAGGAGGAGCTTAACACACTCTTCACATTTACAGTTCTGCTATTTGTTTGGTGGTTATAAATGTTTTATCTTTTTTGAGATGGGGCTTCTTTTTTCTCCTTTAATGCATGATTCTAGTGTGTGGCTCACTGTTTTGCTAAAATAAAATTAGCAGTGTGTTTGGTCTCTGTCAAAGAGCTGAGCGTTTAGCTGGTTGTCTTTATGAAGCGATTGTAAATGGTGAGCCTAAAGGTAAAGGTGGTACGGAGTTTCTAGAAGGTAGTAAAGGAAAGACTGTGTTCATAGTCATAAGAAAAAGAGTGGTAAATTGAACTTTTATAGTTACAATTGGGACTCTGGCCCTTGGCATGTTTGCAGAGGGTTTTTTTGACTTCTGAAAATCCATTTCTGCATTATTGCCAGTGTTTGTCTGGCTTTTGATTTTTTTCCTCATGCTTTGCTTTTTTCCCAGGTTCTCCTAGATGAACAGTATCAGTCATAGTTCTTTTAATGACCTTGCTTGTTAACTCCAATGTCTGGCTAATTTATGGGTCTATTCTGTAGTCTGTTTTCCCTTTTCGGTGTGGAGGAGGGGATTTTAAAGGACCTCATTTGGTCCTGTCTGGTACGCCTGGTAGTTTTGATTAGATGCACGACACTGTATGTGAAAAAGTTATAGAGACTTTAGACGGTGTTATTTTCCTTCAGGGATGGTGGGGGTGGGGGCGGGTGGTGTCACTCAGTTATGTCTGACACTTTGCAACCCCATGGACCATAGCCCATCAGGCTCCTCCATGGGATTCTCCAGGCAAGAATACTGAAGTGGGTTGCCATTCCCTTTTCCAGGGGATCTTCTCAACCCAGGGATTGAACCCAGGTCTCCTGCACTGCTGGCATATTCTTTACCATCTGAGCCACCAAGAAAGGCCTACATTTTCTTTTAGGGAGGATTTAATTTTCTTTTGACAGAAAGAATATGTGCAGATCACCTTGATGGAGTTGTCTGGGTTTCAGGCTTTGTTAAGGTCGGTCTCTTTCTAGTTTTCCTTTTCTGCTAGTCTGTAGCCATTTGGGGGTGTCATCTGAAAGACTTGAGTATTTACCAGGACAGTTATCTTATCTTAAAGGGCCTTGAATCCAGCCTTTGATTCCCAAACTGCAAGAGGGTGTTAATCTCTTAGATCAGCTCTTTGCACTCTTAGAGCTACTTTTTACTTGTTTCTGTAGTATTTGAGCCCATATGTGTACATTTTAGGAGTTGGCAAATATCTTGAGGGGAAATAACACACAGATTTTGAGACTTTTCTATTTATTTCTTTTCAGGATCTTGTCCTTTCAAGTCTTGGATGCTTTTGCAGCTCCAGAGTCTAGATCTCTGTTTTCTCAGCTTGATAGAATATTGCAGGCTCTGCCTTTATTCCACTCTGCTAGAACTATTATATACCATTTTTTGTATATAAAATAAGCAAGTATACATGATATACACACAAAGATACGCTTTCTCTCCACTTGTTTCTTAAACAAATTGCACCTTGCTGTTTTCAATTAATGTAATCTTGAAAGTCCATATGTATTCAAAGATATCTTCCTTCCTTTTTTACAATAACACAATACTTCATTGCTTAGATGTAGTACAGATACTTTAAAATTGCTTTTTTAGTAAGTAATTTATGATCATATTCTTTTTCTGTGATTTCTAAGAATTTTAATAATAGGACTTTTATTTGCTTTTGTTTTAGAATATCAATAGTATTAGTTCTTTCTCCAGTGTAAAAATGAACTGTTGCCCTAGACTGGAAAGAGGAGGAAAAAAAAAAAACCTATACTCCTTCTGAGATTTTTTTTTATTAGTATATTTTTTACTTATAACTGTTGCAATTTTATAGTTTCCAATCTTTGCCCTTGGGGTAACATTAGAGATCATTTGGCTTGTAAAGTCTTAGACTTGTCAAAATCAAATGGTACTTGTATTCAAACCTGATTAAGAAGGAGAAACTTTCACAAATTTTATTAGCTTGAACTTAGAATAACTTTCCTGATCTACTCCTAATTTAACTTCCATAACCATCTGCATCAGTATGCTGTGTACTATTAGTGAGAGAAACAATTTATTCTGGAAACTTTCCCCCTTCATCCTGAAAGAGCTGAGATTCTAAAAGAAGCCAGATTCCTTGGCTCGCCACTTGACAGATCCTCAAAAATTGTAGGTTCTAGATTTTTATGACCCAGATGGGTAAAAACATTGATGTTATTCACTTTTCTTATCTAATCCTTCTCCTCAAGCGCCTCTAACTTGATCCAAGGTCTGGAGGGATGTTTGTTTCATAGAAATACTCTCTTCTTTTTTTTTTGGCTGTGCCACGTGGCCAGCGGGATCCTAGTTCCCTCCACCAGGGCTTGAACCTGGGGCCACGGCAGTGAAAGCACTGAGGCCTAGCCATTGGACTGCCAGGGAACTCCTAAAATACTCTGTTCATGGGTTCACAAACTCCTTCTGTAAAGGGTTGGGTAGTAAATATTTCAGGGTTTGCAGGCCACGTGATCTGTTACAGCTTTCAGTTCTACCACTGCAGCACGAAAGCAGTCATATACAATACTTAAATGAGAGAGGGTGTGAGTTCTAGTAAAACTTTATTTACAAAAATAAGATACTGGGTTGGGTTTAATCAGTGAATCATAGTTTACAAATTATAGTTCACTGGAGGGAAAAGCAGGAGGATCTTTGTTGGCATTTCAAAATCTTACTTTCTAGAAGAGGCTAGAGTAGATTTGAAGTTTTCAGTTAATTTCTCAATGTTTAAAAAATTAGACTTCTGTGTAATTCTTAATATACAACAAAGCAATCACTGCTTTATTTTCTGTTCCTCAAATTAATACTTACTACAAAAAAAAAACTGATAGAAAACAAAGAATATCGGGAAATATTTATTTTGAAAGTTAACTTTGTAACCCAGACTTATTTTTCTTTATTGTATCATAGTGTAGAAAGAATTTCTATTACGAGAGAAAGCTTTGTTTTCATTTGTAAACTTTTCTAATTATTTGTTTGCTTTTTTAGAAGAAGGATAAAGTCATGAACTTTGTGAGGTTTATTTTATATGTCAATCAACCAGATAGAATATTATAATAAGAGTTAGAGGGGTTAGCTAGCTCTGATGTCTAAGTTTTAGAAGACAAATACTAAAATGAATTAATTCTAGAATTTAGCTTCAGTAACGTCCTTCGTTACATACATTTCATCTTTATAGCCAAATAGCCACATAGAATTTTTCACTTTATCTAGAGTTTAAAGTCATTTTTCTTCCCAATCTTCTCAAATCCTCCCAAGTCTTAACTGTAGTTACTTAAATTAGTTCTGACCAAAAACAGCAAAGTTAAGAACAGTAAGGTGATTTGTACGTGACAGTTAGATTTCAAACCTTTTGACATATAGATTTTTAGGTTTTCCTCTTTTCTGAAGTATACAGAATGGGAGAGTCATCCTTCGTAGGACATTGCACCCATCTTCATAGACGACATCCTCTTGTCTTCTGTCACAGATGTCCTTGCTACTTACCGCAGATTGTCAGAATAATAGTAGTTCTTAAAATTAGTACTTTCAAATTGATTTAAACTCATTTGGCTTTATGCTAGTAATATTTTCCTTTCTCAGCTCATTAGAATAAGAGAATTAACTTTATGATCTGTATACTTAAGGATTAAAATTCATCTCATTCATCACCAAATAACTAGTTTTCTTATCATCCTGCTTGAGGAATGGATGTGTACTGATAATTCAAAATTTTCAGTAATTCATACAATCCACGTCAGAATTTCTATTTGAGTCAGTAAGTATTGTTTTCAGTCTTAATGTCTTGGGTTTACTTATCTAATACTTAGTTTAGATAAGTAAAAGTTTCCACAAGTTTTAAAGTGTGCTACTTTATAGATTTTTTAAATAGATAGCAGTTTGTTTGGTCAAAACTTTGGAGAGGGAACTTCCTTGTTGGTCCAGTGGTAAAGAATCTGCCTTCCAATGCAGGGGACAGGGGTTCGATTCCTGGTCAGGGAACTAAGATCCCACATGCCCCGAGGCAGCTAAACCTGGGCGCCACAGCTAGAGAGCCTGAGCACCGCAACTCCTGAGCCCAAGTCCTGTAGAGCTCCTGTGCTGCAACTCGAGTAAGCCCACACGCCACGAGAACCCAGCATAAATGAAATAAAAACTTTAAAACGAGCGATATATATTTTCTCAAAAAAGTTTGGCGAGGGTATTTGTTTTTTGAATTTTCATTGAATTGTAATTGATTTACAATGTTGTGTTAGTTTTAAGTGTACTGCAAAGTGAATCAGTTACACATATATCCCCTCTTTTTTTTAAAGATTCTTTTAACATATAGTCCATTACACAGTATTGAATTGAGTACCCTGTGCTATACAGCAAGTTCTTATTTATGTTTTACATATAATAGTGTGTATATGTCAGTCCCAATACCTCCCCCCACCCCCATCCCCTGCTAACCATAAGTTTGTTTTCTGTATCTGTGACTTGACTTCTGTTTTGTAAATATGTTCATTTGTACCCTTTTGTTTAGATTCCACATATAAGCAATATCGTATGATATTTGTTTTTCTCTGACTCACTTCACTCAGTCTGACAATCTCTGGTCCATCCATATTGCTGCAAGTGGTATTCTTTTGTTCTTTTTATGGCTGAGTAATATTTCATTGTATATATATACCACATCTTCTCTATCCATTCCTTTGTCTGTGGACATTTAGCTTGCTTCCATGTCTTGGCTGTTGTAAATAGTGCTGCAGCAAACATTGGGGTGCATATATATTTTTAAATTATGGTTTTCTCTTGGTATATGCCCAGGAGTGGGATTTTGGGGTCATATGATAGTTCTATTTTTAGTTTTTTGAGGAACTTCCATACTGTTCTCCATAGTAGCTGTACCAGTTTTTACATTCCCACTAACAGTGTAGGAGGGTTCTCTTTTGGAGAGAATATTTTTAAAAAATAAAGGATATGTTTCTAGAGTTAGGATAGAAACCTGAGTTATAAAGAATTTTCATTTCTTTGCATTTTTGGAGTGTAAATAGAGTTTTAAAATGTATTAGGCCTTTTTCAAGTTAAAAACAAGGTGTATGTTCATTTAAAGATGTGCTAATTTTTAAAAACTTTACAGCTTATATTCCTTGCTACTGTTTCAGCTTCTTTTCGTAATGAGAAAATTAGAATTAATCATTGTTTTGGGGGATACATATATTTGACAGAACTGGAAGAACAGACTCGAAAAGCTCTAGAATTGGACCAGGAACGAAAACGAGCAAAAGAAGAGGCAGAAAGGCTTGAAAAGGAGCGTCAAGCTGCTGAAGAGGCCAAGTCTGCTCTAGCGAAACAGGCTGCCGACCAGATGAAGAATCAGGAGCAGCTGGTAAGGGAACCTGGGTTCTATTAGGGAAAAAGAAAAATTTAGGCAAAAGTATGGATAGAATCAGTCCCACAATTTGAGACTATATATTCTCTGAACACAAATGCATCGTTCCACGCTCAGTAGCTCAGTCATGTCCAGCTCTTTGCAACCCTTTGGACTATAACCTGCCAGGCTCCTCTGTCCATGGGATTCTCCAGGCAAGAATACTGGAATGGGTTGCCATCTCCTCCTCCAAGGGATCTTCCCGACTCAGGGATCGAACTGGCACATCTCCCGTGTCTCCTGCATGGCAGGTGGACTCCTTCACCACTGAGCCACCTGGGAAGCCCTCTGAACACAAAGGTGTTGGTTAAACGTGTTTTCAGCTCTCCTCACTATGGTATGTGTGCACTCACTGCAAAGACATAGCTTTGTGAAAGTGAAAGTCATTCAGTTGTGTCTGACTCTTTGTCTCATGGACTATCCAGTCCATGGGATTCTCCAGGCCAGAATACTGGAGTGGGAAGCTGTTCCTTTTTCCAGGGAATCTTCCCAGCCCCGGGATTGAACCCAGATCTCCTTCATTGCAGGTAGATTCTTCACCAGCTGAGCCACCAGGGAGGCTGAAACATGAACTCCTAAAATACATTCACATACCTTTTTTTTTTATATATATAATTTAAATTTATTTATTTTAATTGGAGGCTAATTACTCTACAATATTATATTGGTTTTGCCATACATCAAAATGAATCCGCCACAGGTGTACACGTGTTCCCCATCCTGAACCCCCCTCCCACCTCCCTCCCTGTACTATTATTTGAATGTATTTTAAAGCAGTAAGTAGAATAACAAAGAAACATGAAACCCATGAAATAAATGAACCATTTTCTGTATTCAGACAGAGGAATGAATACCTGTCATCATAAAGGTAGTACCAGTGTAAAAATAGACAGTTTGGAGGTTGCAGTATTTATTTACTGTATTAAATAAATGATCAATATTGGGCAGCCACTGCTAGAAGTGTCTTGTACCCAAAATCAACAGTAAAAATTTTGTTTGCCAATGAGGACTAATAAGAAAACAAGTTCAGATAATGGAAACTGAAAAAAAAAAAAAGAGAGAAAACTTCTGTAAAATTAGGTATATTATACTTTCTTTAAAGCAAACCTAAGATCCAAGTAACTTAATGACAGAGTTTGGAAATGAGTCTAAACTGTTTATTTCTTCTTTTAAAAAGAAACCTAGAAATAAAACCATAAAAGATACATAGAGCTTGTAGCTAACAAAGGATTCTGATCCACTTTGATTTTATATAAGCTACTGGCATGTTTTGCTTTAGATAAACTGCCATTATGTATATTCTAAATTTTATAAGATAATCATAAGTTAATTATAAGATGGGTCATGACTGGATTTTTTTGTGTGTATTTACTGGACCTGCAAATGATGAGTATGCATGAAAGCCAGAAGAATTGGGATTTAAGTATTGGTTTAGGCGTTTCCTTGCTCTGTGTCTTTGGGTCTTTCTGAGCCTCAGATCCCTCCCTTTGAAAAATGGAGTAAAACCACCTAATAGGGTGTCACGTGAGATTATTTGACAAAGTGCCATAAAAAGCATTATGTAAACAGTTTTTTCTTTTTTTTTCCTTCTGTAAGCATTAGCAAATACTTTATTGACGAAAGTTAAAAAGTAGCTCCTAGGTTCTTGCTATGAAAACAGGAGTAACTTTGTGTATATAGAATAATAAAAAAAAGTCTCACTTTGTCTCCTTATGAGCTTATAATACAAATAAGATTTTTATGATCTTAAAGAAATAGTTCCTTTTTTTTTAAACAGAAGGCTCTATGAGAAACACATAAAAAGAGTCCGTGTTGGAATTCCCTGGCAATCCAGTGGTTAGGACTTTGCACTTTCACTGCAGGGGGCATGGGTTCTGTCCTTGGTGGGGAAACTAAAATCTTAAAAGCCACACGACGTGGCCCAAAAAGAAAAAACAGTTCATGTATATTAAAGCGTTTTTGACTTAAATTATTGAAACCCTATTATATTTTTTAGTATTGGCAATTGTTTCATTTATTTTAGGCAGCAGAACTTGCCGAATTCACTGCCAAGATTGCACTTCTAGAGGAAGCCAAGAAGAAAAAGGAAGAGGAGGCTACTGAGTGGCAACACAAAGTAATCATTTGTTCATCACTATCATTTACCAAACACCTATTTTGTACCCAGCATATGCTGAATTTATAGAGATTAAGATACAGTCATGATTTAGATGGGAAGAGATACCACTGTATGAATGTGTACATATTGTAGTTCAATATTAATCTAGTGATAAGAGCTAATCAGTACTTTGGGAACACAGAAGTGTTAGTTTCTTTAGGAATGAGGCAGGTGTTGGGGACACCCACCCTTAAAAATTTAAGCTAGCTGTTGAATGACATTCAGTTTGGGAGTAGAAAAGATGGGGACTGAAGAGATAGTCATTCCAGATTGTAGGAATTGAATGAGCATAGGAAGAATCTTATTTCAGGAACTTTGAGAGTTGAGGCTAGAAAGTTAGAGAAGTCATTAAGCTGTGAAAGGCTTTAAGTAAACACCCTGCTCAAAAGAAAGATGTTGGGAAGTATCTGTAGACTTTGGGCTTTGAAGATTTCAAAACACGTTTGTAACATGATGAAGCATGGTTTTATAAAAACAGCTTAGCAATCAGAATGATGGATGGATTAGGATAGTGGGCAGGATTACTTATGAGCTAATGACTCACTAAGGATGTGGCATTGAGAAAAGAGAGGGACAGGAATTGTTGAAGGACATTTTTTCATAGACTCAAAGGGGCATGGCAACCAAATGATTGGCTCTAAAGTTGAATTAGAAGAATGTAATCAAAACGATACTAAGATTCCAGAGTTCCTAAGTACGTGAAACTACTGTTGTCTGAAATGGCAAAAAAGTGAAAAATTAGGCTTTACTTGGAAGGGTGGGGAATATAAGAGGAGAATTTAATTCAGACTTTAAACTTTTAAATGAAACTATAATAATAATTTTTTACACTCAAAGGTATATAGTTCTGTGACTTTGCTACAACAACATGTACTTGTTAGCTAAAATGGTTTTCTTTCACTTTAAATTTTCTTTGTAGCACTTTGGATTTCATAGGGGAGTTTTTTATATTAGAGTTATGTATATATGTACATGTTGTTTAGTTGCTAAGTCGTGTCTGACTCTTCTGTGACCCCATGGACGGTAGCCCTCGAGGCTTCTCTGTCCATGGGATTTCCCAGGCAAGAATACTGGAGTGGGTTGCTGTTTCCTTCTTTAGGGGATTTTCCAGACACAGGGATTGAACTCGCATCTCCTGCATTGGCAGGCAATGTGGGAAGCCCATATATGTACATAGAGCTCCACAGAAGTGAAAGCACTGTTAACTTATATGTTAACACTTCTCTTATTAGAATTGTATCCCTCTTAGGAATGATTTATGAACTTCAGGGACACACAAACTTATAAAAATAATGTATCACAGAAACACATCCTGTGAATTATAGAAATCAGAAAATGCACGTAAAAGAAAAATCACATTCCCACAAACTAGGATCAGTATTTTAACATCACGGTGCCTATCCTTCCAGGATCTTTTCCTATGTGCATATGTGTGCTATTGTTGTTATTCAGTCATTGAGTTGTGCCCCGATGCTTTGCAACCCCATGGACTGCAGCATGCTGGGCTCCTGTCCCCTCCCCTATCTCCAGGAATTTGTTTCAGTTCATGTCCATTGAGTTGGTGATGCTATCTAACTGTCTCATCCTGCGCTGCCCCCTTCTCCTCCTGCCCTCGGTCTTTCCCAGCATCATGGCCTTTCCAATGAGTTGGCTATTCCCATCAGGTGCCCAGAGTATTGGAAATTCAGCATCAGTCCTTGCAATGAATATTCAGGTTTGATCTCCTTGCTGGACTTGCAAGAGTCTTCTCCTGCACTACAATTTGAAAGCATCAGTTCTAAAGTTCTCAACCTTTTTTATGGTTCAACTCTCACATCCGTACATGACTACTGGAAAAATCAGAACTGACTACACAGACCTTTGTTGACAAAGTGATATCTCTGTTTTTTAATACGCTGTCTAGGTTTCTCATAGCTGTCCTTCCAGAAAGCTAAATGTCTTAATTTCATGGCTGCAGTCACCATCCCCAGAGATTTTGGAGCCCAAGAAAATAAAATCTGTCTCTGCTTACACTTTTTCACCTTCTGTTTGCCATGAAGTGATGGAACTGGATGCCATGATCTTAGTTTCTTGAATGTTGAGTTTTAAACCAGCTTTTTCACTCTCCTCTCTCACCCTCATTATGAGGCTCTTTAGTTCCTCTTCACTTTCTGCCATTATAGTGGTGTCATCTGCATATCTGCGGTTGTTGATATTTCTCTGGCAGTTTTGATTCCAGCTTGTGATTCATCCAGCCTGGCATTTCACATGATATGTGCTACATACAAGATAAAATAAGCAGGGTGACAGTATACGGCCTTGTTGTACTCCTTTCCCAATTTTGAACCAGTCCGTTTTTCTACATCTGGTTCTAACTGTTGCTGCTTGTCCTGTGTACAGGTTTCTCAGGAAACAAGTAAGGTGGTCTGGTATTCCCATCTCTAAGGATTTTTCAGTTATGATCCACAATCAAAGGCTTTAGCATAGTCAATGAAACAGAAGTTGATATTTTTCTGGAATTCTCTTGCTTTCTCCATGATCCAATTAACGTTGGCAATTTGATCTCTAGTTCCTCTGCCTTTTTGAAAGCCAGCTTATACATCGGGAAGTTCTTGGTTCATGTACTGCTGAAGCTAGCTTGAGGGATTTTGAGCGTTACTTTGCTAGCATGTGTAATGAGTGCAGTTGTGTGGTAGTTTATACATTCTTTGGCATTGCCCTTCTTTGGGATTGTAGTGAAAACTGACTTTTTCCAGTCCTGTGGCCACTGCTGAGTTTTCCAAATTTGCTGACATATTGAGTGCATGTATGTGTATACATATACATTGGTATCGCTGAAGAATTGATGCTTTTGAACTCTGATGCTTTTGCACTGTCATGCTGAAGAAGACTCTTGAGAATCCCTTAGACTGCAAGGAGATCAAGCCAGTCAATCTTAAGGAAATCAACCCTGAATATTCATTGGAAGGACTGATGCTGAAGCTGAAGCTCCAGTATTTTGGCTACCTGATGAGAAGAGCCAACTCATTGGAAAAGACCCAGAATGCATGGAAAGATTGGAGGCAGGAGAAAAGGGTGACAGAGGATGAGATGGTTGGATGGTATCACCGATGCAATGGACATGAACTTGGGCAAACTCTGGGAGATAGTGAGGGACAGGGAAACCTGGTATGCTGCAGCCCATGGAGTCACGAAGAGTTGTACACAACTTGGTGACTGAACAACAACAATCATTTGTATGTCCAGAGTGAGCTCATGCTGTACATACTGTTCCATTTTAGTCAGTTTTCATCTCATCTCAGACTATATTCAAAAGTTTTTCATTTAGATATAATTGACATATAATGTATTTTCAGGTGTATAATATGGTTCGGTATTTGTATCTGTTGTGAAATGATCATCATGGTAAGTCTTGTTAACATCCATCATCATATAGCTACATAAATTTTCATCTTGTAATGTAAACTTTTAAGATTTGCTTTCTTAGCAACTTTGAAATACAGAATATATTATTAACTATAGTCCATGTTAGTCCATATAATGCTCTCTCTATATATATCCCCATGACTCATTTATTTTATACATGGGAGTTTGTACTTTTTAATTCCCTTCTCCCATTCCTCTTCAACTTTTGTTTCTGGTAACCATTGATCTGTTCTCTGTATCCATAAGCTCAGTTTTTTTGTTTGTTTGTTTTTTGATTTTTTAGATTCCACATATAAGTGAGATCATGTGGTAATTTGCTTTTCTCTGTCTGACTTATATTACTTGGCATAATACCCTCAAGGTCCATCTGTGTTGTTGCAAATGGCAATATTTTCCTTTTTTATAACTGAATAATATTCCACTGTATATGTGTACTGGATGGAAATCCAGTATCTTAAGATTTTAGAAATCCAAAATCTTAATATTTGAATATATTATATTTATATTTGCATTGTATGGGGACTTCTCTGGTGGCTCAGCAATAAAGAATCCGCCCTCAATGCAGGAGACTCTGGTTCAATCCCTGGGTCAGGAAGATCCCCTGGAGAAGGAAATGGCAACCCACTCCAGTAATTCTTGCGTGGACACTCCTACAGACAGAGGAGTCTTGTAAGCTACAGTCCATGGGGTTGCAAAGAGCCAGACATGACTTAGTGATAAAAGAACAACAATACAATATACGTATACTGCCTTTTCATTATCTCTTTACCTACTGATGGACACTTAGGTTTTTTCCGTATCTTGGCTGTTGTGTAAATAATGCTGCAGTGAACATATTGGGGGGATGTATATATCTTTTCAAGTTAGCGTTTTCTTCCTCTGGATAAATACTCAGAAGTAGAATAGCTGGATTATATATAGTAGTTCTGTTTTTAAAATTTTTAAGAGATCTTCATACTCTTTTCCACAGTGGCTACACCAGTTCACATTCCCAGTGAAGGTGAACAAGTGTTCCCTTTTTTCCACATCCTTACCAACACTTGTTATTTCTTGTCTTTTTGATAGTAGCCATTCTTACAGGTATGATGTGTTATCTCATTGTGGTTTTGATTTGCATTTCCCTGATGATTAATGATGTTGAATATCTTTCCGTGTGCCTGTTGGCCATCTCTGTCTTCTTTAGAAAAAATGTCTATTCGTATCATTTGCTCATTAAAAAAAAATACTATTAGGGTTGTTGTTTTTGTTGAGCTGTATGAATTCTTCACATATTTTGGGTATTAACACCTTATCAGAACTATAATTCACATGTATTTTCTCCTGTTTTGTATCTTGCCTTTTCATATTCTTGATATATATGTATGTGTATATATATATATTGGTTTGCAAAGCCTTTTGGTTTAAAGTTGTCCCACATGTTTGTTTTTGTTTGTATTGCTTTTGCTTTTGGTGTCAAATCCAAAAATTTATCACCAAGACCTATATCAAGGCACTTACTGTCTATATTTTTTTGAAAAGTTTTATGATTTCAGGTCCTATGTTCAAGTCTTTCGATCCATGTTGGGTTGATTTTTCTCTGTGGTGTGTACAGTAGGCGTCCAGTTTCATCCTTTTGCACGTGGCTGTCTAGTTTCCCTTCCCCAATCTATATTCTTGGCTGCTTTGTTGTAAGTTAACCATATATGCGTGAGTATATTTCTGGGCACACAGTATTCAGAATTGACCCAAAAAGTCTATTATAGCTAATTTGCCAAGCCAGTGTCCAGAGTAGGATTTTGCATTGCTTCTGTTTGATCAGTCTCTTTTAGTAGGACAGTTCTTTTTGTGATACTGATTTATTAAAAGGATCCGCATTATCCCTACTTCTGTATTTTTCTAGTTTCCTTATGATGTCATTCAGCTTGTCTTTTTTCCTTCGGTATTCTTGTAAGCTGAAAGATAAATCTAAAAGCTTAAAGGATTCAAATTAAAAGTTTCTGGCTGTGATGCCTCATAAGAGAAATTTTCATACAATTTATTATCCAAACTGGAACACTTTTTGAGAATGTAAGGGAGTGTTGTTAATTATTACACCAGGACTTTTCCAGGTAACCCAGCACGATATAATTACTCAGACAATTGGTGATGTTCGATATTTCCTGTTGTATTATATCAGAAGACACTTAATATCTGATTGGCCCAGTTATTTTAATTGATCATGGGATTAGAGTAATAACAGTCTTATTCTTCCCATGTCTGATTATATTTTATCATTGCTAAAATGTAATCTATCACGTGTGAATTTCTTTGTCATTATACCTATATCCATTTTCTCATCAACCATTTGTACAACACTTTTAGCAGCAATTGATAATCCTTGCTAGAATTAACAGTTTTATTAGGATTTACACAGTGGTGTCTTTAATTCTGAAAATAAGCTTCTATCACTGGGGCTTGTTTTTATTATCCTGACATATAGAAAGGATGACTTGAATCTTTTAATCACTGGTTCTCAAAGTAAGTTGCTTATAAGCTTATTTTTTTATGTTTAGGCTTTTGCAGCCCAGGAAGACTTGGAAAAGACCAAAGAAGAGTTAAAGACTGTGATGTCTGCCCCACCTCCGCCTCCACCACCACCAGTCATTCCTCCGACAGAAAATGAACACGATGAGCATGATGAGAATAATGCTGAGGCTAGCGCTGAATTATCAAATGATGGGGTAATGAACCATAGAAGTGAGGAGGAACGTGTGACAGAAACACAGAAAAATGAACGTGTTAAGAAGCAACTTCAGGTATTTAAATTTGCAGTTTGTATGCACATTTAAATATAGTTTGCATTTCCCCCTTTTGTTAAGACAAACTTAACTAAAAAGGAATACTTGATTTTTGGACGCGTTTAGCTCTAGCTGGCCTTGTGGTTGGTTTGTAAGTGCTTGGCCTACAGGCACATTATTTTTTCCATTGTATGTTCTTGTTACCAGATGTTTGTTAGCTTTGTGTAGAGACCTTAATTCGGTTCAGTTCAGTTGCTCAGTCGTGTCCGACTCTTTGCGATCCCATGAACTGCAGCATGCTAGGCTTCCCTGTCCATCACCAACTCCCGGAGTTCACGTCCATCGAGTCAGTGATGCCATCCAGCCATCTCACCCTCTGTCGTCCCCTTCTCCTCCTGCCCCCAATCCCTCCCAGCATCAGGGTCTTTTCCAATGAGTCAACTCTTCGCATGAGGTGGCCAAAGTACTGCAGTTTCAGCTTTAGCATCGTTCCCTCCAAAGAAATCCCAGGGCTGATCTCCTTCAGAATGGACTGGTTGGGTCTCCTTGCAGTCCAAGGGACTCTCAAGAGTCTTCTCCAACACCGCAGTTCAAAAGCATCAATTCTTCGGTGCTCAGTTTTCTTCACAGTCCAACTCTCACATCCATACATGACCACTGGAAAAACCATAGTCTACTGAAAAGCAGAGACATTACTTTGCCAACAAAGGTCTGTCTAATCAAGGCTGTGGTTTTTCCAATGGTCATTTATGGATGTGAGAGACCTTAATTAGTAAGTTATTATTTAATTATAGCTTTTAACTGTAGTTAATTATAGTTAAAAAGTAGAACCTAATGTTAATACTGTGTTTAAGAAACAAATTTTGTTTTTAAACAGTATACATATAAAGCGATGATAATTTAATAGACTACCTGTAAGACATTACAGAATCTAAATTTTTTGTTCAGATTTTGTATTGGCAAAAGATCAGCTTATTAAATGTACATAATTAGGTCAAAATAGTAAATTTTAGTAGTATTATACCCATTGGAGAACTTACTAAAATAAGTTCTGTAATTTTTAAATTGTGAAATCTTTAAGTATTAATAAGGAAAATGAGGTGATAGTGGTAATATTATCCTTTTGGAGAAAGTTTCTCTCATGGTATAGATTTTAGATCTTATGGTAACACAAACCATAATGGCTACATTGAACCTTTTTAAGTCATTTCAAGTATTAGATGAGAAGGTTAAGGAAATTTAGAATAACACACAAATCATCATAGTTGCAGAGTACAGAAATGAAGGGCCATGGGTATTCCTTTCTAACCACTATCCCCCACCATTACTAAAAGTAAAACAACTTAAACAATTTAAAGAAAAAGATTTCACTGTGGAAATTTTAATATAGTACAAAGTCAAAGATGTGTTATATATGTATTTTTGTCTTTAAACCTTTTCCATAGATTTTTTTTTTAAATCTAAGAAAATAATAATAGTCATACTCTTTATTTTTTAAACAGGCATTAAGTTCAGAATTAGCCCAAGCCAGAGATGAAACCAAGAAAACACAAAATGATGTTCTTCATGCTGAGAATGTTAAAGCAGGCCGTGATAAGTACAAGACTCTGCGACAGATTCGGCAAGGCAATACAAAGCAACGTATTGATGAGTTTGAAGCAATGTGAGAGCTGTTATTTTGCATACATGTTCTTCATAAGCTGAACCACCAACAGAGAAAAGCAGGCCTTTGCGGATGTGATGGAACGCATCCCACCTTGCCAAAGCAGTTACACCAGTTTGACTGTGGTGGCTAAAAGACATTTAAGGGGAGCTTTTCAACATTAAGGCAGTGTGATACCATGCTTGATTTTCTTTTTCTTTTGGGCCAGGGAATGAAGAACAGTGCTCCATCACCTCCTTTTTCATACTTTTCATTTTCCGTTTTTTTTTTTCTGTTGAAGATTAACACTAATTATCATGTCTGACAAATGTGTGTGTATGATTTAAGCACTTTGTACATTTTACAGGATGATGGTGACTTAATGAGTGTTTAGGTAGAGCACTCTTTCCTTCTCTTTCCACATTTTAGCTCCATGTATTTCCACATTCTCTCTCATTCTCGTTTTCTCAGTGTGTACTTTCCATACCTTAATATGCCCTCTAACCATAGCACTACATGTTTTAATCATTGGCAGTGATTAAAATAAGCATAGGTGAAAAGTCTTTGATTATTGTGTAGAAGATGGCTATGAATCATGAAAAGGATTAGAAAGTTTAATAGTATAGTGTACAGCTTGTAGTTAATTTTTTAAAACTCAATTTAAAACATTATTGGATTTTTTAAAATTACAGTCCTCTGACAGCTGGATTGATTGGTGTTTCATCTCCTGTCATCCTTTGGTTTTCTTTGCCCACTGATTTCATAAAGGTATAGACAGCAGGTAGTAAGTCCCTAGGAAAGTTTATTGATGAAACACTACTGCAAATAACAGTTGTCTCTGACATATTTCATAGATTGATTAGAAAAACAGATATTTAATAAAAGATTATACATTTGTTGGTAATTGATTGTCATTAAAAAAAACCCTGGACCTTTCTGGAAGGGCAGCGTATGAAAACATCAGTCCCAAGAAGGAGACAGTTATACTACCTCACTACTATACCTGCAGTGACTGGTCGTTCAAACACAGTGAAATGTGTAAGCTATGTTTTATAATACGTAGAGATACTTCCCATCATAAAGGGGTATTTTTGAGATTTCTTTTTCCTTCAGAATATCTTAAGAGTGCTAAATTTTAACTGCCTTTTTGTTGAACTGAACTGTGGGACTCTGATTTGTATTAAAATTGTAAGCTCTCACTGGTATACTATCTTCTGGAAGGGTGTTGTACATCTGAGGAAGTGTGTATGTGTGTGTGAATGTGTGAGAGAGAGGTTGCCCTTGTAGCGTATGACGAATGTCTGTACCTTCATTCTTGATGTAATTATTACATAATCATTTTAGCATATTTGGTTTCTAAATCATTGTGCTTATTTTTTCAATCTCTAAAGATACTTAAATTTGGTTAGTTAATTGTATTTTAGAAATTATAATTTTAGGTGATATTAATTTCATTAATGTTTTACAAAGAAATCTTTCCAGTTTAAAAGATGTTGAATATTCACATGTTCTAACATTTTCTTTACTGTAAAACATCTAGATTTGGAGATACGGAAAGCCTTGTTTTCTCTGTGTGGTTCAGCTACTTTCCATCTGGTATTATGCGTTCAAATTTACAATTATCCGTTAAAATTGCCATTTTGTTAGACATTTTTCACGCACAATAGATTTAAGTTGTGTCTGAAAGTATCTCTTGTGCTTTTTTGATTTTGCTGACTTTAAAAGGATTAATCTGGGCAGACATTATGAAAAGGAAAGGTTGCATTTAATATATTTTTTGGATTTAGTAGGACAAAAGGTAACTGGTTAACCTTGAAGTGACTGTTGTACAGTGGTTGTGCACATCCTTCAAAACACGGTGGAAGAGGATGTTTCTCCTTGTAGCACATGAGAGCAATAGATGGTGAGCCCTGCTATTCATGGTTAAAGCATGTGTTCACTTCAAAGCATTAAACAATTGCCATAATAGGTGATAATTTGGATTTCTATTGGATTTTTATTAATTTGCTTCATTTTGAATTGTGTGCACTACCATTCCTACTTCAGTTTGATTACAGTGTTGAAAAACTACCAGTTATATTTGCTGTTTATAATCTATTTGTAGATTAGGATTAAAATGGATTTAATCCATTTTTAAAGCTGTGTGAATTTTTCTAAACAGGAACAGCTATTTGCAATATGGGTTTTCATTAAACCAATTATAACTTTTATTATTAGCAGTTGAGAAGCACATGTTCATATAGCAATGTAAAAATATATTAATGAGTATTTGGTAAATTCCAACAGGCTTTTCCCATTAGCATAATTTTGTGTTGTACAATTAAGTTACATCTATAATTTTGGATAACATTCATTGATTAACAATAAAGTGACAAAAGCTCATGCCTTCACGGGTCACTGTTGTTATTTAACATGGATTCCTTATATATATTTCCTGAAAATTATAATCTCTAATAGATCTGTAAATTATTATATTTTTAAAATGAGAAGTGATTAGGAAAAAGTGTAAAATCCTCATACATTTACTCTTTCCCCAAAATTATATATCATTTTTGGTATGGAAGTAATAGTGATTATTAATTTTCTGGAGAAATTAAATTATTAAAGATCAGCCCTCTTCCTAATAGAATATCATATAAGATTTCTAGTCATTGCTCTTATTGTATAGTGAATATTTAATTTTCCGTAGGAAGAAAGAGTTTCATTGTCATTGATTACTCTCACTGTTAAAATGTTAATTTTCTCTAAAGAGCTATATACTAAGTGCTTCTTATTATCATGAAGATTATTCCTAAAGAAACAAGTGATAAATCTATTCTAAGAAAAATAAAAGCCAGGTGTCTTCTCAGTTGATAATAATATTTGTCACTTTATTATTTCTACTCTCAAAAACAGGTAGTGATCTCTTTATTCTGATCCTGTTAGAAAAGAAAAGAGGCCCGTAGGCTCTTGTAACGTTCCCGGCGCCGCGTTTGAATTCGAGGAGAGGCAGAGCCGTGCCAAACCTCTGCCTATAAAAAAAAAAAAGAAAAGAAGCGGGAATTTTATTACAATATTTTGCTTTTTATCTGAGTAGAGTTTTTCTCTTAGAACTAGAATTAACACTTACAAAGTTACCTTAGACTGATTAGAACTCACTCCTGGTTATCATCAGAAAAGAGTTCCAATGTTATGATTAAAAATACCATTACTTTCTGTCTCAGCTCTTAACTACCTGTTGGTTGGTGATATTTTTAGAATTGAAGATAAAAAGATTTTTTAGGTCCCAAAGCATCCCATTTTATGTATGCATGCATAATGAAAGTAATTAGTCTTTTTGAAATCTAAAACTTTAAAGTATAGGGATTATTGCCTTTAGCATTAATTTACTGGACTGATTAGTAAACCAGAGCTTAGATATCTGTCTATAATAAGGGGAAACATTAAATATGGAACTACCCTGGTAGTTCTCTCTTGTTTGTTTGTTCTAAATAAACAGAACTTTAGCTTTTCTTATTCTGTATTTCATTCTTTTTTTTTTTTTTAACTAGAAGATAGTCTATTAAATAGTCCTGTGTGGTTTATCATGTAGAATGACAAATATTCTACTACATTTTAAAAGCACTGTGGATTCAGCAGATAGCATAACTTCATAAACCGTCAAGGCAATATGACTCCTCACGTAGTACACTGTTCGCAAGGAAAAATTGGCCTACCATATATTAAAGCCTGTCACCTTCTCATCCCTGGCTTTCCCAGTTAATTTTAACTCCCCTTTTTTCCCAGTGGACCTATTTCTTAATGTCTCCATCTTAGTGATTTTAAGAGCTACCATTTTCCCTCTGGAAAGATGATGACTTCTTGCTTTGCTGCCTCAATATTTCAACCTCCCTTAAACTGTGATAACAAAAGTTTTCTGATTTGAGGTTACATATGCTGCTTTAGAGGATTCCCTGATAGCTCAGTTGGTAAAGAATCCGCCTGCAATTCAGGAGACCCCAGTTCGATCCCTGGGTTGGGAAGATTTGCTGGAGAAGGGATAGGCTACCCACTCCAGTATTCTTGGGCTTGCCTTGTGGCTCAGCTGATAAAGAATCCACTGGCAATGTGGGAGACCTGGGTTCGATACCTGGATCGGGAAGATACCCTGGAGAAGGGAATAGCTGACCACTCCAGTACTCTGATCTGGAGAATTCCATGGACTGTATAGTGCATGGGGTTGCCAAGAGTCAGACACGACTGAGTGCTGCCTTAGGAGTTGAAATATTCTTTATCATTTCTTACAGAATTTTAGGGTTAAAAATTATGACTGAGATAATTACCCCATGGCATGTCTTTAAATTCAAGCTTATGTTCGGCTATGGAGTTCCCTAGCTACTAAACAGTTCCAGGTTCTTAACTGCCCTTCGTCTAGCCATGAACTGAGGCAACTTAGCACACATACACATTTAGCCAATACACTTTTATTCAGTGTGTTGTATATTCTAGGATATAGAAGTATGATTAGAATGACTGTGACCCATTGTTTTGGACTATCTTAAAGTGTGAAACCTCAAATATTTATCTTAGCTCTTGGATCATTTGCAATAATCTGTTACAGTACTAAATTTAAGATGGCAACACCATTTTATTGATTCATGGTATTTGTATGCCCAGATTCCTCCGTGCTTGTAATCTAGTCAGTTGCTTCCATCCTTGTAATTTATTACTGGTTTAATTGTTCAGTTTTATTTGATGAACATTTTTAAAATTTAGGTTTACTTTGATTATTATGCATGTCATTGAGTTTGCTTCTAAAAGTAGTTGACTGGTGGTGTTTAACTAAGTCTATATAGCCATATGTCCATTTTCTTAGTGGTAACATGGGATCAGAATTTCTGAGATTTGTGTTATAAGCCTTGGGGAAATTCCTTTTGATAAAATATGGATTTATTATATCAAAGCCTTCTAGCACTGTATTGTAATGTATGCCATTATATCTTGTTTGCGACTTAAAACGATGTTTTATCTTATAGGCCTAGATATGCAGGAATGTCTTAGACTCATAGGGCAACACTACCTCCTTCCTCTCTTTCCTTTTGTTTATACTCTAAAATCTATGTAATTCAGATGTAGCATTTTAGTTTTATATGCCATCATTCCATTTATGTAATTATTTTGCTTTTAAATTTTAGCTAATTTGGATAAAAAGATACACTGTGTGATGAAGGAGACTACCACAACATAAAGAAGAGCAATAGAGGAAAATAAGCAACCGGTAGAGAATAAGAATATACAGTACAGTTTCTTAAGTATGGTTGTTATCTGATAAATGACTTAATTTTCATTTTATAGGTCAAATTTTAAACACTGATCAATATTTAAAGATACTCTTTAAAAAGTTTTTCTAACTTTATAAAAAGACTCATTTTATACCCAATTGACAACCAGTCAGTATAGTAATCTGTGTTCAATACTGAGAAGGTTAGTAGAGTTAGATTTCAGCTGAATCTTCATTACTTTATTGTATTAAAATACAAGATTTACCATTTTAACCATTTTCAACTCTTTGGTGACGTTAAGGGTATTCACATTGTTTTGTAACCACACATCACCACTGTTCCATCTCCAGAGCTTTTCATCAGCCCTAACAGACTCTCTCTACCCATTAAATACTAACTTCCCATTCCTCCCTTTCCCCAGTGTCTGGTGATCATTATCCTGATTTCTGTGTATTTGAATTTGACAATACTAGGTACCTCATATAAGTGGACTGACTCCTATATTTATCCTTTTGTATCTAAATTATTTCACTTAGCATATTTTTAAGGTTCATCGGTATTGTAGGACATATCAAAGTTTTATTCTTTTTCAAGGCTAAGTAATATTCATTGTACACATATACCAGATTTCCCTTATCCATTCATTAGTTAATGGACATTTGGATTATTTCTGCATTTTGACTGTTGTGAACAATGCTGCTATGTACATTAGTGTACAAATCTCTGTTTGAGTTCCTGCTTTCAGTTCTTGAGTATATACCCAGGAATGTAATTGCTGAATCATGTGGTAATTCTGTGTTTAATATTTTAAGAAACTTGCCAATACTGTCTTTCTCAGCAACTACACTATTTTATATTCCCACTGGCAATGCATAAGAGTTCCAGTTTCTCCACATCCTCAACCAACAATTGTTATTTTGTTTTATTTTATTTGGCCACTCTGCTTTGGGAATCTTAGTCTCCCAACCAGGAATTGAACCCACGCCACAGCAGTGAAAGTGCTGAGTTCTAACCACTAGACAGCCAGGGAAATCCCTTTCATGTTGCTTTTGCTAATAGCAATCCAAGTGGATGGAGTGGTATCTCGTCTTGATTTTGACTTTAATTTCCTTATGATGCGGTATCTTGTTTGCTGAAATGTATATTCATATTTTTACCACTTTAAACTTGTTGAAGTAGAAGTTCTTTATACGTTGTGGATGTTAGCCTATATACGAGTGCAAATATTTTCCCATTCTGTGAGTTGCCTTTTTATTCTATCAATAGTGTTCTTTGATGCACAAGCATTTTTAATTTTGATGTAATGTAATTTGTTTTTCTTTTGTCGCCTGTGTTTTAGTCTTTGTTTTTTTTTTTTAAGAGGAAAAAAATGCCTTTTAATGAAGGAACTATTAATGAGACAAAAGAGAGATTATGTAGAGTGGTCAAAGTCTAGAGAGATGAAAAATAGACTGTTTTAACTGGAATAGAAAATGTAATTTCCTGTGTTCTGACTGCAGGATGGTAAAGATATGGAAGGTTGAGTCAGGAATTAAAGGGGGCTTTAATCCTTCGCTGAGGTGGTTTAGTTTGATTTGAAGACATCTGGTCCCTTTGGGAATGCACTTACAGAAGGGAATAATAACTGAACTTTGCTCCCAAGGAAAATTCATGCTGCTTTGTACAGTGGACTAGAAAGAGCTATAGTGTAATTAGCCTGCAGAAAGGCTGTGGTCATGGAAATGGTATTACTGCCTTCTGAGTGTTTAAAGCAAACATTTAGATGTAATTTGCTCTCATGTTTGCTATATGTGGTAATGTTTTTCCTTCCGCTTGTTTTCCAAATAACATCTTTTGAAGACAGTTAAGACATCCATTTTATCTGTGAGCTTTTAAGAGTGGGTTCTTTAGTGGGACAAAAAAAGAGCTGGAAACTAAGAACATCCAAGAACAAATACACTAGATTCTGAGTTCTCATTACAGGCAGGTCGTCGTACTCTGTTACGCTCTAGTTTTATAAGCGATTTCATAGTTCTGAATCAGAATGTCTCTTTTGGAGCATTTCACTGGGATCAGATACAGACGTTTAGATTCCAGACTTACTGTTTCATTGGCATGTGTTGACCAAATGTTAACATCCATGTAGTTTTGAATTATTAAGAATTGTTTATAGTTGAAAAACTAAGTTTTAAGGGGTCCAGGAAAAAGTTCTTTCAGATAATTACGAAGGGAGTATATATATCGAAACACAACTCAATGAAGATTATCTCAATGCTATGCTATGCTATGCTATGCTAAGTCACTTCAGTCGTGTCCGACTCTGTGTGACCCCATAGACGGCAGCCCACCAGGCTCCCCCGTCCCTGGGATTCTCCAGGCAAGAACACTGGAGTGGGTTGCCATTTCCTTCTCCAATGCATGAAAGTGAAAAGTGAAAGTGAAGTTGCTCAGTCGTGTCCGACTCACAGTGACCCCATGGACTGCAGCCAACCAGGCTCCTCCGTCCATGGGATTTTCCAGGCAAGAGTACTGGATTGGGGTGCCATTGCCTTCTCCAGATTATCTCAATATACATACCTAATTCTTCACTGGCTGTGACAACTTTGAACAAATTAATTTGGAAATTTCTGAAGGTTTTTTAAAGTTGAGAATCTGATTATGCTCATCAACTTAGCTTTCTTTTTTTTTTTTTTTGATTCATGTGCTTATGCCCAAATGATATGTTTGTTTTCTTCCCCTTATTTTTGCGTATTTCCCCCAGACAATTTTAATATACTTCTCAATTTTTCGGCCGTAGAATTCTGAATATAAGTGTATGCTCTTTTGGTAATCTGAGTTACAGATGGATGGTTTTCCCCCCCACTAACTTTAAAATATGTTGATTTATCATTGGTATATAGATTAAATGTAGATGTTTGAAGCTTTTTAATTTGTGTTTTAAGAGTACTTCTTATCAAGACAAAATATATGTAAAACGAAATCATAATCTGATGAATATGTTTGCTTTCTTTTAAATTATTTCATTAGTAATTTGCAAATGTACTACATGATCACACATTTTAGTTTCTTAGGACTTTCACTTTAATTTTCTAAAAAATTTAAAAACTAAAAATGTTGAAAAATATTTCTGTTGATTGGGGGCAAAATCAAATCGCTTTTATTTAGCACTTTATTTGTATTCTTAAAATACATTGTGAATACCTTCATTCTGTAAAAACTAGAGTACCAAACAGTAGAAAACCTGAATTAGAACCCAGAACCTAACCGTGTATATCATTTACAGTTTAATGTGCTGGGCCACATTACATTTCAGTATACTTGATGTTTTAAGAATATAATGAATTGAGGTGGGGGGGCATAGGCTGTATCCAAAGGCTTTTTATCAAAATGTATAGAAGATACATCCATTGGAAAAGCAAGTTCATTTTTAGAGCAGATTGTTGGCCTTAACATTTTGGGAATATTCTCAAGCATTAGGAAGACTGGAAGCCAGTATGTCTTCTCTAAATTACTGATGTGATGATGTACAGAAGTAGGAAAATGTTCCCCACTACCTATTTTTGAGCTATTATGTGTTCTTAGGCATTTGAAATTTTAAGAGGTTTTCAGTTTAATGGTATTATGAAAGGAAAGATGAATGGGAAACCAGGAGGCATGGATTTTCTTCCATTAAGTAATAAGATTAATACATACATGCATATGCATTCATAGAGGCAGTCATTCTTCCAGTGATTTGCAGAGCAGTTGCTATTTATGCAAAGCCCCGGTAGAGTTATGAGACAGATTTGACCCTGTGAATATGTCAAGGAAACTAGTTAGGCACTTGAGACATGAACTCAAATTAACGTATTGAAAGTAAAGTAGTAAAAAAATCAGAAGGAAAGTTGAGATAAAATGTTCAGGAGTTAAAATGAGAGGTTATTATGATCAGTATACAAAGAAACATGATATTGACTTGATTAATGAGACTGGAAAAATTTTCTTTAATTTGTAAAATTCAAGCTCCTGGGGAGCATCAGAGTTATAAATTAATCACTGAGTAGGCATCCTAATATTGATTCTCTGCCACTAAATAATTGCATTTTCTTTAATATCAGTGTATCTGGTTTTCTTATAATAGAGTTTACTGAATAATAATGGTTTATGTTAGAATAGCCAGTATTGAAATATAATTTAATATTCAGCTTTCTTATAGCGCTTTTGCTAATTAATTATTTAACCTTCCACTAAGTTTACCATTTTTTTTTTTTACTATAAATTACTTTTTTACTTTAAGTAAATATCAGGATATCCATTACCCCAAACAGTACAGGTAGAATTTCCTTCTCAAACACTGGTTAATTGTTTGTGTTGATTTTTGTAAATATCTATATATAGCAACAGTTTGTATCACAGCTAAGCTTCAGAAAACTGGAGTATTGAAGGATTTTTTCTCTTTTGGTTACTTTTTTTGGAGATTATTTTAATCATTAAAATAATTATTATTGCCAGATTCCCTCTTTTTTATTAAAAGAATTTTGAGCTATGCGTAAAGAAAATTTTAAAAACTAGGAAAGTAGCTATTTAGTTATAGCTATTAAAGACATACATTTTTCTTTTTTTAAGACATACATTTTTCATTGTCTTTATTATCACGTGTTGAAGTTGCCTTTGTAAAAGTACTTTAGGCCATACTTAACTACTTTATGACTAAGTGTCATTTTTTAAAGAACTTGGTTAAATCATTAAAATTAAAAAAGTTTAATTTTCATATGTAACCATGAAACTGAAGTCAGTAGGTAGAAATAAGGTAATACAGAAAAGTTAAGCTTACTTCCCTCTGTCCTCTAGTCTTGCAGCTCTCCCCAAAGTTAACTATTGGGTTGGCCAGAAAGTTCAGATTTTTCCATGAGATGTTATGGAAAAACCCGAATGAACTTTTGGCCAACCCAGTATTTTTTTCCAACTTATGCCTCCTGGAAATTACCTATCCATACAGAAGCGTGGGTATGTTATATACTACTTCTTGTTTACATGAGGTGTAGCATTCTGTATACATAGTTTGCACTTCTTTCACTGAATGGTGTAATTTGGAAATTATTACATAGAAGTACAAAACTACCACAGTATTTAATTATGTAGATGCCCCTTAACTTATGAACATTTATAGTTTTACTAATACTTTGCTTTATAAACAGTACTGCCATGTATTCTTGTACAAACACTGCTTGCATTTTATCCTGTTTAAGATACTGTGTCATAGTGTGGATGAGGTAAGTTTATAAAAGATTTAGATATTCTTAAAATAAAGGAGGTTTTTGGTTTACTCAAATGATGTAGGTGCACTTTTTACTTTTTAAAAATGTAAATAGTAATATGTGCTTATAGAAGCATCTTTATAAGAAAAGTAGACACTTTTCCTTTTCATAAATTGGATTTCTGTATTTCAGTTTAAAAGAGATGGCTGTAATGGTCTTTTCACTTTTGAGGGCTAAAGGGTAAAAGATCTGTCAGTATATAAAACTCCTTTGACTTCTTCAAATTTTATAATCAGAAAATGTTATTTAAAGAAAAAAGAAGCAAATCAGTAGGGTAGGATTTTCTAAAGGTACTTTGGTAGCTTTTTGGTTTTTAATTTCCTTTGAGTGCCACCATTTCCTCAGTGTAGAGTTTTCATTTGCTTACTTTGATTAAAAATGAAAAATGGCAAGGTCAGATAATTGCAAACGAAGCACTTGACCATGACACCAAGCAGAGGCAAAAGTACTTCATAGAATATCAAAGTTTTCTTTGTTTTTTAAGGAGGTAGATCAACTTAATTCATCCTACTATTTATGTGATCTTCTTTTCTGACCTTAGGAAAATGTCCTTTGATTTCAGACTTTACTTTTCAGGTTAAATATTGCTCTTATACCTAGAGACTTTTGGTTAAGTGATTTTCTTGGACCCCAAATATTTTGGGGGGATACAACCTAGATTAGTTTCGAAGTGCTAATGATATTTCATGTTAATCAGAAGAAACAGTGATGTTAGTGGTTTGCAGTCTGCCTCTCTTCCTGTTCCCTTAGAGTCACAGTAAATTCTAAGCTAATGTACCAGAGAGGTTCATGAAGTCTAGGTCCTCAATCTGTAGTAGTTGCCATCTTTCTATTGCTCTTGCAGCTGCTGAGTTCTGTTTTTGCATAGGTTTTAGGCATGCTCAGAAATGTTTAGTCAAGTCAACATACGGACTTCCTAGCCCATGGTTATCCCCTTTCTAGGGGTGCCGGATCCTTTCCCAGATTCTCTTACTTTTTCAACAGCAGTTTTGTTTTTTACAATAGATACATAGATCCAGATGTTATCAGTCCAGATCAGGTTAGATAAACAGGCAGTCTGCTTGGCACTTAAAGAGTGTCTGAAATAGATGTGAAGCAGCACAATGTAATGAATTTCATCAGGGTTTGTATTATGATCTGGCCACTTTCTAGATATGTGACATTCAGAAGCCACTCAGCCATTTTGAGCCTCAGTTTCTCCATCTGTTAAATGAGAGTACCACTGACTGAGCATTGACTGTAATAATATACATGGAATGTTTTGTTTACAGCCTGGTGTTTTAAAGGCATTTATTATGTCATTTTTGTTTTTCATAATATTTTTTGTTCATCTCTCAGTGTTGTATTAGTATTTGTACCTCCCTCAGTCCTGTGGGTTCTATTTTTTCTGTCTTCTGTTTGCCTTTTAAGGACTTTGTGATTCTCTTTAGAAGGTTCAGTTCAGTTCAGTCGCTCAGTTTTGTTCAACCCAGCATATTCATTCATGTTGCTCAGCATATGTTTATTGAGTGTGTGCCAGGTCCTGTACTATGTCTGTAGAGGTAAAATAGACAGTTTGTCCTGAGCATGAAGAGTTTGTGGTCTACTGCTAGAAAATAATGTGTGTGTTTGAACAAGTGAGGTTCAGGGAACCTCAGCCTCTGAATGTTGGAGTGTAGCAGGGCCCAGGCCTGCCCCGTCTACAGTACTTGGCTGTCTTAGTGACCTCATGCAGTGTTGTTGCTTGAGATACCATCTGTATGCTAAAAACAAATTTCGAGCCAAAACCCTCTCCCTTGTACTCCAGATGTGTGTGTCTATTTACCTGATGTTTCCACTTTGATATCTAATAGGCATCTCAAACTTGTTACATCAAACCAAATTTGAGGTCTTCCTCCTCCCCCCCCCCACCCACTCATTACTGCGTCAGCCTTCCACTTCCCCGACGCTTCTTTCCGTGGGTCTGGCCCAAACCTTGACTGTAATGTGATTCTTCTTTTCCTCTCTTAATCCACACCCAATCTAATCACGAACCTGTTGGCCCAACATTCAATAATACATTTAAAAAATAACCATTCATACACCCTCCACAGCTGTCAGCGCATCCCACAGACCAGGATTGCTTGTAGTGCTGTTGGCGCCTTCTGATGGGCGTTCTGGAGTCCTCTCTTGCTCTTCTACAGTCTATGAGGACAGTAGCCTTGGAAAGGTAAGTCAGATCCTGTCACTTATGCCTGAAGAACCCCCAGACCTTTTCCATCTCAGTGAAAGCTATATCCCTCTCGGTGGCCATTCAGAGCCCAAGATCTGATCGCTTGTCACTCTGACCTTGTCTGCTGATTTCCCCTGTTCTCACTGAGTTGAGGTCAACTGGCTTCAGTGTTATCTTCTAAACTAGCCAGTGCTCCTGTTTACCTTTTTACGATGCACTTCCTTATCACGTCCAGGATTTTGCTTCAGTGTCACCTCAGTGTGGCCTTCCCTTAACCACCCTATTTAAAATTGCACTTTGCCCCAGTATTCCCTACCTATGTCTTTTAACTACTTCTCTATGTAGCACTTACTATCCAATGTACTATGCATATATTTTTATATTTCAATATATATGTGTATTTTTATTAAATGAATGGGGTGGATGAATTCTGGGAGCTTAGAAGGAAGGCATCTAATCTTGGTGGAAGGCTCCCTGGAGGAGATGATTCCTAAGCCAAGTCTTTCAGGATGAGTTAGTCAGTGGTTGGGGGTGAGAGGCAAAGCTAGGAGGGCCATCCAGATAGCAGGAGTTATGTGTGCAAAAACCAGACAAGGGCTATGCTGGAACTACCTATATGTTCAGTCGCTGATTTCTGTCCGACCATTTGTGACCCCATGGAATGTGGATGTCCAGTGGTATTCTCAAGGCTGGTTTACACATGGGTTAAGGAAAAAATTGTACCTTAAGAGTAATTTCCAATACTAAAATCAGGGGTGTCAGCTATGTAAGCAGAGGCTGATAAAGTCTGGGACTAAAGCCAGCTGTAGAGTTGAGGGGCTAGACAGTAGAACTGCCTTGGGCTGTGGGTTAGGAAAGTTCACTTGGGTTACTTCTAGGGACCTGAGGACAGGTTAAGATGGCTTTTATGTTTGTTCTGGAGCTACTAAGGAACTTCTGTGGAGGAGCCCTTGGCATTTAGTCACCCGAATATTTTAGTGCCTGGTACCTTCCAGGTACTATGTACATACTAGTCACCAAGAATATAATAGTGAAAAAGACTAGATCCTTATCAATGGGCTTACTTTGTATGGTAAAACATGAAACACAGAGTAATTTAAAAGTTGTAAATTGTATTAGATTGGATCATGAAAAATTGATGTTCAGCCATCTTTGACCTATGAAAGCAACAGATCTATATTAATATTTTGAAAGGAACAAGGGAGTGAGTTGGGGAAAATATGATAATTAGGGTAGGAAGGTCGGAAGAAGTCTCTGAGAGGAAGTTGCATATAAAAAAAAAGATTTTAAAGTAAATCAAGACAGCAAATGTAAATGCCCGGAAGGATCAAAGGAGCACGGTGGGCCTGGCGGGGAATCCACGCCTGTTCAGAGAGGGCTCAGCTCCTCAAAGCAGCACCCTCAGTGCTGCTGCGCCTTCTGATTCTCCAGGATAAGCCAGCAGACACCTTTTTTAAAAAGTGTCCAAAGAATAATGCTTTAAACATTCAAGTAGAAATGTAATTTTATGTAAAATCTCCTAAAGTTTGCATGTCATTTATTTCAAAACATTTAGAAAACATTTTGCAAGCCAAACAATGTGTCTGTTCTCCAAAAGTGGCCCACTGGACACTGCTTTATAAGCTTTGCTTTAAAGCATTCCAAGGGGAGAGAAAAGCATGTGCAAAGAACTTGAGGCAAGAAAGGGCTTCAACTGGTTCAAGGAACAGGAAAGAGGGCAGTATGTCCAGAGCTAAGTGAGCCTGAGGGAGAGTTATCTGTGAGATGAAGTTGGAAAGGAGCCCACAGAAGCACAGGTCAGAAGTGGAGGGACAGACGTGCAAATTTAGTGTGTGCCAGACAAGCATGCACCTTGGGACCATATGCCTGGAGGGACAGACACCCTTTCCTAATCTGTACAAGGATACCATAAATGCTGCAGGCGTCCTTGAAGGTAGGTGCACTATCCCATTTCAGACTTCAGTAACCTGCTTCCCTGGTGGTTCAGACAGTAAAGAACCCACGGGAGACCCAGGTTCGATCCCTGGGTTGGGAAGGTCCCCTGGAGAAGGGAATGGCAACCCACTCCAGTATTCTTGCCTGGAGAATTCCATGGACAGGGGAGCCTGGTGAGCTACAGTCCATAGGGTCCCAAAGAGTCAGACAAGACTGAGTGACTAACACACACAAAACTTGCCCAAAGGCCACTATAATGGTAGAGTGTGCCTTGGGTATGCGTTTCTTTGAATTGAAAGTCACCCTCCCCCTGCTTTTTAAAAATATAAAAGGTTAAGTTTCCAATCGAGACATTTTCACATGACTGCCCTTTGGAGGATTTTCCTGTCTGCGTAACTTAAAGTGAGTGAATTCATTAGAGGGCAAAGAAGAATGCTCTAAATATTGTACTGAATATAGAGTAACACTGACCTGGAGACCAAACTCCATCAAATTGGAGATCAGACTTATTCCACTTCTTGTATGGGCTAGTAATGCCAACCTGTGAAGAGTTTAGTGCTCTCATTTTCAAGAGAAGGTGAGTATAGCTTTAAGATTTTAAGTTGAAATATGTGATTTATTCTTGTGAGGGTAAGAAAACATCCTTTTATTTTTATTGAGTGTTAAAGCTCTCAAAATCAAATGGGTCTGTGCTCAAGGGATCTTAGAAATCTAGTGGAAAATAAAGTTTGAGATGAAGATGGTTATGGCTAGAAACAGGCCATTTCAGCTAGTTAATAGATGTTAAATAAAATATATTTCTTGAATTTGGTGAGCAGGACCTCAGTAATAAGAAGTGAACTTGGTCTAGAAGAAAATTCAAGAGACTGAGGATCAGATTGCCTAGAGAGTTTCAGCCAAAGAGGAGCCACGGAGGAAGGCGGCTGCAGAGTGAGGCCTGAGAAACAAGACTCTGCAGCCTTGAGACAAGTTCACACTTTAAGTGAGCCACCTGAGGAAATGCCTATGGAGATTTCTAAGCTAATTTCCAGAGCTAAATGTGATGAAATATTTCATGAAAATTCACCAGCTGTTTGTTTGTTTGTTTGTTTTTTTGGTCACTTACTAGATATTTGAAGACAGAGAAAGTAGCATAATTAAAAACATTCTTCAGATGCTCTGTGTGGGTTATTTGCTTTACCTTGTCGATAAAAAATGGATCTGATTTAACTTTCCTAAGAATTCTTTTAAACTACTAGATTTTTGCCTGTGGAATTAAAAGGAAAATTGTACTTTTCGGAGAAAAATCGCTAGGATTATATTTCGCTTTGAGGTTAGTAGACTGTAATTACTGAAAAAAGTAGGAGTCATCAAAATTTTTCTGTAAAGATATTAAATATTTTCAGGTCCAGATATTAAATATTTTCAACTTCGCGTGCCAGACAGTTTCTGTCGCATCTCACGAGAGCAGCCATAGGTGATGTGAGTGAAGGAGCCTGGCTACCTTCCAATAAAACTTCATTCACAGACACTGAAATCCGACTTTCTTATAATTTTATGTGTCATGATATCATATTCTTTTGACTTTTAAATCATGGTCTCAACAAAAAAAAAAAAAATAGATGAGCTGAATGGTCCTTGAACCATAGTTTGCTGACCTCTGAATTAAAGGATTTTAAAAACCGTTAGATTCTTCCAAGGGCCAGTAATGCGGCTTCCTCAGCTGTCTAGATTGTTTATTTCATGGTAGAGGGGTTTTATTTTGTAATAATGAAGAGATTTCCTTATAAATTTTAAAATTTTCCAGCAGGGATTCTCAAACTGGGTACATCAGAATCATCTGAAGACTTTGTTAAAATGCCAATTTGCAGGGCTCCTCCCTCCCAAAGTTTCTGATCCAGCAAGTCTGTGTGGGGCCCAAGAACTTGGATCTTTAACCAGGAGGCTGATGCTGCTGTTCTGGGACCATACTTTGAGAATCACTTATTTAGAATGAGGATGTGCGCCCCTGTGAGACTAACACAGTTGCTTCTTTTACTCAGTGTTCTCAGAGTAGCTATTGACTAATCTACCTAGAGGGCTTGAAACCTTCAAATTCTAATGATTAAAAGATCAAAGATAATTGGAACCAAATTTATAACTCTATTATAGTATTTTTCCTCCATTGGTTTCTGAAAGTTTTAAACACATACAAATGAGAGAGTGCTTTCAACAGGGTTAGGGAAAGGAATGTGCCTAGGAGAAATATGAACAAAAGTTATTATATACAGTACATTTTCTTAGTAAATATATATATAATAGATATTCAGGCATCAGGTTTTAAAATAGTACATTCCCAGTCGCTTTGGCATTTGGTATTCCTCCCCTATCACATCACCCTTTTTTTTTTTAATTTTAACTGTTTGTATCTACAGTATGTCTTCTTTTGCATGCATAGGGACTTGACCTAATTTTGATTACACACACACACACACACACACACACACACCTGTTTTGATGAACATAGCTGTGGTTCATTCATTTTCACTGCCCTGAAAGTGTCTGTCTCATGAATGCACTATAATTTTTCTACTTTCTTAATGATGCCCACTTGGATTGTTCCTAGTATTTTTTATTTTACAAACAATATAGCCTGAAATCTTGAACATGTTTCCTAGTAACGTAAGCAACAGGATCTGCACCTATGGAGGGGAATTGACCAGTTCAGCTTTTCTGTGTCAGCATCAACTTGTGTTTCAAAGGAAGAATATGTCCGCACTGACTCGAGCACACTTGCTATCACTAGATTTTTAACTTTTTGCCAGTTTGAAAGGTTTAAAATGTGCTTTTAGTTTGCATTTTCTTGATTACTAATATAGTTCAGAATTTTTCTTAAATTTATGGACCTTTCATGTCTCCTTTGAAATAGCCTTTTTTGCCTGTTTTCTTTAAAAGTTTTTCCACCTTGTTTTGGTAGTTCTGACTAGTTTTGACCCTTTCTTATTGTTCTACATAAATTTTATAATTAAATACCATAGGGAAAAAACCTTTTTGTTGGAAATACATTAATAGATTAATTTGGAAAAAATTACATCTGTACAATACTTAAGTATTCCTAGTCATGAATATGTAATGTCTCTGGATTTATTTATGTCTTCCTTAATACTTTTCAGTAAAGTTTAAATTTTCCATTAAGATCACCTATTTCTTTTTTTAGACTTATTATTAAGCATCTTATTTTTACCATCTTTTTAGTAGTTATATTTTAAAACTATTTGTGGCTGGTATATAAAAATGAAGTTGATTTTTGTTTGCTGATCTTATATTTAAGAATCTTGTTCAATTCTTACTATTTCTCATAATTTCTGAAGCCTTTTGGGCTTTCTGCATAAATAGGCCTCTTCTGCAGTTAATACCGTTCTCAGTCTGTCTTCTCAATCCATATAACTTCTTTTCCTTATCTACCAACTTGATTTGACTAAAGCTTTAGGTACAATGTAGAACCTCATTGCTAATTTAAAAAGATCCTTCTAACATTTGCCATGACATATATTTGCTGTTTTGGTAGATGACCTTTATCAGGTTAATGAAACTTCTTTATATGTATATGCCTATTTTGCCAAGAGTTTTTCTTAAATAAAAAGGATACTTAAAATTTGTCAAATGCAATTTCTTTGTATTTTGAGATAATATGTGTGTGTGCTTGTTTGTTAGCATATTGAATTAGTAGATTTTTCTAGTATTAAACCAAATTTCATTCTCAGGATAACTTAGTATGATTTACATCCTACCCTATGGCTTGGCACTCCATGAACAGAGTCACCTGTATTGTGAATATATGCCTCGCTGATGTGTATGTATCTCTCACTCACAGCCTCCATCCCCATCACGAGTTGCTGTTTTTCTTAGAGGGCTTTTAATTTTATGGTGCCACCTGCTGGCGAGCTTTCAACATTTCTGATACTCTTTTTCACCTCTTAGGCCAACTGCATGCATGGTTTTCTCTGTTATAACTGTAACCCCTCATTTATTTTTATTTTCTTTCTTATACCATAATATTTATTCACTTGACTCTCTAATCCTCCTTTCTCTTGCTCGTACGAAAATTTTTTTCAGTATACTCATGACAATCATTCTCTTTTCCTTCCTTTTCCTTCTCTCCTGTTTTGTTCCTTTATGGGTACTATAAATCTACCTCATTGTTAAGAATGATGAGAACAGTGCTGGTTACTAGGGGGAAATATACATTGTAGACTGACATTTGGTACAATAAAGTGCCAGCTCTGCTAACCTTCAAAGTCTTTGAAAATACTTAAAATTTTCTGTAAAGTGTTCTTAAATTTCAAATACTAATCACCCTCTAATTAATTCTGCCCATTTAACATCAAAGTTCACTATAAAGAATAAATTGTAAAACTCCTTTGTTTCATTGTTTCTGTGTTCCTTTATCCAAGTTTTGAGAGTTCTACTGTATTTTACTACAAAGACTGATGCATTAAACTGCTTGGAAACCAAACTAGTCATCCATAACATGGTTTCCATGGGAAACAGCCCACCATAGCTGCCCTTTTGATAAATAACCCACCTATAAGATAGAGATTATCAGTAACTGCGTTTCCAATTGCTTAACCCTCAAGCATAGAAAATACGGTTAACAATATTTTCCATTCTCCCTGGTCATAAGACTAAGACTAGTTTGTGCGGAAAGGCTGCAACCATGAGAATCCTAGCATCTCTTTAAAAAGGAGATTTAACATTATTCTTATTTTCACATTGTAATAATTGTGGAGATTCAAAAGTGATTGAAAAAGAAAAGGTAGAGGTTAAAGATTAGGAAAGAGATTGCTTTGGCAATTTGGTTACCTAGAGGGCCCTACAGAATGCAGGGGACAAAGGTGCTTCTGGCTTCTGTACTACAGCGCTGGCTTCCTTCTGTGTTCTTTTGCTGAAATGCTTTCTAACCTTTCTATGTCTCTTTTAAAAGGTGGGGACCCAAACTGTATGCATTGTTCCAGATGCGTTCTTGCCAAAGCAGTATAAAGCAAATGTAACAGTTAGGAAGAAGGCTCTTTCCCTCACTGGGTAAGTACAACTGGTAACAGATTCCCAGTAGACCTGCCACACCCTCGCCACCTCAGAAATGCTGGCAGGACCCCATAAAACCTGAATCTGTGCATCCACAGCCCCGAGCTTTTAGTCTAGTGAAATGCCAGTCAAAAGAGTTGACCCAGAGCCAGCCCTCCCTGTGCAGCACCTAATCTCACCCACTCTAGATTCTTTCTCAGCTGTTTGCCTCTCTCAGCTCTTTGCCAGTCAAGAACATTGAGGTCAGACAGAGTTTACTACAGTGAGATTTTAGCTGTAATCTTCATGAGGTGATTAGACATGCTACTTTAGACTATTTTCTTACTTTGTGAAAGAACCTTCTTGATGTAGAGTAACGCTGTGCCAGCTCACACATATGGTACTTGTGTGCTGCTAGAAGGATTTTTTTTTCTTATTTGAAAAAATGTTCAGATATACTTAAAAATGAAGTGTCATACCTATGTATTAAGTAAAAGAATTCCAGAATTGGTTCGTAAACCAGATTAGTATTGTGCGTTGATCACAATTTGGAAATATTTAAAAATCATTGCTCAATGTGATTACCACAAGAAATTGTTTCAAAGTTATGTTAAGACTCATCCCATTTCTAAATAAAACTACGGCAGTACAGTTTATCTTATAGATCTTGAATGGCACATTTGAGTCTCCCAACTTGCTGTTTAAACCTCCCCAAATTCTACACACAAAACTCAGAATATATTTGAGACAATACTTTAAGACGTGGAATTACTGTTACTTTTTAGATTCTTTTCATGTGACATTAAACAAATGGTGATATATTTTCACTTAGCCTGGATAATTTTTAGAAATGATTTGCTTGTTTGGCCTTGATATTTATTAATTTTCTAATCCCAAACTCCCAATACTTCCCTTCCCAATTCTTACTCCCCTTTGGCAATTGCAAGTGTGTTCTCTATGTCTGTGAGTCTGTTTCTGTTTCATAGATCTGTGTCAGATTTGGATTTCAAATGTAAGGGACATCATATGGTATTTGTCTTTCTAACCTATTTTGCTTGGTACGATATCTCTAGTTCCATCCATGTTGCTGCAAATGGCATTATTTCACTCTTTTTAATTACCTTGACTTCTGGATTGCTATGAATTGAGTTTAAGGTCATTCACTGAATCTCTGACATTCCATGACATTCCCAAAATATTTTCATTGTTTTGAAATCCACTTGAAGGGCTTGATTTGAAAGGCGTGTAGCTGTTTGTGACTCCATAGAATCTAGTTAATCTTATTCTTGATATTTGAGCTAAAATCCTTGGTTAAAACATGTTCTGAACAATCCAGATGGCCACAAATAATACTGTTCTTAGCTATTCATCTTTAAACCATTAATTCCAATGCAGGCATTTATGTAAGTAACTTCCATTTTGGAAAGTAGGAAGTCAAGAGATACCTAGAATAACAGGCAAGTTTGGCCTTGGAGTACAAAATGAAGCAAGGAAAAAGCTAACAGAGTTTTGCCAAGAGAACACACTGGTCATAGCAAACACCCTCTTCCAACAACACAAGAGATGACTCCATACATGGATATCACCAGATGTTCAATACTGAAATCAGATTGATTATATTCTTTGCAGTGAAAGATGGAGAAGCTCTATACAGTAAGCAAAAACAAGACTGGGAGCTGACTGTGGCTCAGATCATGAACTCCTTATTGCAAAATCTAGGCTTAAATTGAAGAAAGTAGGGAAAACCACTAGGCCATTCAGGTATGATCTAAATCAAATCCATTACAGTTATACAGTGGAAATGAGAAATAGATTCAAGGGATTAGATCTGATAGAGCACCTGAAGAACTATGGGCAGAGGTTCGTAACACTGTACAAGAAGCAGTGATCAAAACCATCACCAAGAAAAAGAAATGCAAAAAGGTAAAATGGTTGTCTTGAGAAGCACACATAGCTGAAAAATAAGAGACGTGCAAGGCAAGGGAGAAAAGGAAAGATATACCCACCTGAATGCAGAGTTCCAAAGAACAGCAAGGAGAGAGAAGAAAGCCTTCCTCAGTGAACAATGCAAAGAAATAGAGGAAAACAATAGAATGGGAAAGACTAGAGATCTCTTCAAGAAAATTAGAGATACCAAGGGAACATTTCATGCAAAGATGGACACAATAAAGGACAGACGCTATGTGGACCTAACAGAAGCAGAAGATATTAAGAAGAGGTGGCAAGAATACAAGACGAACTATACCAAAAAAGATATTAATGACCCAGATAACCATGATGATGTGATCACTCACCTAGAGCCAAAAATCCTGGAGTGCAAACTCAGGTGGGCTTTAGGAGGCATTACTACAAACAAAGCTAGCAAAGGTGATGGAAATCCAGTTGAGCTATTTCAAATCCTAAAAGATGATGCTGTGAAAGTGCTGCATTCATTATGCTAGCGAATTTGGAAAACTCAGCAGTGGCCACAGAACTGGAAAAGGTCAGTTTTCAGTCCAATCCCAAAGAAGGCCAATGCCAAAAAATATGCAAACTGCCACACAATTGTAGTCATATCACATGCTAGCAAAGTAATGCTCAAATTCTCCAAGCCAGGCTTCAACAGTATGTGAACTGAGAACTTCCAGATGTTCAAGCTGGATTTAGAAATGGCAGAGGAACCAGAGATCAAATTAACAACATTTGTTGGATCATAGAAAAAGCAAACGAATTCCAGAAAAACATGTACTTCTGCTTCATTGACTAAGCTAAAGCCTTTGACTGTGGATCACAACAAACTGGAAAATTCTTAAAGAGATGGGAATACCAGACCACCTTACTTGCCTCCTGCAAAACCTGAATGCAGGTCAAGAAGCAACAGTTAGAACCAGCCATGGAACAATGGACTGGTTCAAAATTGGGAAAGGAGTATGTCAAGGCTGTCTATTGTCACCCTGCTTATTTAACTTCTATGCAGAGTACATCATATGAAATGCTGGGCCTGAAGCACAGCTGGAATCAAGATTGCAGGGAGAAATGCCAACCTCAGATAAGCGGGTGACACGACCCTTACAGTAGAAAGTGAAGAGGAACTGAAGAGCTTCTAAATGAAGGTGAAAGAGGAGAGTGAAAAAGCTGGCTTAAAACTCAACATAAAAAAACTAAGATCATGGCATCTGGTCCCATCATTTCATGGCAAATAGATGGGGAAACAATGGAAACAGTGAAAGACTTTATTTTCTTGGGTTCCAAAATCACTGGGGTTGGTGATTGCAGCCATGAAATTAAAAGACGCTTGCCCTTTGGAAAAAAAGCTATGACAGACCTAGACAGCATATTAAAAAGCAGAGACATTACTTTGCTGACAAAGGTCTGTCTAGTCAAAACTATGGTTTTTCCAGTAGTCATATGTGGATATTGAGAGTTGGACCATAAGGAAGGCTGAGTGCCAAAGAATTGATGCTTTTTAACTGTGGTGTTGGAGAAGACTCTTGAGAGTCCCTTGGACTGTAAGGAGATCAAACTAGTCAATCCTAACGGAAATCAACTCTGAATATTCATTGGAAGGACTGATGCTAAAGCTGAAGCTTCAATACTTTGGCCACCTGATGCGAAAAGCTGACTCATTAGAAAAGACCGTGATGCTGGAAAAGATTGAAGGCAGGAAAAGGGGACGACAGAGGATGAGATGGTTAGAGAGCATCACCAACTCAATGGACATGAGTTCAAACAAGCTCCAGGAGATGGTGAAGGACAAGGAAGTCTGCCATGCTGCAGTCCATGGGGTCGCAAAGAGTCGGACACAACTAAGCAACTAAACACCACCACCAACAAAATCCTTCCAATTGAAATTTGCACATCCTTCAGCTTGAAAAGTCACACAGTTGTCCACCTCAGAAGAACAGCTGGGCCCCTCCTTAGCTGATTATAGTGTTATTGACCCAAGGAAAAAGACAGGGACTTCTGACAGGTTTCTGGTCCTGCGGATTTCTCTATCAGAATCCTTACCCTCTTCCTTGTGATTGAGTGGTCCTGAGGGATTATGATGGCGAGAAATTAGACGTGACATGGATAGCCATGGACCAACGAACTATAGCTGGCAGGTGTCTTCAGGGATAGAACACCTACAGCCTCGGGTGCCAGGCCGTATCTGAGTCATGAAGTGGCCCAAGAGGCCTCTGGTTGTCTGGTGCGTTCAGACCAACAGGCTTCTTGTTCTCAACCTTTGCTGCTAAGTCAGTTCAGTTGTGTCCGACTCTGTGCAACCCCATAGACGGCAGCCCACCAGGCTCCCCTGTCCCTGGGATTCTCCAGGCAAGAACACGTGTGTGTTGCCATTTCCTTCTCCATTTCTCAACTTTTAGGCCTTGTCATTTCTCTGAGGTGCTAGGCTGATTTTGGTTCAGGAGGCTGGGTTAGACCTGGTCTGATGACCTTTCCTGGGCCCCTGGTCATGGGGGAGGGGGAGTGGCCTGAGGTGGGTAAGACAGAACTGGTGAAAATAAAGTCACTGATTCTTTGGGCACACCTGTCTCACGGCTCAGTTGCTTCTCTTGTGATTCACATACAAAGGCTTATCAGACTGTGACGTTAAGGGGAGTTTGTTTATACCATGATCTCATATCTGCATCAAGATTCTGGAACACTGCAAGATCTATCATGTTAGATTCCTTCTGAGAACCAAGAGTGATTTTAGCAAGGCTGAGGTCACAGTGTAGAGTCTGTGGAACCACCTTTGTTTTGTTGCAATGTGTACATTATTGTGTTTCCTTTGTGGCATTCCATCCCCCTTTATAATTCAATAGTAAACTCAGTCTTGGCTAGGTGTCACCGGAAAAGTGTTCAGGGTGGTGCCCTTTTCAACCGTATTATGATGATATATAAAAGTTGTGTTTTCTTCTCTCTTGCCTAATTTTCCTGTTCACTTTCTGTGTCTTCATGCAGGTCCCTGGCATCTGACACATGGCGAGTTTTAAGATAAGGTCATACCAAGACATGCCTGATGATTTGAACGTCTCTCCCCCCCAAAGTCCAGAATCTCAGCCTGAGCCCAATGGACAAATGTTCCCTCAGTCAGGGCTCTTGTTGGTGGTTCTTTCCACACCTGTCGACTGTTGGCTTCCCTTTTCTTGCTATTCTGTCTCTCTCCTCACCCTTCTCGATTGTCTTTCCTAAGGACAGAGCTTAGAGAGCTGGGCCAGGGCAGGCGAGCTCTGCACTGCGCCCGAAAGTCCTAAGCCAGCATCCTGTCTTCAAGGCTCCATCCTCACAACAGATGCCTGAAGGCGTAGGCTTCTGAGAACCCACTTTTTTCTGCATGACTAGCTTGTAAGGAGGGATAAGCTGAGAGGATTTCCAAGAACTTTCCATTAAAAAAATGTGACATTTTTGGCTTTGAACCGAGAGCAGACTCAGTGGTATATAGCTCTGTTTCCTGGCACACATCTGTGGAATCTGGAAAAATTGTTGCAGCACTCTCTTTCATTCCTGGCTGTTTGTATAACTGTACATAAATGTAGCAATAAATATATTCTAACATCAGCCTGGGGCACTAGTTTCTGCTTGATTCTGCACACTGATGGTGGGCAGTGACTACCACATTCTCGAGGAACTGCCCTACCGGCCAGCGGGCTTGCCTGCCGTGTCTCAGCTTCTTGTCTTCTCCGATTTTACAGAGTGTTAGCTTGGAGTCGGCCAGTGTTTGAGAAAGAAGGCTGAGGGGTATGGTGGCAGAGCTGGGACGTGAAGCCACATTATTAATTTACTAGGTGGCACTATTCCTGACACTGCAAAGTGGCTTGAATGTCTGAGGACTGAAGCGTAGAGGATTGGGTGACAGGTTGCAACAGGAGTCGGCTTTTTCAATAGCCACTCTTACATCCTTGAAGAATGTATTGTGCTTCAATTATATGACAGGTGCTCACTGGTCAGGCACAGAATTACCTCTTAAAGACTTTCAGAAAAACCACACAAAATATGCCAGCATGATATTGAATCTGTCCCTGAGGTTTTCCAAGGGCACTAAGTCAGTCTGGTTGTTTCAGAAACTGTGCCTTTCCAAAGGGAGCACATAGGAAACAACTTTTTTGTTATGCCGTTTGTCAACTTCAAGAAATATTTGTTCCCAGGCTGGTCTCATAGTTTATTTGAAGTCTTTGCTTTATCAGGCATTTTTTATAACTTGAAAGATATCCCATACTTTGTGTGGTTTCTTATCACACTGCGGTTTTCCAGGCCGCTCCTTGATGACAAGCGGCAGGTGGTATAGAAGCATTCGGCCTTAAGGCCTGGGGGTGCAGTGCAGCCCAGAGCTGGGATCCTGTGGCCGGGGTTCTCAGGCAGCACCTGAGAGACTGCTGTTCTGTGTTAAAACAATGCAGACTGAAACACTTGAGGAAATCACCTGGTTGGGGCCTTTGAACCACTGATCAGGTAACAATCCAAACAGCCAGGTATGTGCTTACTTTCACCTTTTAATAGATCCATCGGAGACCCCGAGGCTTGAGGTCAACAGGGAAAGGCGCAGCGTGGGCTGCTGCTACTGCAGCAAATTCCCATGTGCTACCATCAGACGGATCTTTCCACACACAGATCGGTCTGGCTATGACTGCTGATACAGGGAGAATTACCAGAAAAGAGACAGGATGAATGATCAGTTGCCTCTGTTACAGTGTGATGAGAGAGAAACACAACTATAGATAATGCCACATAACCAGCTGCTCACAGGCTTGTTCGTGGAGGTGGGGAAGGTTGCAGATTTTTAGCCTATGGGTGTCAAACCTAGGCATGGGTCATGGTGAAGACCCTGGACGGCTCCCTACAGTGCCCTGAGCCTCCTATGCGTCTGCCAGAAAATGAGACATTTGGACTAAATGTCTAAAACCCTTTCTGATCTTTGGGTTAGGAAGGGAGTTAGCTTCCTTTGGTCATGGGGGAGGCACAGGTGGGCAGCTGGGAGTTGAGAGTCTGAAGCTCACTCATTTTCAGGTTATAAGAAATGCATGAAGATAACAAGCTAAAGCACCACCTTTGTCAAGCTCCTTCTGAGGAAACAACATACGCAGCTCCTACTTCCTGTGGGAGAGGAAACTGGCTGGACTCCTCGTGAGCTCTCTTCTGCAGGGGCAGAGAGGCTGTGGTCTACACTGGGCCCTGGGACTGATGGGTGGGGAGTTGAAGCCTCAGCACAAGAAGCCCCTTTTCTTCAGGAACTGCTCACACCAACAGAGGCGGCAATGCCGTGAAGAGCGCCAAGGCCCTTGTGAACTGCTAGACTTCAGTCCTGCTCAAGCCAAGCTGTCAGGGGCATGGCCACCCAAAGGGAGAAATGCCGATCACTCCCAGTCACTTAGGAATGCATCGGGCAGCGTGACCTTCGCCCAGCACAGACACAACTGCTCTTGCACAGCGCCTCTGCCCCCTTGGCCTCCGCTGGCCCCCTCCTTCCTTTCCAGGCAAGTGGGACAGGTCGTTTGAGTGGTGAGTTTGCAGAGGAGTCGTGTTCCCACTCCTGTTCTCTGTCCCCAGGAAACACACACCATCTTGGCTCCTCCATGCCGTACTTCCAATGAGGCAGGCTTGGACTCCTGCACAAGATGGGTGTCTGTAAAATTTGGGATTCAGTATTAGAATCTGCCTGCAATGCAGGAGACCTGGATTCAATCCCTGGGTGGAGAAGATCCCCTGGGAAAGGAAATGACAGCCCAGTCCAGTATTCTTGCTTGGAGAATTCCATAGAGGAGCCTGGCAGGCTACAGTCCACAGGGTCGCAAAGAGTCGGACAGGACTGAGCAACTGACATACACATTAGGGAGCCCAGTTTCGCACAAGCCCAGCTGAAGGTGATCATGTGAGTTTCACCTGCTTACTATTTTGCTTTAATTCTCAGTTTCACTCAGTGGTTTTACTTTCAACTTTATGAGCATCAGTATCATCTCGAGGGTTTGTGAAACCACAGATGTCCCCTACCCTACCCCGCCCCCCAGAGTGTCTGATTCTTGGGTCAGGGGTGGGGTCCAGGACAGAGGACCACACTTACAGGCCCGGGGGCACTGAACAGAGAGGAGTTCTGTTTACTGGTTTTGTCAGACTCCAGAACCAAATGTTCTCGAGGCTGTCTGAGTCAGCTGGGTGCCCTTCACTCAGCTGGGGCCAGAAAACATTCTTGGTCTGTATGAGTAATTCTCGCAGATCAATGTCCTCTTCTAGCCCACAGCCTTGGGCAGGAACAAATGGTTGTGGATTATGCTCATTTGTGTTCTGAGTAAAACATGAGAGCAATCAATTTTAGCCATACAGCAGCCTGAAGTACTGATTTAAAAACAGAATCCAAGACATGAACGGTTCTCCTTTGATAAAAGGAGAAGAAAAAGTTGCCGCTGTGCCGACCACCCCAGCACCACAGTCTCCCACAGGACTGAGCGGCAGTCTGTTCCCCTAGCCAGAGTCTGGACCCCACTCCGCACCCCGCCCACTCCCTTAGCCACTGGTTCCCTCCACCCAGCTCTCCTTGCTGTTAGGTCTCTGCTTTGCTCCAGGCCCTTGGCAGAGTATTACTGCGAATGACAAGGTTTTGCTTTACAACCTGAAAGAGCCGATGCCTCTCAAAACCATTTCTTTTTCCCTGGGATGATACAGTTAGCCCCACCAAATGTTGGATCGATCAGAGGGGAGGGCTGTGTGGGCAGAGCTTGCCCGTGGTTGCAGGGGGAGGTGGTGCACTTTGACCCCACGGAGAGATGGGAAATTGTGCTTGTGCATCCCATTCAGCAAAGAAGGCTCAGGAAGGCAGTCTGGTGACACTGCTACCTGTTTCAAAGGACACAGAGACCTGCAAGATGGGCTGCAAGTCAGGAACCACGCCCCTGGTGGGGCTCCCCACCCCCGCCCCTCAGCCCCCCAGGCACTGAGGCCACTAGAGCTGGTCGATCCTGGAATGACTGTGTATCTTAACCACAGAACAAGAGTCTGTGGCTGGATTCAAAGGTTCCCTGAACCTCCGCTTTAACCACTTGGCATTTCCCACTCCCAATCTGGGATGCGGATTCAAAAGGCTGTAAATTGTTAGAAAGATGGGGATCTCTGGAAGCCTGTCGCTGTCTTCTTCCCCACAGACACCTGATGGTCTCAGCCGTGGGCGGACTCTGGCTGGGGCGGGTGAAGGGGCAGAACTGAGAAAGCTCCCCCGCAGGGAGACTCAGAAGCAGAAAGAAAGGCTGGGGGGTGTGAAGCTCTGCGCCCTGACGGGGAGGAACCTGAGCCCGGCGGCCTGGTCCCCGAGCTGCCCCTGGGCCAGCGGCCTCCTCGGGGCCCCCTCGGGCCCCACCTGCAGCTCCCCACCTCCAGAGCTCCGCTCAGCCCATGCCGCTTAGCGTGGACTGGGACCTTCACTTCCCTCCGCTCGCCTCCCAGCCTCATGATGTGCAGCATTTTAACATGTGCGGCCTTCACAACTGCGAGAGGCGCTTTGTCCTGAATTTGTTAATCTGGTAACAGACACGGCAAACCGATAAATCTCCTCTGGAGTTTACTCAATAGCATTTCATGTAGTCATAAATTTCATTTGCAGTCTCCCTTAATCTTTTCAAAGGCATGTTTGAAATAATTATTCAAATGAATGAGAATTACATCTTTAGAGAGTGGAGGGGGAGAGGAGAGCTTTGAAGGCTGAGGTGGTGACAAGGCCAGTTTCCTAGACCCCACTGGCCGGTGCCCGCGCGCGTCGCAAGGGTGGAGGCCACCCCGCGCTCCCAGCCCGGCACCCAGACCTGAGGCCATGGGACGGGAGCACCGTATTAGGTCCCTCATTCGGCTCTCCTGGGAATTTGTTCGACAGCGAATTTAACTTTTCTATTCCTAATCTCATGCTGAATTTGTGCAAATGGAAAATGCAAATGGCAGCTGCCTCACACAGAAGCTGCTGTGTGCTCAGAAGGCCTTGTCAGGAATCTGAAAGCTAAACGGGGCTTTGAAAAAGACACCTGAGGGGGACTCTGTGTGTGACCGGAAACATTAGTAATGAGTGTACTGCCTTTTCCTCTCGAGGCCTTACAAAGAGCACCAAGGAGTGGAGATGGGGGTCCAGACTGTAAAACCACCTCCATCCACCACAGAACCGTTTTGCTCGTCGGAGGGGCTGTGGCCTGGGCCCTGGGCCTAGCAGCTGGGCCAGGCCAGTCCTCACAGGCCTTCCGACCTCTGGGAAAGGTTTTCTCTGGGAAAACTTTCCTCCCACACAAGAGACAGGCTGCTCATGACTCCACACAAACCAGACGGGTGTGCGTCTGGTAAAGTTCTGGTACAGTTTTCCAGGTCTTGCCTTGACCCCAGGTTGAGTCAGCATGTCTAAGAATGTACAGTGGCTACATAATGCCACAGGTGTAGCATTCCTCAGAACTAGACTTTAATAAAATAACACACCTAGGATGATCATGGGTTCATTCTTGTCTTGCAGCAGAATAAGAAAAAAAAAAGTTTGGAAGCATATAATGAGGCATTTGCTTTTGAGCAAGTGCTTTAAAGTCTTAAGTCTTCTCATTTGTAAAATAGGGATAATGCCTGTTTCGTGTGATTATACTGTATCTATTGTACCAGACCTTCATATGTGAGTGGTCTCCCCACAGCCCTCTCTCTCCAACTGGAGTGGGTAGCCTGTTTCCTTCTCCAGGGGATCTTCCCATCCCAGGGATTGAACCCCCCAGGTCTCCCACATTGCAGGCGGATTCTTTACTGTCTGAGCCACCAGGGAAGCCCTTAAGAGCAGCAGTTACTTATAAACCATGAAGCACCAGCTCCTGTGTCCAGACTGGCTTTGTAGGTTTTGATGGGTAAGGGGCCAATGTCCCCTTCCTACAGGTCAGAGGGGAGGGGCAGACAGGTCTGCCCAGCCTCACATTCAGGAGTGAAACAGGCACTCAGCCCACAGCCTACTGAACTATAGCTTCTGGAAGGGTTTCTGTTTTATTATTGTTATTTTTGTTATTCCATTTATTTCCTCATTAAAATACTATACAAAACCTGTAAGCCAAGAAGGACCAGCCACAGGGATAGCAAGGACATGGGGTGCCAAGAACTCTTCAAAGGGGAGTGTCCCCACTGAAAGGCACATGGGCATGGAATATTCATTACACCAATGGCGAGAGTCCAGCTCTTCTGCAACGTAACGGATAGACAGGAAGGCTCTCATGAAAACATCTCAAACAACTGTTTTTTAAGCACCTCGCATTCACCTAACAATAGCTGTCATTAAATGCACACTATGGATCGATGTGTTCAGAGGGTTTAACTCATTTATTACCTCCGTAATGTGCCTGTCTAGTGGTTTTCCCTACTTTCTTCAATTTAAGAAGAAATTATCATGGGAAATAGATGGGGAAACAGTGGAAACAGTGTCGACTTTATTTTTTTGGGCTCCAAAATCACTGCAGATGGTGAGTGCAGCCATGAAATTAAAAGACGCTTACTCCTTGGAAGGAAAGTTATGACCAACCTAGATAGCATATTCAAAAGCAGAGACATTACTTTGCCAACAAAGGTCTGTCTAGTCAAGGCTATGGTTTTTCCTGTGGTCATGTATGGATGAGAGAGTTGGATTGTGAAGAAAGCTGAGCACCGAAGAATTGATGCTTTTGAACTGTGGTGTTGGAGAAGACTCTTGAGAGTCCCTTGGACTGCAAGGAGACCCAACCAGTCCATTCTGAAGGAGATCAGCCCTGGGATTTCTTTGGAAGGAATGATGCTAAAGCTGAAACTCCAGTACTTTGGCCACCTCATGCAAAGGGTTGACTCATTGGAAAAGACCCTGATGCTGGGAGGGATTGGGGGCAGGAGGAGAAGGGGACGACAGAGGATGAGATGGCTGGGTGGCATCACTGACTCGATGGACGGGAGTCTGCGTGAACTCCGGTAGATGGTGATGGACAGGGAGGCCTGGCATGCTTCGATTCATGGGGTCGCAAAGAGTCGGACACGACTGAGCAACTGAACTGAACTGAACGTGCCTGTCTCTACCTGTAGGATATATGCGGCAAGATGGTTGCCTCCAAAGGCTGTAGTCTTAACATAGAAATACATTTTTAAAAAGGTTAAAGATCTTAAAAGAAAACCTTTAAAACACTGAAAGACTAAAAAAAAAAAATGCTTATAAAAAGGCTTAAAACACCAAATAAACATCATTAATTTAAAAAGAGCATCTGAGGCTGAGGATAAACAATGTTAAGTACATACCCTAACTAATGAGAGGGCCAACTGGAGGTATTTTGTTTAGAATAAGTTCATCATTACAGTTTCTTTTTATAATCTCTTCCTGAACGTTAATTGATTCATTAGTGAGTATGAATCTTTTCTCTTTAGACAAAAGTTCTAGGTGGGGGAGAAATAAACTACTAGCCCCAGCCAACACTGTAGTCTAACGCTCTCTGAGAGTCTCAGCTCAGACTCTCCCACCTAATACTGTGGATTTGCTGAGTTCTCTGCCAACCATAGTTTAACATGAAAAATCAACTTTGCTGACAAAGCTGAAACAAGTTACCTAAACACATAAGATCCTAGTTAAAAAGTTTAAGTGGGTGGGGGTGGGGGGAAGAGTATACTTAACAATGGCAAATAGCAACTTCAGGAAAAAAAATAAGAAAAGCAAAAGTCGGAAAAGCAATGAGGGGTAAAAGAAATCTGCTGAGATGAAAAATTCCTAAGAGGTCGCAAAAGAAGTGAAGGGAACCTACTGGGGGCATCATTAGTAAGATACTAAACTTGATTCATGCAAGGAGAGATGCAGAAAGACCTTTACAACAAAGATTTACAAGAGGTGATAAAGAAGCCTCAAGGCAAAGCCACAAACAGCCTGAGTTAATCAATGATGGGACATTATTAGAACCATAAGGTAGGACTAGTTGTCTTTGGCATTTAATTTTGATCGTCATAGGAATTAATCACAGCTCTAACACACACTGACACTGAATGTGTGCTGACGCTACAGAGGACGTGTCTGTCCTAGGCGCTGCAGGCAGGCGGGCGGGCCATGGGGCGAGGGGAGGACGCTTGTCATTAGGGGCTTCCGTGCTGCTGCATGTCAGTTTCTTCAAGAAACAAAAACAGACCACCATAAGAAAACTGAGTTTTTTAATATATATATATTTTTTTCTCAGAGGCAGAATCACATAGCTGTTTTGATATGGATTTCCGGTAGGTCTAAAATACTGCTTTTATGGAGCTGTAAAAATCCCACTACACAAACACACAGAACAGACATAGAATAAACAGAATCACATGAATTCATCAGATGGTTATTCTAAACATATTCTTCGCCTTGTTTTCTTATAAGTTTGAAGGATCAAATTGGAATTTCTACTCTCAGCAAACGACTCTGATTTGGGAGGATAAAACCTAGAAGGAAAAGATAAAGTCCATAACTGGGTTCACTGGCAATGCCATGTCCGCATGTTTGTGGAAGTGTGCACGTTGACGGGTGTTCTGTATTAGATGAGATGTTTATAATTTCCCCCAAATGAAGAAAGTCTTCATATTTAAAACACATTCTTTATAAAAACAAACCATTGTTCTTCAATGTTATCTTCCCTTGAGGCACAAGTTGCTTCAAGAATGGGGTCAAAAGCTTTAAATGAACAATTTGTTATTCATCTGAAATATCTAGACAGAAAATTGGCAAATTCGGTATATGGTTTAAAAAATGAAATTTTACACTATCTATAAAACTGAACTGAAACACGCACAGAATTTCTTTTTTTACTGCCAAATTGTCAAGTGATCAAAACCTTAAACTGTTTTTCAATCTGAAAGACTAAGAGCTTTAGGGAAAAAGCCACTCCCAACATAACAAAGTGTTATTGTAACAGAAGCAAAAAGCAGGTTAACAGAGGGCATTAAAGAAAAAAAAAAAAAAACACAAATATTTAAAACCGTAAACACCCGTTAAAACTAGAGTTATATTCCAATCTTAAAAGAAACTATAGCAACTTAAGTGGATGACAATATTCAAAATATTCCAACAGATGTGATTTTATGATGTTAACATCATTTACAAAGCGCTGTGAATGAACACGCTCAGTGGTGTACTCCAATGAATTTAAAACCATACATGATCCTGTTAAGAGTATTTCACTGAGGACAGTCCTAAGGTGTCTTAAATCTATACTAGAGGTTTGGATAGAGAAAGCAGGTATACATTTTGTTTCTTATAAAGAGATTCACAATACAACAAGTGCACTCACAATTATACTAGTCACAATTTTTAATTTTACAGAATAAAGTTTACAGCATGTAAACTTAAAATATATTGATCTTCTTTAAAACCATTTTTAAAGAAGGGCCAATCTGTCATTTTTTAGAAATCAAAAACCAGCAGAAAAATGTAACTGATAAATGCAGTCTTTAAAATATTTTATGGCTAATTATATGCTAATTTTCAAAATACAACAGAATTTTTGGTCCATGAGGCCCTTAAAAAACCAAAAGGTAGGTAAGGATTCCCATTTATCAGTATAAAGTTCATGAAAAAATTCCAATATTTATTAAAACATCTTTTTACAGAATTCTTTTTTTGGATGGTTAACAAGACATTATCTCTACTAAATAATGGGTGTGACCAGGCAGAAAACATAAGTGAATTAAGATGCTTTTAATATGTGACTATCTGAGAAATCTTTTTAAGGTCATCAATAGTGGATTTTCTTTGAATGCCAACTGAAATATAAGTATGATTTCTTAATGTGTATCAGTATTTGCTGCTTAATATGCCTGTTTTTCTCCCTCTAGGGTAGGAATCAGCAAACTCTGGCCCCTGGGCCAAATCTGGCCTGCAGCCCCTTTCTGTGAGCATATAACTGACATACAGCCATGCCCATTCATGTATGTATTTTCTGCGGCTGCTTCTTTCACTTTAAGGGATGAGGGGAATGGTTTACAGAGACCATATGATCCTCAAAGCCTGGATTATTTACTATCCTATCCTTTACAGAAAAAGTTTGTCAACCCTTGCCCTGCAGGGTTTCCCAGACCAATATAAAATAATGCATTTACTTCTCTACTGTTATTGACACTCTGCTTTCTCGGTGTATAACAAGGAAACTCAACATACTAGCTGAATTTCCGTGTTTAACATATTTGGAACACAACTGATCTCTCCAGCCATAATCTGTTTGATTTTAGGTCACTCAGAAATTCTCCAGGAGCTGGATGATAATAAAATGGATGAGCCACATCTAAAAGAATGGCCAGGAAACTGTACATCCTATTTATCTTGAATAAGGAAGCTGAGTAGCAAGAAGAATAATGAAAAGCAAATATCCCTTAGGGTAATTGCCATTAAGTCAGGGGAAAAACAGCTCGAGTTTTCAAAACACACACAGACATATCCAGAGCCATCCATCCTCCCATCTATTACAACAACTACAACATAAAGTATATTTATTTTATAAATATATTACTGTCTATATACATATAGATACATCCATAAAAGACATGTTAAATAATTATCTGTATAAGCAATACTACTTTAAGTTTTTTGTGTGTTTTAAAATTACACATTCTATTAAAATTATTAAAATAATTCTTTAAAAATATCAGGAATAAAGCCAGTAAAGAGTTGCTTTCCATTCAAGTGGTTCTAAATCTTATCATTGGTCATCCAGACTCCAGACTTGGTCGTCCACAACTCAAAGAAACAGTTCAATTAAGGAAAAGTTAGCCATCAAAAGAGTAACATTCTTACATTTTTAATACTTCTTAACAAATGTGTATGCGTGTATGTATATATATATATATATATAAAACACTCTTTTTAGTTATATTACATATTCTCATAAATGAATTTTCATAAAAACACAAAGTTCAAGTTTCTACCAGTATCAAATATTTTATACTGGTGTACATTTCTTTCAAATGTTTAGGTCAGTGACACACTCTATCAGGATACAGGGATCATATAAAGGAGACTGAAAACTTAGGTATCGCATGCAAGAAAGGAGGAAATACTAAGGGCCAGAATTTGGCCAGTTGAGTACAATTCCCTCTGTAGTAAGACACAGAGACAACAAACCGGCTAGTTACTGTGTAAAGTCCAGTCAACTGTCAATTACTCAGGGCAGAATATTCCAGTCTGAATCCCTCCTCTTCTGTCAGCTGACCACCACTGGCAGTTTCATTACTTACTAATATACCTCTCTCCGGTTATTTGTTAGTGAGTCTGAAGATATGATTAAAGTGAAAGTTTTGGCTAAAATGAAGTTCTGAGATGAGCTCTGAATTTAATGATGGATCCTTTTACTTATTGCTTTAGATAATTAAGAAATTGCTGTATCTCAAGTCAGCCAAACTGCTGTATCTCATTCTTAAGCTCCAAAAGCAACATCAGTGCTTCCAAAAAATGGAGAGGAGTACAGATTGCCTCGACATAAGAAAACTGCTACTTCTTAACTTGCAGTCAATTACACTGAAGGATTTCAGTGTGGCTACTCAGAGCTAGTCACGTCAGGACAGGCAGGGGCAAGCTCCACTGTTTTGCCATAGTCTAAAATCCAGGAAGCAATGACAGATGGTTAGCTACAGACATTAGGAGGTCAAATTAAAGGGTGTGCTATACATTTCATCTAAGAGCTCATTTAAGAAAAGTAATAAAGTTTGGCAAAATCTTCAAACAATTCAAATGCTAAAACTTAAGAAAATGGAAGCAAAACCTACATGTACAATTTAAAAATGATTTCATACTTTAAAAAAAAAAAAAAAAAAAGCAAGCTTAGAAGACTGAAATGAAAGGTACTCCACATTTGTAACCCTACTTTTGGCACTGGGTTAACGTCTACATTAAACTTGTTTACAGAGAATGACCGAGAAAATCAGGAGAACGATTTCACAAGTGAGCAGGTCGCTCAGAGGACGCTGCGGCAGGGGTGTGCGGCAGCGCCCATATCCTCTGCAGGCGCAGCGAGGGGCACCTCACCTCGCAGGCGGCAGCAGCGACTTGAACCCCACTTTCCTGAATTAGGTTTGCTGAACACGGTTCAGATTATTGGATATGTCAATATGCACAATGCCTTTTAGAAGCATTTACTGTAACCCAAATCCTACTTCATGTGACACACAGTGTCACACGAGTAGTGAAAATGTTGTACTAGTCAAAGGTGCTTGGACGTTATTTTCAGGCAGCATTTTACCTTTATTTTAAGTTCACGCTAGGTAAGTTTTAGGAGAAAGAAAATGCCAATAAATTCATTTAATATATTTTAATATATAAAACTATAAGACAGACACTTTTATTTACCTAAATTGTTACTTTTATTTTCTACCCTATTCTAGACTTCGATTTTACTTTAAAAATTTGTATTTAAATAAGGGATAAAATGTTGCCCAAAAGTCTAATCGGAGTTACACATTTGTGTTTTAACTAGATCTACAAATCAAAATAGTTCTTATAGTTAAAAAGATACAATTTGTATCAACAGTAAAAGGTACTTTCTGGTTTTTCAGGGCTTTACTTCAAACTGTAGCATGTAGAATAATCAGGATAACCATGGCATCTAGGCAGACTCCAGAAACAGCTCAGAATGAGTCTGTTAAACTAAGCAAAATTCAAAAACTGGAGGCAACAGTGAAGTCCTCATGTCAGTCACACGACTATCTGCCACGGATTGCAACATCTCTCTTCTAACCGACAACAGAAACGAATCCACACTCAGCAAAACCCATGACTTTGAAACCAGAAATATCCCTTACTAATACAAGAACAGACTTCAGTCTGTATCTAAAACTACACTATTTGTGGCAAGAATCTGGCCTTAATAATATGACAGGCCCCCCAAAAAAATTACCTTCAGGAAAATGGAAAATATACAGTATCTTACAAAAATTTTAAGTTACCATTTACAACTCCTCCATCACCATTTCTATAGTGCAGTATCAACAAATGTTGCATATCCTCAACACAGAAAACCACCTCAGGCCAGCCTTGATAAATAGCAGGACAGCTAAAGAGTATATTAAATATAAAAGTTGCATTGAGAATAATTAGATTCATTAAAAACAGGCAAGTACTGCAAAAGGGTTATTTTATCCAGTATTGTTGTGCCCCCAAACAAAAAGACAAACACACACATTAAAAAATACAAGTTAATGGAAGTCTAGGAATTCAATTCCATTTCTACTGTCTAGAAGCACATCATAGCTGGATAACAAAGCTCTATACTGTAACAGTTAACGGCTTTTGCCTTTTTTATATATAAAAAATGGAAACGAGTTTTTCCATTGATTGCATCTGCTTTCCTTTAAGTCAACCATATTAAATTAACTAATTACTTAACACAAAAAATCCAAACGAAAATAGAACAATGAAAAGTGCCATATTGTAAATCATTCTTATACTGTTGCCCATTTCAACATAAACTTGTAACTTACATTTTGTTTAAAATATAAAGTCAGTGCTGTAGTATATCTTTGTTTCTATAAATAATGATTATAGCACAAAGAAGCCCACTTTCCCCAAATAAAAATAACTTAAAAAGCTGTAAAAGATCCCAATTAAGCTTGGCTTGAAAAAACAGTCTGCTAGGTCTAGTCCAATGTTCAACATTCTGAAGGTATTGTAATTGCTTGCAAGTGATAGACAAACACCAAGTTAATAAAACATGAAACAAAGATAAAAAGTGCTGCATATAAACCCCTGATGCACCAAAGATTAATATCAAAGATCACAGATACATCTAATAAACTGGAAAAATTTCCAGCCAAGGATATATAGCTTTAAAAAGGAAATGTTTAAAAAAAAAATGTTTGAATGTAAAGCAATCCCGTGATACTTCCACTATGTGGGGCTATACATACAGATTCCATGATACAGTATTTCACATAAATGGATACTATATAACCTCCTTGCTGAGAAGGAGATCACATGTGCTATTGTAGCAAACCTCCCTCAGCGTTTAAGCTGAACAAAAAAAAACTACTAAACACCACAAAGATGCATCATCTTTCAATAGCCCAGCTGTGATTTCTCCACTAGAATGGCTGCAGCCAGCTGCTGGGCGTCTGTCATGTGAGGGTTCCTCTTCATGACAAGTCTCACCAGGTCCGGCGGGAAGATGTTGCACAGGTTGACGAAGACCTTTTCTCGGCTGTCCTGGTACCTGGGGGGATCCGGAGGCGGCGCGCCGCAGTATGGGACACGCCAGGTGGGCTCGGGCTGCTCGGGGAGGCTCTGGAAGGTGAACTGCTCGTAGCACGGCTGCGTGGGGTTATCGGGCAGGGAGTATGTCTGCCGATAGCCGTACGCGTCCAGCCCGTAGCTCTGCCGGTCCCAGCCGCCCAGCCCTTCCTGGCGGGCGTGGGGCTTCCGCGGCCTGGACGGAGAGCCGTCGTAGAGCCGCGAGTCGGAGATGCTGTCTATCCTTGTGGCCACCAGGGAGCGCCCGAGGTGCGGCGCCTTGGCGTGCGCCGAGCCGGGCGGGGACGGGTAGTCGCCGGGACAGCTGGACCGCGCGCCCACGGCCGGGTGCTGCAGGCGCACGGCTAGGTGCGGGAGCGGAGGCTTGTGATGGTACTTTGGTTCTTCGTGACTGTAACTCTGCACTCTGGTTAAGGGGTCGTGGAAACTCTGCAGGAAGGGCTGGGAGTTAAGGCGGCCGTGAGGGTGCATGTGCGGACACTTGAGGTTCTCTTCCAGCTGCGGGTCGGGGGAGCTGACGTAGGGGCGGTCGTTATACCCCACGTATGAGTCACTGCTCCCGCAGCTCAGGCTCCCTTCACTGCTGCAGTCAGAGGCGACAGAGCTGATCCTGTAATCTGTGTCTAACGAGAAACGCCTTTCAGGGCTCCGTGGGCCTGAGATGCTCAGATTTGAATACGCATTCAACATGGAGTAATATCCAATGTCGACGGGCGAGTCACATTTTGGATACTGTTCATAAGGCATTGGCGTTCCATGATTTTTGGTTGCCATCATCATCGGAGGATATTGCCCCTGTGGTCTTTGATCCTGAGGTGGGAAGTGAACTCCAGATGGAAGGCCATTGCTTAAAGATGTAGTGCTTTGGGGTTTGGCGGTAGAAGTAGCCGGTATACTAACTAAGGAAGGTACAGACCTGGTTTCCAGTTTGTTTTTGGTGGGAAGCTTTTCCTCTAAGTCCTGGTAGACTTGAGTCCTTATGCTTGGGTCTGATTGCCTCTTTGGAGCACCTCGCTTGACGTCAGAAGTGCTGTCGCCCTTAGTGTTGCAGGGGACGCTGTTGCTCTTCACCAGTCCTCCTTCATTCGCAGTTTTGACCGCTGTGTTTCTGGACATGGCACGCAGCTCATCAGCCACGGACCGCTGAGGCTGACTGCCCCTTTCCGGATGATAATATTTGCACTTGTGTCCATAGGTACACTTCTTTCCTATGAAGAGTAAAATCAATTAGGCAAAGGAGCATTCCGCCAGCTCCTAAACACTCAGTGTGGCACTTTTAAGAAAGAAGCAAGCGCAGGAATGGGAGCTGTGCTCAAGGCCACTCTGCTCCCTGCTTCTGAGAAATGCCACCTTTCAGTCTTCCCATGTCAGTGCTATCAAGAGCAATAAGAAAGTCAGCTGACTGAGTAATAATTCCTTTCACGTCCTCAACTCCTACCTGCCTCTCCTCTTCCAGTACAACTCTGCAGTCAGGTAGGACATTTTGTTTTGCAGAGCAAAATGTGCTGCTGTGATGTGATAAAGCCACTCTAATCTGATATGCAGCTAGATGGAAGAACTCCAAGTTTTTATCTACCTGGAAACTAACTTCATGTAGAATTTATCTGAGTTTTTAGAACAGTGCTTTAATTCAGGGGAAATGAATATACACTGAACCCAACTAGGTAAAAACAATTATTATTTTTTTAATTTAATACATTCAAAAGAACCGCATACTATATGCCATCCAAAATTTTATGTTTATTTTTAATAACAAATGTTTAATATTGTGCTTTAAAGTGAAAAAAACTGAAAGTGTAGTCGCTCAGTGTGTCCGACTCTTTGTGACCCCACAGACTGTAGCCCACTAGGCTCCTTTGTCCATGGCATTCTCCAGGCAAGAATACTGGAGTGGGTGGCCATTCCCTTCTCTGGGAGATCTTCCTGACGTGGGGATTGAACCCGGTCTCCTGCATTGCAGGCAGATTCTTTACCATTTGAGCTACTTAAAGGCATTTATTAGATACTATAAAGAAAGTTACCATATGGACAAGGCTGCTTTTTGTGTTCAGGAACAATAGGTTTCTTCCTTAGAAAATTATCCAGGCTTGGGCCATGTCTGCCAAGAGGGTCATCTGGAGGCATGAACCTGTCATGGACATAATACAAAATTATATCTAAAGTAGAAGGTTGACAATTTAGTTCTAAAGACAGAGTGTAAAGAATATTCACCCTAAGGTATTTATTTTGAGATTTTAATCCAAATATTTTGATTCAACATTTATAGGATAAAAAAAATCAGTACAAACAGTTTTCTTAATGAAAACAAAATTAAAATGTTTCAAGCTGAACTTGCATTTAATTCAAACAAGTTTTGGGCCTAGCATGTTCTAATTAATTCTTCCTTTTCTCACGGGATTTTGTAAGGACTTAAGAAAACGATCACAATGGCATTTTACAACAGGCTTTAAGAACATTAATCTTGCAAAGCAATATGAGGCAGGTGGGAGCCAGGAGAAGGTGCTGAAGGACAGAAGGGAGAGGTGGGAGAGAGGATCAGGCAGACTGAAACGACCCAGACCCCTAGCATGTGTCAGATGCCCTGCACACATCGCTGCATCTCATCCCAGCAATAATCCCTTGAAGAATTAGTTCCATTTCACAGGTGATTACACTTTTCTAACTTAGGCTTAGATGAACTAAGTATTTTTATCTCAGTTCACATGGTATAACCAAGATTCAATTTGTCTAACTCCACATTCATTCTCTTCCCACTATAACAAGGTTACTTCTTAGCTGAGATAGAAAAGATCTTAAGGAAATAAACTTATTATCTTAGATCGACTGTCCAATCGAAGCAAGAATTCATGGCATGAATACTGTCAAGAGGTGACTGAGGATTTCTATTACTAGTTATGTTACTGAACATGAAATAAACCACGTTTACCTGTAAAATGTGAATAATGTGTCAACTCCTAAGGGGGTGTTAACATGCCTGAGTAATACCATTGAGCAACTATGATGTTTACTATTATACACATAATATGGTAATATTAAAAGATTAAAAATGGAAGACAAACACTCAATCCTACAATCTTAATACAATTATTTTCCATTATGTGTTGCATTTTAGTTATTTTCCTCTATGTACACAGCACTTTACAAGCACAAATGCAATTTTATACTTTGCTTTTTAACAAATATTTCCCCATGTTTCTGAATAGCTGAATAATATTCCACTAGGAGATGTACCGCAATTAACTGATTTCTGTATTGTATCTTTAGTTGTCTTTGAATTTTTGCAATTATAAATATACAGAAGTGAACATTTTTGATCTTCCTTTTTCCCTCATTATATATTCCAAGAAATGAGACCATTGCTTTGAGAGGGTATTTTTAAGACTTCTGCTAAACCATACCCAAATTTATCAGTTTCATTATGTCTTTAATAGATAGCATAGTGAAGTGAAGTGAAGTTGCTCAGTCACGTCCGACTCTTTGCGACCCTATGGACTGTAGCCTACCAGGCTCTTCCATCCATGGGATTTTCCAGGCAACAATACTGGAGTGGGTTGCCATTTCCTTCTCCAGTGATAACAGCATAAGGCATATACAAAAATATGTTTTTTAATTTTGTGAATTAAATGGGTGAAAAATATACTCTTTGTAGATTTAATTTTCATTTTTGATTATCAACAGGTGAGCTTTTCCCACATATTGGTAAATACAGTTGACCTGACATCTTTGTGCATATCACATGTCCATTATCAATTTAATCATGAATAGTTTTACATTGCTACAATATTTTTTAAAAATCATATATTTAAATAAGCTCTCAATGCTCTAAAGTAGATTTTGAAAGGCAGTGTTCTGGTGGTCAGTGTGTTCCACATTTGCACCCTCTGAAGGTGGCCAGCCTCCACATGTCAGTCACTCAGGGCAGCCTGCATCTCACACAGGGCCTCCTGAGGCAGGACTCTGCCATTTTCTGACTCCCACTGAGGATGAGTGGGGACATCAATAGTTGGAAGAAACTGTCTTACGTCTGGTCAGTGGCAAAAAGACAAGCCTATAGCCTGCTGCCAGGGATACTTAGATTTGCAGGGAAGCAGTGTTACTGTAAGTGGTTTTACTTACTTGTCATTGACAAATGAGTACATTAATAATCGCTCATCTATGAACTTTTTCCATTCTGGTTTCTCATTTGCCAAATCCCTGTAGTTATCATTGGACACAATTATACCATCCGACTCAAAGGCCAGTTTCACGATGAACCTGTCATCATAGCATACCACTCGCCTCCCCTGCACTCGTCGCGAAGGCGTGAACACCAGGATTTTTTCCTTCTCTAATTTACGTAGGATTTCTTGATCTGCAAGAATAATCAGGGTAGGATTTTTAGTAATAAAAACATGCAAAACACATCTCACAACTTTCATACAAAGTCAGTTTTTATAACATGAACTGGATGCATGCACCCATTTAATTAGGGATTATGATTTATAGTTTGTAGATGGAGCAAATTTGTAGCTCCCAGTAACAGTTTTCCTTCAGGATTTTCAATTAAAAAAAGGTTTAAAAAAAGCCAAACAAAGCAAACCTAAAAAACATGAAAAGTTTAAATCTTAAAAAAAAAAAAGCATAAAACTGAAACATGACTGAACAAAGTCTGATTTTCATCACATAAAGCTTTTCTTTAACAGCTGGAGCCACCAGCTCTACACAGTGAACTAGCTTCTCACACGCCCCTAGCACGACACTGTCCTAACAAAGCAGTTGTGGTGGGTTTACGTCTGAGCAACAGATTCTTTCCCCCATGTTTATTTTGTGGTGCTGTTTTTCTAACTAGTGGATGTGATGATGGTGGCAGAGTTTGAGAAGTAAAGACGTCGAGCTAGCAAAGGGAAGGGTCTTCAGATGCAAAAGTTTCAAAGAGCAAGGAGGCGGTGAAGTCACAAGTGCTGTTCTGGACAAGGCCATTCTGTGTTCTGTGTCCTTTCCTGTTGAGACAGGTACTAACAAAGACCAGCTCTCTTGTGGGGCTGGACTGAGCAAGAAATTAGAAGTGATTACGTGGGGAAAACAGCCATTGATTAAAAATGGACAGGTAGGGGAATGCTCATTTTCTCTTTGGTTGGCACACACTTTCAGCACTTTCTAACTCTACTGACTTGTTAGTGTTTTGGGTTTTTTTGTTTTTGTTTTTTTAAAGGTAGCAGAGCTCATATTTTGACTAATGATAAAACTGTCTCCTCACCATGCCTTCTTCATACTTTAGCTCTTTCAATCCCAGACTTCCCACCATTGTTAAGTTCTAGCACAAAGTGCTGGGTATGAGCTGACAGACGTCATAATATTTTTTTAAAAAAGGCCCACTTCTCCTCAGTGCTTACTAACTGGAGTTACTGATTTCTGAAAAATTTCTCTTTTAAGTGGATAATCACTACATGCCTACTCTATGGTATGTGCTGTGCTGTCAATAATGTCCAAAATGAAGAACATTCTCTCCTCAAGGAGGCCTCAGTTATTGGGCTGGGCAAGCATGTAGACTGGGCAAGCTGGGTTTGTAACTGCCACAATGGAAGTATGAGCAGAGTATAGGGGATGGAGAGGTGACATGGGTCAACTTGGCATGTAGATTTCATGATGTCAAAATGAGTTTTGTCATGAGACAAAATGACTTCAGGACCAGAACTTTGGTTTAGAAAAGTAGCAGAGAAGTAGAAGTATGAGTGTTCAGAGTTCAGAACTCATGGATAAATCTCAGGTTCTGCCACTCTATCTAGCAACTGTAGTCTTACTGAGCCTGCTTCTTTATGTTCTCAAATGCTGTTTATAGGCTGCGAGGAATCAATGAGTTATCAGGTGTGAAAGCACCTAGCACAGTGTTCAGAAAGCTCTCACTAAACACTGTGTCTTTCAACTAATCAGTTCAGTTCAGTTCAGTCGCTCAGTAGTATCTGACTCTTTGCGACCCTATGGAATGCAGCACGCCAGGCCTCCCTGTCCATGACCAACTCTTGGAGCCTACTCAAACTCATGTCCATTGAGTCAGTGATGCTATCCTACCATCTCATCCTCTGTCGTCCCCTTCTCCTCCTGCCTTCAGTCTTTCCCAGCATCAGGGTCTTTTCCAGTGAGTCAGTTCTTTGCATCAGGTGACTAAAGTATTGGAGTTTCAGCTTCAACATCAGTCTTTCCAATGAACATTCAGGACTGATCTCCTTTAGGATGGATGGACTGGTTGGATCTCCTTGCAGTCCAAGGGACTCTCAAGAGTCTTCTTCAACACCACCGTTCAAAAGCTTCAATTCTTCAGCACTCAGCTTTCTTTATAGTCCAACTCTCACATCCACACATGACTACTGGAAAAACCAGAGCTTTGATTAGATGGACCTTTGTTGGTAAAATAATGTCTCTCTTTTTTAATATGCTATCTAGCTAGGTTGGTCATAACTTTCCTTCCAAGGAGTAAGCGTCTTTTAATTTCATGGCTGCAATCACCATCTGCGGTGATTTTGGGCACTGTTTCCACCATCTATTTGCCTGAAGTGATGGGACCAGATGCCATGATCTTAGTTTTCTGAATGTTGGGTTTTAAGCCAGGTTTTCCACTCTCCTGTTTCACTTTCATCAAGAGGCTCTTTAGTTCTTCTTCATTTTTGCCATAAGGGTGGTGTCATCTGAATATCTGAGGTTATTGATGTTTCTCCTGGCAATCTTGATTCCAGCTTGTGCTTCTTCTAGCTGAGCGTTTCTCATGATGTACTCTGCATGTAAGTTAAATAAGCAGGGTGACAATATGACAGCCTTGACATACTCCTTTTCCTATTTGGAACCAGTCTGTTGTTCCGTGTCCAGTTCTAACTGTGGCTTCTTGACTTGCATATAGGTTTCTCAAGAGGCAGGTCAGGTGGTCTGGTATTCCCATCTCTTTCAGAATTTTCCACAGTTTATTGTGATCCACACAGTCAAAGGCTTTGGCAAAGTCAATAAAGCAGAAATAGATGTTTTTCTGGAACTCTCTTGCTTTTTCGATGATCCAGCGGATGTTGGCAATTTGATCTCTGTTTCCTCTGCTTTCTAAATATTCAGCTTGAACATCTGGAAGTTCACGGTTCACGTATTATTGAAGCCTGGCTTGGAGAATTTTAAGCATTACTAGCCTGCGAGATGAGTGCAATTGTGTGGTAGTTTGAGCATTCTTTGGCATTGCCTTTCTTTGGGATTGGAATGAAAATTGACCTTTTCCAGTCCTGTGGCCACTACTGAGTTTTCCAAATTTGCTGGCATATTGAGTGCAGCACTTTCACAGGATCATCTTTCAGGATTTGAAATAGCTCAACTGGAATTCTATCACCTCCACTAGCTTTGTTCATAGTTATGCTTCCCAAGCCCTACTTGACTTCACATTCCAGGATGTCTGGCTCTAGGTCAGTGATCATACTGACCTAGATGTGATGATCTGGATTGTGAAGATCTTTTTTGTACAGTTCTTCTGTGTATTCTTGCCACCTCTCTTAATATCTTCTGCTTCTCTTAGGTCCCTACCATTTCTGTCCTTTATCGAGCCCATCTTTGCATGAAATGTTCCCTTGGTATCTCTAATTTTCTTGAAGAGATCTCTAGTCTTTCCCATTCTATACTTTTCCTCTATTTCTTAGCACTGATCACTGAAGAAGGCTTTCTTATCTCTCCTTGCTATTCTTTGGAACTCTGCATTCAGGTGGGTGTATCTTTCCTTTTCTCCTTTGCTTTTTGCTTCTCTTCTTTTCACAACTATTTGTAAGCCCTCCTCAGACAGCCATTTTGCTTTTCTGCATTTCTTTTTCTTGGGGATGGTCTTGCTCCCTGTCTCCTATACAATGTCATGAATCTCCATCCATAGTTCATCAGGCACTCTTGTCTATCAGATCTAATCCTTAATAGATGCATGTAATTTTTGATCTCTTTTGAAAATGATAGAAAACCAAAACAAAATAAAAAGCCCAGTCTCAGCCACAGGATTTGCCATGTTATAGTTATTGTGTGTGCCCCCTACAAACATTTTGAGATGCCCCTTGACATCTCATTTATCAGTGTACCCATCATCAGGACTCAGATAAGAATACTCAATAAATGACTGTGAAAGGAATACGGAAGCTAGTTAAAGAAGTGTATTCTGAGGTCTTCCAGTTTATTCACTGTCCAGTTTATGCCCTGTTCATGCATAATCCATGGCCCTTTATCTGTGGGAGGGTTTACTCATGTACGATATGCCTGGATCCTGGAAGTGACTGGAGGAGTAGGATGGTTGCCTAAAAGTCATCACCATCTTGCTTAATTTGAATTTCTTTACCAGCCAAAGAAGGTTAAAAGGACACTAATTAGGAAGATAATTAGTGATAATTAATTAGGATAAATAGTCCTTACTTAAATAAATATGAATTCAGTCTAGCTGGTAAGTTAATTGAATCTCTAGTTCCTAGCACAGTACTTGATAACAGTCTTGTGCTCATTTGTTTAATATCTGTTCAATCAGTGGAAGCCCAGCTAAAGAGCAAGCTTGAATCTGTATCTGAAAACTTTACAATATTTCTTGCTGTTGTTTCAGCCACTAAGTCCTGTCCGATTCTTTGTGACCACATGGACTGCAGCATGCCAGGCTTCCCTCTCCTTCACTTTCTCCCAGAGTTTGCTCAAAATCATGTCCATTGAGTCAATGATGCCATTCAACTATCTCATCCTCTGTCCCCCTCTTCTCCCCCTCCCCTCAATCTTTCCCACCATCAGGGTCTTTTCCAATGAGTTGGCTCTTTGCAATAGGTGGCCAAAGTATTGGAGCTGCAGCATCAATCATTCCAATGCATATTCAGGGTTGATTTCCTTTAGGATTGACTAATTTGATCTCCTTGCTGTCTAAGGGACTCTCAGTCATCTTCTCTAGCACCACAATTTGAAAGCATCAGTTCCTCAGCACTCAGCCTTCTTTATGTTCCAACTCTCACACCTGTACATGACTACTGGAAAAACTATAGCTTTGACTACATGGACCTTTGTTGGCCAAGTGATGTCTCTGCTTTTTAATACGCTGTCCAGGTTTGTCATAGCTTTTCTTCTAAGGAGCAAGCATCTTTTAATGTCATGGCTGCAGTTACCACTGTAGTGATTTTGGAGCCCAAGAAAATAAAGTCTGTCACTGTTTCCACTTTTTCCCCATCTATTTGCCATGAAGTGATAGGACTGGATGCCATGATCTTCATTTTCTGAATGCTGAGTTTTAAGCCAGGTTTTTCCACTCTTCTCTTTCACCTTCATCAAGAGGCTCTTCAGTTCCTCTTTGCTTTCTGTCATTAGAGTGGTATCATGTGCATATCTGAAGTTGTTGGTATTTCCCCTGGAAATCTTTATTCCAGCTTGTGAGTCATTCAACCTGGCATAAATATTTCTTATCAAGTTTCTTTTTTTGGTATAGTGAAAAAAGACTGGACAATTCAACTTACTAGTTATTACCTTGTTGATGGTTTTAGTCAAGAGAATTATTACCTGGAGGAGAAAACACCTAAGAGCCTCTGACAATAGTGGTACACATTTCACAAAGTAAACTGCATACTGATGAGCTCCAGAGACCTGATGTGCTAGTATCTGAAAGATTAAACTCAGCCACATCTCACACTGAGGATTACCATTTTCCCTTCTTTTGGATCTCATATTCCTTTCACACTCAAGAAGCTTTCATTTATACGTTTAAATACTGCTTTCTCTTTTTCAGTTTATCTTCCCCCTGATTATTAATGCATTATAGTTTCCTGTCAAAAATTGGGAAAGAAAAAGTACTAAGAAGCAGGGAGAAAACAAGACTTCATAAGAAATGACCCAGAGGCAATTACTGTTAATATTTTGGCATATTTCCTTCTAATCATTTTCTATGTATTTTTTCCTTCTATATGTGTGTATTATGTATGTACATATATGTCACACACCCATAAAATAACAAAACCTGCCTTAAAGTAAAAGAGCATTCCCTGAGATCATTAAAAATTCTGCCCAGATATTCTAATACTACATATTCTATCATATAGATATATATTTATTTACTAAGCCATTTTTATAATTAATGTATGGTTTATTTCCATTTTTTTTTCTATTATAAGTAATATTGCACTGGATGTCTTTGTGGTCAAAAATTTTTCCCTGTACCTTTGTTTATTTTCTGGGGCATTATTCCTAGAAGGGGGACTAGTAGATTCAAGTATTAAATGTTTTAAGACCAAACTTTTCCAGAAAGGTTGTAACATCTATGTTTCCATAGCAGTGTACAAGTAACTCCCTGCAGGCACTGAGTATTATCAAGTTTTTAATCTCTGCTAATTTGATGGGTTTAAAAAAAAAGTCACTTAAATTTGCATTTCTTTATTTACTAATGAGGTTGAACAATTTTCCCCTCTTATTTGGCATTTGCATTCTTCCAAATATACTGTTTTTATCAATGTGCACTGTTTGTATCAATGTGTAAGAGTTCTTTTTATGTTATGGATGTGGATTCTTTGTTTATTTGTTGTATTTTTCTTGCTTATTTTCAAGAAAATTTTCTGAAATACAGAAGTTTGATCCAATTAAATCTTATCTTTCCTGTCATAATTTCTTCTAAAACTTTTAAATTTAGGAAGGTCTTACCTAGCCATTCAAAGACTATTTATCATCTCTGATGGAGATTTTTGACAATTAATTCTTCAACCATCTGCAATTTATTGTTATATGGTGTAAGATAAAGATCTAAATATGCATATTTTTTCCAAAGAGTTATCCAGTGTCTTGGGACTGCTGACTGAATTATGCCCACCCTTCCCACTTTACAGTTTATATAGTGAAAGTGAAAGTGAACTTGCTCAGTCGTGTCCGACTCTTTGCGACCCCGTGAATTGTAGCCCGCCAGGCTCCTCTGTCCATGGGATTCTCCAGGCAAGAATACTGGAGTGGGTTGCCATTTCCTTCTCCAGAGGATCTTCCCAACCTAGGGATTGAACCCGGGTCTCCCACATGGCAGGCAGATGCGTTATCCTCTGAGCCACCAGGGAACTCACAGTTTATATAGGCTAGGGTCCGATTCCATGACTATGGGCTCCATCATAACTTGTCTACGGGTTCTTATTCTAATTTAATAATTATAGAGAAAAATAAAGTCTTAAACTTCCCTTGGAGTACACGGTGGGTGGTCACTCCATTGGTTTTTTATTTGAAGAGTGTAGCTTCCTTCACACGGGTTCCTCAGTTTTGTTAATGTTAGGTGCAGAAAGGGGCAGGAAGGGTTGAATGCTATTTGAGAACCACTGACTGGAGCAAAATGTTGAGCAGCAATAATTAACAGTTACAGGGGACACCTCTGCCTGAAACTCATACATTTAAAAATTACAAGATAATGCAAAACATGGATATTTTATTGGGATTGAATCATTTCCTCTACTTGACACCAGACAGGATGACCCTAGGGTCTTTTTTGATCTGTAGTCACTGTTGTTATTTAGTCGCTAAGTTATGTCCGACTCTTTGTGACCCCATGGACTGCAGCATGCCGGATTTCCCTATCCTTCACTATCTCCTGGAGTTCAAGCTCATGTCCATTGAGTCGGTGATGCCATCCAACCATCTCATCCTCCGTTGTCCCCTTCTCTTCCTGCCTTCAATCTTTCCCAGCATCAACGTCTTTTGATTATTGCCTAGTTTCATACAGCAGATGAGAAAACTGGAGCCCAGAAGGGTCAGTGTGCTGCTCAAAGTGCCATGAATTTGAATCTAGGCCTCCTGACTCCTAGCACGTCTCTAAAGGTCAGAATTTTTACAAAATTTGAAGTAAAAAGTTGCAAAGTAAAAAAAAAAAAAAAAAAAAAAATGGCTTAAGTAGCAAGAATTACTGTTTAGTTTACATAACCAGATAGTTTTTAAACTAGAAAATAATGTCCCACCAAGGGACTGAGTAAACTGTGGCAGACGCACGGATTATTCAGTGAGACGCTGGCTCAGGTGTGCTCGGAAGCTCACGGGCTCACCTGTAATAAGCGCATCAGGCCGGGACTGCTCTTTCCTCCAAGCAGGAACAAAGACGGTGATGTCCTTGTGGCCTCTTTCCAAAAACCAATCCACTGCTAATTTTATTCCTCGGCAGGAAAAGACTTCTTTGTTTCCATGGCTGAAATATTATTTTAGAACACTTAAAACACAATGAAACCTAAATTTGACTTCATTAATTCAAATTTATAAACAGACATGATAACATAATTAAAATAGTTTAAAGAAATTCAAGTTTAAGATGGAGTTTTATGGCTCAGAGGACCAATGAAATAACTAAGGAATGGAAAAATGTAAGGAACAAAAAGAAAATTAGGATTATTGTGTGGAGAATAAAGAAAAGTGGGTCTTCAAATGAGAAGTTGTAAAGGTAAACTAGTTAGAAAGAGAAGGCTCTTTTTGATAGGAGAGGGAAAATTGGGCCTGAGCACAGTGAGAATAATTTCAGTCAAATGTAAAAAGAAATCACGTAGAAAAAAATCTGTACAAACAGTGGAAACAGAATACTTAATAATGAGTTTCTAAACACTTTTCCTTCTCAAGAGTTCTTATGCATATATTTGAATCCAATGATTAAGCAATGCACGAAATTTATTAGGTGACTAATGTAAAACACATTCACACATGCACTTAAATGAAAAAGTCAATGCTTAATCTCATACAAGAAACACTTTCTATGTCCTGCAGTGAAAAGACACCTGGTTTCTGTTTAACAATATTGTGTAGGACAAGGATTAATGACAAAAGGGCATTCAAAATTGGATTAGCAGTTTTAGTGTCTAAATGAAAATGCCCAACTAACAGTGTGGTCATTCAATAAATATTTATCTTAGCACTGCACTTTAACCTAATAATTCAAAATAACACTATTCTAATGTTTTAAAAGAGTCTCCTGCTTTCACTGACATAATTACATTCTTATTATAGTTTGAGCCCTGAAGGCTCCATTCTTATCTATGGGGCAGAAATTCTTTAATTCTTGGGCTAAGGAGGGCTGAATGGAATAAGGTAAGTAAAAGCTCTGTTAACCTTTAACACAAATCAAACATTAGGTATATAAATATATTGTTCTGGTGGTTCTCTGGGAAGCAGTAAAACTGTCTAAATATGGTTAACCATATTTGAAGGACAAAACAGAAATAGAATAACTTGCTTTGTAGGTGTTGGAGGCTATAATGCAAAACCACAGGAACTGTTTGTGTTCCATAGACCTGTCCTAATGGTTTGGGACAAGATTAGAGGTGAAATCAGATGCACTGAAAGTTTCAGAGGAAGGGTTAAAAGGAAGTCTGAAGTACATTTGCTAGGTAAGAAGGGATACCTGATGGCTTTGACAACACCCCAGCAAATGGTACAGAGTGATGTTAAATTTCCTAGAAAATACTGAAATTTAAGCAGTTTTCTGAAAACTATAAAAAAATGATGGCATTTTCTTGTGAAGATATACATACTAATTATTCCTCAAGACAAAACTCAACATGCTGAGAGCCAAGGATAAATACAGTCTGCATTAATGCTTTGAGATTTGAGTGTATTGTGCTTTACTAGTCACTGTGACATTTGGTGTGCTGAGACTTGAGCGTTTCACTGCCTCTGGCTCTAAAGGGAGGACCGTAAGCATTTTGTGAAGGTGACTTCAGTTGGTAAAGGCAACCGTCACTCGCACTGTAGAAAGATTCCGTCTTGTAAGTAAAGAACTTTCATAAAATCTGTATAAATAGCAAACCACTTACAAACACAGGACACAGATTTTATAGATTCTAACCCAGGTATTATACCATAAGCAACACTTACCACAAAGCTTGTTCCCATTATCTGCTCCCTCCCCTGCACCCACGCCCTGCCTCCCATCCTGCAAACCCTTACAGGGGGAAGCAAGCAAGATGATGACTTCTGTTGCCACACTGTGAAAGGCAAAAGGAAGGACCAGCTGTTGCTGGACCCACATCTCTCTCTGATTTTGTTATTTGAGAACAAACAGCTCCCTAACATTTGCTTAACAAACTAGTTGCTGCTAAACACATCCTTAACTGCTATGTTATTCATACCATAAACCAACAGGAAACTGGCAAAACTCTATTAACATCAGAAAAAAATATACTTTAAGGCAAAACATTACTAGGAATAAAAAAGTTACTGCTACTGCTAAGTCACTTCAGTCGTGTCCGACTCTGTGCAACCCCAGAGATGGCAGCCCATCAGGATCCCCCGTCCCTGGGATATCCAGGCAAGAACACTGGAGTGGGTTGCCATTTCCTTCTCCAATGCATTAAAGTGAAAAGTAAAAGGGAAGTCACTCAGTCGTGTCCGACTCTTAGCAACCCCATGGACTGCAGCCTACCAGGCTCCTCCATCCATGGGATTTTCCAGGCAAGAGTACTGGAGTGGGGTGCCATTGCCTTCTCCAGCTTGACCTACTAGACAAATGCAAAACCTTGCACAGAGTTAAAGAGAAAATCTTTTCAAGAACACACGAAGAGTTATAAAATTGGCTGTGCACTAGGCCACAGAATAGATTTCAACAGACATGAATCTATCATACAATGTTGACAATGTTATTAAAGATTAATATTGCTATATACCATAAACCAATTTAAAATTTTAATTTAAAAAATGACCCTATTTATAACAGTAACAAAAACTAAACAAATCTAAAGAAAATATTATAAGAGCTTTATAGAGAAAATGAACATTGAAAACCTGTATTAAAGAGCATAAGAGAAGACCTAAATGAAAGGAACAATATCCCATTTTCATGGATGGTAAGACTCAATGTATGAAGATGGTAATTCTCAAATTAATGTTAGTACACTGAAATCCCAATATCAAAGGGTTTTTTGTGAAACTTGAGAAGTTGATCCTGAAGTTCATTTGAAAAAACAAGAGGCCAAGGACAGTTAAGTAATCCTGAAGAACGAAAAAGGAGGAACTTCTCCCCTAGCTATCAGTACTTCTGCATAAAACTACAGAAATCCAATCAGTGTTATATTAGTTAAGATTAAAAAACAAAATAAACAACAGAAAAGTGAACCTAAGATCGATCTCTCTCGCACACATATATCAGTTCAGTTCAGTTCAGTCACTCAGTTGTGTCCGACTCTTTGTGACCCCATGAATCGCAGTACGCCAGGCCTCCCTGTCCATCACCAACTCCCAGAGTTCATTCAAACTCATGTCCATCGAGTCGGTGATGCCATCCAGCCATCTCATTCTCTGCCGTCCCCTTCTCCTCCTGCCCCCAATCTCTACCAGCATCAGAGTCTTTTCCAATGAGTCAGCTCTTCACATCAGGTGGCCAAAGTATTGGACTTTCAGCTATACGTGTGTATAAATGATAAAAGTGACATTACAGATAGATGAAGAAAAATATGGATCATTTAACAAATGGTACTAGGGCAGTCAATTATTTAGGTGGAAAAAATAAAATTGTACTTTTACCTCATACCACACATAAAAATAAATTGTATATAGATCAAAGATTTAAATATGAAAATACTGTAACACTTTTAGAAGAAATTACAGGACACATTCATATCAAGATAGAGAAATTCTTTTTACTACCAAGGAAAAGAATGATACATTTGAGTACATAAAACTTCTTTGTGAAAAAGATTCCATAAACAAAATAAAAATGCCATAGACTGAGAAGGTACTTGCAATACACAGGACTGATAAAAAGACTAGTACTTAGAATACATAAAGTATTCCTGTACATTGAGAAGGGTAATCCTCCCCTTTTATTTTTTTTTAAGGCAATAGATATAAACAGTGAATTTACAAGAGAGGAAACCCATATGACCAACAAACAAATGAAAAAAGCTCAACGGTGAAGAAATGCAAATTAAAGCCAAAGTGAGACACCACTTCACACCCATCATATGGGAAGAAATAAAGTCTGCAAACACCAGATGTTGCCACGGATGTGTGACAGAAGTAACTCATACATTACAGGTGGGAGTATAAATTGGTATGACTATTCAGGAGGGCAATTTGGGAATACTTTATTATCAAGTTGAAAGCCGTGTTTTCTCTCAACATAGTAATTCCACATCCAGTGGTACCTTGAAATCGGACTGAAAGTACTCAGCAGTTGGCCAGCCTGAGATCTCCCATTGGGGCAGGCTACCGTCTTCTTTCTCTTTTATGGCTAGGGTGGGGAAAGGGACAGGCACCTGGGGACGTGTAGGGTTGGTCCCTGGGTGTCCAATACTTCCCCAGCCAGTCCTTTCCTGAACAGGCCAAAGAAATGAATGCTAACTAGGAAACCCCTGGAATGGCTGCTGTTGTCTTGGAAGTCCCTGCCAGCTGCCAAGGCCCAGAATCATTCCTAGTAACAGGAAAGTGAGCAGCTACTGGGTGACTCCAAACTGCAGATGGGACTTCCACAGACCGGGAGAGGCTGGGGGAGACTGAACTGGACCTACCCTCATGGGGTGTGTTGAAGGATGTGCTGGTTATAATATAAGGAGCAACTGAGGGAGGCTCTGATAAAGAATTATAAAAACAGAGTGATCTTGATAAAAAAGTTATGAAAAACAGGATGTCAGAGTGAACACAATGTAGCTATCAGTGCAAATTAACTGTCTGTTGAGTGTTTACTAAAAAAGTAGGATGATGTTTACAAACTGTAGTTCTAGTGCCATATAAATAGAGAAGGAAATTCATCACGGTTCTGTAGTCACTTACAGGCTATATGTGTATGCATTTGGGGTTTTTTGCTTAGTAGTAAAAATAGCTAATTCTCTATTTATGAATTGGCATGATCCTATGGGCCTCTATTTGTTATTTCAACAATTTGGCAATAGGATGGTATACCGCAAGCAAGTCCTGTTGGTGACTCAGAAGATTTATGGCCACTTTTGATTAGGAAAAGACCCTGGATGTTTGCTATAAAGTATCCTTTCGACTACTTTTGCTCAGTGGGATTGGTTTCCCAGGGAAAATGCCAAAGTCACTGCTAATTCTAAGTTCCTGTTGAGCAAAATGGATAATACACCTTGAAGGTTGTGTGTGATTAAACCTGGCCTTTAATGCAGAAAAATATAAGGAGCCTGCCAGTGGATCTCTTTCTGAAAGGGCTTATTTTACTCTGTCATGTTTGGAATAGGCATGTTTAGAAAAATCTTGCTTTGCAGTGGCTAGAGGAAGGCTCATCTGAAGCAGACAAATTGGTATATTTATACCAAATTTTAGAAAAACCCTACTTAAAAGGATTATTAGCATCTCTGGATCTCAGGAAATAAATGAAAGAATGAACTGGACAGCCAGTAAGAATGAATTTAAAAACGGAAAGAAGAGATTAAGAAACGGAAAGCACCTTTGTCTTTCTCCAGGTTCTCAACCCTTCTCTGCGGTTGCTCCCTTCCACCTCAGTAGAAGCTCCCACCCTCAGTCTTCTTTGCTCATCTGGGACCTGGGAAGAGGAGATGATGGCTTCTTGGACAGATGGTTCCCAAGGGCTTTAGGATTTGGGGATAACTTACTTGAATATTCTGGTATGGATTTCACCTCCAAGACTCCCCCTACATTCAACATGCAAAACATAGCTAGGGAGGCAGAAATGATCAAGAGAAAGTAACAAGGAGTCTGAGAATGTGGATAAGAAACTATCCTAGAATTAAGGCATCAGGTTGGCGAATTAAGGCATCAGGTTGGCAAATAGTTGCCCTAATAACTTGGAAGGAAGGGGAAACAAAAGGAGTCAGGCTGCAAAACAGCAGCATGAGCCTGAAACTACAGGGCCATATGAGCCAACTTGGTTTTCATCAAATGTGGAGAGAATCAGCCTTCTCCCTTTGGAGCTCCAGGGACTCTAATGCTTTTTAGAATTTAGTACTGCTGGGTGGATCAGATGTGGTGAGGACACCACAACCCTTTTCTCTAGCTGATGTCTACCTTAAGAGTTATCTTCCAGAGCCCTAGAAAGATCTGCAATAATGTGCCAAGGTTTTCTGCGGTGTGGTTTCAGTTTACAGCCACGTGTGTGAGGATGGACACCTGACTGATGGAACAGGCATGACTGGCGAATGGAGTGCCATGGCCGTGGGTCTCTTCTCCAGTGACTCAGGAGGATCCTCAAGCCTCGGACACCCACTGCTGATGGCAGACTTTTAAGTCTTTCTGCAAAAGGGGATGTGGGAGAAGCTGCAGAGCTGCTGCTATGTGAGTCCCAGTGATTCCATCAGTGGTTCACAGAGGCATTTTCTAAATTAAAGGGGATGGATTCAGGGGTGAATCAGAATAGACACTAATCCTCTCCACTTCCATGGTAGCTTTGTTGCTGGAATTCAAGCACAAATAAGAGAAAAGGTATCTGTACATCAGGGGATGTACATCTGTACATCAGGGACAGTTACTCAGGTACTGGCAACAGTTATCTAGTTGCGGGGGGGAGGGGGAGTGGAGAAAGGTGAAGACAAAAAGAAACTCAAGAATGCAGTGCTACCTGCCTAGTGAGAGTTATGCACACAGGGAGCAAACACGTTTCTGGGCCTACCAACAAATAAGGTAGACTTGACAATGAAAAGTCAGTATGTTACCATCGCAGGAAGGCCGGACATCAGGAAAAGGAACGCTGCCAGAAACTGAGGGAGACGTAAGGAATGCTGCCTCACTCTGAAGCTTTCCCATCTCCAGTGGGGACTGCTCTGCTGAAAGCAGACAGGAGACAATTGGCAAGTGGTGCCAACTATTAATGAGCAAAACCGACCTAATAGAGGAGCCTCATGGAAACACATTATATATGTTTCTTTTTCCTGCCTTAGACTTTTCCTATCCTTTCTTACAGAACTGGAACTATGCACATATTCTGCAATTTCTACTGACCCCTCTCATCCCACCTGTATACAGAAAAACATCCAAGTTGTGGGCATCCCAGACAACCTTCTACCCCTTCTTTTTCCCTATGGTTCCTGAGCAAATAGGTCTTCTGTTGGAGGAACATGCCTCTCTTGTCTCTAAATGCTGTTCATCTGTTGGGAAGATATCTCCTGGATAAACAAAAGGCTATCATATTCTGTACTCCAAGTAGAAGATTTTTGAAACTCCTAGGAGATGGTGAGTATGTGCTTAATGATACTGAGAGTAAATATGTGCTAGGGGTGTGCCAGGCTATGGGCCCAAATTTTGAATGAGAGGTTTTCTAGGACATGGGCAACTAATATTCCACATGGAAAATGAACTGCTCATTTATTAGTCATTGCAGCTTCCCCAGCAGATTTCTGTAATTCATTGTAGAGCTCATTCCAGACAATAAGATGAAATTAATTTGTAGACCAGGCTGTGAAAAGTGCCAGGAAGGTCTGGCACTTGGCTAATTGAAGCCTCATTGCGTGTATCCTGGGACTCCCACTCAGAGTTTCAGACGTATGTACCTACTCGTGAACTAGAAACTGGAAACCAAGGGAAGCTGAAATGAACAAAATCATCTTGACAAACATATTCTTTATACGATTTCCACTATCATAACTTTTCATTATTTTGTAGGTTCACTTTATCTCATATATAATGGGATTATCTTTAATTTATTCACATATAGTACTGTAACAAATTTGAAAAGCCCATCAGTTCTACTTTTCTGTCTTCAACAGAAGGGCAATTTCATAAACACTCAAATTAATATGATATTTGTTATATCATAAAAATATCATATATACTTTCCACTAGAGAACTGAAGTACACTTGCTTATTATGTGGCATTAAATTAGTCACCTGTGATGATTAATAGATTACAAAGGTATATTTTGTGATGCAGAGAAAAATTCAGGGAACCACACATTTTAATGTAGCCTGCCTCAATACAGGACCTAGAAGAGAGGGAAAATGGGTGAACCATTCTGTCTGCTGTATTTAGGAAACATAGTTTCATGTATTACACTGATAAGTTATATATACACATATCATTACTAGGTTAACCACAGGATAAGGAAGGGTAATTTTAGAATTATAACTGTTATCTTCCCATGGCAGACATGAGGAGCAACTGAGAAACACGGAGAAACCTAATAAGGGAATGAAAGCAACTATTAGAAGGGACAGCTTCTTTATAATTCTCTTCAAGGCATTAGAAAAATAAGCAACCTTTTATCCAATTATCTGTTATTTCTTCAAATCTGATTTTGATTTAGTTTGAGTATTTGCTTTGAATTAACTTATTACTTATTAGCTTCCCAGGTGGCGCTAGTGGTAAACAATCTGCCTGCCAATGCAGGACATGGTAAGAGACATGGTTTCCATCTCTGGGTTGGGAAGATACCCTGGAGGAGGAAATGGCAACCCACTCCAGTATCCTTGCTAGGAGAATCCCATGGACAGAGGAGCCTGGCTGGCTACAGTCCATAGGGTTGCAAAGAGTCAGACATGACTCAGCATCTAAGCACATACACATAACTTGTTACTTATAATGCTTGTAAAGAACCTTGGAAATCATAGGTGGTTTTTATTTTCTTATTTTCTAAAATTTATGTAATAAGTGTATCCCTTATATACTTGTATATGATCAAAGGAAAGCCATTCTTTTTTTTTTTTACATTTTGGATTATAATCCAATACTACTTATTTTATTTTTTGCTCAGCTATTTACTTATTTATTTTACTTTACAATATTGTATTGGTTTTGCCATACATCAACATGCATCCGCCATGGGTGTACACGGGAAAGCCATTCTTAAAAGGTTTTCCTTAACTCATCTAAAATCTAATTGTAAAAATTATATCTAGAAGGGCATGTTTAGTACTACTGCTAATAGTAAATTCAAAGTATTAGAAAAGAAAGTGTTGGTCAGTCGTGTCTGACTTTGCGATCCCATGGACTGTAGCACACCAGGCTCCTCTGTCCATGGGATTTTCCATACAAGAATACTGGAGTGGGTTGCCATTTCCTCCTCTAGGGGATCTTCCTGACCCAGGGATTGAAACTGGGTCCCCTGCATTGCAAGCAGATTCTTTACCATCTGAGCCACTAGGAAAGCAATAGTAAATTAGGACTACTAATTACCATGATAGTATTAGTACTACTAATACTACGACTAACTAGCATTACTATTACATAGATGGCTTTTCATGAATAGGTCAACACAGTGAAAATAACAACGTATGGAATTAGACATGAATTTAAATATTTTCTTTTGTACATGTCTGTGTGACCTTGGCAAGTTACTTATTCTGAACCTCACTTTTCTCATGTTTAAAATGGAGGTAATCCCACCTACATTACAGGATAGTGAGAACTGAACACGGTGACAGCCACAGAGCAGGAAACAGAGTGCCTGCACACAGAAGGTTTCAACAAATACTAGCTCCTTACTTCCTCATATCCTTTTGGTCCTAATTTTTAGAAAATGGTAAAAAAGCCTACTTTGGAATGAAAATGAAACCAGTAAATTTGTAATAGCTTTAATCTCACTGCTGAAAGTAAATTGTGATTTTTTTTTTTAGATCAATGTGTTTGATATGTGGAGATCACTAAGTGAAAGTCGCTTAGTCGTATCCGACTCTCTGTGACCCCATGGACTACACAGTCCATGGAATTCTCCAGGCCAGAATACTGGAGTAGGTAGCCTTTCCCTTCTCCAGGGGATCTTCCCAACCCAGGGATCAAACCCAGGTCTCCTGCTTTGCAGGCGGATTCTTTACCAGCTGAGCCACAAGGGAAATAAACAAAAATGAGATCAAGCTAATCAGGGGACTAAAAAAAAAAAAAAACCCTAAAAGATAATCCATCAGTTTTTTATAAGCTTCTATATATCATTTTTTATTTAAATCAAAACCTTGACCTATAAGTTTGCTACACTCTCCACTGGAATATTCAAATATGATCATAAAACTTTTGTGACTTTATTGGGTCATTATGAGTGAGTGAGTGAAGTTGCTCAGTCGTATCCGACTCTTTGTGACCCCAGAGACTGTAGCCCACCAGGCTCCTCCATCCATGGAATTTTCTAGGCAAGCGTACTGGAGTGGGTTGCCATTTCCTTCTCCAGGGGATCTTCCCAACCCAGGGATCAAACCCAGGTCTCCCACATCGCGGGCAGATGCTTTACCATCTGAGCCACCAGGGAATCAGCTACATATAATGATAAGGATACAAGTTTGTCAGTGAAGTACTTAGAATGAAAAATATGAGTAAAATGTATCCTTTTAAACTAGAAAACCATATTTGAATCTTTAGTACTGAAAGTCCTAAGTCCTTCAAGTTTAGATATAGTTATCTTAATTATATTAATATAATAGTAATAATAAAAAATATTTATTGAATACTAAATTATTAACATACCTAGGTGCTCTTCAAATATTTGATGACTTTAATTTTTCAGTTTTTTGGCCTCATTGCACATAAATCATGTTGAATATGTGAAAATAGATTTTAATTTTAAGCAACACTTTCAAATACTAATGCATTATCATTGTTAAATGATTGTTAAATTCTCCAACATTTATCCCATTTCCCTTAAATAGGGAGAAAGGTGTGCAGCTGGATATCATCTTCAATATGCAAATAAGAGAATATTTTCCTTCCTATCACTGTAGTCTAATTAAATTTCATATTGTATTTAAATATCTATAATTGCATATGCTGACCCTTGGGCATCTAGAACTTTTTATACTCAAGGCTCATAAGGAGCAATTTATGCTGATTTTGTCACTCTTACAGCTACTCAGCTTTTATTCTCTGATCTCTCTCCCACTACATCAAGATCACTTTGAACCGAAACCTACTGGTCAGGAGGCAATACACCCAGAAAATGCTCCCTTGTTGCAGGTAACTTGATCAAGTTTACCAAGTTGTGTCCTAAATAGAAATCCCAGTGTGGCTCAGAGGCCTTTGTAGGGGGCAATGAAGGGAATTTTTAATTTCCGTTTCTACCTTTGTTTGTTTTAAACAGTGGGCTTCCTTTTAAGATTTGCAGGATTGTACTGCTTTAAAGGAAAATAAAAGTCTGAAAAATCACTGATTTAGGACAATGAAAATTTCAACCCCAAAATTACAATGGAAGTCTTAACATGAAATAGTTTACTCTTACCTTCCTGTTGATACAGACACGGAGCAGTGTGGCCAAAGTTTTGAGAATCGGAAAGGATTAGGAAAAAGGGAAGTAGAAAGATTTCTTCACTTTATAAGGCCCACAATTTGAAGCCAGAATTAACAATAGGAAGCACATCTAGCTAATCTAGATCCAAGTGGGTCAATTAGCTTAAAGATGCTGAAGAGAACGTGTCTGTTAAGTAGATGCAGAAATGTAAAACCTGAATCACTTTTTCCTATTATAACTGGGTGACTTTTCCCATTTCTTATAATCACTAGTTAGGTGATTTATAATTATCAATAACTTTATTCATATGTAATGGGATTATTAACATTGCTATTTCATAGGTTAAGGTTTAAATAGGCACATATGAGATAACAGGAAAGTTTACAGACCATTTACTGACCACGTATTAAAATTCATGACTGATGACATGTAGAAGACACACTTAGGGTTATAAAGAGATGCGGTGGAATAGAACTAGTATCTGTCTTTGTCAGATTCCACCCTGATATAATCAAACAACAGAAAAAACTAGTTCTGATTCTCTGATTCTTTTTGTAGTATCTAGGATTTTCTTTAAAACAATAAGAAATGGGACACTGCCAACTAACCTTAAGTAGAAGCTATGATGCTGACAGTCATCTAGAGGGAAATTAAGCTGTCCTTTAATTGATTAAGCCCTTACTAAGTTGGGACTTAAAAAACATTTCACTGAGAAGCTGTCCAATAGAAGTATGATGTGAACCACAAATATAATTTAAAATTACCTTTTAAAAAGTAAAAAGTAGGTGAAATTAATTTTAGTAATATATTTCATTTAAATCAATGTATCACAAATTATCATTTTTATACATATTCAGCATGAAAATTGTTGATATATTTCACATATTTTTGTACTAGGTTTTCAAAATCTGGTATGTATTTTACATTTACAGACTATCTCAATTTGGATTAGGCACATTTCAATAGCTCAACATGTAGCCAGTAGTCACCATACTGGACTATGCAGGTCCACTGCACATAATTTTGAGACATTTTGTTCAGAACCAAAATCAACTTTGATTGAACCCTGGCAAGTTGTAGCCTCATATCTGTAATCTAAGCCAAAAACTTGGATTAGGTGTCTAGGAGGATTTAGTATAGCCCTGTATACTACAATGGTAAACAGGCAGCAGGATGGCAAACCCACCCAACAGCTGAAGGCAAATTATGGAGCCTAGACAAGATAGACTTCAATATTCAAATTCACACTGAAAAGAGTTCTCAAGTCCATTTAACTTTCACAAATCAGATTAGATACATAAAAGCTTTTGTGCCTTTAGAAAGATTAATCTATATAAATAAATCCTATTTATAAACACTGCTAAATTCTGCTTGTATTTTATAAATATGTAGGCTTAGTCCACTATTCTTGATATAAAGAAAAGTTAATACAACTTGGACATTTTTCTGTTCATATTCTGACTCTGTATCTGTCTAGACTTTAAGAAAATGACTTCAATGACTCACCTGGAGTGTTTTTCTTCACCCCAGGTAAGGTTCAGATATATGCCACACCAGCTGGTTTCTAAGACAAGTCTTTTTGATGGGTAGGGATCAAGCAGATGGTTGTTTTATATCTGTATTCTCTGCCATTAGATTGGTATACAAAAGCAATATTCTTAGTTCTTTTGCCAGAAGTTGTCCACAATTTAACTTCTGCATATATTTTCAAATATAAATAGGTGTCTTCGTCTGCAGTCTTAGTGCTCAAATCCTTCTCTTAATTTCTCTATAGAGTGGACTTTCTTAAAGGTAAATATAAACATAAGGCAATACAGGAAGGGATCCTATTGGTCAAAAATGGCCCACCTAAGATTTTTAGCAAAGAAAATATCTTCCTAATATTCTACACAAACATCCAGCAATAAGGCCTACCCACCAGTTAGGAGATTCGCTCTAAAACCAAAAGGCTGGATTTACTGACCAAGAGAGAGGAATTGCAATGATAGGGAGTAGTGGTAAGGAGGAGTGTCAACAGTTTGTTCATATCAAATAGAGAAGGCTGCTGCGCCTAGCTTCTATTCCATGAAACAGGAGAATCTGTGCTGCACATGGCATAGAGGAAGTAATAAGGCTCTGGGTTTTTTTCTTGTTCACCACTTTTATTTCATATATTTGGTAGAAGGTAAAGGAGAATGTAGAGAAACAATTTTAATGAAGTCTAGTGACTAGGTCATGAAAGCCTACTGAAGAAATCAAGAGCACTGACATCCAACTTACACTCCCTTCCCTGACAGCTCACAACATGGTACTTTGTTAACGGCAGGAAATGTCATCTGAACCTAAAACCACAGGCAAATGAAAACACTGGACTCATTTAAGGAAAAACTAAACTATCGGATACATGTGGATAGAGAATAATTCCATACCCCACTGCTGAACTACTGCAGCTTTAACAGAATCAGAATTTGAAGAACGGTAAAGCTATGTGGAGGAAATAAAAATCACAGTATCATTTAGAATTTCATTTTAGAAATATGATAAATATTGTTTATGCTTTATTTCCATGTCTAAATGTGGAATATACACTTCACTCATTGGAAAAGACCCTTATGCTGGGAAAGATTGAAGGCAGGAGGAGAAGGGGACGACAGCAGATGAGAGGTTGGATGGCACCACCGACTCGATGGACCTGAGTTTGAGTAAACTCCAGGAGTTGATGATGGACAGGGAAGCCTGGCGTGCTGCAGCCCATGGGGTCGCAAAGAGTTGGCCACGACTGAGCAACTGAACTGAACTGATACACTTCATGGTATACTTATCAAAGTATCTGCCCTACTGTGGAAAGAGGCCTATTTGCTGAATGACCAATTTGCAAAATTATTGAGAAGTTTTTTTTATTTTTTTAGCTTTTTGAAGAATTAACTGCACCTTTTTGTCAGTAATTGCTAGTTAGTCCAGCTTCACTAAATATTAATTTCATTGTATTTTATATTTCAGCAACCAAGAACTTTGGTACAAAAATTTAGGGCTTTTGCTAAATTTATTAGTTTACTCTATTTTTGAATATTTGTCAATTTTGGGTGAATTGGTTATTTAAGAAACTTACCCATAACTTCTATCAGTGTGGCACATTTGTAAGGGGATATTAATAAGCTGAAAGAAGTATGCTTCCTGCAAAGCAACACAGGATCCCTGCTATTTTGGGAACTATGCTGTATATTACAGTTATAGGGCTTATCCTTGGGCAATTTTGGGTTCACCCAGATCTAAGAGCCCAAGTCTCCTTTATGAAACAAATAGAAATCATTGAAAACAATTGATGATATAAATATGAAGAATTAAAATACACCTATAGGTTCATAAGAACAAAATGAACTGCTAAATTCCTATGGGTTAAATGCTGAATTAACTATAATTCAACATAATTCTATGGTGTTGGAGAAGACTCTTGAGAGTCCCTTGGACTGCAAGGAGATTCAATTAGTCAACCCTAAAGGAAATCAATCCTGAATATTCACTGGAAGGACTGATGCTGAAGCTGAAGCTCCAATACTTTGGCCATCTGATGTGAAGAACTGACTCATTAGAAAAGATGCTGATGCTGGGAAAGACTGAAGGAGGGAGGAGAAGGGGACGACAGAAGATGAGATGGTTGGATGGAGTCACTGAGACTTGATGGACCTGAGTTTGAGCAAGCTCCGGGAGTTGGTGATGGACAGGGAGGCCTGGCGTGCTGCAGTCCATGGGGTCGCAAAGAGTCAGACATGACTGAGCGACTGAACTGAACTGAAATGTTGAATAAAAAAACTGAAACAACTAAGTTTTCATTACATTAGTTACTATATTCTGGATTAAAATGTAGAATCTAGCTTTATAATGTAATAATAATTGTAATTTACTGAGCACCTATTACATGCCAGGCCCTTGGTACTGATCATCTTTAATTCTAATAACAAGCCTGCAAGATAAGAGTTCCCCCCTTTTTAGAATCCTGAAAACTGAGGTTGGACAGTTTAAACAAGTTACTCAGAATCACAAACATAGTGTGTAGAGAACTAACTTTTTTAAAAGCCCATTTTGGTAATTTTAATAAAGTGCCTTTCTTTCCTACTTTTAATTTACATCTAAAGAGTCACTTATATCAGTACTATTACTAGCATTTAAATGAAATTAAAATATATTCATCTTACGTATGGAATATATCTGCTTGAGAAATCAGAAAGGAAATAAAATATTCTATTCTTAATTTACTCTCACATTTACCTATTATAATTTATTATGTATATAAATTTATTATACAACAGGTTTGGTAAAGTACCATGAGTAGGATGTTAGGTTAAAAAGTAAAAGCATGTTTGTTATATTTTATACAACAGAAAATGGGTAAAATCTCTCTGCATTTTTGTTAAAATTAAGATTTTGAATCTGAAGTAGATATGCATTTCTAAATGACTTTTTTACTTTATGTAGATCTCATAAGTGGCGGAATGTACAAGTTTACTGTAAATTTCCGTAAGTTCTGGCACTTTCCAAGTTGTGGCGTGGTATTACATTTCACTGTGACTTACAGTATAATCCTGCTATAATACAAATGTGCTGTCACGTTCTCTCCTGAAATGCCTGAAGCATCTCAGTTTACATGATGGAATAAAATATATGATGGAGGTGAGAACCGAATCTACATTGTTCCATCTTCATAGTAAAAGGAACAGAATGGGGCCCAAATAGTGTGGGGGTACAAGTGTGTTTTCAATAATTATGTTGAAGGCCATGGCACCCCACTCCAGTACTCTTGCCTGGAAAATCCCATGGATGGAGGAGCCTGGTAGGCTGCAGTCCATGGGGTCACTAAGAGTCAGACATGACTGAGCGACTTCATTTTCACTTTTCCCTTTCATGCATTGGAGAAGGAAATGGCAACCCACTCCAGTGTTCTTGCCTGGAAAATCGCAGGGACAGGGGAGGCTGGTGGGCTGCCATTTATGGGGTCGCATGGAGTCGGACATGACTGAAGCAACTTAACAGCAGCAGCAGCACAAGTATCTTTTCGATAATTATATATAACAGACTGTTTGAAATGCCTCCATTATGCCATTTATTTTTGTATCTCATCATCTGGGATACAAAAAGTTTAGAGTTTTATGTAGATTTTTAGTTATCAAAGCACTTTTCAATTGCCACTGGGAACTAGATTTCAATCATGTGAGTTGATTCAACTGTGACATCATTTATCTAAAGGACATTCAGTTAAAAGAATTCACTTCTATGGACTTTGATGCGGTTTCTCCCCTCTAGGTTGTTCTGACAACCCCAAAGTGCCTTTCCCTCCAATGCCAAATTCTCCACTTTCGTCTTTTTTGTCTCCTCCTTCAGAGAACCCTGCTTCAAAAATTGAACACTCATATTATTGCTGTTGTGAAGACTTTCTCCCAAGCCCCTCAGCTGATATAGTTTCATTTTATGTAAAACTAAAAAGTCCTTTCCCAGCTCCTCCTCTTCCTTCCCTTCCTGTCAACTTTCTAGAATAACAGTGTAGCTCTAGTCCTTCATTTCTTGACATACTGTAACCAGCTTTCTATCTTTAATACCATATGGCTCTTGAAGACAATGACTTCCTGGCTGTCATGTCCTTGATCTTTTTTCAGTTCTACCCACAGGATATTCTCTCCTTAAAGCCTCTTCTTTGATGGCATTTGTGTGTCTCTGGTTCTACTAGCACTACTAACACTGGTATTTTCTAAACTACTCTTTTCCTGGATCATTAGTTTTTTCCACCTCCCGACCTATTGCTATCCATACTTTTCATGATGAATGGTTCTCAACACTGACTATGCATCAGAAATACCTGGGCACTTTAAAAGTACTGTAGAGTTATTTGAGCTCTATCATACACTTCTGAGTCAGAGTTGAGCCCTGGAAAATGTATTTTGTTAAAAACCCCTCTGCTGCTTTTAGCTGCATATGGCTATGGTGGCAGGTGTTTCTCTAGGCTGCCTTCCTTCATTACTCACTTGTTTGGTGATTCCATGGTGTTTTGGCTTTACACATTATCACTCTGCTAAGGTACTTGTTCAATAGTTCTGGATTATTTGTAAGAAAAAAAATCATTTCATGGCCAAGTGTGGGAAAGATTAAACAACAGAGAGATTATTTTGCTGAAGGACTTCTCAAAGTTGTATGTACACTTCATACCTTTATACTTATGGCCCTGTTTACTCCATTAGAAAGTGTTGTTTGCATCCAACTTGATCGCCTGCCTCCTATGCTGCTGCTAAGTTGCTTCAGTCGTGTCCAACTCTGTGCGACCCCATAGATGGCAGCCCACCAGGCTCCCCCGCCCCTGGGATTCTCCAGGCAAGAACACTGGAGTGGGCTGCCACTGCCTTCTCCAATGCAGGAAAGTGAAAAGTGAAAGTGAAGTTGCTCAGTCGTGTGCGACCCTTAGCGACCCCATGGACTGCAGCCCACCAGGCTCCTCCGTCCGTGGGATTTTCCAGGCAAGAGTACTGGAGTGGGGTGCCATTGCCTTCTCTGTGCCTCCTATAATCCGCTATAAATATCATGGCCAGATTATCAGTTTAAGGCACAGCTCTACTCTTGACATTTCCCTCCTCAAAGATTGTCAGTTACCTGTGGCTCAGAGCCAAGTTTAAATTCTCTAGCTTGGTATTTGAGGTTTTGGAAAATCTGACTTGAACATTTTTAACTTGCTTTACACCTTTCATTAGATGGTGAAAAATGTATAGACTCTGAAGTCAGACATATTTGGATGTGAATTACATTTTACCTTGGGCAAGTTTGCTTATAAATGAAAGATCCCCTTTCCCTTTCCATCAAGTGGAAGCAGTATTATTTTGAGGATTACAAGTTAATCCTTCTCATACCCTATGCAGAAATGCTTGCTAACTCCTATAAAACAGTGGTTCTCAAATTTTAGTAGGCACCATTATCAGTGGGGGTATTTGTTAGAAAAGGAGATGGCTGGGCTATACCTTGATCTAGACTTGGTAGGTCTATGTGTGGACTTGGCAGTTTCTAGAACTACACTGTCTAATATGTAGACACAGGCTACAAATTAAGCATCTGTAGTATGGTCAGTCTGAACTGAGATGTGCTGTAAGATACCCAATTTTAACACTTAATATGAAAGAAATAATGCCAAAATATCTCTAACAATTTTTTTTATTGGACATATATTGAAATAATATTTTGTCTCTATTAGCCTAGCGAAAATGTTTTTCATATTCATTTTACTTGTTTTTTATTGTGCCATTGAACAAGCACTGCTCTAGAATGCACACAAGTTAGCACAAGTTTCCCCAATGATTCTTTGGTAGTTATTCTCAGATCACTTTGAGAAACGATATATGAAATGTTAAGCTTTCTGAAAGAAGAACCGATACCTTTTTATATCCCCATAGTATTCTGAACATTGTGGACAGTTAACTATATACAAATTGAATTTAGACTCACTTTACATTTTAAGCCATCAAAATCCTAAAAAATTATTTTTGAATTATGTTTAAGTGGAACAACAACAACAACAATAACAAAAAAAAAAACAAACACCTGAAATTATGGCTTTGTTCCCAAATTAAAAAAAAAAAAAAATCTTCTCAAAGAACTGGGATTTTGGTTATTTGACTTTGTAGAGAAATAGGCCATCTATCCCTCTAGACTCCAAAACTGTTCAATATGATCATACTCAAGTTCTTCAATTAAAACTAATATTTAACTTTATACTGGGATATGTGCTAATTTTTATACCACAGTAAAGTTAGCCAGATGAGGGGGGGGAAACATTTCTGGGGAAAAGGAAGTCTTTTATTTAGGGACAAATGAGGTGAGAATGGCTGACCACTCTGGAAGTAAGAGTGAGAACTAAGAAAGACACAATTAGAAATATGGAAGCTAATGCTGGGATGAAGAACAACTTTGACATTAAGAGAAATGGTCACAAAATTAGAAATATGTTTTAAAGATTGTTTAGTAATAATGAATGAAGATTTCCCCACTTACCTCATTGCCACGTTGCTGCCATCGATAACTATTGGTCTCAGATTTTCCCCATCATCTGTTATAATCTCTTGCATTGGAGATTCAGAACGCTGAGATTCCAGGGAAGACGTTTCCCGCATTATAATGTTAAGTGTACTAACTGTTTGTTCAGCCTCACTTTTATTTCCAAGTTTGACAAGCTCTCCCAGAATATCGTTGATTAAAGCATCAGTACCAAGTTTGTTTAGCACAAGTTGAACCTGTTCTTCAGAATAACCTAACTTCAGTGCAAACTCCAGTTTTGTTTGGTATTCTCGCACCACATCAGGGGGTTTTTTCATTTCCTTGGATGGCTGGGACTCTTCAGGTTTAAAGTCTTGCAATATTTCACTGCATTTGAGTATGTGAGGCTCTAAACATGGAGACCTACATAGCTGTCTGTGAGTCTTGGTTAATAAGCATGGCTCTACTGAAATGCTACTCAATTGTTCTGACTCATTGTCAGAATTTGTGCTTTCTTCAGAGTCACCAGAGCTCGCATTCTCTTCAGACACCTCTTTTTCTTCCTTGCCAGAATTAACTTTATCCATTGTTGGTTTTTCTACCATTGACCAAGGTACAGATGTACTTAAATGTGGGTCAGCGCTCTCCACATAAAGGTGGCCTGGGTCATGCCCCAGATGATCCTTCAAGCCCATGAAGCTGTTATGTGTACTTGACTCCACTTTGCTGTTTTTTCTGTATTCTTGAATGCAAAGCACCCCGTATTCCTAGAGAAAAATGTAGAATATTTAGAATTTCATATTTACTGGTTCATTTCTGGTTCAAAAAAGTTGGGAGTTACCAAACTACTGAATATCAACTTTGTTTCGTCTACGTCCTCTCATTACTCGTAACACACTTCCAAGATAGTATCGTGTCTTTTTCAGACAATGAAGTTAGGAATTAGAAAGGCTAAGTATTCCCTCCAAGGCAGCAAAGTAAATAAGTGGAGGAACTGATTTTTTTTTACCCAGTTTTGTCTGGTTTCCAAACCCTTGCTTTCTCCACAGTATCATGCTGCTTCTCAATCTAGATAGAAGAGATTTTCCCAGAGTTAGAAAGGCCTGTTTCTACAGTGACACACAGAATATTATAATAAAAAAAAGCATATTTTAGATGTGCTATGACAGGTTATATGCATTTTCTCTAAAAGAGTTCACAAAAATTTGCAAAAATTCTTTTAAAGAGAAAGCCATGTGAAAAGGAAAACATTAACTTACTATAATTTAAAAGCTGTTAATTTGGATTAATCTAAAGACTTTCAAAAATAATTTAGGTATGGTAATAAAGGACCACAGATTCTACAAGAGCCAACAAGGAATGAAATAATTACAAAGTGAATTATATTCCACTTAAGAAGTGAATATTTTTGCCGTAATAATCTTTATTTTGTGAATCCTGAACATAGTAACAGAATACAACTCTCAACACTGTGCTACCCTTATTAAGTGCCAAAGAGTGGTCTCTTTCATTCCAGAGGGAAAAGCTCTTATTCTAGCACAATTATAGAAAGTATAGGAATATATTTCATTAGCGGCAGATAATTAAGTACACTGAATAAGTGAATAAATGTTATTCTAATTTCTTGAATTTTATGGCAGAAAATACTTGTGTGTCACATTAGATAATTACTTAACTGCATCTGCATTTGGCTAAAGTCATCTTTTCTTCTACTTTCCGCATGCAGGAATGCTTTTACGTTTAAAACACTTTTGTCATTTTACTAGTTTCTTTAGAGTCTACTGAGATTCATCATTATTTCTCTACCAGGAACAGGTTAGCAAAATAAAATTATTTTCTCTTGTGCTTCACTGGAGGGACAATATGCACATCAGTAGTTTACTTATTAAGGCAATTTCAGTGTTCTATCCATGATTAACATTAGTAAGCCAGTGGCAGCTGAATTTGAGACTGTCATAAAACACCTATTTAAATAATCTAAAAAAGGAAATTGGAAAAACATCTTATTCTACAGTTCCTCAACATCTTATTTACAGTAGAAAGAAGATATATAAATGCTAAGAGAAAATGCTAAGTGATTTTCTAAGAAGCTGCACATTTGAATGCATTTGATTAAATTATTACAGAGTGAAATATTTCTACATAATGAAATAAATTATATTAACTATGGTAAATACTAGAGAAGAGACCATGGAATCTTTAGCTTGATAACAGTACACTTAAAATCCCTCCAGTGTAGAACTCCTACACATTTCCACAGGAGTTTCTTCAGGTTTTATCCCTTGAGAAGACAGATAACTTTAATATCATTGTTCTAATATGGCATTCATTAGTTTTTAAAGAAACATCACCCTCTCTTTGCTTCTGATTGCACAAATGATAAAAAAAGAAATTTTCCTCGGGAGACCTCTATATACATCTGCTCTATTATGAAGCTGTATCCATTTCAATTTCTTTCTATTAATATGGATGTGCATGAGCCCAATTACTAGAATTAAAGGAAGGGATTTTGAAAGCAAATTTTTATACTCAGTGATTTATTAACTACTGTAATATACTGACACCATAATGCAAGCAACAAATCACAACAGCATTCTAATAAAGGGATACAGTTAAAAAAAAAAATCTGTATTGTGGCCTTGGTAGAGCTTCCACCAAAAGTATCTTAAACAAGGAAAACCTATTGGAAGCTGGGCTGCCTGGCAACCAGAGCTGGTTGCTAAGCGGCACTCTTTCAACGTGCCATCATGAATGCTAGCACAGTGAAAGAATAATTTGGTATGAACAAAAGCCTATAAAAGAGACTGGGACTTAAGTGCGTCTGGTTTACCCTCTGAGAACAATGCAGCTGCCAAACCAATCTGGAAGCTCCGACATCATTGTTCTGTAAACCTCACAATCTGCTCTGACTGCAGGAAGTGTATTTAATGGGCAACATTTTTGATCTCCCCTAAAAAGTTTGGATTTTGCATAAGTGCTGTTGTGAGATAATTCGTCAAGATAATGATTCACCGACCAAATCCCTGAATTGAACTAGGAAATATTATTTTAATATTGAGCTGTAATGTTTTTCTTTTGGACTGTTTTAAACAAAATGAACACTTTATGAAAAATACAGCCAGTGGGGAACATTAGAATGAAATATTATGTTTAAAGAATTTTCACATTTGTTGAAGTAAAACCAGATATTATAAAGTTTTTAAACTGAAAATTAACCAGCCTAAAAACGTATTTAAATCTTTTCTGTTATCACTTTCAGTCTCATACTAAAAGTGTTGGTAACACTATGTAAATCTGCTCTGTGTAATTTTATTATAGGACTATAATGATTAGATAGGGATAAAATGGTATTATCAGTTGTTTCCTTTTTATAATATTAAGCTAGATAAAACTCATTTGTACTGAGTGAATACCACACCTTTAGCTTGTGATAATTCATATAAGTACTATGAAACTAAAATGTTTCCAAGTAAGCTAACACGATTTTTAATATTAGGTATAAGTGTAAGCTTGATTTACACTACTTCAAAAAATTTATACCTAATTTTGTTAGGCAAAACAACTTTTCTTTTAAAATATTCTGGTTGAACTTTTTTTTCACACTGACAGGCCTCTCTTCATCTTCCAGATTTCACTGGTTACCTCAAAGAATGTTATCCAATGTCATCTTGTACCAAGCAAGCAATTAAATAATTTTTAGTTCCTATAAATCAACAGACTAAATATGAAACAGTACATATAACAACAAATAAGTTTAATTACCAGACCTGTAAGATACATATATTTTCTCCATTACATAATATAAATTTGAAATAACTTATTTTTACTGACCCAAATGGTAAAGATTTGGTTTTTAAAACTTTAATCTCTAAAATGCTTTCTTATTTACTTGTAATTAGTAAAAGATTGCCCTGAACGAATATGGCACTAAGAAAAATTGGCAATATTTTGAAATCCAGTCAAAAAAAAATTAAATGCTATTCTTAAAATTTAAAAGCCAACAAAAATAGTTTCATAGACTGCAGTATTACTTAATGTAATGTGCAAAACTTTACAAGGAATTTTTATTATAAGACATCTTAGAACAAAGAATGGTATATGATCTTAATTTGTGTTCAGTGCCTTAAAAATGACCAATATAATTTTGAAAATATTTAGCAAAGATTCCAAAAACATCACAAAATTTACTATTACATGCAAGGAAGAAAATATTTTTCTCCTCAGTTTTTAAACCATGAACTTTTAAGTTTTGCCATTTGAAATGCAAACACATATAAATCATCTTTAATCATCTATTAACAAGGGTAATTTTCCTCATTTCATGAAGGAGCAGCCTAGATAGTCTCATACACAAAGTAGGTCAGTGTTTATATTCCCACAGTTATCAAAAAACTCCAAGAATACAGCTTAACATTTAGGCTCTCTATCAGAGACCCGTTATGACTGGTCCTTATATATACTATATTCATGAACACAAAAGGTACTAGGGAAACATCTAATAGTCTAAGAACAGATTTCTGCACTCACAGAGCTTTAGATTTCCTTCAAATATTGTATTGGAAATGAACAATTTTTCTTGCTGAAGGCCTAGTAAGTTAAAAAATAATATTATATGTTGAAAAAGAACTAAAATGTCATGCTAATTTTGTTGATGATAAAGTATAAACAATTATTTAATTGCCAAAAAGAAGTTTTATACTAGCTGAAAGCAGATTTATGATACAATGGCTATTTACTAAAAATCTGCTGCATACACAAAGATTTCCCCATTTAGTGAGCTTTTCTTAAAGTTCTCATTAGATAACTTAGATAATCCTTTATCTCAAATCCAGTAAAAAAATATTTTTATATTCTAAAGAGCATCATATTAATCAGGAATATTAGACCATAAACTTGTTAAATCAAGTTGTTTGTTTGTAACATCGAGTTACAATGCCATAAAGTGGGTTCTGATTGTTATCCAAATGGTAATAGTAGGAGAACAATGAAAATAAAATAATGAATATGTAATAAATACCTACTGCTGTAGTCTCTGTGTATTTAATTACCATTGTATTTCAGTGAGTGCTGTTGTCTGCATCTCTCTAGCTAACAAAAGAAGGATGTCCCTTTGAACAGATTGGTTAATGCTCTGGGGCAACAGATGTCTACTGGAACTGCAGGAGACCAGCAACTGGTGGCCTGCCCATCTTCTGAAAACTTTCAATAGACTTACGCATATGCTCACACAATAGGGCATGTGGTAGAAAGGAAAACCTCTTTTTTAACCCTTTATGCTCTTTCTTTTCCTCCCAACTGATAGATGAAAGTCTTTGTCTCCTCCCTTCCCCATTACAGATCTCTTGAAAGCAACAGTTCTCTAAGAGACGTCTTTAATCTCATATCTAAAACTAATGCAAGCAAAAAAAAAAAAAAAAAGTGGGAAGAAACTCATGAAACTATACATGAGTACTGAAACTGCTGACAAAGCAAATGAATGCTTAATCATCATAATTACAACAAGATGAAACATCAAACAGCAATCCATCTCCCCAAGCTAGATTTTTAAGACAGTTGAAAAATCTATCAAATCTTACTATCATTTTGCAGCATCTAGGTCTGACAGTGACACCTTAAGGAAACTAGGAATGCGACAAGAAGATAAAATCTAAATTTACTGTTTATCAAAATATCATAATATTTTAACTTATCTTTAAGTACAAATGGTTACTTACATGCCTACTGTCTTGCAAATGTTTATGAAACTGTAAGTAATCATTTATATAACTGCAGAACATAAAAATGTAAAGTCTGCTTCACAGACATGTTTTACAGAAAGAATTACATTTTCTGGTATTTTGGCACTATGTAACAATTGGTAGCCTTTCAAATGTGTGCATTCTATCCTTAACAGAGTTCAAAGTAATATTCTGAATATTTAGCAAAGTTTAACTTCCAAGGCATTAAGTAGCACATATACTCACGTTCACAGGAAAATACAAAGACATTGGTTTCTGTAGCAGCTTCAGGAGTAACTCCTTAACACAATTTTAGCTGCAGACTTCCAGGCAGGCAAGAAGAACAATGAATGAGTGAACAGATGGAATGGCAATGTCTTTGCTTAACCTATTACCGAGTGGAATAACAGCCAATCACAGGCCAGAAAGCTCACAATTAGTCGGCCAGGCAGATGCAAGCCAACCTCAGCACCCTGCGTCAGGTTCGCAGGTTTCTAAGATAAGCAAGTTGATGTCATTCTTGGGGCTGCCCCGGGCAGCCTGTGTATTAACGAGGGGGTGTGCAGCAACAATAGGCCATACAAAGCTGGCTAGTAGGCAGCTGCTCTTTGAGAGCAGAGTCATTAGGGAGCAGGCTGCCAACAAGAAACACCTGGCTTGGGCAGACTTCAGCTTTTCCTCCTTGTTTTTAAACAAAACAAAGAAACCAATTATATTTTAAAGTAGTAAAAGTTGCATGTTTCCTAAAAGTTTAGGCTATCCTCTAGTCTTTGAGTTTTTTGTTTCTGAGGAAAAAAAGAAAATGAGGTGTGTCAAAGTAGTAATTAACTACTGCAGTAACCCCTTTTCTTTAATAAATGATTTACAGGGGAAATGAGACAGAGGTTAGAGTAGAACTACTTCCCTGGAAATACTAGGAAATATAAAATATTTGTTAAGTATTGGTTGATTTGTTGCAAGACAATAAAACAGAGATGATGAAAGTAAGACTGCAAAAGAAAAAGGTTTAAGAGCTTATAAACAGAAATGATTTTTAAAAGTTCATTAGAAGTACAATGTAGTAAAATAAAGCAAGTCTGGTCCAACTTTATGCCAAGTGAGTCATCCAAACTGAATATTTAGACAAAACTATTTAATTTCAATCTAAAACCACCAAAATGACCCACTTTGTGTCAAATAGTGTAAAATTATTTTATTATCGAAACTAATCATGTAATGAAAGAAAGATCTTTCATTATGCTTTAATATACAACATGATGTTATGTGTTGTATTTGTATTCCATAAAATTTGTAAGATGTATAAATTTCAGTTCAGGAACAAGTAACAAAGTTATTTACAAAGAAGAAACATTGAAATATTTTACAAGGGCACCAAGTATACAGAAATCATCCCTGTCAGTGAGGAAGCTTGTTATCCTGATTTATTTCAAAGATTGCCAGACTAGAGTATTTATAATGTTCTGGACTATCTGCTTTTGAGAGCTGCATAAATTATATCTTGAGTGGTCTCTGATTATGAAAATTCAATCAAAATTTAAACACCATCAGGTGTTGTGAGAATATTTCCTTACTAAACAATATCTAGAGCTGTTCTACTACTTGCTTATGTGATGTAGAACACACACACACACACACACACACACGTACACACACACACAGCCTCTTTTATTCCAGTGCAAATTAGAAGACTGAAGGCAAAAAACTCCTCTTAAAATACAATTTTCTGATATAAGCTCATTGAAGCCGAGGTTAGGCTTTCCCGTTACATAATCAAGCACTGTACAGGTATAAAATTTGGCTAAGGCACCCCAAACAATCTCAATCAATCTAAATCAATCTCTCTTCTCACATACAAATATATAGACACTACTCACAGGACCATTTGAGAAAACTTAGAAAAAAGTTAATATTGGTTGGGACTCTTGGGCGTGTCTTTATTGTACTCAGTCAAATTTAAGTCAAATAGATGCTTTCTGTTTACAAAATAAGAGGAAAATATACTCTATACGGTTAAAATTTTTCAGCTACCTCACTGAAAACATTCCGTATGCCTACTAAAAGCCTAAAAATTAGTGGTATTTCCAGAAAGAAAACTAAAATATGAAGTATGGTGTTTGTAGGTCATTGTTTGTCTACAGATATTTTTCCTCAAAAAGAACTTAATATTCCATGGAAGTATGTCATTCTAAAAATGTTAGAAAATTTTAAAATTTGTGGAAATACTTTTAAACTAAATGTAATGATTAGATTCTAAGTATCAAACTAATTTCTAAAGGAAGAATTATTCTTTTTCTACCAAGGATTACAGCAATGTTTTTGCAACAGTTACACCCATGGCCTAATTTCATACAGCCACTAGAGATCAATATAAAGCATTTCTAATATTAGAGTTTATTGAAAATTATAAAGTGAATTTCATAGAGTTCAAATTTTATGCATATGAACACTACAGGAATCAAAAAAGTTAGAATTTTATCTTTTTTTTTTTTTGGTGGTGTGCTGGTACTTAAAAAAAAAAATCTCATGAGTAAAAGGTACGAAAGATAAATCAAGGCCACTAGTATAGTTAATAAATAGACTTTTGGTAAAACTGAATTTGATTAAATAAGATCAAGATAAAAAATATAATATATATTCATGCAAAGTTGTTAACTAAAACCAAATAAAACATAAGCTATGTACTGACTAGAGATAGTGAGGTCAATATTTATGAATTTACATTGAACCCTTTTCCCTTTTGTATATAAAAAAGACACTCTTTAGTATGAACAGACAGTCCCTCTTTCCCTTGGACTTTCTTTCTTCTCTTTTTCCCCATTGCTACTATAGTTACTACTTTATAGCTTTAATTCAGGAGGAGGAGGAATCCTCTCACTAATTCCTGCCACTGTGAACACAAAGAATGAGAGAAAACTACCCACAGGCTCAGTGGGAAGCCTGATCCCTAGGACTGGATTAAGCTTTTTTGCAAACAGCAAATAAAGGCAGTGATCTGAAAAAGCTAATCAGATCCTGCTGTGGTATTTAGACTATGCTGGTTGCTAGTATTGGATAACTTGATAAGCACATTAAAACACCTGTAGGTGAACAGAGGCCCTCCCCAGCCTTTTTGAGTCCAATGGTCCTGCTCTACTCCCAGTTGCAGAGAAAATGCAAACAGCTGTATCAGGCTGTAATACTAAAATCTGTCAGTGTCAAAGGCTTTCCTAACATTTGAGAATTCAACTGTTGGCTGAGGTATGAGTGGGAAACACGTGGGCTGTCATGCTGGTGTTGGCATCAATTTTCTTTGTCAGGGGTGATCCAACCTGGCTTCCTGGAACCTTTCTCCTAGTATGCATTTTTTTCTCCTTCAATCTACAATCTCTTTTGATCCTCACAACACCACCACTGAAATAAGATTATTAATTCAAATCTTCCCAACTGTCTCTAGAAGTTTGAAAGATTAAATTTAAACAAAAAACTCTTATTAATTAAACAACAACAACCACCAACTAACCAAAAACCTAACTTATGCACCCAGTGTAAAAGAATGGAGCAAAATCAATCAGGGACTACTCTCTAACCTATGACAGTTATTATATATGTAGTAAGTCAGATGGGCATGAGAGACCCTTACTATATTTCATTTCCTTAGACTTAGATTACTTTTGTTTCTTAATTTATCTCCTTCCTTCTATACTCCCTAAGTACATCCCTGCCAAAGTAATTTTCACTGACACCACTCTTAGGTTTAAAAAAAAAAATCTCAGCAGTAGACCACATCTCTTGTCCTCTGGGTTGTTCTCAAGACTCCCCTTACAGTGGGGGCTCCCCTAAGCTCTGTCATCTTATTTCCCACTTCAATTAAGGTTGAAGTCACAGATGCTGAAACAACGGTCCCTTCACTCATGTTCTCTTGCACAGCCTCACCTACCCACATCATATTTGTTCTAATTCCAGCTCAAGGCTTACTTTTCCATAAAATCTTCTTGGACCAGTCTGGTTTTTACTGAATTTCTATAACATGAATAGTCTGTACTGCACAATATAGCATTTACTTATGAACCAGGCTGTAAGCTCCTTGAGGGCAGATCCATTTAATCTTCCTAATCCATTCAGAAAAAAAACCTATATGGTACCTAGCAGTGTGTTGCTATCTAGAAGACATCTGAAAAACAGGACCAGTAAAGAAATGGGCTCCTGCAAATTTGAATGCAGGCATTCACATGAACAAAATGCTCCCTGCTAGCTTTTATTTCTCCTGGTGAACAGGGTGAGCTTATCAAAGAGCCCGCAGTGATCTGCAGTGTTTCCACAGCCCTGGCTCTGCCATGGGGGCTGCTTTCAATATTCAGGGCAGCTGTGCAACTGAGTAATAAGCTCAGGCCTGGCAGGCATGAGAGGTCTCTTCTTGGTCTCCCCTTCTCTGCCCCAACTTCCTGACTAGAGAGGCATCCCTTGGAGTTACCCTATGGCCTCCTACTCCTCTTGGGGAAGGGGTCTGTGTGAGCCAAGTGCCCCTGCCTCTGCACATTTCTCTTGGGGTCCACCCTGGTGCAGACAGCACAGAGTTGCTTTGCTCTCCAGCGCTGCCTGAGACTGAGTGATTAAATCTTTCTAATTTGGGGGTTCAGTGTTACTAAGCCCTTTGTGCTGTGCTCTTAAGTCATGCTCTGCATTAGCTTCATTAACAAGAGTTGCTGTTTTTATGTCCATCTGCCTGGCTCCTTTGTCTGTTTCTCAGTTGGTTCAGAACTAAGACAGGAAAAAACAATATTCAATAACGTTTTGTTATAAAGAGCTACTAAGGAAAAAAAAAAGGTGATTAAAAGACTTACATAAATTAACTCTGAACAGACCACTTTAAAAATACTATGAAGGGATAAAGTTAAAAAAATAAAAGAAACAATTCTATAACAAAGAAAGATAATGCTTCCCCAAGTCAAAATTCTTAGGGTTTCACTATAAGAATACTTCAGCACCATATGACTAAGAGAAGACAAATCTTGATTCTCTTTATGGTTCAGAGACAAACAGTATATCCACAAAGTAGAATTTTTTCTCAGTGATCTAAAAACAAAGAAACTTTTCTAGTCACTTTAAGTGACAATATAACCCATATCCTACGACTTCAAATATTTCCTAATGACTAGCTTTCCATTTAGCTTTTCTTTTCTTTTTTTTGGCTGTGTGGCTTGACTTGTGGGATTGAAGTTCACGGACCAGAGATCAAACCTGGGCCCATGCAGTGACAGCACCGTGTCCTAACCACTGGATGGCCAGGCAATTCTCTCCCCTAAGGCCCCGCAAGCTCCATGTCACATTTTTTAAAAATTCGAATAAACAAGCAAGTTTTTTAAAAAGGTGATCTTCAATTCCTATACAACTTGCAAATATTCAAGGAATGAGAGATTTTAGTAGAGCTCAGGGAATATAAATGAACCCAAAATGATGTACTAGGTTGCGAAGGCAGCTGTGTGGGGAGCAGGAGAGAGAAAATTCATGAGGGAAAAAGGACCTGTATGATTTAAAAGAAGTATGAAGCACATGATATCATCCATGTTAAAACACACAGTTGTATTAAGCACCCCTGAAACTGAGGAAAAGCTGACCCAAACTGTATAATTTTATATGAAATATATGCAAGACATATTCTCCGCATTATAAGACAACTGGATGGTATATGTGGCACCTTATCTCTGACAGGAATGATAATAACATTTACAACTTTCCTCTCAAAGACCAGTCTCTCCTTCTGACCCCATAGCATGGTACCTCCCACTTCCCACCCATACATGCTCACTCATGCACCTTCATTTCAGCTCAGAGTATGTATACAAGCTGAGGTTGGCACAGGTCTTTTCTTTTTTAGGTGTTAAATAACTATTTAGCAAGCTAATTCAAAACTGCTTGACCAAAAGTTTAAAAGTGAAATTGACAGACTCAGACCATAAGGAATAACCGTATCAGACAGAATTATAAGAGGACTCTAGGGGTCTCTGTTTTTGCTAATGATCTAGAAGATAGTATAATAGGACACTGAACATAAAGGAACTCAGGAAAAAATAAAATGTAGCTTACAGCAAATAATATAAAAGGAGTTGCAAACCAACTATGACCCAATTAAAGTTCTTTGTTAATTGTTAAGTTTGATCTAAATATAAATTCTTACTAATAATCAAGACAGTTGTTTCTTATACACCAATTCCTGTAAGATGAGAAATGAAATGCTTGAGTTAGTACTTCCAATGGTACTACTGGTTTTAGATAATTGTCCTAGTGTGCAAGAAACTGAAAAACTCTTTGAGAGGCTAACAAAATTAATGGTTGTGTTAGAAAATGCTAAGACTAGCACAGAAGTTCACAACACAATTTTTTCTTTATAGAGTTCTATTCATATCAGAGGATGATATAGTAATTTGCAATTAAATTTAGAATTCTGACAAGATTCCTTCTAAATGAAAATCACCAAATACTATAAGTTAAATCTAGACTATGAATCATCCTAAACAGCTGCCAAAACAATTCAACCATAAACTCTAACAGACCAAAGATTCTTGTATTTCGTTTTCTGCTGTATTTCCAGCACTAGCAGAGTGCCTACAGGTGCTTAATAAATATGTGCTAAATTACAGCATTTCAATAACTGGGCCAAAAATCTCTTTACCAGATTTATTTGTTCTTTACTTCCCTTCACATAACCTGCACTCCAGCCAAACACGAGGATTTAAGGCAGTTCCTTCAATTTGGTTGCACACTGGAATCATCTGGGGAGATTTGAAATATACTGGCATATGAATTTCATCCTGAGAGATGTTTATTTTTTTTGGTCTAGGTGAAGCATGGCCATAGGCCAGGTGATTCTAATGTACAGCTAAGTTTAAAAACACTGACTTAAAGATTCTTTCTCCTAAAATACCTTTCTCCATAGCTTCACAGGATAAAATCTCACCTATTAGTATGGAAGGTTCCCAACTCTGCCTTGAAACCTTTCCCAGAATACCGTTAAACTCATTTTTGGATTATCTGAGTATTGCACAGGGCCTGGCATACGGTTGGGACTCGATAAATGTCTGGGGGCATGGTACATAGTAGAGACACAGTACATACTTATTGGAAGAATGATGTATAGTTGGTCCTCATTATTTGCAGATTCTGTACTTGCAAACTTGCCTATTCACTGACATCTATTTACCCCCAAATCGGTCTGTGCAGTGCTTTACAGCCATTCCACAGCCATGTGCTTGTGCAGAGAGGCGAAAAATCTGAGTTGCCAGAAGCACACATTCCAGCTGAGGCTGAACAAATCCCTCATGTTGAAACAAGTGTCCTAAAAAGGACTGGTTAGCTCTATGATTTTCGCATTTTTGTGCTTTCTGTTGGTGAATTTGCTGTTTAAATGGGCCCCAAGTCTAGTGCTGAAGTGCTAAGTGCAAGAAAGACGTGATGTGTCTTATGAAGAAATATGCGTGTTAGGTAAGCTTTGTTCAGGTACAAGTTACAGAGCTGTTATAGGTTCAGTGTTAATGAATCGACAGTGTATACTTAATAAAGTGTCTCTAAACAGTACCACAGTACCGTTTAGCTTCCCTGGTGGCTCAGACAGCAAAGTGTCTGCCTGCAATGCGGGAGACCCGGGTTCAATGCCTGGGTCAGGAAGATCCCCTGGAAAAGGAAATGGCAATCCACTCCAGTATTCTTGCCTGGAAAATCTCATGGATGGAGGAGCCTGGCGGGCTACAGTCCATGGGCTGCAAAGAGTCGGACACGACTGAGCGACTTTGCTTTCACTTTTTCAAACAGTACCACATGTACAATAAGGTTATGGATAGACTGGTCCATGAAAATGTTCCGACAGGAGGCTTGCAGGACCCTAATCTTGTATTTCCTCAGGAGCAGTGGTTCAGTATTTGTCGTAACTTCACAGAACATAGCTACAGTTGACCCTGGAACAACACCGGGTTTGAAATGCATGCATCCACGAGACTGTGTGATTCTGGGATGGCTGATCCGGGGGTGCGGAACCCTGGATCCTGAGGGCCGACTGACGTTATAGAAGAATTTCTGACTGCACAGAGGGTGGGTGGTGTCCCTACTGCCTGTGATATTCAAGGGCAAACTGTTCAAGGAAAAACAAGATTGACTGTAATTTCACTCTCTCCTCAGAATTCTTAGTGACCGAACCTGTAATTTTTAATGCCAGTTTCATTTGGCAAATGGGCACCTCTTAGGTGCCAGGTCCTGGGGATACAGCAGGAACAAAGCCAGTCCTTTCTCTCAGCAAGTTCACAGAGGGAGAGGATGCAAACAATAAACACATGTCAGGTGACAATAGATACTACAGAGAAACTTTTAATCAGGGAGGCCTTCTCTGATAAGGTGGTGTCTGTGCAGATACCAAAATGAAGTGGAAGGAAGGTGTAAAAGGAGGACACAGGGCTAAGTACAAAGCTCTGAGATGAGCGCAGGACAGCAAGGTGGCCTGTATGACTGGTGGCAGGCGAGCAAGGGGAGGAGTCAGAAAGTGAAGTCAGAAAGGCGAGGTCCAGGGAAGCCACATCATGAAGAGCTTTGCAGGGCAACGCTTCTCAAAACTTTACACACCATTTGAATCATAGGAGAATCTTTTGCATGTATGTGCTTCCAGATACTTAAGAACTGTTTTGACAAGTTTCAACCAAAAAGCTAATGGGAGTTTGATGGAGAGTGTGTTGCAGTAATACTTGCTTAAAAAGCATGAAAGATTATATTGTTTAATCAGGAATAATTTATTGAAATTTCCTCTGTCAATATAGTTCCCTAGATTTCTTTGTAGTGGGCTTATAAGTTTCTTTTTAAACTTGTCTTAAAATAGTTTGCTTTTGTTCTTGCTATGAATGGTGGTTTTTTCCTTCCCTCATATTTTCTAACTAGTTATTGTTGGTGTCTAAAAAAATACTTATTTTATTCACATATATGAAACTTTAGTGACTGAGGTATCTCAGGGAACTCAGTGTTTCTATTAGTGCTTCACTGAGGCTCTTGGGTTTTCCAGGCATATATAAGAATGTAAAATCATCAGATTGCCTCTTTCTTACCAATTTTTATATCTGTTGCCCCATACTTCTGTCTAATTACATTGCAGCGTTAACAGTGATTATTTTGTGATGTTCCTGATATTAATGGGAATGTCTTTAGTGTTTTACTCTCAAGCATTATACTTAGCATACAGCACATCACACTGATGGCTCGTTAGGTTGTACATACACATACACACAAAACATACTTTTATATCATGTTGGGCAAATTTACCTCTTCATGCTTCAGCTGTAAATAAATAGTTGTTTTGAGATTTATGAGTTAACATATACAAAACACTTAACACTGGAACAGTGCCAGGCACAAAGTAAGCACTCAATAAGTGCTCAGTTCAGTTCAGTTCAGTTGCTCAGTCGTGTCCGACTCTGCGACCCCATGAATCGCAGCACGCCAGGCCTCCCTGTCCATCACCAACTCCCGGAGTTCACTCAAACTCATGTCCATCGAGTTGCTGATGCCATCCAGCCATCTCATCCTCTGTACCTATATGTAATTATATGTATATAGAGCTATACATTTACATACCACACAATATACAGCCTTTAGAAAGTTCCTTATAGAAGTATGCTTTCCTTCTACATGAAAGATTTAGGGAAAAAAATTTAAAATATGGATTGAATTAATATGATACATTAAGATGATCATGGGGAAACAGTGGAAACAGTGTCAGACTTTATTTTTTGGGGCTCCAAAATCACTGCAGATGGTGACTGCAGCCATGAAATTAAAAGACCTTGGAATTCCTTGGAAGGAAAGTTATGACTAACCTAGATAGCATATTCAAAAGCAGAGACATTACTTTGCCAACAAAGGTCCGTCTAGTCAAGGCTATGGTTTTTCCAGTAGTCATGTATGGATGTGAGAGTTGGACTGTGAAGAAAGCTGAGCGCCAAAGAATTGATGCTTTTGAACTGTGGTGTTGGAGAAGACTTTTGAGAGTCCCTTGGACTGCAAGGAGATCCAACCAGTCCATTCTGAAGGAGATCAGTCCTGGGTGTTCTTTGGAAGGAATGATGCTAAAGCTGAAACTCCAGTACTTTGGCCACCTCATGCAAAGAGTTGACTCATTGGAAAAGACTCTGATGCTGGGAGGGATTCGGGGCAGGAGGAAAAGGGGATAACAGAGGATGAGATGGCTGGATGGCATCACCGATTTGATGGATGTGAGTTTGAGTGAACTCTGGGAATTGGTGATAGACAGGGAGGCCTGGTGTGCTGCAATTCATTGAGTCGCAAAGAGTCGGACATGAATGAGCGACTGAACTGAACTGAAGATGATCATAATCATCTTTGAGTTACTAATATTGTGAACTAAATTAACATTTACCAATATCAAAACATTTTGGAGGATTATAGTATATATGCTGATACTGCCCTATGAATTTTTACATCAATAATCATAAGACTAACTTGTTAGTTTTGTTTTTTTTTTAATTTACTTGCTTTGCCACATTTGGGTACCACGATTTTGCTAATGTTAGAAAAGGGATATGGTATTCTACCCAAACTTCTCAGTGACAAAGTAATTGCCCCATGTACCAAAGGGAACTAGATTAGACTGGGCCATGTGTTCCTATATATGCACCACTATTTCTAATATCTAATTTACTGGTATTCTGAAACCTGTACCGGACCCCTTACTAGAAGTTCTAGGACAGAGCATATTCCAGCATGGTGTTCACAGAAAACAGGATGAGCAAGAGAGAGATCTCATAATGTAATGGCCATAAGAACTGACACCGTAACACACACTCTCTCAGAAAGTATCCAAATATCCTGGACAAATGACACAATTGCTTCGTGTCTCAGTTTCCTCAACCATAAAATGGGGATAAAAACACCACCAAGAGCACAGAGTTGTAATAAATATATAATAATAGTGCATGCGTGCATGCGTGCTAAGTCACTTCAGTCATGTCCAACTGTGTGCATGGCTCTACCAGGCTCTTCTGTCCATGGGATTCTCCTGGCAAGAATGACAACAACTGGAATGGGTTGCCATGCCCTTCTCCAGGGGATCTTCCTGATCCAGGGATCGGAAAAAAGTGCTTGGCACATAGTAAATATTAATTCTTATCTTAAAAGTTTATCCTGAAAGTGAAACTTCAATACAAATGATAGAAACCCTGATTTTCATTATTTTATGTCTTCATTAATATAATTCTAAAGTTCTGCCTTTGTTCATGATCTCACAATATGAATTTTGTTAAATTAATAAAATAATTTAGAACAATGTTTCTCAGAGGGAAAGGGGAAGAACACTTAGTTTGGAAAAGCCCAAAATTTTTTGGAAAAAAGTTTTTTTTAGAAGAAAAGCAATTCAAGATTTAAGTGTCATGGAATACTTTGGCTAATAAGGATAATTAGAAGGCAATGGCACCCCACTCCAGACTGTTGCTTGGAAAATCCCATGGATGGAGGAGCCTGGAAGGCTGCAGTCCATGGGGTTGCTGAGGGTCGGACACGACTGAGCGATTTCCCTTTCACTTTTCCCTTTCATGAATTGGAGGAGGAAATAGCAACCCACTCCAGTGCTCTTGCCTGGAGAATCCCAGGGACGGGGGAGCCTGGTGGGCTGCCGTCTATGGGGTTGCACAGAGTCGGACACGACTGAAGTGACTTAGCAGCAGAAGACAATGGTATCAATAAATATGAATACATATGGTGACACATCATAACTAGACTTACCTTGGTGATTATTTTGAGAAGTATAGAAATACCAAATCACAATGATGTGTAACAGGAACTAACATTGTGTTGTAGATCAATTATACTTCAAAGCAAACAAAAAAATAGAAAAAGACAGATCAGATTTGTGGTTACTAGGGGCAGGGATAGGGGAAAGCAGTCAAAAGGTACAAACTTCCAGTTATAAGATTAAAAAGTACCAGGGATGCAATCTTCCTTGGTGGCTCAGACGTTAAAGCATCTGCCTACAATGTGGGAGACCCTGGTTCAATCTCTGGGTTGGAAAGATCTCCTGGAGAAGGAAATGGCAACCCACTCTAGTACCCTTGCCTGGAAAATCCGATGGATGGAGAAGCCTTGTAGGCTATAGTCCATGGGTGGCAAAGGGTCGGACACGACTGAGCAACTTCACTCAGGGATGCAATGTACATGATAAATATAAATAACACTGCTGTACATTATATATAAAAGTTTAGAGTAAATCCTAAGAGTTCTCATCACAAGGAAGAATACTTTTTCTATTTCTTTAATTTTGTATCTATATGAGATGATAGATGTTTACTTATTACAATAATCATCTCATAATGTATGTCAGTCAAATCTCTGCTGTAAACCTTAAATGTATACAGTGCTACAGCAATTATATCTTGATAAAACTGGAAGAAAAAAATATTCCAAAAAAAGAAGGTAATGGTAAAAAGCTTACTAAGGAATATGAGTATAAACACAGCTGGGAGACCTCCCTGGTAGCCCAGTGGTAAAGAATCCACCTGCCAATGCAGGGAACATGGGTTCAATCCCTGGTCTGGGAAGATTCCACATGCCTTGGGGCAACTAAACCCAAGTGCCAGAACTACTGAAGCCCACACACCTAGAGCCCGTGCTCTGCAACAAGAGAAGCCACTGCAATGAGAGGCTCACTCACTGCAACTAGAGAGCAGCCCCCATTTGCCACAACTAGAGAAAGCCCATGTGCAGCAACAAAGACCCAGTGCAGCCAAAAATCAATAATAACATTTAAAAAATGGCTGGGATGAGGGAAAACAAGGCAGAAATACAGAGGTCTGTTTCCTGTTTGTTTTTAAAAAAGGAATGGCAATCAGTAATTTACAAGAAATACATTGATTTTGATGGTGGGTAGAAGTGAAGGGACATGGAAGAAAATGGAAGTAAAATTAGAAGAAAGTATAATAAGCACCTGAAAGGAAACAAAGGTTTTCTTACAGAAAATGAGAAAACATTTCTTTCAGCTTAGCAATATAGATGGTGGATTGTGGAAACTTATTTTAAAATAAATGGCTGTAGACAATGATCAGCCATTGCCTCCACCTCTCTCATAATTTCATTAACATTTAATAAAGTAATAAATTAGTATACTCTTCAGAATTAGCTTTCTCTTAAGATCTGTAAGTTACTATAAAAAATTAAAGCCATAATAATTTTCTCCCTTAAATAATTGTTATTTAACAAATCTTTTATGAAAAAAATCCTATGACTTAGGACTCTATTTTGATAGTATTATCATTAGATATGAAGTAACTTAGTTCTTATGGCATTTTTGCAGATGTTAGCTAGGTGACCAAATTCCATTTTTAAAAGTGCACAACTAATACTTTTTATAATACTCTGGTGAAAGGCAGAACAATAGCAGCCTGGTCCATGCTCACCTAATCAAACTAAATCAACCAGGTTAAGTCAGTATTCAATGAATTCATGTATTCACTCAAGAAATGTTTGTTTATTTGAATGCCTACTATGAGAGATACTGAGTGAAGATGAGAGAGGGTATAAACACGAATACAGCTGCTACACTAAGGAATATAAATATACTAAAGAAACCAAACAGATGAATACCTATACAATATAGGGCATGTCAAAATTAATGCTAGTAATAGTGATATATCATGGAGTTGTTGTTGTTTAGTTGCTAAGTCATGTCCGACTCTTTTGCGACCCATACACTGAAGCTCACCAGGCTCCTCTGTCCACGGGATTTTCCAGGCAAGAACAGTGGAGTGGGTTGCCATTTCCTTCTCCAGGGTCTCTTCCCGACCCAGGGATTGAACCTGTGTCTCCTGCACTGGCAGGAGGATTCTTTACCACTGAAGCACCAAGGAAGCCTGAAATCATGGAATGCAAGAGACAAAGACATTTGCTCAGATTTGAGAAAGTTGTGAGAGGTGGATGTATAAGCTAAGAAGAGAATGACAATGACGACACACATTCCTGTATATACTATTGTGTATGTGTCTGTGGTAGGGCAAGATGTGGACTGGAGTAAGGAATGGAAAGAATGACTTTTCCCTAGAGAAAACAGGATCAAAGGCCCAGAGACATGAAAGGTGAGAAAATATACAGAATAAATGTGAGCTTAATTCTGCTGTAGAAGAGGCTAGAAAGTCAAGATGTAGATAGTCCATGCAAAGTCTTGAATGCCATACTAATGTCTCAATTTTGTTACCTGGAAATTACTGAAGGTTTTTGAAAAAGGGAATGGTGTAGTTCTACCCACATTTTAGAAAGGTAATTAAATCAACTATACACTAATATAAAATAAAACTTGAAATAAAAACAGAAAGAATGGGGAACCACTGAAAGTTTCTGAGAATGTGAATGATGTGTTTCTAACTACATTTTAGGATGGTAATTTCAGCTCTAATTAGTTTTGAGGGGCAAGAAACTCAAAGCAGATAAGTTAGGAAGGTATTATGAGATATTTTCTAAGATGAGCCAATGGGTCCAGTAAGGATTTGATATTAAAGACGAAACAGGAGAGAGTAACAAAAAATAATTGATGGCATCAAATGATACAAATACACTGCAGAATGACTGAGGACATCGGGTAAAGGTGATGAGTGGCACTGAGGGAGCTGTTTTGGAGATATGAAGACAGATGGGGTTAAGAGGCAGCTGCTCCTAACCAAGTTTTTACATCATAGATCCTTTCTCAGTCTAATGAAGACTATATACCACTTTTCAAAGTAATGTTTTTAAATGGGTAAAATAAAAACAGACTGCATTACAAAAAATCAATTATATTAAAATAGTCATCAAAATATGTAAAAATGTGATACAGTAAAATATATGCCTTTTATTAATACATTAAAATAACAAGATGTAGCAGATCTAATAACTCTCATGATTCAAAAGTAGTTAAAAGTGACAGTTAAGAATATTTATTTCAACTGTAATACAATAGGGAAACTTTTGCTGTTACTAAAATTGGACTTGTTGCTTACATTAATAATTGAGAGAAACAGTAAATTTCAATTAGAGGATATAAATATAAATACTAATTTTTTCCCCATTCAAATCAGAGAATGCCCAATTTCTATCAATGGACGCTTCAGGGAACCACAGAACACAGGCTAAAAACTCCCAGTTAAGGAGTAAGTGTGATCTGAAGAAGAGATGACAGCATCTTATTGTTTTAAAAAGTTTGGCAGGAAAAAGAGTAAGATATAGAAAGATATTTTGGTGGGGAGAGAGATATAAGTTTTTTTTGTTTGTTTAAGAACTTTAAACCAGGAGAATGGATTCAATGGGGCAGGAGAGAAAAAAGGCACGCCCACTTATGTATGAATTAAAGACTAGTAATAAATAAAAGGATAATAACTTAAGAGGGAAAAAAAGAAGGAATAGCAGTGAATTGGGAAAACAGGTAGTATTAGTGGTAAAGAATCTGCTTACCAATATGGGAGATACAACTGACGCAGGTTCAATCCCTGGGTTGGGAAGTCCCCTGGAGGAGGAAATGGCAACTCACTCCAGTGTTCTTGCATGAAAATCCCACGGACAGAGGAGCCTGACGGGCTATGGGAGTGCAAAGAGTTGGACATGACTGAGCAACTGAGCACATACACACATACGAGAAAACAGAGGTGGTTCAATGAGGCAAACCTTGGCTCTCCTTTACCCTGTAATTCTCGGTCAAAATTAACCAGACTACCATTCTCAACCCTGCAGTCCTTTCCCAGCCTGCACAAGCCCCAGAGGGCCAGGACCGACTGGGAAAGAAGAGTGCAAGGTGAGGACGGGCGCCGCCAGGGCACTGCCAGTGTTCAGGGGCAGGAGGTGCGCTCTAGTTGCTCTTCTGCCTCCTCTTTTTAATGCATCTTCAATCTTCTTTTTCAGCCTTCAAGATACCTAGAGACTTAATGCTGCCATTTGGCAGTCTAAATACTCCTGTCCTAGCTCCTCCAGCCAGTCTCCCCACAAAAAATCAAAACTTGAAAAGAAAGATCAGTGAGGGTAATGTGATGCTTATATGATTAGAGAAATTATTAAGCATCTAAGTGTGAAAGATTCTTGAGGAAGGGGTACAATGGATACTCTACGGACAGCCTGTTAAACAAAGCGACTATTTGAAAAGACTGATGAAAGATTGTTAAATATAAAAACTTAGCAGTCTCTGGACCTTCTTCCTTGTCGGTTCACCTTTCCTCCTCTGTGCCTGAGTGTGTTGTGTGCGTTGTGTGTGCGAGCACACACACATGCTTGGGGAGAAGGGGATGCAGGGAGCATAGAACGCGTTCACCACAGTTCTCACTCTTGGAAGAGATTCTTAAGCCATTGGGTTTGGTAAGCAAAAGGCTACCTTATTAGGAAGCAAAGATTTAGCAATTAAACTATCAGTCTCTAGATTCAGTACTTTTTCTTTTTTTTGGCCATGCTACACACCATGCAAGATCTTAGTTCCCAGACCAGGAATCAAACCCATACCCGCTATAGTGGAAGTACAGATTCTTAACCACTGGACTGCCAGGGAAGTCCCTAGACCTAGTATTTCTAAAATAAATAACTGATTATTTTATCTTCTAATTCTGACTATTTTTTAAGAGCTAACACAAAAAATTGCAGAAGAGGCTAAGTACACATTGACAGGAAATTATTTCAGGATTTTGATAAAATATAAATCCATGTTGAACTGAATTAGCTTATACTAGGTGCTTATCATCAAATAAGTACTCAGCCTATTAAAATGCACATAAAACTTAAGTACTCATTTGCTATCAATGTGGGGAATAAACATTTATGATCTACATGTTATTTTGAGGAATGCTTAGGCCCAAGACTCAGCACCTGGCAGAGCTCTTGCCAAATTCACATTCTGCTTTCTGGCTGTCACTAAGGAATTCCAAAGTGCTTTCTCTACCTGCCAGATCGTCACTCAGGTGCTATCCCAGCATGCGATGGTCTAGAAGCTAAGTTGCAGCTGCCAACCTGGCATGTGCTTCCCAGCCACCTAGGCCAGTAGTAAAATTTTCTACATCAACCAAATTCACAAAATTAATTTTGTGAAGTTTTTTTTTCTTATAAGCCAATTCCTGATGTTTTTTTTTTTTCAGAATCACATTTATAGTAACTATATTCTGAACCTACTCTCTTAGTACAGAAAATCTTTTTAATTTGTGGATCAGGATTGACTTCAAACATTAGAAGCCTCTGATTCCCTGCAGACATTCTTATTCAAAGGGAGAGATTAAAGACCTTAGGACCTCTAAAGAGGTCTCTTTAATGTAATCAAAAGGCCTGAAAGAACACTGAAAAATAAAGAAGTGAATGGGAAATAAAAGGGCAGCAATTTAAGGCATTTTGTTTTTCTTACTTATAGGGATAACTAGAATGGTCTCCACCGTCCATTTTAAAGAATGTGGAGTACTTTCTATAATTCTGCAGTTTCTCTTGGCCAATATATTCATCCCATCCAGAAACCGGTCAGGAAGGAACTAGTTTTTATTTCCAAAGCTTTACAATTTGGGGGGTAAGAGTGGGGAGTACCTGGAAGGTACGCCCTGAAATACTTTAAACTAGGAAAGAGCATAGAAAAACAGAGCTGCTGGTTCAACCTCCAACCTCAGGAAATCCTAGCACACACACAGAAGGGAGCACATGAGGATCAAGAGGTGCAGAGATTTGCAGGCAGATATGCCCCGTTTATAGAACACAAATATTTTTAAAATAAACTGGGAACTTAGCTTATTTTGAAAGTTACACCATCCTATCCTTACACAATGATGACACAAAGCCCTGACAATCCAAAGCATTAGATTTACTTAGTTTATCCATAGGCCTTAAATGATAAAAACCATAAAAACTCAGTAGCTATATGAAACAGAAGGGAGGGTGGCAGGGCACAACCTTTAAAAGAATGACATAGCCCGAGGACACAACATGAGCTGATTAGAATCAAGTGGATCAAGGTGGCAGACAAGTCAACTTGACTAGACCTTAATCCTCAGTACACACTCATTGTAACACATCAGCAAGCTAAATAATATACCCAGAGGCGCCACACAGTTCCAAGGCCAACCATCAAAAACCAAAACATGGGCAACAGCCCAATCCTGGAAATCTCAGCCCCTTCCCCAAAATGGTTGTCATAATCCTCCCACTCGTTAGCCTATGAAATTACCCAGCCCATAAAGCAAACCACACCACACTTCAAAGTTGCGCTCGCCCTCTGTGAAGGTCCACACTCTGTGGAATGTGTTTCTCTCTGAATAAAGCCACTTCTCTTATCTGTTACTTTGTCTCTCACTGAATTCTTTTTGCAATGAGACATCAAGAAACTGAGCTTCATTAGGTCCTAAAACCAGGTCTGAGATCTCAGGTGGGAGAGTGTGGACTTTGGCTGGGTTTGAGTCCTAGCCACATGGGTTAGAGTCCCAGGCAGGATTTTGGCTGGCTTCAGGTCCCAAACTGGGTTTTGCTAGGTTCAAGTCCTGGCATATGGGTTCAAGTCCCAATCTGAGGTAAATGGTTTCATATACATTAAATCTCTCTTCCAGATAACCTGGTGGTTAAAGAAAAATAAAATTCTGGACATTAAAAATGGATGACAACAGGATTATAACCTGTGATGTGGTCAAACAGATACTCAATGGAAAAATTAATGGTGTAAATGTATTCTAAAAAAAAGAAAGCAATTAAACATTTAAATTACAAAGGTCAAAGTGATCAAACAAACCAAAAATAAAGGCAGACAAAGGAATAAAAGGCTTTTAAATGTGAATAATCATGGAAGAAATAAAAACTTTAAGATTTATACCCTCCATTCCATTTCTCACAAAGAATACTAAACCTATAGGTTCTGTGGGTATCTAGCAAACTCCTGTTACTGAGATTTTCTAGGGCACCTAAGAACATGAAAAACATCCCAACCGGTTTATGAGAATAGCATAATTATGTTGACAAACCTAACAAAGATGGACAAAACTAACCAAATATATGTATAATCTTACTTATACTTTATCCAAAAGTCCTAAATGTAAGAAAGATAAGTTATATAGTATATTCAAATTATAATAATACACATTAGCCAGTAGATTTTATTCTATAATAGATTTTTCTAATATTGAACATTGTTAATTCAATTAATTTAATCATAAGTAATGATTAAAGACCTGTTTTGGATGGATGTGGAAGATGAAAGAGACATGAAGAACAAAGAACCTTGAGATTTTTGGTTTGAGCAGCTGAGAAGTCGGTATTAACTCTTACAAAAGTGGGAAAGACTTGGAAAGAGACAGATTTGGAAGGACAAAAATTCTGTTTTAGATAATTTTGTTTCAGATACTAATTGCTATCCAAGTAGAGCTGTCCCAAGATAGCTGGGTAACAGAGAGAAGTCGGGATTGGAGATAAATATTTGGTAGTCATTAGCATGTAGATGGAGAAGGCAATGGCGACCCACTCCAGTACTCTTGCCTGGAAAATCCCATGGACGGAGAAGCCTGGTGGGCTGCAGTCCATGGGGTCACACAAAGTCAGACACGACTGAAGTGAGTTAGCAGCAGCAGCAGCGGCATGTAGATGGTATTTAAAAATATAGTATTGGATAGAGGAGGAGCCAAGATGGCGGAGGAGTAGGACGGGGAGAACACTTTCTCCCCTACAAATTCATCAAAAGAGCATTTAAACGTCGAGTAAATTCCACAAAACAACTTCTGAATGCCGGCAGAGGACATCAGGCACCCAGAAAAGCAACCCAACTCTTCGAAAGGAGGTAGGAAAAAATATTAAAAACAAAAAAAAAGAGACAAAAGAGGGAGGGACGGAGTTCCGTCCCGGGAAGGGAATCTTAAAAAGAGAAACGTTTCCAAACATCAGGAAACCTTCTCACTGCCGAATCTGTGCCGAGCTTTGGAAGCACAGAGGGCAACATAACAGGGAGAAAAAATAAATAAACAATTTAAAACTCGCAGATTGCGAGCCCTACGGTAACTCCCCCAGCAGAGAAGCAGCGCAGACGCCTGCATCCGCCATTAGCAAACCGGGGCTGGGCAGGGAGGCGCGGCGTGGGCTGCATCGCTGAGAGTAAGAATCTGGCCTGAATACCCTGAGCGCTATCTGAGCGAAATAATTTGGGCTAGCAAACCAGACTGTGGGATACCTACCACGCGAAAAGCCAGCCCTAACCTAAGACCGCCAGGCCCGCGCACGGAACAAAGGACTGAACAGAGATAGCCGGCTGCAGACCTTCCCCCTCCGGTGACAGGCAGCCAGAGCCGGAAGGGGGCAATCGCAGCCCCAGAGAGACATTATCTATAAAACTGTAAGCAGGCTTCTTTGCTAACTAAAACTTCTTGGGGGTCTGGATGGTCAACATCTGCCTGAGAAGGTGCGCCGGTTTTACATCCAGATAACCGAGTGGCGGGGAGGCGATAAGTCGCAGCATTGGCGCTCGCCTGGGAAGAGCAAATTGGCGCTCGGACCTGGGAAGAGCACAAAACGCAGGCCCAACTGAGTCTGCGCCTCTGAGGACTACCCGAGTGCCTGAACCTGAGCGGCTTGGACCTGGGAGGTGCATGCAGCCCAGGGCCAGCCTCGGATTGTTCCCGGCGGAACAACCTAGAGTCCGAGCAGTGTGGACAGGGAGGCTACACGCGCCGTGAGCGGGGGCAGACCCAGGGTGGCTGAGGCACTGCGAGCCCACGCCAGTGTTATTTGTTTGCAGCATCCCTCCCTCCCTCCCCACAGCGCGACTGAACAAGTAAGCCTTAAAAAAAAAAAAAAAAAAAAGTGTCCTCCACCGTGCCCTTTGAGTCAGGGCGGAAACCAGATACTGAAGAGACTAGCAAACAGAAGAAGATATAACAGAGGGAAACGCCTTGGAAGCTACAGGCAATAGATCAAAACCCTGTGGTTACTACGGACTACATAGGAAGGGGCCTATAGATCTTGAGAAATATAAATCTGACCAAGGAACTAGCCAAAAATGAACTGAACCCACAACACCCACAAAAAAAAAAAAAAAAAAAAAGTCCTAGATATATTTTTATTATTTTTACGATCATTCTTTCTTTTTAATTAAAAAAAAAAAAAAATTTTAAGTCCTCTATTGTTCCTTTAATTTTCACCTTTATATCCTATTACTTTGCAAAAAAAAAAAAAAAAAAGACCCTATTTTTTTCTTCTTCAGCAAACTTCATATATATGTATTTTATAATTTTTTGACCTTGTTTTTTTTTTTGTTTGTTTTTGTTTTTTTCTTCATTTCTTTAACATTATATTTTTGAAATTCTAAACTCTACTCTAGATTTTTAATTTTCGCTTTTTGGTATATGTTATCAATTTTGTACCTATAGTTTTTTTTTTATATAATTTCTGTGACTTTTTTTTTTTTTTTCTTCTTCTCTGTTTCTTTCTCTTCCTCTTTTATATAACATTGTATATCTGAAATTCCAAACTTTACTCTAGATTTTTAATTTATGCTTTTTGGTATTTGATATCGATTTTGTACCTGTATTTTCTTTATAATTTTTGTGACATTGTTCGTATTTGTTTGTTTTCTCTCTTTATTTTTCTTCTTTTTTTTTTTTAACATTGTATTTTTGAAATTCCGAACTCTACTCTAGATTTTTAATTTTTGCTTTCTGGTATTAGTTATCAATTTTGTACTTGTACTTTCTTTATAATTTTCGCGACCTTGTTTGTTTTTGTTTGTTCGTTTTTTCTCTCTTTCTTTTCCTTCTTCTTTTCTTTAACATCGTATTTTTGAAATTCCAAACTCTACTCTAGATTTTTAATTTTCGCTTTCTGGTATTAGTTATCTATTTTGTACCTGTACTTTCTCTATAATTTTCGTGACCTTGTTTGTTTTTGTTTGTTCGTTCTTTCTCTCTTTCTTTTCCTTCTTCTTTTCTTTAACATCGTATTTTTGAAATTCCAAACTCTACTCTAGATTTTTAATTTTTGCTTTTATGTATTTGTTACCAATTTTGTACCTATAAGGACCCAATCTTCAGGACCCATTTTTCACTAGGGAGTGAGATTACTGGCTTGACTGCTCTCTCTCCCTTTGGACCCTCCTTTTTCTCCACCAGGTCGCCTGTGTCTCCTCCCTAACCCCTCTCTACTCTACCCAACTCTGTGAATTTCTGTGTGTTCCAGACGGTGGAGAACACTTAGGGAACTGATTACTGGCTGGATCTGTCTCCCTCCTTTTCATTCCCCCCTTTTATCCTTCTGGCCACCTCTGTTACCTTCCTCCTTCTTCTCTTCTCTGTATAACCCCGTGAACATCTCTGAGTGGTCGAGTTGTGGAGTGCACATAAGGAAGTGACTACTGGCTAGCCCACTCTCTCCACTATTGATTCACCTCATCTCATTTGGGTCACCTCTAACTCCCTCCTCCCTCTTCTCTTCTCCATGTAACCCTGTGAACCTCTCTGAGTGACCCTCACTGTAGAGAAACTTATCATCTTTAATGTAGATGTTTTATCAATGGTGCTGTATAGAAGGAGAAGTTTTGAAACTACTGTAAAAATAAGACCGATAATCAGAAGCAGGAGACTTAAGTCCAAACCCTGACTCCAGGGAACTCCTGACTCCAAGGCACATTCATTGACAGGAGCTCATCAAATGCCCCCATACCGACACTGAAACCAAGCACCACACAAGGGCCAATAAGTTCCAGGGCAAGACATACCAAGCAAATTCTCCAGCAACAAAGGAACACAGCCCTGAGCTTCAAGATACAGGCTGCCCAAAGTCACCCCAAAACTATAGACATCTCATAACTCATTACTGGACATTTCATTGCACTCCAGAGAGAAGAAATACAGCTCCACCCACCAGAACACCGACACAAGCTTCCCTAAGCAGGAAACCTTGACAAGCCACCTGTACAAACCCACACACAGTGAGGAAACGCCACAATAAAGAGAACTCCACAAACTGCCAGAATACAGAAAGGACACCCCAAACTCAGCAATTTAAACAAGATGAAGAGACAGAGGAATACTCAGCAGATAAAGGAACAGGATAAATGCCCACCAAACCAAACAAAAGAGGAAGAGATAGGGAATCTACCTGATAAAGAATTCCGAATAATGATAGTGAAATTGATCCAAAATCTTGAAACTAAAATGGAATCACAGATAAATAGCCTGGAGACAAGGATTGAGAAGATGCAAGAAAGGTTTAACAAGGACCTAGAAGAAATAAAAAAGAGTCAATATATAATGAATAATGCAATAAGTGAAATTAAAAACACTCTGGAGGCAACAAATAGTAGAATAACAGAGGCAGAAGACAGGATTAGTGAATTAGAAGATAGAATGGTAGAAATAAATGAATCAGAGAGGATAAAAGAAAAACGAATTAAAAGAAATGAGGACAATCTCAGAGACCTCCAGGACAATATTAAACGCTACAACATTCGAATCATAGGGGTTCCAGAAGAAGAAGACAAAAATAAAGACCATGAGAAAATACTTGAGGAGATAATAGTGGAAAACTTCCCTAAAATGGGGAAGGAAATAATCACCCAAGTCCAAGAAACCCAGAGAGTACCAAACAGGATAAACCCAAGGAGAAACACCCCAAGACACATATTAATCAAATTAACAAAGATCAAACACAAAGAACAAATATTAAAAGCAGCAAGGGAAAAACAACAAATAACACACAAGGGAATTCCCATAAGGATAACAGCTGATCTTTCAATAGAAACTCTTCAAGCCAGGAGGGAATGGCAAGACATACTTAAAATGATGAAAGAAAATAACCTACAGCCCAGATTATTGTACCCAGCAAGGATCTCATTCAAGTATGAAGGAGAAATCAAAAGCTTTTCAGACAAGCAAAAGCTGAGAGAATTCTGCACCACCAAACCAGCTCTCCAACAAATACTAAAGGATATTCTCTAGACAAGAAACACAAAAACGGTGTATAAACTCGAACCCAAAACAATAAAGTAAATGGCAACGGGAACATACTTATCAGTAATTACCTTAAATGTAAATGGGTTGAATGCCCCAACCAAAAGACAAAGACTGGCTGAATGGATACAAAAACAAGACCCCTACATATGTTGTCTACAAGAGACCCACCTCAAAACAGGGGACACATACAGACTGAAAGTGAAGGGCTGGAAAAAGATTTTCCATGCAAATAGGGACCAAAAGAAAGCAGGAGTAGCAATACTCATATCAGATAAAATAGACTTTAAAACAAAGGCGGTGAAAAGAGACAAAGAAGGTCACTACATAATGATCAAAGGATCAATCCAAGAAGAAGATATAACAATTATAAATATATATGCACCCAACACGGGAGCACCACAGTACGTAAGACAAATGCTAACAAGTATGAAAGGAGAAATTAACAATAACACAATAATAGTGGGAGACTTTAATACCCCACTTACACCTATGGATAGATCAACTAAACAGAAAATTAACAAGGAAACACAAACTTTAAACGATACAATAGACCAGTTAGACCTAATTGATATCTATAGGTCATTTCACCCCAAAACAATGAATTTCACCTTTTTCTCAAGCGCACATGGAACCTTCTCCAGGATAGATCACATCCTGGGCCATAAAGCTAGCCTTGGTAAATTCAAAAAAATAGAAATCATTCCAAGCATTTTTTCTGACCACAATGCAGTAAGATTAGATCTCAATTACAGGAGAAAAACTATTAAAAATTCCAACATATGGAGGCTGAACAACACGCTGCTGAATAACCAACAAATCACAGAAGAAATCAAAAAAGAAATCAAAATTTGCATAGAAACGAATGAAAATGAAAACACAACAACCCAAAACCTGTGGGACACGGTAAAAGCAGTCTTAAGGGGAAAGTTCATAGCAATACAGGCACACCTCAAGAAACAAGAAAAAAGTCAAATAAATAACCTGACTCTACACCTAAAGCAACTAGAAAAGGAAGAAATGAAGAACCCCAGGGTTAGTAGAAGGAAAGAAATCTTAAAAATTAGAGCAGAAATAAATGCAAAAGAAACAAAAGAGACCATAGCAAAAATCAACAAAACCAAAAGCTGGTTCTTTGAAAGGATAAATAAAATTGACAAACCATTAGCCAGACTCATCAAGAAACAAAGGGAGAAAAATCAAATCAACAAAATTAGAAACGAAAATGGAGAGATCACAACAGACAACACAGAAATACAAAGGATCATAAGAGACTACTATCAACAATTATATGCCAATAAAATGGACAACATGGAAGAAATGGACAAATTCTTAGAAAAGTACAACTTTCCAAAACTGGACCAGGAAGAAATAGAAAATCTTAACAGACCCATCACAAGCATGGAAATTGAAACTGTAATCAAAAATCTTCCAGCAAACAAAAGCCCCGGTCCAGACGGCTTCACAGCTGAATTCTACCAAAAATTTAGAGAAGAGCTAACACCTATCCTGCTCAAACTCTTCCAGAAAATTGCAGAGGAAGGTAAACTTCCAAACTCATTCTATGAGGCCACCATCACCCTAATACCAAAACCTGACAAAGATCCCACAAAAAAAGAAAACTACAGGCCAATATCACTGATGAACATAGATGCAAAAATCCTTAACAAAATTCTAGCAATCAGAATCCAACAACACATTAAAAAGATCATACACCATGATCAAGTGGGCTTTATCCCAGGGATGCAAGGATTCTTCAATATCCGCAAATCAATCAATGTAATACACCACATTAACAAATTGAAAAATAAAAACCATATGATTATCTCAATAGATGCAGAGAAAGCCTTTGACAAAATTCAACATCCATTTATGATAAAAACTCTCCAGAAAGCAGGAATAGAAGGAACATACCTCAACATAATAAAAGCTATATATGACAAACCCACAGCAAACATTATCCTCAATGGTGAAAAATTGAAAGCATTTCCTCTAAAGTCAGGAACAAGACAAGGGTGCCCACTTTCACCATTACTATTCAACATAGTTTTGGAAGTTTTGGCCACAGCAATCAGAGCAGAAAAAGAAATAAAAGGAATCCAAATTGGAAAAGAAGAAGTAAAACTCTCACTATTTGCAGATGACATGATCCTCTACATAGAAAACCCTAAAGAGTCCACCAGAAAATTACTAGAAATAATCAATGACTACAGTAAAGTTGCAGGATATAAAATCAACACACAGAAATCCCTTGCATTCCTATACACTAATAATGAGAAAACAGAAAGAGAAATTAAGGAAACAATTCCATTCACCATTGCAACGGAAAGAATAAAATACTTAGGAATATATCTACCTAAAGAAACTAAAGACCTATATATAGAAAACTATAAAACTCTGGTGAAAGAAATCAAAGAGGACACTAATAGATGGAGAAATATACCATGTTCATGGATTGGAAGAATCAATATAGTGAAAATGAGTATACTACCCAAAGCAATTTATAGATTCAACGCAATCCCTATCAAGCTACCAACAGTATTCTTCACAGAGCTAGAACAAATAATTTCACAATTTGTATGGAAATACAAAAAACCTCGAATAGCCAAAGCGATCTTGAGAAAGAAGAATGGAACTGGAGGAATCAACCTACCTGACTTCAGGCTCTACTACAAAGCCACAGTTATCAAGACAGTATGGTACTGGCACAAAGACAGAAATATTGATCAATGGAATAAAATAGAAAGCCCAGAGATAAATCCACGCACATATGGACACCTTATCTTCGACAAAGGAGGCAAGAATATACAATGGATTAAAGACAATCTCTTTAACAAGTGGTGCTGGGAAATCTGGTCAACCACTTGTAAAAGATTGAAACTGGACCACTTTCTAACACCATACACAAAAATAAACTCAAAATGGATTAAAGATCTAAACGTAAGACCAGAAACTATAAAACTCCTAGAGGAGAACATAGGCAAAACACTCTCCGACATACATCACAGCAGGATCCTCTATGACCCACCTCCCAGAATATTGGAAATAAAAGCAAAAATAAACAAATGGGACCTAATTAACCTTAAAAGCTTCTGCACATCAAAGGAAACTATTAGCAAGGTGAAAAGACAGCCTTCAGAATGGGAGAAAATAATAGCAAATGAAGCAACCGACAAACAACTAATCTCAAAAATATACAAGCAACTCCTACAGCTCAACTCCAGAAAAATAAACGACCCAATCAAAAAATGGGCCAAAGAACTAAATAGACATTTCTCCAAAAAAGACATACAGATGGCTAACAAACACATGAAAAGATGCTCAACATCACTCATTATCAGAGAAATGCAAATCAAAACCACTATGAGGTACCATTTCACACCAGTCAGAATGGCTGCGATCCAAAAGTCTACAAATAATAAATGCTGGAGAGGATGTGGAGAAAAGGGAACCCTCTTACACTGTTGGTGGGAATGCAAACTAGTACAACCACTATGGAGAACAGTGTGGAGATTCCTTAAAAAACTGGAAATAGAACTGCCTTATGATCCAGCAATCCCACTGCTGGGCATACACACTGAGGAAACCAGAAGGGAAAGAGACACGTGTACCCCAATGTTCATCGCAGCACTGTTTATAATAGCCAAGACATGGAAGCAACCTAGATGTCCATCAGCAGATGAATGGATAAGAAAGCTGTGGTACATATACACAATGGAGTATTACTCAGCCATTAAAAAGAATACATTTGAATCAGTTCTAATGAGGTGGATGAAACTGGAGCCTATTATACAGAGTGAAGTAAGCCAGAAGGAAAAACATAAATACAGTATACTAACGCATATATATGGAATTTAGAAAGATGGTAACAATAACCCGGTGTACGAGACAGCAAAAGAGACACTGATGTATAGAACGGTCTTATGGATTCTGTGGGAGAGGGAGAGGGTGGGAAGATTTGGGAGAATGGCAATGAAACATGTAAAGTATCATGTGGGAAACGAGTTGCCAGTCCAGGTTCGATGCATGATGCTGGATGCTTGGGGCTGGTGCACTGGGACGGCCCAGAGGGATGGTATGGGGAGGGAGGAGGGAGGAGGGTTCGGGATGGGGAACACATGTATACCTGTGGCGGATTCATTTTGATATTTGGCAAAACTAATACAATTATGTAAAGTTTAAAAATAAAATAAAATTGGAGAAAAAAAGAAAAAAAAAAAAAAAAAAAAAAAAAATATAGTATTGGATGGATGGAAAACTGTAGAAAAAAGAAGAGTGTTCAGGATCCAAATTTTAGTAATTTAACAATGACACTAGATACTAGCTAGATTTGTGAATACCATATTTTAATATAGTATATGTTGCTATACTTATTTTTGAAATCAAGCTAAATTAGGACCTTGATACAAAATTATTTAATATAAACGTTATTATATCACAAGGTTGATTTCCTGCTGGCCTCTGAATACTTCGGTTTCAGTAGCAGTGTCATTTCTGTGATCTGTAAATTATCTGAATCTTTTTTGAGGGGCAGTCGATTTTAAAGTGTTCTGCAAACTGCCTCAGAGCCTGAGTAATGAGGGCACTGGGACTCTGACTCTAAGACTTTATTTGAAGAAAGGGTTTTATTCCAAGAGACGAATCTGCTTCATTTACTTTAAGTCATATTTTATAAATATCATGTAGCAGTGGACAGTGGTGAAAAGTAGAGTGGGTCTCAAAGTCTGAGATAAGGATGGAATCGTTTAGTGGACTGAGAGCAGTAAAAGTCAGCCTTACTGACATTTAAGCCTTATTTAAAATGACTGACTGCATGCTTAACTGAAAAAGAAAATAACATGAGTCAAATGCTGAAAATGCATTTTGAAGATGTGCCTAAAAGATACTTAGGAATTTAGTAATTTAAGGGAATCTTCCCATAATATATAAATCTATTTTCAAGCTTCTTATGTTTAACTTTTATAGGTATTTACAGGAATATATGTATGTAAGCAGGGGATACCTATGTCAGGAAACAACAGCCATTGGCATTTAAAATATGAAATAACAGAAAAAGACTCATTAAAATCAGAAATAAGCTCAAATACCTATTATTAATCAATACTGTTCTACGATTTCAACCAATGCAACAAGACAAGAAAAAAAGCTGAAGTTTTTTAAAAATTGGTATTATTTTCGAGTCACTAAGATCCTGACAATCAAGAGACTCAACTGAAAACGTACTAGAAGTAAGTCCTACAATATAACTAACAGTACATAAAAGTTCAGTAGGGGATTCCCAGGTGGCTGGGTAGTAAAGAATCCACCTGCCAATGCAGGAGATGCAGGTTTGATCCCTGAGTCAGGCAGATCTCCCAGAGAAGGAAATGGCAACACACTCCACTATTCTTGCCTGGAAAATCCCATGAACAGAGGAGCCTTGCAGGCTACAGTCCATGGGGTCACAGAGTCGGACATGACTGAGCACAGGGTAACTAGGTTATTTAAAATTGAATAACTTTCCTTTATACCACACACTACAAGGTATAATATATAAGCATATCAAGTATAAAATATAGTAAGGCAAAATCTCATTCATAATAATGATTGCTAACATCTCTCAGGGGCTTATACATTATTGGTTAATATCCACAACCATGATATTATATATAGGTACTATCATCACAATTTCACACAAAAAACTGAGGCTTAGGAAAATATAAGAAATTTGCCCAAGAATACAAATGTTAGAACAGGAATTCAAATTCAATCTTTCTGACTCTACTGAAAAATCTTTCTTAACACTATTATGTCACTCCTATCTATCAAATTAACAAAGACAGGTTGTACAGGGAAAGAGTGATGGGTACTGAGAGCAACACACATGGATTTCTAAAAAGAATATAAATTGGTGCAAATTTTCCAGAGGGCAATTTGCATGATCACATCTAGGATTCTGTATAAAATACATTCATAAGTGTGTACAAAGATCTACATACATGGACATTTATCATTGTTCATTATAACAATAAAAAATAGTCATACTTTAAATACTTAGCAATATAAGCTTGATTAAATTATAGTCATACTTGAACATGCTGAATGCCACTTGGCATTCAAAATAATAATCACAATATTCACATACAAAAATGATCTTTAAAAGGATATTTAATGATATAGGAAAACATAGTATATTGAATGAACAGTAAGGAACAAAACTACCTATGCATACAAATTTTTTAAAGGATGTGTTTATAGTTAGTAGGAGAATTAAAAAAAAAAATTACCAAAACTTTAAGTTATCTCTAGGGGAGAATTATGTATCTTTTTTTTTTTTTTTTAACTTTTTCTCTATTTTAAAAACGTGATAAAATAAATGTGTTAAAATATTTAACTCAAGTGAGAAGTTGCTATCTGACTCAGGGAGCTCAACCCAGTGCTCTGTGACAACTAGAGGGTGAGAGGGGTGGGAGACGGGAAGGAGGGAATATATATATACCTGTGGTTGATTCCTGTTGATGTATGGCAAAAACCAGCACAATATTGTAAAGCAAATATCTTGCAAGAAAAAAAAAAAAGAAAAAAAATACTTAACTTTAACTCAAAATTTAGTTTTAAAAGATAAAATGATAGATATGCCTTTAGAAAACATCTCTATTTGAAACCATTTTTTTTCCTATGCATGATACTGCTAATTTTAACACACTTTATGACTTAAAATTTTTATGTTACTTAAGGCACTTTTCTATCTTAGCAAAAATAGAAATACCTACTTTATCAAAACAATTATTAAACATTTCCAGCATTTTAGATCTATACTAATCATTTAAAATGACAGCAAAATTCCAAGAAGTATCTAATGCATAAAATTGCCAACTCAGTGGGAGCAATTCAAAGAACATGATGACTTAAAGATAAAAAACATTTAAGTCAACAGTGGGGAGGCAGCTTTAATTACATGGGAAACCTGTTCCCTGTAAGTATACAAAACAATAAATTATAAAGTAAAAGCCAAGATTTAAAAATGACCAAAGTTACAGAATAAGGATAAAATTAAGCCCACATAATTTTGAATAGGAAATGAGTAGAGATGACTAAGAACAAAGAACAGAAACTAATTTTAGCTTCACCCTAAAAGACAGGAGGTAACAAATTTGAGAGTCCTTTGAAAAATGTAGGGCTTCCCGAAGAGCTCAGTTGGTAAAGAATCTGCCTGCAATGCAGGCGATCCCAGTTCAATTCCTGGGTCGGGAAGATCCCCTGGAGAAAGGATAGGTTACCCACTCTAGTATTCTTGCATTTCCCCTGTGGCTCAGTTGGTAAAGAATCTGCCTGCAATGCGGGAGACCTGGCTTCGATCCCTGGGTTAGGAAGCTCCCTTGGAGAAGGGAAAGGCTACCCAGTCCTGTATTCTGGCCTAGAGAATTCCAGGGTCCCAAAGAGTTGGACATGACTGAGCGACTTCCACTTTGAAAAATCCAAAATGTAAACTGACATATTAAAAGCAGTAAATTTGATTTTACAAATATTTTTTAATCTGGTAATCTCAATTACTCAGAACACAAGAGTCAGTGAATAAGTAGACAGAAAAACAAAACAAAATCTGTCTAATCAATTCAGTGAATACTGCTATATCATTTTATAATAACATTAAGTGTCTTCTATGTTCTGGACACTTTTACACTCATTAGCTTGAATTAGTAAAAACAACTTGCAAAGTACTGAACAAGAAATCAAAGAGAAACTGAGTTCTGTCTAGGGTCACAGCCAGTAAAGGACAGAGCTGGGATTTAAACCCAGGTCTAGCTGATGTTGGCTTCCCCAGTGGCTCAGCGGTAAAGAATCTGCCTGCAATGCAGGAGCCGGAGGAAGACAGTGGGTTTGACCCTGGGTGGGGAAGATCCCCTGGAAGAGGGCATGGCCACCCACTCCAGTATTCTTGCCTGGAGAATCCCATGGACAGAGGAGCCTGGCGGGCTACAGTCTATAGGGTTTCAGAGTTGAATTCGGCTGAGGCCAGTTAGCATGCACGCACTAGCTACCATCAGGGGTCCAACTGCTCTCTTTCAAAGTAAAGTCTCTCAGTTTGCCAACCTAGGCAGTCTGAGAGTCCTACAGGCCTTTAATTGTTACCTAAAATACTTTTATTTTAGCCATAATATTAGCTGTTGTCATTCAGCTTCACAGTCCATAGCAGTTATCTGCTTCAAATTAGAGGAAGTGACAACGTCAACAAGGAAAGAAGACCAAAAATCACTGCTATAAATCAACAGAAATCATTGAATTCTGCTGTCCTGATCATCATTAATAATAATAATAATAAAGCTAAACAAGCATTGCTGTTTAGTTAGGATAAATCAGAAATCTTGATAACTTCTATTCCATCACCTGGAAGATAGGCAAAACAACAGTATAAACTTTATACAGTTGATGTAAAACTAAATTAGATAATAGAAGTAAAGTGCTTAATACTGTACCTGCCATAAATTAGTGCCCAATAAATATTGGCTATTATTATGTTTTACAGTAAGTAAACTTAAAGGCTATATGACTTGAAGGCAGAAAAATATAATTTATGGGTATAAATTTTTCTATTTAAAAGTTAAAACATTTTGCTCTTGGAAGATCTTAAGACTAACTTTTAGAAATTCACTTTTATAATAACCTTTCCCAGCTAAGTGGGGTAGATAAGGCTCATTATATTTTTATAGGGCAAATGTATACGGCCACTCAAGAAATGACATTATACATTTTAAGTTAATTTTAAAATGTTGGGTATACCAATTGTGTTATTTGCTCTGCACTGATTATTACGATCATCTCTTAACCATTTCCTGGCTTTTGTTCATCCTACCACATCTCAGCAGATCCATTTAAAGAGCATACTCTGTGGCCTTTAACATTCATGAAGTATCTATGAGGTGAGTAGAAGACTTGGGATAAAACAACAGCCCAGAGTCCTGGCCCTTGAGGAGCCTAAAGACTCCAAATAAGATAAAGAAGATCCTAGACAAAGTATAGGGTACAGCTATAAACATTTTGTATGACTGTTCATCCTGATGACAGATTTAGGTTTGAGCTAGTATTTTTCTGTTGTTTTATAGATGGAAATAACAGGCACAGAAAGCAAAAAAGGAATAAAAATGAAATAGCTAACTATCACCAACTATGCAAGTGCGATAGACGGATTCACAGAATTTTGAAAACACAGGAGAATAAATAAATCATTTCACCTAAAGATGGGGGATTAGAAAATGCTTGTGTGCCGGGGACTAGCCCCGGCTGAACCAGGGTATTCGAAGGAGAGACGGCGTAGGCGAAGATCAGGAAACAATTGCTTAATTAAATGTTAATTAAGGATATAAAGAGTAATAGAATGAGGATAGCTCAGTAGGAAAATTCAGTGAAGAAAAGAGGCTGAAATAAGGATAGCTCAGTGAGGAAATTCAGTGGAGAAAAGAGGCTGAATAATTCAGCCAGAAGGTAAGAGAAAGAACGACATGGTGAGACCAAGTTTCGGTGAACAAGGCCCACACTTTATTTTCCAAAGTAGTTTTTATACCTTAAGTTATGCATAGAGGATAATGGGGGAAGGGGTAGAGTCATGCAGTAAGCCAGGCTTTCTTCCTGCAAACTTATCATATGCAAAAGTTTAGGTGATTTGCATCATCCTCTGGCCCGGAGGCCTTTTTCTCTAAAGGTGATTATTCTAAAGTCAGGCGCCAGCCTCCAAAAAGCATTAGATAAAGTTGCATTCCTACAGAGCAAAGGTGTGGTGGGCTATAACAAGAAAAAGAATTAATTCAAGGGTCCCAGGTTACAAACATTAAAGCTACTACTTACACCAACTATATTAATCAATACACTGCCAGGGACACAGCAGGTAAGGGATATGGAAACTTAGCAGCAAACATTGGCTCAACAAGTGAAAATCCCTTCACCAATACAATTTCTAATCAATCTTTTAACTACTCAAAAGAATCTGTGTTTAGACAGTTTAGAACATCTCCTGCCTCTCACAGTTGGGAGGCTCTGAACAATCACATGTGGCCGGAAAAACCTATTCAGGCAGGCTAGAGGATTTCCAAAGGAGTTTGTAGGTTAAACACTGTCACACCCAGGAATTATTAACTGGAGCTGTAAGCTAACTCTTTTTTCAGAGAGGTCGTGGGGGACAGCCCCCCGTAAAGTCAGAGGTGTAGGTGAAAGCACAAAGCAGAAAGTAGGCAGACTCTGGTTTTGGGGGTAGATTGCTCGAGAATTTCCAGGGAGACTCCTGAGGCTTGATCCCGCCTTTGCGTGTGCCAAGCCTCCTTCCTCATGACCTTTGCCAGAGGCGGAGCTCGCTCCCCGCACTTGTGTTTTCAATTTAAAACCCAAGTAAAAATTCTGTAACATGTAAATACAGCAATACAAAAAATAGGAGAGTGTTTATCAAAATATTTGCAGAAGCTATTTATGGATAAAATTTCAGGTGGTTTTACTTTTCTCTGCTTTTTTCCTTAATCAACCTGCTCTACTTTAATATCTTAAAATATAAGTAGAACAAAAACCAGCTTAAAATTGTGCTAACGCTCTTCTAGCAAACTGCCAAATTTTTAAGTTAATAGTGCATTCATACATGGAATGCAATCAGCTCTCTCTTTGCTAATGAGTGTACATATCAATCAGCTTTCCTGGAAAACTTTTTCATCATCAAAGACCTTAAAGTTTATTCTCTTTGATCATTACTTCTACAAATTCATCCTAAGAACACAGATGTAGAAAAAATTTTACTATGATATTCAACTCAATATGATATTAAAATATTGTGTGTGCTCAGTTGCTCAGTAGTGTCCGACTCTTTGCAACCCTATGAATTGTAGCCTGCCAGGCTCCTCTGTCCATGGAATTTTCCAGGCAAGAATACCAGAGTGGGTTGCCATTTCCTGCTCCAGGGAATCGTCCCAAACCAGGGCTTGAACCTGAGTCTCTTGTGTCTCCTGGACTGGCATGTGGATTCCTTACCACTGTGCTACCTGGGAAGCCATTAAAATATTAGGGAGTAACAAATACTGAAATAGGAGAATGATTACATAAAATAGGTTCTTGGGAAGAAAATGTTTGAACTATTTTTACGCTCATGAGAAAATCCTTAGTGCATGTTAAATGGGGATGGAAAAATGGAGCACCAAGCTCTATAAACAGTGTTAATTCCAATTATACAAGAAAAAGATACACCTTTTTAGAACCAAACCTCTGAGATGATGCCATTATGTAGTTTAAATCTCACAATGATAGATATATTTATTAACATGTATTAAGTTAAAGAGACCTTAATATTTGGTTCTCAGCCAACTTGAACCAAATAATCCAACTGGTTGGAACACTTGCTCTGTCATTATTAACTGTGAGACCTCTAGTAAGTTATTTAAACACAAGTTAGTTTGGTTTCCTCATCAGAAAAGAAAAAAAAAAAAGTACTGAAATACTTCTTCATAGGAGTGCAGTAAGTATTAGATGCATTAATGTATGTACAGCACTTAAAACAGTGCTTGGCACAGTGTCACCTACTATTATCAATCTTAACCTACAATGGTGTAAACCAAGTGAGATCTAAGCTGAGGCCTGAGTAATGCGCTGTGAACCAGGCAAAAGGTGAGAGGGACTAGAGGAAGAATATTCCAGGCAAGCAGGAAGATCTTGGGATTTTTATTCCCTATCCACCTTTAGAGATTTGATAATTTATCTTAAAGGCAGAATGCTTTGAATGTTCAGACATCTGCTTATGGGTTTTACTTGATGCTAGTTCACTGGGCATAAGAATTATCATACATCTTTACATTTTCAAACTATATTTATCAACATACAAACACAATAACACACAGTTTAAAGGACAAACTAAAAAACAGTATCACAGGAAGGCAGAGCTGCCCGGTAGTTAAGGGATGACTTTCAAAGTCAGACTCAGGGGTTCAAACTCCCTTCTGCAATTTACTAGGCTGGGCAAGTTACTTAAACTTTCAGTCTCAGTTTCCTCATCTGCAGAATGAAAATAATAAAAACAAAGGATAAGCATGACATTGGCATATCTGTGCATAATTGTTGTTCAGTCACCCAGTCATGTCCAACTCCTCAATAGCTATTATTATGTTAGCTATAAAAACCAAAGCAAAGTTAGAGAACTGCTATCTCATCACAGACCTGAAAATTATCTTTATGCCATCAGATCCAAAATACAGTTGCTCAGTTGTGATATCCACTGAACACCTGGGGTCCAATTTGGCAGATATAATCCATGAAAACATAACTTCAGAGAAGCCAGTAACATAAAATAGGATACTTTTATTAGTCCAGTAATTAAAACAAAAATGTAGTAAAAGGAAATGACTAATAAAAACTTCCATCAGCATACAAACACTCCAAGTTTCTGTTTCCTATCTTTTAATATTTTCCATTATAATAAACTAATTTCATTAGACTTTCATTTTTAAAAGCAGGTTAAAAAAAGTGGCCTCTTTTTTGTTGTTTTGTTTAAAAGTTCATTTTACTTTACATGTAGTGTTTAAGTATTTGTGTGATGCTGGAGGTAGAAATGTAACTTACTTTGAAAGTAAAATGAATTTTTAAACTAAATAAAATACTCAAACATTTGAAATTATAGATACATAGTCAGTTACTAGTCCATTCTGATTTGTAGGGTACCTTCAAGTAGACAGATTAAGGTAATTTAAAATCAGAATGCCAAACTGGAAAACAGGTGAACAGAGAGGCAAGTCTGAAATAATCTTCCTGGGGTTATCAACAGAAAGACAATTTTACAAATACTTGGTGAAGCTATACTTATATTCAAATAACAGATAACACCAAAATTGAGAAACCGCTACTAATATTGAATATGTGATTAAGTAAATGAAAGTCATACCCTCATACCCTAAATATATTGACTTTAAAAAATATATAACACATTATATTCCTTGTGATTTTAATAAAATCCAAAACTTATATGAGTCTTTTCACTGTTTTCCGTTTACAATATGCATTAGAAAAACTAAATGAGGAAATAAGAGAACTGATGAACTTTCTCAAATTTCTAAATATACCGAGGCCCAAGTATCTCTGCAACTATTCTAAGATGATTTTTAAAAAATTAAATTAAATAAACCTGAATCAATAAGCGTATCATGGGCATGGGGATATTCCAACACAATCTTGCAACCAATAGGAAAACTTTCCCTAAATCTGGATTAGTATTTCATCCCTGTATCTATCACAAACCAGAATTGTTAACCGTTACCCAAACGGCAAGATACCCAGTTAGAGTAATCAGTCCTTGGAAGCTTTAGGCTGTTTTTAAGGACCTCAAGGGGGTAAGGACGAGGCAGTTAAGGGAAGAAAAGCAGGATTCATTTCTCCGAGTTACATCTTTAACACCTCTTTGTCGGGAGTTTAACGTGGGAACCGGTCCAGCTGAATGAGCGCAGGGCGAAAATGAGAATTCGTCTGGAGATTGAGGGGTTAGGGGTGCAGGCGGGATGGGAGGACAGAGGGGATTTCGCCACGGCCCGCCTGGGGGCGGCAGTTTGGCTGGACCGACGGATAATAAAAATCGAATGGCTGGGGCTGGATCTGAGCGGTCGGATGCCGCCTCACCCCACGGGCGCTCCGGGTCCGAGCTCCAGGAGACGGGCTGTGGGTCCCTGTCCATCCGGGACGCCCGGGCCCGCTTCCATATTCGGCTGGGAGTGGACCAGAGCCCTAGGCCTCGGGGGTCGGGCAGACCGGCCTCATCTCGCCCGACATCCCCGGTGGGGCCGGCTCTACCCACGGGGGGAGGATGCGCCGGGCTTTCCCCTCGACCCCGTCCGAGCCCCGGGAACGGCCGGGGCGCAGGGACTCGACCTCCCGGGACCAGGGCCTCCCTGGGCCTGGAGCTGAGCCGGCGCGGCCGCCCCGGGTCCCGGCCCCTCCGCCCAACGCTCGGGCGCGGCCTCCCGGCCCGCAGCCCTCCCGCCGCCCGGCTCCCCCAGGAGGGCCACGGTCGGCGCGGTCCGCCCCTCCGCCCCATTCCCGAGGGACAAACCTGGGGGCCGCTACCCGGCAGGGCCGACCCGGCGAGGGAGAGGCGCGCGGCCGCGGCGGGGCCCGCAGCGACAGCAGCCACCTCGGCCCTGCCGGCTCGGCGCCTCGCCCGCCCGCGGCCCCTGCGCCCCTTCCCCCGGCCGGCCCCACGCGCACCCCACCCGCCACGCGCGCGCCCAGCTCTGTTGCTCAACCTACTTGCAGCCTCTCCTCATCGGCCATCACCACATGCCCGGGAAGCCGGGGCCGCCCCAGGACCCGCTGGCGGGCGGCCGCCTCTCCTTCAGCCCCAGGCCGCCGCTAGGGCGCCGGGCGAGCGGGAGGCTCCCCCATTGCCGCCCGCCCGCCCGCCGGCCACCCGCCGGGGCCCCGGCTCGGCCCGCCGCCCGCGCCGCCGCTCCGAGAGGAGGGCGAGCCAGTCTTGCCCGTGGCCGGTTCGCTCCTCGCCCGCCCGCCCGCAGCCGCAGCCGCAGCCGCTGCGCCGCCGCTTCCTCCTCCCCTTTCCTCTTTTTCCTTCTCCTTCGCTTCGTCGGGAGCCGAGCTTGGCAAACCAGCACCTGCTGCTGGAGATCACCGAGAACTGAAACAGGAAACCCCAAGCCCAGGGGAAAACCCGGGAGGCGTGGAGAGGGGTGAGGGGAGCTGCTGGAACCTGTCGGGCTCGACCGGGCCACTGCGGCCGCCCGAGGTTCCCGCGCCGCCTCGCCTCGCGCCCAGCCCGGGGGTCCCGACCTCCCCGCCCCGCTCCCCCCTGCCGGGGCCGTGCAGGCGCCCCTCGGCTCGGTTACACCTCCTCCACCCAGCAATAACACAGATCATTCCTGGGCGGCCAAGGGAATCGCTGTCTTCCTTTTCCCGTGCTTGTTTGCTTATTATCGGTATTCCGTAATGAGGGGGAAAAAAAACCACACCCGGCATTAGCAAGACCAATAAGGGAATTTATTAATAAACAAACGAAGCTGTTGGGATTTCACCCAGGGGAAGAACTTCTTGCAGTAAGGAAACTGGCCCTGCTGAAGTGGCAACATGTCAAAATGGAGGCGAAAGCCAGGTTGAATCCAGATCTCTTTCCGGAGGTTGGGAGGAGACAGCACCGAGGTGGGAGTTCCGAGTGTGATAGCGCTGAGCGCATCGGGCCTTTCTACTTCTGCGGAATGTCCAACATCCAGCACAACCTAGGCCAGCGTTTCAGCAATGTTCAAATCGTCTCACTCACCTGCCTGTGGAATTGTCTCCTAACGCCTCACTCCTAGCCTTGGGCAGGATGCCTGTACTTTCAGAGGGAGAGGGAATTGTCTCCCTGAATTGTGCCCCTCCCAGGGGTCACAGACCAGGCAGCTGCTTTAAGTGCCTTATCTCATTTAAGTGTCACCACAGCCACCTGAGCTAGGTGTTATAATCCCCTTTTTCCTACAGAAGACTGACCCTCCTTGCATAGGAGGGATCCAGGTCCGTCTTCATCGAAAGCACATATTTGTTTCAGGGGACCTTGAATCACACTTTTGATCACACTATTCACCTTTTAACAAAATTATTTCTTGCCTCTCTGAATTGTTTTCAGTAGGGGCATACTCGCTTTAAGCCTGGGTTCTGCTGAATCTGATTGGGCTGCTTAATGGTAGTGATATCTGTGATGCTTAGTGGGGTTCACACTTTCCAGTTTCTGTATTTAAAAAAAAAACCCTGTTTTTATGGCTCAGGTGAGCAGTACAGATGCCTCCACCTCTTTGGCCAGCATCTGTTACTCTAGCTATGGAGGATACGGGGGTCCCAGCTGAGAGTGATCTGCTGGCTGGTGTTCATGGCACAATGACACTGCAAGAGGAAAGGCGAGCATCTCACTGAGTCTGCTTTCCGCTACAGTAGGCCAAGTCTTGGGGCCTAGTAACTGAAATAGTAGACCAGCAGGCCTCTTTGGGGGCATATGTGAATTCTGTGGTCTACATTTTTAGTACCGCCTTAGGAAGTTTGGCAACTTGCTCTCTGCAGCCAGGTCAGTTTGAATTGGCAGTGAGGGAGGGATGCTTGGGAAAGCATTCCATGCTCTCTGAGCCAAACCCTCAGAAGTCTCTTGAGCAGTATTAGGGAGTGGCAGGGACTTAGAAAGAGGCTGGCTTGCTGACAATAGTAAGTGATGGCATCTGTGACATGATTTTAGTGATGCCAGGAAGTTCCCCTACTCCACAATAATACCACCCACATAGTCTATCTTACTTCCCTCAATTGACTCAACTGAATTCCACTCAATATTGATTTAGCATGATTGTGTACTATATTAGGTACTTTGGAGGTGAGAGATAGCAAGAAGTATTAAAATAGACATTTAGTGAATGTTCACTATGTTCCAGGCACTATTCTGAGCACTTTGCATATATTCTTTCACATAGCACCCACAAAACCCCTATGAGGGAATAACTATCACTGTTTCCATTTCACAAATGAGAAAACTGAGACCAAGGTTAAGGTCAGTAAATAACAGTACAAAGATTAAAACACAGGCAGTTTAACTCTACAGTTCAGGACTCATTATGTGAATGATACAGTAACCAGCCTTAGTTACCTTGCTATGTAGTTGGGAGATAAAAACATGAAAGTTAAAAGAAGACAAAATAATTTTTAAGTTTTAAATATGTGTCATGGGTAATAAAGGCAATGAAAGTTCAGAAGACTAATAGAGGAATCACTTTAGACTGGAATGGATGAAAGATAGAGTTTCAAAAGGGGGAGATTTAAACTGGGTAATGAAGATGGATAGTACTTTGATAAGCAGAGAGGATAAGGAAGGGCATATGAGTGAAACAGCGTAAGCAAAAATAGAATGCCAGGGAAATCTGAAAAATAGGGATTAAAAAAAGCTGGAAAGGGAAAGTAGGGCCAAATTACACAGAGATTTACAAATGAGAGAGGGAGAGAGAGAGAGATGGGGAGAGAGACAGAGAGAGTTTGAGCTCATGTTGCCTTTATACACAGAGGGATCTGTGAAGGGTTTTGAACAGAAGGTAACATGGAGAACATTTCTAATTTAGTAAAATCAATATTGTATTGGTTACTGGATGGTTTGGAAAGGGGAAGGATTGACGCAGGGAAACAAGTTTGAAGGTCAGAATGGGAGAACAGAGGGGAATGAAGAAATCATGAGGGAGGGAATGAAGGAACCAGTTAGTGAGACATTGTGACGAAAATCACTGAGACTTTGTAAATGATTGGATACACTTAATGGAGACTAACCTAAGAAAAAGGAGAAGTCGAAAATGACTTAGGAGTATGAATATGAAACCTGTAATATCTCTGACTGGAAAAAAGGGAAGTCTGGGGATAGAGGAACTACTGTTTTGAGCACATGTTTAGAGGAGTTTGGGTTTAGGCATGCGTTTGTGGTAATAGTGGAGATATACTTGGGGAAGTGTTTCATAGCTTTATCTAGAAAAGGCAAAAAGTTGGGTTAGTGAGGCTTTTATTTGCTACTGAGAGAGAATAAGTATGAATGTTTTATATGGTCACAATTATAACAATAACCAACCACGGTGTTCATCTTACGTAAACCAGAGTTCAAAGAATATTTCAATCCTTCTGTGGCTCTGAGATAAATAAACTTTAGGGAATTCCTCTTCTCTTTACTCCAAGTTCTATTTACTTGAAAGGAAAAAAAGATATATAAGGAAAGAAATTTCATGGCTCCAGAGAATGTCAGATTGATGAAAGAAAACTTAAGAGATCATTAAACCTGACCACAATTTTCAGTTTGCAAATGGTGAAACTGAGGATCAAATTTTGAATGTCTGATATTAAAACTTCAAAAATAGGCATTAGGCAAATATGGCACATTTGCTAATTATCAATGCTGGATTGCACATTTGTATTTTATAAAAGCAGCCTGGACCTTGAATTGTGAGTTTGAATTGCATATAATTAAAGAATTTGAGAGGCTATGGATCCATAATAGGCAAAGACTTGGGACAGTCTCATCAATTAAAAGCAAATATTTGGAAAGAACAGGTTGGAGGCAGAAGGTGGGAGGAAGAATGGTGGCAACAGCAGAACTTCTTTAAAACGTACTCCCAGGTAGACGATCTCACACAGAGATTCATATTTGAACCTAAAAAGACCGAGTTTCAGGAGCCCATCACACCTTACTTGGCTGCCTCATCATCCAGATGCCCAGTCACCTTGTCTAAGACCTCTAGGAGCTTCAGAAGTGATGGCCCATAGGTCACCTTCAGGTTCAGAACTGGTACACACCCCTGAAAACTACTTCTAGTTCTATCTGGAGCTTTACTAGTGGTGCCCTTAGGAATATTCTCATCCCCTGCTACATGTGGGGATGAGAATTATTTTCTTTGTTCTCACATCTCCTGCTTTATCAGTTATGCCAAAACACTTACCTTAGTTGAAGTGATGTTACTAGACCGTTGGATGCATCTTCTTCTCCAGCATTTTGTCCAGCACTTGATTTCCTCTGATGGAAGAGCTTCATCTATCCAGATGACTACTGTGACTTTTCATTCACAGTTTCTTTTACGTCTTTCAGAGAAGTTCTGGTTAATTCCAACAACCCATGATATGTAATGCTTCCTTAGTGTTATTACTCTAAACGGCCACTTCCCCAGCACATAATCTGTGTAAGATGGACACAGAAGGGTAAAACACTTCTTTTCTTTATACTACAGTGACTGGTTAGAGTTGCTTTTTAATACTGAGTTCTTAGGGAAAGGAAACTAGAGGGTGTGAGATATGGTCTGTTGGCCAATCCCACGACTTCTTTCTTTTGATGAGTAACCACTGGATTCAATATCAGCAGCATGACTCTTGTTTTCAGCATGTGGGAAGTCAGACAGCAAGATTTTTAATATGCTTGTGTCATACAGTTGTGTGATTATTCTACCTGAGCTGGACAGTGTGATTGTACTCATTTCACCGTATTTGACCAACATAGGAATTTTGAAAAAACAAACATTTAAGAAATACTTCTAAGGTGACATTTTGCCATCTTGACAGGGACCACACCTATCATTGCAGTTCATCTGGCCCAAAAGTTTTAAAATTGCTATTTCAACATGGATTTTCAAATGTACTAAAAGCATCCTCATCACCTCTGCAAGCATCTGTTGTTTTAGAAGGAAGCAGGCATGTAGAATTACAAATGTACAGAAGTGAAAGAGTTGGAAACAGAATTATGGAATTTCTAGGTTAGAGTACATCTTATGTTAAAAGGCTAAATCACAAGACTACTAATTGCAGCATTACTTGCAAAGTCAAAAAAATTAGGATCAACTTAAATGTACATTAATAGGAAACTATTCAAATAAGTTGTAATGTTGCCATATAATAGGATGCCATTCACCTATGAAAGAGAGTGAAGTGGTCCTGTGTGTGTGGAATAAACTTCAAGACCCTTTGTTTATTGGAACAGTAAGGGAAAACCAGTGTATATAGAATGCTATCATTTGTGTGAAAGACAAAGAATATATGTTTGCTTATATATGCATATAAAATCTCTGGGAGGAAACATAAGAAACTAGTAAGTATTATCTTGGACAAGGAAACTGGATGATTTGGAAGAAAGGGAGGAAGAGAGACTCACTTTTTACTCTACACCCAATAATGGCTTTTGAATTTTGAATTGGGTACTTGAATTAGCTATCCGAAAAAAAATTTTAAGTTTGCATTCATTGGTGATGTGTACTACCCCAGGGAAGATCCACTGGAGGAGGGCATGGCAACCCACTTCAGTATTCTTTCCTGGAGAATCTCATGGACAGAGGAGCCTGGTGGGCTACAGCCCATAGGATCTCACAGAGTTGGACATGACTGAAGCAACTTAGCACACACATTACTATTCACATCATTCTATTTGATTCTATAAATAAACAGATATTATTTTTTTCAAATAGTTGAAAAGGAAGAGAAAGAGAAGAGGAAGTTGAGGGAGTCCTGTGAGTTGCACGTGTGGAGTCTGGGGCTTCCCAGGAGAGGGGAAGATTCTTATGATCATGTGGAAGGGGAGATCCCATAATTGCTAAAAGATTCCCAGACAATATTAATAACACTGATCATTTTTTTTTAAACAATGTAGTTGTCAAAAGCTCCAAACTCAGATTCTGTGAAGATTTCTGATAGAAATTGAATAACTAAGGGAAGTTCTCATCAACAGATGCAGGAAAAATTCCTATAATAAGCAATAGGTATTGTAAATCAACAGTAGGCCTGGGCAGATGAAGCACATTTTGGGTTTTTTTTTTTCCCATGACACTCATCATCATTGTATTTGCTTATTCATTTTACCATGTATCTCCACATCAGAATGTAAGCTCCACAAAAGCAGGAACTCTGTCTATTCTGTTCACTGCAGTGTCTTCAGTTCTCCTATGCCTGGTGTGTAGAAGGCACCTGGCTTGGTTCTAGACTGGTGGAACTGGGGACCATACACTCAGTGACTCTCTAGCTAGTGACTACTTATTTAGGCCTTAATCTCTTAGAAAGCACTAAAGATATAGCCAGGAGAACCAAATTTTAGGGCTTCAGTATTTGAAAGAGTGGGGCTTCCCTGGTGACTCAGCAGTAAAGAATTTGCCTGCCAATGCAGGGAGCTGCTACTGCTAACTCGCTTCAGTTGTGTCCGACTCTGTGCGACCCCATAGACGGCAGCTCACCAGGCTCCCCAATCCCTGGGATTCTCCAGGCAAGAACACTGGAGTGGGTTGCCATTTCCTTCTCCAATGCATCAAAGTGAAAAGTGAAAGTGAAGTCGCTCAGTCGTGTCCGACTCTAGTGACCCCATGGACTGCAGCCTACCAGGCTCCTCCGTCCATGGGATTTTCCAGGCAAAAGTATTGGAGTGGGGTGCCATTGCCTTCTCCAATGCAGGGAGACATGGGTTTACGTGGGTTCAATCCCTGGGTAGGAAAGATCCCTACCTACTAGGGAGTAGGGAGTGGCAACAGTCTCTAGTATCCTTGCCTGGAGGATACCATGGACAGAAGAGCCTGTTGGGCTGTAGTCCATAGTGTTGCAAAAGAGTTGGATACAACTTAGAGATTAACAACAACAACATCTGAAACAGTGGGCAAAGCAGAATTCAAATTCAGAGCAATTGGGAAATTATAAAAATACTTAAGCATGGAGGAACAAGGCAAGGAACCAACTACTGAAGTAGTGGAACAAGGCAGGGGCTTGGCTTGAAAAAAGGAGAGGGAAAAGAAACATAACCAACCAGCAAACAAATGAAAACAAAGAAATTTCCCTAAACAAACAAATAGCACAACAATAAAATAGAAGAGACGGCTGCATAATTAAGGGCTGCAGTTTACAGAAAGAACAGGACTATAAACAGAATAGCTTGCTGCCGAGTCACTGTACCACTGGAGAGTTGGGTGGCTGAAGTGGGGGTCACCTTGATTTAGAGTCTACATTGGCTTCAGAGTCTAGGATGGGGTTCAGTTCAGTTCAGTTGCTCAGTTGTGTCTGACTCTTTGTGACCCCATGAACTGCAGCACGCCAGGCCTCCCTGACCATCACCAACTCCCGGAGCCTACTCAAACTCATGTCTATCTAGTTGGTGATGCCATCCAGCCATCTCATCCTCTGTCATCCCCTTCTCTTCTTGCCCCCAATCCCTCCCAGCATCAGGGTCTTTTTCCAATGAGTCAACTCTTCACATGAGGCCAAAGTATTGGACTTTCAGCTTTAGCATCAGTCCTTCCAATGAACGCCCAGGACTAATCTCCTTTAGAATGGACTGGGTGGATCTCCTTGCTGTCCAAGGGACTCTCAAGAGTCTTCTCCAACACCACAGTTCAAAAGCATCAATTCTTCGGCACTCAGCCTTCTTCACAGTCCAACTCTCACATCCACACATGACCCCTGGAAAAACCATAGCCTTGACTAGACAGACCCTTGTTGGCAAAGCAATGTCTCTGCTTTTTCATATGCTATCTAGGTTGGTGAGTGAGCCTAGATGCTGGGGTCTGAGGGATACAGAGACAGTTACCCTAGGTGCCGACAAAGTTTTGCATAGTCAAAACTATGGTTTTTCCAGTAGTAATGTACAGATGTGAGAGTTGGACCATAAAGAAGGCTGAGTGATGAAAAATTGATGCTTTTGAACTGTGGTGTTGGCGAAAACTCTTAAGAGTCCCTTGGACAGCAAGGAGATCAAACCAGTCAATCCTAAAGGAAATCAACCCTAAATATTCATTGGAAGGACTGATGCTGAAGCTGAAACTCCAGTGCTTTGGCCATCTGAATTGAAAAGCTGACTCACTGGAAAACAGCTGATGCTGGGAAACATTGAGGGCAGGAGGAGAAGGGGGATGAGGACAGAGGATAAGATGGTTGGATGGCATTATCAACTCAGTGGACATGAGTTTGAGCAAACTCCAGGAAAGAGTGAAGGCCAGGGAAGCCTGGCATGGTCCATGGAGTCACAAAGAATCAGACATGACTGAATAACTGAACAACTACAACAATAAGGAGGTTCCAGGTACTCCCGACAAACCTTAGAGCAGAAATCAATGAAACATTTACAGTGTCCACTTTTTTTGTTTGAATGTAGACATTCCAGGGGATAAATATCCCCTGGAGCCAGAGCATCCAGGAGCCAGAAACAAGGAGTCCAGTCAGGTGGCTCGAGTCTTCTCATAAGCAAGTGCCACAGGCAGAGGCAGGAGATTGTCTAAGCTGAAAAGATAAATAGATTGGAGCTTATTGTTGTTCAGTTGATAAGTCATGTCTGACTCTCTGTGACTCCATGGACTGCAGCATGCCAGGCATCCCTGTCCTTCACCATCTCCCAGAGTTTGCTCAAACTCATGTCCATTGAGTCGATGATGCCATCCAACCATCTCATCCTCTGTCCTCTTCAACCTTCTCCTCCTGCCCTCAATCTATCCCAGCATCAGAGTCTTTTCTAATGAGTTGACTCTTCACATCAGGTGGCCAAATTACTGGAGCTTCAGCTTCAGCATCAGTCCTTCCAATGAATATTCAGGGTTGATTTCCTTTAGGGTTGACTGGTTTGATCTCCTTCTGTCCAAGGGGCTCTCAAGAGTCTTCTCGAGCACCACAGTTCAAAAGCAACAATTTTTTGGCGCTCAACCTTCTTTATGGCCCACCTCTCACATCTGTGCATGACAGGAGAAATATCAACAACCTCAGATATGCAGATGATACTACCCTAATGGCAAAAAGCAAAGAGGAACTAAAGATTGGAGCTATCTGATGGCTTTTAATGGTTTTGGATACAGTACAGCCATTTATCTGTTTCTGTGTCTCACGACCATTCCTTTGATTCAAACATTTACCTAATTTGAAACAAAGTCAGTATTCCCCCAAAATGTTTCTCTAGCTCTTCAGTTATCACATGACTTCCTCTGGTTTTTTTTCCTCTGGTCCTCAGTAGACCCCTGAGGTTTACTGAGAAGGTTTAGGCCTTCTGGGTCATTTTTACAAGCATCTATTTTAAAAAGTGAGCATTTTCTGTCTTTGGCAGTTCCTACTTTTTTTTTCTTTTTTTTAAATTTTATTTTATTTTTAAACTTTACAATATTGTATTGGTTTTGCAATATATCAACATAAATCCACCACAGGTATATACGTGTTCCCCATCCTGAACCCTCCTCCCTCTTCCCTCCCCATACCATCCCTCTGGGTCGTCCCAGTGCACCGGCCCCAAGCATCCAGTATCGTGCATCGAACCTTGACTGGCAACTCGTTTCATATATGATATTATACATGTTTCAATGCCATTCTCCCAAATCATCCCACCCTCTCCCAAAAGACTGTTCTATACATCAGTGTCTCTTTTGCTGTCTCGTATACAGGGTTATTGTTACCATCTTTCTAAATTCCATATATATGCATTAGTATACTGTATTGGTGTTTTTCTTTCTGGCTTACTTCACTCTGTATAATAGGCTCCAGTTTCATCCACCTCATTAGAACTGATTCAAATGTATTCTTTTTAATGGCTGAGAAGTAATTGCAGTCTTGCTTAGAGAAATTCAGGAACTTGTCACTTTATTTTTTAATTTTTACTTATACATTTTTTCTCTCAGTAAATATTTTAATGAGAATTGAGGTGTGTAATATACATAGCAGTAACCTCCCTGGCATAAGACTTTTGCTCTAGCCCGAGTCTGGGGCTAACAAACTACATTTAACTCACATTTGAAGAGAAGGCCATTTTGAGCGTCATTCATCCATATCCATTTTCACAGAAGATACCAATCTGGGGCCAGAGTCTCCACGTTAATACTTCCTCTCAGGGAAAAGTTCACATGGCAACACAAACACAGGAGCAATTTTGAAATATCTTATTGCTCTTTGATCAGGAGTGCCTTGGGATACCAATGGTTCTGTAAACACAACTTTGTCAAAATACCTAGAACACAGAGAAAGAGAAAAGAAGAGTAGAAAGGCTGGCAGGGCTTGGCTCATATATGATTCAGTCCTTAGATTTGAAGCCTCTTGAGCTGCTTGTAACTGTAAGAGGCAGCTAAATGCTCGACAAGTTTTGGCAAGGACAACGTGTTTACTAGAAGACCCTATCTTGATGAAATGGATTACTGCTGCTTTCTGTGTTTACTTTGCTAAAATGTATGCTTGCAAGAACATTTTAAAGTGTTGGTAGGATTGGATCTAAACAATTGTTTTTATTGTCTTGGTGGTCAATTAGTTATGTACAGAAGCAGGAGCGGGCATTTTCCATGACTTTTTTTTTTTAATATATGTAGCTGACCAATAATGAAATTGAGATTCAAATATTTCAGCTGTATGGATATTGAACAAGGGTTAATGGGGGCGGATTTCACTGGTTTTAATATCTAGTACCTTATAGTATCATTTTAAATTATAAAAAAAAAAGTACATTTTATGGTAGAAAGTTTTTGTTGTTTTGTTGTTAGTTAGTCATTAAGTTGTGTCCAACTCTTTTGCAATCCCAGGGACTGTAGCCCTCCAGGATCCTCTGTCCGTGGGATAACCCGGGCAAGAATATTGGAGTGAGTTGCCATTTCCTCCTCCATGAGATCCTCCTGACCAGAGATTGAACACGCATCTCCTGCATTGGCAGGTGGATTCTTTACCACTGAGCCACCAAAAGTTTTTTAAGACATATAAAAACATAAGGTTTCAAAGATACAAATCATCTTTCATCCCATCACCCAGATATAACCAACCACCGTTTAACTTTTTCTTCCATTACATATCTATATTCCACTGCCTCTCCTGATTTATTTTTTGAGTTCTATCGTTGAAGTTGGAATCATAAAAGACACAATCTATAACTTAAAAAAAAACAAGTATTTTCTCAGAAAGGTAAGACATACAATTGAAAAAAATGTAGAGAAAACACTAATTTAAATATGATTAAGTGCCAAACTTATTGGAGAAGGAAATGGCAACCCACTCCAGTGTTCTTGCCTGGAGAATCCCAGGGACGGGGGACCCTGGTGGGCTGCCATCTATGGGGTCGCACAGAGTCAGAGACGACTGAAGCGACTTAGCAGTAGCAGCAGCAAGTGCCAAACTTGCCCATGCTAGGGGCTCATTCAATCAGCTGTGATCACCAGGACACAGATCTCAAATAATTCTGTCTGCCTTATCATTCATTCATTCAACACATGCTTATTGGGCATTTACCATATGCTGAGCACTGTTTGGTTGCACCCTACTTCCTAAAGCAGACTTAGAGAACCCCTAAGATGAAGGCAGTTACTGATTCCTTCAGTCTCCTATGTTCACTGCCAACCCCTTGTCTTCTTCTGCCCACCCCTGTTCCCACTCACTCCATGGGATAACACAGCCCTGACATTTTGAAAACACTCAGCATATGTTAGCTCTCATTACAGGCACAGTTTCTGCCCTTGAGAGCTGTATGGTCAAATGAGGGAGCTAAATGTCTAGTAAATACATTAATAAGTTGGAGAAAACAATTTGAACAATGACAGATCTTCATATAGTAGGATCTAAAACTATAGTTTAAACTGCTTCTCTCATTCCTGTCTCTTTCTGTAAAGTTGTTGCTGTTGTTTAGTCACAAAGTCTTATCTGACTCTTTTGCAAACCCATCAACTGTAGCCCACCAGGCTCTTCTGTCCATGGGATTTCCCAGGCAAGAATACTGGAGTGAGTTGCCATTTCCTCCCCCAGGGGATCTTCCCAACCCATGGATCAAACCCACATCTCTTGCATCTCCTGGGTTGGCAAATAGATTCTTTACCACTGAGCCACCAGGGAAGCCCTAGTACTTTCCATAAAGTACTTGCCACTTAATACAGTGATGGTGACACTCTCTGAAAAAGAAAATATTAAAAAGAGGAGCATGTCTTTTATGGAAAAAATTATTGATAAAATTCAGTTTTGGACACGTTGACTTTGTCTTCTGGGAGGGCTTCTGGAACGTCCAGTTAGAGCTGACAAGGGGCTGAACAAATGCCTGCATAATTCACCCTGTGGCTTTAGCATCATCCTGGATTCTCCCCTTCCCTCACTTCCACATCGAATCTAGAAGCCAGCTCTTGTTGGTTCCACTTTCAAAATATATCTGTTAATCTGCCCTCTTTTCTCCTCTCCCATCACCCTGATCCAACCACCACCATCTCTCTGTGTCTTGCTTTCTTCATCTGTAAAATGTAAATACTGATAGTGCTTACCTTATGGAATTGTTAATAATTTCTGTAAAGCACTCGGAATGCTGAAGGACAAACCGAAAAGTGGAGAGGATCAAAGCTGTTTGAGGCCACAGAACCTAGAAGAAAAGTAATTATCAGAGGTTAAAAGATTGGGAGTTTCCAACATGTGATGTTCCATTAGGGCATGTTTACATGAGAGTGGTGGAAAGAAAATTGAACAAGACTGTTCCATTTCATGTGTTAATTAGAATAATGTGTACAACAATTACCTATGATAAGGTTGAGTCAATTAGGTCTGTTGAGTCAAAACTTTTTGTATCAGGCCACTTCATAGACGGCTGGCCAGTCTGTGAATTTGCTTCCTTTTGGTCAGCTGCCCAGCCGTGTTCAATTAGTGGAGCCGAGAAAGGGGGTGACCAAACCACTATGGTAGGGGCTGCCTGTCAGCAGGGGCTCAAGAGGGAATAGTTTCCCTTAGAAGTGGCTCTGGATTCTGGGTGTGGCAGGTACCATGAATGACACTTACAGCTGAGAGTGCAGTTATGCAGAGGAAAAGTAGGCAGTTTGAAGCCTGGTTTTAGAGTCCCAGCGATTCAGTTCCACTTTGAACCAGCTCTGTCTGGTTCATTGTGCCTGTGATTAGAGCTAACATATACTGAATGTTTTCAACTAACGTCGAGCAAGTTAGTAAGTTTCTCTAATGCCCAACTGCTCCTTCATCAAGTGGATATGCTCATAATTTCATAGATGCTTGCTTTGGAAAGCTCTATGTGACCTTCACCAGCAGGTCCCAAATAACCTTTTTGCTTAGGAAGAGGGATGGTTTTAACCAGTTATTTACTGAAAATTTTGTTAAGATACTATGTAAAGTAGCACTACTCTTTGGGAATAGAACAAAGATACAATTCCCACAAAAGATTTTCTCATCTTTCAGAGGTGTAGGGAAAAGACATTCCTAAATGCTATTGAGAGTTAATAGGGTAACACCAGTAAGCACGACTGACATCTATGAATTTATCTCCTAAGAAGTAGGAGGAAATGGGGTAGAAGAGCTAATTAAGGTTCCTCTTCAAAGAAGCAGAATATTGTACTAAGGAACTCTGACAAAATAGTGTAAAGAGAATGAATAAAATGAAGGAAAGTCCCATGGAACAAAAGGTTGACCTAGGATTTCAAAGCTGTTCTCAGTGACTGTGAATGGGAATTACTTCCGGTCAGGCACACCGAGGGGGTCATTTGAGGTGGAGAAAGAGCAGTTTGGAAGCCATAATGTGGTGTGAAGACTATAGGACAGGAAAGAGAGAACAGTTAAATGCTAATTCACATCACATGTTAGTGCACAGCCATTGCCACCTGAAAAGCACATACTGGAATTCAAAGTGAGAACTCCCTGCCAAGAGCAAATGTTTTTGCAATGACTGCCAGCTGCCTTGTGGTGCTTAGGTTTCAATGTTTCCTTCTCTTTTAACCTAGAAGAAAACTGCCACCTACCTCAAGCTACCACGTATAGCTGGAGTAATGAATTCAATATTTAAAAATAAATAAAATAATCAGGATTCTGGTCTTACACAATAAAATTTATGTTTAAGTGTTTGGTATTCAATATCATAATTCAAGAGTTGGACCATAGAGAAGGCTGAGTGTCAAAGAGTTGATGCTTTTGAACTGTGGTGCTGGAGAAGACTCTTGAGAGTCCCTTGGACTGGAAGCTGAAGCTCCAATACTTGGGCCACACGATACAAAGAACTGACTCATTGAAAAAGACCCTGATGCTGGGAAAGACTGAAGGCAGGAGGAGAAGGGGACAACAGAGGATGAGATGATTGGATGGCATCACTGACTCAATGGACATGGACTTGAGCGAACTCCAGGAGATGCTGAAGGACAGGGAACCTGGCATACTACAGTCCTTGAAGTTGCAAAGAGTTGGGCATGCCTGATTGACTAAACAGCAACAATTTGATATCTCTAGAAGGGCTTGAAAACCAAGCTTGTAGGTGATAGAACCAGTCATCACATCTACCATCACATTGCAGAAGTTTCCCAGTAAGATATCACTGTCTCTGTTCACAGGTTCAGACACTTGCCCTAATGCTGGCACTGCAGGTGGTCTGGAGTCACGATGCTCTGGAAAACAAATGCAGCTTCTGTCCCTGCTATTATTACTCTTATAATTATTGTCCGTCTTGTCAGAATGGACTCTGAGCTTCCTCCTTCTTTGGTCCAGATTCAAAATTGGAGGTGGCTGCATCCAGTCAGAGGAGTCTAGACCATGTGCCAGCAGCCTAGTTGTAAGGGAGGCTGGGCAAGTATCTGGAGCTTCTGTAGTGCGAGGTGGGTTCTGTCTCGTAAGGTTTCTCATGTATAACAAAGAGGTTTAGATGCTGGGGAGCCAAAAACATTAAAAGTGTATATAAGGTTTGTCTTCTAAGAATTCTTGATTTTGGTTACAACCTCTTGATTTAGATAGTACAAGATATTTTAGCATACCATGCTGACTTCTAGACATTTCCTTTTAGCTTCTAGTTCTTGGCAATTTCTGAGAAATGCCAAAGAAAGTGAAGGCAAGACTAATTCATTGGACCCTTTTACCAAAGTAATTTTTTCTACCGTGAGATATTATTAATTCAAAATTTTGAACATTTACTAGCATTAAAAATTAGGATGTGTTAGTTTTTACACAAAAATAGTTATGAATATATGGAATAATCACCCATAAAAATAATGAATAAGTTAAAAGAAAAAGTTATGGATTAATAAGACACTTTCTTACTTAAGCTATTCCATGATTAGGTAGCATTGTATGTTGGAAATCATCATCATCATCATTAGGGAAGGAGTATCACACTTTATATATTATAAAATATATAAGTATTTTATATATTTTTAGATTTATTTTAGATTTCTGTCCAGATCTCTGACAGTATATACATACAGAAAGAAGATTCAGTCTCCTTTTGTCACCAGTGAAATATTTTCTGTATTGTCACCAGACTGTAAATAACAAGCTTTCTCATCAAAGCTATTTAACATTCATTTCACAATTGATTAGCAATGCCAGTCATGATGCAGATGCATACCACATGTAAATATTTCTAATATCTATGGTCCCTGTACATCTTCCCCCAACACCTAGTGTAGCTAATTTAGAAGTGATGAAATTTATAAGCCAGATGGGAATTAGACCATCTTCAGAAGCCTGAGAGATTTTGTCCATATGTTTTTAGTTGTTCCATACAGAGATCACATTTTCCCAAGTGATGCTGAAGGGATGAGTGGCTTGTCGTTGGTGCTTACTCAGTTCTTTGTCTTTCCTGTGAGTCATTATTGTTTTCTAGCTAGAAGCTGTGGCCAGCCTCTCTTTCAGTGTGCTGTTTTCATTCATTTGGAAACTAAAGAGCTGTGCTTTGCATCACGTCCTCACTGTCAGCAAAGCCAGCTCTGCTGGATTAAAATGCAGTGATGCATTAGCAGTTAGTGCAAAGGGCTGCAGGCTGCCTATCTGAGTCAAGCAGCCATGCTGAGCACATGGAAGGCCCTGTTCAGAAGGGGTCAGGGCTGGATGCCTAGGGTTAGTAGCATGTCAGGGCTGGTCATGGCGAGAAAACTGCTTTTATTTTGTGACTGGCAAGTACAAAACATGGCATGTAGGGGCGATGTGGGCTAGTAGAACTCACTGTAAGGTGGTCACATGATATTCATCCCTAAGCATCTGATATGGGATGGACACCTTGTACGGGGTAAAGTAGTTAATACATATAAAGTACTTAGAACAAAGTGTAGTTAAACTTTTGACTACACTTTAATAACTTATAAGTGTTATTTCATTTAATCTTTATGATAATTCTATTCAAATGAGAAAACTAGATTCAGAGATGTTAAGTAACTTTTCCAAAGTCACATAGCTAATTAATGATTTGGAGACAGAATTAAAGTCCAGTCTGCCTGACCTCCAGAACTCTTAACCTTTACCAGTTAACTCAAATTCAACATCTAGAGTTACATTCTGTTGGTAATAGGAGGGGAAAGTGCTATATGTCACATGGAAAGGAAAATGTGAATTAAAGATAACTGCCCCAGTGGGCTGCTCAGACAAAGGAAGGGACCCTTGCTAAACAGATTGGAAGTTCCAGAATGAGGTCCCTCAGAGCCACAGCTAAAAGCTGTTTTAATCTCTGAGGAAGGATTCTGTTGACTTTTATTGTTCTTCAGTGTATTTACACTTCCTGCAAATTACTTGACTATATAAATAAACCCACAGGTGTAGGAAAACTGTGCATGATAACTGAGTCAGGAAACAAAGAATTAAAGTCAAGCTATGCTAACCCTTGGGGTAATGGTGATAATCATAATATCCCAGAGAATGTTTTATTTACTGAAAGAACTTAGAGATTGTCTCAGAATGTTTTGTATGTATAGCAAAGGTTACAGGCAAAAAGAATTAAAAATCTTTCTGACCATAGTAAAATAATTTTTGCATGTATAATTTTAACAGATGTTTTGAAAAAATCATGAACCCTTTCAAGAAGAGACGTGGTTGTTTAAAACAGAAAGACATTGCTGTGATTTCTAGGAGGCACGGAGATTCCAGATGCTACTGGCCCAGCATCTCATGTTTTTCACAACACATTTGCATATATCATCATCTAAAGATTGAATATTCAATGGACACAAGTTTGAGCAAGCTCTGGGAGATGGTGAAGGACAGGGAAACCTGGCGTGCTGCAGTCCATGGGGTCGCAAAGAGTTGGACACAACTTAGTGACTGAGCAACAGCAACGACAAGGAGTAATGACGCAAGAAAGCTAGGGATGCCCAAGACCCTAGGGTATTGCTCTCCAAAGTACCCTAGAACCTGTCACTAATAGTTAGAGAAGGGTGCCTCTGGACCAGGAGTGCCCCTAGGCAGCTGGTTGTTCAACTGTTAACTTAGTGGATAAACTTTGCAAAGACCCTGTGCTCTGAATTTCAGCCAGGTTTCATTTCTCTAAATCCAAAATTTTCGTAATTGCTTCTCCTTAAATTTTTCTATGACATTTTGTGTTACTCCACTGTGACTCCCACAGGACTTGATTACCTAAACTGCTTTACTTGTCTGTCTCTTTTCTAGAGTCTTGGGACTGCTTTATATTTACCAAGAAAGTTTCACAGCCGAGCACATTGCGTGGCACATGGTAGACACTAGATAGACAACTTTGCTGAGTAACTGATGTTAAGCCATAAAAGAGTAGGAAATTTTAAAGAGGGCATGGGAGAAGGATGGTCTATTTGTAGTTAGTACAGTAGAAGTTAATTAAAAGCCCTTCCTTTGAATTACATTAAATTGCAAAGAATTTTATATGTGTTTAAAAACCCACTTGGGCTTCCCTGGTGGCTCAGTGGTAAAGAATTCTCCTGCCAATGCAGGAGATGAAGGTTTGATCCTTGGATTGGGAAGATCCCCTGGAGAAGGAAATGGCAACCCACTCCAGTATTCTTGCCTGGGAAGTCCCATGAACAGAGGAGCCTGGTAGGCTCACAGTCCATGAATTCACAAAAGAGTCAGACACGACTTAGCAACTAAACAACAACAAAAAACCCACTTATTGTGCGTTTACTTTATTCCAGGTCCTGTGATGAATGAGACAAGATTCATGCTCTTAAGAAGCTGCCAGTCTTATTGGGTAGAATGAAACTGAAATAAATAATTACAACCCAGTATGGTATGATCAATGGTTACTATATGTCAGAACCTAAGTACTTTTAATTCTTTATATTGTTTAATTCTAACAACCCTATAAGATAGATACTATTATTGTCCCTTTTTGCAGATGAGGAAACTGAAGCTCTTTAGGTTAAATAAATCATCCAAGATCACATAGTTGCTAGGTGGTAGAGCCAGGAGAGAAACTCGGGTTGATTTGAATTCAGAGACTAAGCTAGAAACCAATGCCCTGTAACTCTTCAGCACAGAAGAGGGAGTGATTGCTTTGGGAAAGGAGAAGAGAAAGGGAAGAGGGAGGCTAGTAGGCATCAGTGAGGAGGTGTTCCTTAAGCAATGATCCGAATGACAGAGAGCAGTACGTCAGATGGACGAGTTGGCAAAAGAAGAGTGACGGCGAACATTTGCAACGATTTGAGAACTGAAAGACGTCATGTGTTCACGGGAACTGTGGTAGTTTGGTGCAAGGAACGGAGTAGGCAGAAGAGTTAGACAAGGATCATGTCATGGGAATTAGAATATCCTCATGTCAGTAGCCTCTGGTAGAATCTGCACCTATATTAAAGTACGTCTCACTGGAGGGCCATTTTGAACTTGGGGTCAGGGGCTGTACAGGGGTAGAATGAAAATTTGTATTACCCTGCCGCTCAGGTCCTTAATGGGCATGGGTCTGGTACTGTCTACAGAGTCCTCTGGTTCAGAGAGACCAATATAAGGGCTCAGAGAATTGCAAAGAGACTGAAATTTTTGACGGAGAAATTGTAAGTTTGTAAAAGAGCCAAAAATAACATGAGTTGATTCCTAGCTTAGACTGTAAACTCCATGACTGCTTCTGTCTTTTTTTTTTTTTATATTAGAGGATAATTGCTTTACAATGTTGTGTTGGTTTCTGCCATACAACAGTGTGAATCAGCCATAAGTATAACTATATCCCCTCCCTCTGGAACCTCCCTCCCAACTCCCACTGTTTCTGTCTTAATCACAATCTCCAAGACTTGGCACATAGAGGGCTCTCAATGTACCACAATACATTTTGTTGAATGAATGAATAAAACAGTAAAACTGAGAATTTGCCACTAAAAAAGGCTTCAGTTCAGTTCAGTTCAGTTCAGTCGCTCAGTTGTGTCCGACTCTTTGAGACCCCATGAATTGCAGCACGCCAGGCCTCCCTGTCCATCACCAACTCCCGGAGTTCACTCAAACTCACATCCATCGAGTCAGTGATGCCTTAAGCCTAAAGAAAAGAGAGGAAAAGCAAGAATAAGTGGAGAAGGTAGCTTGTGAACTCAGGAGATAGCAAGTAAGTGTTGGAGTGGCTGTAACACCTGCTAATGGCTAGCAGAGCTGCTGCTGTGAACTGGGCTCAGAGGACCTGGAGAAATCAGCTACTGGGCTGAAATTTTGACTTCCCTTGCTTAAAAGGAGGAATCATATACAATTTCTCTCAGAGTAGCTAAGACCTTCCTAGGCCTGTTATTTTTTTCTTTCATCTTAAATGTTATACATGAAATTTTTTGTTAGGGATGGTCATTAATTTAGGAAATCAAATAGAGGATTTAACGCGACTATTTCTTGCAGGTTTTGATAAGCATCTCATCTGACGGTTTGATTTGATTTGATGAGTAACATAGTACCTAGAGGAACAGAGGGACCGCACTTCCTGAAAGACAATTGCTAAATCATACCGCTCTCAGAGAGGCTCTTGATCCGAGCCGAGTCAGAGACAGATGATGCTGAGGGCACCTTCTCTGTCTGGTGCCCGATATGTCCAGGGGTCTCTGCGGCTGGTGGAGATGGATATGTGCTTTGAAAATAAAAACAATAGAGGTCATATTGTCATCCTATTATTAATATATAAGCTCTTCCAGTGCACTCTGGAATAATCATTTCTACCTCCACATGGAAATGGATCAGAAAATCAAAAACATCTGAGACATGTAGGGTGGAAGAATAAACTTATTTCTCCCCATCCAACTTTTCAGAATTAAAAAAAATTAAAATTCAATTATATATTATGTATTTTATATATAATTATATGTTATATATATTATATAATTTCAAAACATATTTTTATGTTTTATTTATAATTTATCAAAAATATATACAATCAGCTATGTATGTTGAAAATAGACCTCAGGGTTCTATTTATTCTCTCTCTGATATTCTATGATATTTATTCACACAAAAATATCTTCTTTTTCCTTCAGTAATATAGAGAACAACAACAATAGCAAAATTATGAATACCTTGTATAACTCAGTTAATAATAGCAATTCTATAGTGTCATCTTTTCCTGGCTGATGTCCTGCCTGCCATGTTTGCTCAAAGCATCACTTATAGACTTACATCCCTGGGTGTAAATTTTCCTTACCTCCTAGCTTGTACAATATTGGTTGGTTAATATTTTTTTTGTCAGTAACTCATATATTTGAAAATGTTACCACAGAAAAGTTTTACTTTTTTTTAACCTAGCAAAGCCATCAGCTGCTATCTTTTTAAATTTCTTTCATTTCCTTCCCTTTACAACCTCTTCTATTTCAGGATTCCTGGAGAATGTGCAGGAATCACCAGGGTCCCAGAGAAACTCTCACAAAATATTGTTCAAACTAGAGAATACATGTTTCTTTTTCTTCTCATCCACCTTAAGGAATCAATGATATTACCAAAGTCTGATAGAGTTACATGTTTTGCATCTACTTTAACATTTGTTAATTAATTTATCCCTTCACTCAATAATAATTATGGATCAGATACGATGCAAGGAACTAGAGATTAAAAAATAATTAGTGAGAAGACAAATATTAAAAACAAATGATTACAGTAATAAAGAGATTAGTAAAAAAGCACTGTAGGACATACAATGATGATATGATAAACTCTGCTCAGAGAAGTGAAGCAAAGTTTTCTGACTATATATTTAAAGACTGAGTTAGAATTAACTTGGTAAACAATCCAGACAAAAGCATTCTAGAAAGAGGGGATAGGAGAGGTAAGGAATCATGGTACATTGTGGGAAATGCAAATATATCATACTAGTTAAGAAGAGAAGTGGTTGGGGAGGGGTTGTGAGTAAGGAGGCAGGAAAAGGTGTTTGGGGCAACATCACGAACGCCCATGTCCTCCATGTTTGCCATGAGGAGTTCCGACTTTCTCCTGAAGTCAGGCGGCAGGAGCCATTGCAAAATTTTAAGCAGGGGTGAATTTTAATATTAGAGAGATGAATCTGGCTTCAGTTTAGAGGATAGATAAAGTGATTAAAACCACAAAGTTTCCAGTTTCATTTGGCATAGGCTGCTGAAAGACTGTTGTGGGGAGGGTTAGAGGTATCTCTTACCCAAGGGCTAGGTGGAGAGTGGTATGAGGTGAACACCAGGATTCTGTTTGAGAGAGATATTGGGGTTGAGTTGGAATAGAATTGTCCAAAGGAAACCGTTAAGGTTAGAGTCAGAGACCCAGAAGAGCAAAGAGTGAAGGATAACAGATTGGAATACATGGAGCAGGAGGTGGCCTGAGTAAATTCCAAAGATGGAAGCTGGGACTGTCAGGTAGTGGGACTTTTATATTTTCACACATATGTATGGGCAGAGTGGGTTCATTGAATGTAGTCAGGATGAGACACTTGTTAGAACTCAGTTGTGACTGTCCAATGAAGAAACACTGAAGAGCGGCAAAGTTTTTAAAAAGGGAAGAGATGGATTTGAAAGCTTTTCAGTTGCTTTCTTGGGATATTTTCTAAGATAAATTAACAGCAAAATGTGTCTCTAGGTAATGAATCAGATTTATTTATGGTAAGTGGTTATTTTATGTTAAACTTTGGAGTTAATTTTGGAGTCTATCAAAGACAATATGCTTTAGTTTTTGCATAATTAATACCAAGACTCTCTGACAATAGAGTCAAGAACCAGTTGTTTATGAATCCATCTCCTATTCATAATAAAACCTTATTAATAGCATGTAGTGAGATACTTGTCTTCTTATTATGTATGGGAGGGGATAGCCTCTGGGCCATCTAAAGCAATTTTAAGCTATGAATGTAAAAATTAAAAAGAAGTGGGGCCAGAACACAAACCACTGGAGGATATCATCTGACTTCTTAGGAGGTCACTTGTGCCTACCCTCGTTTTGCGTGAACATAAATAGCCGGAGTCTATATTAAGTTCATGCAGCTTGGCTTAGAGGCAAGCTGCCTGAAAGAAAGGGCAATTGAGAGTTGCAAGCAGTAGCAATGGAGGTGCCTGCTCTTCTCTGTGATACAACTCTTTCATCCCGTCCTTCTTCTAATCCCCAGTGACCTCACCTTTTGGCCCTCTCACCCTCTTTTCCAGCCAATGGGGCTCTGTTCTCCTTTTTATAGGTTGCCACTCTATCTACCTACCCATGCACCCCTTGGAAAGGTAGCTGTGCTAAAGTAGCATCCTCCTTACCAGGCTGCCTAACTTTAATCCCTACAATCCCACCCTGGCCTAAGGGTGGAGGCACTAAATGTCTACCCACCCCTCTTTAGGGATGAATCTTCAAGTTTCCTGTTTCTGTAGCAGGAGGTGAGTAAGCATCCCCTTGGCTTCCCTTGTGGCTCAGCTGGTAAATAATCCACTTGTAATGAGGAAGACCTGGGTTCAATCCCCGGGTTGGGAAGATCCCCTGGAGAAAGGAATGGCTACCCACTCTAGTATTCTGGCCTGGAGAATTCCATGGACTTTATATTCCATGGGGTCGCAAAGAGTTGGACACAACTGAGCAACTTTCACTTCAGGGAAAACAGAAGGAAAACAGTGCAAACTTATCCTCTAGTAAGCATTCACTCCAGTGTTAAATTTTTTTTTTCTGATTTCTCTGTGAGATGAAAGTGTTACATAGTCAGTGTTGGGTGATGATCTAGTCGCTAAGCCATAATTGACTCTTGAGACCCCATGGACTGTAGCCCGCCAGGCTCCTCTGTCCATGGGATTCTCCAGGCAAGAATGCTGGAGTGGGTTGCCATTTCCTTTTCCAGTCAGTGTTGGGAGTAGATACTAAATGGCTCTGTGACAAAGCTTAGTCCCCATAAACTTCAATTTAAGAGATATGTTCAGATGAATTGTACAAGTAGTGAGTGGGTTCAGTTTGAGAATAGCTTGGAGTGTTTGAAACTTGAGGAGCCAGAGACACACAAGGTCCCTTTAGAATTATAAAGCTAGAAGAAATAGCCCGTTCAGATTTTAATTTTTGTCTGTGCTTCCAGTATTGTTTCTGAAAACACTTTCCATGTGGCACTACTGGTAAAGAACCCATCTGCCAATGCAGGAGATGTAAGAGACACAGATTCAACCCCTGGGTTCAGAAGATCCCCTGGAGAAGAGCATGGGAACCCACTCCAGTATTCTTGCCTGGAGAATCTCATGGACAGAGGAGCCTGGCGGGCTACAGTCCATAGGCTTGCATAGAGTTGGACACAACTGAAGCATCTTAGCATCACACACAGTGAAAAACTGTTGATAAACACATCTTTACAAACTAAGCATAGGACCTTCCATCTTGATATTTTACACTTTTGAATACAATATTTTCAAAATTTTGAAATATTTATTTCTTGAGTGGTTATGTGTTAGCTTGACTCTTTCCAGTTGCAAAAAAAGGCAAGTTCTAGTGACTCTAGGCTTACTTAAGGAGCCAGCAGCTCCTCTGCTGTAGTGTTTGGCTCACTTGTTTGTTAATTCCTTTGCCCCAGCTCTCCTCATGTTGGGTATTTTTCAGTTTTAACTTCCTCAATGAGAGGACTTGGGGCAAGTGCCTAGCATGGTTGATTATGGTGTTTCTGGGGCAGTTCGGCAATCACTTGCCCTTTTGCCTAGCTAACCAAGCCAGGTTCGTTCTTGCTGCCCAACAGTCCTCAGCAAACACCTGTAGCAGGCAGATGGGGTTGTCAGCCTATCAGTAGGATATAGGTAGGGCAACTGAAAACGGGATTTAGGAGTTCTTTCAGTTAAAAAAGATTCCCATACAAATAGGATCATCCTTCCCATTTTAGGTTAATAAACTTCTATTCTTTTTAATAGTGTGATTATGTGTATAAATAGATTTGAGGACCACTACCATATTAATGTAAGTGCTAAGAAGAGGAGGCATTTTTCTCCTTTATGTCATTCATTTGCCTACTTTATTTAAAGATTTTTTATTATCTTTTCCACAATTAAATATCTTTATTTTTATATAAAGTTTAAATTGATCATTTTATATACAATTTAAGTATATTATATAAAATATGCTTGTTAATTAGTATTAATCACAATAAACTGTGGAAAATTCTGAAAGAGATGGGAATACCAGACCACCTGACCTGCTTCTTGAGAAATCTGTATGCAGGTCAGGAAGCAACAGTTAGAACTGGACATGGAACAACAGACTGGATCCAAATAGGAAAAGGAGTATGTCAAGGCTGTATATTGTCACCCTGCTTATTTAACTTATATGCAGAGTACCTCATGAGAAATGCTTGGCTGGAAGATGCACAAGCTGAAATCAAGGTTTCTGGGAGAAATATCAGTAACCTCAGATATGCAGATGACACCAACCTTATGGTAGAAAGTGAAGAAGAACTAAAGAGCTTCTTGCTGAAAATGAAAGAGGAGAGTGAAAAAGTTGGCTTAAAGCTCAACATTCAGAAAACTAAGATCATGTCATCCAGTCCCATCACTTCATGGCAAATAGATGGGGAAACAGTGGCTGACTTTATTTTTTTGGGCTCCAAAATCATTGCAGATGGTGACAGCAGCTGTGAAATTAAAAGACGCTTACTCCTTGGAAGAAAAGTTATGACCAACTTAGACAGCATATTAAAAAGCAGAGACATTACTTTGCCAACAAAGGTCCGTCTAGTCAAGGCTATGGTTTTTCCAGTAGTTACATATGGATGTGAGAGTTGGACTATAAAGAAAGCTGAGTGCTTAAGGATTGAAGCTTTTGAAATGTGGTGTTGGAGAAGACTCTTGAGAGTCCCTTGGACTGCAAGGAGATCCAACCAGTCCATTCGAAAGGAAATCAGTCCCGAGTGTTCATTGGAAAGACTGATGTTGAAGCTGAAACTACAATACTTTGGCCACCTGATGCAAAGAACTGACTCATTTGAAAAGACCCTGATGCTGGGAAAGATTGAAGGCAGGAGGAGAAGGGGACAACAGAGGATGAGATGGTTGGATGGCATCACCGACTCAATGGACATGAGTTTGAGTAAACTCCGGGAGTTGGTAATGGATAGGGAGGCCTGGCGTGCTGTGGTTCATGGGGTCACAAATAGTTGGACACGACTGAGCGACTGAACTGATAGTAAAGTATGGGCTTCCACAGTGGCTCAGCAGTAAAGAATCCACCTGTTAATGCAGGAGACTTGGGTTTGATCCTGGTTTGGGAAGATGGGAGGAAATGGCAACCCACTCCAGCATTCCTGCCTGGGAAATCCCATGGACAGAGGAGCCTGGAGGGCTACAGTCCATGGGTTCACAGAAGAGTCAGACACAACTTAGCGACTAAACAATAGTGAAGTATGAGAGACTGAATATACAGACAATGGCTAGACCACATACACAAATAGAATTCTAACTCACAACCTGTAGCAGCGTGCTAGGAAACCAACCCCCCTACCTTGAGCCCAGGAAGCCGGTCCACTGTAAATCAATCTTGCAGGAGGTCAGCTTGCTATCTCTAGTGATAATCCAGGAAGCTAAACAATGACTTCTATAATAATCACTCCAAAATGACCAGAATGTGATTAATAACTAACAGCTTCCCTGATCTTTGTCCCTGCTTCCAGCTGAGGGCCAACAGGAAAAAGCCAAATGTGTATCCCTAACCAATCACACAGGATGCCCCAGTCCTAGCTGGCCCAGCCACGGCATCCCCATGCCAACAGCCTCCAGTCAGAGCACACCTGAAGCCTTCTCTTTTTGCTAATAGAACATTTCCTACTCCTCTGTCTGCTTTTAAGCCTCCCTGAGCCCAACCCAAGTGATGCAGTTCACTCTTTTGCTATAGCAAGCTCTGAATAAATTGGCTTTGCTTTTCTCATTGGTTGGTCTTTGTTTATGTCCACAGATACTATATATAAATACATTTATATAAAATAAGAGAAGCACACACTCTTCTTAAAAAATTCAAGCAATGCACACGATATGTTAAAATAATGCAATTAAGCCAAGAGGTTGAGAAATTTAAAAAGTTAAAAATGAAAGCGAAAAATGCAAAACAGATAAAAATTCTAAGTCTAAGCTCTCTACACGAGGACAAATCTTCAAAGCTTCCAGAATGAGGCCGCTTATTTCCAAGGTAAGTCCCCAGATTGCTGATGGCCCCGAGCAGGGACCTGTGGCCTCTGCCTGCCCCTTGCACTGATGGTTCCCACCATGCCCACAGGTCCTCTTGGTTAAATGCTCTGTGTGCTGTGGGACCTGGGTCCCTGCCTTAGGAAATAGCTGTACATGGCCCAGCTTGGTGTACCAACAAGCAGCCTTGGTTGCTGGACAATGTTGCTAAGGTTTCAGCTGGAGGACAGTCTCCCAAGATAGTAAGAAAATGCCTAATACTTTGAAATGTTCCAGGTTAAAAAACAAATTTAATACACAGATGTGTTTGGGTTTGTACTTCTCCTTAATTTTGTGCATGATGCGCCATGAGGTTGTCTTATCTAGCTGGTAAATCCAGTAGTAGTGGCACTGAGTGTACTCTAAGTATATTTCTTGGAGGTGGTCCTGTGGGCTGAGGAGAGAAGGGTAAAAAAACTCCTGGGAATTTCAGAACCTCTGGCTGCCTCTGCTGCTGCTGCTAAGTCGCTTCAGTCGTGTCCGACTCTGTGTGACCCCATAGGCGGCAGCCCACCAGGCTCCTCTGTCCACGGGATTCTCCAGGCAAGAATACTGGAGTGGGTTGCCATTTCCTTCTCCAATCCCCACCTCTGGGGGGAGGTACAATATGGAAATAAGTTAGAAAGTCAGTTGGTGGTTAGAATTCGGTGTCGAGTGTGAGACAGATCCTCAGTCGGGCTCCTTAACCAGTGTTTCTCACTTGCTCAACACTGGACACATGTTTTACACTTCAGTATTTCACTGTTCATGCAGTGACCTAAATTCAAATAGCCTCCAGTAATAAAGAGGTGTTTGCATGCTCAGTCACTCAGTCGTGTCTGACTCTTTGCAACCCCATAGACTGTAGCCTGCCAGACTCCTCTGACCATGGAAGTTTACAGGCAACAATATTGGAGTGGGTTGCCATTTCCTACTCCAGGGGATCTTCCTGACCCAGGGATCAAACTTGTGTCTCTCACCTCTCCTGGATTGGCAGGCAGATTCTTTACCACTGCACCACCAGGGAAGCCCTAAAGAGATGTTTACCCGATTCAAATCTCAATAGAATTTACAGAATTGATTAACAGTTTTCATTGCTTCATGTAATTGTGCCAAATCATGTCACTTGGTTTGTACATGTTGTTGTACTCAGATGGCTTTACATATGCTGTGTGTGTAAAAATATTTTCTGATCTTTTTTTTTCTGAAACTACATCTATAGCCAAAATTTTAGTATTATGTGTATTATCTTTTGATTTTGGGGGGATTATTTAAAAATGCATTCGTATATGGGTGATTCTTTTCTCCTCCAACTTGTAATACTGCTTACTCCATCTTCATTCTCTGTTGATGGATATTTCCCTTTCCTCTGAGATAGGAAGCCATCAGATGATTCCTAGCAGAGGAATAATGTAGTGTGACTCCTACTTCAGTGAAAGATCGAGGGAAATGTAAAACAAGTAACACACACTCCCCCATCACATTTACCCACTTACATTCATCTATGCCCATAAACTCTGCCTTCCCCCATGACTATTGATGGAACCTCTGTGGTGTGTGCTCCTCTGCTGGCATACCAGACCCCCGCTCTCTTGCCCACTCAAGTACATTTCCCAGCAGTTATCCCTTCTTGTCCTTGGAGCATCGTTTCTTGTCTTTTCACTAGAACAACACCCATCGGCTTACAAAACCCCGCAGGTATCACAGCATGTCCCTGCCACACTACATCCTGTTCTTAGCTCAGCAGCCAGAGTAATCCTGCTGAAATCTGAGTCACACTACATTATTCCTCTGCTAGGAATCATCTGATGGCTTCCTATCTCAGAGGAAAGGGAAATATCTATAAAGTGGCCAACAAGGCTCAACACAATTCCTTCTGCCCCAGCTTCATCTCATTTTTCTTCCTTATTTGCTTTACTTCAATCAAATTGGGCTCTTTGCTGTTTCTTGAATAAGCCAAGAGTGTTCCCAACTCTTTACATTTGCTTTCTTCTTCCTAGGATGCTTTTCCCTGGACATCCGGCTCCCTATCCTCCTATAAGACTTTGCTCCAGTAGCACTTTCTCAGTGAGTCCTATCTTGACCACCTTATTGCACATTCTATCCACATTCCATCTCCTTTCCTGTTTCAGTACCTATAAACCCCTGGGATTTATTACTTTCCAATATGTCAGTATTTGTTCTTTTCTGGTTTTCATCTATTGGTATATAAACTTCATGGAGGCAAGGAATGTATATCCACTGGTAAATTCCATGAGAGAACACTGTTGGCTTGTCCATTGCTCTGCCTCAAGGGTCTAGAAAACTGGTTCACAATAATTTTTATTATCTTATTATTTTTTATTTTTAAAAGATTATTTTTGGCTGTGCTGGGTCTTTTGTTGGTTTGCGCTGGCTTTCTCTAGTTGCGGTGAGTGGGGGCTACTCTGTAGTTGCGATGCAAGGGCTCCTCATTGCCATGGCTTCTCTTGTGTGGAGCACAGGCTCCAGGCACCTGGATTTCAGTAGTTGGGGTGCACGGGCTTAGTTGCTTAGAGGCATGTGAGATCTTCCTGGACTAGGGATCCAACCCATGTCTCCTGCATTAGCAGGCAGATTCTTAACCACCGGACCACCTGAGTAGCCCTACAAAAAACTTTAAATAGCTAGTTGTTGAATGAATGGATAAATGAAACAAAGAAACTAAGAAAAATTGTGCAGTGCTGACTCATGGCACTGAGCTACCCATCCATCCACACCACTGAACTGGCTCTGCAAGTTATTTGCTTTTACCTGCTTTAAGCTCAGAAAAGATCCTCGGTAAAACATAATCAGTTGATGGTCTTCCGCCTCATCTAATTCCTCAGATATTTCCAGGAGAGGGGTGAGCTTGGGGATGGGGCAGGGCAGTGAGGAAACTGGAATTATAACCACAAGGCTAGAAATTCTGCCCTGACTTTCATCTATTGGGCTGAGTTTACTTACTCATTCAAGAAATATTCCTAAAATTTCATCTCTGTGCTGGGTACTAGAGATACAGTTCACTCATTCATCCTTTCAGTTAACAATGCTGAATGATGCCCCCTGTTCCCTGTTCCAAGTTGTCTTTGCTGCTAAGTCGCTTCAGTCGTTTCCAACTCTGTGTAACCCCATAGACGGCAGCCCACCAGGCTCCGCCGTCCATGGGATTCTCCAGGCAAGAACACTGGAGTGGGTTGCCACTTCCTTCTCCAATGCATGAAAGTGAAAAGTGAAAGTGAAAAGTGAAAGTGAAGTCGCTCAGTCCTTTCCGACTCTTCGTGACCCCATGGACTGCAGCCTACCAGGCTCCTCTGTCTGTGGGGTTTTCCAGGCAAGAGTACTGGAGTGGGGTGCCACCGCCTTCTCCGAAGTTGTCTTTGCTTAGTGCTAAATGTCCAGATGCAGACAATGGAGGCTTGTCCTCAGGGAATGGTGAGGAAATGTCCTACAACCCCCTACTGGAGGAAGAAGGCAACTGGGAGGGGCTCATTTAACTCAAGATTGGTATCTACTGGATAGTGTGAACCAAAAGGAACAGGCAAAGCCCCAAACTGTCCTGGATTTTAAACCTTCTTTAGGTGAGAATATTACTTGACTCTCTTCTGGTAATAGAAGATTCAGATTCAACTGAGTGTAGATTTTGTTCCTGTCCTTGGTTGCCAGTATCACATTTGACCTAAAAAGCTGGGATTTGTTTGATAGCCTCCCACTACTTTAAGAATCTTTGTCTGTAGCTTTTGTTTTGTTTCTGGTCATGAGATTTATGTTTACAACCAGAAATAAATTGTGAACAAGATTCTTAAACATCCAGCAATGAATCCCTCACAGAGTGCTTTGTAAAGAGATACCCAGGAACTATTTGTTCCCTTCATTGTGTATTTTGCATACCAAGGAGAAAGTCTGCCTTTTCCTTCCTGAAGGCACCATCACTAGCTTTTTCTAAATTAAAAATTTCCCTGTTTATTAGACACCCATACCAAAAAAGTGACAAAAATCAATCACAGTGTAGGATATAGATTCTCTCTCTACTGTCTTGAATGAAGTGGATTGGATGAGGATTCAATTGAATCCTCTTTCAATTGGAGATATGGGTTATTCTTTTCAAAAGCCTGGTTGCGAATGAAGACAGAGGCTGGAAGCCAGAGAAGCACATCGAGTTAAGGGTGGACTTTTTAAATAGGATGAGAGTAACTTTACTGTGCTTGTATGGCCTGAGGGGCTCAGCTGAGAGGAGGAGGTTCAGAACACACAGAAGAGAAAAGAAATAATTGCATAAAGAACAAAGAAATGAATTAGTGGGCTTAGGGCGGTGGAGGATGTTAGGGGAGTGATAGGGGAAGCGGGCTTCAACAGAGCGGTGCAGGCTTAGAACAGCCTCTAAAGCCATAGGTCAGGGCCTCCAGCCACAGGCCCTGGAGAATACTGCTGAAATCCTGGCCAAGGTTCTCACAAGCTCAGGAGCGTGAGGATAGCAGTGTTACTTCCCAGGGATTGGAATTGTAAAAGCCTGAACCAATGTCTGGCACAAAGAGATACTGAGGGGCATTAGAAATTGTTATTACTAGTGAGTCCATGGGTCACTTTGGGAGAAAATATAGATTAAAAAATCTTTATTCTAAAACCATTTCTGACTTTAAAGATATGCAAAATAGTGCAAAAATTCCTGTTTACCTTTCACCCACAGTTACCTGGATTTTTACATCTACCACGTGTGCTTTATTATTTATTTTGTAGTACTCTCTGTCAGTGTGTATATAATTTTTTCTCATATGTTTTAGAATAAGTTGAAATACATTGACTCCTTTACCTCTAAATACTTCAGTGTGTATTTCTTAAAAACAAGAGCATGCTCTTATATAACCACAGAGCAATTTTTAAAATCAGAAAATTAACATCAATCTAGTATTATTATCTAACCTACAGACCTTATTCAAATTGACTTTGGTAAAAATTTTAAAAGTGGGTTATTATACCTGTCATCTTTCAACAGACTAGGAGAGATTCTTTTCTTAACTAAGATGATATATTCTCTGTAAATCAGCGCAGCGATCATTCAGAAAGCAAGGTTTAAAAAAACAAATGAAACTGTTAACAACTCTATGTTCAGCTAAGAAAAAAGATGGATTGATTTAAAATTGCTTGTAGTGGTTACAGAAAAAGGCTCAGTCTATTTGAATAAGATTGCTAACAGGGTTTTCGGTAATGTGAAAAAAAGAAAAAGATGTCTGGGTCATTGTTTTTACAGTAACACACCACTGAACTCAGGATTACTCCAGAAAATTACTAATGGAGATGTAGAAATAGTGGCTATCACATTTCTCAATGCTTTGTAAAATGTGGAATTTTCATTTCTAGCACATAAAAATGTCAAGATGTGTTCAAAGAGGAACACGTTGTTCTGGAACCACTCTCACACTCAATAGGCAGGGCCCCAGGGTCAGGGAGAAGACAAGAGGTCCTATCTCTCCAAAGCTGAAAAAGTTATACAACTCCTGGACAAACAGCAGGAAGAACAACATGATGAATAAGCACCTATTTTATGTGAAAAATGACTGAGGTAGTCCTCCTCTTGCTCCGCTTCTTGTAAATCCTTAGGGTCTTGGTTGATGCTCCTCATTTAACTCTGTCTGGGAGGGAGTGTATACATATTCTAGTTTCTCTTTTCTTTTCTTATGCATTTGTTTAAGTTACAAAGGCAATACACAAAATATTCTTATTCTATTAAACTGGGTCTTATGAAGTTTAGACTTCCCAGGTGGCTCAGATGGTAAAGCGTCTGCCTATAATGTGAGAGACCCGGGTTTGATCCCTGGATTGGGAAGATCCCCTGGAGAAGGAAAATGGCAACCCACTCCAGTGCTCTTGCCTGGAAAATCCTATGGATGGAGGAGCTTGTTAGGTTCCCGTCCACAGGGTTGCAAAGAGTCAGACACGCCTGAGTGACTTCACTTCACTTATGAAGTTTATTTTTTTGTAGGTCAAAATTTCAAATAGGGCAATCTAATAAAAGAAGTATAACTTAGTAAAAGATTCAAACAATAGAAAATACACAGAATAAAATGTAAGAAACTGTCTATTCTTAATTTTTACAATTCTCTTCCCAGAAGTAACCTCTATAACTTCTGGAAGTGTACCCTTCAAGTCTTTTTCTGAATATTTACATGATATAGATATATATAATTTAAAATGCATAAGGGGGTTTGTTATATATGCATTGCTTTACAAATTGCACTATGCATGTGAAATTTTTGCATGTCAGAAAATCCAGATTGCCTCATCCTAGTAATAGTAATACATTCCGTATGACTGTTTCATGGTTTATTTAACCTCAGTATTTGCTATTAATTTCTTTTTTAACATGTAGCTATATTTTTAAATGTCTTGAATGATACTAAATGGAGATCCTAATGCATATTTTTAAATAAAATTTTTATACATTAAATTTCTAGAAATGAAAGAGATGAATCAGAGGCATATGCATCTAAAGTTTCATTAAGTCCTGCCAAATTCACTTCCCAAAAGAGTTTGCCAGTTTATCTACTAGCAGTAACTATTTTCCCATATCCTTGCTTTTACTAGGTATTATAAATCTTTTAAATTCTAATTAATCTGATGGGGGAAATATAATATTATCTTTAAAAATATTATATTGAAATGTATTTCCTTGATTACTAGTGAGGTCAGACACTTTTTGATAGGTTTTTATTGGCCATTTGTATTTCTTCTACCGATTATCTTTTACAACCTTTGATTTATATGTGGATTGAATATTGCTTCCATGGTAACTCAGCTGGTAGCTCCTGTAATGTAGGAGACCCTGGTTTGATTCCTGGGTCGGGAAGATCCTCTGGAGAAGAGGTAGGCTATCCACTCCAGTATTCTTGGGCTTCCCTGGTGGCTCATACGGTAAAGTATGGATTGAATATTGATTCTCTATTTGTTCTACTATTTCTTACTGGTATTGTCTTTTACCTTTATGGCAAATCTCATCATTAAGAAATTTTTAGTTTTATTTAATTAAATCCACCAATGTTGCCCATTTTGAATTCTGGAGCTTTACAGTTCAAGAGGAGAAGGAAATGGCAACCTGCTCCAGTACTCATGCCTGGAAAATTCCATGGATGGAGGAGCCTGGTAGGCTACAGTCCATGGGGTCACAAAGAGTCCGACAGGACTGAGTGACTTCACTTTCTTTCTTTCTATAGTTCCTTTTGGAGAAGGAAATGGCAACCCACTCCAGTGTTCTTACCTGGAGAATCCCATGTATGGAGGGGCCAGGTGGGCTACAGTCAATGGGGTTGCAAAGAGTCAGACATGACTAAGCAACTAACACACACACGCACACACAGAGTTCAAGAAAGATCAATTTTAAGATTTCAAAATTATCTTTTGTATTTTATTATAATTTTTATATATTTTTCATTGCAGCCATGAAATTAAAAGATGCTTACTCCTTGGAAGGAAAGTTATGACCAACGTAGATAGCATATTCAAAAGCAGACACATTACTTTGCCAACAAAGGTCCGTCTAGTCAAAGCTATGGTTTTTCCAGTGATCATGTATGGATGTGAGAGTTGGACTGTGAAGAAAGCTGAGCGCCAAAGAATTGATGCTTTTGAACTGTGGTGTTGGAGAAGACTCTTGAGAGTCCCTTGGACTGCAAGGAGATCCAACAAATCCATTCTAAAGGAGATCAGTCCTGGGTGTTCTTTGGAAGGAATGATGCTAAAGCTGAAACTCCAGTACTTTGGCCACCACATGCAAAGAGTTGACTCATTGGAAAAGACTCTGATGCTGGGAGGGATTGGGGGCAGGAGGAGAAGGGAATGACAGAGGATGAGATGGCTGGATGGCATCACTGACTTGATGGACGTGAGTCTGAGTGAACTCCGGGAGTTGGTGATGGACAGGGAGGCCTGGCGTGCTGCAATTCATAGGGTCGCCAAGAGTCAGACACGAATGAGCGACTGAACTGAACTGAACTCTCTATTACATTTGCCATTATTGTTTTGTATATATGTAAGTTGAAGTAAAAGTCTGGTTTTATTTTTTCCAAATAGTCATATATTCTAATATTATTTGTTCAATGAATGTAATTTCCTAACTGACTGTGATGTCACCTTTATGGAATATACTGAAGTCCTATTTACTTATAAGTGTGTTTCTGGACTTTGTATTCTGTTTCATTTATCTCTGTGTTTCTACATCTATGTCATATTAATCTAACTACTATAGCTTCAAAATATTTTAAAGAACATCTGGGAGAGTGCTTTCCTCATAATATTTTTTAAAAAAATCTTTGCTATTAACTCATATTTTCTTTGTCATATGAAACTTAGCATCAGCTAAGGATTCATAATATTCTTGTTGAAGTTTTATCCAGAATTAAATTGAATATGGATTAATTGAGGAGAGGAATTGGTTGGAAAGAGATATGAAGGAATTTTCTGAGGTCACTGTCTTAGACCTTACTTTGTGTTGGTTGAATGGGTAAATGCAATTGTCAAAACTCAATGAAATGAACACAAAATTTGAACATCTTAGGATTAGTGTGTGTACTTCATAAAGCAATTTTTTAACATGACACCTGATGAGAAGAGCTGACTCATTGGAAAAGATCCTGATGCTGGGAAAGATTGAGGGCAAGAGGAGAAGGGGGCGATAGAGGATGAGATGGTTGGATGGCATCACCAACTCAATGGACAAGAGTTTGAGCAAACTCTGGGAGATAGTGAAGGACAGGGAAGCCTGGCATGCTGCAGTCCATGGAGTTGCAAAGAGTAGTACATGACTTAGTGACTGAATAGAATAGAATACAGGCATGGGTTGTCATTTCATATACCAGTGGAACTTCCTGATCCAGGGATTGAACCCCCATGTTGAGTCTCTTGCATTAAGAGGCAGATGCTTTATCACCAACTCACGTGGGAAGCAATAGATCTGATACCATGTCTATTAAAATGTACATCAGATTTTTATAGAAACTAACAATGTCATTCTAATATTTATAGCTAAATGCAAAGGAACTTAAATAGCCAAATTGAAAAATTATTCCTTATTTTAAAATTTACTATAAAGCTACAATTATCAAGATAGTGTGGTATGAGGGTAATAAAAGACAAATAAATTGAAAGAACAGAATAGAAAGTTCAGAGATAGATCCTTATTTCTGCGCTCAATTGATTTTTGACCAAGGCACAAAGTCAATTCAATGGGTTAAAAAAGACTTTTTAACAAATGCTTCTGGAACAATAGAATATTTTTATGGGAAAAACTGAATCTTGATTTCATCTCACTCTGTGTGCAAAAATTAATACAAAAGTTCTTGAAGAAAACATAGGAAAATATCTTTGTGACCTTAAGAGTAAGCCAACATTTCTTGAAAGGGACAGAAAAAGCATTAATAAAATATAAATAAATTGGATTTCATCAAAATTAAAAATTTTTATTCTCCCAAAGATAGCAATACAAAAAATAGGTAAGCCATAGATGAGAGGGAAATATATTTACAGTATCAATATATGATAGAATATATTTGTACACAAAATATAAAAAATCCCCTTAAATCAATTAAAAAATTAAAAGAGGTTAAAGATTTAAACAATAACGTAATGAAAGAAAATAAGGATGAGGAATAAGTCCATGAAAAAGTGCCCAGTGTCATCAGGGATCTGCTAAACCTCAATGGGATGGCATCTCATCCACATTAGAATGGATTAGTAAAAGACGGACTACACCAAATATTGGATAGGATCAGGAGCAACCAGAACCTTCATACATTGTTGGTGGGTATATGCAGTGGTACAACCACTTTGGAGAATACTTCAGAAGTTAGGTATAAAGGTAATCAGATGTTTACCTATGAACTAGTAATTCCACTCCTAGGCATTTGCCAAAGGGAAGGAAAACATATTTTCACCAAATAAATAAATAATCCCTTTGTAAGAATACTTAAGGAAACTCTGTTTATAGTAGCCAAATACTGGAAATCATCTTGAATGTCCATTTACAAAAGACCAGATAATCAAATTGTGGTTTATTTATATAGTGGAATATTACCCAGAAATAAAAAGGAACATCCACATCACAATCAACAACGTGTGTAAGTCTCACAGATATGAAATGATATTGAGTGACAAAACCCAGACACAACAGAATATATACACGGTGTTTCCATTTAAATGGAGTCCAAGAACAGGCAAAGCTAACCAACAGTGATACAGTCAGAAAGCAATTGCCTCTGAGGAGAGGAATTGACTGGAAAGGGGTATGAGGCCACAGTCTTAGATTTTACTTTGTTAGTCACACTCAGTCGTGTCCTACTCTTTGTGACCCCATGGACTGTAGCCCGCCAGGCTTCTCTGTCCATGGAATTCTCTAGGCAAGAATATACTAGAGCGTTTAGTGGTGTTGGAGAAGACTCTTGAGAGTCCCTTGGACTGCAGGGAGATCCAACCAGTCCATCCTAAAGGAGACCAGTCCTGGGTGTTCATTGGAAGGACTGATGTGGAAGCTGAAACTCCCAACACTTTGGCCACCTGATGCGAAGAGCTGACTCATTGGAAAAGACCCTGATGCTGGGAAAAATTGAGGGCAGGAGGAGAAGGGGACAACAGAGGATGAGATGGCTGGATGGCATCACCGACTCGATGGACACGGGTTTGGGTGGACTCTGGGAGTTGGTGATGGACAGGGAGGCCTGGCGTGCTGCGGTTCATGGGGTCGCAAAGAGTCGGATACGACTAAGCGACTGAATTGAACTGAACTGAGCCATTCCCTTCCCCAGGGGATCTTTCCAATCTAGGGATCGAACCCTTGTCTCCTGCAGTTCATTGCAGGCACATTTTTACTTTGGATTGTGCTTAAATGGGTAAACACAATTGTCAAAACTGTGAACTGAACACAAGATTCGTGCATCTTAAATTAGTGTGTGTACATGATAAAGAAAGTTCTACATAGACTTGCCAATACACTTTCTTTTCTATTTTTTTTTTTTTTAAATAACAGGCATCCTAGTGGGTATGAAGTGGTATTTCATTGTGACTTTGACTTCAGTTCCCTGAAGACTAAAAATGCCAAACATCTTTTCATGAAGTTGTTGTCATTTGTATAACATTTGGAGAAAATCTATTCAAGTCGTTTGCCCATTTAAAAATCAGATTTATTTTTGTTTCTATTGTTTAGTTGTAGAAGTTTTTTGTATATTTTGGATATTAATCCTTTATTAGATATGATTTATAAATATTATTCTACCATTCTAGAGTAAGAATTACCTTCTCAAGTCAATAATGTCTTTTGATGCATGCAAATTTTTAATTTTGATAAAGTTCAATCTTTTTCTTTTGTTTCCAGTGCTTATGGTGTCACATACATGAAGTAATCTCCAATGCTTTTTGCCTATGTTTTCTTCTAAGAATTTTAAAATTTGGATGATTCTCTTTATTAGTATGAAATGTCTCGTTACGTTGGGTCAGTGCATTTTACGTTGGATTCCACTTTATTTGCTTCCAAACCAATGGAGAAAGAATGAGTGGGCAAAGTATGGTACGGAAACTGTAGCAGCCGCAAAGGAGCAGGGAGGTGTTGGGGCTGGCCAGAGTGGAGATGCTGAAGAAATAAAGGAACAGAGGACAGGCTGAAGTCAGGAAGAATTACCAAGATTTCTTTTTTTTTTTCTTTTCTTAAAATTATTTTATTTTGGAGTATAGTTGATTAACAATGTTGTGCTAATTTTACATGTACAGCAAAGTGATTCAGTTATACATATACATTTATCTATTCTTTTTTAAATTCTTTTCCCATTTAGGTTGTTAGAGAATACTGAGCAAAGTTTCCTGTGCTATACAGTAGGTCCTTATTGGTTATTTATTTTAAATAGTATGTGCATGTCAAACCCAAACTCCCAATTTGTCACTGTCCACCACCTTTCCCCTTTGGTAGCCCTTCCCCTTTGTTTTCTTACTCTGTGAGTCTGTTTCTGTTTTATCATTTTTTTTTAAGATTCCACATATAAGCAATATTATATGATATTTTCCACTTAGCATGATAATCTTCAGGTCCATCCGTGATGTTGCAAATGGCATTATTTCATTCTTTTTAATGGCTGAGTATCATTCCATTGTGTATATGTACCACATCTTCTTTATCCATTCATCTGTTGATGATGTAAGCAGCACTGCAGTGAAACTTGGGGTGCATGTATCCCTTTTATCCCCTCTCTCATGGACCTTCCTCTCACCACACCCCTAAGCCACCCCTTTGGGTCAACACAGAACATGGAGCTGAGCTTCCTGTGCTTTATAGCAGCTTCCTGCTAGTTATCTATTTCACACATGGTGGTGTATATATGTCAATCCCAGTCTCCCAATTCATCCCACCATCCTGTTCCCTCTTTCTGCCTGTGTCCACCACGTCTGTTCTATTCCTACCTTGGAAATAAGTTCATCTGTACCATTTTTCTAGGTTCCACATATATGTGTCAACATATGATATTTGTTTTTCTTTATGACTTACTTCACTCTGTATGACAGACTCTAGGTCCATCCATGTCTCTACAAATGGACTTTTTCATTCCTTTCCACGACTGAGTAATGTACCACATCTTCTTTATCCATTCATCTGTTGATGGACATTTAGATTGTTTACACATCCTGGCTATTGTAAATAGTGCTGCAATGAACAGTAGGGTACATGTGCCCTTCTGAATTATAATTTTCTCAGGTATTTGTCCTGTAGTGGGATTGCCAGGTCATATAGTAACTCTATGTTTAGATTTTTAAGGAATTTCCACTATTGTTCTTGAGAGTGACTGTATCAATTTACATTCCCACCAACAGTACAAGAGGGTTTCCTTCTCTCCACACCCTCTTCAGCATTTATTGTTTGCAGATATTTTGATGATGGCTATTCTGACCAATGTGAAGTGATACCTCATTGAAGCTTCGATTTGCATTTCTCTAATAATTAGTGATATTGAGCATCTTTTCATGTGCTTCTTGAACACTTGTATATCTTCTTTGGAGAGATGTCTATTTACGTCTTCCACACATTTTTAGATTGGATTGCTTGTCTTCTTGATATTGAGCTACATGAGCTGTTTGTATATTTTGGAGAGTAATCCTTGTCTGTTGCTTCATTTGCAAATATTGTTTCCCATTTTAGAAATCAGTGAACTAAAAGGGACCAGAATGGGTGAATTTAACTCAGATGACCGTTATATCTACTACTGTAGGCAAGAATCCTTTAGAAGAAATGGAGTAGCCTTCATAGTCAGCAAAAAAGCCTGAAATGCAGTACTTGAATGCAATCTCAAAAATGTCAGAATGATCTCAGTTCGTTTCCAAGGCAAACCATTCAATATCAGAGTAAAACAAATCTATGCCCCAAGCAGTAAAGCTGAAGAAGCTGAAATTGAATGATTCTATGAAGACCTTCAATACCTTATAGAACTAACACCCAAAAAAGATGTCCTTTTCATTATAGGGGACTGGAATGCAAAAGCAGAAAGTCAAGAGATACTGGAGTAAGAGGCAAGTTTGGGTTTGGAGTACAAAACGAAGCAGGGCAAAGACTAACAGTTTTGCCAAGAGAACGCACTGGTCATAGCAAACACCTTCTTCCAACAACGCAAGAGAAGACTGTACACATGGACATCACCAGATGGTCAACACCGAAATCAGATTGATTATATTCTTTGCAGCCAAAGATGGAGAAGTCAGCAAAACCAAGACTGGGAGCTTGTGGCTCAGACTATGAACTTCTTATTGCCAAATTCAGACTTAAATTGAAGAAAGTAGGGAAAACCACTGGACCATTCAGGTATGACCTAAATCAAATTCCTTATGATTATACAGTGTAAGTAACAAATAGAGTCAAGGGGTTAGATCTGATAGACAGAATGCCTGAAGAACTATGGATGGAGGTTCATGACATTGTACAGGAGGCAATGATCAAGACTACTCCCAAGAAAAAGAAATGCAAAAAGGCAAAATGGTTGTCTGAGGAAGCCTTACAGATAGCTGAGAAAATAAGAGAAGCTAAAGGCAAAGGAGAAAAGGAAAGATATACCCATATGAATGCAGAGTTCCAAAGAACAGCAAGGAGAGAGAAGAAAGCCTGCCTCAGTGATCAATGCAAAGAAATAGAGCAAAATGATAGAATAGGAAAGACTAGAGATCTCTTTAAGAAAATCAGAGATACCAAGGGAACAGTTCATGCAAAAATGGGCATAATAAAGGACAGAAGTGGTATGGACCTAATAGCAACAGAAGATATTAAGAAGAGGTGGCAAGAAAACACAGAACTATACCAAAAAGTCTTCATGACCCAAATAATCACCATGGTGTGATCACTCACCTAGAGCCAGACATCCTGGAATGCAAAGTCAGGTGGGCCTTAGCACCACTACTCACAAAACTAGTGGAGGTGATGGATTCCAGTTGCACTATTTCAAATCCTAAAAGATGATGCTGTGAAAGTGCTGCACTCAATATGACAGCAAATTTGAAAAACTCAGCAGGGGCCACGGGACTGGAAAAGATCAGTTTTCATTCCAATTCCAAAGAAAGGCAATGCGAAAGTATGTTCAAACTACCGCACAATTGCACACATGTCACATGCTGGGAAAGTAATGCTCAAAATTCTCCAAGCCAGGCTTCAACAATACGTGAACCATGAACTTCTAGATGTTCAGGATGAATATTTAGAAGGCAGAGGAACCAGAGATCAAATTGCCAACATCCATTGGATCATTAAAAAAGCAAGAGAGTTCCAGAAAAACATCTACTTCTGTTTTATTGACTGCACCAAAGATTTTGTGGATCACAAGAAACTGTGGAAAATTCATAAAAGAGATGGGAATATCAGACCACCTTACCTGCCTCCTGAGAAATCTGGATGCAGGTCAGGAAACAACAGTTAGAACTGGACTTGGAACAACAGACTGGTTCCAAATAGGAAAAGGAGTACGTCAAGGCTGTTTATTGTCACCCTGCTTATTTAACTTATATGCAGAGTACATCATGAGAAACGCTGGGCTGGAGGAAGCACAACCTGGAATCAAGATTACCAGGAAAAATATCAATAACCTCAGATATACATATGATACCACTCTTATGGTAGAAAGTGAAGAAGAACTAAAGAGCCTCTTGATGAAAGTGAAAGAAGAGAGTGAAAAAGCTGGATTAAAACTCAACATTCAGAAAACTAAGACCATGGTATCCAGTCCCATCCCTTCATGGCAAATAGATGGGGAAATGACAGAAACCGTGAGAGAATTTATTTTTTCAGACTCCAAAATCACTGCCGATGGTGACTGCAACCATGAAATTAAAAGATGCTTGCTCCTTGGAAGAAAAGCTATGACCAGCCTAGATAGCTTATTAAAAAGCAGAGACATTACTTTGCTAACAAAAGTCCATCTAGTCAAAGTTATGGTTTTTCCAGTAGTCATGTGTGGATATGAGAGTTGGACTATAAAGAAAGCTGAGCACCAAAGAACTGATGCTTTTGAACTGTGGTGTTAGAGAAAACTCTTGAGAGTCCCTTGGACTGCAAGGAGATCCAACCAGTCCATTCTAAAGGAAATCAGTCCTGAATATTCATCGGAAGGACTGATGCTGAAACTGGAACTCCAGAACTTTGGCCACCTGATGTGAAGAACTGACTCGTTTGAAATGACCTTGATGCTGGGAAAGATTGAAGGTGGGAAGAGAAGGGGATGATAGAGGATGAGATGGTTGGATGGTACATTTGGGGAGTTGGTGATGGACAGGGAAGCCTGGCGAGCTGCAGTCTATGGAGTCGCACAGAGTCAGACATGACTGACCAACTGAACGGAACTGATATGAACTGAGTGGTTTCCTTTGTGGTACAAAGAATTTTAAGTTTAATTAGGTCTCATTTGTTTACTTTTGCTTCTATTTTCATTGTTACAGAAGGTAGCTCAGAAAAGATCTTGCTGTAACTTATGTCAGAGAGTGTTTTTAAATATGTTTTCCTCTGAGTTTTATAGTGTCCAGTCTTACATGTAGATTTAATCCATTTTGAGTTTATTTTGTGCATGGTGTTAGGGAGTGTTCTAATTTCATTCTTTTACATGTAACTGTTCAGATTTCCCCGAACCACTTATTGAAAAGGCGGTCTTTTCTCCAGTGCATATTCTTGCTTCTTTGTCATAGGTGATCATAGGTTTGTGGATTTATGTCTGAGTTTTCTATCCTGTCCCCTTGGTCTATATCTGTTTTTGTGCCAATCCCATACTATATTGAATACTGTAGCTTTATAGTATAGTTTGAAGTCAGGGAGCTGATTCCTCCAGCTCCGTTTTTTTCTTTCTCAAGATTACTTTGGCTATTCAGAGTTTTTTGTGTTTCTATTAAATTGCAAAATTTTTTATTCTAATTCTGTGAAGAATACTATCAGTAATTTGATAGGAATTACACTGAATTTGTATATTGCTTCTAATAGTATAGTCATTTTCACAATATTGATTCTTCTAATCCAATAACATGGTATATTTCTCCATCTTTTTGTGTCATCTTTGATGTCTTTCATCAGTATCTATAGTTTTCTGAGTATATAGTTTTCTTTTGCCTCCTTAAGTAAGTTTATTCCTAGACATTTTATTCTTTCTGTTGCAATGGTAAATGGGATTGTTTCCTTAATTTCTCTTTCTGTTCTTTCATTGTTAGTGTATAGGAATGCAAGAGATTTCTGTGTATTAATTTTGTACCCTGCAACTTTACTGAAATCTTTATGAACTTCAGTAGTTTTTCTACTTTAGTGTTGTCTATGTATAATGTTATGTTGTCTGCAAACAGTGACAATTTTACTTCTTTTCCATTTTGGATTCCTTTTATTTCTTTTTCTTCTCTGCTATGGTTAGGACTTCTGTGACTATGTTGAATAATAGTAGCTAAAATGGACATCCTTGTGTTCTTTCTGATCTTAGAGGAAATGCTTTCAGCTTTTAAGTCTTGAGTATAATGTTAGCTGTATGTTTGTCATATATGGCCTTCATTATGTTGAGATAGGGGCCTTCTATACTCACTTTCTGGAGAGTTTTTTTTTATCACAAATGGGTGTTGAATTTTTTCAAAAGCTTTTCCTGCAAGTATTGAAATGATCATATGGTTTTTATTCTTCAATTTGTTGATGTGGTGTATCACATTGATTGACCCATGTATATTGAAAAATCCTTCCATCTGGGGGTTAATCCCACTGGATCATGGTGGATGATCCTTTTAATGTATTATTGGATTTGTTTTGCTAATATTTGTTGAGAGTTTTTGTACCTATGTTCAAAATTTTTGTACCTATGTCCCTTGGACAGCAAGGAGATCAAACCAGTAAATCCTAAAGGAAATCAATCCTGAATATCCATTGGAAGGACTGATGCTGAAGCTGAAGCTGAAGCTCCAATACTTTGGCCACATGATTCAAAGAATTGACTCATTGCAAAAAACCTTGATGCTGGAAAAGATAGAAGGCAGGAGAAGGGGATGACAGAGGATGAGATGGTTGGATGACATCACTGATTCAATGGACATGAGTTTGAGCAAACTCTGGGAGTTGGTGATGGACAGGGAGGGCTGGTGTGCTGTGGTCCATGGGGTCACAAAGAGTTGGACACGACTGAGTGACTGAACCAATGTTCATCAGTGATATTAGCCTGAAATTTTTTTTGTGTGTGTGTGATATCTTTGTTTGGTTTTGGTATCAGAGTGATGGTGGCTTCATAGAATGGGTTTAGGAGTGTTCTTTCCTCTGCATTTTTTTTTTTTTTGAATAGTTTCAGAAGGATAGATGTTAACTCTTCTCTAAATGTTTGATAAATTCATCTATGAAGACAATAATCCTGGACTTTTGCTTGCTGGGAATTTTTACAGCACAGTTTCAACTTTAGTACTTGTGATTTGTCTGTTCATATTTTTTTTTCTTCCTGGTTCAGTCTTCAGAAATTTTTAAGAATCTAAGAATCTTTCTAAGAATTTGTCCATTTCTTCTAGGTGTCCATTTTAGTGGCATGTAGTTGCTTGTAATAGTCTCTTATGACCTTTGTATTTTTATGGTGTCAGTTCTAACTTCTCCTTTTTCGTTTTATTTATTTGAGCTGTCTTCCTTTTTTTCTTGATGAGTTTGGCTAAAGGTTTACCACTTTTGTTTATCTTTACAAGGAACCAGCTTTTAATTTCCTTAATATTTTCTATTGTTTTCTTCATTTCTATTTCTTTTATTTCTACTCTATTCTTTATTATTTCTTTCCTTCTACTAACTTGGGGTTTTGTTTGTTTTTCTTTCTCTAGTTGCTGTAGGTGTAAGGTTAGATTATATATTAAGATTTTTCTTGTTTTTTGAGGTAAGATATTATTGCTATAAACTCCCCTTTTAGAACTTTTTTTGGTCTAATGTATCATTTAAGGTCTGTGTTTCTTTACTGATTTTCTGTCTGGATGATTCGTCCATGGGTGTAAATGGGGTGTTAAAACACACTTCTGTGTTACTGTTGATTTCTCTATTTATGGATGTTAGCATTTGAGATGCTCCTATGTTGGGTGTGAATATATTCACAACTGTTATATCTTCTTCTTGGATTTAATCCTTGTTTTGTATACAGTCAGCCAGCCTATGGTTTTTGGTTGGAGCATTCATGTTTAAGATAATTTTCCATATGTGTGTTCTTATTGCCATTTTCATTGTCTTGAATTTGCTTTTGTGGGTCTTTTTACTTCCATTCCTGTTTTGTTCTCTTGTGATTTGCTGATGAATTTAAGTGTTGTGTTTAGATTCTTTTTTCTTTTTTACTGTGTATCTCTTGTAGATTTTCTGTTTGTACTTACCAAGAGGTTTTTGACGTTGCTGTTCTTTTAATTTCAAATACATTTCCAATATCCTGCGTTTGTACTTTCCTCTTCTCAGGATTGCTGGTTTTGATGGCATATTTTTGTGTGGGTGATTTCCTACCTTTACTCTATGTTTGCTGCCACTGGTGAGCTTTCCCTTTCATAATTTTCTTGATTCTAGTTGTGGCCTTTTCTTTCCGGCCTCAAGAAATTCCTTTAGGATTTGTTGTAAAGCTGGTTTGGTGGTGCTAAATTCTCTTAGCTTTTGTTTGTCTGTAAAAGTTGGTTTCTCTGTCAGATCCGAATGAGAGCCTTACTGGACAGAGTTTTCTTGGTTGTAGGTTTCTTCTTTCTTTGGATGTAGGATATCTTTTCTGGCAGATTCCGTTATTCTTTTGTCAATGAATGCCCAGCTGTGATTTTGGTATTTTCCTAAGAAGAGGTGAGTTCACATCCTTCTACCCTACCATCTTGTCTCTGCCCTAAGATTTCTTTTCTTTAGCTTTTTCTTAAAAAAATATGTAATTTTTAATTGAAGGATAATTGCTTAACAATGTTGTGTTAGTTTCTGCCATACATCAACATGAAAAGACTTCTTTCTGAAAGCAAGCATCCTCTCCCTCAAAGGTTCTAGAATCCTACATTCTAACTAATGTCTTGGGACTCAAATCACAGACTGAACTGCTTTGGGAACAAGGACTTTATTGGCTAAGGCTGTGACTTTGTCCTGCTTGGCTCAAGAGTCTCTGGAGTTCAACTCAAAGTTAAACTCTTTGCTACACTGTCAGGAAATGTGGCGCTGTACGCATACCATGACATATGAATGGAACAATAATGTTCTTTACAATAATGGGGACATGGGAAAGATAGGTTTAAAATGTTTAAGATATTTACATGTTGTAGTAATATTGGAGGCAAAATGTCATCTTAGACAGGAAATTAAATGAACCAAGAAGGGTACAATCTCCAAGACCAAAATTTAATAATAGAAGCACTGACTATAAACTGAGCATCTCAATGTCTTTACAAATTAATACCCATTTGTTCTTTCAATCTATGCTCTCTTAAGAAATATTGTTGACATGTTTACTATTTTCTGTTATGCCTACTATTGTCTACACTGTGAAAATCTATCAAAATATTCACTTCCTTTTCCTCAATTTTTGACTTCAGATTCCCAATCATAAGATTGACATTTATGTCCTAGAATTAGGTAGCTTTTGGCAGGGTCCATGAAACATGATCCGGGTTAGAATCCAAGACAGAAAGCCACCTGGGACAATCAGGTAAAATCCAGGAGAGTTTAGGCCAATACAAGACACAAGTTTTATATAAATAAGGGACATTTTTAAAAGATGAGGCATTTAATTTTATTTATTTATTTATTTTTTAAATTTTATTTTATTTTTGAACTTTACAATATTGTATTAGTTTTGCCAAATAATTTTAAAGCAAATTTTATATTCAGCATAATCAAACTCTTTTTCTCTGTATATCTTTAGGAGACAGATATTCTCTGCAGAATAATGTCCATTTTATCAGAACTAAAATTTTGATGTGGTAAATGAGACAGAATATTTCTCTTACATTAATAATAGTCACTCTTTCTCTTTTTTAAGAGCAGTTTCAGGTTCACAACAAAATTGAGCAGAAAGTGCAGAGAGTTCCCATTTACTCCCTCAGCCCACACACTAAGGGCCTTCCCCATTATCAACGTCTCTCACCGGAAGGGTACATTTGTTGCAATTGGCGAATCTGCACTGACACAGCACCATCACCCAGAGTCCATAGTTGATATTAGGTTCACTCTTGGTGTTCTGCATTCTGTAAACTCGAACAGGTAAATCATGATGCATCTACCAATCAAGTATCATACAGAGTAGTTTCACTGCCGTGAAAACTCTCTAAGAGCCACAGAATTACAGAAAAGTTGCAAATTCAGTACAAAGGACTTCTATTTGCTGAGCCATGTGAACATAACTGCTGACCTGATACATTACTCCCTTCCCCCTGAATACCTTAGCATGTATTACCTATAATGAGGACTTTGTTCCACAGAACAACACAATTGCACTGAAAATCAGCAAAGTTACAATGATACATTTTAATCTATTACTGAATCCTCAGACCACATTCAAGTTTCACCAATATGGTCCCAATATATTTTTAAAAATTTATATATTTTAATGGGAGGATAATTACAATATTGTGATTTTTTTTTTTTTTGCCATACATTAGTATAAATTGGCCATAGGCATACATGTGTCCCCTCTATCCTGAAACTCCCTTCCCAACCTCCCTCCCTATTCCAACCCTCCAGGTGTCACAGAGTGTGGGCTTTGGGTGCCCTGCATCATATATGAAACTCCACTGACTATCTATTTTACATATGATAATGTATATATATATTTCAAAGCTAATTCCAGAAGTCTGTTCTTTACCTCTGTGTCTCCTTTGCTGCCCTGACTGTAGGATCATTAGTGTATGGTCCCAGAATTTAATAACTTATCTAATAAAGGGATCTGACTCTACTTCCCATGTTGTACTTAGTTATCATGTCTCTTTAAATAACTTCAGTTTAAAACAGTTCCTCAAGCTTCCCCTGACTTTCAAGATGTTTATATTTTTGAAGATAACTGGCCAAGTTATTTTGTAACATGTTTTCCCATATGAGGTTGTCTCATGTTTCCTCATAAATAGATTTGAATTATGCTGCTCTGACAGGAACGCCACAGAGCGAGTTGCGTTTTCCTTGGGGTAACGTATCACGTGGTGGTGGTACAGAGTTTCAATTTTTCTATTACTGATGAGGTTCAATTAGCCCATTTAGTGTCTGCCAGTTTTCTCCACTTTCTTACATTTCTTCCTTTGTAAATGATAAGTAATTTGCAACAAATTCCTTGTATATATCCCATGCCACATCAAACAATTTATCTATGAATTTTTTTAATCTTTATAGACTCATAGTTTCCTATTTTTAAAAAATTTTTGACTTACTTTAATTTTGTATAATTTAAATCACTTTACTATTTTATTTTACATATTACTATCATTTTTTATTCTGATGCTCATATTGTCCTTAATTAGGTTAGCAGGAGCTCTTTCACACTGGCTTCTCTATTCTTTCGCCATGTTCTTATCATTCTTTGAACATTTTCTTATTTTTTTTGGCATCAGATACTCCAGACTCATATCTTCCTTGCTTGAGCCTTGGAATCAGGCATTTTCCCAAGGAATGCTGGTTCTTTTTTGTGGAAACTCCTTACCCCCACAGTCACCCTCCTCTGATGCCGGTCCCCAGGCTGCTCTGCCTAGAATTACTCTCCTTTCCTTGCTTGGGCTCTGCCATCCCTGTGCTTGGCTGCCCCTGCCACAGACACTTTACTAGCCTGTTTGGACAGTCTTTTGAAAACCAAAGTCAGATCATATCACTTATTTGACTCAAAGCCCTAAAAGAACTTCAGTTCACTCAGAGTAAAAGTCAAAATTTGCCACAAGTTCTGAGCTGTGACACAGTCAGGGACAGGCCCCGGCCTCGCCCACCCCTCTCCTTCCGCTGTCTTCTTGCCCACCCAACTCTGTGTGCACACCAGGCCCCTCCTACTGGAGGGCTCCTGTGCTTCCTCCCAGCAATGCCCTTCCTCCACAGAACCTCTTGGCCAGCTGCCCCACACCCTTAGAGTCTCTGCTGAGATCTCACATCTTTAGTGAGGCCCACTCTGATCTTTGCTGACGTTGACCATCTGTTTTTTTTTCCTTTGGAAATGTGCATAAATGGACATTCAGTGATGCAAGCTGATCCCCATAGGACGTGGGCCTGAGAGGAAGGGCAGAACCAAAAGAGATCTGAGTTGCTCTGCCTCCAAAGTTTGCACAGGCGGCTCCCCAGCAGAGGGATGAGGGCTCTGGGAGCAAAGGTGAGCAGCAGAGATAAGACGTGAATAAGGTCGAGAGGTGATCCAGGACCATTTAAGAAGATGTTTCACACTCAAGTGGAAGTTGTGTTTTGCAACTTGCAGTGATGCAGCTATCCTGTTTGAGGGTGCAATTAGTGTTTGCCTCACTCAGGCAGTTAGAAAATGCAATGGAAACAACCCACTGAGAACAAAGGTGTCACATGCAACCCCAGAAAATATGGCTGGGGTGAGGGTCACTGGCCTTTTCACAACATATGGGATGACAGGCCATGCTGCTGAAACACACTGTTAAAGGGGAGGTTGATCCCAGAAGTCTGGAAGCTTCAGGGACTCCAAGGTGCAGGTGATACACACAAATGTAACAGTCCTCCCAAAGCCCCTTCCTCTGATCTGGTCCAAACAAGTATCTTTTAAATGGTCAGAGGGAGGAGTTCACCATTCCAAAGAGTCCATCTGAGAATGCTGGATGTGCTCTGGGAATGAAGAAAATCCTGGACTAAGGTGAAGAGTTCTCAAATTGGGAGGACAAGCTGTGCAAGCACACAAGTGCGGGAGCCAATCTGACACACTTTCCTATATTGTCAATTTAAATACCATTGTGTATTAAAACGGAGACACTATGAAATCAGCTGCAACGTTGGCCACAATTCTTAAGTAAATCTAAAATAGAGAAGTTTTGCACTGAGGATTAGCTGCCTTATGTTTGCCTTTGGAGCCTGTGAGTTGTTTATTCCCCTCCTCCATGGGATTACTACATTCTAAGAGCACTGAAGGAAGGCAAAAACAGCCAAGTGCCCTTTCCTCTTCACTGTTAACTTTGGGCAAATTACTAAACTCATTGGTTTTCCAGTTATAAATAAAGCAAGGAGATTGACTAGATGCTTTTCGATGGGTTGCTTTTGGCTTTAGAAATGCCCTCAGGGATCCTGTCTCTTTCCTTCTCTCTCAGCATCTCTTTTTTCTGTAGATCTGTTCTTTGCTCATCTCTCTACCATTTGCCTTCTTGTCCTCTAGTTTCTAATTTTTTTTTAAACTTTGATCTTTACCTGGTCTACTATGAAGATCCCACCTCTCTCTACTTTATGACAGTTCTTTTTTTTTTTAAACTTTTTATTTTGTATTGAAGTATAGCCAATTAACAATGTTGTGTCAGTTTCAGCCATACACATACATGTATCCATTACTTTATGACAGCTCTTAATTTTCAGTTTGTGCCTTCATTGTCAGCTTTTCAGACTGTTGGCTTCCACTTGATTCCTTGTATCTGAAAGGAACCTGACTGACTCCACTCATGGTTCTGAAACAATTCACCCAGCTACAGATTTTGGCCAGCCCATAGACAAGGTACCCCAAGATGAACTCTCATGCTGATACAATCAGAGTCAGTGAGTGATAAGGTTCTGCGTTAGAAAACATGGCTGCTGTCCCTTAGCAGGACTACAGGAACGCAATTGGCAGGAGTTGTTTTCAAAAGCCAGATTTAGCCCCCAAACCTCTTGACTCATCAATTTTATAAGTAAGATACCTCGTCTCATGCCCAGGCTTACTTTGACATTTTTGACTTTATTTACAGATATGCATGTGATTTATAATATTCATCTAATGTAAAGTAATTCCAGAAAATGAACACATTATTAACAATTTTTAAGGTTGTTGAATACTTCAGATTCAGGAAAGATATGAATTAATTACCTATCCATTTCCTTTTACTCAATTCAACAGATATTTATTGAATGCCAACTCTAGACCAGACACTATCTTAAGTATTGGAGATACAGCATAGAGCAAGGTGAACAAAATCCCTTCCCATATGGAGATAACATTCTAGAGAAATCTACATAAGTTTTTGTTTGCTTGTTTCTTCTTTTCAAAAATCTTTAAGCATAAAGAATTATTAACAAAACTCATATATTCCCTGCTGTTTAGTCAGATCTGAACAGTTTGCCACACTTGTTTAGCTTTTCTTTTTTTTTAAGGAAAAATATTGCATACTAGTTAAAACTCTCCATGTAGCCTCTCCTTCCCAGAGTGCTATGGACTGAATTGTGTCTCCTCAAAATTCATATATTGAAACCCTAACTCCCAATGTGATTGTGTTTGGAGAAGGAACCTATAAGGTCAAAGTCATAAGGGTGGGGTCCTGATGCACTAGGTGCCTTAAGTAAAGAGAAAGAAGCACAGAGCTCTCTCTGTCTCTACCATATGAAGACACAGAGAGGAGATGACCGTCTAAAAACCAGGAGCAGGGTCTTCACCAACCAGAACTTTGATCTTGGACTTCCCAGCACCCAGAACTATGAGAAGAGAAATTTCTGTTATTTAAGCTGCCTAGTGGAGAAGGTAATGGCAACCTACTCCAGTACTGTTGCCTGGAAAATCCCATGGACAGAGGAGCCTGGTAGGCTACAGTCCATGGGGTCTCGAAGAGTCGGACACGAATGAATGACTTCACTTTCACTTTTCACTTTCATGCATTGGAGAAGGAAATGGCAACCCACTCCAGTGTTCTTGCCTGGAGAATCCCAGGGACAGAGGAGCCTGGTGGGCTGCCGTCTATGGGGTTGCACAGAGTTGGACACGACTGAAGTGACTTAGCAGCAGCAGCAGCAGCAAGCTGCCTAGTTTATGGCATTTTGTTACAGCAGCTGAGCAGAATAACAGAGAGGTTAAACACTGTTCTGAAGTTGGTGTTTAGCAATTCCAGGCAGGATTTATACTTTTACTACATTTATGTGAACAATAACTACATATCTCTTTATTAGTTAAAAAATTTTGTGTAGATAGCATCATGCTCCGCATACACTGCACATTCTAAAGACTGGTCTATTTTCATCACTTTATTTTCAGCTGCTTTGAAAATGTAATGAAAGTGACGGCCAATTTTATGACAGGAAAGTTGTGCAATATTTTGTATTTAATTTCTGACAGCTCATAAACTGTGATGCTCAATTATGAAACCCAGATTAAGAACCTTTGCTAATAGTTATAACTACTCTTCAGAACATTTACCCCACAATATTGTAAGGTCCTTAGTCATGTAGAAATAAACTAAATCCTGACCACTGTTCCATGCTTATCAAGACTGCCAAGTAGACTCATATTTCCAAAAGAACTTTAATAATAAATATTAGAAATAAAAATTATTTTCTTTTGCTGGGCTAGGAAATTTAATTATCTACCTATTCTATTTTTCAAGTTTCTAAATAACTTAAGTCTACAGCAGAGAATCACACAGGACTGACATTGGCTTGATAAGGAGTTAATAAAAAAATAGGGTTTATTTGACATGACAGGGAGGAGTTCAGTTAATATAAATGAATAGAACTAAAAAAAAAAGTTCCTGTAATTTAGTGCCTTGATTGTTATAGTTAATATCAAGTTCCATCTTGCTCCCCAGTAAAATGTGAGGACACTCAGCTACTTCTCCGGGAAATTGGAAAGCAAAGGATTTTTAAAAAACACCTGGTGTGAAATTTCTTGGAAAGGATGCCCAGAATAAGGATGTAATTGTTTTCTGGCTTGCTGGTAGGTGTCTCTGCACTGCACTCTATTTCCTTTGATCATAGCAAGAATACTGTGAAAGACAGTCAAGGCCAAATGAACATTTACAGATGAATTACCACCTGCCATGAACACAGAAAGAAATATTGCTGTTAAATAGGGTCATTTGAGATCTCAAGTAGAAGAAAAGACTGTGGAATCCATTGCGATCTGATGAACCCTGCAAGTTTCAGAAAGGCAAGGTTAAACTGTCCTGCAGAAAACAGCACAGGTCTAGAATGAAATGGGATCTTTTCTGGGAATCACATTCTTGTTTCTGTTGAAGTCTAGTATTGCCTGTCTTTATCAAGGAGGACTGTCAGCTATGAAGAAGACACAGTCTGAGATTTACTTCAGAGCAAATATTTCCCAGGTAGAAAAGAAAAGGAAAGGGCTTAAGTATAATAAAGTTGAAGCATGAAGATAGCATATGTATAGTCAAAAAGAGAGAAGTTTGTGGACAGGAAGAATCAGTGGGAACAAAGATCCTTTTTAGGTGTTATGAAACACAAAGAGAAACAAAGTGGCAGAGAGGTAAAAGGAAAAAGACTGAGGAAACTGAGTTGCTAATATCTGTAGGGAGATGGGTATTCTGAACATTGTTTTATAGGTGACTCCTGGATGGACAGAGCAGAACTAAGGACCAGCATACACCTTTGAGTCTACATATAGAGAGAAAAAGAGAGAGAGAGACTCATTTCCAGTTGGATATAGAAGAAGAGCGAGTGTTAATAAGATTTAAGAAGAGAGAGGAAAAGAATGAAGAATGGGATAACCACACTTTGACTGACTCCCCAAAGGGCTATCTTCTCCTGAGGCTCTGGCAGGTTGAAAAACAGTCCATCAGAAGATGTCCATCTTCTAATTCTGGACACCAGGCCGTATTTTGAGGACACTTTGTTTGTGGAATGTGTTTTTCTCTAAATAAATCCATTTCTTACCTACCACTTTGTCTCTCACTGAATTCTTTCTGCACCAAGACACAAAAAACCTGAACCTCAGCAAGTCCAGACACCAGGTGAGTGATAATAATTAAAAGATGATGAGTTTGAGTCCCAGTCAGGGTTTTGGCTGGGTTCGAGTCCCAGCTGTGTGGGTTCAAGTCCCTATCCGAGTTACATGGTTTCAGCGAGGAGATGGATTTTATTCTATTGAAACGGAAAGTCGTTTGAAGACTTTCCACCAGAGAACGCATGTCCCAATTATTACCTTAGGAGAGGTGAAGGCGTTTTGTACTAGAGTTCCACAACAAAGATAGTGGGGACTGGAAGGACAGGTGATAGGCTTTATAGATGAATATCAGAACTTACTACCTGGATATGAGTGCAAGCGAAGGAGAAGAACTAAGAGTGACCCAGATTCTTGGCTTAAACAACTGGTGACTGGTGGTGCCATGTAATTAGATAGGAAAGACAGCGGGAGAGTGGATTTTGGAAAACAAAAAACAAATTTCTGCTGTGGTCGTGTTAAATTGGAAATGCTTATTAGACAACCAATTGGAGATAGCATATAAATAACAGAAATACAAGTCTGGGACAGGAAGATCTCAGTCATAAATTTGAGAGTCATTAGATGGTGATTTGGAGAAAGCAATGGCACCCCACTCCAGCACTCTTGCCTGGAAAATCCCATGGACGGAGGAGCCTGCTAGGCTGCAGTCCATGGGGTCGCAAAGAGTCGGACATGACTGAGCGACTTCATTTTCACTTTTCACTTTCATGCATTGGAGAAGGAAATGGCAACCCACTCCAGCGTTCTTGCCTGGAGAATCCCAGGGACGGGGGAGCCTGGTGGGCTGCTGTCTATGGGGTCGCACAGAGTCGGACACGACTGAAGCGACTTAGCAGCAGATGGTAATTAAAGCCAGGGTAAAGAATGCAGATGAAGGAGAAAAAAAGTCCAAGGACAGATATTTCAACATGTAGTGGGATAAGGTCCAAACTGTGGCCTAGAATTCTCCTGACCTTATCTAAAGCTACCTTCTTCTTAGTCCAGCTCAAAGCCAGAGGCTCTGTTTTTCCCAGTCAACCCTGGCTTGGTTTTATCTCATCTCCAGCTGCTCTTACAGCGTGGCCTTGCTTGGTTACTTTATTTTTTGTTTGCTTTAGTCTTGTTGTCACACCTACATTGCTGCCTCCTGGAGGGCAGTAAACATGCCTAGCAAATCCCTGTACCATCTTCAAAATCCAGCAGAGAACTCTTAATTGCTCAGAAGTCCATGCTGAGAGGAGGTTGTGGAGAAAGGCCCCATCAGGCCTGTTTGCACTGCTGTGTTTGTGATCCCCACGTCTCCTGGCATCTTCCTTCCAGAATGATGCCCCCAGGCAGGGATAAACCATTGCCTCCACTATGACAAGTTAAATAAGCATCAGAAAATATCCCAGCAAGGCAGGTGGGCAAAACAAAGCACAAAGAAGCAAAATTGCTTTCTTGGAAAACAGATAGAAACAAAACACCACAATATAAATAAATCCCAAACCAAACTCCATTAGAAGGGAAAAGGGCTTTGGCATCCTCTCTGGCAGCCTGACCACAAGAGCTATTTGTTGATGAATCAAGCCAATTTGAACACTAAGACTTTATGTTTCTAGGACACTGACATTACCCAAAAGCTTGTGGCAGGATATTTTCTCTGTGCTTCTCTTTCTTGCTTGAATGTTGCAAGCTGCCTGCAGCTTAAAGAGCTGTTAGTTCATTTGCAGCCACCCGGAATGCCAGCTCCTCACAGCCCATGCAGCTCTGATCAACAGCACAAAAGATAAAGAAACTCAAGAAGCTTGCAGGAAGAGAGGATAGTGAGGGAGGGAGGAAAATGGAGAGAAAGTGGTGCATTGAAGTCAGAGAACACAAAGGAAACCATGGTGGCAGAAGCAAGGAAGAATAAGAAATATTGATGAATGGATTGGAGTTGGTGAATGGAGGGGAGTTGAAACCATCAGAAACAAAGAAAAGATTGTTGGAAAGGGACAGAAAGCACAATACAGAACATCTACCAGAGAAGAGAGAATGAGTGTAAATGTAGCTAGAAAAAAGTAGGTGAAGTGTAGATAAGTGGAAAAATTAAATGCTAAACTGGAAAAAGTAATATCTCTTTTTTGGGTATACCTTGAAATAATTTATGGCCTTTGCAATACTTGGTTGGGAATGATGAATAGCAATGCCTTTGATGGAATTAACTTAATATATTACTAATTAACTTTGGTGGTATAGCACATGGTTGAATTTATTTGGAAAATCAGAATAATTATATAATACATAATTTGTTTTATTCTTGGAAGTCACAAGGAAGACTTTTTTCTTCAATTAATAGCTTACTAACATGTGTGCACTCAGGGTAATCAGTGAGTTTTCATGTTTATACTAATAATGAAATAATATACAATAATATATTGTATATATACAATAATATACAAACTATGGACCGTGTAATATTCTGAAACTAAATGTGAATAACAAAATGCAGAAAGCAATGGAGTTGTTTTTTTTTTTTTTCTAGGTTGTCGCATTGCAGGGAGACTATTATTTTCACTTACTATATAGTCACATTCACAAAATTATAGAATAAAAAGTTGGAAATTATCTTATGAGTACAATTTGTCCACTTCCTCTGGTTCTAAATGCAAATCATAAGAACTAAAATAGTTGGTAAGATTTGATGATGCTCAAAATGGATCTATAAAAGCTAAAATCTTTACTTAAGAACTCAGTCAATTTTTAGTGACAGAGGAACACCCATGTATCCATTCTGTCATATGTCCAGCAATCCCACAGCTAGGTATTTATGCAAAAAAAAAAAAAAAAAAGCAAACCAACAAAACAAAAAACCAAACATTGAAGTCAGGATCTTCAGGAAATACTAGCACTCCCTTGTTCATTGAGGCACTGTTCACAATAACCAAGGTGTGACAACAACCTAAATGTCCATTGACAGATTAACGGATAAAGAAAATGAGGCACATGCAAGCGATGGAATACTATTTGGCCATAAAATGAAGAAAAGTCTGTAATACGTAACAAAGTGGATAAAAGTTGAGGACATTATACTAAGTGAAATAAGCATGATCCCACTTATATGAGGCTCCAAACAGTGAAATTCTTAAAAGGAAAGAGTGGAGTGGTGCTTGCCAGAGGCTGAGGGGAGGGGGAAATGGGGACTTGCTAATTAGTGAATGTGACTTAGTTTCAGTTAAGCAGGATGTCAAGTTCCAGGGATGTGATGTACAGCATTGTATCTGCAGTCAATAACACTATTGTACACTTATTTGTGAAGGAGATACAGCTTCCCCCGTGGCTCAGTGGTAAAGAACCTGCAATTCAGGAGCCACAGGAGACGCAGGTTTGATCCCTGGGTCAGGAAGATCCCCTGGAGAAGAGAATGGCAGCCCACTCCAGTATTCCTGCCTGGAGAATTCCGCGGACAGAGGAGCCTGGCGGGCTATACAGTCCATGGGGTCACAGAGTCAGACATGTCTACGGGACTTAGCACACATGCATGAGGATATCATATGTTAACTGTATTTACCGCAGTCAACTCAAATCAAAGATGAAGATTAGTGTATTGCTGAAAATTTTTAATTACCACTCTTTTTTTAAAATCAAGAAGTCCAAATATATTTTAGAAATAAAGACAAAAATTTACTTATGAAGTGCAAAAAATATAATAGATCTGAGATTTAAGATAGTTAGCTAAACAAGTATCTGCCATTCTCTGACACCAATGACCTAAGTGACTTGTTTGGTGGTTGTTTTTATACCCCATACTACACTGATCTATTCTTTGGTTTCAGGGACCCTGGAGACTCATTTTAGGTGGTCATGTCAGGTTCAGTGTAGACCTTGGGTAAGTTCACCCCAAGATATGGAAAAAATTGGCCATGGCTTCAGACTTGTTTAAGAAGCCTCAAGCGTCCTGGAAGAGCTAGCAGGTAATAGGTCTCCTGGGTGACTCACAATCTCTGGAACCAGCTTGCTAACTTGGTAGCTCTGGATCAGATTTTAGCTCAGGACCATAAAAGACCTTAAGGGGGGAACTGCAGAAATGTGGAATTCCCATATGATCCTTAGTGTTGCCCATTACCAAGGCCATTTGCTGGGGGAAATAATTTGGAAAGGGAAGGTTACATATTTGCTTCTCAGAATTTTATGAGCAGAACATCCATGATAGAGAAAATGATATGAATAAACGCAAGCCCCCAGCAGTATGCTTGTATTGCATTCTCCCACTTTTTGTCAGAGACAGACACGTTAAACTAAAAAGTTTAGAGACTTGCTTGATTTTGCAACCAGCTGAAGAAGCAGCAGCTCTCTCTTCCTTCCACAAACCTGTATTTCTTATGTGTGATGAAAGCTATTTTATGGTCTCACAGGGCAAAAAGAGGCCAATAAGATAAAGCCCCTAAGTCCACCCCTCGACCCTTGGCAGGTGGCCATGCTATACTGTGCTTTCCTTACAGCCTGTCTTTTCAGACGTGGCCTCTGCGCCTTCTGCCAGGGCAGCAGGCAGTGAATGACCAGCAAAGCCTTTCATCAGAGCACAGGGGCGCTGTGTTTGGAATGACTTTACACTTGTCTTAACAGGCATGACCTTTCCTCCTGGGACACATTTTTCTCTGTCATGGCTGCCTTGTAGCCTAAGTCAAGGCAGAGATTCATTGGAGTTTTTCACATTCTCTCTTTCATTACTGAAAGAGCCCTTGGGTCATTTATGGTTTGGACCTTGGCCCCTGTTGTCCTTTATTTATAAAGAAGCATGAACATTCTCCCTTTTCACAGGGAGGCCAGCTTCCCTGGCACTCTATTTCCTTTTGTTCACTAGGTCAGTATTTTTGTCTTCTCTCCCCACATAGAATATTTCTACATATCTGATAGAAAGGAAGCTCAAAGAAGACTTTTAAGTGGCCCGTCATTCTATGGCTTGTTAAATCCACGTTGCCTTGTCTTTTGCCTAACACCTCTCCTGTGATCTAAAGTGTTTTCTCTGGTGCGTGCAATTATGTGGAGTGGATTTTGGTGCAGTAGAAAGGCAGGCCAATAACAGTTATAGGTACCAGAAGTAGGGAGCTTCTTGGCTTTGCCAAAGGCCATGTGCCGGAGATAAATCAGAGAGGATTCATAAATCAAGATTAAGTTGGCTCAATAGCAGTGAACATTTATGTATTTTTTTTTTAATACTAGGGGCAAGAACAGCACAAGTAAGGGTTAAATTGGAAGATCCTCCAGGTTCCTTTCAATCTGAAACTATATCTAGATACAAATGCTCAGATTTTTAAGAAAAGTTTTAAATGTGGCACATTTCTTAGAGTTATTGACCTGGAGTGATCTTTAGAGACAATTTTTGTTGAGCCTATTTTTTTTTTCTAATAGAAGAAGAAAATTAGGTCCCAACAAGTGAAGAATTTCCTCTGCCTCCACTGCTCCAAGATCACATCTCTAGTTATGTTTGTTTAAAAACAAAAATAGACAAGCCCCACAGATTACAGAGTGGGCAGAACACTTAAGTCATGAGAGTATTCTAAATTTCCCTTCTGACTGGGTTTGGAAATTCCTACCTCTTTGATTGCTATTATAGCTGCAGTTTGGCAAAGGGTCTAGTTTTGCCCCTCTGTAAAACACCCTGACTCATGAGACGTAAGGGAAGAAAGTGGTGCTGGTGCTGTGGGTTTCTGTTAAGACCTCAGAAGCATCATCCAAGAGGAAGTAGTGTAGCAACAAGCAGGAAGGTAGTTAATTGTTTCCATGGTGTGATTCCAGGGGGTACTGTGGTTACCACTTCATATATCAATGCCAGTGATCTTTCTATAGGAACAGCTTCATTAGGCCTTGAAGGCATTTGTAGTCAAAGGGTTCTCTATATAAAATCACAGTTAATGTACCTAACTTTATCAGCTAATACTTTAGTTAGCCATTAGCACTTTGAATATCTCCTATGTGCTGGGCCCATAATGTCCTCTTTTTGCTTTTTAAAAATATTTATTTATTTTGGCTGCACAGGTCCTTGTGGCATGCGGGATCTTTAGTCATGGCATGTGGGATCTAGTTCCCTGACCAGGGATCGAAACTGGGCCACCTGCATTAAGAGTGCAGAGTCCTAGCCACTGGACCACCAGGGAAGTCCCCCATAATGTCCTCTTTCAATGCACTGGCTGAGTGATAGCTGAAAGAAAGGTTCTACAAGAAATGGGATACAATCAGGCACCTTGAGGAGGAGTGCTACCAGGATGACTAGCTTTGGACTTAGATAGAACTAGGTTCTAAAGCCAACTCTGCATTTATTTGTACTGACCTTGAAAGTTAGCCAACTAATGTATAGAAGTCCAACTTTCCTTATTTATAGAATAGGGATAATAATAACAATAATACCTCTTAGGGTTATATTTCAGAATGGGTTAAACAATATCTGTAAGGCACTCGTGAGAGTGCCAGCCATATGTGCAGTATTTCATAAATATTATTTATTTCTGGCATTATATCAGAATCAACAAAATGGCTTGACTAGTGGACAAAAAAGGCCCCAAAGAAAAATCAGGCCTACAAAAGAGCTTTGCCCAAAGCCAGTTTTATCCAGGCAGTCTTATCCTGAGAAGAAATACTGTGCATCAGAAAAAAGCCAAGGAAAGCAGTCCTGTGAACCATGTTGCAAAAGGCTTTCTCCCCTTCATCTGAGCCCTTGGAGGATGGTGAGCTTGTGTTGTTCTGCTTGTGTGGCCTCTGGCATTTGAGTGTGCCTTGTAGCTTCATTGGTTCTTCCTCATCCCAACCTTCCTGGCTCTACGCTGCTGGTATTTGGAATTCCTAACTTGCAGATAATTTCATGTGTTGCTGTTTCTTCTGCCTGGAAAACATCCCAGTCGACTGGCTTTGTTAATTCTGGTCTGAATGTCAGGTCTCAGCCTAGATGTAACTTCCCTTAGGAAGCCCCCGTCCCCTTTAGGCTGAGCTGAGTGCTGTGTTTTCACACAGTACTCTGCCAGAGAAGTTACTGCATTTATTATAATCATTCGATGATGCTTGTCTTTCCACCAGGTTTGAATTCAGTGACAGCGGGAGCTCACCTAGTTTATTCGCCACAGCACACCTAGCTTCTAGCATGATGACTGGTAGTTGAGGAACACAAAAAATACTTATTAAATAAGTGAGTGGATGAATGAATTATATGCTGAAGTTTGAAGGGGGAGGAGAAGTTGCTTTGGATTTATCCTGGCATTTCTACTTTATATGTTAATGCTCATCTGAAAAGATCCTTGTTAGCATAATGTCATTATTGTTCCCACTTCCCCTTGTAGAAATTGTCCACAGATTATTTAAATGCCAAAATACTGGAAGGCTTTTCATAAAGTTATAAAATAATTCATGCACAGACCATCTCTGATTATCAAACCTATAGTTGACCAGGATCTTGATGTTTTATCAGATGAAGAAGAATGTATATCTGTTCAGGTAGTGGTGGAGATGTCTTCTAAATCATTAAAAAAAAACAAAACCAAAAAACCTACAGCATCACTGTGAAAGGGAAACAAACTTGGGTTTCTTCTCAGCTGGAAACTATTTTTGCTATTTTGGATACAAAAAACTCTTGATCACTTTCCCCTCTGCTGGGACTTTTCAGTTTAGCACATGACCTTGTCTTAATCAGTGGTTAACATAGGGTGATCATACATTTATCATTCAACCTAGGTAGTTTTGAGTTTCAAACTGTGCCCCAGGCCTGACACAGTTCCTCTTTGTGTTGTAAGTTCAACAAGTAAAAGGGGAATCACAGACAACTTTCTCTGGAGAGGGGCTGGGAAGGAGCACCTACGTTAGTGGAGTTTGAGACGTGCGTGAAGTTAACCTTAGTTCGGTTGCTGTGCAAATGAGCTTTGGAATGGAAGAAAAATAATGTGTGATGGTACAGGTTTTAACTTTCCATTAAAGTTTATTTTGAAATGATTTCAAACTTAAACATAAAACTTGCAAGTCAAGTACAAAGAACTCAGAGATTCCCTCTCACCTCTACCATCACTAATATTTTGCTGCACTGGCCCCATCTCTGTCTCTCTGTGTTTGTCTCTCAGCCATGTGATTTGAAAAAAGAAGGGGAAACTCCATTCTTCTTGTTAAATTTATAGGGGTACAACCAACAGGAAGACTTGGGAAACAACAAAATAAGAAAGGCTAGGAATTGGAGGACAAAAGTATTTTGGGAGGCAACCTCCATGTGCTGACAACTGTGCTAATTGCTTTGAGATCATTCCCACTTTAAATCCTTGGAAGAGCCTCTGAGGTGGGTTTTATTCCCACCTTACAGAGAGGAAATGGGCTCAGAAAAGATAAGCAACTTGCCCAGGTTGCCATAGGCTAGGTAACTGGCTGTGCCCGAGTGTTCCATTTTAAAGTTTTTAGAGCACACCTTGTTTTTCTAAAAAGAATATTCATTTGAGAATAAAAAGGCCCAGTTCTGCCTCTAACACTATGTGGGCAAGCCACTTCAGTTCATAGAAATTCAGCTTTCTAATGGTAGGAAGCCTAGACAAAATTAATCTGAAGATATCTTCCAGTTTGAAAACTCTCTGAATTATTTAATGTGTAATATTTTTGCCGGTTCACTGGCAAAAATATATCAAACATGTTGTTCACCATAAGAATGGGAGAGATAGGACTTACAGAAGATTTTATTCTGTAGCAAAATAGTGATTTTGCCCCCTAAATATTGGGTTGTCTATAACTTAACTTCTTGAAAACATCTGTGGATCTTTGACTTTTGACTGCTTTTCCCTATACTAGTCACTGGGCTTGGAGCTTCAGGTGTTAGGATAATTCAGAAGGATTTGATTAGAGTGTCTCTGATGGATGAACTGAAGAGGTGAATTGAAGGACTACTTTTGTTTGTGAGGTTGGTTTTGAATTCATTCTTGGTAGCTTGGTGGCTCAGCTGGTAAAGAATCCACTTGCAATGCAGGAGACCTGGATTTGATCCCTGGGTTGGGAAGATCCCCTAGAGATGAAAAAGGCTACCTACTCCAGTAGTCTGACCTGGAGAATTCATGGGATCGCAAAGAGTTGACATGACTGACTAACTTTGACTTGGTAGCTTAGAGATTAGATTACTTAGGTACAAGTTTCCTTAGATAGTACATTACATTCTCAGACAGTTCTAAATATTTTTTAAAACACCTTACTTTAAAATATTCATTCTTCAGAAACTGGAGCATGCATACCCATGAAGTTAGGCATTAATGTACCAAGAGGCCCCGAAACAAGCCATAAAATAGAGGACAGTGTTTCAAATTAAATTGTTGGTATTCAGAAAAAAAAATTTTTAACACTTATGCCTTATTTTTAACATACAACATGAGTCCCAAGAATTTAAGGAAAAGCTGAGAACCCCTAACAATTATGAATCCTTTTGCTTTGCCCCCTGTGGTCTGGAGGTAAGCATTCGCTTTTTTTTTCCTGTCATAAAAGGGGTTCAAAGTTTTGAGATGCAGTGATATTTAAGGGGTATAGCCTTGTATACAGTGTATGCCAAAAAATAGCCATTTTTGTTAATATTATATCAAGCTCAATTCTCTTTAATGTAATTTTCTAATCCCAGCTCCAACTTTTTCCTTATTGTTTCATTTCTTTATAACGGGAATTGCTTCAGGATTTCACTCCCAGTGAAAGCAGACCCAACTTACTTTCACTTATTCTGAATCCATCCCTTGATTCCAAACCCTACTGGTTCAAAGGAGAGATAAGAAAGCCTTTTTAAGTGAACAATGCAAAGAAATAGAGGAAAACAATAGAATTGGAAAGACTAGAGATCTCTTCAAGAAAATCAGAAATATTAAGGGAACATTTCATGGAAAAATAGGCACAATAAAGGACAAAAATGGTATGGACCTAACCGAAGCAGAAGATACAGAGAAGAGGTGGCAAGAATACACAGAATAACCACACAAAAAATATCTTAATGACCCAGATAACCACGATGGTATGATCGCTCACCTAGATCCAGACATCCTGGAATTCGAAGTCAAGTGGGTCTTAGGAAGCATCACTACAAGCAAAACTAGTGGAGGTGATGGAATTCCAGCTGAGCTGTTTCAAATCCTAAAAGATGATGCTGTGAAAGTGCTGCACTCCATATGCCAACAAATTTGGAAAACTCAGCAGTGGCTTCAGGACTGGAAAAGGTCAGTTTACATTTCAATCCCAAAGAAGGGCAATGCCAAAGAATGCTCAGACTACCACACATTTGCAGTCATTTCACATGCTAGCAAGGTAATGCTCAAATCTTTCAAGTCAGGTTTCAACAGTATGTGAACTGAGAACTTCCAAATGTTCAAGCTGAATTTAGAAAAGGCAGAGGAACCAGAGATCAAATTGCCAACATTTGTTGGATCATAGAGAAAGCAAGAGAATTCCAGAAAAACATCTACTTCTGCTTCATTGACCATGCTAAATCCTTTGACTCTGTGGGTCATAACAAACTGTAAAATTCTTAAAGAGATGGGAATACCAGATGACCTTATCTGCCTCCTCAGAAATCGGTATGCAGGTCAAGAAGCAACAGTTAGAAGTGGACATGGAACAATGCATTGGTTGAAAATTGGGAAAGGAGTATTTCAAGGCTGTATATTTTCACCTTGCCTATTTTTACTTTTACTTATATGCAGAGTACATCTTATTTTCACTTTTACTTGTATACAGAGTACATCATGCAAAATGCCAGACTGAATGAAGCACAAGCTGGAATCAAGACTGCTGGGAGACATATCAATAACTTCAGATATGCAGATAACACCACCTGTATGGCAGAAAGCAAAGAGAAACTAGAGTCTCTTGATGAACATGAAAGGGGAGAGTGAAAAAGTTGGCTTAAAACTCAACATTTTGGTTCCATCACTTCATGGCAAATAGATGGGGAAACAATGCAAACAGTGACAGACTTTATTTTCTTGGACTTCATTATCACTGTGGATGGTGTCTGCAGCCATGAAATTAAAAGACGCTTGCTCCTTGGAAGAAAAGCTATGACAAACCTATATAGAGTATTAAAAAGCAGATTCGTTATTTTGCTACAAAGGTCCATATAGTCAAAGTTATGGTTACTCCAGTAGTCATGTACGAATGTGAGAGCCGGGTGATAAAAAAGGCTGGGCGCTGAAGACACCTTTGAACTATGGTGTTGGAGAAGACTCTTAAGAGTCCCTTGGACTGCAAGGAGATCCAACCAGTCAATCCTAAAGGAAATCAACCCTGAATATTCACTGGAAGAACTAATGCTGAAGCTGAAGCTCTAATACTTTGACCATCTTATGCGAAGAATCGACTCACTGGAATAGACCCTGATCTTGGGAAGGATTGAGGGCAGGAGGAGAAGGGGACGACAGAAGATGAGATAGTTGGATGATATCAGCGACTCAATGGACATTTGCTCAAACTCAGTGGAGCTGGAGCAGACTCCAGGAAATGGTAAAGGACGGGGAAGTCTGGCGTGCTGCAGTCTATGGGTTTGCAAAGAGCTGGACACGACTGAGGGACTGAACAACATTTACAACAACAACATTTGTTCTAAATCTAATCCTTGGGAAGATAGTGACTCTAAGATCATCAACACATGACAAATATGTGATGGCAGCTAACCTACCCTTCCTGAGACCTTTTCCTCCTGACTAATATTCCTAGTTCCTTCAACATTTCTTCACATGAGTTTTGTTACCTGGTTTTATTAGGATAGCTCTTTCACCATCCTATCCCCCTGTAAAAGATACTCTGATTTATCTATATCTCTCTCAGAGAACTTATCCTTATTCATGTTTTATGTCTTCCACTGAAGGCTGTTTAGCTTTAAGAGGGGCAGACAGAAATCATCTTCATCTTACTGAATTTGTTCACCAGTACTAATTTGGAAGTTTGACATAATCTATTAAACAGTTGAAGTTATTTGGCTATTCAACATTCTCTCCCTCCCTCCCTTTCTCCCTCTCTCTTTCTCTTCCTCTTCCTTTTTTCCTCCCTCCATTTCTTTCTTTCCCACCTGATTTCCTTTTTATGAATTATCTCTTGGGAAAGATTGAAGGCAAAAGGAGAAAGGGTGACAGAGAATGAGATGGTTAAATAGCATCACCAACTCAGTGGACATGAATCTGAGCAAACTCTGGGAGACAGTGAAGGACAGTCTGGCATCCTGTAGTCCATGGGATTGCAAAGTGTCAGACATGACTCAGCCACTAAACAAAAAGCAATGGATGTTGTCTTTTGAAATTGTAATCAGGAGTCCTCTTTACTTCTTCCCAAGGACTGGATACTGATGCAAGCTAGGCCAATCTGAGGTCCTCTCCATGGAATTTTGAATTTAAATTGAATTTTAAACAGGAGGACAATGATTCTCAAAGTACGAATAGTTGGATTTCCATCTCACGTAGCCAAGTTCCTTGATCATACTATTCTTCATATGTGGTTTCATTGTAATTCCCGCTTTCCAGCTTTCCATTCTTTTGGAAGAGGCCAAGCACAGCAGGAGCCCAACTCAGCGAAGCTCCCGCGCTAGAAGTGGAAGGTGAAGAAACCCAGCGCAGGGGAAGGCCCATTGTGCTGGAAACCGGGACAGCAAAAAATGAAAAACGAACTCAGCAGAAAGCTCACGTGGCCCAGTCTCAGATTCCAGAAGACCTCCGGTTAAGCAGTCAAGGTACCAGGACATGACTCCTGGATTCACTACTCACGAGTCAAGCCGTGGAAGAAAACAGAAGAGGACACTCGATACACCTGTCAACCAGCTACAACATGCAGTGCCAGTTCAACAAAGATATAAAACTACAGCTGACCACGGAAAATATCACATACCCTTGGACACCACTATAAGGACTCTGAGGATTGAGACTAGCAAGAGGGGGAGGCCCAATACCCCTCGCCATCCCAGTTCAGCAGGAAGTAGCCAGAAAGACCTCAACGTCCCTATTCCCAAAGAATTAGGCCTCCCATCTCTTGAGGGGGGAATGTTAGGTAGGTAGAATAGGGAAAAGGAGTCCAAAATGGCGGTGGCTAAAAGACAAGGAAGGTCAAAGGAAGGTCCGAGGACCAGAGTGAAGACTTCAGGCAGAACAAACACCACTCTTGGCTAAGCCCAATTTGCATAGGGCAGGCCCAGGTGGAGGAAAAAACATATAAAAGGAGGAGCCAAAGTGCTTTCTCACGGACTCTCTCTCTCCCGCGTGTGTGTGCTCTCTCTCTCTCACTCTCTCTCTCTCTCTCCTGCTATCTTCTTAATAAAATAGAGCTGTAACACTGATTTGCCTAAGAGCTATAATACGGTTTGGCCAAGACCCGAGAGCTGTGACGCGCCGAGGGCTTTAATGTCTGTCGCTCCAAATCTTTGTTGTGATGAGACAAAGAACCGAGGAACATACATTTGCGTGACATGTTCATCCCAAACTCCTAATTTATCCCTCCTCCCCTTTCCCCTGTGTTAACCATAAGTTTGTTTTCTGTGTCTGTGAGTCTGTTTCTGTTTTGTAAATAAGTTCATTAGTACCATTTTTTTAGATCCCACCTAAAAGTGATATTGGAGAAGGAAATGGCAACCCACTCCAGTGTTCTTGCCTGGAGAATCCCAGGGATGGGGGAGCCTGGTGGGCTGCTGTCTATGGGGTCACACAGAGTTGGACATGACTGAAGCAACTTAGCAAACTTAGCAAGGAAGCATTCTTTCTATAAACCTCCTAGTACTTGTCTTTGGTTTAAGCTAGCAGAGTCACTATCTATTGCTTACAATTAAAGGACGCTAATAGTAAAGTAATGCTCAAAATTCTCCAAGCCAGGCTTCAGCAATACGTGAACCGTGAACTTCCTGATGTTCAAGCTAGTTTTAGAAAAGGAAGAGCAACCAGAGATCAAATTGCCAACATCTGCTGGATCATGGAAAAAGCAAGAGAGTTCCAGAAAAACATCTATTTCTGCTTTATTGACTTTGCCAAAGCCTTTGACTGTGTGGATCACAATAAACTGGGGAAAATTCTGAAAGACATGGGCATACCAGACCACCTGACCTGCCTCTTGAGAAACCTATATGCAGGTCAGGAAGCAACAGTTAGAACTGGACATGGAACAACAGACTGGTTCCAAATAGGAAAAGGAGTACGTCAAGGCTGTATATTGTCACCCAGCTTATTTAACTTATATGCAGAGTACATCATGAGAAACGCTGGGCTGGAAGAAGTACAAGCTGGAATCAAGATTGCCAGGAGAAATATCAGTAACCTCAGATATGCAGATGATACCACCCTTATGGCAGAAAGTGAAGAGGAACTAAAAAGCCTCTTGATGAAAGTGAAAGTGGAGAGTGAAAAAGTTGGCTTAAAGCTCAACATTCAGAAAACGAAGATCATGGCATCCGGTCCCATCACTTCATGGGAAATAGATGGGGAAACAGTGGAAACAGTGTCAGACTTTATTTTTGGGGGCTCCAAAATCACTGCAGATGGTGACTGCAGCCATGAAATTAAAAGACACTTACTCCTTGGAAGGAAAGTTATGGCCAACCTAGATAGCATATTGAAAAGCAGAGACATTACTTTGCCAACAAAGGTCCGTCTAGTCAAGGCTATGGTTTTTCCAGTGGTCATGAATGGATGTGAGAGTTGGACTGTGAAGAAGGCTGAGCACCAAAGAATTGATGCTTTTGAACTGTGGTGTTGGAGAAGACTCTTGAGAGTCCCTTGGACTGCAAGGAGATCCAACCAGTCCATTCTGAAGGAGATCAGCCCTAGGATTTCTTTGGAAGGAATGATGCTAAAGCTGAAAGGCCAGTACTTTGGCCACCTCATGCCAAGAGTTGACTCATTGGAAAAGACTCTGATGCTGGAAGGGATTCGGGGCAGGAGGAGAAGGGGACGACAGAGGATGAGATGGCTGGATGGCATCACTGACTTGATGGACGTGAGTCAGAGTGAACTCTGGGAGTTGGTGATGGACAGGGAGGCCTGGCGTGCTACAATTCATGGGTCACAAAGAGTCGGACATGACTGAGTGATTGAACTGAACTGAATGAGTATTACCATTGTACATAGTGATGTGCCTATCTACTGTACAAATACTTCTACAACATCGTTCCCTAAAGGTTTCTTTAATTCTTAGTCATACAATTTAAAAAATTATAAGTAATCCCTTGCCCTTAAATTTTTGTCATAATGTGCTAGCTTTATTTCCAGGAGTCTGAATCCATGGTAGAGAAATCTGAACATGTTTCCATCTTCCTTTCATTCCCACGGCATTTAGTTCACTTCAGTTCAGTCTCTCAGTCGTGTCTGATTCTTCGCGATACCATGGACTGCAGCACACCAGGCTTCGCTGTCCATTACCAGCTCCTGGAGCATGCTCAAAAATCAGTGTCTTTTCCAATGAGTCAGTTCTTTGCATCAGGTGGCCAAAGTATTGGGGCTTCAGCTTCAGCATCAGTCCTTCCGATGAATATTCAGGACTGATTTCCTTTAGGATGGACTGGTTGGATCTCCTGGCAGTTCAAGGGACTCTCAAGAGTCTTCTCCAACACCACAGTTTAAAAACATCTTTGGCACTCAGCTTTCTTTATGGTCCAAGTCTCACATCCATACATGACCACTGGGAAAACAATAGCTTTGACTAGATGAACCTTTGTCAGCAAAGTAATGTCTTTTCTTTTCAATATGCTCTCTAGGTTGGTCATAGGTTTTCTTCCAAGGAGCAAGTGTCTTTTAATTTCATGGCTGCAGTCACCATCTGCAGTGATTTTGAAGCCCCAAAAATAAAGTCTCTCACTGTTTCCATTGTTTCCCCATCTGTTTGCCATGAAGTGATGGGACCAGATGCCATGATCTTCAAGTTTTGAATGTTGAGTTTTAAGCTAGCTTTCCACTCTTCTCTTTCACTTTCATCAAGAGGTTCTTTAGTTCCTCTGCTTTCTCCCATAGGGTGGTGTAATTTGCATATTGAGGTTATCGATGATTCTAGCTTGTGCTTCATCCAGCCCTTCATATTACATGATGTACTTTGCATAGAAGTTAAATAAACAGGGTGATGATATACAACTTTGACCTACCACTTTTCCAATTTGGAACCTGTCCGTTGCTCCATGTCCGGTTCTAGCCGTTGTTTCTTGACTTGCATACAGATTTCTCAGGTGGCAGGTAAGGTAGTCTGGTATTCCCATTTCTTTAAGGCTTTTTCCACAGTTTGTTGTGATCCACACAGTCAAAGGCTTTAGCATAGTCAATGAAGCAGAAGTAGATGTTTTTCTGGAACTCTCTTGCTTTTTCAATGATCCTACAGAGGTTGGCAATTTGATCTCTGGTTCCTCTGCCTTAATCCAGCTTGAACATCTGCAAGTCCTTGGTTCACATACTGTTGAACCCCACAGTGTTATTTTGTAATTTTTACTAAAATTACATCTAATTTGGACTTCCCTGGTGGTTCAGATGGTAAAGAATCTGCCTGTACTGCAGGAGACCTGGATTTGATCTCTGGGTCAGGATGAATCCCTGGAGAAGGGAATGGCTATCCACTCCACTATTCTTGCCTGGAGAATTCTATGGAGAGTGGAGCCTGGCAGGCCACAGTCCATGGGGTCACAAAGAGTCAGATAGGACTGAGCGACTAACACTTTCACTTTTTTCTTTTCACATCTAATTTAGACTGAACATAAAAGATTAGGGACCTTTTGAAAAGGCAGAATGCCTGCCTTTTAGTGGGGAGAAGTCAGCTCAGTTGTGGAGTTGTAAAGGGACACCAGTGTTGTAACCCTGGGGGAGTAGGAAGGGTTCCTATCTGCCAAAATGTCCATATTCTGCAATTGTCAGATTTCCTCCTCTTATTGGCGTTGAAATGACAAAAGGAAAGCAAGTGTACTAGCATAACGTTAAAATCAGTACTCCAGCAAAGAGGAAAGCTTTGTCATCTGGGAGGCGAAGGGACGTGAGGACACTGCTTTAGCGCTGCAGTGAGATGTTGCAGCCCTGATCCCCCTCCGCACTCGGTGAGCTGGACGTTTTGTGCTCAGCATCTCCCTGGCAGACTTTTGTTACTGAACTTTCATGTGCTGTGCTGTGCTTAGTGGCTCAGTTGTGTTCTACTCTTTGAGACCTCATAGTCTGTAGCCCGCCAGGTTCCTCTGTCCATGGGGATTCTCTAGGCAAGAATACTGAAGTGGGTTGCCAGGCCCTCCTCCAGGGGATCTTCCCAACTCAGGGATCGAACCCAGGTCTTTCACACTGCAGGCAAATTCTTTACTATCTGAGCTACCAGGGAAGCCCAAGAATATTGGAGTGGGTAGCTTATCCTTTCTCCAGGGGAGCTTCCCCACCCAGGAATCGAACTGGGGTCTCCTGCATTGCAGGTGGATTCTTTACCAGCTGAGCTACCAGGGAAGCCCACTGATCTTTCATACTTCTTCCTTACTGGTGAGATCTTGGCTGGATATTTTATAGGGTAAACCAGTTATTTCCTCCACAAGGTAGATGCTGAGATGGTGATAGTAGTTCAAGAAGTTTTTTGGTTTGCATTCCCACCAACAGTGTAAGAGGGTTCCCTTTTCTCTACAGCCTCTCCAGCACTTACTGTTTGTGGACTTTTTGATGATAGTCATTATAAGCTGATACCTCAGTGTAGTTTTGATTTGCATTTCTTTAATAATGAGTGCTGTTGAGTATCTTTTCATCTGTTTACTAGCCACCTGTATGTCTTCTCTGGAGAAATGTCTCTTAGGTCTTCTGCCTACTATTTGATTGGGTTGTTTGTTTTTCTGGTATTGAGCTGCATGAACTGCTTGTATAGTTTGGAGATTAATTCTTTGTCAGTTATTCCATTTGCTATTATTTTTTCCCATCCTGAGGGTTATCTTTTCACCTTCCTTATAGTTTCTTTCATTGCGCAAAAGCTTTCAAGTTTAATTAGGTCCCACTTGTTTACTTTTGTTTTTGTTTACATCATACTGGGAGGTGGATCATAGAGGATCTTGCTGTGATTTGTCAGAGAGTGTTCTGAGTGTGTTTTTCTCTAATAGTTTTATAGTTTCTGGTCTTACGTTTAGGTCTTTAATCCATCTTGACTTTATTTTTGTGTATGGTGTTAGGAAGTGTTCCAATTTCATTCTTTTACATGTAGTTGACCAATTTTCCCAGCACCACTTGTTTAAGAGACTGCCTTTTCTCTGTTATATGTTTTTGTTTCCTTTGTCAAAAATAAGGTGTCCATAGGTGTGTGGATTTATCTCCCGGCTTTCTATCTTGTTCCATTGGTCTATATTTCTGTATTTGTGCCAGCACCATACTGTCTTGATGACTGTAGCTTTGTAGTATAATCTGAAATCAGGAAGGTTGATTCCTCTAGTTCCATTCTTCTTTCTCAAGATTGCTTTGGCTCTTTGTTTTTTTTTAGTGTTTTCATACAAATTGTGAAAATGATTTGTCCTAGTTCTGTGAAAAGTACAGTTGGAATGCAAACTGATACAATCACTGTGGAGAACAGTATGGAGATTCCTTAAAAACCTAGGAATAAAACCATATGACCCAGAAATCACACTACTAGGCATATACCCTGAGGAAACCATAATTGAAAAAGACACATGCACCCTAATGTTCATTGCAGCACTGTTTACAATAGCTAGGACATGGAAGCAACCAAGATGTCCATCAGTAGATGAATAGATAAGGAAATTCTGGTGCATATGCACAATGGCATATTACTTAGCTATAAAAAGGAATGCATTTGAGTGAGTTCTAATAAGGTAGATGAACCTAGAGCTTATTATACAAAGTGAAGTAAGTCAGAAAGAGAAAGACAAATACTGTATATTAACACAACATATATATGGAATCTAGAAAGATAGTACCAACGATCCTACATGCAGGGCAGCAAAGGAGACACAGACATAAACAACAGACTTTTGGACAGAGTGGGAGAAGGAGAGGGTGGGATGATTTGAGAGAATAGCATTGAAACATGTACATTACCATATGTAAGTTAGACAGTGGGAGTTTGATGTATGACACAGGGAACCCAAAGCTGCTGTTTGTGTCAACTTGGAGGGGTGGGGTGGGAATGGAGGTTGGAAGTGGATTCAGCAGGGAGGGGGTTCAACATGTATGCCTATGGCTGATTCATGTTGATATACGGCAATGTATCCTCCAATTAAAATAAATAAATTCTTTTAACAAAGAAGTTTATTGGGAGTAATATCTGTGAAAGAAATGGGATGAGGAGCAGACTGAGCAGAGAGAGCCTTGGGCCACTGTGCAGATCTGATGGTTTCAGCAGGGAGCTCCAGAGCAGAGACTGCCTATTACGGGGGCTGCTTTGGGCAGAAGCAGCCAGCCCCTGGTGCCCTCACCATGTGATCACTGGTGGAGGACTGCCCAGGGAAAGCATGGATCCTTAAATGCCGGAGCCTGTGGCTTCTGAGCTCCTTGTTAACTGAAGCTGGGTAGGCATTTTCATGGCTATCTCACTGTTCTTCTGAACTGTGTCCTAAATTCACTTGTGGCATAATTGCTCAGCACGTGGACTCAGGAGTCAGATAGTGTTGGTCTGAATCCAAGGTCCAACGCTTGCTCCAGTGTGATCTTGGCAAAAATGTTAAGCCTCTCTTTTCCTCATACTCCTCATCTTTAAAGTAGAGATAAAATCAGTGGTAACTTTATTGAATTATTATAGAGCACTTACATAGTAGATAGTGCAATGGTAAAGTACCCACATGCTAATGCAGGAGATGAAGAGACGCAGGTTCGATCCCTGGGTCAGCAAGATCCCCTGGAGAAGGAAAGGGCAACCTACTCCAGGATTCTTTCCTGGAGAAACCAATGGACAGAGAAGCCTGGTGGGCTATAGTTCATGGGGTTGGAAAGAGTTGGACATGGCTGAGCACACACGTTACATTACACAATATATTAATAGAGTAGATTAATGAATCATCTTCTAATATATTATATTAATATACTGAAATGCATGATCCAGTGTATTTTGCTTATAAGTATTTAAGTGCAAAATGCTTGTCCAGTATATATTTGCCATTATTTATTTATTCACTGAATGTCAGCTATGTACCAGTTTCCACTGACCTGCCTTGTAGGAGCATTCAGATGACCTTCTCTGAGTCAGCTTACTTGTCTGATAATCATTTACCTTTCTTGAAAGCACATCTGAAGACCTGGGAGACTCATCAGTGACAGTTCTCAGATCAAGAGCTTAATTCATATCTTGTGTGTAGCCTTCATTGTTTGTGATTTTTATTATTTTTTAAAAGATTATTTGGTTTTAGCTTTCCTTAAGAGACCCGCTTTGACCCCATTGGCTAACTATAATGTTACAGCCTCTCAGCTTTAAATGTCAAGCTTCCCCCCACTTACTTGTTTGTTGAGGTGGAACAAGGAACAGAATTTACAAACCGTCAAGGTGGTGGAGGAGGCAGGACCATGGGTGCCACTTTTAGGAACTATGGAGAGGGAGCTTTCTTACAAGGAGTCCCCAAATACTGTTGAGTGTGTGTTAGTTGCTCAGTCATGTCTGACTCTTTGCAGCCCCATGGATTGTAACCTGCCAGGCTGCATTGTTCCTGGAATTCTCCAGGCAAGAATACTGGAGTGGGTAGCCATTTCCCTCTCCAGGGGATCTTCCAGACCCAGGAATTGATGCAGGTCTATCGCTTTGCAGATGGATTCTTCACCATCTGAGTTACCAGGGAAGGCTCCTAAATGTTCTTGAGGAGATCGTTTTGTTTCTTCAGCAAACACTAAATGTACTTTAGTACTTAGAGTTCCCAGTTACTCTAAGAGCTTTTGCAGTATTAATTAATGTAATCCAGTATTGATCACTGTAATGTAATTTTTACTCTATGACGTAAATTCTCAGTTTAAGTACCACCAACATCCGCATTTTACAGCCATGACAACTGAAGTTAAATGACTGGCCCAGGATGAGAAGAAGAGTTGGACTTTGAACACAGGTAGAATTTGTGCTCTTAACCACAAGATGTCTTGTCCCCTGAGTAAGGCTCATCCTAAAATGCATTCTTTGCTTCTATCAGCTGGCATTTCACATGATGTACTCAGCATATAAGTTAAATAAGCAGGGTGACAATATACAGCCTTGACATACTCCTTTCCCAATTTGGAAACAGTCCATTGTTCCATGTCCAGTTCTAACTGTTGCTTCTTGACCTGCAGGAGGCAGGTAAGGTGGTCTGGTATTCTCATCTCTTTAAGGATTTTTCACAGTTTGTTATGATCCACACAGTTAAAGGCTTTCACATAGTCAATGAAACAGAAGTAGATGTTCTTCTGGAATTCTCTTGCTTTTTCTATGATCCAAGGGATGTTGACAATTTGATCTCTGGTTCCTCTGCCTTTTCTAAATCCAGCTTGAACATCTCGAAGTTCTTGGTTCACATACAGTTGAAGCCTAGCTTGGAGAATTTTGAGCATTACTTTGCTAGCATGTGAAATGAATGCAAATGTGTGGTAGTTTGAGGATCCGTTGGCATTGCCCTTCTTTAAGATTGGAATGAAAACTGACCTTTTCCAGTCCTGTGGCCACTGCTGAGTTTTCCAAATTTGTTGGCATATTGAGTGCAGCACTTTCATAGCATTATCTTTTAGAATTTGAAACAGCTCAGTTGGAATTCCATTACCTCCACTAACTTTGTTTGTAGTGATGTTTCCTAAGGCCCATGTAACTTTGCACTCCAAGATGTCTGGCTCTAGGTATGTGATCCAAACACATCGTGGTTATCTGGTTGTTTGGAATAGAGCACTGCATATATTTTGAGTTATTTTCCCCAAGTTTAATTTTCCTTTAAGATTTTTAGAAGGCAGTATAGTTATTTTTAAGTAATTTCTAGCAGAAACATGTTTATCTGAAAGAAAGCTCACAATTAAAAAGTATATATAATAACTACATATTCTAATTTTTAAATGAAATTCGTTTTCAAAGAACTTAATGTGGGTATGCTAAATCTCAGGGTTTTAGTTTAGTCAAAATTTAAGAAGACAGATTTTCCTTCATCTTTCTAAATAATTTGGATACAGAGAAGGTATTTGATTTATTCAATGTGACAATCTCATTTCAGTTGAATACTCCATGATGGAATATTGCCTTTGACTTGTGGATTATTTTTATTTAACTCTCACACATTGTCTCAGACTTATAGTAGTCATAGGATAAGGATAAAGTTAAAAAAAAATTTTTATTAAAGTGTTCTTTGCATTCTATAAGAGTCATACATTTTAAGTTTATAGTAGGAAGAACTTGAACAGATGTAGTCATCACCTCAGAAGGCTCCTTCTTTCCCAGTCAGTCCTCCCCACCCCAGTCCCAAGCAATCATGGGGCCACGTTGATCACTGTACATTAGCTCTGTCTTTTCTAGAGTTTCACATTTCAATCAGTCAAGAAGTTCCTAAGCAACAGTGTCTACTGCAGGTGCAGGTCTGGCTGACTCACCCTCCAGAGACTCAGCCAGGGACAGGACACGAGCCTGGATGATTCAGACAGTTTTCAGTCACAGCACTGTAGGCAGCATGAGCACCGTGTTCTCACTGGTTCTCCTTACTCCCCAGGAACCGTGGGGGTGATACGGAGGAGGGCCCAGGTGAATGCTTAGGCACACAGTGGATGTGTGTCACAGCTGAGTAATGCTGAGCCCAGAAAACCCCTGCTCTGATAAACGGACTGCCAGTGAACCTGTCCATTCTCCTCTGTGGTGATGGACGTCATTCTTATTCTCCTGGTCAGAAAACAAACCTGCCTATTGACTTAGAGGAAGAATTATCCTTATAGCCCTGGAACGTCTAAAGGGAGAAGAGACCCTGAACAACTTTAGGGTAAACATCAAGCAATCTAACATATGTATATTTGAAGAGATCAATCCCCCAAATGTCAGGAAAACAGAAAATTGCTAATTGTTCCAGAACTTGTGTGCCTTCTATTTTTCTAATATATCTACTTCACTTACTAAAATTGTCTCCTTTGAACTTAGAGAATTCAGTGTCTTTCTTCCAGTAGATGTTCAATGATATTTCTCCCATTTGCGATGACAGAGAATGAGTATGAGTCTTAATCTAAGCCCAAATGTAGAAACTTTTTCTTTTTAACTCTACAGGTATGGATTGCAAAACCAAATAAATACAATCAATGGATGTTAATCATAACATCCAGCTCTGATACACAATTGCAGCTAACCAAGCAGTAACTGCAATGATATTTTGAAATAAATCTCATTTTATTATGTTACAGAAAATTATTAAAATTAAAAGTTAGACAAGTATAACTTAGAATGAAAAAATCTTCCTGTGAAGCCTCTAAATTCAGATTGAGAGGTCATTGCAAATTCTCTTTTTCTGCTCTGATTGCTGTGGCCAAAACTTCCAAAACTATGTTGAATAGTAATGGTGAAAGTGGGCACCCTTGTCTTGTTCCTGACTTTAGAGGAAATGCTTTCAATTTTTCACCATTGAGGATTTATAAACTGCAACTTTACTATAGTCATTGATTAGTTCTAGTAATTTTCTGGTGGAGTCTTTAGGGTTTTCTACGTAGAGGATCATGCAAGTTCTCCTAGCTCTCTAAAGATAATTGGTTTCTTTTGAATAATGCTTAAAGAAAAATAGTCTTTCAGCTCTGTGAATGAGCTTATCTTCTGGGATTTTTTACCCCCCCAAAGGGGAAATTCCTCTGAAACTATATAGTACAAAATTACAAAAAGAAGGGAAAAAATCTTGGGCTGATAAACAAATAAGAAATCAAGTTTGGTTGGTTCATTCAACTCCATTATCTCTTTTTATGTGTGGGAAAAGCAACCATCCTATAAGTTTTTACCAGCTAGAAATGAGGAGGGAGTGTTCCTAATAGAAGTTGAAACTACACGTACTATTCAAGTACTGAATAAGTCAAGTATTAACGCATCTTGTCAAACAGTGCAGTGGATCCAAGACATAGGACCCTCCTAGACTAGCGAGGGGACATTTAAATAAGGGAGCGTATCATCCTTTATATTGCAGTATCCACTGAATATCAGTAGTAAAATTTGTTAGTTAGTACATTCATTCAGCATACACCCTTCATTATTATATCTAATAATTATTTCTGTTGTTAAGAAGTTACTTATATTGCATTTGGCTTTTGATATTATTCTTATTTACTGGTTATTATTATTATTATTAGGAAAAGAGTCATCTTCTATTCTCGGAATGATTGCATCCAAATTAGGCACTATCTTCAGGTTGCTTCCAAGGCTGTCTTTTCCTATAGTAGGAACAGTAAGAAATATGCAGCATTGACACTCTGTCAGGGGCAAAATCCAACTGAAATAGACCTGTAGTGTAGTAAAACACAAAAAGCACAGTATCTTATTCTTAAGAAGAGAGAAAGTAACCCTGACTGAGTGTAGACCATGAAATCATACCCCCAGAACCTAAAAAATTTTCACTAACCAGAGGATATGGACTATCTGTCCTCTGGAAATAAGACTTCAGAGCTCACAAGCATGATGGGAGGACTCATCTTAACACAGGCAGTGCTCATCAACTTGAATTATATCTAATTGGCCTTTTCTTCCTCAGATATGTGGTGTCTTTGTGGGTCACATGGTAAATACACTTTTTTCAGAAAATTTTGCAAGTATAGTAATTGAAATGATTATGCGTATTTGTTGGCATAGGAGAGTAAGAACACTATGAAAGGAATGATGTATTCTTAAGATTATTTTTGGTTCAGTCTTGGAAGGTTGTACCTTTCTAAGAATTTGTTCATTTCATCTAGATGGTCCATTTTATTCATATACTACTGTCTCATGATTCTTGTGAACCAAGAAGAAATAGAAAATATGAACAGACCAATCAGAAGTGCTAAAAAGAAAAAAAACCTGTGATTGAAATTTTCCAACAAACAGAAGTCCAGGACCAGATGGCTTCACAGGCAAATTCTATGAAATATTTAAGGACACTTACCCTTCTGAAACTCTCCCAAAAAGTTGCAGAAGAAAGAATACTCCCAAGTTCATTCTATGAGAACAGCATTACCTTGATAATTAAACCAGACAAAGATATCACAAAAAAGGAAATTATAGGCCAATATCACTGATGAACATAGACAGAGATCCTCAATAAAATACAAGCAAACAGAATCCAACACATTAAAAGGATCATACACCATAATCAAGTGGGATTTACCCCAGAGATGCAAGGATTCTTCAATATATACATGAATCATCAATGTGATACAGCATATAAACAAACTAAAGAATAAAATCTGCATGATCATCTTAACAGATGCAAAAAAAGCTTTTGACAAAATTCAACACCCATTTATGATAAAAACTCTCCAGAAAGTGGGCATGGGAAAAACTACCTCAACATAATAAAGACCATATATGAATAGCAGGGAAAGATAAGAAAGCCTTCCTAAGTGCAAAGAAATAGAGGAAAACATTAGAATGGGAAATACTAGAGATCTATTAAAAAATTAGAGATACCAAGGGAACATTTCTTGCAAAGACAGGCACAATAAAGGACAGAAACCCTATGGACCTAACAGAAGCAGAAGATATCAAGAAGAGGTGGCAAAAACACACAGAAGAACTATATAAAATAGGTCTTCATGACTCAGATAACCACGATGGTGTGATCACTCACCTAGAACCAGACATCTTGGAGTGCAAGGTCAAGTGAGCCTTAGGAACCATTACTACGAACAAAGCTAGTGGAGGAGATAGAATTCCGGCTGAGCTATTTCAAATCCTAAAAGATGATGCTGTGAAAGTGCTGCATTCAATATGCCAGCAAATTTGGAAAACTCAGGAGTGGCCACAGAACTGGAAAAGATCAGTTTTCATTCCAATCCCAAAGAAAGGCAATGCCAAAGAATGTTCAAATTACCAGAGAACTGCACTCATTTCACATGCTAGCAAGGTAATGCTCAAAATTCTCCAAGCTATGCTTCAACAGCATGTGAACCAAGAACTTCGAGATGTTCAAGCTGAATTTAGAAAAGGCAGATGAACCAGAGATCAAATTGTCAACATCCCTTGGATCATAGAAAAAGCAAGAGAATTCCAGAAGAACATCTACTTCTGCCTCTTTGACTATGTGAAAGCCTTTTACTGTGTGGATCACAACAAACTGTGGAAAATTCTTAAGAGATGGGACTACCAGACCCCCTTACCTGCCTCCTAAGAAACCTGTATGCAGGTCAAGAAGCAGCAGTTAGAACTGTACATGGAACAAGAGACTGGTTCCAAATTGAGAAAGGAGTATGTCAAGGCTGTATATTGTTACCTTGCTTATTTAACTTATATGCAGAGTACATCATGCAAAATGCCAGACTGAATGAAACATAAGCTGGAATCAAGATTGCATGGAGAAATATCAATAACCTCAGATATGCAGATGACACCACCCTTATGGCAGAAAGCCAAGATGAACTAAAGAGCCTCTTGATGAAAGTGAAAGAGGAGAGTGAAAAAGCTGACTTAAATCTCAACATTTTTAAAAATTTATTTTATTTTTTAACTTTACAATATTGTATTGGTTTTGCCATATATCAACATGAATCCACCACAGGTATATACATGTTCCCCAACCTGAACCCTCCTCCCTCCTCCCTCCCCATACTATCCCTCTGGTAAATCTCAACATTAAAAAAACAAAGACCATGGGATCCAGTCCCATCACTTCATGTCAAATAGATGGGGAAACAATGGAAACAGTGACAGACTCTTTTCTCTTAGGCTCCAAAATCACTGCAGATGGTGACTGCAGCCATGAAATTAAAAGATGTTTGTCCCTTAGAAGAAAAGCTATAACAAACCTGGAAAACATATTAAAAAGCAGAGACATTACTTCACTGATAAAGGTCTGTCTAGTCAAAGCTATGGTTTTTCCAGTAGTCATGCATGGATGTGAGAGTTGGACTGTAAAGAAAGCTGAGCACCAAAGAATTGATGCTTTTGAACTGTGGTGTTGGAGAAGACTCTCTGGAGTCCCTTGGACTGCAAGGACATCAAACTAGTCAACCCTAAAGGAAATTAGTCCTGAATATTCATTCAAGGGACTGATGCCAAAGCTAAAGCTCCAACACTTTGGCCACCTGATGTGAAGAACTGACTAATTGGAAAAGACCCTGATGCTGAGAAAGGTTGAAGGCAGGAAATGAAGGGGAAATCAGTGGATGAGATGATTGGATGGCATGACCAACTCGATGGGCATGAGTTTGAGCAAACTCTGGGAGTTGATGATGGACAGGGAAGCCTGGCATGTTGCAGTCCATGCGGTCGCAAAGAGTAGGAGACAACTGAGTAACTGAACTGAACGGATGACATACTCATAGCAAACATCATTCTCAGTGGTGAAAAGCTAAAAGCATTTCCTTTAAGATCAGGAAGGGGACAAGGATGTCCACTTTTGCCAGGGTTTTCAAGATAGTTGTGGAAGTCCTAGCCATGGCAATCAGAGCCAAAAAAGAAATGAAAGAAATATAAATTGGAAAAGAAAAGTAATTCTGCCACTATTTATAGGTGATGTGATACTATACACAAAAAATCCTAAGGACACTACCAGAAGACTAGTAGAGCTCATCAATGAGTTTAGTAAAGCTGGAGGATACAAAATCAGTACACAGAAATCTCTTGCATCCCTATATGCTGACAATGAAAGAGCAGAAAGAGAAATTAAAGAAACCATCTCATTTACCACTGCATCAAAAGGAATAATATACCTAGAAATAAATCTGCCCAAGGAGGCAAAAGACCTGTATTCAAAAAACTACATGATTCTGATGAAAGAAATCAAAGATGACACAGATGGAGAGATATACCATATTCTTGGATTGGAAGATTCAATATTATGAAAATGACTATACTACCCAAAAGAAATATACATAGTCAGTGCAATCTCTATCCAATTACCAATGGCATTTTTCACAGAATTAGAACTAGATGTTTTATAATTTGTATGGAAACACAAAAGACTCTGACTAATCAAAGCCATCTTGAGAAAGAAAATAGGAGCTGAAGGAAGTAGGCTCCCTGACTTCAGACTATACTACAAAGCTACAGTCATCAAAACAATGAGGCACTAGCACAAAAACAGAAACATAGATCAATGGAACAGGATAGACAGCCCAGAGATAAGTACCTGTGCTCACCTAATCTGTGACAAAGGAGGCAAGAATATACAATGGAGAAAAGACAGTCTCTTCAATAGTGGTGCTGGGAAAACTGGATAGCTAAGTGTAAAAGAATGAAATTAGAACACTCCCTAATACCATACACAAAAATAAACTCAAAATGGATTTAGGCAGATCATTCTTTAACATAATTTGCAGCAAGATCATTTTTGATCCACCTCCTAAAGTAATGTAAATAAAAAAAACAAAAATAAAGAAAAAGAACATAATTTAAGCTTGAAACCTTTTCCACAGCAAGTTCAGTTCAGTTCAGTCACATCTGAGTCTTTGCAACCTCACGAATCACAGCACTCCAGGCCTCCCTGTCCATTACCACTCCCGGAGTTCACTCAAACTCACGTCCATCGAGTCAGTGATGTCATCCAGCCATCTCATCCTCTGTCGTCCCCTTCTCCTCCTGCCCCCAATCCCTCCCAGCATCAGAGTCTGCTCCAATGAGTCAACTCTTTGCATGAGGTGGCCAAAGTACTGGAGTTTCAGCTTCAACATCATTCCTTCCAAAGAACACCCAGGACTGATCTCCTTCAGAATGAACTGGTTGGATCTCCTTGCAGTCCAAGGGACTCTCAAGAGTCTTCTCCAACACCACAGTTCAAAAGCATCAATTCTTCAGCGCTCAGCTTTCTTCACAGTCCAACTCTCACATCCATACATGACCACTGAAAAAACCATAAACTTGACTATATGGACCTTTGTTGGCAAAGTAATGTCTCTGCTTTTCAATATGCTGTCTAGGTTGGTCATAACTTTCTTTCCAAGGAGTAAGCGTCTTTTAATTTCATGGCTGCAGTCACCATCTGCAGTGATTTTAGAGCCCCAAAAAATGAAGTCCACAGCAAAGGTAGCCATAAATAAAGCAAAAAGACAACACTCAGAATGGGAGAAAATACTTGCAAATGAAGCAACTGACAAGGGATTAATTTCCAAAGTCTGTATACATCTCATGCATCTCAATATAAAAAAAACCCAATCAAAAAATAGGCAGAAAACATAAACAAACATTTCTCCAAAGAATCCGTACAGATGGTCAAAAAGTACATGAAAAGACACTTAACAGCACCATTTACTGGAGAAATTCAAATCAAAACTACAATGGGGTATCACCTCACACTGGTCGGATTGGCCATCATCAAAAACTCTTTGAGCAGTAAGTGCTGGAGAGGGTGTGGAGAGAAGAGATCTCACCTACACTGTTGGTAGGAATGTAAATTGGTACCATCACTGTGGAGAACAGTAAGGAGGTTTCTTGTGTTTGGGGCTAGTGCACTGGGACGACCCAGAGGGATGGTATGGGGAGGGAGGAGGGAGGAGGGTTCAGGATGGGGAACACATGTATACCTGTGGCGGATTCATTTTGATATTTGGCAAAACTAATACAATTACGAAAAGTTTAAAAATAAAATAAAATTAAAAAAAAATACAGTCAAAAAAAAAAATCTAAAAATATAATTACCATGTGATCCAGCAATCCCTCCTGAACATATACCTAGAGAAAACCATAATTCAAAAAGATACATACAACACAATATTTGTTGCAATACTATTTACAATATCAAGGAAATGGAAATAATCTAAATGTCCATCAACAGAGGAATGGATAGATAAAAAAGATGTGGTACATATATACAATAGAATATTACTCAGCCATAAAAAGAACAAAATAATGCCATATGCAGCAACATGGATAGATCCAGAGATTGTCATACTGAGTGAAATAAATCAGACATATGATATTTGGAATTTTAAAAAAGAGTACAAATGAATTTACTCACCAACCAGAAGTAGAGTCACAGATGTGGAAAACAAAATTAGACATACCAGGGGAGAAGGGGAGAAGGGACAAATTAAGAGATTGGGACTGACATACATATACTGCTGCTGCTGCTAAGTCACTTCAGTTGTGTCCGACTCTGTGGGATCCCATACACGGCAGCCCGCCAGGCTCCCCTGTTCCTGGGATTTTCCAGGCAAGAACACTGGAGTGGGTTGCTATTTCCTTCTCCAATGCATGAAAGTGAAAAGGGAAAGGGAAGTTGCTCAGTCGTGTCTGACTCTTAGCGACCCCATGGACTGCAACCTACCAGGCTCCTCCATCCATGGGATTTTCCAGGCAAGAGTACTGGAGTGGGGTGCCATTGCCTTCTCCTATATACATATATACTATATATAAAATAGGTAACTAATAAGTACCTACTCCATAACACAGGGAATGCTCGATACTCTGTGATGGCCTGTATGGGAAAAGAATCTAAAAAAGAGTGGATTTATGTGTATGTGTGACTGATTCACTTTGCTGTATGCCTGAAACTAACACAACATTGTAAATCAACTGTACTTCAATAAAAATTAAAAAAGAAGATTTTCTTGGTAAAAAGATTTTGGTTGGAACTTCCACTTCTGGTCATGAGATAGTAACAGCTTCCAAAATTAGTCTCCCACCATAAACAACTACACCAGTGGAACAAAAAAACAGCAGTTTCGGATGTGGAACAACAGGAAGCACAGCACTGTGGTCTCTCTGATAAGGGAAAGAAATGAGGTGAGCCCTACAGTTACCTTAGCTTTTAGCCTGAAGACAATTTCTAGAGGACAGCACAGGGACAGGGAACCCAAGCAGAGCCCACAAGTATTGTTGAATAGAGGAGAAAGAATGGAGTTTGGGGAGACTAGGATGGTATTAATTTACAGGGCAGAGAACTGGAGAGGAGGAAGATACACAGAGGAAGGGCACCAGAGATCCACCTAGGGATCTGCTTGAATTGTGGACTGAACACTATACTTCACATGCATAGGATGAAACTCCACAAGGCCAGGAAAAATTAACTTCTGGGGAAAGGGAAATTGCCAGACAGATATGAAGCAGGGCAAGTTCCAGAGCTGACATAGGCTAGGAATCATCTTTCAATGTCCCAACAGCCAGAGTAAATAGATGCTGACGACTACACAGGACATTCAGTTGAGATCCCAGAAAGTTCACACCTTGTAGTGAGACAAAATTAATCATAGTAGAAAGATTACTCTAGACTTTCTTATTTGATGAGTTTTAAAAACAAGCCTTGATTAATTTACATGTAACTTAACACAGGGCTTCCCAGGTAGATCAGTGGTAAAGAATAAACATAGGAAGGATCAAGGAAAATGTGATTCACAACGAGGATAGAAGAAGTTAATAGATGTATACTCAGAAGTGACAGGGATGATGAAATTAGCAGGGAAGAACACCAAAACATCTATTACAAACATTTCAATATGCTTAAGAGTGAAAAGAAAACATAAACATATGAGGAGAGAAATGGACGATTTGAGAAAGAACCCAATGGAATATCTAGAGATGAAAAATAAACTATCTAAAATAAAAATTCCATTGAATAAAATTAGCACCATATAAGACACTGCAGAAGGAACTATTAGTGAACTTGATAATGTAGCGAAATCTATCCAAAGTGAAAGAAAAAGAAAAGACTGGTGCGGATGGGGAGGAGAGTGGGGGTGTTTTTCTCTCAGAACAAATTTATAATTATATTCCATAAGTTCACATATGTTTCATTATAATGGAACATTTCATAATGTTCATGTAACATTTCATATAACATTTCATAATGTTCCATTACATTAAATTCCATGGCAACCATAAAAGGTGGTGGACTTTCTTTAAATTTGGCATTTGTAAACATATTAAAATAATGTTCAGTTCAGTCGCTCAGTTGTGACTGACTCTGTGACTCCATGGACTGCAGCACACCAGGTTTTCCTGTCTATCACCAACTCCCAGAGCTTCCTCAAACTCATGTCCATCAAGTCAGTGATGCCATCCAACCAGCTCATCCTTTGTCATCCCCTTCTCCTCCCACCTTCAATCTTTCCCACCATCAAGGTCTTTTCCAATAAGTCAGTTCTTCACATCAGGTGACCAAAAGTATTCGAGTTTCAGTTTCAGCATCAGTCCTTCCAATGAATATTCAGGACTGATATCCTTTAGGATGGACTGGTTGGATCTCCTTGCAGTCCAAGGACTCTCACGAGTCTTCTCCAACACCACAGTTCAAAAGCAAAAAATAATGCTATCATTTATTATTTGTTTTTGATGTATGTAATCTTTTAGGATTGCAAAATTATATTAATTTCTTCATGTCTATAGTCACTTCCTTTTTAACTTTTAAGCTGTATGTAAAAGGGTATGTTATTTGACACATATGTTTCTGATAGATGATATTCATTGTGAATTTTCAGATCTTAACAAAAATGACTCTGTTATATTTAATGTTTTTTTCCCCTTTATTTCTACTTTGATGTTTACACTGCAACTTGTGCTTTTTTGTTCTTTGTTTTTTTTTCTTAACTTTTCTGAATCATTTTGAGTATAACTCAATGATAATGTATAATTGGATTTTGTGTTTTGACCTGATTAAGAATCTTTCCTTTTAACAGATGAGATTATTTCTTTTACATTTATTTTTATAACATATGGTTATTACTTTTCCTATTTCATTTCATGTTTTCTGCCTTTTCTTGGTTTAATTTATATTCTATCTTGATATAGCATATGTAGTTTTTCTGTTTTCATTTTTTAAATACAAGTAAGTATATGATTGGAGAAGGCAGTGGCAACCCATGTTGTGAATTAAAGTCAACATTTAATTTCACTGGATTTCCTTGGTGGCTCAGATGGTTAAGAATCTGCCTGCAATGCAGAAGACCTGATTTATTTTAAATATTTAAAGGCAAACTTTCTCAAGTTATTAATATGAAATAAGCATCTAGTGACTGTCATCTTTAAGATGAAGAATTTATCAGCGGTGACATTTCTTTCCATTTCCCAGGTTTTTATTGGTATGCTGCTTGTATATTTTGGAGCTTAATCCTTTGTCAGTTGTTTCATTTGCAATTATTTTCCTTTGCTGTGAAAAAACATTTAAGTTTAATTAAGTTCCATTTGTTTATTTTTGTTTTTATTTCCATTATTCTAGGAGGTGGGTCAAAGAGGATCTTGTTATGGCCACCTTTTTTGGCAAAAGGGGCAAGAATATACAATGGAGAAAAGACAGCCTCTTTAGTAAGTGATGCTGGGAAAACTGGACAGCTACAAGTAAAAGAATGAAACGAGAACACTTTCTAACACCACACACAAAAATCAACTCAAAATGGATTAACGATTTAAATGGAAGGCCAGAAGCTATAAAGCTCTTAGAGGAAAATATAGGGAGTGTACACTCTTTAACATACATCACAGCAAGGTCCTCTTTGACCCATCTCCTAAAGTAATGTTACTTCTTTATTTGCATCTCTTTTTGACCACTGGTACACAATCTTGTCTTTTCTGAGTAGAATATACTGGTTGTACACTTCCTAAAGATTTGCAAATTTGATTTTCCTGTTATCCCTATATGAAAAGGACATTTTACTGAGTTATAGGACTCAGTATTGTGTTCTATTTCATATTATCATTATTTGACTCAATGTTATAGCTATTTCCCTAAAAAAGTAATGATTCTTTTTCTTTTGGCCTTTAATGTTACAAAGAAGCTATCTGACTCCAGTCTGTTTTTTAAAAGAATTTTTCCTATTCTTTTATGGACAACGTGGAGTGCTGGATTTGTTGGATAATGTTTTCAGTTCAGTCATTCAGAAGTCTGAATAGGGTAGCGAGGGAATGGGAGTCACATGTGGATCAAAAACGAGGGAAATCTATACATTTGTCTCTGAAGTTATGCTTCCACTTTTTTGCTGAAATTGTTGTACCAGAGGCCAGATTTTTACATTTGGTATTTTGTTCATCCTTCTTCTAACTCCAAGGATACAGGGTGGGTACAACTTTCTCTGGGATCTTCCTGAGGGATTTTGCCCTCCGAATTGAGAGAGTGACTTGTCATCATGCAGGACTGTCCCTCTACAATGTTCCCAATTACTTCTAATTTGGTAATGTGTTTTGATGTATCAGGAGGAAATGGCTAGGGAGATAAAATTTTGGATGAGAGAAAGCTTGGAGCCAGTATCATGGGCCACTGGTTCAACAGATGCTGGAGTGAGGGCCAGCACAAACGTGCCTCCACGAGGAGTGGTCTCCATCTCTCTCATGGTCTTTCCTACCCTGTCAGAGCGGGATCAAGGGTCCTGCCTCCTTCCCCATTTCGGAAAGTACTTCTTCAGGTCAAAACACATCTGCTGTGAAGCATCTGGGTGGCGGCAAGCTGAGTTGCTGCAGATTTTCTTCTGTCTTCAGGGCTTGCCTTCCCTGCCTGCCCCAGCCTCTGAATCTGTGGTCCATCCGTTGTCACTCTCTCCTCTTGCCTTCATCACTCATTATTAGAGATTGCTGGTGAAACTTGTCAAGATTTGCTTTACTCTCTTCCTGTAACCCTGCATTTACAGGTGGGAAAGCTGAATTGATTTTTAGTGACATCTTCTGATCCTGTTTATCCCCTACTTTATAGGTCAGATAATCTTCCTTGTTTGTTGACAACATACCTTACTTTCAGTACTGAGGAATTGTTTCCTATAACTTTTATGATTTTGTCTGTGTCTGAGAAGAGATTTGAAGCTAGTTGTTCCACTGTTACCTTACCTAGGATTTAAAAGATTAAGAAGAATTTTTGCATAAATTGTGGTTTATCTCCTTAAGAATCAGAAAGATTTCTTTGCAAATTCTTCTCAGCATGTAGCTTAGCTCATTCATTTTTTCTTTTTTCTGGATAGCCAACCTATAAAGAGATAGCTAGATCTCTTCATTTTTTAAAAAGATTAAAAATTTTTTTTTAAAATTTTGTATTGAAGTATAATCAATTAGCAATGTTGTAATAGCTTCAGGTGGACAGCAAAGGAACTCAGCCATACATATACATGTATCCATTCTCCCCCAAACTCCTCTCCCATCCAGGCTGCCACATGACATTTAGCAGAATTCCATGTGCTATACAGTAGGTCCTTGTTGGTTATCCATTTTAAATATAGCAAAGTTTCATTCATTTTCAATAGATTTATATTAGCTTTCTTTATACTTGCCCCCCCACCCCCCACAATTTGGAAGTATTTTATTTTTAATAGTAACTATTTTATTGGTAAGTATATGATTTCAGTGGCAACAATACATTCACTTGAACAGGAGACAATAGGCAAGTCAAAGAATAAATGCTTACTAATCATTGTAAAATCTGTGGCCTTTAAGACATTCACGTAGAAATCCAAATCACTCAGAGGTCAAATCTTAAACAAGACACATTCTCATATTAGTTTGCATAAAATAGGTCCAACAGTACCTGCAGTCTGTAGAATTCTGTAGATTTTCACCTTCTGACCAAATATGATTTATTGGCACATAACTATAGCTTTAAAAAATTATTTATTTATTTATATGGCTGTGCTGGGTCTTTGTTGCTGGATTCTTCAATGCTGTGAGTGAGATTTCTCTAGTTGCAGTGAGTGAGGACTATTCTCTGGTTGTGGTGTGCAGGCTTTGCATTGCAGTGGCTTCTTGTCACAGATCACAGACTCTAGATAGCAGGCTCAGTAGCTGTGGCACAGGAGCTCAGTTGCCCTACGGCAGGTGGGATCTTAGTTCCCTGATCAGGGATCAAACCCGTGTCCCCTGCATTGAAAGGTGGATTCTTAACCACTGGACTACCAGGGAAGCCCCAGCTATAGCTTTGAAAGAAACCTGATGGATTATTGCTGAGGATTTTGTCTCCTTCCAAAGCAGTGAGATCAGATCAGATCAGATCAGTCGCTCAGTCGTGTCCGACTCTTTGTGACCCCATGAATCGAAGCATGCCAGGCCTCCCTGTCCATCACCAACTCCCAGAGTTCACTCTGACTCACGTCCATCGAGTCAGAGATGCCATCCAGCCATCTCATCCTCTGCCGTCCCCTTCTCCTCCTGCCCCAAATCCCTCCCAGCATCAGAGTCTTTTCCAATGAGTCAACTCTTCCCATGAGGTGGCCAAAGCTGAGGACTTTCAGCTTTAGTATCATTCCTTCCAAAGAACACCCAGGGCTGATCTCCTTCAGAATGGACTGGTTGGATCTCCTTGCAGTCCAAGGGACTCTCAAGAGTCTTCTCCAACACCACAGTTCAAAAGCATCAATTCTTTGGCACTCAGCCTTCTTCACAGTCCAAATCTCACATCCATACATGACCACAGGAAAAACCATAGCCTTGACCAGACGAACCTTTGTTGGCAAAGTAATGTCTCTGCTTTTGAATATGCTATCTAGGTTGGTCATAACTTTCCTTCCAAGGAGTAAGCATCTTTTAATTTCATGGTTGCAGTCACCATCTGTAGTGATTTTGGAGCCCAGAAAAATAAAGTCTGACACTGTTTTCACTGTTTCCCCATCTATTTCCCATGAAGTGATGGGACCGGATGCCATGATCTTCGTTTTCCGAATGTTGAGCTTTAAGCCAACTTTTTCATTCTCCACTTTCACTTTCATCAAGAGGCTTTTTAGTTCCTCTTCACTTTCTACCATAAAGGTGATGTCATCTGCATATCTGAGGTTATTGATGTTTCTCCCAGCAATCTTGATTCCAGCTTGTGTTTCTTCCAGTCCAGCATTTCTCATGATGTAATCTGCATATAAGTTAAATAAACAGGGTGACAATATAAAGCCTTGACGAACTCCTTTTCCTATTTGGAACCAGTCTGTTGTTCCATGTCCAGTTCTAACTGTTGCTTCCTGACCTGCATACACATTTCTCAAGAGGCAGACCAGGTGTTCTGGTATTCCCATCTCTTTCAGAATTTTCCAGTTTATTGTGATCCATACAGTCCAAGGCTTTGGCATAGTCAATAAAGCAGAAATAGATGTTTTCTGGAACTCTCTTGCTTTTCCCATGATCCAGCAGATGTTGGCAATTTGATCTCTGGTTCCTCTGCCTTTTCTAAAACCAGCTTGAACATCTGGAAGTTCACGGTTCACATATTGCTGAAGCCTGGCTTGGAGAATTTTAAGCATTACTTTACTAGCGTGTGAGATGAGTGCAATTGTGTGGTAGTTTGAGCCTTCTTTGGCATTGCCTTTCTTTGGGATTGGAATGAAAACTGATCTTTTCCAGTTCTGTGGCCACTGCTGAGTTTTCCAAATTTGCTGGCATATTGAGTGCAGCACTTTCACAGCATCATCTTTCAGGATTTGGAATAGCTCAACTGGCATTCCATCACCTCCACTAGCTTTGTTCGTAGTGATGCTTTCTAAGAGCCACTTGACTTCACATTCCAGGATGTCTGGCTCTAGGTCAGTGATCACACCATCGTCATTATCTGGGTTGTGAAGATCTTTTTTGTACAGTTCTTCTGTGTATTCTTGCCATCTCTTCTTAATATCTTCTGCTTCTGTTAGGTCCATACCATTTCTGTCCTTTATCGAGCTCATCTTTGCATGAAATGTTCCTTTGGTATCTCTGATTTTCTTGAAGAGATCCCTAGTCTTTCCCATTCTGTTGTTTTCCTCTATTTCTTTGCATTGATCGCTGAAGAAGGCTTTCTTATCTCTTCTTGCTATTCTTTGGAACTCTGCATTCAGATGTTTATATCTTTCCTTTTCTCCTTTGCTTTTCGCTTCTCTTCTCTTCTTCCAAAGCAGTCACTCTTTTACAAATATTTGATTTTGGATCATTTGAGCTTTTTGCAATCACAATGTCACCTTTTTGGATGTCATAAAAATGTTAAGAGTCTCTGCAAATTTGCAAATATTTTAATATTTGAATTTTGAATTGTAGAATCCACTGATGGTCTAGAACTCATGACAATACCATCAACGTGTTCAACAACACAATAAGCTACACAGTCATACTGAACAGTATAGCCAACAACTTGAAAGGTTTTTTCCAGCAGGTCATGAAGCAGAGTTCTAGGTAGACTCTGCCATCACTGGCTGTAAGTCTGTTCTAAAGTACAATCAATTTTTAGAGTAGTTGCAGGGTTTCTAAAAGAAACATCTAAAACATGTCTCAAAACATACATGGATGATACTTGGTTTCAAAGAAGCCCAGGTGGTCCTTTCTCATGAGCCCCATCCTCCATGATGTTCTAACCATGACAGCCCTGAAGAGGTGAGGTACATGTCTAGAGGAAAGGAGGATTGCAATGAGTAGGCTTGCTGGCAATCATGCTTCCCTTGGGCTGCCTAGGGTGGCTGATGGACGGCAGAGCCATCAATAACGTGCTTGATCTCACTCCTTTCCACACTCTCAGGGTTCCAGGCTGCATGACCTACTGACAGACACAATTTGCTCTGTTAATTATCTCTGGAAAAATTTTATTTATCTGTGGCCTTGAGAATGCCATTGGGTATGTTTCCCTATCCATCAGGTAATGAATATCCAAAAAGGGAAACAAATCTTAAATATAATTGGGAAGATAAATCTACTGCAAATAATGTGTGTGTGCTTACTCACTCAGTTGCGTCTGACTCTTTGCAACCCCCTGGACTGTAGCCCACCAGGCTCCTCTGTCCATGGGGATTCTCCAGGCAAGAATACTGGAGTGGGTTGCCAATCCTTTCTGCAGGGGATCTTCCCGACCCAGGAATTGAACTGGGGTCTCCTGAATTGCAGTCAGATTCTTTACCAACTGAGCTACAAGGGAAGCCCTCAAAACAGAACAAATATAAAAAATTTTTGGATTATCTTTGCTGCTGTACATGACTAGCATAGATGATGAGTTGGATCTAACAATGTTGATTTACTTGTGCATTATTCTATAATTCTACCTCCATTTCTTAAGTACATTCCTTACTGAAATGGTTTCATGTACTGGCAGTCACATTTCAATGCTTTCAACACAGCACCTTGGCTGTCTTTATGAATGTTATTTTTTAACTATTCCTACCAAATGAGATTTAGATTTTGAATGCTATTATATTTACATTATTTTAACATTTTCTTTTCTGTAAAATGTATGCATTCTAGCTTATTATGTAAGGAATTAAGAATGGGGTCCTAGCTTAGAACATTTCTATTTCTTTCTGACATTTAGTAAGCTGTTACAGAACACTGATGAGGATGACTTACTGTCTTCAAGTTACATCAGCTATTTAGTGAATTGAATGAGAATACATTAAGCTTATTTTTAGAATGTTCCTTCTTATAAATGTATCATGTACGTCATAGAGACAGCAGCCCCGCTAATGTGGGAAGTCAGATATCACTCCCTTTATGGGGTCAGGTTTAATTGAAACTTAAGAAAGGGAAGTAGGGGACCACTAAAGAAAACTCCAAGTGATTCAAGTAGCGGTATTTATAAACCTCTGAGTCAGTAATGATTCAGCACTGAAGCCCCGTGCTAAGGACACTGCTTGGCTAAAGAGACAGTGGGGTAAAATCAAAGCTAGGATTACGTGTGGTTCTTATTTGTGGATCTGTGGCATCACAAGTGGGCAAGAGCATTTGGCATGAGATCCTGTTCACTCCAGGTTCATCTTGTCATTCTGCACAAACTTGAGAAGTAAATTTAAACACTTCCTCCCAACTGCTTTTTAAAAAAAATAGGACAAACAGAAAAAATAATATCTTTTTGAAGTTTATTTGAAAGTAAAATTTGAAGTCTAATTAGATTAAAAAATACTACCAGCATTTCTTAGATACTTTATACCAGATACATCACAACTGTGTTGTTTGTCTTACGATACCCATTTTACAAATGATGAAGCCCTGGCTTAGAGATATTAAAAACTTGCTGAAAGTAACAATGTAGCTCATAAAAAATTTTTAGTCAAGATTCAAACTCAGATACTGCCCTCAGACAGACCAAATTTCCCAACAGCAGGCTGTCTCCAGTGGAGGAAAGAAGTGAAGTACCATGTCAAATGAGCTGAATTTCTAAACTCAACCTGGGTTAAAAGTAAACTTCTTAAAATTTGAACCACTGAATGAGGGAAAGAACCTCAGAAATCATTTTGAAATTTAGGAAAATAAGAGCATGGTGTAAATGAAGACAATACCTCTCTATCATTGGTTTGATATTGTTAAAATTTTAATCTTCAATTTTAACTTTTTTCTTTTAAATTTTAAGGTAGATTCAGGGCAACTTTGCCATATTTGTGATGATTACTATGGATGTATCTGGGCCAAAGAATTGGTGCTTTTAAACTGTGGTGTTGAAGATTCTTGAGAGTCCCTTGGACAGCAAGATCAAACCAGTTAGTCCTAAAGGAAATCAACCTTAAACATTCATTGGAAGGACTGATGCTGAAGCCGAAGCTCCAATACTTTGGCCAACTGATGTGAAGAGATGACTCATTGGAAAAAACCCTGATACTGGGAAAGATTGAGGTCAGGAGGAGAAGGGGATGACAGAAGATGAGGTGGTTGGATGGCATTGCCGACTCGATGGACATGATCTTGGGCAAACTCTGGGAGATGGTGAGGGATAGGGAGGCCTGGTGTGTTGTAGTCCATGGGGTCATGAAAAGTTGGACATGACTTGACGACTGAACAGCGACAACGCCAGTATTTGAGAATTTTTCTTTTAGAGTGACACTGGATTGTGATGTTTCCCCAGCAGCATATGTGGGAGACCAAGCTTGTGACATCAATTGACAGTGTGGGAACAGATCCACCAGGCTTAGCAATGCTTGCCAATGCAGTGTGTTCTTCTAGTCTTCCAGGACAGGACTCTGTACCATGTAGTCCCCATCCCTCCAGGGGAAATCTGGTTCCTTGAATGACTGGACCATTCCATTGCTGGTCAAGACGTGTTTGCAGATTGAGAGGTAGTGGTAGAAATATATCTGTGCAGCATGGATAGTCCTTAGAAATACAGAGAAGGGGGGACCTCCCTGGTAGTCCAGTGATTAAGGCTCTAATCTTCCACTGCAGGGAGCATGGGTTTGATCCCTGGTTGGGGAACTAAGATCCTGCATGTGGCACACGATGGCCACACACATTGAAAATGTGTAGGGAGGAAGCCATGGAAAACAGGGGTCCCCACATATTTGAATTCACAGAGTTATACATCTTACATCTATCATAAATTATTTGAGGGGGCGTTCATAGGGTTGGCAACATTTATTTTTCAAGTAAGATTATTAATGATAAACTCTGCCATCTGCTATCATTTCATAAGTTAAAGTCTAAACTATAAAGAGGAAGGACATATTAAATAGTATCAGAATAAAGAGCAATTGTCTAAATAGAATTGATTTAGCTTTACTAAAGCTCACTATCTAGAAACTAAGTCATGGGTCAGCACTGCCTATGGATCATTGTCCCTGAATATGGAGCATTTGGAAGCCACACGTGAGTCCTACAGCTCTGGCACATTCACCAGATCTCAGAAGAGTATTGGGGAAAAAAGAGCCCTAATTAAGAAGACGCTTGTTCCTTGGAAGAAAAGCTCTGATAAACCTAGACATTATATTAAAAAGCAGAAACATCACATTGTTGATAAATCTCTTTATAGTCAAAGCTCCAGTAATCATGTATGGATGTGAGAGTTGGACCATAAAGAAGGCTGAGCACCAAAGAATTGATGCTTTCAAACTGTGGTGCTGGAGAAGACTCTTGAGAGTCCCTTGGACAACAAGGAGATCAAACCAGCCAATCCTAAAGAAACTCAATTCTGAATATTCATTAGAAGGACTGAGGCTGAAGTTGAAGCTGCAATACTTTGGCCACCTCATGGGAAGAGCCGACTCATTGGAAAAGATCCTGATGCTGGGAAAGATTGAAGGCAGGAGGAGAAGAAAGAGGCAGAGGATGAGATGATTAGATAGCATCACCGACTCAATGGACATGAATTGGAGCAAACTCCAGGATAAAGTGGAGCCTGGTGTGCTGCAGTCCATGGGGTCACAAAAAATAGTCACACATAACTTAGTGACTGAAAATGACCAAATAAAGAAATCCAGGACAGGGCCTTGTACATCTGTGTACTCAAAACATGTTTGTTGTGGAAACTGAAGAGGGATGAATGCTTTCTAAGTGCCAGGAGTTAATCTAGGGAGTGGCTGGCAGAGGACAGAGAGAACTCCCCATCTCCCTTCAAGACGCTCCCACCGGGGTCAAGCGTTAGTAGTGGGGCTGCAGTGTGAGACTCAGAGGGTCCTGGCAGAAGCCTGGGGTGGAAGGAGGGCCTGAGTTCGTGCTGCACCAGCAGGGCCAGAGCATTTCCTCGGAGGGGCCCCAGGGACTCTGTTCTGCTCTCTCTCTGGTGGGCCCTGTGATGGTCCTGGCTGGGTTCCCTTTGGCCCAAGGGAGTCAGCACAGTGTGGTAAAGGGACCACCAGCTTTCAAAACAAGTAGACTGGTTGGAATCTTTATAAGTAAATTTAATATCTCCAGCCCTTCTTCTATGATTAACTGAACCTCAGGGTCTCAAACTATAAAGTCACCTGCACTAAACACAGCAATATGAATATAAAAGTGATATAATAAATGTAATCATTAAAACAACCCACTATAGAGTTAAGGTTTATGTATAATTTCTTAAGAAGATGATCTTAAGAAGATGTTTCTTAAGAAGAAATATCCTAATGATGTTTGTTTCACATATCTAGCTTTTTAGATATTTGGTACACAGAGATTCGTGACTGTTCTATCCTTTTCGTAAATGGAGTCTACGTTTGGTAAACTTCCTCTTGTCCTGATTAATGCTTTTAGTTAATTCATTAATTTTTGGCTGCGCTGGGTCTTTGTTGCTGCTCATGGGCTTTTCTGTAGTTGCAGTGAGAGGGGGTTACTCTTCCGTTGCAGCACAGGATCTAGAACGCCGGCTTCAGTACTTGCAGTTCTAGGGCTTAGCTGCTGTGTGGCGTGTAGAATCTTCCCGGATGGACCAGGGAATCAAACCCATGTCCCCTGCATTAACAGGTGTCTTCTTAACCACTAGACCACCAGGGAAGTCTCTGATTAATGCTTTTAATCTTAACTGCTGCTTTGCTAGTTATAATTGTATGCTGCTTTTTCTGCTTAACTTTTCTTAAAAAAAAAAAAAAAAGTATTTTCCTGATACCTGTTTGCCTATTTATTTATTTCCTACATTAAAACAAATATGCCTGTGGCGGATTCATTTCAATATATAGCAGAACCAATACAATATTGTAAAGTTTAAAAATAAAATTAAAAAAAAAAGAAAGAAAATGAGAAGTGAAGTGAAGACGCTCAGTCGTGCCCGACTCTTTGCGACCCCATGGACTGTAGCCCACCAGGCTTCTCCATCTGTAGGATTGTCCAGGCAAGAATACTGGAGTGGGTTGCCATTTCCTTCTCCAGAGGATCTTCCCGACCCAGGGATCGAACCCGGGTCTCCTGCATTGTAGGCAGATGCTTTACCGTCTGAGAGACATCCACTTAAAAAAAAAAAAAAAATTCAATCTGACAATCTTTGTCTTTGAAAGATGCATCCAATCTATTTACATTTAATTGAAAACAGATGTCTTTGATTTTCTTTCTTTCATTTTACCTCATGCATATTATTTATATTATGCTGTCCCCCCCGCCCTTAATTTTGGTGGGTTGATCCAAGTACAATTAGTTGTCTACATTTTCCTTACTGAATTTAGAGTTTCTATCACATTTCCCCACTCTTCTAGGCATTACTCTCCCATTTCGTTTACTTCTATTGAACCACTTCTTTCTCTGCTGTCAATATGAAAATAAGATACCGACCATATCTCTCCATAGACATGTTCATTTCCTTGCTGTCCTCTTTCACCTTTGTAAAACTTTTACTTCCCTACTCAGTTGAAACCTTAAGAAAACTTCCACTTCCCTTCTCTACTTGTTCCTTCCTCCCTTTCCGAGGACTTGAGATCATTTAGTATTCTTAGACATTTTTAGGTTTTCCCCTGTAGGATGTTCTCTTTATATGATCATTGTTTGGCACTAATGTTACAGATTCCCTGGCATTCTATCATTTTCAATTTATATTTAAGTATATGTATGTCTGCTTCCCTGGTGGCTCAGCTGGTAAAGAATCCACCTGTGATGCAGGAGACCCCAGTTCAATTCCTGGGTTGGGAAGATCCCTTGGAGGAGGGATAGGCTACCCACTCCAGTATTCTTGGGATTCCCTGGTGGCTCAGCTGGTAAAGAATCCACATGCAATGCGGGAGACCTGGGTTAGATCCCTGGGTTGGGAAGATTCCCTGGAGGAGGGAACGGCTAGCCTCTCCAGTATTCTGGCTTGGAGAATCCCCATGGACTATACAGTCTATGGGGTCACAAAGAGTCAGATATGACTGAGAGACTTTCACTTCACTATATGTATATCTAAGTGGAAAATTTAAAAGCTGAGACATTACTTTGCCAACAAAGGTCCATCTAGTCAAGGCTATGGTTTTTCCAGTGGTCATGTATGGATGTGAGATTTGGACTGTGAAGAAAGCTGAGTGCCGAAGAATTGATGCTTTTGAACTGTGGTGTTGGAGAAGACTCTTGAGAGTCCCTTGGACTGCAAGGAGATCCAACCAGTCCATTCTGAAGGCGATCAGCCCTGGGATTTCTTTGGAGGGAATGATGCTAAAGCTGAAACTCCAGTACTTTGGCCACCTCATGCGAAGAGCTGACTCATTGGAAAAGACTCTGATGCTGGGAGGGATTGGGGGCAGGAGGAGAAGGGGACGACAGAGGATGAGATGGCTGGATAGCATCACTGACTCGATGGACATGAGTCTGAGTGAACTCCAGGAGTTGGTGATGGACAGGGAGGCCTGGCCTGCTGTGATTCATGGGGTCGCAAAGAGTCGGACATGACTGAGCAACTGAACTGAACTGAACTGAAGTGGAAAATTGTATACAAATGCACCTGCAGAGAGACAGAGATGCATTCTCATGCTATTTCCTCCCCTTCTTGTGCCCTACTGGGAACTCTGTTGTGATCGTCCCGTTGCCTTAGGGTCCTTCCTAAAGCATTGCTGTAGTGGAAGATGTACATGATGTCACATATTTGCCCACACCCTCTCTCACCCTGGCAGGGGGCTGTCTCAATGGAGAGTAGGTTTTGGGGTTGGCGTCCTCTTCCCTCAGTGCTCTATGGGGGTAATTCTGTTTTCTTCTGTCCAGTGCCTCAGTCCTATTCGTGTTGGCCCTTTCCTTTGTATGTGATGCAGTTTTTATGTGTGACAGCCTATACATTTTCTTTATGCTTGAATTTAGGAATTCTGCCTGGATATACCCAGCTGGGTTTAAAAAAATTTTTTTTCCTCATTAATTATGTCTGGAACTCAATGAGCACTTTAAATTTGTAGACTTGAGCCTTTCCTCAAACAAGGGGAAATTTCTTCTATTATTTCCCTAATTAATGCACTCCTACATCTGTTCCCTTTCCCTCCCTTGGAACTTTCATTATTCACATGTTGAGTCTCTGCATCTGTCCTGCAAGCCCTTTTTAAAAATTTCTCTTATGGTTTCCATTTCTTTGTGTTTTTACTTTCTGTGTTGAGAAATGTATTGCTTAATCATACAGGCCTGAATTCAATCCCCAACAGAAAACAACAGCTCCTTTAGTTCCTCTGTAGAATTTGTAAAGTTATAAAAAAACGAAAACAAACAAACAAAAAAACACAACTCTTTGAATTCCAGAGTCTCTTTTTTTTTCTCTTCATATATTAGAACCGAATTTTTGAGTACCATTGTTATTGTTCTGTTTTAAATCTCAGAAATTAAAGCATCCTTATTCTCCAGCAGTTCTGGTTTATGAGGGGCTGCCAGTTTTAGGCATTCTGCTGTTTCTCTCTGGTTGCTGGGTCCTGTAGGTGCTATTGTTATTTTCTTTCTCCTATGAGTGGCTCCATTCACCCCTGAGATATTAGCAATAAGTTGAGGGGGCTCTTGAAAGATGGTAAAGCCAGGTGAAGGCAGTAATCTGTGTTATATGGACCTGGAGATGGACCTCCTGGAAAGCAGTCAGTCAGTCCTTGCTCACGGAGGTTCTCCTGGACTGCTCTGCTCCAGGCAGTGACTCAGGCATTCAGGTACCTTCTATTTAATAGGCCTTTAATCATTTGGTACTTTTCCATGATCTTCTGCAGGATCTAGTAATTATAGTAAATTGCATACATTTTAGAAAGCCTACTAAAACAGAGCAGGATAAGGAGTATGTGTGAATATATTGGAAATACGTATAGGGGCATAAGTGCACTTAAATAGAGATGATCAGAGTGGACTTTGTTAGGAAGGTAACATTTGTGAAGAACATCAAAGAGTGTTTATGCAGGAGAATAAGTGAAGCAAGAGCATCCTAGGGGAACAGCCAGTGCAAAGGCACTAAAGTGAGAGCAAGTCTGGAGCACTTAGGGAGCAGCTGGTATGGATGGAGTGTAGTGGTAGTGGGATGAATACAGAGGAGCCTATGAAGAGATCAGGTTAGAGAGGTAATGGAGGGCCTGAGGTTACTACAATAATCCAATAAGAGTTGGTGATGGCTGGCTCTGTGGAGGTAGCACTGGGGGTTGTGGAGGGGAGTGTAATATAAAGCACTCAGATTTTAGATATGATTTGGAGGTAAAGCCAAAAGGATTTCTGGATTGATCTGAGAGATAAAGAAAGGGATTAAGGATGTTATTTAAATAACATTTATATAGCACTTACTATGCCTAGGCATTTGACAAATACTAACTCTTTTAATTCTCTTACCAACCTTAAGGGATGTAATTATCTCATTTATAAGATTAGTAAGCTGAAGCACAGAGACCTTAACTCAAGTAATTTGCCCAAGGCCACACAGATAGTGTCATACTAGGGTTTGAACAAGCAAGCTCCAGAGTCTAGATCTTAACCATCATTACTTGGCCCTTCTTGTGGGAATTGTGACAATTCCTGAGAATGTCAATTCCAAGTAAACCTTGAGGCACTAGGGAAATCATGACAGTGTGAATCTCTTCATCTGCTGGGTCCATGAAAGATTTAGGCCAAAATTGCATTTATCACCTGACTTCCAGGGGTCCCCACCGTGTGGGGTGTGGTAGGCCACAGTGGCATTTTGGGTTCTTAGGAATGGGTCTCACCTTAGAGCCAGTCTTCAGTAACCCCAGAAAAGTTTGGGTATTTCCATTTCCATAGTGCACAGTCACACTGATAAGTAAGTTACCACCTTCCCTTTGGGGAAGACTAGAAGGAAGATTTGTGGTACTTGGGGCACTCAGTCCTTTCTTAAAGGGATCTATGACATTTCACTAAGACCTCTCAGGAAAAGAAAGAAAAGCTCTTACTTTACAGAAATTAGATGTAAAATCTGAGATTTGGGGGCTTGAGCAAGTCCCAAATGGATGGATGTTTCTGACTGACACGGGAAACATTATGGGTGATCCAAATCTGATAGTGCCAAAGAGATCATGAGTTCTGTTTGGGGAATATTAATTCTGAGATGCTTTTTAGACAGTCAAATAGAGTAGATGGTTTAATGGATGAGAGAAGATTTCAGAGGAGAGATCCAGCATGGAAGTACCACTCTGGTAGTCATTAATATAGAGAGGGTTTATAACACCATGAGGTCTCAAGAGAGAGTGTGGAGAAATAAGAGGTCCAAGAACCAAGCATTGGGCTTGGAGAAGAGGATAAAGCAGCAAGAGAGGTGACCAGTGCATAGCCATGAATTCTAAGTGAAGAAAATATTTCCAAGAAATTGAATGTTATCAGCTCTGTGAAATGTTGCTGATATGCCAAGTGGGATAAGGACTGATCACTGACCATCGGACTCAGCAACATGGAGATCACTGATGAGCTTGGAAAGCAGTTTGGGGAGTGGTGGTGGCAAAAGCCTAATTAGAGTATAGTAACAAAATTAAACAAAGAAATAGTGAATAGTCAAGTATCTCAAGAAGTCTTGCTGAAAAGGAGAACAGAGAAATGAGCAGTAGCTGAAGGGGGAAGTACAGTCCAGAGAGGGCATTTTTATAAGATGATAAGGATAAAACTATGTATATGTGTTGGAAATGATCCAACCAATAGACAAGGAAAAATTGATGATACAGGACAGAGGAGGGAACATTCCCAGAGTGATGTGTCTGAATAGGCCAAAGGCGGTTTAATTACAGATGTCAATTAAAGCATAAGCTCATAGCCACAGAGATTCACTCTAATTCCCCACTCTTTTGCTTCTGTTTTCCCCCTGCTAGATCTTCATTGCCACATCTTAGTAAAAGTCATGTGTCCTTGTGAACCACTGTGCAGAGGAACCTCCACTCTTAGTCTTAAGTTTACATCAATGCAGACACATTTATACTTGAAACTTCACAGTATGCAGTCTGAGAATGCCACTTACCATGACTCTAGGCATGAGGAAGTGGGTAGGAGGGGACAGCACTGGATTTTAAGACCTAGAGAATATTTGGTTCCATTTCTCACAGCACATTGCTCATGTCCTCTACCTTCGTACACATTTATCTTGTCCCTGAAAATGCACCAATGTTTCACTGGGAGGGACTACAGTTTCTATCTTCCATTTAAAGCATCACTATGGAGCCTTTGGCCAGCTGTCCCTTGATCTTCACTGTAGGCATCTGCTTTTTAGTACCCTTGATGCTTATTCATTTTCTGTTTTTTTTTTTTTTTTCTGTCAGATTATCTATTTATCTACTTTAAATACTACATTGTTAGCAATTGTTTAATCCTCTAGTTATTCCATTTAGAAATCAAGACCCTGCCAGCTTAGCTTTTAGCTTAAGAAAATTAAAAAATGGAAATCTTTAAACACAAGTAATTACAAAACCTAATTCTGTTTTTCTTTTTTTTTTTCAAAGCAAACATTTCTTTTTTCAGTATTTTCTGTAATATCATGAAAAAGTAGATTCCTGGTGGACATAAAGTTGAAATATTCCAACTGTGGCATGATAGTGCAATTGTCTGAGGCTTTATGAAAAAGAAAGAATATTGACTCTGAAAAATTATTTCCCACTGGCTCTTCTTTGCTGTTATTCTGATTATTCAATCTCCTTGTGAGTCTAATTCTTAATTTAGCAGCTTCTAAATTCAAAGCACAGTATATTTTGTGCATAAGGCTGAAGCCACTGAGGGAGGTAGCACTAACCAAGGATCAATGGAGGGAAATTAGGATGCTGTCATACAGGTCCCCTGTGCTTGCTGTCTGCTTGCCCTGGGCAGAGAGGCTGAGAGTATTATTAATAGTTAGCATAAGAAGCTATTGTTGGAACCAGAATTTTGGTTTAATCAGATGTTTTCATAGGTAGGTTTATTTATTTTTAGTTTTTGGTAGGTAGTTTTCATTTCACCAATTTCTTGTATGATTAGATAAAATTCTTAACTTCCTGGATCTCAACAATTTGTTTTGTAAAATGTGGGTAAAACTGATCTTGATGGACTAGTGTGAAGATTTAGTGAGATATTATATAAACACGGCAGAGATAAAATAGCTGCTGTCACCACCACCGCCACCACCACCATCATTGGCATCCTCATCTTTCAACCATCAGCTCATGGATGCTGTCCTCTGTGAAGGCCTCCTTGACTCTAGGCAGCATTAGATACTCCCTTTCATGTATCCTTTAGGCATTTTATACACCCAGCACTCATTGCATTATATTGTCTTTGTTCCTTTTCATGTCAGTTCTCTATGGGGCTGAGCCACTTATAGATGGTAACTTGGTCTTATTAATCACTAGTTCTCTAGTATCTAGCATCTAACATGCCAAAGAATGTTCAAACTACCACACAATCGCATTCATCTCACACGCTAGCAAAGCAATGCTCAAAATTCTTCAAGCCAGGCTTCAACAGTATATGAACCAAGAACTTCCAGATTTCAAGCTGGATTGAGAAAAGGCAGAGGAGCCAGAGATCAAATTGCCAACATCTGTTGGATCACAGAAAAAGCAAGAGAATTCCAGAAAAACATCTACTTCTGCTTCATTGACTATACTAAAACCTTTGACTATGTGGATCACAACAAACTCTGGAAAATTCTTAGAGATGGGAATACCAGACCACCTGACCTGCCTCCTGAGAAACCCATATGCAGATTAAGAAGCAACAGTTAGAACTGGACATGGAACAACAGACTGGTTCTAAATTGGGGAAAGAGTATGTCAAGACTGTATATTGTCACTCTGCTCATTTAACTTATATGCAATGTATACCATGCGACATGCAGGGCTGGATTAAGCACAAGCTGGAATCAGGATTACTGGGAGAAATATCAGTAACCTCAGATATACAGATAACACCACCTTTATGGCAGAAAGTGAAGAGGAACTGAAGAGCCTCTAGATGAAGGTGAAAGAGGAGAGTGAAAAAACTGGCTTCAAACTCAACATTCAAAAAATGAAGATCACGGCACCCGGTCCCATAACATCATGGCAAACATATGGGGAAACAGTGGAAACAGTGACAGACTTTATTTTCTTGGGCTCCAAAATCACTGCAGATGGTGACTGCAGCCATGGAATTAAAAGATGTTTGCTCCTTGGAAGAAAAGCTATTGACCAACCTAGAAAACATATTAAAAATCAGAGACATTACTTTGCCAACAAAGATCTGTATAGTCAAAGCTATGGTTCTTCCTGTAGTCATGTATGGTTGTGAGAGCTGGACCATAAAGAAGGCTGAGCACCAAAGAATTGATATTTTTGAACTGTGATGCTGGAGAAGACATTTGAGAGTCCCTTGGACAGCAAGGAGATCAAACCAGTTGATCCTAAAGGAAATCAACAATGAATATTCATTGGAAGGACTGATGCTGAAGCTGAAGCTCCAATACTTTGGCCACCTGATGTGAAGAGTTGACTCATTGGAAAAGACCCTGATGCTAGGAAATATTGAAGGCAGGAGGAGAAGGGGATGACAGAGGATGAAAGGGTTGGATGGCATCACCGACTCGATGGACGTGAGTTTGAGTAAGCTCTGGGAAATGGTGATGGACAGGGAAGCCTGGTGTGTTGCAGTCCATGGGGTCACAAAGAGTCAGACACGGCTGACCGACTGAACAACACTGGACTTGTCACCTAAGATTGGCTCATTAAGTGTATACTGAATGGCTTCAGAAATAAAAAAACTTTTACTTGGGCATAAAGTTGGCATTCACCATATATCTGAAAAAGTAAGATGAAAATGATAGACCCAAATCTGGGAGACTGAATATAAGTGTAACAGTTATAAATATGGAGATTTAATAGGATTATATCATTTTGTAAACTCTACATGCAATTATAGTAAATTGGGACTGATTTAAACATCAGCATACAAGGTAAATTTATGCTCATTTATAGCACTTGAAATATTAATTTGTTATTTTATGTAATTTCAAAAATAGTAGTTTTTTTTTTTTTAGATGGCTTTTGGATCAAGAATGCAAACCCTAATCATAGTATTATCTGTCTGAGAGACTGCAACTGATTTAAACTTTCTTGCTTCGTCACAAGGTTTTTTGTTGTTGTTGTTGCTATTGTTTTTTTATAAAAAGGAGTCTGCCTGACTTTCATTATGTTTAGAGTCATCATTCAGGGGTTTCCATCTCTGCAAAATCTGAGGCAAGTATGCAAAGAACTATTTTGAATCTGTTTCCTTATAGCACTCTCTGGTCACTCTCAACAAATTTTCATCTCCTTCTCACCCCTTGAAGGCTGAAAGCTGATACCAGGAGCTGGGGGTGGGAGGATCATTCAGCTGATATTTCAGTAATTTCTGTTGTTTTGGGAGAATTAACTGGAAATATCTAAATGGTTAGAAGGTTTGACACATATTCCTTGCTTTTGTTACAGAAACTCAGGTACATGGGATGCCTGGGCTCAAATTTGCTTGGATAGCATTTTAAAAGGAATCAGAGATAGTCTTGAGCTTTGGATACCCAAGTACAGTGTGACTTGGGAGGCCATCACTAGTAGAAAGAACATGGGCTTTGGCGTCAAAGAGGTCTGCCAACATAAACTCAGTTCTGCTACTGTTAGTATTCATTGTCTAAGCTTTGATTTCCTGATCTTGTATCTAGGGGTGTGTGTGTGTGTGCACTCAGTTGCCTCTCTTTGTGACCCCATGGACTCTAGTCCACCAGGCTTCCCTGTCCATGGAATTTTCCAGGCAAGAATACTGGAGTTGGTTGCCATTTTCCTCTCCAGGGCTCTTCCTGAATGAAGGATGGAACCCACCTCTCACGCATGTTCTGCATTAGTAGGTGGATTCTTTACCAGCTGAGCCACCAGGGAAGTCCCTGTATCTAGGTAGTATAATATCTATGTGTGAGGACTTCTGGTGATAAATAAGTATGACAATATCCATAAAGTGTCTAGCATAGTTTCTGGCCCATTTATTGTTTAATTTCGGTATAAAAGGAAGAGGCTGGGGGGAAATTAAAGAAAGACAAAAAGGGAGCCTACAGATTGAAAGAGATTTAGAGTACATGTCAACTAATTGTAATATACGGAGTTTATTGGGGTCCCCATTTGAACTACTAGAAAATACATTGGAAAGTTTAAATGCTGAGTGGACATTCACTGATATTAAGGAGTTATTAATTTTTTAAGATGTGATAATGGTATATCCATGTTTCATAAAAATAAGTTACTAGCTTTTAGAGATACACATTGAAATATTTATGAATAAAACAAAAATTGTTTATAAACATTTCCATGATAAAGAGCTGTACCTATACACTGCTTTTTTTTTTTTTAATTCAAGCCTGTATATATAGATGCAAATAAAATTTTGCAAGCAAATAAAATATTCCTACACATATGCACTGGGGTAAATTAAATGCCAGGCAAAGTTCAGACACATTTGCTCTGTTTCTACTCTCACTGGCACTAATAGTTAACTGGGAAGAAGTAACATTGTGTTGTGATGTTTTGCTGTACATATTTTTGGTGCTTTTTGTATATTATGAGTGCTTCTTTTCTGACATTATGAAATAAATGCATTCAATTTTAGATATTATAATTCATATTTGAAATAAAAATTACCACTCAGTTCATTTCAGTTCAGTCACTCAGTCACATCCGACTCTTTGCGACCCCATGGACTGCAGCACGTCAGGCTTCTCTGTCCATCACCAACTCCCGGAGTTCACTCAAACTCATACCTATTGAGTTGGTGATACCATCCAACCATCTCATTCTCTGTCATCCCCTTCTTCTCCTACCTTCAATCTTTCCCAACATCAGGGTCTTTTCTAATGAGATGGTTCTTCAAAACAGGTGGCCAAAGTATTGGAGCTTGAGCATCAGTCCTTCCAATGAACATTCAGGACTGATCTCCTTTAGAATGGACTGGTTGGATCTCCCTGGAGTCCAAGGGACTCTCAAAAGTCTTCTCCAATACCACAGTTCAAAAGCATCAATTCTTCGGCGCTCAGCTTTCTTCACAGTCCAACTCTCACATCCATACATGACTACTGGAAAAACCATAGCCTTGACTAGATGGACCTTTGTTGACAAAGTAATGTCTCTGCTTTTTAACATGCTGTCTAGGTTGGTCATAGCTTTTCTTCCAAGGAGCAAGTGTCTTTTAATTTCATGGCTGCAGTCACCATCTGCAGTGATTTTGGAGCCCAGAAAAATGAAGTCAGCCACTGTTTCCACTGTTTCCCTATCTATTTGCCATGAAGTGATGGGACTGGATGCCATGATCTTAGTTTTCTGAATGTTGAGCTTTAAGCCAATTTTTTTACTCTCCTCTTTCACTTTCATCAAGAGGCTCTCCTTCTTCACTTTCTGCCAAAAGGGTGGTGTCATCTGCATATCTGAGGTTATTGATATTTCTCCTGGCAATCTAGCTTCCAGCTTGTGCCTCATCCAGCCCAGCGTTTCTCATGATGTACTCTGCATATAAGTTAAATAAGCAGGGTGACATTATACAGCCTTGACTGACTCCTTTCCCTATTTGCAACCAGTCTGTTTTTCCATGTCCAGTTCTAACTGTTGCTTTCTGACCTGCATACAGATTTCTCAAGAGGCAGGTCAGGTGGTCTGGTACTCCCATCTCTTTCAGAATTCTCCACAGTGGTAATTTCCCAGAAAAATTACCACTATTCCTCTCTTAATCCTCTAGATTTAATTTTAGACCATCCTGAGATTGCAAGGTGAGCTGTCAACAAATAAATACACCTTCAAAACTACTTGTCTGCGAAAGTCATGATCTTATTTCTTCTGTGTGATCAGAACAAAAGAAATAATGTGAATACTAAGTTTGATGTAAATCAAAACTCAAATACAGGAGTTTGTGTTCATCTGTGTATTATTCTCACAGACTGACTATAACAATGAGTTATACTCTTCAGGGAAAAACTGTCTAGCAGGAGAGGAACAGGCAAAAACAAGGTTTGACTCCTCTGTGAAATGATCTTACTAAGCTACTTCCCAAACGTCAAAGATAACTGATGTTGGAGTCACTCCTGCCTGCCCTCCTGTTAGCATTGACGACCACACGTAATATTTTAGAGAAGTCATGTCAATGTACGCTTTTCTCTTTGTTTCTGTGCTGATGTCAACTAACTCCTCATCAACATCAGTTTCATCTCTTTTTCTCCAGCTTCAGAGGAAGATGGTCTCTTTTTGAAAAAAAAATCTTTTTTTACGTTGTGGTAAAATACATATAATGTAAAACTTCCATTTTGACTAGTTTTGAACGTACAGCTCTATAGTGTTAAGTATATTCACAGAAGTCTTTCTTCATCTTGTAAAACTGAAATTTTATACTCATTAAACAACTCCTCATTTCCCGAGGGAATAGTTCAAACTTACTTTCCTGGCTTTCTTACCTCTTCCCCACCCATTACCACCAAGATCCTTTTTGTTTACTTCTCTGAGGTCTGCTAAGGGACTTCCTTTTGGTAGCATTTCACACTCCACGCCTGCCATAATAATAATGTTCTCCTGGCTCCACTCCTGCCCTACTGAACGTTCCTTCTTTAAACCACTGCTAAGTGTTGCTAAATGTTTCATTGCTAAACACTCTCTAAATGTTATTTGTTGCATTCTTTCTGCCCTTGGCTTTCTACACCCATTTCGGATAATCTCACTCACCCGCTGCAATGACTTCAATTTTGAAGTTTCCCACATCTGTACAAACCTCCATCCCTGGCCTCTTGCCTGAGCTTTAGGCTTAGCAAGACTCATTTTATTGTTACTCTGCATCAGGATCTCTTATAGCACTAAATTTTCAGAGCTGAAAAAGACAGGGACAAGCTGCTGCTGCTGCTGCAAAAGAAGCTTTGCTTATTATAATGATATCTTACTTAAAAAAAGTTATATTGTAAAACCATTCATTCTTTTCTTGGCTTCCGTGAGGCCACAGTATCTTTTTCAAACTATAGTTGCATCTCCTTCTCAACACCTAGAGCTGGTTCTTGGGTAACATCCTCTCTTCCAGTTACACCATCTCCTTGTTGTCCCAGCCAGTCCCAGAGCTTTAGAAACATTGCATGGGGGTGACTTTATCTACAGCTCTGACCTCTCCTTGGAACTGCAGCCATGTACATCCATTTGCCAAATTGTCATCTCCACTTGGATGTAATGGTTCTTTCACATTTAACATGGCCCCATAGAAATTCCCAGTTTTCTCTCTCTGACCTGCTCCTTTCTCAATAAACATTTCCAACATCCATCCACTGCACATGCTAATGTTCATCAGTGTTCTTTGATAACACTTTTCCTCTTGTTCCCCAGATTTAGTTCACCCATCAAGACCTTTTTTTGAAACTTATGTTTGGTGGCTCAGATGGTAAAATGTCTGCTTGCAAAGCGGGAGACCTGGGTTCAATCCCTGGGTTTGGGAAGATCCTCTGGAGAAGGAAATGGCAGCCCACTCCAGTACTCTTGCCTGGAAAATCCCATGGATGGTGGAGCCTGGTAGGCTACAGTCCAGGGGGTCACAAAGAGTCTGACACAACTGAGCAACTTCACTTTAACTTTTTAAAGACCTTTTTAACTCTACAAGCATGTCCCAGTTCCCTCTGCTTCTCTCCATCTCTATTGCCATCAACCTAGTCCACCCTGATCCCTCCCATGGGGATGACTACTATAGCTTTCCAATTTCCTTCTACTTCTGCTCTGGTCTACTTTCCACAAAGCAGCCTGTGACCACATAAAAATACATGCTAGACTATGTCACTTGTTTGCCTAAAAGCATGCAGTGACTCAGTTGTGTCCACATCTTTGCAATTCAGTGGACTGTAGCCCACCAGACTCCTCTGTTCATGAAATTCTCCAGGCAAGTCCATGGGGTCACAAAGAGTTGGACATGACTTAGTGATTAAGCAACAGCAATGCCGTGACTTCCTATGGACCTTAAAATAAAATCCAAATCTGTTGCCTCAGGCCACATGGCCTTTAAATTCTGGTTTGGGTCTACCTATTTAAACTTAATTGCTTACCCTTCACCTTCTTGATCCTGTTCACTGACCTTGTTTCCATTTCTTGAACTGGCTAAACTTTTGTCTTCTTAGCATCAGTGTTTCCTTAGCTTGAAATGCTTACCTCCCAGTCATAGATTCACTGACTGGCTTTCAGATTCTGCTCAGAGAGGTCTTTCTTTCTATGCAATTTAAAGTAGCCATCAGACAGTCTGTCTTATGTCAGCCTATTTTTCATTTTTACACAGTGCTTAACGTTATCTTCTACTTTTCTTGTTTATCTCTTCCCTTGTCTGGTTATTATCTGTTTGCCTCTGCTAAAACACTGTGAGCCTAGAGATCTTGTCTCTTTGGTTCATTCTTGTATTCCTAGAGCTTAGACAGTATCTGGCAGTTAAAAGAATATTTTTAAAATGCTTGAATGAATGAATAAAATGTCTCCAGACATCAAACTTCCTAATTCAATCTCTAAACAGCTGCCAGAGTGAGCTCCTGAAAACACCTGTCTCACCAAGTCATTCGCTACTTGAAACACTCCAAAACTGCCACATTGGCCATTGGCGAGAGAACATAATCCAAAGTGCTCAATACAGCATACAAGATACCCCACAACCTGGACTCTGCTTGCTTCTCCCATCTCATTTCTCACTAGCTCTGTGCCCAATGACCTGCAAGATGCCTAATGATTGGCATGTCCAAGGGGTCATACTGTTTCACAGTCCTGGGTCTTTGAACCACTTCTTCATATCTGGACTGTTCTTTCCCCCCATTACTCCTTTCACTAAAATCCCCTTATTTACTCAGTTTTTAAAATACAGCTTAAGTCAGGAAGCTATTCTGATCCCCCTATCACCCCAAACTTCAATCTTTTCCTCTATTACTTATATTTGCCTCCATTATAGCTACTTAACTCTACTGCTTGCTGAATGTCTATCTTTCCATTTGGACTATAAACTCCATGAGGGAAGGCGTAGTTTTATATGTCACATCATATTACATATCATAGTGTGTATACAATTCTATTTCTGGATACTACTCATGGTTGGCAGTTGCATATGTTAGTTGACTGACTCACTCACTGACTATATAAAAATGCAAGAAACTTGAAAATGCTTGACATCACTTGCCACTGGGTTGACAGATGCTGCTCATTATGTTGTGTTTATTGTAGCTCAGGCTGTCATACTGAGCATGATAACTCAGATGAGTGAAGATGAATGTCTTCAACTCTTAAGAAAAATGTGCTCTGGAAGAACATAGTCAATTTATCACCTAAAACCAATTCTTAGGTCATCACCGGGGAAATGAATGGGTCTGACAGGAATGTGAAATACTTAAGGAAAAGTTGATTAAAGAAGGCTTCATGAATGATTAATTATAGAGTTTAATATTGGTGGGAGAGAGTCTTACTGACATTTAAATAAATGCCAATAAAACAAGGTGCAATTAAGCATTTGCCATAGCAAATAAAACATCATCAAGGTATTTGTTCTGAATCATAATTATATAGAAGTGGAAAGTGCAACTCTGAAATGTATGTTCATATTAGGTGTGACTCCTTGGCTGAAGTCTTACATTTTGGACACGTATTTTTACGTGATAATTGCAAGTCCTGCTATGCAAAGGTGAGTGTACTGCCTCTCCTTTCTCTTGCCACCCAGCCCATCTGCAGTCTACTGCTTTCGGGTTTCCAGTTATCTCTACTTTAACTGACACCTTTTCATAAAGTCTCCAGTGACCTTCTTCTGATGAGCATATCCAATGGTCCCAGCTTACTTGAATCTATTTAATCTGTTGATTGAATTACTATTTATGTATCACCCACGCTGTGTTACTGTTAGGCACTGATTTGACGAGTGGTAATAAAAAAAGGAAAGGCCCCTTCCCTCCCAAAACCAATCAAATAAACAAAGCAAAACCACCAAGAAAATCCCCAAGCACATGCACATGTGTGTGCATGCACGCGCACACACACACACACACACACACACACACACAGGAAACAAAGATAAAAACAGAAACCAAGCCAAACGATGACAAACTAAACAACTAAACAGCAAAAAACTAAACTGTGAAACAGACTTGTCTCCTGACCTCAAATATTCAATTCTTGTAGGAAAGTTAAATAAATAAGCACAGAGATAAGCATTTAATTAAGTTGTGATGAGTGTGGTGCATGAGACAGGGTGCTCGGGGCTGGTGCGCTGGGATGACCCAGAGGGATGGGATGGGGAGGGCGGTGGGAGGGGGTTTCAGGATGGGGAACACGTGTATACCCGTGGCGGATTCATGTCAATGTATGGCAAAACCAATACAATATTGTAAAGTAAAATAAATAAATAAATAAAACTGAAAACAAAGGAAAAAGAAAAGTGAAGCACATGATGTTCTGAGAAATGATAACAAGGAACCCAGTTTGAATCAAGGATAAAGGCAGAACCTCTGAAGAAGAGATCTGAAGGAGGAGAAGGGAGAAAAAGTCCAAATGGAGAGAGAAAAATAAATAAGAGCTCGGAAAACATGTTTGCTTGAACAACACATGAAGAATATGAATCCTGTTTGGCTAATCATTTCCGCCAAGCAACAGATGAAGAGGAAGAATTGTCCGCTATCACAAATAAACTAAGCAGTCATGGGGGTAAACATGATACGATCAAAGACAAAGCATTCTGGAGCCATATTAGAAAGCAGATAAGACAGGGACTAGCTTGCAACATTTTTTTTTTTTTTGAGGTAATTCAGGAAAAAAGAATAAAAAGCCAAATTGCTTAAGAATGTGGAGAGTAATATGCAGATACTCCAGCAGAAGGAAGGAAAGAAGTTAGGTTCCTGTTGAGACACTGATTCTTGCTACATTCCAGCCAACATACCAGGGAATTTCTGGGAAGATGTTTTCCCTTCTGACATATAGCAGACATTCCCTTAATCCCTAATGGTACATAAATGTAGGGTATATCCAAGGCCTCAAGTCCGGGGAAGATGAAATCATTGGCTGAAAATTGTTTTCTACATCTCGGATTGCAAACAATAAGTATGAAAGAGAAACTGATAGTCTTTGCAGAAATGAAGCTTCCTTTGTGTGGTTAGTACATGTGATTAAAACAGAAACTGCAAAGTGTACTCACCACCCTGTTTGGACTTTTCTGGATCTTTGGCACTTTCATTCCTTGCACAAAAATAGGGGGAAAGTCTTTCTCTTTTTCTTTTTAAAAATTAAAAAAAAAATTCCTAAGGTAATAATTCTCAACCTTGCCTATACATCAACTTTACCTTGGGTCACTTTGAAGGCTCCATGTGCCTTTGAAGCACTTTAAGACCTCCTTATCAGTTTGTCTGGGATGGGTGTAGGGATCAGTTTTAAAAATCTTCCCAATTGATTCCTATGTGTGTCCAAGTTTAAGATCTATTTTAGTAAGCCTTTATGTATTGTCTATCTCTTTTTATTTTTAAAAAGAATCCATTTTCTGAAAATTAAGTAAACATTGATAAAACCAACCCCAAACTTAAATGAGCAGATATCTTAAAATAAAAAGGAGAAACTTGGAAACTTCCAGTAGAATGTTTATTGTCTTACTGTTCTGTCCTCAACAGCCTGCCTTGTACATGGTGATAAGTAGCTGGGCCACAGGTCCTGATAGGCAAGTCTGGCTTTGGCTGGAGAACCTGTCTCAGTTCAGTTCAGTTCAGTTCAGTCGCTCAGTTGTGTCCGACTCTTTGCGACCCCATGAATTGCAGCACGCCAGGCTTCCCTGTCCATCACCAACTCCCAGAGTTCACTCAAACTCATGTCCATCGAGTTGGTGATGCCATCCAGCCACCTTATCCTCTATCGTCCCCTTCTCCTCTTGCCCCCAATCCCTCCTAGCATCAGAGTCTTTTCCAATGAGTCAACTCTTCATATCAGGTGGCCAAAGTATTGGAGTTTCAGCTTCAGCATCAGTCCTTCCAATGAACACCCAGGACTAGTCTCCTTCAGAATGGACTGGTTGGATCTCCTTGCAGTCCAAGGGACTCTCAAGAGTCTTCTCCAACATCACAGTTCAAAAGCATCAATTCTTCGGTGCTCAGCTTTCTTCACAGTCCAATTCTCACACCTGTACATGACCACTGGAAAAACCTGGTAGGGGTTCTCAAATATTCTCACTCACCCAGCCTCTGCACGACTCTAGATGTCTACACCAGTTCTGTATCTAGTACCCTCTGCCTTTGACAGATCACGTGTTCTCATCTCCTCTAGCAGATGCCAGTACAGGTACACAAGCTTTTATCTGCAAACCTTGGGGCTGCATGTGTCCTGAAATTCAGCACGTCTTAGGCTTTGGAAAGGTAGATTCTGCATTCCATGTCTCATGGACTTCTCTTAGTGTGGTGAAGCAGTATCCTGTAATCAAGCACTTGCCTGTTTCTTCAGGAAACATGGGGCTACTCCCAAGAAATAGGATGAATAATGACTGCAAACAGTCTCATGTCTGTTCACTTCAAGTTTTGCCACCAAATAACTTCGCTAGAACTTTGTGAATAAAAACCTTTAGTTAGGCCCAGAGAGCAAGAAGACCTGTGGTAGTGGTATTATTTAAAAATTGTTTTGCAAGACTGCCTTTTCATGACTTTACTGGTTTTTCTCATTGCTTATAACAGAAACATTGTAACATGAAGTTAAATGCATTTCCATTGTTGGTTGCTTTCTGTGTGTTAATACTTTCCATTTTGTCAAAATGGAAACCCCAGATAACCCTAGATTTTTTTGTTGGGGGAGAATAAAACTAAAATAGATTGAACAAACAGACCTTTAGAAGCTGTTATCGTTGAACCCTGTTGACTCAAGCTTGGAAAAGGAAATAGCTGATTTAAACCTCAGGTGGGCCATTTCAACCATGGTCATCTTTATAACTCTCTTCAGCCTTTAGACATCTTTTCCTGCTCTAATCATAAATTATTTAGTCTTCACAGTTGTAGTAGGTGAATTTCTATTGTATTGGCCTTCCTCATATCAGTCAGGACACGGGTCCAGGGATTCCAGTGGGGGAGGTGGGCATGTTGTAGAGATAGAGCTGTTAAATATTATGTTACCTCATTGTTTTCACTGGCTAGTGAGGCCCAAGAGAACTCTGAGTCATATGCATCTATTTTCCTATTAGATTAGCTACTTGTTAAGAGCAGAGTTTCTTCCTTGTCTGCTCCTTAGATCATGTAGTATAGATCGTGGATGGTTTAAAAAATTCTAATGTTTTTTTAATAGTTGATAGTACAGTTTCCTTTGGGAATAAGTGGTCTTAAAAGAAGAAAATACCTTGGAGCAATTGGATATTAAAAAATAGGCCCATCATAGAATGCAGAGGGTGAGGGCAGACTAAATGGAGGGTAGAACTAGTTTGTATTAAAAAAAAACAACCAAAAAAACCCCAAAACTGGTAGTCATTGGAGGGGACAGAAAGAGAATGGCTGAGCAATGTGGATAATCAGCCAAAAAGACTTTCTAGAACAGAATGACTATTAATAGTAATTGTGATGGATCAGTAGTGCAATCCCCATCTATTACTTAATTTTTCTAAACTTTTTGTAAAATCTGCTACACAGAGGCTTTGTGTGCATAATTGTGTGTGTGTGTCTGTAAAACTAAGAAAGGTAGCTGAAAAACCCACCCAATAAAGAACAAGTTGCAAGATGCTAAAGGTTGTTACTGAGCTGTGAAAGATGCCAGGATTCTTGGCCTCCAGAGGAGAAGAAATCAAGCAGGGGCTAGTGACGAGGCTTGATCGCTCAGAGCTTTTGTGTAGTAAAGTTTTATTAAAGTATAAAAGAGACAGAGAAAGCTTCTGACATAGACATCTGAAGGGGGCAGAAAGAGTGCCCCTCTGCTAGCCTGTAGCAGTATGTTATATACCTATCAGCAAGCTGTTAATTAGAGAAAGGAGATGTCTCAAAACTCAGAGTGGCACAAGGTCCCTCATCCACAACATGCATTTTGAGATAACATTGACAACAGGTGAGTCATCCCGGGCCATAAAACGATTGGCATGAATCTTGAAGAAAGGCGGTTTTCCAAGTTTCATTAACATGGATTAGGAGAAAAATGTATGAGTAAAACATACAGGTTTCTTGAGCTCTTTTTGGTTCTGAGTCTTAAGGGGAACTGACTTGAAGAAAGACAGAGTCCAGGGTAAATAGATAGTTCATTAACATAGCTTAAGAAAAACATTTCCACAAGAAAAACACATTGGTTAGCTCAACGTTTGAGAAAAGTTAAGTTCAGGTGGAGCCAGGTGTCATCTGGCAACACAGAATTTTAGGAGAAACCTCCTTTTAATTTTGTATAGAGAAGGGGGAATAAAATCTGACACTTGTGGTTTGTTTCCTCCTGCCGCTTAAGAGAGAGATAAAAAATGTCTGACACTTGAAGCCTATTTCCTCCATTTGGAGACCCCTAGCCTTCCTGCCTGTTACCCTCTCAATGCCAAGTGGAGAACAAGAAGTCAGCTGAAGCGGAAGGTGGTCATGAAAATGAAAGTCCCCCAGAAATGCACAGAAATCTTGGACAGGGATTTAGGCTTTCAACACGAGGTGTGTTGGAGACCAGTCTTATCTAGATTTTAGGAGGCAAGATGACCATGAATATTATGTAGATTAAGTAGTAAATGCTCAACAAAGGTTACAGATGACATTAAAAAATGATAAACATTGGACTTAGTAGAATGTTATAATTATCTATAAAATGGAAAGGGTCCTGGAGAAGAAATTAGAGGTTCTGGGTGTGAATTTTTTCTTTTCTTTTTTCTTTTTTTTTATTATTTTATTTTTTCTTTTCTTTGACTCCCAGCATCTTCACTTTTCCTAGAATCTAGATACAATGAACTCTAGCAGAACAGTTACCACTATTTAAGCCTTAAACTTAAGATTCTTTGAATTAGTTCAATATTTGTAAATATGAGAATTCACATTCTATCACATCTAAATACTGAAAAATTTACTCAATATTAATGTAACTACACAAAATTTTGTATGCAGCACGTGGACTTTCATATTGCAGAATTTTTTTAAAAAAAATTGAAGTATAGTTGATTTATAATGTTAATTTCAGGCATACAAAAAAGTGCTTCAGTGATATGTGTGTGTATAACTTTTTCAGATTCTTTTCCATTGTAAATAGGCTATTACAAAATATTGAATATAGCTTTTGCTCTCCTATACAGTAAATCCTTGTTGTTTATTTATTTTATACATTGTAGTGTGTGTCTGTTAATTTCAAACTCCTAATTTATCCCTCCTCCTCCCCTTTCACCTTTGGTAGTCATAAGTTTGTTTTCTATGTGTGTGAGTCTATTTTTGTTTTGTAAATAAGGTCATTTTAATCATTTTTTTTTTAAGATTCCACAGATAAGTGATATCACATGGCATTTGTCTTTGTCTAACTGACCTCACTTAGTATGATAACTTCTAGGTACATCCATGTTGCTACAAATGGCAATGTTTCATTGTTTTTCATGCCTGAGTAATATTCCACCATATGGAAGCAACCTAAATGCCCATTGACACATTTGTCAATGGGCATTTAGGTTGCTTACATGTCTTGGTTATTGTAAATATTTGCTGCTGTAAATATTGTAAATATTTACATGGTGGCGCATGTATCTTTTCAAGTTAGAATATTCATCTTTACCAGATATATGAATGTGGTCTTTTTATAAGCTCTTATCTATAAAATTTTTTTTTTGCTTATCTGTCCTAACCTATGAAAATTTGCAACCAACAGACCCCCTCCCACAGCTTTTCACTATATCCTTAAAATATATAACTGATTCTTCCCCTTAGACAAGGAGAAAATAGCAAAATTCCTACCTAGAAAAAAATGTTAACCCAGAATTATCAAATTTTGGTTTCAGCAGATAAAACACCAAAAATAGATTATAGGAAACTCTTACTTAAATCTTTTAAACCCCATGGATGGAGGAGCCTGGTGGGCTGTAGTCCATGGGGCCGCTGAGAGTCAGACAGGACTGAAGCGACTTAGCAGCCGCAGTACTATAGAGATTTACAGTCTTGACCAAAAGAGGATATAGGTTTCTCATTAAACTCTGTTTTAATGTGTCTCCAACTTCTATAACCGGAGAAGGCAATGGCACCCCACTCCAGTACTCTTGTTTGGAAAAGCCCATGGATGGAGGAGCCTGGTGGGCTGCAGTCCATGGGGTCGCTAAGAGTCAGACACGACTGAGCGACTTCACTTTCACTTTTCACTTTCCTGCATTGGAGAAGGAAATGGCAACCCGCTCCAGTATTCTTGCCTGGAGAATCCAGGGATGGCAGAGCCTGGTGGGCTGCTCTCTATGGGGTCGCACAGAGTCGGACACGATTGAAGTGACTTAGCAGCAGTAGCAGCAGCAACTTCTATAACAGCTTTTTGGTCAACTTGTTTCCATTAGATATTACTGATTTTATTTATTTTTATATTGTATTTTTTAAATTAGAGGATTATTACTTTACAAGACTATGGTGGTTTTTTTTGCCATACATCAATATGAATCAGCATTAGGTACGCATATGGCCCCTTCTTCTTGAACCTCCCCCCTACCTCCCTCCCCATTCCACCCCTCTAGGTTATCACAGTGCACTGGCTTTTTGTTCCTTGCACCATACATCAAACTCGTACTGGCTATCTATTTTACATATGGTAATGTATATGTTTCAAAGCTATTATATTTACTGTACATCAGAAACCAACAGAAATTGTAAATCAACTATACTCCAATAAAAATTTTTCAAAAAAGGCAAAAAAATTGCTGATTTAAAAAACTGACAACTTAAACTTGCCATACACACAAAAACAGAGGCAATCTACAACACGTTTGCCTTTCCTTCTGAAAGTTTTACGATGCATAATCATTAACCAGTCTTTTACCTTTAAACTTAAATGGCCAACAGAAGCAAACAGTTCTGAAACTATTCTTCCACACTTAAGGACTGATTAAGATTAGGGTGGCAGGTATTAGGCATATTATTCACTTAGTTTTGTGAACTTTCTGGGTTGACTTAGTGACTTTCCAGCTCCAGCTGTCTTCGCATCCACTGCTTGATGACACTCAAGACAGCTGTCTTATGTCGCAAGCAGCAAAATCATAAGGAGGACTGTCAGAAAAGCTCTCAAAATGCATGAACTTTCTAGGAATCATATGAACCATGCTAGAGTCACCAGCTTTACAGAATTTGGAGCCACTTTCCAGCTTCTTCCCAGAATAATAAACAACCTTCTTCAGTGCAGCAAACTTGGAAGCAACACGAGCTATGTGACAATCCTGCACAAGGGCAGAGCCGGCAGTGATTTGGACTATATGCCATAGGATAATTTCCTGAGCTGTGAAGCCAGCTGCTTCCACTGGTGGGTCATTTATGCTTTCACCAGTCACACTGCCACAACCAACATCTTCGAAAGACATGTTCTTGACATTGAAGCCCATCTTGTCCCTAGACAGTTGTCGTTGTTCAGTCATGTCTGACTCTTTGTGACATCATAGACTGCAGCACTCCAGGCTTTCCTGTCCTTCACTGTCTCCTGGAGTTTGCTCAGACTTGTGTCCATTGAGTCAATGATGCCATCTACCTGTCTCATCCTCTGTCATCCCCTTCTCCTTCTGCCCTCAATCTTTCCCAGCATCAGGGTCTTTTCCAGTGAGTCGGCTCTTCACATCAGATGGCCAAAATATTGGAGCCTCAGCTTCAACATCAGTCCTTGTAATGAATATTCAGGGTTGACTTCCTTTCAGATTGACTGATTTGATCTCCTTGCTGTTCAAGGGAGTCTCAAGAGTCTTCTCCAGCACCACAGTTCAAAAATATGAATTTTTGGCACTCAGCCTTCTTTATGGCCCACCTATCACATACATATATGACTACTGGGAAAACCATAGCTTGACTATACAGACCTTTGTTGGCAAAGTAATGTCTCTGCTTTTCAATATGCTGTCTGGATTTATCGTAGCTTTTCTTTCAAAGAGCAAGTGTCTTTTAATTTCAAGGCTGCAGTCTCCATATGCAGTGATTTGGAACCCAAAAATCTGTCACTATTTCCATTGTTTCTCCATCTATTTGCCATGATGTGATGGGACCGGATGCCATGATCTTCATTTTGAATGTTAATTTTGAAGTCAGCTTTTTCACTCTTCTCTTTTACCATCATCAAGAGGCTCTTTAGTTCTTTTTGACTTTCTGCCATAAGGGTGGTATCTGCCTCATCTGCTTATCTGAGATTATTGGTATTTCTCCTGGCAGTCTTGATTCCAGCTTGTGGTTCATCCAGCCAGGCATTTTGCATGATGTACTCTGCATAGAAGTTAAATAAGCAAGGTGACAATATACAGCTTTGGTGTGCTTATTTCCCAATTTTGTACCCATTCATTGTTCTATGTCCAATTCTAACTGTTGTTTCTTGACATGTATACAGGTTTTTCAGGAGGCAGGTAAGGTTGTCTGGTATTCTCATATCTTTAAGAATTTTCCCACAATTTGTGTGGTTCACTCAAAGCTTTACAATGCATTTCAAAAGATCTGACTTCAGTTGTAATGTTGATTAGAGTAAATGTGACTATTATGCTGGGTTCAAGGACACCAGTCTCCACAGGGACAGTACCAATACCACCAATTTTGTAGACGCTCTGGAGGGGTGGATGCAAGGGTTTGTCAGATGGAAGAGTTGGTGGCAGGATCCAGAGGTTCAAGCAGCATGGTTTCACTGGCATTGTCGTCTTTATGAGTGACTTTCCATTACTTGAGCCAAAACGTGTTTGCACTTGGCTGCAGCATGCTGTCTCTATTCCAAACAGAAACTGGTGCAAATGATACTGTGTTGGAGCTCTTGCCAGTTTTCTTAATGTAGGTGCTGACTTCCTTAACGATTTCCTCGTATCTCTTTTGGCTGCCGGGTGTCTCAGTGGAATCCATTTTAATACCAATAATCAGTTCTTTTACTCTCAGTCTATAAGCCAGAAGAGAACACCCTCATGGGTTTGCCCATTCTTGGAGATACCTGCTTCAACTTCACCAACACCAGCAGCAACAGTCAGGACAGCACAGTTAGCCTAAGGTGTGCCTGTATTCATGCTTTTGAGAGTCTCTGTGTTCCAGGGCTGGCCTTGAATTTCTACAGGGAAATATCAATGATGATACCATGCCCACGTGCAGCTTTCACTTTGTCCAAGATCCAGGCATACTTGAAGACATCCTAACCTGTATCAGTCACCCCCTTCTCAAATTTTTTCTATGGTTCTTTTGTTGATACCACCATGTTTGTAGACCTTGTGGTGTAGACTTGTTATAATCTATGTCTAGGGAGAACAATATTGATATGAGTCTTTTTCTTTCCCATTTTGGCTTAGATTTAGTTGTGATACTTATGTCCTGGCAGCAAATCTGTTGTGAAAAAGTAGGTTTGAATTCTGTGGCATTAAGTAATTAGGTAACTTTGGGAAAAAGCTTTACTCTGAGCTGCAGTTTTCTTACCTGCCAAAGGACAAAAAAAGCTAATTATTGGTTTTCTTATCTGTAAAATAGCTCCAGTGTTAACTGAAATGCTTGAGGAAGGAGCCCAGAATTTGGAATAAGAAATATACATATAAAATATACCTATGTTTGCATCCAGCTCCTGCCACTCTCTGGCTGTGCCACCTCCAGTTAGCTACTTAAATTCCTAAGCCTCGGTTTCTTTACCTATAAAGTATAAAATAACACCTATGCCTCAGATGGGCTTCCCACATGGTGCTAATAGTAAAGCACCCGTTTGCCAATGCAAGAGACATAAGAGACATGGGTTTGATCCCTGGATTGGGAAGATCCTCTGGAGGAGGGCATGACAACCCACTCCTGTATTCTTACCTGGAGAATCCCATGGACAGAGAGCCTGGCGGGCTACAGTCCATAGGGTCACAAAGAGTCAGACACAACTGAAGTGGCTTAGCGTGCACACACACACACACACACTCACACACACACATGCCTCAGAAGGCTTTGAAAGGATTAAATATTTCAGCCTAGGTAGACATGCTTGATAAATATTAGACCCATCTCTTTCAGATTTAAATTCAATTTCTTTGCTCAGTTTCTTTCTCCATGACCTTGAAAGGGAAAAATTTCTGGTTCTGTTGTACAGGGTGGTCCAACTTCACACCAACTTTGTTCTGTTGAGAAAAGGAAATAATGCTAATTCATCTTTGCATTTATCAATTGTATGGAATTTAGCAGCAATATTAAAATCCATATGCCACTATTGTTACTGATATAAGGTACTAAATATTAACCAAGTAGGTATTATTTAAGGAATGGCATCCAAGGAGGTGATAAATTTTGCCTACAATTTGTTTTATTACTGCGTAGTTTCTATATCTCTTATAAAGATAATACTTTCCCAGCATCAATTCTAAATCCCAAGTCCTTTCGTTTTAATAATCCTGGAAGACACATTAGTAGTGGAACTCTTGCTCACTTTCTTCACCCCTGGGAATAATTGGAAGCTGTATCTGTCACCTACCTCAATCCTAATGCCACTAAGCTGGGAGTAACTCCATTTAGGTTTACAGCAAAAGATAGTGCACAGAGAAGAAGATATGAAACCCTCAATTTTCCTGTGCAAACAGGAAGTCCATTTCTTTATCTGGATCATGTCCTAGTGTTTCTTCTCACTAAATAGCCAGTCATCATCAGGATGCCTTGGACAGGACTTTATCTCACTAAATACTGCTTTTGCAGTATTGTTGAGCAAGGGGACAAGTCTAACTATCTTACATCTGTCTATATTTCTTTCCATCTTCCTAGATTTCTAGTATCATGAAAAGGGAAAGGGAGCTCTCCTCAAGACCTAAGGAGTGTTGATGGGCCACCTTTTCTGCCCTGAATCTTGTATTCCCTGTGGGTCTCATGATGTCTCCATTTCACCCACAGTTTGTACCAGAGCTTTACCTACCAAAGAAAGTTAAACTTAGGGTAGTGGGTCTGAGAATGGGAGGAAAGCATGCAACATTATACAGGATGTAAAAATATATATTCTTAATTTTGGTTCATATTTTCATCCATTATCTTAACAGGATGAGATCTTAATGGTAGTATAGGCTGTATTGACCCAGTCCCTTTATAATCACTCCTAGGTTGAAAAAAATGGTTCTAAGCTGATGAAGAATTTCCAAATGATTATTGTATTTCAAAAAATGCTCTACTAGGCATTGTGTTGATATGTGCTGCCTATATTCCTGAGCTAATATTAATATTTCTTTTTATTTGTATTGCCCATAATCTTTTTTGCTGAGTATTAATGATCTAAATTCTAAATTCCTAAAAGAAATGAGCAGGTTATGAATGATTCTCTACCACATTGTCATTAGGATGGTAATGGAGCACAAAAATAGTTGGTGCTGATTTATTTTGCCCTGGAAACTCAGAATACCCCAAGTTATAAATATACCTTAAACTGAGAGGTTCAGTGTTTCAATGTAGATATAACATCAAAACTACGCCTTCGATTTTGACTGATGACCAAGAAGAACTTTGTCAGGTCAGCATGATGAAATTGTGCTAATAAAGGAAAATGAGACATAGAAAAATGATTTTAGAGGTTCAGAACTTTATTAGAATTAATAACTAAGTGATAATGGGCTGTAAATATATCCTATAATGAACAGAGGGCAAGAAATATCTAACTTAAAGTAGACAGGCTATTTTCCAGAAGTTGATTGTTTTGTAACTCAGCATAGTTTCACATAGGATTAGTAAATGGTGGTTGTTTTCTCAAGGCCGTATATGCATTTGTAAATGTGGTGTGGTGTCGGCATGGGGTGAAGGAGGCAGCAGGTGCAGGGAGCCCGAATAAAATTGGGCTTCTCTGGAGCACTGGGGTGAGTAGTCAGAGTCACCTGGAGCATGCATGTTGCAGTCTAGTTCCAGTGATGGCCCGTGGCACCTGGGCCTTCTGATTTATTGGAGTCTGACCAGTAACCACAAAGCCATATCGATTCAACTTCCTAAATGCTTATTGTACGTGCGTGCTAAGTCGCTTCAGTCATGTCTGACTCTTTGCAACCCTATGGACTATAGCCCGCCAAGCTCCTCTGCCCAGGCATGAATACTGGAGTGGGTTTGCTGTGACATCCCCCACGGAATCTTCCTCACCCAGGAATGGAACTCGTGTCTCTTACATCTAACCTGCACTAGCTGGTGGGTTCTTCACCACTAGCATCACCTGGGAAGCCCAAGCGCTTACTGCTGCTGCTGCTAAGTCGCTTCAGTTGTGTGCGACCCTGTGTGACCCATAGACGGCAGCCCACCAGGCTCCCCTGTCCCTGGGATTCTCCAGGCAAGAACACTGGAGTGGGTTGCCGTTTCCTTCTTCAATGAATGAAAGTGAAAAGTGAAAGTGAAGTCCTCAGTTGTGTCTGACTCCTAGTGACCCCATGACTGCAGCCTACCAGGCTCCTCCATCCATGGGATTTGCCAGGCAAGAGTACTAGAGTGGGTTGCCATTGCCTTCTCCAAAGTGCTTACTAAATCTGTGTAATTCTCCTTAATTTTATTACCAACACCATCTCCCACTAGGACTCCTGGAATAATTTTCTAATCACTCTGCTCTGCATCTATACTTTCCCACTGAGTGTCCATAATACAATCAAACATCTTTAAAGACTCAACTTTTAGAGAATTATTGCGGTATTTGAATCTGTCAATAATTTTCCATTGTCCTTACAATAAGGCCCCAAATGCTCAATGATCAAAACATTTAAACTCCATTCAGTGATTGTAAGGTAGGCAACACTTTCCCCAACAACAAGCAGTTGTAATGAAGAGACTGCAATTTGTTTGGCCAATTAACTGACATTTCAGTATATAGCTATTAATAAAATAATTCCAATATTTACTATAACTCAATTCTATTCAAGAGTCATTAACTCATGGTCTGCAGTCCAGAACCCGCCTGTAAACATGTTTTGTTTAGCTTATACAGTATTAAAAATATTTCAGGCAGTATTTTAAAATTGGGAGAATGAAAATAACTGAGACTTCCAGCTCTCTTAAACCTGGGAGAGACTGAAGACCTGGGATTCATATTCCCCTCCTGGTAGCAAGAACCTGGAACAGAGTGGCAGGTGTCCGTTTTATGGAGAGCAGTGGTTCTCAAACATTTTAGGTGGGCATGCAGTATATGACGGAGAAGGCGATGGCACCCCACTCTAGTCAGTACTCTTGCCTGGAAAATCCCATGGACAGAGGAGCCTGGTAGGCTACAGTTCATGGGGTCGCTAAGAGTCGGGCACAACTGAGTGACTTCACTTTCACTTTTCACTTTCATGCATTGGAGAAGGAAATGGCAACCCACTCCAGTATTCTTGCCTGGAGAATCCCAGGGATGGGGGAGCCTGGTGGGCTGCCGTCTATGGGGTCGCACAGAGTCAGACACGACTGAAGCGACTTAGCAGCAGCAGCAGCAGTATATGAAAATCACGTGGAGGCCTTGATAAGCCATAGATTGCAGGTCTCACCAGGGAGTTTTCAACTCAGTGGATCATGATCCAAAAATGTGCATTTCTGACTATCTACCAGGTGAGGCTTATGCTGCAGGTCTGAGGTCCATACTTTGAGAACCACTGAGGTAGGAAATGTGCTTTCCAGCAAAGTATGGTCCTTCCACTTACTGGTTCCTGTACCTCGGGTATCTGCTGCCACTTTATCACCAAGCTCACACTACTACCTTTAGTCTATTTAGAGAAATATTTCCCCCTATGTATCTCTCCAGATAATGGGAAAATTAAAAAAAAAAAAAAAAAGAACTGTTTGTCTTTGTGGAAGCAAAGAACATTTCAACATGTTTAAAATGCAAACACTTAGGCCTTTTTACTCAAACTTGACTTTGTGAGCTGTTTTATGGCAACTTTCACACACGCAAGAAGAGTTTGCCAATAAACCTGAAACTAAGGATTTCAGTCATTTACAACTGGGTTTGAGCTCCTGGCTCTGACTTTTACTAGCTTTGTGACCGTGGAAAGCTTTTGAATCTTATTAAGATTCATTTCCTTATCTATAATATAGGGATTTTTAACGATATGTATGTTAAAATAAAAAACAAGTGGAAACCAGCCTCGAAAATTCCCTAAGCAGATGAAATCAGCAAAACTTAATTTAGTTTATTTTGCAAGACTTAACTTGACCTGCATCATTTCTTGCTTATGCCTCTGGAAATCATAAGGAAAACTTAAACTGTTTCCCAAAATTGTTGAGGTAACCGCGGATTAATTCCCTATCTAAGAAAATTCTAATATTATAGTCTATCACTGTGAAGAATAAACAGTCACTTCACTGCTTTGTCATTTTATAAGATGGACAGAGGGGCCTGGTGGGCTATAGCCCACAGGGTCACACAGAGTCAGACGTGACTGAAGTGACTTAACAGAAGCTACTTCGGTAAAATATATCCCAGAGCCTCCTTCCATATTTTGGTTTGAGTTCTCCCAGTTTGCAAACTGTCTTTTTGGTGTGTGTGTGTAGTAAACTTTTACTAATTACTACTTTGGTGATTTGTTGGGTTTACTTCTGTTATTTATAAACTTTTGATAAATTTTATAAATTTATCTGGTTTTATCATGGTTTTACCTGGTTATCACTGGTTTTATCATGGAATTAAAAGATTGCATGGTGCCTGGTACACAATAAAGTGTTCAATATCTGCCAGTTTCATTGCTGAGATTTTAATACAGATTTTAAAATGATGTAACCAGAAGCTGGAAGGAGAGGAAAAATCTAAGCAAAAATGTAAAGCATTCAGAACATGGAAAACCTGGGTCAGAAAGTTTAAAACCCAAACTGAGTAGAGGTTTGCAAAGAGGACATAGGACAACAAAAAGAGAGCCTCAGTTGTTTTTAGGGAAGGAAAAACAAGGAAGGGGTACCTGCTACTTAGAGAAATTGTGTAATGTTAACAGACAACAGAAAGAAAGCAGAACTATCAAACTAGTGTTTTTATTTTTTTTCTTCTTGGTCAAAGAGAAGTATTTGCAGTCAGAAAAGGAAGAATAAACATTGGTAAGAGGAGTCTAAGTTTCTTAGAGACAGAAAGAGAACCATCCAAATGAGTTCATGTTAGCCACGTCATGTGTGTGTGCCAAGTTGCTTCAGTCGTATCTGACTCTCTGCGACCCTATGGTCTCTAGTCTGACAGGCTTCTCTCTCCATGGGATTCTCCAGGGAAGAATACTGGAGTGGGTTGCCAGGCCCTCCTCCAGGGGATCTTCCTGACCCAGAGATTGAACCCATGTCTCCTGCTGCTCCTGCGTTGCAGGCGGATTCTTTACCACTAGTGCCACCCGGGAAGTCCCATAGGCTACTAGGAAAAGGGCAGGCAAGATTGGGAAACCCAAATGGCAATCCATGAGGAATCACAGAGCATGAGCACGTGTCCAACACATGCGACACAGAGTTTATCCTGATTTCCAGAAGAGACAAGGGTCTTCTCAGTCTCGTAACTTTATGTATTATAAACCAATAAGCTTGATGTTTACCCCACGTAAAGCAGTACATGGATTGTTTATAAGCATTTAGAGGGCTTCCCTTGTGGCTCAGCTGGTAAAGAATACACCTGCAATGTGGGAGAACTGGGTTCGATCCCTAGGTTGGGAAGATCCCCTGGAGAAGGGAAAGGCTACCCACTGCAGTATTCTGGCCTGGAGAATTCCATGGACTGTATAGTCCAGGGGGTCACAAAGAATCAGACATGACTGAGCGACTTTCACAAGCATTTAGAAAAGGTAAAAGATGATTATAAACATTAATTCCTAAATGTCAGCTTTGTCATTTTCCTTTCTGGGATGATTATTAAGCTACGAGATCATGAAAATTAGTCACTCATCTGGTGAATAGCTATTGAATAAAAATGTGTCTGTCACATTTTTATTGGAGAAACGAGCAATACATTCATGTATTAATGAATATGGGATAGAATCAAGTGTTCTAGGAAGGAATGAGACAGAAATCTGACCAGGTACACAAAAAAAGAGTGGTGGCAATCTTTTCCAAAATGGAAAAGGCAGTAGTTGCTGAATGGAATAGTAGAAAACAAATTACCTTTTAGACTTAAAATACATCAGTGATGTTGAGATGTCTATTAAGATACAGCTATAGAGTTCAAAGGCCCTGGACTGGAGATACAGTTGTGGGGTTAATTAGTGGGTATGATTGTCAGATTTTCACAGTGGCTGAAATTTCTGAGTGTTGAGTGAGAAGAGAGCTTAGAATGCAGGGGAAAGGCTAGAATGCAGGGAACACTAATATTAAAGAAAGAAGAAAGGTACTGACAAAGAGGCCTGAGAGACAAAGCTCAGTTTGATGAGAGGAGAGCCAAGAGAGAGTGCTGTTACCCCGCTGAGGGGAGAGGGCATTGCTACATGGTGTTGAGGGAGCACGTGGTTTGGAGACATGGTTTGTTGTGACACTAGTTGGCACTGATGTGTGACTTTTGTGCATCAGTCCTCAGCTGTAGGACTACACCCTCACCTCAGGATGAAGGGTAGGAAGAGGGAGATGGACTGAGTGCTCAAAGAATGAGAGGTCTGCAGAAATGGTAAAATGAAAGAGCAGGGAGTAACAGCAGAAGCTGTTGAAAACAGTAGATTCGTACGGTGATTAATTAAGATCATGTGCTATTGAGTGGGCAGCCAAAATACTGGTTAGCATAACTGAGACTCAAAATAGCATTGTTGGAACAAATGGTCAAATCTAGCAGAGCGAAAAAATCTCATCGGATGTATGTCTGTTCCTCCACTTGTCCAAGGAATTGGCAAAGTCCTGAATGAAACAGACTATGACAAATTCTGTGGAATGAAGACATATATACCACACTTGCTCTTTTTTTATTTCCCTTAAAGGGACAACAAATATTTGATTAACATTTTCTTTCTTTAAGAAGGGATTTTAAGAGAGCAATGAACTGAATCAACATTTTCCATCTGGACACAAAAACATGTGGAATTTAACTGACAGTCATACAAATGAAAAATACCTTTCAGATTTTATGTTGTTCAGTTGCTCAGTCTCTTTGTGACCCCATGGACTACAGCTCGCCAGGTTTCCCTGTCCTTCACCATCTCCCAGAGCTTGCTCAAACTCATGTCCATTGACTTGATCATGCCATCCAACCATCTTGTCCTCTGTCATCCCCTTCTTCTTTTGCCTTCGATCTTTCCCAGCATCAGGATCTTTTCCAATGAGTCAGCTCTTCCTATCAGGTGTTCAAGGTTTTGGAGCTTTAGCATCAGTCCTTCCAGTGAATATTCAAGGTTGGTTTCCTTTATGATTGCCTGTTTAATCTCCCCGGAGTCTTAGGGACTCTCAAGAGTCTTCTCCAACACCACAGTTCAGAAATCATCATTTCTTTGGCCCTTAGCCTTCTTTATGGTCCAATTCTCCCATGACTACTGGACATAACTTTGACAATACAGACCTTTGTCAGCAAAGTAATGTTGCTGCTTTTTAATATGCTGTCTAGGTTTGTCAGATTTTATAGCTGACTTTGAATTCACTAATAAAAATATTAATAACATAAATAACATTTTGAGCATTTATTGTGTGTTAGGTAGTTATAGATGTTTTATATATATAGTAGATATATGAATCTCATTCCAAAGACTCAGTTAATTTAGGAAAATAACTTAAACATTTCTTCTAAATCAATTCTATGTTAACTCTCCTACTGCCTAGCTAAGAGTAATAATTTCAGGTGGTTTTTGTTTCTCTCTTCAGTCCTGGGTTGAGACAAAGGTTCTGGAGGGATTGACACTGTCCATTGTCTAGTAAATTGCAGAAGTGGGGACTCATCTCTGAAGTTGAGTTACTCTAAAACTGCCTTTGGCCTGTAGCGCAGCCCTGCCCTTTAGGGTTGGAGTCTCACACAGATGTTTTGTTATATCATGTAAGGGCAGGGAAACTTTAAGAGGCAACGGACCATTTGTGCTGAGACTTTGCAAGAAACCATTTCCTCTTTGGAATCTGACTGCCTCCCCAGGAGCACTGCCCAGAAAGAAGGGAACTTGGCTCCAGGACCCCCACCATTCTGTCTGTTCTAATTGCTTCTCCTTTACGTTCTCTTTCTCAGCCCATGGAAAACCCTATTCTAGGCAGAGAGTGAATGAAATTATGGCTGTCTGACCCTTACATCTCCAATATATTTTGTCTATACATCATCCCCAAGCTCTAAGTTCCCCCCTTTAAAAGTTTTTGACTAGCTGCATCCCCTCTCTGCAGTAATGAGATCAGGGTTGCCCATATTTTTGGAAAAGAGGAAATGCCAGGAAAAAAATGTGACGAAATAACTGTATCACCACACCCACAATAAATTCTTTGTTCTTGAAGCAACAAACTTAGATAACAAACTGATAGGGTCATTGATGGTTGCAAGAAAGTGTCCTTCCAAATCTAAAATTCTGCAGTTCTGCTAATGCTAGGGGAGGCCATTTGGTTTGTGATGCTGGAAAGGACAGGAAAAATATGGGCATCATTTGAGGTGTCAGGCAGCAGTGGGTCAGACACTGAAAAAGGGCTCTGACTATTATATCTGAGCATGATTTCAAGATTCTTAAGAAATAATGTGAATGGAACTGAAAACTCTTCTCTGATGCCTAATTGTTGACTTTGCCTCCTCTCTCAAGACCTCTAGTCATTAACTTCTCTTGTAGGTTGCTGGTGCTGCTGCTGCTGCTAAGTCGCTTCAGTCATGTCCAACTCTGTGCGACCCCATAGACGGCAGCCCACCAGGCTCCTCCGTCCATGGGACTTTCCAAGTCATTAACTTCTCTTCCAGGTTAGGCCCTGCCATTTCCTCAGCTCCAAACCCCTGGCTGTGCCTTGATAGGACATCTCAGCCCTTGGACACCCTCATTCTTCTGCCTTGGGGTCAGGACATGGTGGGCTCTGAAATTTTATGGGACATTATTATCAATGAACATTTATCAATATGGGGTGTTTAGAGCCCTGTGATAAAGTTTCACATGCTGTAAACCTCAAGGGGCTTCCAATCATGTTGGAGAAATGAGGTACATGCATAACGCACCCCGTCCCAAACAGCCTGTATGTCACTGCTCTAGGAGTTGGGAGAAGGAGAGGAGCACGAAAAGGAACTCTCAGCTGCTGAGTCAAGAAGGCGTGCACTTGTGCCACTTGAGTTGCAACTGCTTTTCAAGCCCCACCTAAAAATAACTCAAGCTCAATCTGCAGAAATTCTGCCCTGAGTGGGTATGCCTGTGTTCAAGAAGGATGAGTGATTCTTAGACCTCAGCAACTGAGCAGGAAGTTTCGACCTCAGTAACATCAGCAATTAAGACTAATAATATCTCCCATTCTGCTTTGAAGATGAGAAGACTGTATAGGTGAAAGAGCACTAGTTGCTGTTCAGATATTTACTGGGATTGTTCATTATTATTTCACATTCAAGAGGTACAGCAGGTGCTTTTACATTCTGATCTGACTACTAAATCCAGAGTGAGGCCCTTCCCTTCAAACTGATCACTCTGGTGTTTAATCAGATTCTGAAAACCTCACACTACCAAAACACCCATTTTTAAAATTGCTGTTTAAGATAAATGTCCTACACTTTTATGTTGTATTTTTGAAATGGATTTGATCAGAGCAGTCCTTTGATATTGTAAATATCTACACATCAGCTCAACTACTTTCAGATTAATCAAAATATTTAGGCATCTTCAGAGCAATTTCTCATATTCATAAAAAAGTCTATGGTTATTGACTTCCTGATATTATGTTTTGGGAAATCTCTTTATGACTTGTGTAAAAGGAATAAAAGCTAGTTTCGTGGAACTACATTGTCAGAGTAATGAATGCTTTAAAAGTACATTGATTCAAAGCCTACCAGGCTCTCCCCTTCCAGCTGCGTGAGTGTGCCCTAGTGAGTCTTCGAAGGAAGGAAGCTCTTCCTTTGCCCCACTTCCTGTGCCTTCTCAGAGCTGGGCTTCGAGCCAGTGGGAACGGAGAACGGCCAGACTGTTAAAAGGTCAACGGCCGACATGGTGTTCTCAGCATCTCTCAAAGGTTCTTAGGGAATGAGTTGCAGGGAGCTGAGTGGCAGCGAGTGTACCCCAGAGAGGACACTTGAGTTTTTTATTTCACATGATTACATATGCAAATTGGTTTTTGATTCCCTGGGTGCCACCAGGGTTACGGGGTGTCGAGGGAGGTGGAAGAGAAGTGTGCTGGGCATGCATAGGGGGTGGAGGAAGCTGGTCTGGGGTTAAAAATGTGCTACAGACATTTCCCTAAAGTGAAAAAGCTCCACAATCACAAAAATCCAGACAACGAGGCAAGAACTGTGAATCTAAAAAATGAGACTGAATTTTCAAGTGACATATGATAATCCTGTGATACTTTAAGAATTCTACATTAGCAAGGACTTATTTTTTTAAATACTTCATAATTGGCTTTTAAAGGTTTTCCTATTATAGCCAGGTAAGTTAACACATATCCACCCTGCTCTCTAGACTAAAACAACCCCCAGGAATGAGTAAATGTCTGTGACATTTCGGTTAATTGGAGTCGGTGTTGGGGAACCTTTTGACTGTTAACGGCTATAAGCATAACCTTTATTTGTCTTCACTAATGTGGTTTGAGAAGATGCAGGGTTGTGTTGGAAAGTGTGGGCAGAGGTGGGGGATTTTGAAAGCATATGAAGTTGTTTATTAGCTTTGTACGTTTGTGACATTTCAAAGACAAAACACGAACTTTGCAAAATCATATTCTTCAATGATAGAAATAGTATAACTAGGGATATGGACATATAGATAAAAGAGAATACAGTCTGTTTGAAACACATTATAAGGGTGAAAATCCTTATCAAATTTGCCATTTCTCCCACAAGGAAAGTGTAAGAGATCTAACTGAGATGTGCTGCCAGACATGGGAGGGTCAACCACAGGAGGAGGGAACTGGATCAGGAAAAGTGGGACTTGGGGAATACAATGCAGCAGAGACTGGAGGACCTTGCACAGCATTATCTAGAAGGTCTGACAACAGACTGCAGGTGATGGCTGGGCAATGTTAACCACAGAGAATTTCAGAGCCAATGATGTTCAAGGGTCTTACCAGCACTGCCCAAGGGGAAGATGTAATTTAACACTTTTTAGTAGCGACATTTTAAAAAGTAAACAGGAACAGGTGAAATAAACTTTAAGAACTTATGGTGTTGAACCCAGTACATCCTGTCAACAGGAGGCACTAGCGACTTCCAGTGCCGGGTAGCCACACGTGACTATGACAGGGAAGAATTCAGTCAGGTTTTGGCACGAGGAAAGTCTGTCAGAGGAAGGCTAGCCTCATGAGGACTGATGGGAATTCTTCTGTTAACTGTTAGTTTACAGAAGAGAAAAAACAGGTTAGAAACTTCATCAAAAATTTCCATCTTATTTGCAGTGAAAGCTATAAACATTAAAATATCAGTGAGATACTGTTTCCCACCTGTCGAAATGGCCAAAGATTTTAAAAAATTGCAGTTGTTTGAAGGTACCCATGCTGCTATTAGCAGTGTAAATTGTTATAACTCTTTTTGAAAACAGATTTACATTTCATGTCAAATGTGTTCGTTTTTTTTTAACTTCTAAGATTCTACTATGAAAAACAATAAAATTGATTATTTACTGAATGATGATCTTAAAACAGATAACATGCTTAGTGTATGTTGGAAGTCTTTTAATTCTAACACCAGCCCTGCATGTGCTAAGTCACTTTAGTTCTGTCTGACTCGTTGTGACCCCTTGGACTGTAGCCCGCCAGGCTCCTCTGTCCATGGGATTCTCCAGGCAAGAATATTAAGAGGGGATGCCTTTTCCTTCTTCAGGGAATCTTCCCAACCCAGGAATTGAACCCGCATCTACTTCTGTCTCCTTCATTGGCAAGCAAGTTCTTCACCACTTGCACTACTTGTGACGGAGTTATTATTACCCAGTTTTAATCCCTTGAGATAAGCCAAAGTATGGAAAAATTTATTATCACCGTATTACTATAACATTGTTAAAAGAAGCAAAAAATTAAGCTCCCTCCACCCACTAGGAAAAAAACAGATAAAAAACGTGATTCAAAAATCAAGGAATGATTACTTAAGTGAACCTACTCAAGGCAATTGATGTTTTTACTAAAGTGTTCTTAAAGATATATAATTTCATGGAAAATACATGTCTTAGTCTGCCATTGCCTCAATAAAGCCCTATAACAGAAGCACTGAATCTGCGTGGCATACAACAATAAGCATTTATTTCTCATGCACACGTTTGCAGATTTGCTAGGATGTGGCTCTGCTTTGGGCTTCAGATAAACTGACTTTGGCTGCAGCCTCATGTATGATGTACTGTATTCATTGTAGAGCCTGTGATGAAGGACTTCTGCTACTGGGGGAAGCTCTTCTCATGGCAGACCCCTGGAGTGCAAGAGGGCGTGAGGGCACAGGAACAACAGTAATTGCACAGCACATTTTAAGCATCTGCTTTCTTCGTGTCTGCTAACTTTCCAAAGCAAGTCACATGGCCAAGCCCCTGGCCTAAATTTGAGGAGTGGAAAAGTTCCTCTCCCTGCCATGAGAAAGTGGCAAGAAAGTTATACATAATTTTATTACAGCAGAATAGAGAATTCAACCTACCATGTTCTGGTTTCCAACACTGTTATTCACATCCCTGCCGCATATACTGACCCCCATTCCAACATCCCTCCAACTCTGATTCCATGATGGCACCAGGCCAAGAAGAAAGCACCTCTGGATCTATGTCTAGATGTCATTCCTTTTGGTCTAGAGACCTTTGAGCTAAAAAAGACAAGTCATCTCTCTCCTCCCACATCTTACATACAAAAGTGGAACAGGAACGAGATGACCACAGTAAACACCCCCATTCTAACAGGGGAAGAGTGAGAAGCATATAGTAGTCATGGGCTTATAGCAATTGCAAAATCCTGGGAGGCAAATGTTGCCAGGTTCCCTTACCTGGCTGAAGAGAACGTTCTTGGATTAGATTCCGTTACTGTGCCCTGGGAGGATCTGCCCATACCCCAGTCTGGTCTTCCCTCAAGCTCTTGGTACTACTCTTTGGGAGGTCCTTCTTTGCCAAAACTCCCCTCTGGCCGGGTCTGAATGCAGCATTAGGGAATATGCCCAATTTGGTAGCTGAACAACCTTCTCAGCTTGCTTCCTGCCTGAAAATAGTTGGGGAAAGAGAAGGTATTTTCATATCTAAAAGAGCCATGATCACTTTTAATTCAAGCTGATGTAAATTTTTCTCAAAACAGTTAAATTTTTCATTCCTACAAATCCTAGTATTTCTGAGCTCTGTTCACTCTCAATTCTTTGAAAACTTGCCCTGTTTTTCTCTGCTTTCATCTCTTACAGTACCTTTTCAAATGCAATTAGCACCAACCCACTTATCCCATCAACACTGTGCATTGCGCTTGCCCATCATGCCAACTTTATCAAGTCCACTTTCAGACTTCCGGTTTATTTAAAGTAACAGCTATAACAAATGTTTCACCACTAAATAACAGGGATCAACATTGTCCCAGCCACCCGTGACAATATCCCTGTTGCCTGCTCTCTAGTCCCCAAGCTGCTGGCACATGTTTCAGGATTTGTTACCGCAGCCTCCTATTTCTAGTCCTTATTTTAGTCTTAGTTAGCTATTGTCACAATAATGCTATATAACAAGCAGCTATAAAATCTTAGAGGCATGCAGCAATAAGCATTAATTTCTCACTTATGTGGGTTGGCCGAGGTTTGGCTCAACGTCCAGCTCAGTGGCAGCTGGGCTTAGGTCTTGGCCTTGGGTTGGATTCACGTCTGCTCCACTTGTGGTTGTTCCGTAGCCACGGCTGCATGAGCTCGTCTCATTATGGATAAACACACTGCAAGAGAACAAGCCCAGCCACGTCAGCACATTCCAAGCCTGTGCTTGCATCATGTTGCTTTGTCTTTTTATTCTGTATTTTTGATGCTTTAGCATTTTGGGGGCCTTGCTGACCCTGGAGGGACTGCCCCTCCCAGGATTAGCTAATTCCTGGAGACAGTGAATAACTAAGTTTTCCAGTATGCTTTTCATATGCAAATGGATATAGAGGCCATACCCCAACCATCTCTTTTATGGAACTCTTACATTTCTGGCCAATATTTCCCTGCTCTAATCACCCCAGGGCCAGGTGCCAGACAACTAGGAACAACACAGAACCCACTGAAACTATTAAAAATAGTCAATCTGCTTATGCTGCTTTACCCATTCCTTCCCACAGAAACCACAATAAAGATCTTGCCCACATTTTCCCCTTGTTCCTTCTGCCTCTTGACTGACCCTGTGTGGCCTGTAGTATGGTAGGTCTCCTTTTCTTGAGATCTGTAAGTGAACAAACTCTCTCTTCAATGGCATTTATTTCTGGATCTGTTGGCCTTGCCATACCTGAATAACTACTAATATCCCTTTGACCAATTTAAGTCACTTGGCCAAGCCCAACATCAAGGTGTCAGGAAGTACCCTCTGCTCACCAGCTTTGGCAAGAATGAGTACATGCTTCCATTAGAAGGGAGTGAAGAATTGGACACTATTTACCAGAATGGCAAGCCTGTGGATGTCTAATTCTATTAGAGGAACTGGGACTCTAGAATCCCAATTCTATTAGAAGAGTTAGGACTCATAATTCAATTTGCTGAAGCTGAGATAGGGAGTATGATTTCAGATATATACAACTGAATCTATGCAGAAAAATAAGTCTTGAAGGAAATACATTAAAATATTAATAGGGTATATTTTGGGGTGCTAAGACTGTGGATGATTAAAATTATTTTTTTACCAATTGTCTTTCATGAGGATATATTTATTTTAAAATTTTAAATGTACAATATTAACTAGAAACTGAGTCTTCTAAGTATTAAACTAAAATTGCTTGAATATCTTATGCTTAAGAATGGTCCTAAAAGCATGGGAAAGGAGAATTTGCTGCTGATTCCAAGTGTTAGAACAGAAAGGCTTCCAGAGCAGAGAGCCATGAAGGGCCTGGCATGGGCCACCCTCTTTTTATTTTCTATTGAAAGTGTGGTGCACAGACCACCAGCATCAGCATCACCTGGACAGTTTTTTAGAAGCGTGTGTTTCTTCAAGTGGTTTGCATGCACATTAAAACTTGAGATGTACAATGTTTATTATCAGTTCAGTTCAGTTCAGTCGCTCAGTCATGTCTGACTCTTTGTGACCTATGAACCGAGGCACACCAGGCCTCCCTGTCCATCACCAACTCTTGGAGTCCACCCAAACCCATGTCCATTGAGTTGGTGATGCCATCCAACAATCTCATCCTCTGTCATCCCCTTTTCCTCCTGCCCACAATCTTTCCCAGCATCAGGGTGTTTTACAATGAGTCAGCTCTTCGCATCAGGTGGCCAAAGTATTGGAGTTTCAGCTTCAGCATCAGTCCTTCCAATGAACAACCAGGACTGATTTCCTTTAGGATGGACTGGTTGGATCTCCTTGTAGTCCAGGAGACTCTCAAGAGTCTTCTTCAATATCACAGTTCAAAAGCTTCAATTCTTCCGCGCTCAGCTTTCTTTATAATCCAACTCTCACATTCATACATGACCACTGGAAAAACCATAGCCTTGACTAAACGGACCTTTGTTGGCAAAGTAATGTCTCTGCTTTTTAATATGCTGTTTAGGTTGGTCATAACGTTCCTTCCAAGGAGTAAGCATCTTTTAATTTCATGGCTACAATCACCATCTGCAGTGACTTTGGATCCCAGAAAAATAAAGTCTGACACTGTTTCCACTGTTTCCCCATCTATTTGCCATGAAGTGATGGGACCAGAGGCCATGATCTTCATTTTCTGAACGTTGAGCTTTAACACAAATTTTCACTCTCCTCTTTTCACTTTCATCAAGAGGCTCTTTAGTTCTTCTTCACTTTCTGCCATAAGGGTGGTGTCATCTGTATATCTGAGGTTATTGATATTTCTCCCGGCAATCTTGAGCCTAGCTTGTGCTTCATCCAGTCCAACGTTTCTCATGATGCACTCTGCATAGAAGGTAAATAAGCAGGGTGACAATATACAGCCTTGATGTACTCCTTTTCCTATTTGGAACCAGTCTGTTGTTCCATGTCCAGTTCTAACTGTTGCTTCCTGACCTGCATACAGATTTCTCAAGAGGCAGGTCAGGTGGTCTGGTATTCCCATCTCTTTCAGTATTTTCCTGTTTATTGTGATCCACACAGTCAAAGGCTTTGGCATAGTCAATAAAGCAGAAATAGATGTTTTTCTGGAACTGTCTTGCTTTTTTTGATGATCCAGCAGATGTTGGCAATTTGATCTCTGGTTCCTCTGCATTTTCTAAAACCAGCTTGAACATCAGGAAGTTTACAGTTCACATGTTGCTGAAGCCTGGCTTGGAGAATTTTAAGCATCACTTTACCAGTGTGTGAGATGAGTGCAATTTTGCAGTAGTTTAACATCATTTAAATTAAACACATTTTTACTTCATAATTCAAAGTAATTGGTAGTTATCATTATTTTAAAGTTAAAATAGGCAGATAGTGGGATCGATAGGTGAACAGATTGGTTCAATGATAAACTACCCAAAATTTTCATGTGACAAAAATTAATTATTCAATCTATAATATTTATTGATTGCAAGCTTGATGTGGGTCCCTGTTCCAGGTAGGATAGCATTATCCTCCTCCTAATTTGTAACACAGACTATAATTCTGGGAGATGTTAGTTGGAGTTTAATAGGTGTCCACTGTGGGACATTACTATGGCTGTAATAAATGACTATAAACTGGATGAGTTAACACAGCACAAATTTACTGTTTTACGGTTCTGGTGGCAAGATGTCTGAAGTGAGTCTCTTTGGGCTGAAACCAGGCTGTGAGCCTGGCTGTTTTCCTTCTAGAGGCTGCAGGGGAGGCTCACCCCCTTGCCTTTTCCAGCCTCTATAGGTGGCCTACATTCTTGTGTCCCCTTGCATCTCCAAAGCCAGCCATGGCTGGCTGTGAGTGCTTCTCAGGCTGCCTTACTGACCCTCTTCCATCTCCCAATTCCACTTTGAAGGACTTTGGTGGCTACGTTGTGCCCACCTAGATAATCCAGAACTTCTCTAAGCTTAAAGTCAGCTGATAGACAACCTTAATTCCCTGGAAAGTTCCAGGGATGAGAACGTGGATGCCCTTGGGAGGCCATTAGCCTGTCTTCCACACCCATGAAATGGGAATTTGTTGGTCACATAATTCTTCAAATAATATTTTCTTCTTGGAGTTTTGAGATCTTCATCAGCATAGTGAAGTCTCAGAGAATTCTTAAAGAGGCCTTTTAACCGTGCCCAGCCCATGAACTCTTCTTTTACTTGTACACTTCATCAAGTTGAGCCTGAAAAATAGGAAGAAATTTGGAGAAAATCAAAGAACTGGCTTCTTCCCTAAAGGAGTTGAAGAAAGCTTTTTATTTTTCCAGTCATTTCAAATTAATCGTGAATTCATCAGTGCTGAGGGAATGCAGGGTGGAAGAGTGAGTGAGGACATCTGTAGTAATAAGAGGCCCCAATTACCTGGCTTCTATCCCATTACGGGGCACCGCTGAGTGCCGCAGCGGCTGTGGGACTCAACACCTATTTCCATTTTCACCAGGGACATATTGTGCCATTATGAATAATTTAAAAAATATGTCCTGGTCTCTATCACTCTGTTTCTTATATGTAAAATTGGGTTAATTGCATCCCTTTCATCCAATGCCATTGTGGGGTTTTGATTAATGTTAAAATGCTCTTTGGCATCTATGTGCAGAAAGAGTTATCAAATTTCAGCACCAAATATTATGATGGTAATGAGAACTAGCTCACCAATATTTCATTATATTTGCAACTTTTTGGCCCACTAATTTACTGCATAAGTCATCAATGGCTACATGTAGTATTATCTCGATAGGCAGAACAGAAAGCTTCTTTCATCTTTTAGATATCTCATGTTGAAACCACAAAATATAAACTAGAGAAAGCTGTGTATTATAAAAAAAATTCCCAGAAGGCACTTTTTTTTTTTTTTTACTATGGTGAGCATAATGATTGCTTACAACAAAAAAGCCTTGAAAGGTCTCACATGTTCTAAGATTATTCATGCAGCAATTATGCTATTGATGACAATCTGTTTTTATGATAATATGTTGTAAGCTATTTGAACTCACTCTAAAAGCACAGTATAATACTTGCAGTCTTCCTCAGGGCCTCTCTTGCCAAGATACCCATTCACTTCCTGGATTAGAAAAAGCTAAAAAATAGATTTTAAAAAAAGAGATAAAGTTTGTCAACATTGAACTGAAACTTGTGATTTTAAAGTGAAGACTCACAAAAAAGAGAAATTGTTGGGTACACGGACTTATATTCTCCCTGATCTTATTTATCTTAGTGCGAATATTGTACTTGTGAGCCACTACATTATGTGTATGGCACAAAGGAAGGGGACTTATTTATTTGCAATTTGCCAAGAACAAAAGGGCTTTCCCAACTCAGATCTTAAATGTAACCCTGTGTTGTTATAGGTTTTCAAGTAACTACTCGTCTTTCATTTAGGTTCTTAAGATTCTGGCTTGTTTTTGCAGAGTATGTAGTAAATACCCTGGGGGAGTCTCCAACAAAAATAAAGTTGAATTACCTTTTAAAAGAAGGTGTGCTTTCTGATGTTAAATGGTTAAATCTCACTCTTGTTTCATTCAAGTTTAGTTACAATACGAAGTTGAGGTTAGATCCATATGGGTAGAGTGAAACTGCCCCACTGAAACACCTGTTTGATGTCATCATCTGTGTTCATAGTCTCAAAAATATACTAGTTATTAAATGAAAGATGCTTTCCATCCTAAAGAGCAGGGTGTTTTTCCCCTCCACTTCATTTTCTTTCTTTTTTTTATTCTCTACTTCATTTTAAATGTAGGTATAATCTGGGTAAATAATTTGAAGATGGGTGAAAGAAAAGTTTGGTTGAGTCTGCTGAGAGTAAGCAAATTGATTACTATTCTGATTTTTGTAAGCTGGGATACAGAAATATTTAATTATGTAAAATAAAATTTAAAAACAGACGTAGAAGTTAGGGTAAAGGGAAGTGGGTAGAGAAGAGTAAAATGAGGTGAGGTCACACTTAAAAATGAACCCTACTTTTGTAGCACACACAAGCAGGTTTCTCTACTAACACACACAATTCAGGCTAATTGGGTATACTCCATAGATCTGGGACAAACACATTTATTTCTATATTTTTTTAGCAGCTTATGAAACAAGAGGAAATAACCTCTGATGAGAACCTCTTGAAGATAAAGCGAAGTCAGTTAGCCAGAGTCCAATTATTTTTGACAAAATTGGAGTGAATGAAACTTTCTCTGTATTTCTCTCTATCTTTTTTGGGTCTCTGTCTCTACTTCTCATTGTCTCTTTCTCATTCTGGGATTAAAGCTGACTCTGTACAGTTGAATTCTCTAAAGTTAGATGTGCTTATGGTACAATGCAATTGTTTTCTGAATTTGGCTGTTGAAAGAACAGAATTTTAAAATCTACTTACCTCTGTTATTTTCAGAAAGGAGGGAGTGGGGTAGCTGATCATCAGATTATATCAGATGATACAATGTAATTTTATTTTTAGCTTTGAAATGCAACCAGGGGACTTTAAAACAAAATCCAATGTGCTACAACCAGTCACGACCAGCTGGCACTGCAAAACACTGAAAATCACCAACAAAGGGCATTATCAGTGAAAGCCAGGAGCTAGGGGAAGTCCTCACTGACAGCTGATCGGTTTGCCCCAACCATAGAGGAGTTGTGTGTTGCTTATAAATCAGAGATAGCAACATCCAGTGAACCCAGAGATTCCCACCATCAATTTTTGTGGATAAAAGTGGTTCTTGATTTTGAACACTCACACTTCAGGGTGCTTCAGAGATGTGGAATGTTGTTCTGGCTCTGTTACTAACTAGCTCTGTGACCCTGATATAATTAACCCTCTGCTTGTCCCTCTGTTTCCTCTCAACACAACGCGGATTGGACTAAGATAGCTTTAAAGTCCACTCCAGGACCTCACGTTTAGGCAGGGCAGTAATATCCTGTCTGTATATGTAAGTGTGTAGTACTTTTTAACCTCTCTTTAGCTGAACTGAATTCTCATAGTCCCTATTCTAATGATGGTGGAGAGAGAGAGAGAGAAACATATAAATGAAACAAATAACAAACCACTGTATTTTGCCACTTCAAGGTACCTTATTTTCTTCTAGTTTAGAATTTAGTCTTTTGGTGTAGTTACCCAGTATTTAAATTTAGTTGATTAAAACCTCAAGGTCTCTGTTAGGGTTGCCTTTTCCTCTCTAGGTTTTTACCCTGTTTGCCTGTCCTTGCCTTGCCTTTTCCTCCTCCTGATTCCCTCCGCTTCCTCCTTTTCTTTCTCCTCTCCTTCCTCCCTCTCCCCCTGCTTGTCCTTCTCTGCTTGTACTGCTTCTCTTCCTCATGATGGCTTCTGGGTGCAGGGGCTGCCTGTATGGTAGTGTGGCGTAGAGGTGGGGTTTCTGGCCTGGAGTTGTCTCCACCTGAGTATCTCACGCTGCCAGTCCCTGCTCATCCTTCTGACAAGTGCTGGCATCTCCGCTGGTGCCCTTGGTTGCAGTCGTGCCATCTGATCTTCAAGCCTGTGGACTTTGTGGCCTGCTTACTCTGTTCCCCACCGCTGCTGGAGCATGCTGGAGCTGTTGGAAGGGAGCCAACTCTGAGGGTCAGGAATTCTAAGGCATCTCTACCAATATGCTATGCTCCGTTTCTGTTCTGAATCTAAACTGTGATGGTTTAGGGCACACAGAAGGACTCCCCCTCCCACTCTGTCTCTGTTTTTGGTGTAAAGCAGACTCTTCTTTCCTTAGATTCTTAAACCCACTTAACGGTTTCCGTTTTTCACCAAGCCGGTCCAATCCTGGAAGGAAGTATACTCACCTATGTCTTACTATTTCTCTTTTCTGCCTCCAGGCTGGGAGCAATGCTTTCTTTGTTTGTTATAGTATCATATCCTGATCATGTAAGTATTTCCATGTTTCACACTAAGCATTCTATATTCAAGTCCCTTACGTTTTGCTGCTTCAAAGTCTGCAAAAGTATTCCCCCCTCCACCCAGCTTAAAAAAGTTTGGCTCTTGAAAATTAGAAATAAATATCTGGCATTCTTATCTTCAAAATGTGCATGAAACGCTTACTTAAGAAGTTACAAGCTGAAGTCTGGCTTCCTTGATTGCTTCTAGGCAAGAGATTCTAAGATTTCTGTGGACAGGGGACAAAATGGGTAGCAAGAATTAATAAGCATAAAAATGACACAAGCTAATATCTCAATATATTATTTAAAAATAACACTGGGTTCTACTTCTGGAATATGGAGTAGACATGCTTTTCCCTATTTCTAAGAACACCTATTTGCTAAGAACAACACCCCCCGCACATTATATATATATCAAGCAAACATGAAAATGCTCTGAAAAGTAGAGAGAAAGCAGATTGCCTACCTTGGGACTCGGGCAAAATACGGCAATCATTTGACTGGATTTTTTTTTTTTTCCCTCATATATCCCATATGTGCAGCCAAATAATGGGCAATCTGAAAATAGCAACAAACACAGACAAATTTAAATAAAAGGAAGGCTAAAACAAAAAGGTTGCTTTTTTTTTAACCAAAGGAAATACAGATCAGATGGACAAATGAAACTATTTTTTTGCAAATGACCTGGTTATCCATGTAGAAAATCCCAAGGAAACTAGTAGGTTCTTTACTACTGGGCCATCTGGGAAACCCCAAAAAGAATTACATTAAAACTAATTAGTGAATTTAGTATTGTTGCATGATACAAACTAAACATCTCTCTCCCTCTCAGAAGTCACTCAGTTGTGTCCAGTGGGCTCACTGTAGCCCACCAGGCTCCTCCCTCCATGGGATTCTCCAGGCGAGAATACTGGAGTGGGTTGCCATTTCCTTCTCCAGGGGATCTTCCCGACCCAGGAATCAAATCCGGGTCTCCCGCATTGCAGTCAGACGCTTTAACCTCTGAGCCATACTAAACATGGGAAATCAATTATACATTATATATATAGTATATATACTATTTTTTATAAATGAACATGTATACATCAAAATTAAAAGAAAATACAATTGCCCAGTGATTGTGACTACATTGAAACAATGAAATACTTAGGTGTAAATCTAACAAAGCATATCTAGAAAGTATATGCTGAGAACTATAAGACACTGATGAAAGAAGTCAAAGATGAGTTGAATAAATGGAAAGACATGTTATGTTCATGAGTTGGAAGACTTAACATAGAAAGGACAGTAATTCTTCCCAACATGAAATTCACACCAAAATCCTAGAAAGATTTTTTGTGTGTGTGTGAAGACACAATTATTCTTAAGTTTATATGGAAAAAAGTAAACAGTTAAAACAGTTTTGAAAGAGTAAAACAAAATTAGAGGAATCTGTCTACCTGATTTCAAGACATCATTTAGCCACAGTAATTAAACTTGTATGAAATTTGTGGAGAGATAGACACAGAGATCTGTTGAACAGCTTAGAGAACCAATAAATAAACTCACACAAATATGCCAACTGATTTTTGACAAAAGGTGCAAAAGCAATTCAATGGAAGAAAGATTGCCTTTCAGCAAATCATGCTAAAGCAGCTGAACATTCATAGGCAACCCCACCCCATGAATTTTAACCTAAACTTCATATCTTAAATAAAAATTAACTCAAATGGATTATGGGCTTAAAAATAAAATGTAAAACTATCAGGTTCCTGTAAAACAACAACAACAACAACAACAAAAACAGGAGAAAATCTTCAGGATCTAGAGCTAGGCAAAGAATTCTTAGACTTGACAATAAAATTAAGATCTCTACAAATTTGATAAATTGTATATCATTAAAATTAAGCGCTTTTGCCTTGAGAAACACTCTGTTAAGAGGATGAAATGACAAGCTACAGATTGAGAGAAGATATTTGCAAACCACATTTCTGGCAAAGTACTAGTGTCTAGAAAATATATATAAATATGTATGTATAAATTAATGAACTCTCAAAATTCAATGGCAAAATAATCAAAGCATGGGCTTCCCTTGTTCCCTAGTGGTAAAGAATCTGACTGCCAATGCAGGAGATGTAGGAGATTTGGATTCGATCCCTGGGTTAGGAAGACCCCCTGGAGAAGCAAATGGCAACCCACTCCAGTTAATCTTGCCTGGGAAAGCCCATGGACAGAAGGCCTGGTGGACTACCGTCCATGGGGTTGCAAAAGTGTCAGACATGACTTAGCGGCTAAATAAAAACAATCAAACTATTCAATTCCAGCAAGGAAATAGGCAAAAGACACGAAGAGATGTTTCATTAAAGAAGATATACAGATGGCAAATAAGCATAAGGAAACATGTTAAACACCATTAGTTAGGCATCAGATAAATGTAATATACAATGAGATATCACTATTATTAGTGATACTATTAATCAGAATAGCTTAAAAAAAAAAAAAGAGGGACAATACCAAAGACTTGTAAGGTTGCAGAGAAATTGAATAGCTTATACATTGCTAGTAATAATAAAAATAGTACAGCTCTGGAAAGCAGTTGGCAGTTTCTTAAAAAACTAAACATTCAACTACCATACAACTCAGAAAATGTACTCCTGGACATTCATTCCAGAGAAATCAAAATTTATGTTCACACAAAATCCTATACATAAATGTTCATGGCAGCTTTACTTGTAATACATAAAAGCTAGAAATAACTTAGAGGTCCTTCAATGGACAAATAAACAAACTATGATATATCCATATCATGGGATATTACTCTGCAATAAAAAGTAATGAACTATGAACAACTTGGATGAATCTCTAGAGAATTATTCTGGGTGAAAAAAGCCAGTTTCAAAAAGTTGCATACTGTATGACTCCATTTATACAGCAATTCCAAGATGACAAAATTATAAAAATGGAGAAAAGATTAGTGGTTACCAGGGGTTGAGGAGTGGTCCTATGGGAGGTAGTAAGGTGAGTTGGGTGTGGCTATAAAAGGGCAGCATGAAGGATCCTTGTGGTGATGGAGTGAAAGTGAAAGGCGCTCAGTCGTGTTTGACTCTGTGATCACGTGGACTGTACAGTCCATGGAATTCTCCAGGCCGGAGTACTGGAGTGGGTAGCCTTTCCCTTCTCCAAGGGGATCTTCCCAACCCAGGGATCGAACCCAGGTCTCCCACATTGCAGGTAGATTCTTTACCAGTTGAGCCATAATGGAAGCCCAAGAATACTGGAGTGGGTAGCCTATCCCTTCTCTGTGGATAGTTCCAACCCAGGAATGGAATGGGAGCCTCCTGCATTGCAGGAGGGTTCTTTACCAACTGAGCTATCAGGGAAGCTCCTGTGGTGATGGAAACACACTTTTATTGATTGTATTGATGTCAATACTGTGGTTGTGAAATTGTCCTTTAGTTTTGTGAGATGTTTCCTTTGGGGAAAAATGGATAAAGGGTCAATGGAATCTTTGCATTATTTCTTATAACTCAATGTGAATCCACAATTATTTCAAAATAGCACATTTAATTTAAAAGTGTAAGTGTTTTAAAAAAGCAAAGATGATCTCATATGCAGTACCTGTGCCCCATACACACTTTTTGGTACCTAGAACAGTTCCTGGTAGATAGAAGACAATTAATTTTGCTAAATGAATAAGCTATGAATTTGTAACAAGAAAATGATTCATAAATTGATTTTATTTAAAATTCATAAAACTTAGAACCTCCAGGAGAGATAGGAACGCTTTATCTTCCATCATTTACAGATGTTTCACAGTCTGTTCACCTTCCCCTGTAATATTGATTTGTTCTAAGTTTGTGGACCTCTGAAGGATTGTTGGAATCAGAATATGCTTGAGAGCACAAATATTCCACAGAAACCAGTTGAAAAATTTTTCATTTTTCTAAAGAAATTCTATTCAGTTTTTTTTTTTCCCCCTTTCTCACTGGGAATACTAGTTTTGTGCTTTTCTTCCTACTTTGCAAGCACTTGATATCCAGGTCTTGGCTGGCTCAGAGTGTAAGTAGTCATTTGGCCCCACTCTAACTCACAGGACCAGTATCCTCCCCAGTTCCTCTATCATTTAATCCAGCACCCAGTGAGGCTTTTGGAAATGAGAGTTTGGGGAGAGAGACGGGGGCCTATGCCTTTGGTGTTTACTATTGAAATTCCCTGGAAGGACTCAGTTTACCCCTCAACCGTAAGTAGTGTTAGTCAGGAGACATTCTGCAGAAAGAAAACCAGGTCTCTGAGAACTCATTCTGCTCAACAGCAGTGTTTCGACTCAGAACTCCGAGGCTGGGTGAGTATATTTTGAAGGTCTCGAAATAGAAATAATCAGATCAATGATCAATTTATGCTTCCGAGGAACCTGGTATAGTCAGAGCCAAGAGAATGCGGAGCCTGAAGTCGATTGATCACACAGCTGATGGAGCAGCTCCCTCTAGTGGTCAGAGTCTGCACTGCCGAGTGAAGCAAAAGGGCGTCTTGTAACTTAGAAATTAAAGTAAAAGAAAATAGAGACTTAACTCAGCCACTAACAACATTTGACGTTCAAAACTGCATTTTCAAGGCTTATAAAACAAGCCAGCCTCCACAGGCAAGGAGAGAGGAGTCTGGATTCTGATTAGTAAACAGGTGCCCAGAAGCAGAACGTGAGATGCTTGTTTGCCTTTGATGCCCCTTCAGCACTTCTGTAAAACCTCCCTGTTCCTCTGAGTGCAGCCCATCTCATACTCATTAAGGATTCAGTGCTATTGCCTTGATCAAGATTTGTGATCTAGTATTGTGCTCTTACATTTTTCTGTGAAATTAAGTCAACAGATTCCCATTTCCAATGGACATACATTCTAAGTACTGTTCTAAATGTGGCATTAAAGGCCATAAAATTACAAGCATCAAGAAGAAGTAAAAATTGGTTCTGGTATTAAGATGAGCCCAGTCCAGCCCAGCTCTGCCCAGCTCAGCTCAAGTCTCAGATTCCTCATCTCTAGATGGTTCTGGGTGTTGGGGAGGTCATGGATCATGACTTATAGCATTTTACTGAGGGCCCTAATTATAAGGGATTTGATTTTGGTCATATCTGAAAGTTTTCCCTACTTTCTTTAATGTAAGTCTGAATTTTGCAATAAGAAGTTCATGATCTGAGCCACAGTCAGCTCCTGCTCTTGTTTTTGCTGACTGTATAGAGCTTCTCCATCTTCGGCTGCAAAGAATATAAACAATCTGATTTTGGTATTGACTATCTGGTGATGTCCATGTGTAGAGGTGTCTGTTGTGTTGTTGGAAGAGGGTGTTTGCTATGACCAGTCTGTTCTCTTGGCAAAACTCTGTGAGCGTTTGCCCTGCTTCATTCTGTACTCCAAGGCCAAACTTGCCTATTATTCCAGGTATCTCTTGACTTCCTACTTTTACATTCCAGTTCCCTATAATGAAAAGGACATCTTTTTTGGATGTTAGTTCTAGAAGGTCTTGTAGGTCATCCTAGAATGGTTCAACTTCAGCTTCTTTAGCATTAGTGGCTGGGGCATAGACTTGGATTATTGTGATATTGGATGGTTTGCCTTGGAAACGAACAGAGTTCATTCTGTCATTTTTGAGACTGCACACAAGTACTGCATTTTGGACTCTTTTGTTGACTATGAGGGCTACTCCATTTCTTCTAAGGGATTCTTGCCCACTCTAGTAGATGTAATAGTCATCTGAATTAAATTCACCCATTCTGGTCCATTTTAGTTCACTGCTTCCTAAAATGTTCACTCTTGCCATCTCCTGTTTGACCACTTCCAATTTACCTTGATTCATGGACCTAGCGTTTCAGGTTCCTATGCAGTATTGTTCTTTAGAGTATTGGTCTTTACTTCCATTACCAGTCACATTCACAACTGGCCTTATTTTCTCTTTGGCTCTGTCTCTTCATTCTTTCTGGAGTTATTTCTCCACTCTTCTCCAGTAGCATGCTGGGGACCTACCGACCTGGGGAGTTCATCTTTCAGTGTCCTATCTTTTTGCCTTTTCATACTGTTCATTGAGTTCTCAAGGCAAGAATACTAAAATGGTTTGCCATTTCCTTCTCCAGTGGACCATGTTTTGTCAGAACTCTGCAACATGACCCGTCCATCTTGGGTGGCCCTACATGGCATGGCTCATAGTTTCATTGAGCTAGACAAGGCTGTGATTCACATGATCAGTTTGGTTAGTTTTCTGTGATTGTGGTTTCCATTCTGTTTGCCCTCTGATGGAGAAGGATAAGAGGCTTGTGGAAGCTTCCTGATGTGAGAGACTGACTGTGGGGGAATCTGGGTCTTGTTCTGATGGGCGGGGCCATTCTCAGTAAATCTTTAATCCAAATTTCTGTTGATGGGCAAGCCCGTGTTCCTTCCCTGTTGTCTGGCCTGAGGCCCAACTATGGTGGGGGTAAAGGTCACCTCCCTCCAAAGGACCCACACCTGCATTGTTGTATTCAGTGCCCCTGACCCCGCAGCAGGCCACTGTCAACCCACGCCTCCACTGGAGACTCCTGGACACTCACAGGCAAGTCTGGCTCAGTCTCTTGTGGGGACACTACTCCTTTCTTCTGGCTCCTGGTGTGCCCGAGGTTTTGTTTGTGCCCTCCAAGAGTCTATTTCCCCAGTCCTGTGGAAGTTCTGTAATCAAATTCCACTGGCCTCCAAAGTCAAATTGCCTGGGGATTCTCATTCCCCTTGCTGGATCCCCAGTTTGGGAAATCTGTTGTGGGTCCTAGAACTTTCCATACAGTGTGAGAATTTCTTATACAGTGGAAGTGACAAAATAGATTCAAGGGGTTAGATCTGATAGACAGAGAGCCTGAAGAATTATGGATGGAGGTTCATGACATTGTACAGGAGGCAGTGATTAAGACCATTCTCAAGAAAAAGAAACGCAAAAAGGCAAAATGGTTCTCTGAGGAGGCCTTACAAATAGCTGAGAAAAGAAGAGAACCTAAAGGCAAAGAAGAAAAGGAAAGATATACTCATTTGAATGCAGAGTTCCAAAGAATATCAGGGAGAGAAAAGAAAAATAAGAAAGTCTTTCTCAGTGATCAATGCAAACAGAGGAAAACAACAGAATGGGAAAGACTAGAGATCTCTTCAAGGAAATTAGAGATACCAAGGGGATATTTCACGCAAAGATGGGCTCAATAAAGGACAGAAATAGTATAGACCTAAGATATTAAGAAGAGGTGGCAAGAATACACAGAAGAACTATAGAAACAAGACCTTAATGACCCAGGTAACCACGATGGTGTGATCACTTACCTAGAGCCAGACATCCTGGAGTCTGAAGTAAAGTGGGCCTTATGAAACATCACTACAAACAAACCTAGAGTAGGTGATGGAATTCCAGCTGACCTGTTTCAAATCCTAAAAGATGATGCTGTGAAAGTGCTGCACTCACTATGCCAGCAAATTTGGAAAATTCAGCAGTGGCCACAGGCCTGAAAAAGGTCAGTTCTCATTCCAATCCCAAAGAAAGGGAATGCCAAAGAATGCTGAATCTACTGCACAATTGCACTCATCTCACATATTAGTAATGTAGTGCTCAAAATTCTCCAGGCTACGCTTCAACAGTATGTGAACTGTGAACTTCCAGATGTTCAAGCTGGATTTAGAAAAGGCAGAGGAACCAGAGTCCAAATTGCCGACATCCATTGGATCATCAGAAAACCAAGAGAGTTCCAGAAGAACATCTACTTCTGCTTTATTGACTCTACAAATTTTGAAAGGTGTATGTCAAGGCTTTATATTTCCACCCTGCTTATTTAACTTACATGCAGAGTACATCATGAAAAATTCCAGGCTGGATGAAGCACAAGCTGGAATCAACATTGCTAGAAGAAATATCAATAACCTCAGATATGCAGATGATACCACCCTTATGGCAGAAAGTGAAGAGGAACTAGAAGAGCCTCTTGATGAAAGTAAGAGAGGAGAGTGAAAAAGCTGGCTTAAAACTCAACATTCAGAAAATGAAAATCATGGCATCTGGTCCCATCACTTCATAGCAAACAGATGGGGAAACAATGGAAATAGTGACAGACTTTATTTTCTTGGGCTTCAAAATCCCTGCAGATGGTGATTGCAGCCATGAAATTTAAAAGATGCTCACTCCTTGAAAGAAAAGCCATGACCAACCTAGACAGCATATTAAAAAGCAGAGACATTACTTTGTTGACAAAGGTCCATCTAGTCAAAGCTATGGTTTTCCCAGTAGTCATGTATGGATGTGAGAGTTGGACCACAAAGAAAGCTGAGCACTGAAGAATTGATGCTTTTGAACTGTGGTGTTGGAGAAGACCCTTGAGAGTCCCTTGCAAGGAGATCAAACCAGTCTATCCTAAAAGAAATCAACCCTGAATATTCATTGGAAGGATTGATGCTGAATCTGAAGCTCAAATACTTTGGCCACCTGATGTGACGTACTGACTCATTGGGAAAGACTCTGATGCTGGGAAAGACTGAAGGCAAGAGGAGAAGTGGACGACAGTGGATGAGATGGTTGGATGGCATCACTGACTTGATGGACATGAGTTTGAGCAGGCTCTGGGAGTTGGTGATGGATAGGGAAGACTGGCATGCTGCAGTCCATGGGGTCACAAAGAGTCAGACATGACTGAGCAACTGAACTGAACTGAGGCCTCTAAACTCTCTACCAGCTCTGAAAGTCCTTTTTCACAATGGATCTTTTGGCTGGAAACTCTGTCTCCTCAAATATCTTCTGTGTGTGTGCTCAGTCACTCAGTCTTGCCTGTTTCTTTGTGCCACATGGACTGTAGCTTGCCAGCCTCCTCTGCCCATGGAACTTTCCATGCAAGAATACTAGAGCAGGTTACCATATCCTACTCCAAGGGATCTTCCCAATCCAGTGACCTGCAGGTTGATCCAGAGACCCCTTCCTGCATCTCCTGCATTGGCAGGTAGGTTGTTTACCACTGAGCCACATGGAAAGCCTCAAATATTGCTTATACACTTTAAAAGTTTCTTTATTTTGCTATTTTTTTCTAAAGTGGATAATTGTCATATTATCATGTTATTGAGGGGAGCCTGTCTCTGACCTTTTGCATCTCTTTATTGTGGTTTGACTAAGTGCATTTAAAAATTACCATTGCTTTAATATGTACTGTAGCACACTTTTTATTTCAAAGTTTTAAATACCATTAAAAGTTTTATGCCTTAAAAGATATTTATGCTTTTGAAAAGGAGGCAACGAGGTATGGGTGTTAGAGTTGGACCATAAAGAAGGCTGAGTGCCAGAAGGATTGATGCCTTCGAACTATGGTGCTGGAGAAGACTATTGAGAGTCGCTTGAATGCAAGGAAATCATACCACTCAATCCCAAAGGAAATCAACCTTGAATATTTATTGGAAGGACTGGTGCTGAAGCTGAAGCTCTAATACTCTGGCCACCTGATGCAAAGAACCAATTAATTGGAAAAGACCCTGATGCTGGGAAAGATTGAAAGTAAAAGGAGAAGGGGGCAGCAGAAAATGAGATGTTTAGGTAGTATCACAAATTCAGTGGACTTGAATTTGAGCACACTCTGGGAGATAGTGAGGAACAGAGAAGCCTGGCATCTTGCAGTCCATGAGGTCGCAGAGAGTCAGACAAGACTTAGCAACTGAACAACAAAAAACAACAAAGTGTAAGTAGCTGCTTGTTTGCTTTATACATGTCCTCTATGGTCCCCCTCCCAAAAGTCCTGTGGCCCTTTCACAGAATACTGCATTATGAGCAGAAATTAAAATGGTTGTAAGTAATTTCATCATAATGTCCCAATTGTCTTCTTTCTTTACCCTCAGAGGCTAAAGCATGTGTATGCGTGCATGCCGAGTCGCTAAGTCATGTCTGACTCTTTGTGACCCAATGAACTGCAGCCCACCAGGCTTTTCTGTCTATGGGATTCTACAGGCAAGAATACTGGAGTGGGTTGCTACTTCCTCCTCCAGGGGATCTTCCCGACCCAGGGATCAAATCCGTGTCTCCTGCATTGGCAGGCAGATTCTTTTACCACTGAGCCACTTGGGAAGCCTATAGAACCTAAGGCAGGGTTTTGCAGTTCTCATAGTTTTCTCACAATACTGGATTAAAAAAAAAAAACAAATCCCAATATTTGGGCTCCCAATTTTTACATTTTAAGTATACCAAAAAATGCAACTGTCTTTAAAAAAGACTTTGAAAAATCTTTGAACAAAAGTTTGTTTCCAAGTATCCTCCTTATGTGTGTCATTAAAAAAATCGTATAATTATTTGAGAAAAGTTTGATTTAAAAAATATGCCATTCAGATATATCTCCTTATCTTTCTGCTTGTCTCTATCTCTCACACACATACACATTTAGGAAATAATTTAATTTCACCCCCTTGCATTTGGGACATGTTTGATAGCAAGCTTGGGGACAAAGTGGAAAAATGATCATTTAGCCTAAGAAATTAGATTGTAGTTTTACTTTACCAAGAAATAACTGTACATAGATGAGAAAATATTGAACATTTATGTCAGTAATTTAATGTTACCCATTTAAAATTCATCTGACACTTTTAAATTTGGAAATTTTAGTTTCTTATTCACATCAACAGATACTAAAACTTCTATGATTCCTTGTGGCTATGACAGTCTTGATGTGCATAATGACTTTAAAAAGTAATACTCAACAGAAAAATCTCCTAATAATCTGGAGTTTGGAAGAAGCCAAATCACTTTTTTATGGCAACTGAATAGCTTCTTAAATCATTAACATGTTTCTTCACTTTAGCCAGTGTTTTCAGTGAGGTGTAAATCTTGAATATATAAATATTTTCTAGGACTGTGGTTCTGGAGGGGACTCTTGAGAGTCCCTTGGACTGCAAGGAGATCAAGCCAGTCAATCCTAAAGGAAATTACCCCTGAATATTTACTGGAAGGACTGATTCTGAAGCTCCAATATTTTGGCCACCTGTTATGAAGAGCTTACTCATTGGAAAATACCCTGATGCTGAGAAAGATTGAGGGCAAGAGGAGAAGGGAGCGACAAAGTATGAGGTGGTTAGATAGCATCATTGAGTCAAAGGACATGAGTTTGAGCAAACTCCTGGAGATAGTGAAAGACAGGGGAGCCTGGCACGTGGCAGTCCATGGGTCACTAAGAGTTGAAAACGACTGAAGCCCCTGAGCACAGTATAACACAATGGTGTAAAAGACACATCTCTGTTGAAAGGGAGTGTGCTTCCGTATCATAGCAGGAATGATGACTCCAACCCAAGATTCTAAGACACAGAAATATACCTCTTAAACATAAACATAAACAAAACATTAAGTTCAGTTCAGTTGCTCAGTCGTGTCTGACTCTTTGCGACCCCATGAACCACAGCACACCAGGCCTCTCTGTCCATCACCAACTTCCAGAGTCCACCCAAACCCATGTCCATCGAGTCGGTGATGCCATCCAACCATCTCATCCTCTGTCATTCCCTTCTCCTCCTGCCTTCAATCTTTCCCAGCAACAGGGTCTTTTCCAATGAGTCATCAGGTGGCTGAAGTATTGGAGTTTCAGCTTCAACATCAGTCCCTCCGGTGAACACCCAGGATCTTTTTTAGGATGGACTGGTTGGATCTCCTTGCAGTCCAAGGGACTCTCAAGAGTCTTCTCCAACACCACAGTTTAAAAGCATCAATTCTTCAGTGCTCAGCTTTCTTTATAGTCCAACTCTCACATCCATACATGATTGCTGGAAAAACCATAGCCTTGACTAGTTGGACCTTTGTTGGCAAAGTAATGTGTCTGCTTTTTAATGTGCTGTCTAGGTTGGTCATAACTTTCCTTCCAAGGAGCAAGCTTAATTTCATGGCTGCAATCACCATCTGCAGTGATTTTGGAGCCCAGAAAAATAAAGTCAGTCACTGATAGTCTAGTTCTCAGTATAGAATGTACTATACTTTCCATAATAAATCGTACTAATATTAACAGAAAACTTTAAGCAGGAACCAAATGATATAAAAGTATGGTGAGTGTTAATATGAAAATAGTAAGTTATTAATCTAAGATACCCCAAATCAAGGTTTTCCATTATTTTCTTATTGGAGAAAGAAATGGCAACCCACTCTAGTATTCTTGCCTGGAAAATCCCATGGACAGGATGCCATTTCCTTCTCCAGGGGGCTTCCCTGGTGGCTCAGAGGTTAAAGTGTCTGCCTGCAATGCGGGTGACCCGGGTTCGATCCCTGGGTTGGGAAGATCCCCTGGAGAAGGAAATGGAAACCCACTCCAGTATTTTCGCCTGGAGAAGGAAATGGCAACCCACTCCAGTATTCTCGCCTGGAGAATTCCACGGAGGGAGGAGCCTGGCGGGCAATAGTCCATGGGGTTGCAAAGAGTCGGACATGACTGAGTGACTTCTGAGAGAGAGAAATTTTATATAAACATGTTTCTTTCTTTCTGTTTTTTGTAAGCAGCAATTCAGTAATTTTCTTTGTATCATATTTAGATAATTGAGAATTCATGTATAGTATTAAAAACAGTCTCTTCTTCCTGAAATAAAAATAACTTGACTTCTTTAGTTGCATTTTCAATTCTCCAAAAACTGAAGAAACAGTGAAGGATTGGCTTCCTGAAACTTAATTCTAAGCAACAAAAGGTATTTAGGATGGGCAAGATTTCTTAAGTGACAATTAATTGGTTATACCTATATTTTATATTTCGATTCAGGAAAATAGTCAAAAGCAGAGAAATCTGATGTTTATTATTCTTGGATAAAAGCATGCCAGGGACCAGTAGAAGGTGTTGTAAACACATGTCTTGACTTTCAAGACGAGTGATTAAGGATTTGTTTAAAAGTGTTAACATGGAGCTAAAAGAATGTTGCCCTCTCATTCTCTCAGACTGGAAAGACAGGAAATTCTGGGAGGAAAAAACATCCTCTGGATTTGAAGATATTCCTAGAGAACAGTGTTCTCTGGGGGAAAATTTAGGCATGATTTCATGAGTAAACCTTCAGCTGAAACTCAGAATCCTTTTTCAGAGAGGTTTCAAAGACAAGCTGATTTGACCAAACATGTCAGGACTGCCAGAAATGGCATTCTTACCAGAGATTTTTTGAAGTAGTATCAAAAAAATTGTTTTAATGTCGATTTAAAATTGGAGGACAACTCATTTTACTTAGTCTCTTATTCTGGTTTTACCAAGATACCATATTTATTGCTATTTCCACATTTCTTACCATTCTTCAAAAGTTAAACTACAGATGTTAATGAAATGTCTTGTTGTTGTTCAGTTGCTAAGTCATGTCTGACTCTTTGTGACCCAATGGACTGCAGCCAACAGGCTTCCCTGTCCTTCACTGTCTCCAGAGTTTGCTCAAACTCATGTCTATTGAGTCAGTGATGCCATCCAACTATTTGATTTTCTGTCACCACCTTCTCCTCCTGCCCTCAATCAGGATCTTTTCCAATGAGTTGGCTCTTCCCATTAGGTGGCCAAAATATTGGAGCTTCAACTTTAGCCTCAGTCCTTCTAATGATTATTCAGGGTTGCTTTCCTTTAGGATTAATTGGTTTGATCTCTTTGTTGTCCAAGGGACTCTCAAGAATCTTCTCCAGCACCACAATTTGAAAGCATCAAGTTTTCTGGTACTCAGCCTTCTTTATGGCCCAACTCTCATATCTGTTCATGACTACTTGAAAAATCATAGCTTTGATTATATGGACCTTTGCTGGCAAAGTGATGTCTCTGCTTTTCAATATGTTGTCTCAGTTTGTTATAGCTTTTCTTCCAAGGAGCAAGTGTCTTAATTTCATAGTTGCAGTCACAGTGTGCAGTGATTCTGGAGCCCAAGAATATAAAATCTGTCACTGTTTCTGTTTTTCTCCATCTATTTGCCATGAAGTGATGGGACCAGATGCCATGATCTCCATTTTTGAATGTTGAGTTTTAAGCCAGCTTTTTCAGTCTCCTCTTTCACCTTCATCAAGAGATTCTTTAGTTCCTCTTCTTAATGGCTTTCAGCCCTAAAGGTGGTATCACCTGTAAATCTGTGGTTATTGATATTTCTCCTGGCAATTTTGATTCCAGCTTGTGGTTCATCCAGCCTGACGTTTCATATGATGTACTCTGCACAGAAATTAGGTAAGCAAAGTGACAATTTACAGCCTTGACATATTCCCTTCCCAATGTTGAGCCAGTTTGTTGTTCTATGTCTGGTTCTAACTATTGCTTCTTGATATGTTTCTCAGGAGGCAGGTAGAGTGGTCTGGTATTCTCATCACTTTAAGAATTTTCCCCAGTTTCACACAGTCAAAGGTTTTCTTGTAGTCAATGAAACAGAAGTAGATGTTTTCCTGGAATTCTCTTGCTTTTTCTATGATCCAACAGATGTTGGCAATTTGAACTCCTGATTCCTCTGCCTTTTCTAAATGTCTGCTGTGTGCATTTAGTAACTGTGTTGGAGACTCTGGTGGAGAAATAGGTAACAACCCATTCTTTTTTTGCATTAAAACCATTGCATTCTTTCTCACTATTTTGACTTCATTCCCTTGATTACCCTTCCCCTATTTACTTATTTGTCCTTCAAAGTTTTAACTTGAATTTCATCCTCTCTGATGTGGGTTTCTCAGGTGGTGCAGTTGATAATCTGCCTGCCAATCTAGAAAATGTAGATTCCTTCTCTGGGTTGGGAAGATCCTCTGGAGTAGGAAATGGCGACCCACTCCAGTATTCTTGACTGGAAAATTCCATGGATAGAGGAGCCTGGTGGACGACAGTCCATGGGTTCCAAAGAATTGAACACAACTGAAAAGGCATTCATGACACATCTACCCATAATCAGCCAAATTAACCTAACACCTTCCTCCTCTCTGTTTCCAAAAAAAGTGCTCATTGTACACGTTATGACATTTTAAATGTTATATGAGACTTTGTTTCCATGCTCTATCTCTACCAGGTTTGCAAGATTATGTCTGAGTCATTTCTGCCTCCATCTCCCACATAAGATCTCATTAAAGATTTTATTATCTTTGAGGAACTTACTGTCAAGCAATGAGCATATTTAAAATAATGAAAAATCATAGGAGGCAATGATTAATTCATTGATCTGTTCAACAAATTTTTATTAATTTCCTATTTTGGCTTAGTTAAAGAAACAAATAAGGTAGAATTGGTACCTGATTTCAAAGAATTTAAAATTTGGGCTTGTTGTTGTTGTTCAGTTGCTCAGTCATGTCCAACCCTTTGCAAATCCATGGACTGCAGCACGCCAGGCCTCCCTGTCCTTCACCATCTCCTGGAACTTGCTCAAACTCATGTCCATTGAGTTGGTGATGCCATTCAACCATCTCACCCTCTAAGGTCCCCTTCTCCTCCTGCCTTCAATCTTTCCCAGCATTAGGGTCTTTTCCAATGAGTCAGCTCTTTGCATTGGGTGGCCAGAGTATTGGAGCTTCAGCTTTATCATCAGTCCTTCCAGTGAATATTCAGGACTGATTTCCTTTAGGGTTGACTGCTTTGATCTTGAAGTCCAAGGGACTCTCAAGAATCTTCTCTTGGGCTTAGAGACAGGTATTAAATAATGGATCATTAAAAGTGATTTGTAATTAGTGCAGGGTGCCAGGAGAATGAAGAATAGGCACAGGAAACAGCGTGTTCAAGGTCCTGAGGTGGTAAGAAGCTTGGTCCTTTAGAGAAAATGAGAGAAGACTGATGGCACTGATACAGGAATAGAAGGGAGAGATTGAAAAGAGATCAATGTGGGGAGCTGGGCTGAGGCCAATTTATGTAGGGGCTTTTAGGTAACATTAAAATATCTGGAATGTATTGTATATCCAAAAGAAAATCATTCAAGTATATGAAGCAGGATAGCAACATGACTGAATTTACTGTTTAAAAAAACCTTTTTCTAGCTGTCAGTTGAATACTGATGTGGGGAGATAAGTTGGGTGAATGATGATTGTAACTTATGCTGCTGCTAAGTCACTTCAGTTGTGTCCGACTCTGTGCGACCCCAGATATGGCAGCCCACCAGGCTCCCTTGTCCCTGGGACTCTCCAGGCAAGAACACTGGAGTGGGTTGCCATTTCCTTCTCCCAACGCATGAAAGTGAAAAATGAAAGTGAAGTCACTCAGTCATGTCCGACTCTTAGCAACCCCATGGACTGTAGCCCACCAGGCTTCTCCATCCATGGGATTTTCCAGGCAAGAGCACTGGAGTGGGGTGCCATTGGAGAAGTATGATGTAAGTGGAAAGAGAGAAAACTGGATGGATTTGAGAGATTTTAGAAGCTAGGATCCACAATATTTAGAGATTAATTTGATTTGTGTGTGTGTGTGTGTATGTGTGTTTGGTATTCTGTGTTGAATGAATGGTGGAAGCATGATGGAGAAGAAAATGTCAAAGATGACTCAAGTTTCTTAATAAGTGGTTTCATGAATGACAGCATGTTTTTAAATGCTTATGTGGAAAAATTTTAAAAATGCAAGATTGTCAACCCAGCCTGTTTCATCAATCTTTGGAACCTAAAACCTCATACTCATTTTATAAGTGTATTCAAGTGTCTCCTATAAAAAGAGGAGAGATCCTGACGATGGTTGATAGGTAACTTTTTAAACCATTTTTAGTAGAGATTGTTGGGACTCTTAACTTGTGGCAAGAAATGAGCCTTGAGTGCATGAGACGTGTCTGGCAGGGGCTCTTAGAGTAGTTGGTGAGATGAGGAAATGGAGGACAGGAAAAAAGGAAGGGGCTTTACTGTTGGCAAATGCAAGAATTTTGCTGGAGAATAGGGAGGTCCTAAAGGGCATATTTATTGACTTTATTTACATATTTACTGCTTTATTGACTATGCCAAAGCCTTTGACTGTGTGGATCATAATAAACTGTGGGAAATTCTGAAAGAGATGGGAATACCAGACCACCTGACCTGTCTCTTGAGAAATCTGTATGCAGGTCAGGAAGCAAGAGTTAGAACTGGACATGGAACAACAGACTGGTTCCAAATAGGAAAAGGAGTACGTCAAGGCTGTATATTGTCACCCTGCTTATTTAACTTCTATGCAGAGTACATCATGAGAAATGCTGGACTGGAAGAAGCACAAGCTGGGATTAAGATTGCCGGGAGAAATATCAATAACCTCAGATATGCAGATGACATCACCCTTATGGCAGAAAGTGAAGAGGAACTAAAAAGCCTCTTGATGAAAGTGAAAGTGGAGAGTGAAAAAGTTGGCTTAAAGCTCAACATTCAGAAAACGAAGATAATGACATCCAGTCCCATCACTTCATGGGAAATGGATGGGGAAACAGTGGAAACAATGTCAGACTTTATTTTTTTGTGCTCCAAAATCACTGCAGATGGTGACTTCAGCCATGAAATTAAAAGACGCTTACTCCTTGGAAGGAAAGTTATGACCAACCTAGATAGCATATTCAGAAGCAAAGACATTACTTTGCCAACAAAGGTCCGTCTAGTCAAGGCTATGGTTTTTCCTGTGGTCATGTATGGATGTGAGAGTTGGACTGTGAAGAAGGCTGAGCGCCAAAGAATTGATGCTTTTGAACTGTGGTGTTGGAGAAGACTCTTGAGAGTCCCTTGGACTGCAAGGAGATCCAACCAGTCCATTCTGAAGGAGATCAGCCCTGGGATTTCTTTGGAAGGAATGATGCTAAAGCTGAAACTCCAGTACTTTGGCCACCTCATGGGAAGAGTTGACTCATTGGAAAAGACTCTGATGCTGGGAGGGATTGGGGGCAGGAGAAGAAGGGGACGACAGAGGATGAGATGGCTGGATGGCATCACTGACTCGATGGACGTGAGTCTGAGTGAACTCTGGGAGTTGGTGATGGACAGGGAGGCCTGGCGTGCTGTGATTCATGGGGTCGCGAGGAGTCGGACACGACTGAGCGACTGAACTGAAAGCTCATATATCATAGCATCTCCAGAGAATCAGATGCTGCAAATGTTTAACTGCCATTCTAATCTCTTCCCCTTTGCTTTCAGCTGAGCTCTTCACCATCATAATGGCAATCTTCTTTCACAAACTTAGAATCTAGTTGAGCTTCACTATCTCCCATATCTGATTTCCTGCAACTTTCCCTGAAATATTGAGCTCATAAGCCCTTAATATGTTTCTGTGACTCAGCACCTCTTGCTAATTAATGTAATACATTTTAGAAACTGTCTCAAAAGGTTTTAGCTTTCTGCCAGCCCCGCCCTTCATTTCCCTCCACCCACACTTTGAGCTAAATATAAACCAGCTCGTCTGACTAAACCATGAATCCTTTTATAAAAGGCACTAGATGGCAGTGGAGGAATTCTTTCACTGTGGAAACATGTCTTCTGTGCAAGGGGGATGTCTGTGAAAATGGTCAGATTCCAGCTTCCCACTGTTACCTGAATTAAAGGCAGAGAGAGTATAAAAGAGGAAAGTAGCACAGTTAGTTTAAATGCTGCTTCATCAATTCAATCTGCTTGGTATTCATATCATACAGGAGAAAAGGTTTTCAAGTACACTTGTCTCTTGTTAAATGAAGTAAATGCATTTCTGTTTTCTTTTTCAACCCATAAAGTTAATTTTCATTAAATAAATCCTATTTTTCCTCACTGAATTTCATTATTAAATGAGGGATACAGTCCTTTAGAAAAAAACTGTTTATGAATATTATTAAATCTTAGGAAGTCACCAAATATTTTGAAATAGCTGATTTAAAGGAAAATAATAACCATGTGCCTAAAATACTGACAATAGTATTAAAATATTTACAAACATTCCTACAATATCAGTAACATGGTATATTCCAAATAAGTCAGAAACTAGAAAATATTAAGAAACAAAATATAGCATAGTAACAGAGTCTTTTGAAACAAAGGATCAAACTTTCAAGCTAGTCACTGTTTTTAGTTGTGTTATTCAGTCACTCGGAGAAGGCAATGGCACCCCACTCCAGTACTCTTGCCTGGAAAATCCCATGGATGGAGGAGCCTAGTAGGCTGCAGTCCATGGGGTCTCGGAGAGTCGGACATGACTGAGCGACTTTCACTTTTCACTTTCCTGCATTGGAGAAGGAAATGGCAACCCACTCCAGTGTTCTTGCCTGGAGAATCCCAGGGACGGGGGAGCCTGGTGGGCTGCCATCTATGGGGTCTCACAGAGTCGGACACGACTGAAGTGACTTAGCAGCAGCAGCATTCAGTCACTAAGTCATGCCGACTCTTTGTGACTCCATGGACTGCATCGCGCCAGGCTTCCCTCATCTTCACTATCTCCTGGAGTTTGCTCAAACTCATGTCTATTGAGTCAGTGATGCCATTCAACCATCTCATCTTCTGTCACCCCCTTTTCCTCCTGCCTTCCTGTCCTCTTTCCCAGCATCAAGGTCTTTTCCAGCATCAAGGTCTTTTCCAGTCAGTCAGCTCTTCCCATCAAGTGGCCAAAGTATTAGAGTTTCAGCTTTAGCATCAGTCCTTCCAATGAATATTCAGGGTTGATTTCCTTTATGATTTTGACTGCTTTGATCTTCTTACAGTCCAAGGGACTCTCAAGAGTCTTCTCCAGTACCACAGTTTGAAAGCGCCAATTCTTCGGCACTCACCCTTCTTTATAGTCCAGCTCTCACATCCGCACATGACTACTGGAAAAGCCATTACTTTGACTATACAGACCTTTTTTAGTAAACTGATGTTTATGCTTTTTAATATGCTGTCTAGGTTTGTCATAGCTTTTCCTACCCTTATGGCAGAAAGTGAAGAGGAACTAAAAAGCCTCTTGATGAAACTCAAAGAGGAGAGTGAAAAAGTTGGCTTAAAGCTAAACATTCAGAAAATGAAGATCATGGCATCTGGTCCCATCACTTCATGGGAAATAGATGGGGGAAACAGTGGAAACAGTGTCAGACTTTATTTTTTGGGGGGCTCCAAAATCACTACAGATGGTGACTGCAGCCACGAAATTAAAAGACACTTACTCCTTGGAAGGAAAGTTATGACCAACCTAGATAGCATATTGAAAAGCAGAGACATAACTTTGCCAACAAAGGTCCGTCTAGTCAAGGCTATGGTTTTTCCAGTAGTCATGTATGGATGTGAGAATTGGACTGTAAAGAAAACTGAGGGCCGAAGAATTGATGCTTTTGAACTGTGGTGTTGGAGAAGACTCTTGAGAGTCCCTTGGACTGCAAAGAGATTCAACCAGTCCATTCTAAAGGAGATCAGCCCTGGGTGTTCATTGGAAGGACTGATGCTAAAGCTGAAACTCCTCAGCTTTGGCCACCTCATGGGAAAAGTTGACTCATTGGAAAAGACTCTGATGCTGGGAGGGATTGGGGGCACAGGAAAAGGGGACGACAGGGGATGAGATGGCTGGATGGCATCACTGACTCAATGGATGTGAGTCTGAGTGAACTCTGGGAGTTGGTGATGGACAGGGAGGCCTGGCATGCTAGGATTCATGGAGTCACAAAGAGTCGGACATGACTGAGCGACTGAACTGAACTGAGCTTCCTTCAAGGAGGAAGCGTTTTTTTTTTTTAAATTTCATGGCTGCAGGAACCACCCACAGTGATTTTGGAGCCCAAGAAAATAAAATCTGTCACTGTTTCCACTTTTTCTCCTTCTGCTTGTCATGAAATGCTGGAACTGGATGCCATGATCTTCTTTGTTTGAATGTTGAGTTTTAAGCCAGCTTTTTCACTTTCATCTTTCATCTTCATCAAGAGGCTCTTTAGTTCTTCTTCACTTTCTGCTATTAGAGTGGTATCATCTGCATATCTGAGGTTATTAATATTTCTCCTGGCAATCTTTAGTAGTTTGATTCAATTTTTCCATTGCCTTGAATGGTCATACCCCGCTTTAAACTATATATTAACTGTAATTTATTAAAAATTTTTTTTTCCTGTATGAGAACTTGGACTGTTCCCAGGTATTAGCTCATGCTGACTCTTAAATGGCCAAAGCAGGGTGGCATTTATTTACCTGATGATAGATGTTCCATATTAGGTAATATTATTAACACTTGCACCATGTCTTATTGTTTATAAAATGTTTTTTCATAAACATTATTTCATTTAATCTTTTACAACCATGTGGTTATTTAGAGATTATTATCCTTTTTTTTACAGATGAGTAAAAAGGAGATCATAAAGGTTTAACAACATATCCAAGGTCATATACATTTTAAGTGACAGAATTTTGACATAAACCTAAGTTTTGACTCTAAATCTCTGGATCTTCCCCTACTAGTCACTAGTTGAAGATAGACTGGGGCCGATGGTGAAGGGCTTTATAAACCTTGGAATAGATTTTGTCAAGGGATATGGGGAGCCACTGAAGCATCCTGGGCTAAGGCACAACATGGTTTGCATTTAATGAAAGACAACTCTGGTTACACTGTGGAAGTCGTTTAGAGACAGCAAGAGTGGCCGTAGGGAGGTTGGGTAGATGGCTGTGTCAGTGTTCAGGAGAAGAAAGTGGCTTTAGGTGATGCCAATGGGCAATGGACTGAAAGGACATCAAGCCAGTCATTCCTAAAGGAAATCAACCCTGAATATTCATCAGAAGCACTGATGTGGACGCTGAAGCTCCAATACTTTGGCCATCTGATTCAAAGAAGTGACTCACTGGAAAAGATCCTGTTGCTGGGAAAGATGGAGAGCAAGAGGAGAAAGGGGTGACAAAGGATGAGATGGTTGGATGGCATCACTGACTCAATGGACATGAGTTTGAGCAAATTCCGGGAGATAGTGAGGGACAGGGAAGCCTTGCGTGCTGCAGTTCAAGGGGTTGCAAAGAGTTGGACTGAGTGCTGCAGTTCAAGGGGTTGCAAAGAGTTGGACCTGACTTAGCAACTAAACAACAACAAAATGGGGGTTGTGAAAGAAAACTGGTCTGTTTTAAGAGAAGTTCAGTAGTTAAAATGAACAGGACTTGATTGAGTATAAACTGGGAATAAAGGAAAGGGGTGTGTGCCAAGGATGACTTTTATGATGGTAGTAAAGGTTTTTTTTTTTTTTTTCTGAAATGGTGTCTACTATCTAATCAATAAAAGTCCTTGCTGACAGAATTTATTTTATAGTTTTAAATTACATTTCTGAAAGGCTGTGCTCTTTTGCCTGAGCATTCTTCCTTCTGTTTCTCCCCATCTTACAAGCCTGAGCTTAGTCTGTCTCCTCCAAGAAATCCTCTCAGTTTGCCTCTCTGGAAAGCTCTTCTATTCTCCTGTGGCACCGTGTCCACACCTCTGGCTTAGTTATTGTCACTCTCTGCATTTACTGTGGGGTGTATATCTACCCCCTCAAACAGGCTATAATTCTTTTGAATTAAACTTTGATAAATATCAACTGAATAAATACTTGAATTAATAGCTTTGAACTCATACTTTTCTTCCATTTTACAAGTAACATGGTATTCCTATTAAAAAAAATGGAAAGGTTAACATCATAAACAAGAAACTTAAGGCAAAGATGGGGACAGGAGATTAGTGGACCCTTGGAGCTCTAATCTAAAATAATTTAGCTTCTAGCTCCAGAGACACTACTTTATAGACCAGTGAAAAGACTTTAGATGTGATATCATAACTGTGAGTCATAATCTTTTAGAAATCGTACAGAATGTCAGTAGCCTCAAATGAAAGTAAATGAGAGAATGCTACAATTTTTATTAGGAAAGAATGGTAAGTTCCAGAAACAAAATTCACTAATTTTTGTTTAAATCACAAAATAATAAATAATTGATTAATTATCCAATTTATTTATTTTGTAAAAATATATTGACTACTGAGAACACAAAGATAAATAAGAAGGAAACCATAGCCTCTTAGAGGAGACTTAGAAGCCTGAAAGAATAAATGTAACATGATGTGACTTGTACTATAATAGAGATATGTACATACAGCTATGGCATTACAAATGAGAAATTAATTCTACCTGAGCATGTGGTCATGGATAGCTGTAGATAAGAAGTGACATTTGCATTACTTTTTAAATAATAAATTGGAATTCCCCAGAAATCAAATAGGAAAGAGCATCACAAGCATGCAAAATGCATAATCGAGTTATGAAAGAATTATAATGCCTGTCTGAGCACGTGAAACAGAAGATGTGTGAAAGAAAGTGACATGAGATAAACCCAGAAGGCCAGATTAGAACTTAGAGAAGACGTAGCTTAGGAGCCGTAATAAGAAGCTGGTGCCTGATTGTGTAGAAAATTTTAGAGCTCATTAAAAAAGACCAGCAACACATGGTTTACAGGTGTGCAGAAAAAAAATGTAGTGATAAGTAAGAATTAGTATGTGAGTGAGAACCTGCTGTGTCTGGTAAAGAGCGATGATCAATAAATATTGGATGAATAAAGTTAGATTCCTAAGGAAGGTTTAAAGTAAGCAATATTTAAAATATTTTTGATGCAAAATAAATGTACACAAACCAAACGCCTTTGTACATACTAGAAGGGAATGACTGGAAACTGTAATGGAAACAATACCATTTTCAACAGCAACAAACAAAATCTACATATGTGTAACTCTTGCCTGGAAAATCCCATGGACGGAGGAGCCTGGTGGGCTGCAGTCCATGAGGTCGCTAAGAGTCAGACACGACTGAGCGACTTCACTTTCACTTTTCACTTTCATGCATTGGAGAAGGGAATGGCAACCCACTCCAGTGTTCTTGCCTGGAGAATCCCAGGGACGGAGGAGCCTGGTGGGCTGCCGTATCTGGGGTCGCACAGAGTCGGACATGACTGAAGTGACTTAGCAGCAGCAGCAGCAGCAACCTTATAAAATTGAAAATTTGGAAACCTCAAATTTGGACTACTCAGCAGTGGCCACATGACTGGAAAAGGTGAGTTTTCATTCCAATCCCAAAGAAAGGCAATGTCAAAGGATGTTCAACCTACTGCACAATTTTACTCATCTCATACACTAGCAAAGTAATGCTCAAAATTTTCCAAGCTAGGCTTCAACAGTGCGTGAACCAAGAACTTTCAGATATTAAAACTGGATTTTGAAAAGGCAGATGAACTAGAGATCAAATTGTCAACATTCATTGGATCATAGAAAAAGTAAGAGAATTTCAGAAAAACATCACTTCTGCTTCATTGACTATGCTAAAGCCTTTGACTGTGTGGATCACAGCAAACTGTGGAAAATTATTAAGGAGATGGAAATACCAGACCACCTTAACCTGCATCTTGAGAAATCTGTATGCAGGTCAAGAAGCAAAAGTTAGAACTGGACGTGGAACAACAGACTGAATCCAAATTGGGAAAGGACTATGTCATATTATCACCTTGCTTATTTAACTTATATGCAGAGTACATGTGAAATATCGAACTGGATGAGGCACAAGCTGGAATGAAGATTGCCAGGAGAAATATCAATAACCTCTGATACGCAGATGACACCACCTTTATGGCAGAAAGCCAAGAGGAACTAAAGAGCTTCTTGATGAAAGTGAAAGAGGAGAGTGAAAAAGCTGGCTTAAAACTCAATATTCGAAAAACTAAGATCATGACATCCAGTTCCATCACTTCATGGCAAATACATGGGGAAACAATGGAAACAGTGATGGACTTCATTTTCTTTCTTTTTTTTTTTTTTTTGAATCTTAAAATTTTTATTGGAGTATAGATGATTGACAATGTTGTGTTAGTTTTGGGTATACAGCAGAGTAAATCAGTTATACATATACACATATTTGTTGAATCTTAATTTTCAGCCATCATATATGTTGCTTCAACATGTAATTTGCTTTTTTTTTATGAGTTATCCCTCCTGTGGAGATTTTTTAAAAAATATAAATTTATTTATTTTAATTGGAGGCTAATTACTTTATAATATTGTATTGGTATTGCCATACATTGACATGAATCCACAATGGGTGTACATGTGTTCCCCATCCTGAACTCTGCTCCCACCTCCCTCCCCATCCCATCCCTCTGAGTCATCCCAGTGCACCAGCCCCGAGCACCCTGTATCATGCATCGAACCTGGACTGGCGATTCATTTCACATATGATAATATACATGTTTCAATGCCATTCTCCCAAACCATCCCACCCTCGCCCTCTCCCATAGAGTCCAAAAGACTGTTCTATACATCTGTATCTCTTTTGCTGTCTCGCATACAGGGCTATTGTTACCATCTTTCTAAATTCCATATATATGCATTAGTATACTGTATTGGTGTTTTTCTTTCTGGCTTACTTCACTCTGTATAATAGGCTCCAGTTTCATTCACCTCATTAGAACTGATTCAAATGTATTCTTTTTAATGGTTGAGTAATATTCCTTTGTGTATATGTACCACAGCTTTCTTATCCACTCATCTGCTGATGGACATCTAGGTTGCTTCCATGTCCTGGCTATTATAAACAGTGCTGTGATGAACATTTGGGTACACGTGTCTCTTTCAATTCTGGTTTCCTCAGTGTGTATGCCCAGAAGTGGGATTGCTGGGTCATATGGCAGTTCTATATCCAGTTTTTTAAGGAATCTCCACACTGTTCTCCATAGTGGCTGTACTAGTTTGCATTCCCACCAACAGTGTAAGAGGGTTCCCTTTTCACCACACCCTCTCCAGCATTTATTGCCTGTAGATTTTTGGATAGCAGCCATTCTGACTGGTGTGAAATGGTACCTCATTGTGGTTTTGATTTGCATTTCTCTGATAATGAGTGATGTTGAGCATCTTTTCATGTGTTTGTTAGCCATCCTTATGCCTTCTTTGGAGAAATGTCTGTTTAGTTCTTTGGCCCATTTTTTGATTCGGTTGTTTATTTTTCTGGAATTGAGCTGCAGGGGTTGCTTGTATATTTTTGAGATTAGTTGTTTGTCGGTTGCTTTGTTTACTATTATTTTCTCCCATTCTGAAGGCTGATTTTCACCTTGCTTATAGTTTCCTCTGTTGTGCAAATGCTTTTAAGTTTAATTAGGTCCCATTTGTTTATTTTTGCTTTTATTTCCAATATTCTGGGAGGTGGGTCATAGAGGATCCTGCTGTTATTTATGTCGGAGAGTGTTTTGCCTATGTTCTCCTCTAGGAGTTTTATAGTTTCGGGTTTTACATTTAGGTCTTTAATCCATTTTGAGTTTATTCTTGTGTATGGTGTTAGAAAGTGTTCTCATTTCATTCTTTTACAAGTGATTGACCAGTTTTCCTAGCACCACTTGTTAAAGAGATTGAATTTTCTTCATTGTATATTCTTGCCTCCTTTGTCATAGATAAGGTATCCATAGGTGTGTGGATTTATCTCTGAACTTTTAATTTTGTTCCATTGATCTATATTTCTGTCTTTGTGCCAGTACCATACTGTCTTGATGACTCTGTCTTTGTAGTAGAGCCTGAAGTCAGGCAGGTTGATTCTTCCAGTTCCATTCTTCTTTCTCAAGATTGCTTTGGCTATTCGAGGTTTTTTTTTTTTTTTGTATTTCCATACAAATTGTGAAATTATTTGTTCTAGCTCTCTGAAAAATACCGTTGGTAGCTTCATAGGGATTGCATTGAATCTACGGATTGCTTTGGGTAGCATACTTATTTTCACTATATTGATTCTTCCAATCTGTGAAGACAATATATTTCTCCATCTATTTGTGTCTTCTTTGATTTCTTTCTCCAGTGTTTTATAGTTTTCTATATATAGGTCTTTAGTTTCTTTAGGTAGATATATTCCTAAGTATTTTATTTTCTTTGTTGCAGTGGTGAATGGAATTGTTTCCTTAACTTCTCTTTCTGTTTTCTCATTGTTAGTGTATAGGTATGCAAGAGATTTTTGTGTGTTGATTTTATATCCTTCAACTTTACTATATTCATTGATTAGCTCTAGTAATTTTCTGGTGGAGTCTTTAGGGTTTTCTATGTAGAGGATCATGTCATCTGCAACAGTGAGAGTTTTACTTCTTTTTTTTCCAATCTGGATTCCTTTTATTTCTTTTTCTGCTCTGATTCCTGTGGCCAAAACTTCCAAAACTATGTTGAATAGTAGTGGTGAGAGTGGGCACCCTGGTCTTGTTCCTGACTTTAGGGGAAATGCTTTCAATTTTTCACCATTGAGGATAATGTTTGCTGTTGGTTTGTCATATATGGCTTTTATTATGTTCAGGTATGTTCCTTCTATTCTATGCTTTGGGGAGGGATTTTATCATAAACCGATGTTGAATTTTGTCAAAGGCTTTCTCTGCATCTATTGGGATAATCATATGGTTTTTACTTTTCAATTTGTTAATGTGGCACATTACATTGGTTGATTTGCGGATATTAAAGAATCCTTGCATCCCCGGGATAATGCCCACTTGGTCATGATGTATGATCTTTTTAATGTGTTGTTGGATTCTGATTGCTAGAATTTTGTTAAGGATTTTTGCATCTATGTTCATCAGTGATATTGGCCTGTAGTTTTCTTTTTTTGCAGGATCTTTGTCAGGTTTTGGTATTAGGGTGATGGTGGCCTCATAGAATGAGTTTGGAAGTTTACCTTCCTCTGCAATTTTCTGGAAGAGTTTGAGCAGGATAAGTGTTAGCTCTTCTCTAAATTTTTGGTAGAATTCAGCTGTGAAGCCTTCTGGACCTGGGCTTTTGTTTGCTGGAAGATTTCTGATTACAGTTTCTATTTCCATGCTTGTGATGGTTCTGTTAAGATTTTCTGTTTCTTCCTGGTTCAGTTTTGGAAACACTGAAACCATAATCACAGAAAATTAGTCAGTCTAATCACACTAGGACCACAGCCTTGTCTAACTCAATGAAACTAAGCCATGCCTGTGGGGCCATCCAAGATGGGCAGGAAATGGTGGAGAGGTCTGACAGAATGTGGTCCACTGGAGAAGGGAATGGCAAACCACTTCAGTATTCTGGCCTTGAGAACCCCATGAACAGTATGAAAAGGCAAAATGATAGGATACTGAAAAAGGAACTCCCCAGGTCAGTAGGTGCCCAATATGCTACTGGAGATCAGTGGAGAAATAACTCCAGAAAGAAGGAAGAGATGGAGCCAAAGCAAAAACAATACCCAGTTGTGTATGTGACTGGTGATAGAAGCAAGGTCCAGTGCTGTAAAGAGCAATATTGCGTAGGAACCTGGAATGTCAGGTCCATGAATCAAGGCAAATTGGAAGTGGTCTAACAGGAGATGACAAGAGCGAACGTCAACATTCTAGGAATCAGCGAACTACAATGGACTGGAATGGGTGAATTTAACTCAGATGACCATAATATCTACTACTATGGGCAGGAATCCAGTAGAAAAATGGAGTAGCCATCATGGTCAACAAAAGAGTCCGAAATGCAGTACTTGGATGCAATCTCAAAAACGACAGAATGATCTTTGTCCATTTCCAAGGCAGACCATTCAATATCACAGTAATCCAAGTCTATGCCCCAACCAGTAATGCTGAAGAAGCTAAAGTAGAACGGTTCTATGAAGACCTACAATACCTTTTAGAAATAACACCTGAAAAAGATGTCCTTTTCATTATAGGGGACTGGAATGCAAAAGTAGGAAGTCCAGAAACACTTGGAGTAACAGGCAAATTTGGCCTTGGAATATGGAATAAAGCAGGGCAAAGACTAATAGAGTTTTGCCAAGAAAATGCACTGGTCATAGCAAACACCCTCTTCCAACAACACAAGAGAAGACTCTATACATGGACATCACCAGATGGTGAACACTGAAATCAGATTGATTATATTCTTTGCAGCCAAAGATGGAGAAGTTCTATAGAGTCAACAAAAACAAGACCAGGAGTTGACTGTGGCTCAGATCATGAACTCCTTATTGCCAAATTAAGACTTAAATTGAAGAAAGTAGGGAAAACCACTAGACCATTCAGGTATGACCTAAATCAAATCCCTTATGATTATACAGTGGAAGTGAGAAATAGATTTAAGGGCCTAGATCTGATAGATAGAGTGCCTGATGAACTATGGACGGAGGTTTGTGGCATTGTACAGGAGACAGGGATCAAGACCACCCTTATGGAAAAGAAATGCAAAAACCAAAATGGCTGTCTGAGGAGGCCTTACAAATAGTTGTGAAAAGAAGAGAAGCAAAAAGCAAAGGAGAAAAGGAAAGATATAAGCATCTGATGCAGAGTTCCAAACAAGAGCAAGGAGAGATAAGAAAGCCTTCCTCAGCGATCAATGCAAAGAAATAGAGGAAAACAACAGAATGGGAAAGACTAGAGATCTCTTCAAGAAAATTAGAGATACCAAGGGAACATTTCATGCAAAGATGGGCTCGATAAAGGACAGAAATGGTATAGACCTGACAGAAGCAGAAGATAGTAAGAAGAGGTGGCAAGGATACACAGAAGAACTGTACAAAATAGATCTTCACAACCCAGATAATCATGATGTTGTGATCACTCACCTAGAGCCAGACATCCTGGAATGTGAAGTCAAGTGGGCCTTAGAAGGCATCACTACAAACAAAGCAGGTGGAAGTGATGGGATTCCAGTTGAGCTGTTTCAAATTCTGAAAGATGATGTTGTGCAATTTGGACAACTCAGCAGTGGCCACAGGACTGGAAAAGGTCAGTTTTCATTTCAATCCCAGAGCAAGGCAATGCCAAAGAATGCTCAAACTACCACACAATTGCACTCATCTCACACGCTAGTAAAGTAATGCTCAAAATTCTCCAAGCCAGGCTTCAGCAATACGTGAGCTGTGAACTTCCAGATGTTCAAGCTGGCTTTAGAAAAGGCAGAGGAACCAGAGATCAAACTGCCAACATCCACTGGATCATGGAAAAAGCAAGAGAGTTCCAGAAAAACATCTATTTCTGCTTTATTGACTATGGCAAAGCCTTTGACTGTGTGGATCACAATAAACTGTGGAAAGTTCTGAAAGAGATGGGAATACCAGACCACCTGACCTGCCTCTTGAGAAATCTATGTTCAGGTCAGGAAGCAACAGTTGGAACTGGACATGGAACAACAGACTGGTTCCAAATAGGAAAAGGAGTACGTCAAGGCTGTATATTGTCACCCTGCTTATTTACCTTCTATGCAGAGTACATCATGAGAAACGCTGGGTTGGAAGAATACAAGCTGGAATCAAGATTGCCAGGAGAAATATCAATAACCTCAGATATGCAGATGACACCACCCTTATGGCAGAAAGTGAAGAGGAACTAAAAAGCCTCTTGATGAAAGTGAAAGAGGAGAGTGAAAAAGTTGGCTTAAAGTTCAACATTCAGGAAACAAAGATCATGGCATCCGGTCCCATCACTTTATGGGAATTCAATGGGGAAACAGTTGAAGCTGTGTCAGACTTTATTTTTTTGGGCTCCAAAATCACTGCAGATGGTGATTGCAGCCATGAAATTAAAAGATGCTTACTCCTTGAAAGGAAAGTTATGACCACCCTAGATAGCATATTCAAAAGCAGAGACATTACTTTGCCAACAAAGGTCCATCTAGTCAAGGCTATGGTTTTTCCAGTGGTCATGTATGGATGTGAGAGTTGGACTGTGAAGAAGGCTGAGCGCTGAAGAATTGATGCTTTTGAACTGTGGTGTTGGAGCAGACTCTTGAGAATCCCTTGGACTGCAAGGAGATCCAACCAGTCCATTCTGAAGGAGATCAGCCTTGGGATATCTTTGGAAGGAATGATAATAAAGCTGAAACTCCAGTACTTTGACCACCTCATGCAAAGAGTGACTCATTGGAAAAGACTCTGATGCTGGAAGGGATTGTGGGTAGGAGGAGAAGGGCATGACAGAGGTTGAGATGGCTGGATGGCATCACTGACTCGATGGACGTGAGTCTGATGAACTCCGGGAGTTGGTGATGGTGTGATTCTTGGGTTCGCAAAGTGTTGGACACGACTGAGTGACTGAAGTGAACTGGACTGAACTTTTCTAAGAATTTGTCCATTTCTTCTAAGTTGTCCATTTTATTGGCATATAGTTTCTGATAGTAGTCTTTTATGGTCCTTTGTATTTCTGTGTTGTCTGTTGTGATCTCTCCATTTTCATTTCTAATTTTATTGATTTGATTTTTCTCCCTTTGTTTCTTGATGAATCTGGCTAATGGGTTGTCAATTTTATTTATTCTCTCAAAGAACCAGCTTTTGGCTTTGTTGATTTTTGCTATGGTCTCTTTTGTTTCTTTTGCATTTATTTCTGCCCTAATTTTTAAGATTTCTTTCCTTCTATTAACCCTGGGGTTCTTCATTTCTTCCTTTTCTAGTTGTTTTAGGTGTAGAGTTAGGTTATTTATTTGACTTTTTTCTTGTTTCTTTAAGTATGCCTGTATTGCTATGAACTTTCCCCTTAGCACTGCTTTTACAGGGTCCCACAGGTTTTGGGTTGTTGTGTTTTCATTTTCATTCGTTTCTATGCATATTTTGATTTCTTTTTTGATTTCTCCTCTGATTTGTTGGTTATTCAGCAGCGTGTTGTTCAGCCTCCATATGTTGGAATTTTTACTATTTTTCTCCTGTAATTGAGATGTAATTTTACTGCGTTGTGGTCAGAAAAGATGCTTGGAATGATTTCAATTTTTTTGAATTTACCAAGGCTAGATTTATGGCCCAGGATGTGATCTATCCTGGAGAAGGTTCCATGTGCACTTGAGAAAAAGGTGAAATTCATTGTTTAGGGGTGAAATGTCCTATAGATATCAGTTAGGTCTAAGTGGTCTATTGTATCATTTAAAGTTTGTGTTAATTTTCTGTTTAGTTGATCTATCCATAGGTATGAGTGGGGTATTAAAGTTTCCCACTATTATTGTGTTATTGTTAATTTCCCCTTTCATACTTGTTAACATTTGTCTTACATATTGCGGTGCTCCTATGTATGGGTGCATATATATTTATAATTGTTATATCTTCTTCTTGGATTGATCCTTTGATCATTATGTAGTGACCTTCTTTGTCTCTTTTCACAGCCTTTGTTTTAGAGTCTATTTTATCTGATATGAGTATTGCTACTAGTGCTTTCTTTTGGTCTCTATTTGCATGGAATATCTTTCTCCAGCCCTTCACTTTCAGTCTGTATGTGTCCCCTGTTTTGAGGTGGGTCTCTTGTAGACAACATATATAGGGGTCTTGTTTTTGTCTCCATTCAGCCAGTCTTTGTCTTTTGGTTGGGGCATTCAACCCATTTACATTTAGGGTAATTATTGATAAGTATGATCCCGTTGCCATTTACTTTATTGTTTTGGGTTCGAGTTTATACATCCTTTTTGTGTTTCCTGTCTAGAGAAGATCCTTTAGCATGTGCTGGAGAGTTGGAATGGTGATGCTGAATTCTCTCAGCTTTTGCTTGTCTGTAAAGCTTTTGATTTCTCCTTCATATTTGAATGAGATCCTTGCTGGGCACAGTAATCTGGGCTGTAGGTTATTTTCTTTCATCACTTTAAGTATGTCCTGCCATTCCCTCTGGCCTAAAGTGTTTCTATTGAAAGATCAGCTGTTATCCTGATGGGAATCCCCTCCTGTGTTATTTGTTGTTTTTCCCTTGCTGCTTTTAATGTTTGTTCTTTGTGTTTGATATTTGTTAATTTGATTAATATGTGTATTGGGGTGTTTCACCTTGGGTTTACCCTGTTTGGGACTCTCTGGGTTTCTTGGACTTGGGTGATTATTTCCTTCCCCATTTTAGGGAAGTTTTCAACTATTATCTCCTCAAGTATTTTCTCATGGTCTTTCTTTTTGTCTTCTTCTTCTGGGACTCCTATGATTTGAATGTTGGGGAATTTAACATTGCCCCAGAGGTCTCTGGTTGTCCTCATTTCTGTTAATTAGTTTTTCTTTTTTCCCCTCTGTTTCATTTATTTCTACCATTTTATCTTCTACTTCACTTATCCTATTTTCTGTCTCTGTTATTCTACTACTGGTTCCCTCCAGAGGGTTTTTGATCTCATTTACTGCATTATTCATTATATATTGACTCTTTTTTATTTCTTCTAGGCCCCTGTTAAACCTTTCTTGCATCTTCTCAATCCTTGTCTCCAGGCTATTTATCTGTGATTCCATTTTGTTTTCAAGATTTTGGATCATTTTCACTATCATTATTTGGAATTCTTTATCAGGTAGATTCCCTAACTCTTCCTCCTTTGTTTGGTTTGGTGGGCATTTATCCTCTTCTTTTACCTGCTGGGTATTTCTCTGCCTTTTCATCCTGTTTATATTGCTGTGTTTGGGGTGGCCTTTCTGTATTCTGGCAATTTGTTGTTCCTCTTTATTGTGGAGGTTCCTCACTGTGGGTGGCGTTGGATGGGTGGCTTGTCAAGGTTTTCTGGTTAGGGAAGCTTGTGTCTATGTTCTGGTGGGTGGAGCTGGATTTCTTATCTCTGGAGTGCAATGAAGTGTTCAGTAATGAGTTTTGAGATGTTAGTGGATTTGGTGTGACTTTGGACAGCCTGTATATTGAAGCTCTGGGATATCTTCCTGTGTTGCTGGAGAATTTGCATGGTATGTCTTTCTCTGGAACTTGTTGCCCCTTGGATGGTGCTTGGTTTCAATTAGGTATGGAGGCATTTGATGAGCTCCTATCGATTAATGTTGCCTCGAGTCAGGAGTTCTCTGGTGTTCTCAGAATTTGGACTTAAGCCTCCTGCCTCTGGTTTTCAGTCTTATTCTTACAGTAGCCTCAAGACTTCTCCATCTATACAGCACTGATGATAAAACATCTAAGTTAAAGATTAAAAGTTTCTCCACAGTGAGGGACACCTGGAGAGGTACTCAGAGTTACATGGAGAAGAGAAGAGGGAGGAGGGAGATAGAGGTGACTAGGAGGAGAAGAGGGGGAATCAAAAGAGGAGAGAGCAAGCTAGCCAGTAGTCGCTTCCCTATGTGCTCTCCGCAGTCTGGATCCCTCAGAGATGTTCACGGTGTTACACAGAGAAGAGAAGAGGGAGGAAGGAGACAGAGGTGGCCAGGAGGATAAAAGGGGGAATCAAAAGGAGAGAGACAGATCTAGCCAATAATCAGTTCCCTAAGTGTTCTCCACAGCCCAGAACACACAAAGAGATTCACAGAGTTGGGTAGAAGGGGGAGGGAGGCGATAGAGGCAACCTGGTGGAGAAAAAGGAGAGTCCAAAGTGGGAGAGAGCAGTCAAACCAGTAATCTCATTCCAAAGTAAAAATGGGTTCTGAAGATTGGGTTCTTAAAGGTACAAAATTGATAACAAATACCAAATAAGCAAAGATTAAAAATCTAGAGTAGAGGTTGGATTCTCAAAAATACAATATTAAAGAAAAAAAACAAAGTCACAAAAATTATAATATATATAATATATATATAAATAATATAATAATTATATATATATATATATATATATATATATATATATATATATGGAGTTTGCTTTAAAAAATAGGGTCTTTTTTTCCTGCAAAGTAATAGTAAGTTATAAAAATGAAAATTAAAGGAGTAATAGAGGACTTAAAAAAAGATTTTTTTTTAATTTAAAAAATGATCATAGTAAAAATATATCTAAGACTTTCTCTGGTGTTGTTGTGGACAGTGTGGGGTCAATTCATTTTCAGATAGTTCCTTGATCTGGCTTATACTTCTCAAGATCTATAGGCCCCTTCCTGTGTAGTTGGTGCTAACTATAGGGTTTTAATCTATTGCACCTGTCACTTCCAAGGCAGTTCCCTCCGTTTGTTTTAGCTTCTTCTGTTTGCTGGTCTGTCCAGTGTCTAATTTCTGCCCTGACACAAGGTGGCAGTGGTGGTCACTTTTTTAGGCTCACTTGTTCAGACGTGCTGTGGGGAGGGAGGAACACTGCAAATGAATATCACTGATGTGTGTTCACAGTGTCTCAGCCACACTGGGTTTGCCCCCACTCATGGTGTTTGTGCTTTCCCAGACTACACTGCTTAGGCTCTAGGTTGCTCTGCCGGGAACTGTCTGAGGCGGATCCTGAGTTGTATGCACTTCGCAGGTCTAAGCTGCTCAGGTTCAGGTTCTCAGGTACTCCACAAAGGTGCAGACTTGGTTGGGGCTGAATTTTGTGCCCTTTCCAGCTCCAAGCAGCTCAAGTGATCAGGTGCTTGGTGAGCGCTGTTGCCCCCAGGTGGAGGCTGCGACTTATCGCCTCCCCCATCCCTGCCGCTCGGTTTTCTAGTGTACAACTGGTGCACCTTCTCAGGTGTGCTGTGTGTCTCTTCTGGGGAGCTGATCTCTGGCTGCAACCCTCCTGGCAGATGCCAACTGTCCACAATCCCAAGAAGTCTTGGTTAGCAATGAAGTCTGCTTGCAGTTTGGTAGAGGATGCCTCTCTGGGGCTGCAATTGCCCCATTCCAGCTCTGGCTGCCCTTGCCTGCTGTCTCCAACAGGGGATGGGTCAGTCCACAGCCAGCTAGCTCTGCTCAGTCCTTTGTTCTATGAGCGGGCCCGGTAGTGCCTTAGGTTAGGGCTTTTAGCAGAATTACTATCCCATAGTCTGGGTTGCTATCTCAAGTTAGTTCCCTCAGATTGCCCTTGGGGCATTCAGGCCCGGTCCTTACCTTAAGCAATGCAGCCCAAGCCTCACTGTCCAGCCCCTGCTTGCTAGTGGTGGATGCGAGTGTCTGCACTGCTTCTCCGCTGGGAGTTGCCATTAGGCACATAATCTGTGGGTTTTAATTATTTATTTATTTTTCTTCCTGGTTATGTTGCCCTCTGAGGTTCCAAGGCTCGCCACAGACTCACCAGTGAGAGTGTTTCCTGGTATTTGGAAACCTCTCTTTTTTAAGACTCCCTTTCCAGGACAGATCTCTGTCCCTACCTCTTTTGTCTCTCTTTTTATCCCTTATATTTTTTCCCACCTCCGTTTGAAGAAATGGGCTGCTTTTCTGGGTATCTGATGTCCTCTGCCAGCATTCAGAAGTTGTTTTGTGGAATTTACTCATCTTTCAAATGTTCTTTCGATGAATTTTTGGGGGAGAAAGTGGTCTCCCCATCCTATTCCTCCACCATCTTAGGACCACCTCCTGGACTTTATTTTCTTAGGCTCCAAAATTACTGCCAATGGTGACTGTAGCCATGAAATTAAAAGACACTTGCTCCTTAGAAGAAAAGCTATGATAAGTCTAGCCAGCATATTAAAAAGCAGAGACATTACTTTGCTGACAAAGGTCCATCTAGTCAAAGCTATAGTTTTTCCAGTAGTCATTTATGGATATGAGAGTGGACCATAAAGAAAGCTGAGTGTCAAAGAACTGATGCTTCTGAAATGTGGTGTTGGAGCAGACTCTTGAGAGTCCCTTGGACTGCAAGGAGATGAAACCAGTCAGTCCTAAAGGAAATTAGTCTTAAATATCCATTGGAAGGACTGATGCTGAAGCTGAAACTCCAATACTTTGGCCACCTGATGCGAAGAACTGACTCATTAGAAAAGACCCTGATGCTGGAAAGGGTTGAAGGCTGGAGGAGAAGGGGATGACAGAGGATGAGATGGTTGGATGGCATCACTGACTCAATGGACATGAGTTTGAGAAAGCTCTGGGAGTTGGTGAAGAACAAGGAAGCCTGGTGTGCTGTAGTCCATGGGGTCCCAAAGAGTCAGACATGACTGAATTAAACTGATAAAAAATGAATTGGAATCTAAAAGAGTAAAACACGAAACATTAGTAAATGATATAAAAGATGCAAGATGACTTGAATATTTGATAAAACAGGCAATGTCATTGGATGGGAACACAACATTTAAGAGATATTAATTCTTATAGCTTATTTAGCAGGTTAAAAGTGAAAAAGAATGTCACTCAGTCGTGTCCAACCCTTTGCAACTCCATGGACTATAGCCTGCCAGGCTCCTCTGTCCATAGAATTTTCCAGACAAGAATACTGGAGTGGGTAGCCATTCCTTTCTCCAGATATAGTATTTTAATGTTATTTTAATAAAAATCTGAATGATTTTTTTTTCTATACAGGAAAGAAATACATATTTAAACTTCTTCTGGAGCAGTAGTAAGATATGAGCATTCAAATTTTGTTTTAAAAAAGACTAATGAAAAAGTTTTCTCTTTTGTGATATTAAAAGATATTACAAAGCTATAATAATTGAAAAAATATGGTACCAAAACAAAATCAAACATGAATATCATTGGCATGTCATAAGAACTCATAAATAAACTTTAATGCATAAACAACATGTCATTGAAAGTTAATGTGAAAAATGGTTTATTCCATAAATGATACTGGCAAAGTTTATTAGCTGAAATAGAAGCTCTTTTACCCATGCTTCTAAACACCAGAAAAATTCATATAATAGACAATTTTAAGTATGATCATTGATCTTATTTTTTTGATTATTGATTTTAAAATAATGCTATTGTAATTATTGATTGAAGACTTGTAGTATAAAACCTATGAATTATGGGATAAAAAATTGGTATTTTTATGTGATGTATGTTTTAGTAGATACTATCTTAATTTATCAAAATTCAACTATGTAAGTATTTATATACATACTTATGTGCTCATGCTCAGTCATGTCCAATTCTTTGCAAGCCCATGGGACTGTATCCTTCCAGGCTCCTCTATCCAAGGAATTTTCCAGGCAAGAATACTAGAGTGGGTCATCATTTCCTTCTCCTCACCCATTGATCAAACCTGAATCTCTTGCATCAGCTGCATTGGCAGGTAGATTCTTTACCACTGAGCCACCTCGGAAGCAAATATTTATAAGTTATGCATCAATTAAAAAATGTACATCCTTAAACATTGATAATTATTAGAGAAGTGCAAATTAAAACCCCAAGGAAGTATCACTTCACACCAATCAAAATGGCTATCATCAAATGTCTAAAAATAGTCCTATACTGTTGGTAGGAATGTAAATTGGTGCAACCACTATGGAAAACAGTAGAGAGGTTCCTTAAAAAACTAAAATAGAGCTACTATGTGATCAAGCAACCCCACTCCTGGATAGACATTTGGAAAACATGAAAACTCAAATTAAAAAAGGTACTTGGACCCCCATATTCATAACAGTACTATTTACAATAGCCAAGACATAGACGAAACCTAAATGCCCATTGGCAGATGAATGAATAAAGAAGATGTGGTATACATATACAATGAAATATTACTTAGTCATAAAAAGAATCAAATAATATCACTTGCAGCAGCATGGATGGGCCTAGAGAACATCATATTTAGTGAAGTAAGTCAGACAGAGAAAGACAAATATTAAACGTCACTTACATGTGCAACCTAAAAAATAATACAAATAAATCTAAGTACAAAATAGAAACACATAGACAGGATAAAAACTTTCAGTTGCTAAAGAAGAAAGTGGGGAGGGAGGGAGGGAGGGAGAAATTAGGAGTGCAAAATAGATACAAATTAGTATACATAAACTAGACAAACAGCAAGGATTTATTGGATAGAACAGGGAACTATATTCAGTATCTTCTAGTAACCTATAATGGAAAGTAATCTGAAAATATAACTAAATCACTTTGTTGTGCACCTGAAATTAACACAATATTGTACACAAATTATATTGCAATGAAAAAGAAAATTAAAATATGCATCATTTTGGATGGACATTGTTAATCCTGAACAAGTCAGATTCTTGACTTCAAAAATATACCGTGTTCTACTGTATTTGGAGAAAAACTGATCCACATGGATTTCATAAAGACAGTCCAATGAAAGGACAGAGAGAGCTTCAAATTGTAGGAAAAAGAAGACTCAAGTTTATGCTTTCTTCATGAAGTATGTTTCAAATATAAAGGTAAAAATACTGTAAAAGTAAAAGAATCAAAAAAGATACATGAGGCAAATTAATAAAAAGAAACTAGGAGTGGCTCTATCAATATCAGACAAAGTAGACTTTGGAAAAAGGAATATTGCCAGAGATAATAAAGATAGGCCATAGAGAAAAAAATCAATAAAACTAATAAATCTATAGTTCTTCTGGTTAAAACTAAAAGAGGACTGACTTCCCTGGCAGTCCAATGGTTAGGACCCTGCTCCTACTGCACAAGGGGCATGTTTTGATCCCTGTTCGGGAACTAGGATCCTGCGAGCTGTGGAGCATAGCCAAAAAATAAATAAATGAATAAAAAAAGAGGAAAGTCATAAATTATCAATATAAGAAACCAAATAGGAGTTATCACTATAGGTTCTATAGATATCAAAATAAAAATAAGACAATATTATTAGTAAATTTATGACAATTTTGACAACTTAGGTAAAATGGACAATTCCTTGAAAGACACAAATTGACCAAATGGACTCAAAAAGCTAAAAATCTTAATAACTTTTGAATCTACTTAAATTGAATTTATACTTTAAAATCTTACAAAAAATGTCTGGACTATATGGTTTCACTGCTCAAGTCTACCAAATGTTTTAGGAATGAAAAATACAAATCTATGTGAATTCTTTCAAATGGAAAACAGGTAGAGATAGTTCATAATTCATTTTTATGAGGTAGATAGAGAGATCCATGTTTATGGACTGGAAGCTTCAATATTGTTGAAATATAAATTGTTCATAAATTAATATTTAGATACGATTCAATTCCAATGAAAATTGCAGTTGAATTTTATTTTTTTGGTAGAAACTGATCAGTTGATTCCAAAATTTTATGGAAGTGAAGAGGACCTTGAGTATATAAAAATTTTAAGCAAAGAATAACAAAGTTGGAGGACTTCAAACTTACTAAAGCTATAGTAATTAAGACAGTATGGCTATGTCTAAGTATTAATATATAGGGCAATGAACAAATTAGTGAGTTCAGAAATATACTCATCCATATATTGCTATTTGATTTTCTATTAAAGTGTCATGGTAATTCCAGAGCAAAAGTATACCCTTAGAAAAATCTTGCTGGAACAACTGTTTATCTTCGTGAAAAATGAACCTGGGCTCTTATTTCACTCCATTTACTATAAATTAACTTAAAATGAATCATAGAATTAAACATGAAAACTAAAACTATTGGACTTCCTTCCAAAAACATAAGAGAAATTCTTCTCAATCATGGTGTAGATGTAGATTTCTTAGCGAGGACACATTAAGCATAAACCATAAAAGGATAGCAGAAAATCAGACTCTACAAAAAAAGAAAAATTTCCATTATTTGAAAGACAGTTCAGTTCAGTCCAGTTCAGTCACTCAGTTGTGTCCGACTCTTTGCGACCCCATGAACCGCAGCATGCCAGGCTGCCCTGTCCATCACCAACTCCCGGAGTCCACCCAAACCCATGTCCATTGAGTTGGGGATGCTATCCAGCCATCTCATCCTCTGTCATCCCCTTCTCCTCCTGCCCTCAATCTTTCCCAGCATCAGGGTCTTTTCAAATGAGTCAGCTTTTTGCATCAGGTGGCTAAAGTATTGGAGTTTCAGCTTCAACATCAGTCCTTCCAATGAACACCCAGGACTGATTTCCTTTAGGATGGACTGATTGGATCTCCTTGCAGTCCAAGGGACTCTCAAGAGTCTTCTCCAACACCACAGTTCCAAGGCATCAATTCTTTGGCACTCAGCTTTCTACTTTATGAAAATGAAAAGGCAAGCCACAGGCTAGAGAAAATATTTTCAATATATCTGGGAAAGGACTTGTATACAGAATATATAAAGAAGACTTATATCCTACTGAAAGGTTGTTGCTGAGCCTTGAAAGACACTGGGATTCTTGGCCTCCAGAGGGGAAGAATTCAACCTGGGGCCAGTGATGAGACTTGGTCACTCAGAGCTTTTGTGTTCAGTTCAGTTCAGTTCAGTCACTCAGTCATGTCCAAGAGAGCTGGACTTTCTTCACAGTCCAACTCTCACATCCATACATGACTACGGGAAAGACCATAGCCTTGACTAGACAGATCTTTGTTGGCAAAGTAACGTCTCTGCTTTTGAATATGCTATCTAGGTTGGTCATAACTTTCCTTCCAAAGAGTAAGCGCCTTTTAATTTCATGGCTGAAATAAGCATCTGCAGTGATTTTGGAGCCCAAAAAAATAAAGTCTGACACTGCTTCCACTGTTTCCCCATCTATTTCCCATGAAGTGATGGGACCAGATGCCATGATCTTAGTTTTCTCAATGTAGAGCTTTAAGCCAACTTTTTCACTCTCCTCTTTCACTTTCATCAAGAGGCTTTTTAGTTCCTCTTCACTTTCTGTCATAAGGGTGGTATCATCTGCGTATCTGAGGTTATTGATATTTCTCCCAGCAATCTTGATTCCAGCTTGTGCTTCCTCCAGCCCAGTGTTTCTCATGATGTACTCTGCATAGAAGGTAAATAAGCAGGGTGACAATATACAGCCTTGACGTACTCCTTTTCTTATTTGGAACCAGTCTGCTGTTCCATGTCCAATTCTAACTGTTGTTTCCTGACCTGCATACAGGTTTCTCAAGAGGCAGATCAGGTGGTCTGGTATTCCCATCTCTTTCAGAATTTTCCACAGTTTATTGTGATCCACACAGTCAAAGGTTTGGGCATAGTCAATAAAGCAGAAATAGATGTTTTTCTGGAACTCTCTTGCTTTTTCCATGATCCAGCGGATGTTGGCAATTTGATCTCTGGTTCCTCTGCCTTTTCTAAAACCAGCTTGAACATCAGGAAGTTCACGGTTCATGTATTACTGAAGCCTGGCTTGGAGAATTTTGAGCATTACTTTATTAGCTAGTGTGAGATGAGTGCAATTGTGTGGTACTTTGAGCATTCTTTGGCATTGCCTTTCTTTGGGATTGGAATGAAAACTGACCTTTTCCAGTCCTGTGGCCACTGCTGAGTTTTCCAAATTTGCTAGCATATTGAGTGCAGCACTTTCACAGCATCATCTTTCAGGATTTCGAATAGCTCAACTGGAATCCCATCACCTCCATCTGCTTTGTTTGTAGTGATGTTTTCTAAGGCCCACTTGACTTCACATTCCAGGATGTCTGGCTCTAGGTGAGTGATCACACCATCGTGATTATCTGGGTCATGAAGATCTTTTTTTGTACAGTTCTTCTGTGTATCCTTGCCACCTCTTCTTACTATCTTCTGCTTCTGTCAGGTCTATACCATTTCTGTCCTTTATCGAGCCCATCTTTGCATGAAATGTTCCCTTGGTATCTCTAATTTTCTTGAAGAGATCTCTAGTCTTTCCCATTCTGTTGTTTTCCTCTTTTTCTTTGCACTGATCGCTGAGGAAGGCTTTCTTATCTCTCCTTGCTATTGTTTGGAACTCTGCATTCAGATGCTTATATCTTTCCCTTTCTCCTTTGCTTTTTGCTTCTCTTCTTTTCACCACTATTTGTAAGGCCTCCTCAGACAGCCATTTTGGTTTTTGCATTTCTTTTCCATGGGGATGGTCTTGATCCCTGTCTCCTGTACAATGTCACGAACTTCCGTCCATAGTTCATCAGGCACTCTATCTATCAGATCTAGGCCCTTAAATCTATTTCTCACTTCCACTGTAAGGGATTTGATTTAGGTCATACCTGAATGGTCTAGTGGTTTTCCCTACTTTCTTCAATTTCAGTCTGAATTTGGCAATAAGGGGTTCATGATCTGAGCCACAGTCAACTCCCGGTCTTGTGTTTGCTGACTGTATAGAGCTTCCCATCTTTGGCTGCAAAGAATACAATCAATCTGATTTCAGTGTTGACCATCTGGTGATGTCCATGTGTAGAGTCTTCTCTTGTGTTGTTGGAAGAGGGTGCTTGTTATGACTAGTGCGTTCTCTTGGCAAAACTCTATTAGCCTTTGCCCTGCTTCATTCTGTATTTCAAGACCAAATTTCCTGTTACCCCACGTGTTTCTTGACTTCCTACTTTTGCATTCCAGTCCCCTATAATGAAAAGGACATCTTTTTTTTTGGTGTTACTTCTAAGAGGTCTTGTAGGTCTTCATAGAACCATTCAACTTCAGCTTCTTCAGAGTTACTGGTTGGGGCATAGAGTTGGATTACTGTGATGTGAATGGTTTGCCTTGGAAATGAACAGAGATCATTCTGTCGTTTTTGAGATTGCATCCAAGTACTGCATTTTGGACTCTTTTGTTGACCATGATGGCTACTCCATTTCTTCTAAACGATTCTTGCCTACAGTAGTAGATATAATGGTCATCTGAGTTAAAATCACCCATTCCAGTCCACTGTAGTTTGTTGATTCCTAGAATGTCGACGTTCACTCTTGCCATCTCCTGTTTGACCACTTCCAATTTGCCTTGATTCATGGACCTAACATTCCAGGTTCCTATGCAATATTGCTCTTTACAGCATAGGATCTTGCTTCTATCACCAGTCACATACACAACTGAATATTGTTTTTGCTTTGGCTCCATCCTTTCATTCCTTCTGGAGTTATTTCTCCACTGATCTCCAGTAGCATATTGGGCACCTACCGACTTGGGGAGTTTCTCTTTCAGTATCCTATCATTTTGCCTTTTCATACTGTTCATGGGGTTCTCAAGGCAAGAATACTGAAGTGGTTTGCTATTCCCTTCTCCAGTGGACCACATTCTGTCAGACCTCTCCACCATGACCCGCCTGTCTTGGGTGGCCCCACGTGGCATGGCTTAGTTTCATTGAGTTAGACAAGGCTGTTGTCCATGTGATCAGATTGACTAGTTTTCTGTGAGTATGGTTTCAGTGTGTCTGCCCTCTGATGCCCTCTTGCAACACCTGCTGTCTTACTTGGGTTTCTCTTACCTTGGACATGGGGTATCTCTTCATGGCTGCTCCAGCAAAGCGCAGCCGCTGCTCCTTACCTTGGACGAGGGATATTAAGTATAAAAGAGATAAAGAAAGCTTCTGACATAGACATCCGAAGAGGGCAGAAAGAGTCCCCCCCCGCTAGCCTTTAGCTGGATGTTATATAGCTACTAGCAGCCTGCTAGGAGAAGGAAATGGCAACCCATGCCAGTATTCTTGCCTGGAGAATTCTGTGGACAGAGGAGCCTGGTGGGCTGCTATCTATGGGGTCGCACAGAGTTGGATGCGACTGAAGCGACTTAGCATGCATGCATGCATTGGAGAAGGCAATGCAACCCACTCTAGTATTCTTGCCTGGAGAATCCAAAGGATAGAGGAGCCCGGTGGACTGCCATCTATGGGGTCTCACAGAGTCAGACAGGACTGAAGTGACTTAGCAGCAGCAGTAGCAGCAGTCTGCTAATTAGAGAAAGGAAATGTCTCAAAACTCAGAGAATGGCACTAGGCCCTTCACCCACAACATGCATTTTTGAGAGAACATTGGCACAAGGTGAGTTGACCTGGGTCATAAAATGATTGACATGAATCTTGAAGAAAGGCAGGTTTCCAAGCAAATACAATCTTATCAACATAGCTTATGAAAACATTTGCATGAGTAAAGCATACTGGTTTGTCAAGTTGGTTCTGAGTCTTAGGCAGAACTGTCTTGAAGACAGAGTCTAGGGTTCATTAGCATAGCTTAAGACAAACATTTCCATAAGAAAAACGCATTGGTTAGCTCAACAGTTTGAGAAAAGTTAAGTTCAGGTGGAAACAGGTGTTGTCATGGCAACACAGAGTTTTAAAAGAAGCTCTTTTTAAATTTGTATAGAGAAGGGGAAAAAAATCTAACACTTGTTTTCTCCTGTCACTTAAGAGAGAGAGAAAAAATGTCAGACACTTGCTGCCTATTTCCTCTGTTTGGAGACCCCTGGCCTTCCTGACTGTTACCCTCTCACTGCAATGGAAAAATATCAATAAAAATAGGCAAATATTTGGAAAGATATTTCATAAAATAATGAATACAAATATGATTAAGCATATGAAAAAGAATTCAAAATTATTAGTCATCAGGAATTAAACCCCTAATCTGATGTCACTACATATATTAGAATGATTAAAATTGAAAGCTAATACTAGAAAATGTATCACCCTGCTTATTTAACTTATATGTGGAGTACATCATGAGAAACGCTGGACTGGAAGAAACACAAGCTGGAATCAAGATTGCCGGGAGAAATATCAATAACCTCAGATATGCAGATGACACCACACTTATGGCAGAAAGTGAAGAGGAACTAAAAAGCCTCTTGATGGAAGTGAAAGTGGAGAGGGAAAAAGTTGGCTTAAAGCTCAACATTCAGAAAACTAAGATCATGGCATCTGGTCCCATCACTTCATGGGAAATAGATGGGGAAACAGTGGAAGCAGTGTCAGACTTTATTTTTTTGGGCTCCAAAATCACTGCAGATGGTGACTGCAGCCATGAAATTAAAAGGCGCTTACTCCTTGGAAGGAAAGTTATGACCAACCTAGATAGCATATTCAAAAGCAGAGACATCAATTTGCCAACTAAGGTCTGTCTAGTCAAGGCTATGGTTTTTCCAGTAATCATGTATGGATGTGAGAGTTGGACTGTAAAGAAGGCTGAACGCGGAAGAATTGATGCTTTTGAACTGTGGTGTTGGAGAAGACTCTTGAGAGTCCCTTGGACTGCAAGGAGATCCAACCAGTCCATTCTGAAGGAGATCAGCCCTGGGATTTCTTTGGAAGGAATGATGCTGAAGCTGAAACTCCAGTACTTTGGCCACCTCATGCCAAGAGTTGACTCATTGGAAAAGACTCTGATGCTGGGAGGGATTGGGGGCAGGAGGAGAAGGGGACGACAGAGGATGAGATGGCTGGATGGCATCACTGACTCGATGGACGTGAATCTGAGTGAACTCCAGGAGTTGGTGATGGACAGGGAGGCCTGGCGTACTCGTTTCATGGGGTTGCGAAGAGTCGGACATGACTGAGCAACTGAACTGAACTAGAAAATGTGAATGAAAATATGGACTAATTGGAGCTTTTATACTTTGCTGATGGGAATATAAAATGGGAAAATCATTTGGGAAAACAGTTTGGCATTTTCATAAAAAGTTAAATATATATTTGCCACACGACTCATCATTTCCATTCTAGGTATTTATTCAATGGAAATGAAAACAAATGGCATCAGAAGGACTTGTATACAAATTTTCCTAACAGCTTTATTTATAATAACTCTACACTAAAGGAACCCTAATATCATCAAACAGTCAAATGAATACATTTTGGTATATTTGCACAATGTGGTACTATTCAGCAATGAAAACAGTTATGGACACATGCAATAACATGTATGAATCTCAAAAATAACATGCTGAATATCAGAAGTCAGACACAGAAAAGCACATGTCATGAAACTCCACAGTATCAATAATGACAGCAAGCAGATACAAATTTTTCCTGAATATGAGGATGAAGGGGGATTTTTTAGTAGAGATGAACTTCTGGAGTGTTGTAAGCATTTTATCTTTATTGATTATACTGTTGTGTGTATTTTTCAAAACTCATCAAAGTATGCCCTCAAAATCAGTGCATTTTATTGTATGAAAACTGTACCTTAATAAAGTTTATTTGCTAAAGACACCTATATAAGTAGGAAACATCTTTGGCACAACTTTGACGGACAAAGTGTTATTCTGACTTTATATATGTGTATTTGCTTAGTTGCTCAGTCATGTATGACTTTGTGCAACCTTTTGGATTGTAGCCTGCCAGGATTCCCTGCCCATGGGATTTTGCAGGCAAGAATGCTGGAATGGGTTGCTATTTCCTTCTCCAGGGGATCTTCCCAACCCAGAGATCGAACCCACATGTCCTGTGTCTCCTGAATTGCAAGTAGATTCTTTACCTGCTGAGCCAAATGAACAAGAAAAACTTGAAGACTCAATAGATGAGTGGCAAAAGATAATGAAGAAGAAATGCATTCACAGAGATGAAATACTAATGAGTAATAAAGTTATAAAAATATTCAAGTTGTTTAGTAATCATATAAATTCTAAGTAAAATGATTGAAAGAGTTTTGCCTTTTCATAGCAAAAGCTTGTGAAATATATCTGGGAAAAAGATAGAAAAGAAATAACAAATGAATTACAAATGTTTTCAGAAAAAATGAAAGTAGCTTTGATATCTGGATAGTAAGATTATGACTAATTTTAGTTTTATCTTTATACGTTTATGAATTTCTCAAGCTTTTGACAAGATGGGCATATGGTTTTTATGTTGAGAAAAAAATGTGTGTGTGTGTATGTGAGTTTAAAATCTGCTTTGTCAAACAACCTTCATTTTGTTTTTTTGATGTGTTGGTGGGTTTGTGGAAATGCTTTGGTTCTACCAATATTATTTCAGCTCAGTGACTGACAAAATTTCTCATGATATTTTATTGCAAAAATAATGGACTGTGAGCTGGGTGAAATACAGTTAGGGAGAGTCACAGTTGGTTGAGCAGTTCACTCAGTTACAAATATTTATTGAGTACTCACGACTCTCTAGGGCCTCTGCTGGGCCCTGAGGATGTAAAGTGAGTAAGATAGGATTTCTGCCTTCAGAGACACTTAGTTCAGGGAAGAACAAGCATGAGTGTAAATAATCACAGTTCCGTGGTGACATACGTCCACTGCAGGTGTGGTAGGAGCCTTTTAGAATGACTGTCTTAGGGGCAACATCACAGAGGAAGTTTTTATGTCTACTTACTTTATGGTAAGCACCATTCTAAGAGCTTTACTTTGAGTCAAAAATATGAGTCAGGAATCACAGTTGCAAGCAACAGAGGCCAACTCCGACTACTCAGAAAAGCAGTTTTGTTCCAAAGATGTATAGCTTTTAACCTAGAGGAACAGGCTCAAGACAGTTTCTGGGGACGATATCTGAAACCTTGATGTGCCACAGGCTCCACTGAGAAGTACAGTGATTACATCACCATGGCTGATCCTGTTGTATCAGGACTCAGTCTTGCTACCCTCAGGCCCTGAAACTCTGTCTCTGCAACCAGCACAGTCAGCACAATGATCACCATGCAAGGCCTCCATCTGTGGGATTAGGGCCTCTTGGGTGGGTGAGTAAATGTTGTTGGTGGATTCTAGGTCACACACTGTCTCCTTAGCTGTAACAAAGTTGGTGAGTTCTGGGTTTTTGCCTTGAGCAGACACAACTCATAAGACTGGACACTCTCCATATGTAACATGGATATTCAGAATATTCTGGGTAACCAGAAAGCCTGAAAGTTATCTTCCACACATGTCATTTAATTCTTGTGACCACCTCATGAGGTATTACATAGTCTCCATTTTTAAGATGAGGAAACTAAAGATTTAAGAGGACAAAAAACATGCCCGAGTCTCCAAAGCTAGGAAGTGATAGAGCAGGAAACTAAAGTCTTTCTGGGTCCCAAACTCACATGCCATCAACTACAATCCATGTTCTGACTCACAGAGATGATAGCTCGTAGAATCTTGAAAAAACAGGAGTTTTCAAGATCAATGTGGCCAGATCGAGTCCATTGTGAAGAAGCAGGAGGGGATGATACTGGAAAGGTAATGAAGTTCTGGACCATGATGAGAGGAAAAGCTGATAAAAATGACCAGGTTCAGCAGATTTAGGGCTCAGATGTATTTGATGCCAGAAAGAATTCAGTGTAAAGGTTTTTAATCAGTGTTTTTCCTGGGATCCTCTTCCGATGATTTTTTTTAGGCCAGGGTTCTAACTCCTTCTCAGTTGTTCTGGCCATAAATTATTTGGACTTTATTTTATAAATTCTTAGACTTAACCTGTTGAAAGCAATGGACATTCTGCACACAGCACTCTGTATATACATCTTCAAGGTGTTCACAGGTTTTTTCCTGGAGTCCATCCTTCAAACATTCATGGGTTCAAGAGAGGGAGAGAAAAAGGAAAACTTAACTGATACTATGATATAATAAGACTTGTATTTAAAAAGAGATAAGCTTGACAGAAATTTGGAACATGTGTTGGGAGAGGATCAACAAAATGAAAGAAGAGAAAATAATTAGGAGAGTATTGCAAGCCTCTAAGCAAGAACTGATGAAGATTTCAGTTCAGTTCAGTTCAGTTCAGTCACTCAGTCGTGTCCGACTCTTTGCCACCCCATGAATCACAGCACGCTAGGCCTCCCTGTCCATCACCAACTCCCGGAGTTCACTCAGACTCACGTCTATCGAGTCAGTGATGCCATCCAGCCATCTCATCCACTGTCGTCCCCTTCTCCTCCTGCCCCCAGTCCCTCCCAGCATCAGAGTTTTTTGCAATGAGTCAACTCTTCGCATGAGGTGGCCAAAGTACTGGAGTTTCAGCTTTAGCATCATTCTTTCCAAAGAAATCCCAGGGCTGATCTCCTTCAGAATGGACTGGTTGGATCTCTTTGCAGTCCAAGGGACTCTCAAGAGTCTTCTCCAACACCACAGTTCAAAAGCATCAATTCTTTGGCGCTCAGCCTTCTTCACAGTCCAACTCTCACATCCATACGTGACCACAGGAAAAACCATAGTCTTAACTAGACATACCTTTGTTGGCAAAGTAATGTCTCTGCTTTTGAATATGCTATCTAGGTTGGTCATAACTTTCCTTCCAAGGAGTAAGCGTCTTTTAATTTCATGGCTGCAGTCACCATCTGCAGTGATTTTGGAGCACAGAAAAATAAAGTCTGACACTGTTTCCACTGTTTTCCCATCTATTTCCCATGAAGTGATGGGACCGGATGCCATGATCTTCGTTTTCTGAATGTTGAGCTTTAAGCCAACTTTTTCACTATCCACTTTTACTTTCATCAAGAGGCTTTTTAGTTCCTCTTCACTTTCTGCCATAAGGGTGGTGTCATCTGCATATCTGAGGTTATTGATATTTCTCCCGGCAATCTTGATTCCAGCTTGTGTTTCTTCCAGTCCAGCGTTTCTCATGATGTACTCTGCATAGAAGTTAAATAAGCAGGGTGACAATATACAGCCTTGACATACTCCTTTTCCTATTTGGAACCAGTCTGTTGTTCCATGTCCAGTTCTAACTGTTGCTTCCTGACCTGCATACAGATTTCTCAAGAGGCAGGTCAGGTGGTCTGGTATTCCCATCTCTTTCAGAATTTTCCACAGTTTATTGTGATCCACACAGTCAAAGGCTTTGCCATAGTCAATAAAACAGAAATAGATGTTTTTCTGGAACTCTCTTGCTTTTTCCATGATCCAGTGGATGTTGGCAGTTTGATCTCTGGTTCCTCTGCCTCTTCTAAAGCCATCTGGAAGTTCACAGCTCACGTATTGCTGAAGCCTGGCTTGGAGAATTTTGAGCATTACTTTACTAGCGTGTGAGATGAGTGCAATTGTGTGGTAGTTTGAGCATTCTTTGGCATTGCCTTTCTTTGGGATTGGAATGAAAACTTAATTATACAAAAATTGTTATTTGTTTTGTGAAATCTTAGATGGATATCTCTGAGAACTTCAGTAATTGTACATTACAGGATAAGTGAGGTTCACCTGATCTGAAACAGTTCATATTTGGGACCCTGGAGGCCTGTATACTAATACATACTGATGTATACCACAAACAAAGTAACTGCCTCAACTCTGAAAGCCATTGGGGTTTGAGTGAAGAGAAGTACAGTGTTTCCTCACGAAAATGTGGCCTCATTCTGCTCTTCTCTGGTTGAGCCATAATAGAATGCTTCTCAAAACCTTAGGAGTCATGTTTAAATAACAATTAGTGAAAGTTAAATGGCATTTAGGAGAAAGGGGATAGGACAGGAAAATGCTGGAGAATTATTTCACTATAGAAGAGGAAGGATTAGAGCACAGTATTACTTAAGGTGAATTAACAGAAAACATTAAAATTTTCAAATATTTGAAAAGATATCATGTGAAAGAGTAATTACATTTAGGAGTCAGATTTAGGGTCAGTTTAAAAAAGAAGTGTGCAATTATTACAACCGTCTAAAGAAGTCAGATTTAGGGTCAGTTTAAAAAAGAAGTGTGCAATTACTACAACTGTCTAAAGAAGACTGGCCTGGCTTACAAGGCAGAGAGACATTCAGACAAAAGCTGGATACCATCTGTTGGAAGGTCTACAGAAGAGAAGTCTGCACGGAAGCTGGGGGCTGGACTGGGAGCAGATGAAAAGGCGATGGGGAGGAATGAGTCATTTAAAGTCTAAATTATCTTAAATTTTGAGAGCAAGTAATACCACATAATTTGGAGGAGGAAATGGCAGCCCACTCCAGTATTCTTGCCTGGAGAATCCCATGGACAGATGAGCCTGGTGGGCTACAGTCCATGAGGTTGCAAAGAGTTGGACATGACTGAAGCAACTTAGCATGCATGCATGCAATACCACATAATTAGATAACACTGTCTTATTTAAACAAATGAAATAAAATTATTCAAAAAAAGGAAAATGGCAGCTTCTTAAAGACTGAAGGAAAGAAGGGTGAGAAAGCAGCTTTCTGTCTCCTTTGTCATCTGAGTTTTCTTGCTCTGAGTGTACCAGGCAACAGTGAGATTCATAGAAAAAACACACATTTTTATGACTAAAAGCCAAAGGGTAATGAAGAGTACACTATGTCTGATGAAAAGGAGTAAAAAGGGATAGAAATTCTTTTCTAGGAAGAGCTGGTAGTTGTGAAGACAAAAATCATAATAAAATTATTCATGTTATTTTTATAAATATGGAGCATTTATTTCATGGCAGATTTGGTGCAAAAAGCTTTGCAAACATTGTTTCAGTTTACCCTCACAAAAACCCTAGGAGGTCTTATCAATGTCATCCCTCATTTTATGGATAAGAAAATGGAATCTTTGAGAGCTTAAATAGCTTGCTAGCAAGTAGTGTTGGGATTATTAAGCAGGCCATTTAAATGATCCAAAGATCTTCCAAGGTGTTAGTTTCCAAGGTTTACCTGCAAGAGTTTATAACCCACACTTTCTATAATTGAGAGCTATTTTATTATTTTAATATTAATTAGATTCTAAAGCTCAAACAGTTTTCTTAATAATATTCTCTCAGTCTCTCTCTCTTCCACTCTGTCTCTCTTGGATAAAACAGGACTGTAGCCATATAGGCAGATGGATGAAACCTGGATTGACAGAGGTTCTCTCTGGAAAGAACAGTTTCATGTTCATCTACCCATCTGCTTGGCATCCATGCAACCATGAAACAGAACAGCTTTCCCATATTTACACTCTTCTTCTTCACACCAGGCAGACATGGGGAATTACATGGTCATTTAGAAGTTTGACTGTCCATTTAGGGATATCTCGTAACATCCAATAGAATAAAATTACAGACAGAGGACATTTTTTCTTCTTTCTTTCCCCAGAGATTAATGTTCCTGTTATAGATAACCTTGTATATACAGTTCAGATTGACTAAGATTCCTTCTTACAGCAGCTTATCTCAGTTTGCAAATCAGTCCTCCAAAATTTGGCAAAATTCCAGTTGGTACATAAATTCACAGTGTTCATGCCCCTCCTCTTTGTTTTCCCTTAATGACTTTGTTGCCATCTATTCAATATTTAGTCTTACATTGGTAAACCAAGGGAATAGGAAACATCTGTTCATAGAAAGTACTCTTAGATTTTAATAGGAAAAGATGTTTCTGAAAATTAAGATAATATACACATTGATACTATGGCACAGGGAGATAGGAAATGCTTCTTTTCAGTAAGCACATTTTACTAAGAATATTTACAGCCATCTAAGACCAAGGACAATATCAAAGAATGTGGGCATTTCTCTGTAAATCTATTTATTTGTATTTATTTATTTCTGTTTTTGGTTGCATTGAGTCTTACTTGCAGTATGCAGGGTCCTTCGTTGGTGGCACATGGGCTCTTTGTTTCATCACACAGGCTTCTCTCTGGTTGTGGTGCATGGGCTTCAGAGTTCCTGGGATCTGTAGTTTGTGGCTCAGAAGCTCCCTAATTGAGCACCTGGGCTCAGTCAGTAGTTGTGGTGTGCAGACTTAGTTGCCCTGGGTCATGTGGTATCCTAGTTCCCTGACCAGAGGTGGAACTTGCGTCCCTTGCACTGGGGCAGATTCTTCACCAGAGAAGGCCCATCACACTACTTGTGGCCATTAGTAAATTATTTACCCTTAATTTACCTGGACCCAATAGGAGCAATGGGAGGTTGGAGAATAGACAATGTGAAGTCCTTCTAGACGGGAACCTGACCACTGACACCAGACCTTACCATACCTCTTGCTTTGTACTCTTGTTTTTCCCTGTAGTGGAGAAAGTTAGTAGCCTCTATACCCTGACATGAGATCTAATTAATTCATAGGTTCAAAAATGTTAGTACTGGAAGAGACATAATGATGACCTCCTTCAGAAGGACTTATACCAGCACGCTGTGGCTCCCAGGACTGCTTTTGTCAGTGCTTCTGACCTCGGGCAGGCTACTGTCGACCCATACCTCCACCAGAGACTCCTGGACACTCACAGGCAATTCTGGCTCAGTCTCTTGTGGGGTCACTGCTTCTTTCTCCTGGGTCCTGGTGCATACAAGATTTTCTTTGGGCCCTCCATGAGTCTGTTTCCCCAGTCCTGTGGAAGTTCTGTAATCAAATCCCAGTGGTCTTCAAAGTCAAACTCCCTGGGGGTTCTCAGTCCTTTTGCCAGATCCCCAGGTTGCGAAATCTGTTGTGGGCCCTAGAACTTTTGCAACAGTGTGAGAACTTCCTTGGTATAATTGTTCTCCAGCTTGTGGGTCATCTGCTCTGTAATTCTATAGTAGAGCTAATGGTGACCTCCTCCAAGAGGACTTATGCCACACTGTGCCTCCCAGGGCTGAGGCAGCCAGAGCCCCTGTCCCCGCAGTAGGCCACTGCTGACCCATGCCTGCGCAGGAGACACTCAAACACTCAAAGGCAGGTCTGGCTCAGTCTCTTGTGTGTGTCACGGCTCCTTTTCCTAGGTTCTGGTGTGCATAAGGTTTTGTTTGTGCTCTCTGAGTGTCTCTGGTGGGTCTGAGGTTTGATTCTAAATGTGATTTCGCTTCTCCTACTATCTTGCTAGGGCTTCACCTTTGCCCTTGGACGTGGGGTATCTTTTTTTGGTGGGATCCAAAATACTCCTGTTGATTGTTGTTGAGCAGCTAGCTGTGATTTTGCTGTTCTCACAGGAGAAGATAAGCGCATGTCCTTCTACTCTGCCATCAAACAGTGTAACCCATTATATTAGAGCAGTAGTTTTCAAACTACAGGATGCGGTTCATTAGAGAGCAGAAAATCAGTCTAATGGATTGGGCTTCCTTTAATATGGTCACAAATTCTCTGACTCTGCTATCATTAAGGAAAAGTCTGCATCTCCTCCATTTGGATCTGGGTTGACCAATAGAAGGCTAGATCATAAACTACCTTGTAGTTTCCACCCGGGTCTCCTGGAACGCTTATTCTTGGGATGCTCTCTCTAAGAAACTGGTGCTGATCTGTGAGAACCATACCACGTGAAGAAGACAGGTGTAGCTGCTTACTTGACAATCAGAGCTGAGCTTCCAACTAAAAGCCAGCATCACTGCCAGCCTTATGGGTGAGCCCAGCATAGTTGAACATCAGAAGTCTGTAGCTCTAGGCTGCAGTCAGTTGCCTGACTGCAACTGCATAAAACTCCCGACACAAACCTCTCAAGTAGAAACATTCAACCACAGAATCCCTTGAGATGACAATATGTTTTTTTAAGCCCTAAATTTTTTTTTTTTTTAAGATTTATTTATTTATTTATGGCTGTGCTGGGTCTTCATTGCCTCACATGGGCCTTCTCCAGTTGTGGCAACTGGGGAATATTCTCTAGTTGTCAGGCTTCTCATTGCGGTAGCCTTTCTTGTTGTGGAGCCCAGGCTCCAGGTGCACAGGTTTTAGTAGTTGCCACGTGTGGGTTCAGTAGTCACAGCTCACAGTCTCTAGAGTGCCGGCTCAGTAGTTGTGGCACACAGGCTTAGTCAGTCCATGGCATGTGGGATCTTCCTGGACCAGGGGCTGAACTCATATCCCCTGCTTCCATGTTTTGACTATCATAAATAGTACTGCTATGAATATTGAGGTGGAAGTATCCTTTCTAACTAGTGTTTTCATTTTTCACAGATATATACCTAGGAGTGGAATTGCTGGATCATGTGAAAGTGTTGGTTGCTCAGTCGTGTCTGACTCTTTGCAACCCCATGGACTGTAGCCCGCCAGGCTCCTCTGTCTGTGGAATTCTCCAGGCAAGAATACTGGAGTGGGTTGCCATTTCCTTCTCCAGGGGATCTTCCCGACCCAGGAATTGAACCCAGGTCTCCTGCACTGGAGGTGGATTCTTTACCCTCTGAGCTACCGAGGAAGCCCTCTGGGCTACCAGGGAAGCTGGATGATATAGTAAACTCTATTTTTACTTTTAAAAGGAAACACCACACAATTTTCCATAGTGGCTGTACCAATTTACATTCCCACCAACAGTGTAAGAGGTTTCCTTTTCACCACATCCTCTCCAAAATTTGTTATTTATAGATTTTAGATGATAGCCATTCTGACAAATGTAAGGTGGTATTTTATTGTGGTTGATTTACATTTTGATTAGCATTCAGTGATGTTGAACATCTTTTCATGTACCTGTGAGCCATCTGTGTGTCTTTGGAAAAATGTCTATTCAGGTCTCCTGCTCATGTTCTGAATGGGTTGTTTGTTTTAGTTTTGGATATTGAGTTGTATGAGCTATTTATATATTTTTGTTATTAACCCCTTGTCAGTTGCAACATTTGCAAATATTTTTTCCCATTCCATAGGTTTTCTTTTCATTTTATTGATAGTATCTGTTGCTGGTGCAAAACATTTTAAGTTTAATTGGGTCCAATTGGTTTAATTTTGCTTTTATTTCTTTTGCCTTAGGAAGCAACTGATCTAATAAAATCTTGCTATGCTGCTGCTGCTGCTGCTAAGTCACTTCAGTCGTGTCCGACTCTGTGTGACCCCATAGATGGCAGCCCACCAGGCTCCCCTGCCCCTGCGATTCTCCAGGCAAGAACACTGGAGTGGGTTGCCATTTCCTTCTCCAATGCATGAAAGTGAAAAGTGAAAGTGAAGTCGCTTAGTCGTGTCTGACTCTTAGCGACCCCATGGACTGCAGCCTACCAGGCTCCTCCATCCATGGGTTTGCCAGGCAAGAGTATAATTTGTGTCAAAGAGTGTTCTGCCTATTTTCTCTTCTAGTTCTATGGTTTCAGGTCTTATATTTAGGTCTTTTAACCATTTTGAGTTTACTTTTGTATATGGTGTGAAGGAATGTTCTAATCTCATTGTTTTGCATATGGCTATCCCATGGGATTGCAAAGAGTCAGACATGACTGAGTGACTGAACATGAGCACATCCAGTTTTCTCAGTACCACTTGTTGAAGAGACTGTCTTTCCCCATTATATAGTCTTGCCTCTTTTGTCAGATTAATTTACCGTAGGTGCATGGGTTTATTTCTGGGATCTCTATTCTGTTCCATTGATTTATGTACAAGAAATGTTAAAAGAAGTTCTTTAGAGAGTAGCAAAATGATATAGGTCAGAATTTCTGACCTACATAAGAAAGGATATTAGAGAAGGAATAAGTGAAGGTAAAATTAAAACTTTTCTTTTTCTTTTTTTTTTATGGTATATTTTTCTTATTCTTAATCACTCTAACAGATGACAGTTGTTTAAAAGAATAATAGCAACAATGTGTACAGTAAGTATGTACACATGCATGTTTATACATACTTTGGTATATTTATGTATAATGAATGTCAGCAATGATACAAAGGACTGGAGAGAGAAATTAGGTTCATTTTTATAAGTTACTTGCAATGCCCATGAAGTAGTACAGAGTTATTTGAAAGTGGACATGGAATAGTTGTAAATGTATATTGCAAACTCTAAGGCAACCACTAAAAAAAAAAGAAAGAAAAAGTATAACTGAGATACTAAGAAAGCAGAGAAAATACTCATATGACATACTCAATTAAAACTACAAAGGGCAAAAATGGGTGGAAAATAAAAATAGGAAAAAGGAACAGGAGACAAAGGCAATGAAGAGAAAACACTGACAACTATAATGGTAAATATTAGTCCAACAATATTTTGAACAATAATTTTGAACATCAATAGTCTAAATGCACCAATTAAAAGACAGATTGTCAGAGCAGACCAAAAACCCCGGCTATATGTTATCTAAAAGAAATCAACCTTAAATCTATGTCTTTAAAGACATAGATTAAGTAAATGAATGGAGAAAGATATATCATGATAATACTAATCAAAAGAAATCTTGGGTAAATATATTAATTTCAGACAGAGCAGACTTCTGAGTAAGGAAAGTTATCAATAGTAAAGATGGGCATTACATAATGCTAAAGGGGTCAATTTTACAGGAATGCATCAAAGTTCCAAATGTTCATGCACCTAACTGCAGAGTATTACAGATGGGAAGCAGAATAGATGAATTTACTATTAGAATCAGAGACTTCAAGCAGAATAGATGAATTTACTATTAGAATCAGAGACTTCAATGCTCATCTGTCAGAAATGGACTGATCCAGCTGGCAGAAAATCAGTAAGGACATAATTGAATGCAAGAGCACCATCCATCAATTGGATATAAGTGACATAATCAATTATTTCATTCAATGAGGCAGAATATACATTCTTCTCAAGTTTATATGGAACATTTACCAAGATAGACCACATTCTGGGCTATAGAACACGCTGTAACAAGTCAAAAGTTTATCATACATTGTTTACTCTCAGATCAAAATAAAATCAATAATGGAAAAATATACAGAAAATCCATGAGTACTTGGAGATTGTACAACACAATTTGAAATAGCACATAGGTAAATGTATCTCAAGAGAAATTAGAAATATTTTGAAATAAGTGAAAATGAAAATTTTTAAGTTTTGTGGGGTGAAATGAAAGTAGTGCTTAGGTGGAAATTTATAGTACTGAATGCATATATTATATATAAAAGAAGATAGATCTAAAATCAATTCCCAGAGCTTCTTTAGGAAACTAGAAAAAGAAGATCAAATTACATTCAAAGTAATCAGAAGAAAAAATTCAGAACACATATCAATGAAATTGAAAATAAGAAATAAATAGAAAAACAATTTTAAACAAAAGTGATTCTTTGAAAAAAATCAGTGAAATTGATAAGCCTCTAGCCAGGCTAAGAAAAAAAAAGAAGCAAATTATTAGGACCAGATATTAAAGAAGGGACATCACTATAGATACCATCAAAGGGTAATAAGATATTATGAATAATTATTAGCTCACAAATTTGGTAACTAGATACAACAAGCTAATTCCTCAAAATACACAATCTGCCAAAATCCACACAGGAAGAGATAGACTATATGCCTGTGCTATAGACTGAATGTTTATATATCTGTCCCCTAAATTCATATGTTGACATCTTATCACCCAATGTACTGGTAGGAGGCGGCCCTAGGGAAGAGATTAGGTCCTGAGGAAAGAGCCCTCATTAATGGGATCAGTGCCCTTATAAAGAAAATTCAGGGAGCTCCTTTGCCCCTTCTGCCATATGAGGTTACAGTGAGAAGATGACTGTCTGTGAATCAGGATGCTGGTCCTTGTAGGATGCTGAGTCTGGTGGCACCTTGATCTTGGACTCCTCAGCTCAGCCTCCTAAACTGTGAGAAATAAATTTCTGTTCTTTATTAGCCACTTAGTCTATAATATTTTTGTTATAGCAGCCTGCATGGATGAAGACAGGCTATATATTTTAAAGAAATTGAATAAAAAATAATAATCTTCTAAAAGAGAAAGTACCATGCCCAGATGGGTTCACTGATGAGTTTTACAAAATGTTTAAATAAGAAATTGTCCCAACTTCCAAATTTTCTTCCAGAAGATAGGAGAGAATACTTCCTAACTATTTTTTGAGCAATAATTATCCTAATACCAAAACCATACAAAGATATTAAAGAAAACTACAGACCAATAACTTTTATAAATAGGGATGCAAAAGTCCTCAATGGAATATTAGCAAATCAAACTCAAAAATGTACAAAAAAATTGTACACCATGACCAAGTGATATTTATTCCAGGTATGCAAGCCTGGACCAACATTCAAAAATCAATTAATGGTTTTGATTTGCATTTCTCTGATAATGAGTGATGTCGAGCATCTTTTCATGTGTTTGTTAGCCATCTGTATGTCTTCTTTGGAGAAATGTCTGTTTAGTTCTTTGGCCCATTTTTTGATTGGGTCATTTATTTTTCTGGAATTGAGCTGCAGGAGTTGCTTGTATATTTTTGAGATTAATTCTTTGTCAGTTGCTTCATTTGCTATTATTTTCTCCCATTCTGAAGGCTGTCCTTTCACCTTGCTTAAAGTTTCCTTTGTTGTGCAGAAGCTTTTAATTTTAATTAGGTCCCATTTGTTTAATTTTGCTTTTAGTTCCAAAATTCTGGGAGGTGGGTCATAAGGGATCCTGTGATGATTTATGTCAGAGAGTGTTTTGCCTATGTTCTCCTCTAGGAGTTTTATAGTTTCTGGTCTTACATTTAGATCTTTAACCCATTTTAGTTTATTTTTGTGTATGGTGTTAGAAAGTGTTCTAGTTTCATTCTCGCAGCAACTTTTATAATAGCCAGGACATGGAAGCAACTTAGATGTCCGTCAGCAGATGAATGGATAAGAAAGCTGTGGTACATATATTCAATGGAGTATTACTCAGCCATTAAAAAGAATACGTTTGAATCAGTTCTAATGAGGTGGATGAAACTGGAGCCTATTATACAAAATGAAGTAAGCCAGAAAGAAAAACACCAATACAGTATACTAACGCATATATATGGAATTTAGAAAGATGGTAATGATGACCCTGTATGCAAGACAGCAAAAGAGACACAGATGTATAGAACAGTCTTTTGGACTCTGTGGGAGAGGGAGAGGATGGGATGATTTGGGAGAATGGCATTGAAACCTGTATAATATCATATGTGAAACGAATTGTCAGTCCAGGTTTGATGCATGGTACAGGATGCTTGGGGCTGGTGCACTGGGATGACCCAGACGGATGGTACAGGGATGGAGGTGGGAGGAGGGTTCAGGATGGGGAACACGTGTACACCCGTGGTGGATTCATGTTGATGTATGGCAAAACCAATACAATATTGTAAAGTAATTAGCCTCCAAATAAAATAAATAAATTTATATTAAAAATCAATTAATGTAATCCATAATATCAATAGACTAAAGAAAAAAAAATCACATGATTATATCAATAAATGCAGAAAGAACATTTGACAGAATCTAACACTGATTTATGACAAAAATGCTCAGAAAACTAAGAATAGAGGGGAAATTCTTTAACTTGATTTTTAAAATCTACAAAACACCTTCAGCAAACAAAATATGTAGTGGCAAGAAATTAGAAGTTTTCTTGCTAAGATCAAGGGCAAGGCAAGCATGGCCCCCTCACCACTCATTTTTGACATTGTACTTTAAGTTCTAACTAATGTACAAGCAAATTAAAAAGGAATATTGATTGGGTAGAAAGAAATAAAACTCTTTGTTCACAATTGACATGATTGCCTACATAGAAAATCCAAAAGAATCATCGTTATATCACCATTATCATCATCAAAACCAATAATAAAACTCTTCTAACTAATAAGCCATTAAACAACATTGCAGGATACAAGATTAATATAAAAAAGTAAATCACTTTCCTATATACCAACAATGAACAAATGAAATTTGAAATTAAGAAACATGACAGCATTTTCATTAACATTCAAAATAGTGAAACACTTGGCTATAAATCTAACAAAATAGGTATAGGATCTATAGAAAAAAAATTACAAAACTCTAATGAAAGAAATAAAAAAAAAAACTGGAGGTAAATGGAAATATGTACTATGTTTATGAATAGAAAGACTTAATATTAGTAAAATATCAGTTCTCCCAATTTGAGCTACAGATTCAGTGTGCTGCTGCTACTGCTGCTAAGTCGTTTCAGTCGTGTCCAACTCTGTGTGACCCCAGAGATGGCAGCCCACCAGGCTCCCCCATCCCTGGGATTCTCCAGGCAAGAATACTGGAGTGGGTTGCCATTTCCTTCTCCAATGCATGAAAGTGAAAAGTGAAAGTGAAGTCGCTCAGTCGCGTCCTACTCCTAGCGACCCCATGGACTACAGCCTACCAGGCTCCTCTGTCTATGGGATTTTCCAGGCAAGAGTACTGGAATGGGTTGCCATTGCCTTCTCCACAGATTCAGTGTAGTCCTAATCAAAATCCAGGGAAGTTATTTTATGGATATCCAGAAACTACTCTAAAGGTTGTATGGAGAGGCAAAAGATCCAGAATGGCCAACCCAATGTTGAAAGAGAAGAGCAAAGTAAGAAGATGGTCACTGCCCACTTCAAGATTTGCTGCAAAGCAACAGTAATCAATATAGTGTAGAACTGGTGAAAAAAAGACAAATGGATCGATGAACTAGAGTAGACAATCCAGAAATCGACCCACTTGAATATAGTTAATTGATCTTTGACAAAAGAGAAAAGACAGTACAGTGGAGCAAAAATAGTCTTTTTAAACAGATGTGCTGGAAAATGTGGGCATGCACATGCAAAACAAACAAACAAAATGAATTCAGACACAAACTTTATACCCTTCACAAAAAGTAACTGAAATGGATTATAGACCTAAATATAAAATGCAAAGCTATAAGATTCTTTGAAGACAACAAAGTAAAAAAATCCAGGTGACCTTGGCTATGGTGATAACTTTTTAGACACAACACCAAAGGCACCATACATGAGAGGAATAACAATAAGCTCGATTCATTAAAATAAAAAAATTCTGCTCTGCAAAAGACTACTGTATTATCCCAACTGTATTATATTCTGGAAAATGCAGAACTATGAATTCAGCAAAAGATCAGTAGTTTCCTGGGGTTAGTGGGGAAAGAGCAATGAATGGACAATGGACATACAATGGATATGAAACTTGGGCAAACTTCGGGAGATGGTGAGGGACAGGGTGGCCTGGTGCACTGGGGTCTCAAAGACTCGGACATGACTGGGCAACTGAACAACAAGAGGAATGAATAAGTGGAGCACAGAGAATTTCTTAACAGTGAAACTACTTTGTATGATACTATAATGGTGAATATATATCATATATATTTGTAAAAATCTACAGAATATATAACAGCAATAGTGATCTTAGTGTAAACTATGGAATTAGGGTGATAATGGTGTGTCAGTGTAGGTTTATTGATTTAACAATATAATCTGGTGTGCGGTGTTGATAGTAGAGGAAAGGTATGGGAAATCTCTATATCTTCTACTTCATTTTTCTGCCACCCCAAAGCTACTCTAAAAGCAAAGTCTATTGGAAAAAAACAACAACAGTGTAACATCCAATTAAAAGAAAACTTAAAGGAACTTTTTGCTTAGACTTTAGCAGGAAATATGAAATAGGATTGTTGGTACACATAAACTGTAAACACACCAAGAATTCTTGTTGCTTAAAAATACTCTTCATTGACTTTACCTGTTAATACAAGACAACTGACAAAATGTTAAGGGCTAGCTGCATGATTAGTTTATAATTTCCTTGTTCAGGAAATAAGAGAAAAAGTATCTCTGACTGAGTTGCAACATGAAAGCAATTTACCACCTCATCACCTTAAACAAAAGGTTCAAATCAAAGTGTGTTCAGTCTTGACATCTACCATATGCCTGAAAATGCTCACTGAATAGAAACCTGGATGTGAGAATATAATGCATATGAATGCCAACTAATAAATATTTCAATGAAATTTTTTATTTTGCACAGTTGGGTGTTAGATAATTCAGGTGCTTGGTAGGGAGGGTCATGTAATCAAATTTCCTCATTTTGAAATGATACACCAAGGTCAAAAATAGAAAAGTGATTTAGCCAGAAATACTAAGGACTAGGACTCAATATTTTGATTCCCAGTCCCAACTACATTTTCCCCCTTTTTTAAAATCCACAATTCTAGGCAATGTATTGGCCTAGTGCTTAAATAGTGATAGGTTCTCAATATGTACTTCCTAGATGAATTAGAATTCATCAATATTTCTCTAGAATTGTTTAGGCAAGACATGAATTGATCAGGTGAAAAAAATAGAATATACCAGAGTCCACTCACCATCACTTGGTGAAAAATACTTCTTAAGGTTATTTATCTCATTTCCACGGTGAGTCTATGGTAACCTCACCTTTAGGCCAGCAGACACTAAGATCAACACACCATCTACCCTCTGTTTTTTCATTATGTCTCACCTGGACTGTTACAATATTATTCTAAATAATCTCTCATCTTCTAGTTTCATCCCATTTTATTCCATTCTGTATGTGCCTCAGTTGTTTTTATAAAGTACAAAGTTTGTCACATAATTTTCTATGCCTAAAGTCCAAGTGCTTTAGCCTAAAGGACAAGGTCCTTCACAATTTAACAATGGCCTACCTTTTCAACATTTTATCCCTTCTCCCCCCATCCCCTCCCATCCTATCTTCTCTTCTCCATACTTCCAAGTGTTCTGTAATTTCCAGTTGACCTGTTGCTCAGTCTTGAAATCATGGTGTATCCTTGGCTCCTTGATTTTTCTTATATTCCATACCCAATTCATCAGCAAACCCTGATGACTCTTGCTTCAAAGTATATACAAAATCTAAGCATGTGTTGTTGCTGCTAAGTCGCTTCAGTTGTGTCCAACTCTGTGTGACCCCAGAGACGGCAGCCCACCAAGCTTCCCGTCCCTGGGATTCTCCAGGCAAGAACACTGGAGTGGGTTGCCATTTCCTTCTCCAATGCATGAAAGTGAAAAGTGAAAGTGATGTCGCTCAGTCGTGTCCGACTCTTAGCGACCCCATGGACTGCAGCCTACCAGGCTCCTCAGTCCATGGGATTTTCTAGGCAAAAGTATTGGAGTGGGGTGCCATTGCCTTCCCGAAGCATGTGTAGCTCATGCTTATCATGAGCTTGTCCAACTTATCATGATCTCTTGTATAGTTTATTGAAACACTTTGCAATTGGTATCCCTGTTGTCTACATATCATAGAATAGGAGGGTGAGTCTCTGAAAACCTAAGTCAGGTCCTATCACTCCTCAGCTCACAACCCTCCAATGGCTTCCAATTCACTTAGAATAAAACCCAGAGTCCTGACAATGGCTCTGGTTCCCCTGCTGCTCTCAGCCATGTTAGCTGCGGCCCTTTTCCTCCCGTGTCAGGACCCTTACATATGCTCCCTTCTCTTCCTGAACGTGCTTACCGCAGGCACTCACGTGTCTAATTCTCTCATTTACTTCTTGTTTCACCTTGAATATCATCTTATCAATGAAGCTTTCTCTTTCTAATTTATGGAAAATAATATACCTCTCCTATCCATGGACACTTTTATCCTGCTTCATTTTTCCCAGAGTATTAATCAGTATCAGATTATATATTGCCAGGCTTCCCACATTAAAATATAAATTCCTTGAGAGAGGACCATGCCTTTGTCTGCTCTGCTTATTTCTACATCCTTAATTCTTGGGACAATACCTAGCACAGTGCTGGGGCTCACAAAACATTCCTTGCATAGAAGAAATTGAGGTGATTGAGGGTATGGGAAAGTTTGGCTTCTTTTCTAACGTTAAAGGCTTGAGTTCTTAAACTCAGTTTCTTTTGGATAACTATTTGGTTAGTATTTTGCTCTAAGTGATAAGATGTCTGCACTAGGTTCCTACAGAGATATCTGTTTTTCTAATAATAGTAATACCATATGTATGACACTTGTAGAACATTATATTTTCTTTATAAAACTTTATTTTTATTATTTATATGACCTTTATAACACAGTATGGAAGATATTATTATTATTATCTCATTTCTTTTTAAGATAAGAAATTTGATACTTTACCAAGAGTGGTGTCAGTACTTTAAAGATAAGAAAATAGTAATCCCACAGAGAACATAGATTCCACCAAGATCCTAATTAAGTCTATAAAAAGGAAAGACTTAGGGAGATAATATAAAGTCTTTTGAAATTTTAAGGGCAGTATATGGAAGATAGATTTAATTCCAAGAAATAAGAGTGAGAAATATGTTTTTAATTATTAGATCCTAAAATGGCATGGCCACCTTGGGAGTGACTCATCACTGGAGCTGGTGCAGCAAAGGCTGGATGATTGGCCTCCAGCCAAACTTGTCACAGAGGGGTTGCTGTAGAGGAAACACCAGGTATTCTTTAAACCCAATGATCTATGAATCCATAAAATGCATCTCATCCCATGCTCCAAAGAATATCTTTAGGCTTTCAGTGATGAAAAAGGAGCCATTATGAATAAAGTTGAAAAAAATCACTGTGTCTTGCATAGCCTCTTCTGTATCTCACATACACTGTAAGAGGAAATGATGGTACATGTTTCAGGTAGAGAGCTTGAGGGCTTAACAATGAAACCAAAGAAAAAGTATCAGCCTAGGCAACATCAGCTACCATGGCAGCAGGAGACCAAGTAGCTCAAAGTTCCTTTTAATACTCAATGCAAATAGTCCAGTTCTGTACTGAACGTCTGCATTAGCTGCCCAGAGGGAGGAAGCAGTGTCAGATCTGGTAGACTCCATGGCTGACAATGTAGGTGACTGGTGGGTGAAGGTCAGGTGCTATTAGGAGATGATTTTTCACATCCTGGGGGTTGAACTACTGTCTGTGAGTGGCTTTGACAGAAGTAATCATTTCTTTCCTGCTTGACCTGCAGCCAAGTGTGTGGGTCAGCAATTCTGAACAGATGAACAAGGGTGTCCCCCTTCCCAGGGCACTCTCCTGAGGCCTGTTCACTCAGCAACAATCTTTCACCTGCAAGGTTGAAGATTAATACAGTTCTGGAGTATTGTTGATACTGAACTCATTTTATTTAAATGATATCTGAAACCAAGATGTGGGTAAGAGAGAGGAGTTGAAATGAAACACTTAACCAAGTGACACCTGAAAAGATAAACTTTTTTCACTTGAGTTTCCATGATATTTAAGAATTTTAAAAACATACAATATTATGTCCACTACATAAAAGAAATCATGAAAGTAGCTTATATTAGTATTTAAAGGGAAAAGTTGATCTTCTTCCAGTCTTCTGTGAGAAAAGTTCAGAGTCAGTGAACAATCTTGAACAAGAAACTTAAGAAATGTAAGCTTTGATTTGAAGAACTCCCTGTTGTCTACATTTGTTGTCAAAACAACTCTAATTAATTTTGGCAAGATCTCCCCACCTCTTATCTGCTTCTGTTGCAGTCTTATTTACGGGCCTATACTGGCTCCCACTTGTCTTTTGAGAAAATTTCAGCCTCCTGTGTGGTCTAGGAAGCCTTCACATCCAGCTCCACACTTGTATGACTCTGGCTAGGCCCTTCCCACTCCATGTGAGTGCATGCTCACTCGCTCAGTCTTGTCTAATTCTTTGCAACCCCATGGACTATGGCCCGCCAGGCTCCTCTCTCCATGGGATTTCCCAGGCAAGAATACTGGAGTGGGTTGACATTTCCTTCTCCAAGGGGTCTTCCCCACCCAGGGATTGAACTCACATTTCCTGTGTCTCCTATGTTGGAGGCACATTCTTTACCACTGAGCCATCAAAGAAGCCCCCTCACACTCCACATACCCCAGCAAAGCTCTCAATCCCCAGGACCAACGACTGTTTCAGCCCTTTTCCTTGTTTTTCTTGGCTCATTTTCGTTCTCCCTGGAAGGCGCCCTTTCACCTTCTCCATCCAGCCAGTTCATTTTCCTCTGAAAACCTGGGTGGAGGGGTGGGGTGGTGGTATTGGTGGTGGTGGTGTTGGGGTGGGAGATTTAACCCTTTCTGAGGTGTTGCCTACATTCACAGATGGAGTTATTTTTCTCTGTGCATGAATGGGATTTTTTTTCTATTTATCACGTTATAGTTTTGATGAACATCTTTATGGCTCATATTGGATTATCAAAAGGAAAAATACCTTGTCCTTCTCCACTTGAGCAAGTTACCTAAACTTCACAGAAAGTGTTTGAAATGAGACTTGGTTCATGTACCTAACATAGTTTAGCAATTATTGCTGTGTACATAGGCTCAGAATCTGACAAGTTCCTGATATTTAATAATCATAATAGTAAACAGCAGCAGAATATGCCACCTCCAAATATGCTTTTTTGGCATAGGGATTCTTTTGAGAAATAAGAAACAGTGAAATCTTTGAAAACAGAAAAGCTCACTTTTGTGAGGGAATTTACACTTATAAGAGAAATATCCGTTTGTAAGGATGTTTCCCTCTCTGGATTAGGAAGGGAAGGTTGACTAATACAACACTGTGAAGTAACTATACTCCAGTAAAAGATAGTAAAAAGTAAATCACAGGAGAATCTCATGAGTGGAGAAGGCACCAAGTTTATTCTGTATAATAAACCTCACCTTGTTTAGTGTGCCCTTCCTGGTAACTGCCCCATCATCTTTTGTCTTTAGCTGAAGGTGGTATTTAAGCCAGTGGCTTAGGGCACCTCAGGGAGTCATCATTTTCCCCAGGATCTCCCCTGTGGATATGAGGTATACTTGTTAATAAAGTTCTACCTGTTTTTTCTCTTGATAATCTATGTTTTAGTACACAGACTTCAGCCAAGAACTCAGAAGCAGAGAGATAAATTATTTTTCCTCCTCTGCAACAGTAAATGCTTCCTCTTGTTATTGATAAAGTTAATTTGTATATTGGGACCCTCAAAATAGAGGCCAGCTCTGTTGTCCAGCCCACATCACAAACCTAAACCTAAGTCGACCTGTACTTACAGGAAACACCTGTCAAGGAGACCTCACAAACAGCAGCCACAACACTGTAAGTGTGTGCTCGCCTTACCCTAGAAAGTAGGGCCTGCTCCTCTTTTGTGGAAGTCCTCATACCTCCTAGCCACTCATGCTCTGCTTCTGCATTGCCTCTTCTAATATTCTAAAAACCTTGCTCTTGCCCTAGATGCATGGACATACCACTTTTATTTATCCATTCATCAGTTGATGAACACAAATTGTTTCTGCTTTCTGACTCTTCCAAATAATGGTATTATGAACACCTGTGTGGACATGCTTTTTCATTTCTCTCGTATACGTACCTAGGAGAGGGATTGGTGATTCAAACGGTGACTTTTTGTTTAACATACTGAGGAACTGTCAGACTGTTTTCTGAAGTGGCTATATCATTTTACATTCCCACTAGCAGGGTTTCAACTTCTGTACCATACTTGTCATTCTTCCTTTTGATTATAGTCACCCTAGTAGGTGAAAGAAATGGCAACCCACTCCAGTATTCTTGCCTGGAGAATCCCAGGGACGGGGGAGCCTGATGGGCTGTTGTCTATAGGGTTGCACAGAGTCGGACACTACTGAAGCGACTTAGCAGCAGCAGCAGCAGTGGGTGTGAAATGCTATTTTATCATGGTTTTGACTTGCATTTCCTTAATGGTAAATAATGATGGGCATTTTTTAAAATGCAAATATCCGTCAATTGGGCTTCTCACGAGGCACGAGGTAAAGAACCTGACTGCCAGTGCAGGAGATGTAAGAGATGCAGGTTCTATCCCTGGATGGTGAAGATCCCTTAGATGAGGGCATGGCAACCCACTCCTTATTCTTGCCGAGAGAATCTCATGGATAGAGGACCCTTGTGGGCTATAGTCCACAAGACTGTACACAAGTCAGACACTACTGAAATGACTTAGCACACATGCACATATTTGTTATTTATATATATATATTTGTTTTTTTTGAGAAGTGTTAGTTTAGATCTCTACTCATTTTTAAATTGGATTGTCTTTTTGTAATTGAGTTGTAAGAGTTCTTTATATATTCTGAAAACAAGTTCCTTTCAGCTATACGATTTGCAAAATTCCCCCCCCCCCGGCATTCTGTAGGTATCTTTTCATTTCTTTAGATAGTGTCCTTTGACGCAGAAAAGTTTTTAATTTTGATGAAGTCCAGTTCATCTATGTTTTCTTTTGTCATGTGTGCTTTTGGTGCATATCTAAGAAGTCTTTGCCTAACCAAAGGTCATGAATTCACTCTCATGTTTTCTTCCAAGAATTTGACAGCCTTAGCTCTTATATTTAGGTGTATGATCTATTGGAATTAATTCTTGAGTAATCTGTTTAAATTTTGCATCCCAGATTACTTACTTGCTTCACCCCAGCACTTCCCTACTCTCAATAACTCTTTGAAGTAATGTTATTTTCCCCATTTTTAAACGGTTAAATTGAGGCTAGGTTAGTTAAATAGTTTGTCCCATGTTATACAATGAGTGGCAGAGATATAATTTATACTCATCTTAGTGTTGAACCTCTTAACTACAATGCTGTACTGCTGGTTTCTTGATTTATACTGATGGCTTCTTTTTTTTTTTTTGACATGTTTTCATTTTATTGTTGTATGAGAGACATCCTTTTTATTTATTTATTTTAAAATATGCATTTATTTATTTTAATTGTAGGTTAATTACTTTACAATATTGTATTGGTTTTGCCATACATCAACATGAATCCGCCACAGGTATACAAGTGTTCCCCATTCTGAACCCTCCTCCCTCCTCTCTCCCCATACCATCCCTCTGGGTCGTCCCAGTGCACCAGCCCCAAGCATCCAGTATCATGCATCGAACCTGGATTGGCGATTCGTTTCATATATGATATTATACAAGTTTCAATGCCACTCTCCCAAATCATCCCACCTCTTCCTCTCCCACAGAGTCCAAAAGACTGTTCTATACATCTGTGTCTCTTTTGCTGTCTCGCATACAATGTCTTACACTGTCTTGCATACAATGTCTCGCATACACTGTCTTGCATACACTGTCTCGCATACAATGTCTTACACTGTTGGTGGGAATGCAAACTAGTACAGCCACTATGGAGAACGGTGTGGAGATTCCTTAAAAAACTGGAAATAGAAGTGCCTTATGACCCAGCAATCCCACTGCTGGGCAGACACACTGAGGAAACCAGAATTGAAAGGGGCACATGTACCCCAATGTTCATCGCAGTGCTGTTTATAATAGCCAGGACATGGAAGCAACCTAGATGCCCATCAGCAGATGAATGGATAAGAAAGCTGTGGTACATATACACAATGGAGTATTATGCAGCCATTAAAAAGAATACATTTGAATCAGTTCTAATGAGGTGGATGAAACTGGAGCCTATTATACAGAGTGAAGTAAGCCAGAAGGAAAAACACCAATACAGTATACTAACACATATATATGGAATTTAGAAAGATGGTAACAATAACCCTGTATGCGAGACAGCAAAAGAGACATAGATGTATACTGATGGCTTCTTGAGTGAATAAATAATTAATAAACATTAGATTGTAATTTATGATATATTCTCCATTCACCTAAAGAACCATGAAAGAATCTTAGTTGCTATTTCTTCACAGTAAGCAGAGCTTCTAGACAGTAGAAATGGACACTGTTAAACAGAAAAACCTCAGGGACTACTTTCAAAAGCAACATTTAATAATGTCTGTTGATTTAGTCTCCAATCCCCCCAAAATTATTAACATACTGTGGCAAAGCTTTGGGCAAGGTGATGGTTCATGAGAGAGATTAAGGAAAACACAAACAAACCAAATCTGACCATTGTCTCTGATTTAGCATTTTATGGAGTATACATACCATGGAATATAGTGGAAGTCGCTCAGTCTGACTCTTTGCAACCCCATGGACTATATAGTTCATGGAATTCTCCAGGCCAGAATACTGGAGTGGGTAGCCATTCCCTTCTCCAGGGGATCTTCCCAATCCAGGGATTGAACCCAGGTCTCCCGCATTGCAGCTGGATTCTTTACCGGCTGAGCCACAAGGGAAGTCCAACAATACTGGAGAGCCTATCCCTTTTCCAGCAGATCTTCTCAACTCAGGAATCGAACCAGGGTCTCCTGCACTGCAGACAGATTCTTTATTAACTGAGCTATCAGGGAAGCCCATGGAATACAGTGTGTCTGCTGAAGTTGTATGTCCATCAGGAATAGAAATGGCTTGAGTTACAAATGTAGGGTAGGTGAGAAATCTATATCACCTGGGAGATTTTTATTTGGAGTTGAGGATTCGCCCTGTTTGTGCCACTAGAGTGAGAAGAGAAGCAGAGGAAGATCATGAGAGTAATCTTTTGACAATTTATTGTGGGGCATCCATTATGTGGATTTAGTAATTTTTAACTGTACTTTTTTGTTGTGAAGATATGGTGGTATCAAGGTCTGAGGAAAATGTAAGAAAAGAAACCCATCCTTACACATAGACTAGTGAAATGTTAGAAGCATCCAAGTATAAAGAGATGAAATTCTTAACAATAAGACAAAGATAGGTTCTCTACAAAGGAACAACAAATCAGATTTACTATGGGGAAAAAATGAGCTTTCAGGTGTGAAGAGAACAGAAAAACAAGTAATTCCTGGAACACTGTAGGCACTTAGTGAAAAATATTGTTAATCAAATGTGTGCAGTCTTGTATGCAATTTCTCAGAGAGTATGCAACCCAGTTACCATTACTTGATGATGATACTCAGAATGTTGAAAAAATAAATAAAAAATCAAACAAGTGTAGGAATAGTGTTATTAAGAAGGACAAAATGACAAATTATAAATACTAAAGCTATTTGTCTGAACTTATTTATAAGATAGAAACAGACTTACAAACATAGAAAGCAAACTTATGGTTATCAAAGGGGAAAGGGTAAGGGGAGGGACAAATTCAGAGTTTGGGATTAACATACACACAGTACTATATGTAAAATAGATAACCAACAGAGACCTACTATATAGCACAGGGAACTATATGCAGTATCTTGCAATAACCTTTAATGGAAGAGTGTGTAAAATATATATATGTATGCATCTATACATGTATACCTGAATCACTTTGCTATACATCTGAAACCAACACAGTATTGTAAACCAACTGTGTTTCAATAAAACAAGCAAAAAATCCCAAAACTGTTTTTCAAGAGGTCAAAAACTGTTGAAAATAATGTTACAAAACAATCTGAAGGAACTGATCTATATTATAATACAAGATAGATTTTTTCCTAAGCATCACTTTTAATGCATTTAACTAAAAAATATTACACAGCTCATGTGAAAATAGCAATCCTTTGTCATCCTACCCTCTTTTCACTGCCTAGAGGAAAACACCTTCAATAATTAATTTTTTTTTTTTTTTTGGTATGTGTTCATATTTTTACATCAAATATTGGTTCTGCTGTCTGTTCATTTTTTTTTTTTATATTATAGGATTACCAGATCTATTAAATGCCCATATATGTCATATCCTGTCTACTTGTGCCCCAGCACTCCCTCTCAGGATTCTCTACTTCACTCTGCACTGGTTGCTTTCTAGGCCAGCTGCATGGATGTCCTGTTGAGAGTTTTGCTCATTAAAAAAAAAAAAAAAAAGCTTGCCCCTGATCTGAGACCTGCCTTTCTCTTTCCTTGTTTGGTGGAATGCATCATCTAGAACAGAAGTTCTTAACCTATTTGGTTTCAGAACTCTTTTAAACTCTTAAAAATTACTGAGTCTCCCAAAGAGTTTTCATTTAAATAACTGACATCTATTAATTTTCTCATATTAGAAGTCAAAACTGAAAAATTAAAAATATTATTAATTCATTAAACAAGAATAACAAACATATTACATATTCATTTAAATATAAAAATTGGTGAAAAGAAGTGTCATTGTTTTACATTTCAGCAAATCTTTTTAAAGTTTGGTTGAATAAAAGACAGATGGATTCTCATATCTATTCTATGGTAGGTCTGCTGTAATACTGGACATTGTGAAAACTCAGGTAACCCTATTCTACACTATTGAGTGAGAGCAAAAAAGGCAAGTAACAGCTTAGCATTATAATGAGAGTGGTTTGCCATGCGGACCCCTGGATAGAGTCTTAGAGATTCCTGGGTGTATGAATCACACTTTGAGAACTGTAGTAACTTTCCTAGTTTTAGGGAAAGTAAAATTTTTGGAAACTTGCAAATCTAACAAATTGTTTTCTACCCTCATAACTTGATTAAGTGGGCTTCCCAGGTGGCTTAGTGGTAAAGAATCTGCCTGCCAAGCATAAGACACAGGTTCTATCCCTGGGTTGGGAAGATCCCCTGAAAAAGGAAATGGCAACTCATTCCAGCATTCATGCCTGAGAAATCCCATGAAAAGAGGAGCTATAGTCCATGGGGTTGTAAAGAGCTGGATACTTAGTGACTAAACAACAGCTAAGTATTTAGAATTCTAAGTTGGAAATAATTTTCTTCATTATTTTAAGGCATTTCTCTCTTGCTTTCATCTCCAGGTTACTGGTGCAATGCTTGTTAAAATCTACCTTAGTTTTGTTGCTTGAAGCTTGTAGGATTTTCTCCTTATTTCCAGTTCATTGTACTGAGCACTTACAGTTTCTCTGAATCTTTGAAGTCATGTCTTTCCTTTCTGTGAAACTTTCTTGCATTTATAATTTGGTCATTCTTCTCCTCCATTTTCTTTGTTTTTCTTCTGGAACTCTCCTTCAGATACATAGTATTATGATTGAATCTTCTTTCTTACATTTTCACTCCTGACTTTCTACTTTTTTGATTGTTTTTGTTCTACTTTCTGTGAGATTGCCTCAATATTATGTTCCAGCTCCTGTGTTTTCATTTTAGTTATTGTATTCTTTAATTTCTGGGAGTAATATCTTTGAAGATTTTAACTACATATTTTAATTAAATTTTTTCTGCTGCTTGCCTTACATCTTTCTCTAATTCCTCTTTTTTTTTTTTTTTAAATATCACTTTTAGAACCTTTTCTCAATTGTCTGATGATCTTTGCCTGTCAATAATGAGAGTGAGACATTAAAAAACAAACTGGCAGGATATGCAGAGTGGTAAGGCTCACTGGGGGCAATGGAGTGGAGTCCCAGCTGTTTCAGTGGTCGATGTATACCTGCCAGTATCTGTAGAGCTTTTCTCTTGATTGGCTGAGAAGAACTTCCCAATCTTTTCTCTGAAGGATACAAACCTATCTGCCAGCATTCTGAGAGTAGAGTAGACGATAACACTTTCACCGAAATCTCGGTTTTCATCTCCATCTTCATCCACATCTGGCTGTCTGGCACAGAGCATTCCTCTTTCAAGTTCTCCAGAGAGTCATTATACTGCATGTTACTGGAATCAGGGAAGGGAAGTGTTTCATTATAGGAACTAAGGCTAGGGATTTGGGAATCTACTTCTTCCTCAGGCTTATAATTCTTCTTTATTTCCAGTCCCAATTTCTTCTTTTTCAAATTCCTTTAGCATTTTGCATTACACCTTGTAGGCCATTATGTTTCAGCACTCTCTGTTTTGCTCTCATTTACCATTCATTCTGTGATGCCAGTCTTCCAAAATGTCGTTGATATGTCTGAGATCTCCTCTTTCTTTCTTTGCATATTTGATGGTGCAAACAAAAAAAATTTCCTTTTTCAGAAAGAGCAGAAGTAAATGTGTCTTCAGTGAATGCATTTTTCTGGCAGTCAGCTGCAGGTTAATCATGCTTAAAAAACAATAAAATATCTGTTCATGTACTTTATAAGTGTTTCCACAGAATTTTATGCTTGACGTAAAAATCCTTATTTAGCATATCCTAGACTACAATATTTATTCTAGCCATAATTTCTTTACAAAATTTTGAAATATAACAAAAATCAGTCATTAGTTTTATTTTCCATGGAATGTAAGAGAATTAATAAATTTGCTTCTTATTTATGGAATTTTTATTTTCAATAATAAGATGTATGATTGATTTTCTGGAAACTGTAATAATCTCAGGACATAGGAGAAGAGATTGAAGGTAGAAGTTATATGCCAGAGTCAAATGGATGATTAAAACATTAAGTGTTATAGCTTAGAGGGCTTGTGGAAAGTTAGAACAGTATATCACTTAGCAGATGACAATAACAGAAGAAAGGAAAGGTTAACTGACAATGAAAAGATCATACTTCTATGTTTTGGGACTTAGATTTAAAACTTTTATTTTCAAATTTCTAGTCTAGTTATTTTCTTCTTGACCCAGATAAGCATTCTCCTTATACACTTACTTAATAAGACCCAGTGGGAAGGCCTCAGCAGAATTGAAAAGAATTTATTTCACATACCTGACTAAAATACAAAAATTCCATTGCTTTAGCGAAGAGTTGCTTATCTTTCTTAAAGAGCTACTCTAAGTTAGCTCTAATGAAGTAATTTTCTATCATTGTTGTTGTTATTCAGTCACTAAATCATGTCCAGCTCTTTGCAACCCCGTAAATTGCACCAATCCAGACTTCCCTGTCCTTCACTATCTACTGGAGTTTGCTTAAACTCATGTCCATCAAGTCAGTGAGGCCATCCAACCATCTTCTCTTCTGTTGCCCACTTCTCTTCCTGCCCTCAATCTTTCCCAGTATCAGGATCTTTTCCAATGAGTTGGTTCTTCACATGAGATGACCAAAGCATTTGAGTTTCTGTTTTGGCATCAGTAAGTCACTTCTAACAAAGTCATTTTCCATCATCGACATACTCTAAAATGGATTACCATTCTCATGAATACATTTTTCTCCTGATATGTCCAATGAGTACATAATGTGCTCTTAAATATATTTTTATAGGAATGAATAAAGTGTAGTCTATTCCAGGAGTTTAGCTTGGAATATAATTAGAGCTAATCTTCTTGAAGCCAGATACTCCCAGATTATTTAAGATTTTCATCTCTCTGCCAATAAAAGAGTTATTACAAAGAATCTGAGGATGATAAGTACTATAAACACACAGGGTTGCTATCAGTCCTACAAAAAATTAAAGTTGAATTCCTTTCTGATGTGTTTCCATGGTTGTTGTTCAGTTGCTCAGTCATGTTCGACTCTTTGCAACCCCATGAACTGCATCACGCCAGGCTTCACTGTCCTTCACCATCTCTGGGGCTTGCTCAAACTCAAGTCCATTGAGTTGGTGATGCCATCCAATAATCTCACCCTCTGTGGTCCACTTATCTTCCTGCCTTCAATCTTTCCCAACATCAGGGTCTTTTCTAATGAGTTGGCTTTTCTCGACAGGTGGCCAAAGTATTGGAGCTTCAATTTCAGCATCAGTCCTTCCAATGATATTCAGGATTGATTTCCTTAGGATGGGCTGGTTGAATCTTGTTGCAGTCCAAGGAACTCTCAAGAGTCTTCTCCGACACCACAGTTCAAAAGCATCAATTCTTGGATGCTCAGCCTTCTTTGTGGTCTAACTGTCGCATCCATATGCATGACTACTGGAAAAATCATATCTTTGACTGTATGAACCTTTGTCGGCAAAGTACTATCTCTGCTTTTTAATACACTGTCTAGGTTCATCATAGCTTTTCTTCCAAGAGTAAGCATCTTTTAATTTCATGGCTTCAATCACCATCTGCAGTGATTTTGGAGCTCCTCAAAGCAAAGTCTGTCACTATTTCCATTGTTTCCATATTTATTTGCCATGAAATGATGGGACCGGATGCCATGATCTTAGTTTTTTGAAAGTTGAGTTTTAAGCCAGCTTTTTCACTCTCCTCTTTCACTTTCACCAAGAGGCTCTTTAGTTCCTCTTCACTTTCTGCCATAAGGGTGATGTCATCTGCATATTTGAGATTATTGATATTTCTCCCAGCAATCTTGATTTCAGCTTGTGCTTCATCCAGCCTGTCATTTTTCATGATGTCCTCTGCATATGAGTTAAATAAGCAGGATGACAATTTAAGGCTTGACATACTCCTTTCCCAGTTTGGAACCAGTCCATTGTTCCATGGCTAGGTCTTACTGTTGCTTCTTGACCTGCATACAGGTTTCTCTGGAGGCAGATAAGGTGATCCAGTATTCCCATCTCTTTAAGAATTTTCCAGTTTGTTGTGATCCATACAGTCAAAGGTTTTAGCATAGTCAGTGATGCAGAAGCAAATGTTTATTTGGAATTTTCTTGCTTTTTCTATGATCCAATGGATGTTGGCTATTTAATTTCTGGTTCTTCTGCCTTTTCTAAAACCAGCTTGAACATCTGGAAGTTCTCAGTTCATGTACTGTTGAAGCCTAGCTTGGAGAATTTTGAGCATTACTTTGCTAGCCTGTGAAATGAATGCAATTGTCTGGTAGTTTGACCATTCTTTGGCATTGCCCTTCTTTGGGATTGGAATGAAAACTGACCTTTCCAGTCCTTTGCCCACTGCTGAGTTTTCCAAATATACTGCCCAAGTAGCTCCAAGACCTGACTTCTGCCAAGAAGTCCCTTTTCTCTACTACTCTAACTAGGGAACTTATCCCCTCCTTCCATGAAAAATGTAAGTTTTTCTTTAGTTTTTTAGCATCTGACTAATAAATCTTCTCTAGAGCAGTATTGCTATCACTGTTGTCCTTATAAAGGACAACATCCTTTAAAATGTCCTTTTATTAAAAAGACAATGTCCCTTTTCACACTCAAGTCTTAAAAGGCTTTGCATAACTTCATTTAAATTTGTTTTTAGCTTGTAAATCTATCCTATTTTCTAGTTCTGCTCTAGAAAGTGGGCCATTGAATTCCCATGGGTACACTCCATAGTGCTTGAATTGTAGGACTTGAGGAGTCACTTAGCAGCCAGTCTGACTCTAATGGGGTATTTAGGTCCTCATGGTTGGGTTCCACCATCACTTGAAAGCCCCAGTACCTCCTCCATGTGCGTGAGTCCTAGTAAATGGGTTTTCTTTGTCTTTAAAATTCACTTTGAGTGCACTGACATGTTCCTGGCATTCTGCCTTGATTTTTTTCCATCTCACTGTCGTTTGTATCCAGTATCGCAGTGTTCTAGACTGAGAGACTCTGCTTTGTTTTCTGCGAGCTCACTTCTAGGAATTGGTACTCATTCCTAAAGGTCTGCTGCATGGCTGGAGTCCTGCCCCTACCCCGCCTCCTGATGAATGCACCCATCCCAGAGGTCTGATCCCTGTATTGTGACTACTTGCTGGGAATTCATTTATTCTGTTCAGAGTATTTCTTTCTCTAGATTGAAAAAAAAAATTACTGTACCCCTTGAACTCTTCATGTGGCTCAAAGAAGGAAGAAAAGATAGAAATGGAAGGAGAAAGGAAGGAAATAAACATTTATTACTTACTTTTTAGTGCCCTGAAAGGTGCTAGGCACTATCACATACCATCAATGAATTCTTTTTCCCACAAGAATTCTGTGAAATAGATATTGCTTTCATCTCACAGGTTAAGACAACCACCAAATGAGCAACTTGACCCAGTTGTGAAGAAGGGACTGATTCAGAAATCAAACATGGGTCTTTTGCTTCTAAATATCTATGGTCTGCTTCATACACGGGGCTGCAAACTGCCAGCTTGAGCAATTTAGATTTCTTATTTTGCATCTCATTACTTCTCAGTTCCAAGTTATTTGATGTTCATATTAAATTAAAGGGGATGAAAATAATTTAGAAAATGTCACTATAAGTGACAAAATTGAGAGTCAGTCTCATTATTTCATAGTCACAACTTATATTGAAAGTTTTGATGATAGTGAAACTGTTTTGACTTAAAAAAATGTACAACATGAGAGTTGTTAGCTAAGTTTTATTTGGGGGCAAAATGAGGACTATAGCTCAGGAGACAGTATTTCACGTAGCTCTGAGAAACTCTTCCAAAGAGGTCGGGTGAAGATCAGTATATATGTGATTTCGATGGAGGGGGAGTACATGCAATCTAGCACACATTTTTGCAGCAGGTTGCTGCTAGTCTCATGAAGGTTACTGATAGTTATGAGAAGTAGACATTACTATGAAGGATTTCAGTGCTTCTCTAGATATGAGGACATGCAAGAATTGGGCTCATAAAATCTTCTCCTGAATATATCTAACTATCTGAAGAACTGTTCTGCCAGTTTTTTTCCCAGAGCACAGAGTGCCTCATTCCTGATATCCATTCTGAACTTCTTTCATTAGGTGTTGAAGGTCAATAGCTACAGCAGCTGAGGATTTAATCCTTGTAGAAGTAGATGACAAGTGTCATTTGTAATTGGCAAAACAAATGCTTATACCTTAGGATTTCCATAATATTGATAAAAACAATAGGGAAAACAGAACATCAGTTATAATAGAGATTTAAAAAATAGGAAGACATTTTTTAGTGTTGCTTAGCATGAATACTCAAGAGAGTGTCTTAATTATTTCTAATAATTAAATAGGGTTTCTAAATTATTTCCCCTGGACCATTAAGAAAGATATAAATCATTAAACA